>NC_135477.1:253840115-255045740 GCF_052094955.1 Ictidomys tridecemlineatus | reverse complement strand
TCAAGGCCAGCAACGCCTCTGATCTGAGAGTTCCAAGACAGCGGGTAATAAGGGAAAGGTGGACAAGTTAAATGGAGTAGAAAAAAGAGTACTCGGAAATAAATATTGAAGAAAGAAATGTAAACAATGTCTGCTAAAATTAAGCTCAGTCTTGGCAAGTGGGACTTATCAATGGATGGGAAAAAGTTCATTAAAGTGATTTCTTATTTAAATTTGATAAGCTTCCTATTCAGATTATACTCCCCAAGCTCCAAACCAAAAAAAAAAAGAAAGTAGTAGTAGTAGTAGCAGTAGTAGTAAGGGTAGTAGTAGGAGGAGAAGGAGGAGGAAGAGGAGGAGGAGTAAAATGCAAAGTTGGACTGAACAATAGCTCCTACCAAACACAGGGGAAAGTCTCAGTGCATTCAGGGAGCTGAGGATCCTAAGGAAGACATCATCTCCAGCTTCCAAGGTGCAAGGCAAACCTACCACTTGCTCCGGAAGAAGATTCCACCTTTTCTTCCCATGATCTTTGGGATACCCATATCCTTAAAAAGACTTAAAATCACAGTGATGACAACTCCCCTTTATGTCACACACACTTTCCTTTCCCTTTTGCTCAAGCTAGAAATGTCAGTTCCCACTTCACAACTTTTTACCCCTTCCAACTGTCCTTTATTGTTGAAAGCTCCACATTGTAATTTGAAAAGAAAGACATTAAAATATCAGAACAAAGGCTATTGGTGCCTATTCTGTAAGATACACAGAAACACAAATAATTACAGTAACACAGATTTCTCTTCAACAGCAATAATTGTCAAAAGATAATGGAACAATGTCACTCATCTAATGAAAAACTAACCTAGCACTTATGGCATCAAGAGGGCAAAATAAAAATATTGTCAGATAAATGTAACCAATATCATGAATTATCCAAATTCTGAAATAATCATAAAGCAATTGAAATTTATTAGCATTCATTTTTGTCTTTCATTTTCCCTTTAAAACTTATAGTGGACTAATCCTTCTACTCCTGGAAAAAAACCCAGAAGCATTAATTTTGTGGTCACTGATGGATTAAAAAGTTTTAAAAGGCTTAAATCACAAAACAAAAGACCAATTCTACATCTTAAATATTCAGTAAGCATCAAAATTCATGCTGTGATTCTCAGTTGAAGTTTCTCTCCTTCCCCCAAATCAGGGTGATTTTTACCTAAAAATCCTTATAGCTAGTTGACATAGCTCTTCTCCCCCACCCCATCTTGAGCTTCTCCTTCTTGCTAAGTACAGCTAATGATTCCTCCAGGTCAAGAGGAAGAATGAAGACATAAAGGGATGAGGAAAACTCTGATAGGCATGGGGGTGAGCAGCACCAGAGCTTTCAGTTCAGCAAGTATTTATGTGAAGACTCCATCACATGATGCTTTCTGCAGTCTCCAGTAGCCACCACCATCGCCGCCCCCCACCCATTCACAGAAATCACTCACCTGTAGTTCCTGGATGTGCCTGAAACAGTCTATTCCAGCTGGTACTTGACTTTGCATTGATCTCAAGAAATTCAGTGAGACTTGCTTTTTTTCCCTCCACGTGGGCCAGTGTTCCCCTCTGCTTGGCCTCTTAGAACCTAAGACCCCACCCTGACTCTCTTAGATATATGGCCCGTATGTTGTTCATGAAATACATTCAAACAGCCTTTGCCCATAGGATCTGGGCCAGCACTCCCTGGCTTAGAATTTTCCAACCTAAGACTTTTTTCAACTTTATTATGGTGCAAAAATGATATGCATGTAGTAGGAACCATGATGCAAGAGCAATATGCATTCAATGGAAATTGTCCTCAGATGGTGAATTTGGATCTTTTTGTGGGCTAGAGATATGCTCTGTGGTCCTTGCAATGCTGCGAAGTGGAAAGAGCAGGAGCTCCCAGATAGCCCTGTTTTCATAACAAGAAATAACCCACACCATGCAGTGTACTGTGAGGCTAAGCCATCATGCTCAGTAGGTTAGGTGTAGTCGATGCCTTTTTGATTTAACAATATTTGAACTTCCAATGAGTTGATCAGGATGTAACCCCATTACAAGTCAAGGAACATCTATAATACACATGAACCTATAAATATGTGTGTGCAGAGTGTGTGTGTGTGTGTGTGTGTGTGTGTGTGTGTGGCCTTTTAAAGATGTGATAAGAGGAGCTATGTATGTGTGAAGGCTGTAGAACAGTGTAACAAAGCAAATCCTGATCTTTCATAGTAAAAAGTCAACAGTGATAAAACTAATCTAATGTTGAAAAGTTGGCAGTATAAGCATTGTGTTTAGAATTATGGAGGGAAGGATATGAGAACAACAAAAAAGTAAAGAGTGCTATTGACTGGATACTGGAGTGAAGAGGGATAGAGAGAAGAACCACTCTTTTCATTATAGACATAATGGTACCATCTGACCTCCTAAACTACATAATGTATTGATTATCTAATGTATGAGTTAAATTTTAAAAGAAACATTAAAACCCCATGTTTTCCTCTTCCTAAGGAGGTGGAAGGTAATGCTGAACAACCCTAGCCTTAGTTAGAAAGATATATAGTTCATTACAGTTTTAAGACAACTCCTAAAAGAATGGAAATTCAATCTATGGTTTCCTAAAACAGAAAGATGGAGAAAAAAAGAAACTAAAGAAAACTTTACTGATCCAATAAAGAGAGCATAAAAAAACAAATGGTAGTAATAAGTCCAAACATGTTAGCAATAAAAATAACAACTAGTTACTTATCAAGAAAGATACTAATAACTTTAAATTTCCAAAAATTCAACTTTTCCTACTGGGATAGCACCAAATGATATTGTTTATCAGTGTTTTTTTTTTTTTTTTTTTGGTACCTAGGGCTTATGTCCTTCCATCTTCTTAAACATAACCAAGATGGCATGAACCAATAACTTCCTGTGATCCTTCCTCAGTACATGTGAAAACAGAGATACTAATTCCCCTGGGAAACAATAGCTTAAAGGCAAAACAGACTTTAAAAGTCCTTTAAAAGACTGAAAATCTTTTAAATCTCACTTTTTCAAAGGAAAAAATGTACATTGTCTGCAGCAAAAAGAATAGAACAAAAGATGTGAGAAATTAAAACAAATATAAGTATACATGAGGAAAAAGGAAAGATATTAACAAAATGAAACAAGAACCAAAAAAAATCACTAAAATGAAACCATAGATAAAAGAGTTGACATGAAGAACAATAGATGGGATAAATGGTAACACGGGGGAAGTTAACTAGCTGAGTTGGAAGATCAAATTAAGGATGAGATGAAAATGTTAAAATGTTAAAAACTGAAAGATAAACATAATAGAAGTTGAAATGTCCACATCCAGGTAATAGCAGCCCCAAACAGAATAATAAAAGCATATGGGAAGAAAATATGGGTATAAATTCCACAAAATTAAAGAAATGCTAATATTAAAATAAATTTATAGAGTACTATATATAAGAAAGAAATGTACAACTAGGCACATTATGTTAGTCAGTTTTTCATCGCTATGACCAAAATACCTGATGTGAACAACTTACAGAGGAAAAAAGGTTTTGGGCTCATGGTTTCAAAAGTTTCAGTCCACTGTCAGCTGGTTCCATTGCTGTAGGCATGAGGTAAGGAGAACATCATGGCAGAAGGGTGTAGTGGAGGAAAGCTGTTCAGTTCATTGCAGCCAGGAAACAGACACAGAAAAGGAAAAGGCCAGGAACAAGATACAGTCCCCAAGGGCACATTTCCAGTAGCCTGCTTCCTGAAATCATATCCCACTTGTCTACAGTTTCTACCACCTCCCAGGAGTCCACTCAGCTATCAGGGGATTAATCCACGGATGAGGTCAGAGCCCTCATGATCCAATCACTTCCCCCAGAGCCCCATCTCTGGACATTGCTGAATTGAGGAGCAAATCTTCAGCACATGAGTTTTGGAGGACAATTCCAGGATGAAACCATCACACACATTTAGTGAAGTTTGTGATCATCAAAACCAAAGAGAAAAGTCTTAAAGCTTCCAGAAAGAAGGAATAGAATGCCTACAAAGAAAAATCAGTTTGGCATCCAACTTAAAAATAAATTAGAAAATGTCCAAGTTCCTTAGCCTTGTGAAGTGTATATCAAAAACCTACAGCAAATATTTAATAATAAAGCACATTTTCACCAAAGTGAAGAATAAATCAAGTGCGCTCTAGTCAATGTTATAAAGCCCTGACCAACATAGTAAAGAGAGAGAAAGAGGGAATAAGAAACATGAGAATTTGAAAATATACAACAAAACTGTTCTTATTTGAAGTGCTCTAGTTGATGAAATTCTTCCCCACGGGAGTAGGGGTTAATATTGCTGAACCACTGTACATGTATCCTAGAACTGAATGATTAAGTAAATGGACAGCAGATAGAGGAGGGTGTGTTTCTCACTATTACAGTAGGAATTATGGGCAAGAGAACAGGCTACTATGATTGTGTAGTAACATATTAGAGCTGAGACATCAGCATGAATTCATGTTACCTTAATACAGATTCATGTGGATACAGATGAATACAGATTGTCTGTATTCATCTTAATACAGGTCTTCTGTACATAGACTGAAGAATTTATACACATGTGTGTCTATATATGTATAAATACACATGTGTTTCCCTTCTCTGTTAGCTGAAAGAGTATAGAAGCATTGAGATGAAATCAGAAACAAGTGTACCTAGGTGGAGGGTGGATCTCATGAAAAATCTAGTGGAGATCAGTAGAAAGGAGGAAGGGAACCAAGCGGAGGGAAGGAAAAGGGAAAGCCACTGACCAAATCATATTGTTACATTGTGTGCACCTACAAACATACACCAAATTCCACCATTATGTACAACTATAATGCACCAATTAAAAATGTAGGAGAAAAAAAAAGAAAAACAAGTAGACCTAGCACCCAGATAGATCTGAGGTTCAATATCATTCTCAATAATGAAAAAAAAAATACTGGGATCTTTGGAGAAATGGCCGATTCTAAAACTGGAGCAAAATAAAAAAAATTAAAAAAAAAAATATATATATATATATATACAAGATGAACCTGGAGCATCTTTTAAGTGCCAGAAAGTAAGGAAGTGCCTAAGAGTAATAAAAGATCATAATGGCAAGAGTGTAGTGAGGGACACAAGACCAATGGTGTCCAACGTCCAAAGCTGGAACAATCAGAGCAACAAAATAAAGGAGCATTGGATAATACCCCAAAGCATTAAATAAATATTCATGAGCCCATATTAAGGAAAGGAGGGAGGGAAGGAGAGAAGGAAATGTGGGAGAAAGGAAGGGAGGGACAAATTTCCTACACAGAATTCCAATTAACTTGGGAGTACACTTCACCCTTAGTGGAGAGTAATTCCTTCTCCCTATTTCCCACCTTCCTTAAGTGTGCACAGACTGTACATAGTGATTCATTTCAAAGACTAGTGTATGAAAGGGGGCATGGGGTGGGCTATGTTTATGGTAGGCATTCAAGACGAATACTACCTCAGCCATGTGGTCAAGACAACATCAACAGTGACAAGTTATGCCAACCATGTGTACCCTTGATGGGATGGGGTGGAGATGGCACTTTGCCTGTGTAGTCTTCCTCCCCCAAATCTATGACCCCAGTCTAACCATGAGAAAAACACTGGACAACCAACGCTCAGTCAATGAAGGGACATTCTACAAAACACCTATCCTAAGTCAAGGTCATCAAAAATAAGGAAAGTTGGAGAAGCTGTCATAACCAAGAGGAACCCGAGGAGACAAGGCAGCTAAATGCACTGTGGGATCGTGGAAAGGATCCTGGAATAGGAAAATAGAAGGACATTAGGTAAAAGTTAAGGTTTTAGTTAATATATAGGTTTTAATTAATATTCTCAAAAACTTCCATAATCATAATCTTATGGACTTTGCAAAAGAACCCATAGAATAAGTAAGTTTAGCACGGTTTCAATAAAGGGAATAAACTGTGAATATATATGACTGCATAGTTGAGCCTCAAAATAACAAGGCTGAGTAAAGAAGCCAGACAAGAGAGGACACAGCCTTGTCCACTTTCTAAGAAACTCAAGTGAATGCATATTAAACTGCAATGACAGAGAGTGCATCAGTGGCTGCCTGGGGTGGGTGGCTGGAAGGTACAGGAGGCAGAGGTCACCAAAGGGCACAGGGAAGCTGGAGATGATGGGTGTATCATACTGTGATCGTGCTGCAGGTTTCATGGGTAAATGCACATATCAAAACTCACCATACTGTACACCTAATACGTATGTAGATTATACCTTGTCAAAGCCAATGAAAGAGGAAAAGTATTAGATCAAGAATAGCTAAGACAATTTTGAAACAGGAAGGAAAATAAAGGAAGGTTACTTAAGTACCAAAAATGACAGGCTATAAACTGCAGGACTCCCACAGTGAGGTGTGGCAGCAAGCAAAGGAGCAAATCAGAGAACCCAGAAGCCCACACCTCCACGGAAGTTTAAGTAAGAGTGGATTGTTCAATAGGTGGTACTCTGAAAGTGGCTTCTCCATGGGGAGAATATACAGAAGTCAATTCCTGCCTCTTGCCATTAACAATAATAAATTTCACTGGATTAAATATCTAGCTGCAAAAAGCAATACTTTTAAAGGCATACAAAGAAAATAAAGGCAAATATAACTTCAGGGTGTAAAAAAATTCTCATACTAAACATAAAACTGACAATTCATAAAGAAAATAATTGATTCTTTAAATTTCAAAATATGCCATTAAAAAGGTGAAAGAGAAATCATAGATGAGAACTAGCTATGAGTATCAAATTGAATGATTAATTCCCAGAATTTATAAAGAACTCCCACAGATCCATATGAAAAAGACAATACAATAGAAAAATATGCAATTCAAAGGAAACCCGAATGACTAAGAAACTCACTCATATTCAGGAAAATTAAAATTTTCCAATTAAAACCCCAATCAAATGCCATTTTATTTTCAACTTACTGATAAAAATTGAATGTGCTTTTATTACTACAGATGGAAATGCATGTTGTTTACTTCATGGGGAGAACATTGTTGAAGTCTCTGATAAAGTTGAAGCAGAATGCATTCCACAGCCCCTCAATTCCACTTCCGGGTACATAGGTAGAAAACCTTTGCACATGAGTCCCAGAACAATTAAAAAATATTCCTGTCAGAAACAGGAAAAGGAAGCAACAAAAATTTTTGTCAATAGATTTCCATAAACGTGGTAGTCACATGGTCAAATACTATATAATAGATAATGAATATACTCTCAAAGTGTCAGTGCAATAAATCTCAAAACAGGTTGCAAGTTGCAGAATGATACTGTAGGTTATCTTTCAGTAAAATTTAAAAGCCCATAAAATAGCAGCATAATTATCTATGGGTATTTATACATATAGCAAAAGATTAAAATATGAAAGAGACATTCTCACTGGTGAAGATGGGAAGGGAATAAAGAAAATAGAATCAGGACAAATCCAGATGCCTTTGCTTCTAATAATGTACCTCTTTTTTTAAGACAGGAAGAAAATATGGACAAATGCTACTTGATCACACCTGAGAGTTCACAGAGACCGAGAGCAGATGGTGGTTTGCAGGGGCTGCGGGGAGGTAGGGATGGGGAATTGGGTTTTCGGGGGTGCTGAGCACCAGCCTTACAAGATGAAGAAGTTCTGGAGGTGGATGATGGTGATCTTCACACTGCAATATGAATTCCCTTAATGACACTTACTTGTACACTTAAACATTGTTGAAATGGTAAAATTTACGTCATTTAGATTTTACCACAATTAAAAATAAATTATCAAATGGTGAAATAGTATAATACTGCACTACAAAAGAATTTAAAAGACAGGCCGAGAGAGATGTCACACAGAAAGAAGAGAAGGCATGTGCACAGGATCCATCTGGGGACCCATCCCACATCAACGGGTAAGTGCTCAATATTATAAAATACCCAGATCCCCCAAGGAGATAGTGCCACAGAATCTCAGAGGATAAGAACCGCTAATTTGGGACAAAAGTCTCTGCTGTAAGCTTGACTCTCCCATTTCTCTTAACAGCATTTCTGCTGCTTTAATTGTGATTTGTGGATAGTTACAGAGAGGGAGAGCAGAGAGGTTGGAGAGGTGCTGGTGGAAAGATGGGGTTGCAACCCATGTAAAACTTGATCCAAATCGGCTCCCTGGACCGGGGCTTAAAGTATTTCATCACCTACACATAAGGTGCAAGCATGGAACTGGAGGTCAAGAAAGCACTCATTCCCTGCTTCTACAGAATCCCTTCCACAATATTTGAGGCAGGACTAGCTACACAATTTGCAGGACCTTGTGCAAAATGAAAATACATGATCCTTTGCTCAAAAAATGTGAAGAATTATAGACTGCAATAGCAGAACATAACATCAATCAGCAGGTTTTTCTAGGCCGTTGCCCTGGGGGTCTGCCCCAGCAGCCAGCCGGATGTCCGGGCTGCAGGAAGCGGGTAGGCAGCAGAGGAGACTGTGCTGGGCACTGTGAAGTGCTCAGAGGCAGGTCCTTCCTCCACGAAAACATGATCAATCCCACAATTAGGGTTTATTTGTCCAACAGTAGCACTACAAGTGAAGGATATGAAGGATAAACATTACTAAAAGAAGCCACCATTTCTCCTCCCATATTCTAGGAAAAAATAATGAAACCTTTGCTTCAGGTGCCCCGCCAAGAATGTGAAGGGCAGAGGGGTCCCAACAGCAGCCCCAGCATTTGGTTTCAAGCCTCATTGCTGACGAAGGCCTTATCTTCTTTAAAGAAATGGCCAGACCTCTGTGAGAAGTATTCTGGAGGCAGGGAGCTTTCCCGGAGGGAGCCCCACAGTCTTTCTATATTTCCTGCTTGTACTAGCCCATGTGTCAACAACCCAGATAACTGTTTTGGAGAACTCAACATGTAGACACTTCTTTATAATAAATCATATATGAATATAAATCTTTGCCCTTCCCCCATACCTAATGGCAGAGAAAAATTTCTACTACCCCTGAGCCACCAAAGTGCAGCTTCAGAGTCAAGAGACCATGGTGATTAATAGTCACACTCTTGCACCAGCCTAGCATGTATTGAATTCAATCCCGACTACTTTTAAAAAATAAAAATAAAGAGTCCTACTCTTCTCAGGCCCAGTTCTACTGCTTTCCATCCATGTGACATTGAGTGAGGTGGCTGATGTCTTTAAGTCTCAGTTTCCTAATCTGTAAAATGGGGACAAGAGCAGTTAAGGATTAAATAAGACAATAACCACAACACTCCTGCATCTAATAGAAGAAAAAGTAGGCCCTAATCTCCATCATGTGGGATTAGGCCCCAGCTTCCTTAATAAGACTCCTTTGGTGCAAGAATTAAAATCAAGAATCAATAAATGGGATGGACTCAAACTAAAAAGTTTCTTTTCAGCAAAAAAAACAATCTGTGAAGTGAACAAAGAGCCTACATCTTGGGAGCAAATCTTTACCCCCTCACACATCAGATAGAGCACTAATCTATAGGGTATATAAAGAACTCAAAAAGCTAAACACCAAAAAAAATAAATAACCCAATCAATAAATGGGCCAAGGACCTGAACAGACACTTCTCAGAAGATGATATACAATTAATCAACAAATATATGAAATGTTCATCATCGCTAGCAATTAGAGAAATGCAAATCAAAACCACTCTAAGATTTCATCTCACTCCAATCAGAATGGCAGCTATTATGAAGACAAACAACAATAAGTGTTGGCAAGGATGTGGGGGAAAAGGCACACTCCTACATTGCTGGTAGGACTGCAAATTGGTGCAGCCAATATGGAAAGCAGGATGGAGACTTCTTGGAAAATTGGGAATGGAACCACCATTTGACCCAGCTGTCTCTCTCCTTGGTCTATACCCAAGGACTTAAAAACAGCATACTACAGGGACACAGCCACATCAATGTTTATAGCAGGTCAATTCACAATAGCTAACCTGTGGAACCAACCTAGATGTCCTTCAATAGATGAATGGATAAAGAAAATGTGGCATATATACACAATGGTCTATTACTCAGTAATAGAAGAGAATAAATTCATGGCATTTGCAGGTAAATGGATGGAGTTAGAGAAGATAATGTTAAGTGAAGTTAGCCAATCCGAAAAAACTAAATGCCCAATTTTTTCTCTGACATAAGGAGGCTGATTCATAGTGGGATAGGGAGAGGGAGCATGGGGATAAGGAAGAGGGGCAGGGAGCGGGCAGGGGTTAGAAATGATGGTGGAATGTGATGGACATTATTATCCAAAGTGCATGTATGAAGACACGAGTTGGTGTGAATATACTTTGAGCACAACCAGAGATATGAAAACTTGTGCTCTATATGTGTAATAAGAATTGTAATGCATTCTGCTGTCATATATAATTTTTTTAAAAAATGAATTATTAAAAAAAAATAACCACAACACTCACCTCCAGTCTAGCACGTCAGACTCCTCAACAAATGTTAGTGCTCATCACTGACTGAATCACGGGGTCCAATGAGGATGAGAATGTACACTTGGTCTGTGTACATTCTCAGGGGCCAGTTCAGCAGCAGCAGCCAAGTTCTGGTTTAGAACTCAGCCCTAGCCTGATCTGCAGCTCTACCCCCAGCTGCCCGCTCCACTCTGAAGAATGTCCAGCAAAGCTTAGAGCCCAGGCCTGGAGAGGACAGACACCTCCTTCCAGGATGCCTACCCTGTCCTCTGCTATCCCCAATCACCCACCAGGCCAAACTCTTCAAAATATGGCTTTTATCAGTGATGACATTTCTCTCCTCAAAAGCCTGGTCCTCAACGCCTTGTGCCAGAGGTTCAAGGACTTGCATGATACAACAGCATCCCACAAGCTGACCCCATTGATCCCAACTCCACATCCCCCAGCCCCTCAGGCAAGCCAGGCCGCTTCCTGCCCTGGGAATATCTGCCAGCCAACCTGGCCTAGCAGCACAGGACTGCTAATACCGCTGGGTAGAGTACCTGGAATCTGTTAACTTACAGAAAGTATCAGAAATAAAACTTCCTCTAGACCCTCTGCTGTTCCTGAATGTGGTGGATGCACACTGCATTGTTCATGCCAAAATAAACTAAAAATGGGTCAAAGAGTTAAGCTCTTTTTTTTATTAACTCTTATTTTTAGTTGCACATTTTTATGGGGCACAGTGTGAAAATCTAATCCATGTATACAAAAGGTAATGATAAAAATCAGGTAATTAGCATTCCCATCTCCTTAGACGCTTTTTTAAATTCTTTGATTAACATGTGATAAAGGTACATATTTATGAGGTACAGTTTGATATTTCAATATATGAGTGCGATGTGTACTGATCCAATCAGGGCAGTTAACGTCTGCTCTGTCATGTGTGCTTGGAGCCTTCGGTCTCCTCTCCTGGTTACTCATGAAGTGCATAATCGGCTATGGTGAACCTCAGTCGGAGCAGATCTTGTCCCTGCTGCTCTGCTTCAGGACCTTAGCCAACCTCCCCTGCCTCTAGCAATCCCACTCCACATCTGGAGGAACACTCGATGCAGAGAAGGCCTTGCTGAGCATGACCCGAGCTTTGTCACTCTCCACACATCCTCGCACAGAAGTCTGTTCATTTTTGTCACCACTACATCCTGAAGTCTCTTCAACCCCTGGAGAAATGAGGCACTGCATTGCCCGAGCCCTCATCCCAGCATGGTTCAGAGTGAGAGCCCCCCAGGGAGGTCCTGCAGGAGGGGACAGACATGTGCTGGGGGCTCCTGGCAAGCTCCTGAGAACCTCCTCTACACAGCAAGACAGAGAATGTGGCACAGAGACTCCTGGGCACTGCAGCAGTTCCCCGTGAGAAAACCCACTTCCAAGCTCCTGCCTGAGATTTCCAGAGCCCTTGTCCATCCTCCAATCCCCCAGGTCTTCCAAGGATGTGAGCCACGTTCTCCTCATTAAAATGTTGAACACCAGGATTATGTAGAGTGATTCGATTTTCCAACCAACCCCTGTCTGATCTTTGGGAAATTATGCTACAATTATATCCACACATGTATGAAACCACATACATACAAAAAGTCATTCTTTTTAATAGCAAAAGATTGGAAACAACCTAAAGGCACATCAGTAGTGGGCAACGAAAAATATGATACACTCAGAGTAGATTGTCATTTGTCACACACTCTTCAAGTACCCATGTGGCACATGAAAGAGAAAAAACACAAAATTCAAATCGACTTATATTGCATGCAACCATTTGTACCATAAAAAAGTGCACAGAATGCATGTAAGAAATCAGTGACTGTGGGTGGCTTGGGGGGAGGGATTAGGAAACTGGTGAACAGAAATGGAGGAAGCATTATCCCTTCTTTTACTCTGGAATATTCTATCATGAGGCTATATTTTTAAAAATAAACAGAAATATGCAATGAATACTATTCAACCATAAAAAACAGATGGAATCCGGTTATTTTTGCAACAACCTGGATAGGACTAGAGGTTATGATGTCAAGTGAAAGAAGCCAGGTACAGATTGAGAAGTACCACATGATCTCACTCCTATGTGGGATCTAAAAAATTGGATCTCAGAAGTTGAGACTAGGATAGTGGTTACCAGAAGCTGGTGGGCATACTGAGCGGGAGAAATGGGGAGAGAGGTCGGTCAACGGGTCCTCGGTCATAGCGAGATCTTGCAGTGTTCGACTGCACAGCAGCATGACGACAGGTAATGATAATGTTCTATGAACTTCAAAAAAGCTCTAGGAGAATTTTGAAGATTTTTACCACAAAAAAAAAGCTGATAAATGTTTGAGAAGACAGATAAAGCTTGACTTGAACATTACAAGGTGTTCATATGTATTAAATATAATTTGGTAACCCTAAATATGTGCATACATTTGTCAATTAAAATTTTTTTATTTTTTTTAATTATTAATGGACTTTATTTTTTTATGGGTGCTCAGTATTGAACCCAGTGCTTCACATATGCTAGGCAAGCGCTCTACCACTGAGCCACAACCCCTGTCCTAAAAATAAATTTTTTAAAAGAAACAACCATTTGGTTGGTAAATTATATAACCATATGAAAGGCCAGTGCAACATCAACAGAGGCCTCTCTTTGGTCTGTCTTCTTATCTCCCTCCTGAAATTTAAAACAAATTAGAGAACTCAACTTTCTTCTTAGAGTGTGTTGGAATAATTAGCCTTTGGGAAGATTAATTTCCTATATCCATTTATATCCTTCAAGTTTATATCCCAAAGGATGAGTTAAAAACCAGATTGATATCTCTGCTGTGCTTCTTTGCCTTTAAGATTACTTATATTTCAAGTCTATATATTTTATCTTTTGGAGCTGAAATATCTACTGTCTTGTTTGATAAATTCTAGAGACTGATTTGGCTTTTGTCGTATCTTCTAGTCAAAAAATAAAATAAAGGGGGTATCTTAGTTTTCTGTTCCTATAACAAAATATGTGAAACTTGTACTTTATCAAGTAAACAGGTTTACTTAGCTTATGATTCTAGTAGCTTGAAGGCCCAAAGAGCATGGTGGCAGCATCCCAGCAAGGGCTCCCTGCCCATGTTACAACACTGCAGATACAGGAGACAGCAAGAGAGCCAACTGAGACAAACTTACCTACAACAATCCAGGGCTGGGGATGTGGCTCAAGCAGTTAGTGGGACATCTCCCAGGAGAGGCCTGAGAGGCTACAGGTGCTGCGCCCGGGAGCAAAGCCACGTGGGAGCTGGAGCTGTTGGGGCTCCTGCCTGTGCAAGAGACACCCAGCTAGAAAGGACTGAGGTAAAAAGGAAGGTAGAGTGATTGACAGACGTAACTGGAAAGGCAGGAGATAAGATGTATAAAGCAAAATAAAGCATCTCCATTAACTTTGTGTGGAAATATCAGAAGCAGCTGGAAAATATCTCCTTATCACTGTCTAAAAACTAATAACAATCATAATATTAAAAAAGCATCCAAACATAGATGACAATATTGGTGGTAGCCAATATTTAAAGTAATAATGACTGAAATTATATAATATTACAAGGGCTGGGGATGTGGCTTAAGTGGTAGAGTGCTCGCCTGGCATGCGTGTGGCCCGGGTTCTATCCTCAGCACCACATACAAAAAAAGATGTTGTGTCCAGCAAATACTAAAAAATATTAAAATTCTCTCTCACTCTCTCTTTAAAAAAATAAAAAATAAATTCAAAAAAATCTATAACAATCCATTCTCAGAGGAACTAATCCAGACCCACGACACCTGATCCACTCCTGCAGGGACACACTGATCCCTTCTGAGAGTGACGCTCTCATGACCTGACACTTCCCGCTAGGCCTGGGGCTTCACTGTTCCACCACCTCCAACACCAGCACCCTGGGGACCAGGCCTCCAGCACGTGGGCCCCTGGGGGACAAGCTGCACCCACACCATAGCCAGGGGCATCCTGATTCCTTGGGAATGAGATCCAGAGCCTTTAAACCTGCCAACATCCTCATCCAAGAGTGGCACAGGTGCCTCCACTGAGTGGCAGCCACTTGAATTCCATGACATAGTGAAACTGGGGCTCAATATCATTGGCTCTAAAAAGCCTGCTTTTTTAGGCCACTATTCACAACCCCAAACATGGAATAAAACATCTAACACGATGAACAAAAAAGGCATTTTAACTCCCCAAGGAAACTTCTCTAACTATTCCAGCAAATGCTCCTTATTTATTCCTTAAACTCTTGTAATATTATATATATATTTTTTATGAATGAAACCTAAGTCCATTCTTTTTTTTAATATTTATTTTTTAGTATTTGCTGGACACAACATCTTTGTCTGTATGTGGTGCTGAGGATGGAACCCGGGCCACACGCATGCCAGGCGAGCACTGTACCGCTTAAGCCACATCCCCAGCCCTTGTAATATTATATAATTTCAGTCATTATTACTTTAAATATTGGCTACCACCAATATAGTCATCTGTGTTTGGATGCTTTTTTTAATATTATGATTGTTATTAGTTTTTTAGACAGTGATAAGGAGATATTTTCCAGCTGCTTCTGATATTTCCACATGAAGTTAATGGAGATGCTTTATTTTGCTTTATACATATTATCTCCTGCCTTTCCAGTTATGTCTGTCAATCACTCTACCTTCCTTTTTACCTCAGTCCTTTCTAGCTGGGTGTCTCTTGCACAGGCAGGAGCCCCAACAGCTCCAGCTCCCACGTGGCTTTGCTCCCGGGCGCAGCACCTGCAGCCTCTCAGGCCTCTCCTGGGAGATGTCACCTGATGCTGGCAACCCCTCCATGCCTCACTTCAGTCTTCCCTCCTTCAAGCTCTGCCTCAGCCGCCTTCCCTGCTTGTCCAAGGGACAGAAACGCTGCCAAGAAGCTTGAGGAAGAAGGTGCATTAGAAGGTGTCATGGTTGAACTGTGCCCCAGAAAGACCCTTGTTGAAGAGCAGGTTGTGCCCGGCTCAGAGCTACTCCACGATGTGTGGTCTTCAGGCTGTGCCTAAAACAGTTACTCCACTTTATAAAGCAGGAGTTTGCCCTGAGCCACCCCATTCTGAGATTCTGTGCGGTGGTGGAATTGACTCTGAGCCTGGTTCAGAGTCGACAGCCTACCTAGCACAGCCACGAGTAACGAACTGGTGAATTCTCTGCTCGTGAAGATGGAGCTAATCAGCAGCACAGGGACACGTGGGCATATCAAACTCACACGGGAAAAACCAGGCCCATGAGCTTACCCAACATCCCAGACCACAGAATGAAGCAAGCCCACATTCAAACAGCTTTTTCACTGCTGTGACTAAAAGACCTGTCGAGAACAATTTTAGAAGAAGAAAAGTGGATCTGGGTCTCACAGTTTCAGAGGTCTCAGTCCACAGGCTCCATTTCTTGGGGCTCCAGGTGAGGCAGAACATCGTGGCGGAGGGGTATGGTGAGGAAAGCAGGTCAGGACACCACCACCACCAGAAAGCAGAGAGAGAGAGATGCCACTCACCAGACACAAAATGTAAACCCCAAAGGCACGCCCCCATGCCCCACCTCTCCAGCCACACCCTTCCTGCCTTCAGTTACCACTCAGTTCATCCCCAGCAGGTGACTGATTCACGAACTGGGTTAAGGCTCTCACAACCCAACCCTTCTCCTCGGAACCTTCTTGCATCCACTCACACATGAGCTTTTGGGAGACAACTAACATCTAAACTATAACAGCCCATAAAAGGAGGAGCACCCCTAAACTGAACACAGCATCACCCTGACCCCAGCACCTGGTCACTCATCAGGAGCCTTGCCCAGGAAAATCTCCACAGCAGCGAAACTCAGGTTTCTTCTATGGCTCCACACAGCACGCTTCCTCCTGCCGGTGCTGACAGCAGGGCCCACTCCTGCTGACTTCTCAAGCCAAGGCTCCCAGCTGACACGCAAACTCCTGTCACCTGGCCTAAAGTAAGTTCCTGTGCTTTGACAGCTCTGCGTCCTGAACAAGTTCTTGGCTGGCTTGTAATTTTATCCGACCACCTACAGTGACTCTCTGCCCTTTATCTGCTCTCTGGGTTTGCTCAGTTGAGCCTCATGAACCCTCCTGGCTGCCCTTCTGAATCCTATATATAAACGTGGTAAAGGGTGCCTCTCACTTGAGTGTTGTAGGTATCAGTAGTTAAGATTGGAATAAAAGAACCTGTGATGGCCCAGCTTACGGTTATCAGGTGACCCAGGAGTATTCAGCGCACTAATTGCCGCCGCTGAAAGTGGTGTAGCCTATGAATTTATTTATTCAACACATTTTGACATTGTAGAGAGACACAAATGTGTTTGGTCTGTTAATGACATAGCTCCCTCGTGACATCCTAGTATCTGTGAATGTGACCTTACTTTTAAATAGGATCTTGGCAGATGCAATCAGGTTAAAATTATCTCATTAGGATGGGCCCCAAATCCAGGGTCACTTGTGTCTTCATCAAGACATTAGAGACACAGACATGCACAGAGGAAGACTGTGGGGAGAAATGCCTGTCAGAGCAGGAGCAGGGTGGAGTCACACTCTCACGGTCAAGGCACACCAAGGATCTCCACCAGGACAAGGAGAGAGGCTGGACAGGCTCTGGCCCTCAGAACCCTCAGTGGGAAGCAGCCCTGATTTTGGACTTCAGCCTCCGATACCAGGCCAGTGGAGATCAGAATCGGGTTCATGCTGCATGTCTTCTGCATTCCACGGAATTGAAGAATGAACACCGAGAACACCGAGGTAAACAGGTTTACTTAAGAAAGTGATAGAGAACAGACTTCTTCTCCAATGGGACCTTGGAGTCGAAAGCCTGTGGAGGAATAAACTTGTCTCTCTCATAGCCCTGGGGACTTCTCTCTTTCATTTACTACTGTCTTCCCTTTGTTTCCAAACCTGCCTAGGAGACACACGGGAAGGTGCTGGGATGACTGTCAGCAGCCTCGGTTCTCTCTTGGGTATACAGTGGTCACCCCAAGACCCTCACCATTCTTCCCTACACTGACTGCCTGGTCTTTCTCCTACCTCACCTCCAGAACTGTCAGATAAAGTTCTCATGTTTTAAGCCACCTCGTTTGTGGTGTTATGGAAACCTAAGAAACTCACCCAAGGACCCTGCTTGTCTTGTGGTGCTCAAAGACGGTATGAACTTGTCTCACGACAGTGTGGCTACGTGAAGCCAGGCCCGTGCACACTTCCTTTGCCTCTGGGCTCCACTCCCTGTTTCATTCCTCTCTCTCTCTCTATGGACTCTCTAGAGGGGAGAGACCACATCTCCCAGCTGTCTCTTCAACCTCTGCCTCCATAAGAGATGGGCTCGACATTCTAGAAACCAAGACAAAACTCCTAGGGAAGGGCACACTTTGTCAAGAGCCCCCTTGGCCAATCAGTTGTCAGAAGGGGAGGCAGGGTCACAAAATAGCTGCTTACGCAAATATAGCAGATTACATCTTCTGGAAGCATCCAGAAGAAAGGAACAATGTTTTGACTTAGACTTCAGTTCTGCCTTCACTCTCATAGGCAATCCAAAGAATCCCAAGAGTCCTCCCTTCAAGATTTCTCTCTCTCTCCAATACATATCAGTGAGGTTCTCTGCTTCCTGAAGTATTGTTAAAAAAAAAAAAAAAAAAAAAAAACATAAAACGATAACATTCTATTCTGTAAAATGTTTTGTTTTGGAGGTTTTTTGTTGTTATTGTTGTTGTTGTTGTTGTTTGGTTGTTTTGGTACCAAGGATTGAAATTGGGACATTCAACCACTGAGCCATATCCTCAGCCCAACTTTGTATTTTATTAGAGACAGGGTCTCACTGAGTTGTTTGGTGCCTTGCCATTGCTGAGGCTGGCTTTGAACTTGCAATCCTCCTGTCTCAGCTTACTGAGCCACTGGGATTATAGGTGTGGGCCACTGCACCCAGCCTGTAGAATGTTTTAATCTAGACCTTTTAATTGGTGCATTATAATCATACCTAAAATTGGAATTCATCTCAATGTGTTCATACATGCACGTGAGAGTTTGGTTGTTTAGACTTAACCTCTATTATAACCATTTCCAGACCACACTCACGGCTTCATCAATAAGGTAGTGGGGCTGAAGGGTAAAAGTCCTTGTAACCCATTATTCAGAAAGGTTGTACAACAGGTATTCCTGGAGCATGGTGTTCTGACTTGACGACTTTTGCCTGTGCCCCTTCCTGGCTTACAATCCACATTCGAGCTCAGCACCAGGGTGGTTCTGCCTCCTTGCTCAACTCTGTGCAGTGAGTGCCACTGATGGTGTGGGTGTGAGGCAAGGCTTGGCTCCGACCAGTAGCCACACACAACCCAGGGCAACTGAGCCCAGAAGCCTGAGTGGTTTTGAGGGACTCCATCACACCACTGACAAATAACTTAAAACATGTTCTTCCGACAGTGACTCAACAGCATCACCTTTGAGTGCAAAGCAAGGTTCAGTGATCCATAGGCATCTTCTAATCTCAGGGCTACTTCTTTAATTAATTAATGAAGGACAAACATCAATATCTTGAATTCATTGATCTTATCATACAATCAAATTCTACAAGAATTTTGGGGATTTTTCCCTACACTTCTTATTGAAAAGATCAGTCAAGACAAACTGCAAAATCTCAATGGTTTTAAATATTATTTCTCACTGATGCTTATGATGTGTGTGGATTGGTGGGACTCTGCTCCATGTCCTCTGCATTCAGGGATACAGGCTGACAGACACACCACCATCTGACATGACAGGGGGAGGGATTGCAGCAAACGGTGCTTCAGCTCTGAAGAGGTTCTGTCTAGAAGAACCACCTGCCACTTCCACTCACATTGCTCCGGCTGAGTGAGCACATGGCCCTGCCTCTGTGAGCCACATGGCCATGCCTCTGTTCAAGGGGGCATGGAAGCACCATCCCACCATGTGGAATATTGGGAAGAGTCCTCATCATCACTACAGTCCAGCCCAAGAGTCGTCTCAGTTTTATTCCCTTAAAATTAATGTATTCTCTTCCCAAGACCGACATTTCAAAATCCCATCCAGCCATGAATCCAGTACCTCTGGGAGGTGCTCGGTAGTACCTTCAACAGGAGTGTGTGAGCTTGTTGGCCACCAGAAGACAGATGGCTTCCTTGATGGCTCTGTAACAATGGGTGGATTACGCAGTAGAAATTTGTTTCTCACAATCTTGGAGGCTGGAAGTTCAAGATTAAGGTGTCTTCAGAGCTGATTTCTCCTAAGACCTCTCTCCTTGATTGGCAGGTGGCGATCTCCTCACTGTGTGGTCTGTGACGCTGCATCACTGGTGTCTTCTTCTTATAAGGACACTAGTCCTATAGAACCAGGGCTCACCACATGACCTCATTTAACCCTAACTCTCCCTTTAAAGGCCCAGTCTCCAATACAGTCACAATGGAGGCCAGGGATTGAACATATAAATCTAAGGGACAAAGAAAATGTGTTACACATACACAATGGAGAATTATTTAGCCACGAAGAAGAACAAAATCATGTCGTTTGAAGGAAAACGGATGAAACTTGATTTCATCGATTATTTTGTTAAGCAAGATAAATCAGACTCGGGAAGACAAGAATCACATGTTTTCTCTCATATGTGGAATCTAGAGGGAAAAGAAGGACATTAGAAGGGTGAATATTAAAAAGAGGAAGGGAATCAAGGGAGAAGGGAAAGGAAGTGGATATGATCAAAGTATGTTATATGAAGGTACAAATATGCCACCATGAAACACATTCTTCTGTATAATTAATATGCACTAATTCAAAATATTACAATTAAAAAATTAAAGGGATACAATTTAGTCCATAGCAGGAGGTGATTCACAATAACCACATGGTTCTGCACATGATTCCTCTTGGTCTGGAGACCATGAATTAAAAACACTAGCTATCTATTCCATGCACTCATGCACATGCATACACACACACACACATACACACACACACACACACACACACAATTTACAAAGGCTATAGGAGGAGCAGACAACCTCAACAAGCTTTCCTGTTTGGGAAGAGGAAAAATGGAAGAGAGACAGCAGACACTGGTCTTTGACAGTTCTAAAATCTCCAGAGCAAGCAACCTGAGGTCTGACCTGGGTGGGGACAAAGTCCTGAAACAAGCCTGGGTGAGAAGCCTCAGTTCCCTCACCTCCGTGGCCTCTGGCCTTCCTTCCATTATGCTCCTTGCATAACTCAAGAAGCAAGCATCGGGGCCCAGGCTTTGCTCAAGGGCTGCACTGCTTTCTCACTCTACGTCCTGCCCTGCAGGGTTGGTGGTCCAGGGATCACTTTAATAGTTCTAATCTTTCCTAGTTCAACGCTGTTATTCCCTTGAAAGTACACCTCTTACAACAACTTCATCTGCTCTGTATCTATTTGATTCCAGAAAACTCCATGTGCTAACAGCCAGGTCCACAGTTTTCTTCAAGATGTCTCTTATCTGGATCTTTACTTTGGCACGCGTTAGTCTGTTCAGGGGTTTTTCATAATAGTGCTGTGATGGCCAAGGAAATATAGTCACTTGAACAATTTTTAACAATAGATCATGTCCTTTTTTTCAAGGCTCCGTTTTAATATTATTTTATTGCCTAAAATCTCTAATTTTATCGTCTACTACTTGGAATCTAAAATCATAGCATTTCCAACATTGTGAAGCCTCAAATATCACATTAATCCCTGCTTGGAATCCAGCTAATTTCTTTCTAACCTTGTCTCACATATCACCTTGTCAAGTTCAACCAACAGAAACCAGTACACATTACTAATATTCTGTTACCTGCCTCTTTCTCTGGAGCTAAAAATGCATTAGACATGTAATCTGCCTTCCAAATCATGGTGGGCAACATATTAACTAAACTTTTCTGCTGCTATAAAACATGTCACCTCTCCAAACTCTGCAACAGTCTCTTCACTGCCTACAACCTGTCCTTCAGACTAATGATGAATACACTTTTCTAGTTATGTTAACACCCCACTCCTGATAGCAATTTCTGTATTAGGCAGAAAAAAAATGAAATGATGGAAAATAAGTATTTCTTTCTCAAATTACATGTACATCATGCATCAGCTAGTGAGGGGCAAAGAGTGGATTTGACTTCACTAAGGGGTACAGACTGAAATAGACTCCACCATCTGGAACTATTGTGGTCAGAGGAAGTGAATGTAATTGGTGCACTCTATCCTAAAGACTTCTGCCCACATTTTATCGGCCACACCTAATCAACTGGCTGTGCCTCATTTCAAGGGGGTGGGGAAGTCCAATCTTACCATGTCCCTGGAAAGCATAGCACCAGACTAGTAATAAAAAGTCCTTATGTCTGTCTAGCACAGTCCTTTTTTTTAAGATAGGAGTACATAAGAATAACTTACAAATAAACTTTCTATAAGACTACATCTAAAAAGAAGGGCCATAAATTATATTGTTATGCTGTGTGCATGTATGAATATGTAACAACAAATCCCAATATTATGAACAATTATAATGCACTAATAAAAATGTGGAAAAATAAAATAAAAAGGACACCAATCTTCATCCTTATTTCTGTATGTGTGAGAATACCTCTCGCCATTTCCCAAAGTGATCTTCCAAAGGCAAGTCCCACTGCCTATTAAGAGATACTATGTGAAAAAGGAAAGAAAAAAAATTGTGCAGTCTAGCAAAGCTGACAAATGGTAAGATACTAAACATTTCCTTCACTCCAGAAGCACTCAGGGACATCTCAGGGAGCTGGTATGCCTTGATATATTCCTCAGGGAAAAATGGCTCTCATTTCTAAAACAACAATTCAGTGAATTGAGTCTTTGTTATGTCTAAGTTTCTGTTTCTCAGGTGAATTAACTCTGTGCTTGGTTATTTTGGAAGGTTTGCTATGGTGTCCAAAGAATTACCTGTAACCAGAGAAGTCACCTCTGTGTTATGGAGCAAGCTATAGCTTGCCAAGTTTTATACCCTGCATTTCTTTTCAGGGAGGCATCAGCCAGCGAGTATGAAAAGACTTGATGTTTCATATAGATAATTGTCCTTGCTCCCTACTTTCTACCATAGATCAGACAAAAGTGTGGACTGGTCCTTCTCTTTTCTAACCAAAGCCAGTTTTGCCCTTTTAGGAGTTCTTTTACCATAAGTGCTATGTTATCATCTGTACTGATGTCATTTTACTCATTTAACAATAGAAGGATGCACTACATTCCATTACCTCCATGGGCCTGCCCTAAACTCTCCTGTGTAACCTCACTGACGCTAGCCTACACCATACTATTACTGGAGACCTTGACTTTGGACTACTAGGCCCTGCTTTTCTCTATGGAGTAAGTGTATCTACTATGCCCTGGTTGATTACTGGAGACCTTGGCTGTTGGCCACAGTATAACTATTATGTCCTGGTTCTCTCTATAGAGGACATGGAGGCTATGGACCCATTTTTACCTAGTTACCATTATGTTTATGACTTTAGACATGCAAGACTGATTTACCTCCTGTTATTAAACTGCATTGTGAACAACTTAATGTTTGAGACACTCTAGATAATGAATTTTCCTCTCTTTCTGTTCTTTTGCCTTATTATTTCTAGAACATTGGGAGCTTACTCAAGAAGGATAATGCTCCACAGTTATGTCTTCTCTGGGAGTTGCAAACAAATCTTAGCCAGCCTGCTGAGCATACGCATACGGGTATTCCAAGAGACACAGAAGTTTTGCTGATCAGTGAACAGAACGAACCACAGCTGCTAATTTAGCTCTGGCTCGAATCAGGAGTTGTGACTTATGCCATCTCCAAGGGCTGGTTAAAGCTCTGATTCATGCATGAACCACCCAGGCCATATGGGGTAGGCAGCTCAGCCAGAGTTGGAATTTTTTACTCAAATTATATTGAGTCCAGGAAAACAGTGCTTCTGATACCAATCCATTGCCATTTTCTGATTTAACAGTATCATTTAAAGCCACACATTTTAATCTCTGAAGATACAACCTGACTTGCTCAGAACTGCCACTGTGGCTTAATCAGTGACAGGAAAACAGGAAGGAGATCCCTCCCCCTACAGGCCTTGCAGTCGCCCTCTATCGCCCCCTATCGCCCCCTCTTGACAGAACCTAAAAAGGAGCTGCTAGGAAAGTGGAAATGTCTTTGCAGACTCAACTCCAGCAACTGAAAGCTGACCCTGGAAGGGCAGAGCACCTCTGAGGGGCACAAACTTCAGAGCCCACACGGATTTGCCTGTTTTCTAGGAACAGTTCTAGATGCGTTGGTTCTCCAACAGATAGAGCACACTGATTCATCCTCTGGTTCCCATGCTTCTGCCAAACTCTTTATAGAGACCTGACGGTGCACCGACATTGGCCATAACCAGCCCTGTGTGGATTAACTGAAAGGCACTGAGCAAGGCCCACAGGCCCAGAATTCCTATTCTGGTTCAGCCACTTCTTTATGACCTAGGACATGCCACATCTCGGTTACCTCTTATTTAATATGGAGGAGTTGGATCAAATTTTCTTAGTCCATTTCAAATTTATAAATCCTGGAGATTATTATGGGAAAACTCACCTTTTATTAGCATCTTTTGTGGATAGGAAACCCCAAAACAGTAAAACTTCTAAGCCTCTATTGGAATCCAGAAGAAATGTAAAGAGAGGTACCAGGAAGAGGAAAACCATGAGAAAAAGATGTGGGAGAAGAAAACAGAAACCAGAATAGAAGGGTCCTGAACGGTGATGAGGTGAAGTTAGGCACCCACAGCAGGAGATGGTTCCTGCCATTTCTGCAATTCTGATTACTTACAATGGCTCAGCTTGTGATTTCTGGTGGTTGTGCAATGGAAGCTTTGTGTGCTCTATAATCCTGTGCAGACACACACAGTCCAGCCTTTCCTCTGTAGGAAGAAATTAGAAGACCAGTGATGACCTAATCCTCTCCTCCCCTCCACACTGTAAAAATGGAAGATGACAGAACTATCAGTATTGCCATTTGCCACAAAGCATTTCTTGACATCCTGTTCCCTTCATATAGATGGAATACTTTGTGCTTCTTGGCAATACAGTGTTATTTCAATGCAACATATGTATGACTCACTCCCTTGCTAAAGGATGAATTGCATCCAACTGGATCACAGAAAAGACAGGTGAGTACCAAACAATAGACAGTGTTGTATCTGGCCTTCGTGCACATAGAGTTGATGTCAAAGCTCTTACAGTTCCCCTAGGATGCCCCTTGAATTTGGTTACAAATCACTTGGTGATTAAATATCCTCTCCAAGATACCATGGCTGACCTAATGAGGGACAGACTCATCATAACAGATTGTTAATCTGAGCTGGCCAGGTTTTTTGCCCTTTGTTTCATTTTCAAAGGTTTTTATTACTGTAAGAATTTGGTAATATTCTTTATTAGGCTGATAAGTTTTGAATTGCTTTTCCTTTTATTATCACATTAGTTCCTTCTTAATGGTTTTACTAGAACTCAGAAGTCTCCCGAGTTTTAATAACCTCCCTTTTTTCAGTACTTATAGTCATGGAATTAATTGTATAAAATCATGATCCTTCACTGAATGTGTCACCAGGCCAAAAGAAGAAAATTCAGTAAGAAGAATTAGACCTTGAAGAGTGATTAATGATTCATCGGGCTACGGATTCTTCACTTTAAGACTTTCATTTGCTTTGCTATGGCAAATTTTCTTTTCTTTCCACCTCTAAGAATACCCTTCAGACTGAGGAATAGATAGTAAAGATTAAACTTTGTACACATCAGTTGACTTTTGAAAAATGAGTGAAAGGGCTTCTTTTTGTTCACCTAATACTCTTTTTTGTATCTGACTTTGTTTAAAGAAGGGACAACACATAGGCATGGTGGTATGCCTGTGATCCCAGAGGCTTGGGAGGCTGAAGCAGAAGGATGTCAAGTTTGAAGCCAGCCTCAGCAATTTAGCAACTCCCTAAGCAACTTATCAAGACCTTGTCTCAAAAAGGAAAAGTAAAAATCAAGGGCTGGGATGTGGCTCAGTGGTAAAGCACCCCTGGGTTCAATCCCTGGTATGAAAAAAGAAAGAATAGATGATACAAGGTGAACTAAAGACAATTGTCATCCAAATTTTCTTAGTATCTTATTTTCTTGTTCATGTTCCCTAATCCATGTTGGTAGTAATTCTCCCAAGAATACATGTCTACTAATTAAAGTACTAAAGTCAAATCCTCTTTATTAAACAATAAATTAATTAATGTGAATGAATACTAAACAGAACAAAATGTAAACTATAACATGCTCTGGAAGAACAATTTTAAATAATCTTTTATCTTAGATACTGTTGAACAGTGAGACTATCAAGCAGAAATAGTCACTTTCCAAAAAGGAATAAATAACTAAAGGCCCATTACAAGAAAAGGAGTTTGGCAAATTAAAGCCATAGTTAAAAATTCATTTCAAAGGAAGGATTATTTGAAGTGATTAGAAACTTTTACTAGTACATAACTATAGACAGACAGACAGACCATAAATATATAGAATATGAATATATATATATATATCAACTAAAATCTCTCCAGAAGCAGCAAATTAGAACATTATCCCCATGTCAAAATTTCTCTTCTAAATCAAACATATAATGGATGCACAGTAAATGTCGACTAAATTAATGGGGGTGTTCAGTAATGGGTTTAATTAGATTAAAAATAACTGAGCCCATCAAACATAACTCCCTTGTCTAACAAAGCTATAAATTTTAGAACTAGTCAATTATTGATGGATTTGATCTTTGGGAAGGTAAGTTATTTCTAAAGATGTAAAATAAACAATTAAGGTGATAACCAAAATAAGGCACAGACTAGTCCTTGACACATATAAAACTAAAAACAGATTTTAATTTGTTCAGAAGCATCAGGTATCCAAGCAACTTCACTGGTGAATTCTCAAAATATTTAAAGAATTAATGACAATCCTTAACAAACTCTATAAAATAAACTTCAAAACATTAAAAAGGAGCAGGGCATGGTGGCACAAGCCTATAATCCTAGTGGCTCGGGAGTTTAAACAGGAGGACTGTGAATTCAAAGCCAGCTTCAGCAAAAGCAAGGTGCTAAGCAACCCAGTGAAAACCTGTCTCTAAATGAAATACAAAATACAGCTGGGGATGTGACTTGGTGGTTGAGTGCCCATGGGTTCAATCCCTGCTACCAAAAAAAAACAAATAAAATCAAAAAGGAGAGAACATTTTCCAACTCATTCTGAGTACAGTATTACCTAATACCAAACTAGACAAAGACATTACAAGAAAACTACAGATCAATATCCTTATTATGCAAGGCATGGTGGTGCATGCCTATAATCCCAGCAGCTTGGGAGGCTGAGGCAGGAGGATCACAAGTTCAAGGACAGTCTCAGCAATTAATGAGACTCTATCTCAAAATAAAAACTAAAAAGGGCTGGGGATGTGACTCAGTGGTTAAGCGTCCCTGAGTTCAATCCCTGGTACCAAAAATAATTAAATAAATAAAAATAAAACTTTTAAATCCTTTATTAGGATAGGAACAAAAAGTCCTCAGTAAAATATCAGGGAACATAATCTATAAACATAAAAAGTTATTCATTGTGCCGGGTATGGTGGCACATGCCTGTAACCCTAGAAGTTCAGGAGGCTGAGGAGAATCGTGAGTCAAAGCCAGCCTCAGCAAGTTAATGAGGCCCTAAGCAACTTAGTGACATCCTGTCTCTAAATATATATATATATATATATATATATATATATATATATATATATATATATATATATATATATATATAAGGACTGGAGATGTGATCAGTGGTTAAGCGTCCCTGGGTTCAATTCCTGGAACAAAAAAAAAAAAAACAATTCACTGTGATCAAATGGGATTTATCCTATGAGCACAAGATTGATTCAACACATGAAAATCTATCAACTAATATGCCAATCTGATAGGAGGGGGAAAAGACCACATATAGAGAAAAATGATTTAATAAGATCTAACACTATTTCATGATAACAACACTTAACACGCTAGAAATAGTGGAAAATTTCCTCATACTGATAAAGAATATGTCTGGAAAAATAAAAAGCATAGATAACATTACACTTAATGCTGAAGGACTAAAACTTATCCCCAAGGACGAGATCAAGACAAAGCTGTCCACTCATTACTTCTACTTAACATTGTACAGGAGGCTCTAACCAGAGAAATTAGACAAGAGAAAGAAATAAAAGCATTAGGTTAGATGATATATATAATCTTGTGAATAAAAAGGTCATAAAGGACTCATAAACTATTAGATCCAACAAAATATATGCAAGTTTTATATGCTGAAACCATAAAACTCTGATCTTAAAAATTTAAACCAAAATAAATGTGGGATATACCATATTCATGAATTGAAAGACTCAATATTGTTTATATACAATATCTCCTCATTTAATCTACAGATTTACTGCAAATCCTTTCAAAATCCCAGCAGAATTTTTTGGTAGAAATTGACAAGTTGATTCTAAAATTTATATAGGAAGGCAAAGAAACTGCAAAAACCAAAATAATTTTTAAAAAGAACAAAGTTGGAAACTAACCATCCAATTTTGAGACTTACATA
Source organism: Ictidomys tridecemlineatus (assembly GCF_052094955.1). Classification (NCBI taxonomy): domain Eukaryota; kingdom Metazoa; phylum Chordata; class Mammalia; order Rodentia; family Sciuridae; genus Ictidomys; species Ictidomys tridecemlineatus. The sequence continues at coordinate 255,017,638 of NC_135477.1, read as the reverse complement.
AAGCTGAAATATTCAATACTTCATGGCATTGAATAAAATATGGACACATAAATCAATGAAACAAAATAGAGAGTCCAGAAATAGATAGATAGATTAATAGATAGACAGATAGATACTGTCAATTGATTTTTAACATGGTTACAATGGAAATTCAATGGAGAAAAAAATAATCTTTTCAACAAACTATGGGAATGGGAATCATTCTATAGTCATATGCAAAGACATAAACCTCAATGTACACAAACAATGCCAAATGGATAGCACATTGTTGAACTTCTTAGAAAGTTTATACACAGGACAGCAATCTTATTCTTAAGTATTTACCAAACTTCAGCAACCAAGTGAATACACACACACACACACACACACACACACACACACACACGGCTATGCAAATGTTTATATGATATACTACCTTACCTTGGATTCATAACAATGGAGTTGGCCATTTATGGACAAAGATCTCTGAAATCATGAGCTCCAAATAAAGTTTTCATCCTCTTACGTTGTTTTGGTCAGGTACTTTGGTCATAGAAATGCAAAAACTGACTAATACAAAAAATGGTACCAAGAAGTGGGGTTGTTGCTGTGACCAAACTGACCATGTGTTTCAAAAGTCTTTGCACTGGTTTGCCAAAGATATTTGAAAAAGTTCAGATATGTAGGCAGGAAAAGCTTTAGAATGTTGTCTACTTTTTTGCCCATGTCCTGAGACTTTGTGTAAGGCTGAATTAAAAAGTGATAGAGTAATTAATCTGGCCAAGGAAACTGCATGGCAGCAGAGCCTTCAGTCATTGGCATGGATATTGCTAACAGGATTAAGCCAGTTTACTGTGACAACAGGAGCAGAAAGCAGAGCTAAAGGATTCTAAAAATTTGCATTTTGTCAAGAAAAGTGTAAAACTGGGGCCAAGGAAGGTGTGCTTGTTAAAGAGATTATAGTCATATAAAAGACGCTAAGTACATTGCACAGAGACAATACAGATGGAAAAACAAATTGACTTTTGATAGTTTACCTCAGAAATTTGCAAAACCACACTCACAGGCTCAAGGGTATAGACAGGAAAATTCCTTTGAGAAAAGATCACGGAGGGGGGGTGGGTGCACTGCTTGCACAGGGGGGCATAAGAAATTGTTTCACATAACTCAACTACCCAAGGCACTCAGAGACTCTGCAGCCCTGATCCCAGGGACCCTAGGTATTGTATGAGCTGGCAAAGATCTTGGTATCATCCATGCCAAGTGCTGGTTCTCAGGAATGCAGGATGCTTGAATTAAGGGGTCATAATAGCTTCCACCAAGATTTCAAAGGAAGGCTTAGGAGGTCAGGTAAAGTATAGTAGGGTCATCTTTCCTGTGGGCTGCCCCTGAGAGGGCAATATGTGAAGCTTTGAAGGTAAAGCCAAAGATAGAACTAGAAAATGGCTCCAGTCCCTTATTTAAGGGAGAGTACATCAAAGTCAGGGATAAGGTTTCAGTGGGTAGAGTCTTGCTTCATGATATCTTATAGTCAACAGGTTGATTGGAATCTTGGCAAGCCACATCCATCTCTGAGAGGCTGTGTGGCTATGTGGCTCCAGCAGGTCACCCCATCTCCAGTGCAGTGCTGAACCTGGCAGAGCTAGGTAGGATATCATGTGTACTGGGCAGTCTCAAACAGGCAGGAGTGCTGCTGGGAGTTCCCAGATACCAGACTCTCCTACCAAATGGCTTCCATGCAGATTTGAGTCATGCACGTTTCACAGGTGGCTTCTGGCAGGAACTTACTTTTGATTTTTAAAGGGGCTTACAGCAAAAAGTTTGCTTTGGGTCTCAGAGAAAACTTTGGACTTGGACTTTTGGCCAATGCTGGAAATGTAAAACTACTGCACTCTAGGAGAAGCACATGAGTTTTGGGGAGCCAGAAGCAGAATATTATAGTGTGTCATAGTTTATATATGAGATGTTTGTTATAGTTTATATATGAGATGTCCCCCAAAAGGTACTACATTAATACAGGAATGTTCAGAGATGAATGAGTGGATTGTGACAGCCGTAACCTAGTCTGTCCATCCTAGTTCGAATGGGCTGACTGGATGTTAATTCAGGCAGGTGGTGCATGGCTAGAGAAGGTAGGCACTCAAGTTGTTCCCTGAAAGGATTCATCTGCCCTCTGTCCCCTTCCTCTTCCTTTCTCTCTGCTTCCTGGATGCCATGAATGGAGCAGTGCTACTCCACCATGCCCTTCTGCCATGGTGTTCTGCCTTATCTATGGCCCAGAGCAATGGAGTTGGCCATCTGTGGACTGAGATCTCTGAAACCATGAATCCGAATACACTTCTCCTCCTCTAACTTCTTTTGGTCAAGTATTTTGGTCACAGTGATACAAAATCCACTAGAATAATGACATTCTGGCAAAGGAAAAACTATGTGAACAGGAAACAGCCCAATGGTTGCCATGATGTAGAAGCTAGGGAAGAACTGACTTCAAAAGGATACAAGGGGGGCTGGGGATGTGGTTCAAGCGGTAGCGTGCTGGCCTGGCATGCGTGCGGCCCGGGTTCGATCCTCAGTACCACATACAAACAAAGATGTTGTGTCCACCAAATACTAAAAAATAAATATTAAATTCTCTCTCTCTCTCTCCCTCTTTCTAAAAAAAAAAAAAAAAAGGATACAAGGGAATTTTGTAAAAAAACAATGGAATTATTCTATATCTTGATTGTGTTGACAGTCGTGACTAAATGAATTGTCAAAACTCACAGCACTGGACTGGGATTGTGGCCAGTGGTAGAGAGCTTTCCTAGCACTTGTGAGGCACTGGGTTCAATCCTCAGCACCACATAAAAATAAATAAAGGTATTGTGTTCATCTACAACTAAATATATATATTTTTTTTTAAAAAAACACTGCGAACTAAAATTTTCACAGTGCAAATTACACCTCAACTGTTTAAGTATATGTATGGCTTTCATATTCCACCATTAACACCTTAAAATACTAGGTTAAAACATTTCTTGGGGGTGGATATAATCAAAGTATGTTATTTTCAAGTATAAATATGTACATTGAAACCCTTTATATGATTAAAATGCACTAAAAAACATTTCTACACAGTACTTACATGTGTTGCCATTATCAGCCTGTGACAGAAGATATTTCTAATTTCTTAAGACAGACTATGGGTTTTTCTGAACCAAGGACTGAAAACTGAGAGAAAAATATCATCAAGCCCACTTTGAAACATTTCTCCTGCTGTGGAGAAAAAAATTGTCTGTAAATTGCAAATCACTGTCCTTCTTCATTTCCCTTCACATACAAATTGAGCAGTAAAACCCTTTCTTGTTTTAATTCCAGCAATAGTTCATTGGCTTCTGAGAAAGAATTCATCATAATCAATCTGAATTATTTTCATGTTTGCTAAAAGATTGCAGGATTTGACCAATAGTCATATGGATAATCTGAAATATTTGTTTGTTGACGTTAGTCTAAACATAATCCATTGTGTTCAATAGCAAATTCTTTATGCCTGAAATAAAAATCAGAACCATCTGTTTTAATAGAAACTCTCCTTAGAGAGGATCAAAATTTCATGTCTTAAATGGCATCAAATAAAAACCAACCTGAAGAAATAATCACCAAATGACTGAAGATACAAAATACCTACATGTGAGCCAAACCATGAAGCAGAATAAAATATAAATCTATCACGTACTTATCTCAGAGAATTGCTGAGCATTCAAGCTTTTGCTCTTCTTTTTGCCTAAGTACTAAGTGGGTGGAAATGTTTTCTTTTCATTTACTGGAAACAAAAGTGATGCTGCATCAGCAGATAGGATGCAAAATAAAACAATTTATAAAAACAAGATGACGCCTATTTAAATGTGAACAAAGCAAAATGACAAAGAGGCTTCATTAGAGAATGAATTTTGCAATCAAAAGTTGTATTCAGAAAGATTTAAATGGGGGGATGTCCTGGTGGTGTAGCTCAGTAGTAAAGTAGTTTCCTACCACATGGAAAGCCCTGGGTTCAATCCCAGCCCCTTGGGGGGAAAAAAGTGGAAGGAAAAGACCTAAGATCTAAAGTCAGAGAGAGAACAGGGTCCATGTAAAGGACCAACTGCAAGGGAAAGAGGAGGGCACTGAATATTAAAGGAAGGAGGAAAGATGTCAGCTCAGTCAATCTCTGGATGGAAAAAAAAATATTAAACAGAAAAGAAATAGTGAATTATAAACAAAAGCAGAAATGTGTTATATTCATAGTTCTAATTTTGGAAACTACCGCTTCGCAAAATACATATTTGCTTTGACAGATGATAAATGAAAATTTTTAGTGGAGGAAATTCCCTCCCAATTTGTCATCATGCTAAGAGAAAACATTTTCACTAAAAATTTCAAATGTGTGAGCTAGGTATGGTGGGGCACTCCTGTAATCCCAGCTATTGGGAGGCTGAGGCAGGAAGATCACAAGTTCAAGGCCAGCATGGGCAACTTAGCAAGACCCTATCTCAAAATAAAAAATAAAAAGATCTGAGGATAGAGTTCAATGATATAGAATTCCTGAGTTCAAATCCCCAATACTGGAAAAAAATTCAAATTTATGTCCATTTACCCAGGAAGAAGCTAAAATTGATAGAATTCTATAGTTATAAGAACCAAAATAAAAAAACAGAAGAGAGCAAAGTGCAGTCCAACTAGGGATTTTTAATCCACAGACATAACCATATCCTTTAACTGCTCTAAATTAATCCCATCTCCAAGCATGTGAGGATAATATAATGTCCAGAGAACTGAGAGGTTGTATGAATGAGATGGATAAATCCTTACTGGGGATGTTAGAGAGATTGAGTAGATCAAGAGAGGTGCCGGAGGACTCCAGAGGCATGTTGACATTGTTGTCAGGTTGAAAAGGTGAGGAAGACCTATTCTGGAAACCACAGACAAAAGGTAGTGGGGATTCTGCATGCCTGCAAACTGACAATGCGGCAAGTTACTAGGAACACAACGAAACAGGGTGACTAGTTTCATGATTTAAACTACAGAGATGAGAGCACGAGAAGAAGACCAACATTAAACAAGGATGAGAGGTGGGAGGGAAAGGGAGAGAGAAGGGAAATTGCATGGAAATGGAAGGAGACCCTCAGGGTTATACAAAATTACAGACAAGAGGAAGTGAGGGGAAAGGGGAAAATAATACAAGGGGGGGGAATGAATTACAGTAGAGGGGGTAGAGAGAGAAGAGGGGAGGGGAGGGGAGGGGGTATCGTAGAGGATAGGAAAGGCAGCAGAATACAACAGACATGAGTATGTCAATATGTAAATCAATGGAAGTGTAACTGATGTGATTCTGCAATCTGTATATGGGGTAAAAATGGGAGTTCATAACCCACTTGAATCAAAGTGTGAAATATGATATATCAAGAACTATGTAATGTTTTGAACAACCAACAATAAAAAAAATAAAAAAATAAACTACAGAGATGAGACCACCAGGTCTGGGATGAATGGCAAATAGTGTTGCTGGACTATAGCGAGACATGTGCCCAACCCTCCTGATATTCTTCCCCTGACCACTGGCTCAACAAGTATCTATGGACCCCCTGAGATGTGCAGGCCTGGTCCCCTACATGCTCCTGTGAGGCTGATGTTGTGGTTACATTCTCACCCACAGTCCTTCCATTCAAGACAGAAGCACAAGCTGTCAGCAGCATCATGAGTAGATTATAAAGTAAATGAACAATCTCTTATATGTGTTGTCAGTCGAACATCCCAGATATGAAAGGAGGTCTCAGGGATCTGATCACAGCCCTGTGTCAAAGTTTGTGGCCATTTCCCTCAAGCAACATAGATGAGAACCCTGGTCACAGTGTTGTATGTGACATAAAATGCACAGGGATAACCAAATGATTGATTAAATTAGTATCCAACAGCCCTTAAAAGCCTATAGCAGTGGGCATATCTAACATGATACAATTTTTGAAAGAATATATTGAAGATTCTTTATCTGTTTCAAAAACAGAAAATCACTAGGGTCAAAAACTAACTTCACTTGTGTGATTCACCTGAAAACAGTACATGGTGAATATGGCTTTTCAGAAGCCTAAGTAAACTCCATATGAATGGAGAGTGTGAGTCTCCATCTTATTTGAAGATGAATTCAAGATGAAGACAAGGTAGAACTGCTGTCCTCTGCATTGGGGGCCATAACTGGGGACAGTGTCCATTTCCAGCTCGTTTGAGAAAGATGCCAGCTAACTAGCTTCTGTTAAGAGGGCTGAGCTATGTGAAGAACTGTGGAAATAGAAGATTCCCTGGGACAGGACAAAGTTCCTCAGATATTCCAAGTCTATCCCATGGAGAAACTATTAGACTTGTTCTGGGTTGGTCCCAAGGAGGAAATTAGGGAGAGTGGATGGGAAATGCTAGAGAAAGGTTTCAACCAGGTGTAGGAAGACCTAACAGGGCTGCCTTAAGAATCAAGAGTGAATTGGCAGTCCCTGGGCACATTTCTGCAGAAGCTCCAAAACCACAGGAGAAGTATTTTAGACAGGAGTTGTGGCCAATTCACAGTCAATAACCCGAAACTCCCATTCAGTGTTGTTTGTGTGCATCCCCTGCTCTTTCGACAGACACATCTGTTGAGTCAGCTTTCCACTGCTGGGACAAACACCTGAGAAAACTCAGAGGAGGGAAGATCTTGGGAGTTGCAGTTTCAGGGGTTTTGGTCCACGGTCAGCCAGCTCCAATGCTTTGGGCCTCAGGTGAGGCAGGACATCACGGTGCAGGGAGTGGCAGAGGAGAGCTGCTCAGTTTGTGGCAGAGAGGAAAAGGAAGGGGGCAGAGAGACGATACAGACCCCAAGGGTACACCCCCAAGAACCCACTCCTAGTTTCCACCATCTCCCAGCAGTCCATTCCTCTGTGACTCACTCAGAGGATGAATCCACCAACCAGGCCAGGGCCCTGGTGATCCCATCACTTCCCAAGAGCCATACCGCTGACCACTGCTGTACTGGGACCAAGATTTCCACATTTGAGTTCTCAGGGGACATTCCAGACCCAAATCATAACAAAAAATTTTCCTTGTGCGCCTCAGCTTTCTGATTTCCAGAGTACTACTGACCACATGAGACTTTAGCAGAGTTCAGCCCCACATCATTGCTAAATAGCTGTCACTTTCATATGGGCTTTAAAAAGTTGTATCTCATAAGTGAATCAAAGTTAATTTTGTATTTTGATATGCAACTTTTAAAATTACCTGGAAAGTTATATACATACTATTTATATACATACATATATATATTAAAAAATTTATTTTAAAATATACAGTGAAGGGGAAGTCTTACTCTCACCTCAGATCCCATTCCTCATCCAGCACCACACAAAAAAGTGTCTGATGTACTCTGTCACACTGCCTCTCCTTTAACTGCCACATTCCACACACACACACACACAAAAAAAAAACCACTGCAAAGATGTTTACAGAAAACTCTATCCGACCTCACCACCTGAAGGTAGCCACCAAGTTTGAGATATAGGTGGAGTTTGGTGAAACTACTGACATTTGTATTAATCATTATAAAACATAATTTTGCTACCCAATTTTTCACCCTGCAATATGACAGAGAAGAAAATGAATTTGATTCCTCCTTTCCTTCCTTGAATTAAAGCTGATGATCAATGAGCCATTGTTTTATCAATCCTTCCTGGATAATGTTCACACTGTAATATTAAATTAGAAAAATAAGACATCTAATTTCCCTCACCTATAAAAGTTATATGATCTTTTTGTTCATGTTCAATTTGCATCAGTTCATTGAATCCCAAGTGTGCCAATTCCAATATCATCAGAATGTGTCGTTATTACAAAGTACCTCAGTCTGAAGGTATAAGGTGTTCTGGCTAAAGTTCCCAGATCACCAGAGTTTTCTCTCTGAGCTAAGAAACTTTGTGGCATTTAGATGCAGCTATCCTTATGTTTAAATAAATATCCCTTTTTCTATTGAAATATCTAGTATGCACTATCTTTGGGTGTTTTTTATATTTGTTTTTGGTTTTGGATTTGTTTGTTTTTTGATTCTAGGAATTGAACCCAGAGGCACTTAACCACTGAGCCAAATACCAAGTCATTTTGGGGGGGCAGGGGGTTTCTGGGGATTTAACTCAGGGACACTCGACCACTGAGCCACATCTCCAGCCCTATTTGTTGTATTTCATTTAGAGATAGGGTCTCACTGAGTTGCTTATCACCTTGCCATTGCTGAAACTGGTTTTTTGAACTTGCAACAGCCTCCTGAGATGCTGGGATTACAGGCATGAGCCACCATGCCTGGCCCCTGTCCTTTTTTGTATCTTTTTTAGAGACAGGGTCTTACCAAGTTACTTAAGGTCTTGCTAAGTTGCTGAGGCTGGCTTTGAACTCATGATCCTCCTGCCTCAGCCTTCCAAGCCACTGAGATTACAGGTATGCACCACCACACCCAGCAAGTTTCTTGTGTTTAATACCTGATATGACAAATGGTATTTTTACTAGTTGTAAAATTATCTGCTTTGTAAATGGAGTTCTTTGAGGAATAGGTTCATCGGCCTGATTAGATAAGGGAACAGGCTAGGACAGGCTAGGCTCAACAATAGCTCTGTGGCTCTGCTCTGGGGTACCCAGGTTCCCTGGTCCATCTGTGGAGATGGAGAGTGGAGATGGGGAGCCGCTGGCCAGGGGAGCCTCTCAGGACAGAGGCTGGCTCGCTGAACTAAGAGAAGCCTGTTGTTCTCTCAATGTCTTGTGGCTACCACACCTCTCGCCTCAGCCTTGTATCCTTAGTTTCTACTTCTCTGTTCCCAAACTGTTCCCTAGTTTAAATTCTCAGTATGAAATCCACATAGCTCATCTTATCTCTTCCTGACAGTTACTTTTTTTGGCCAGTTTACAGCCTGCCCTAGGCTCAGAAGCCCAACCCTAGTCAGATGAATTGGGGATGAATGGGGAAGGCACTTTGGTCCTCATAAGGTTGTCCCCTGACAGGGTTATGGAGGGCAGTGCCACTCAAAAGAGCATGAGGTGGGCTGGGGATGTGGCTCAAGCGGTAGCGCGCCTGTCTAGCATGCGCGTGGCCCAGGTTCGATCCTCAGCACCACATACAAACAAAGATGTTGTGTCTGCCGAAAAACTAAGAAATAAAATATTAAAATTCTCTCTCTCTCTCTCTCCTCTCTCTCTCTCTCTCCTCTCTCTCACTCTCTCTAAAAAAAAAAAAAACAAACAAAAGAGTATGAGGTGCCATTAGTGACATATGCCTACCAGGGGCTTCTAGAACAGTCTCCTGGTCTCAATCAGTACTGAGTAAACACAACTATGTCCATTCTAGCTAAAGTGTCTGGAGTTTTCTAGATTCCAACTTTCCACTGAGGAATCACACTTCACAGCTGGGGTTCTGGTACAATTTATCTTCCTTTGTCAGCCTCCCAGTATTTTGACTTCTTTGTTTTGCAATACGACAGTAAAACACTGCCATAGCCTCCTTATGTTTGTGGGGATGCCAAGTTTGTCAGCAACATGTGAATCACCTCCATCATCAAAGGCTGCTTCAGTGCTACACAGACGTCGGAGTTCTACACAGACTCAGGCAGCACCGCTAGGGCTGGAAAACCCGTCCTCACTGCAGGTCATCCTGGGACTGCCGACTAGCAGGCAGATCCCTTCTGCAACATCTCCACCAAGTGGCTGTCCAGCCTCTGCTCCCCAGGAGCTTGCCAGCTGAAGGCAACACATTCCAGTTCTAAACGCCTTACGACTGCACTTCTGGGGCTGGGGTGGTGGCTCAGTGGTAGAAAGCCTGCCTAGCAGGTATGAGGCACTGGGTTCACTTCTCAGCATCGCATATAAATAAATAAAATAAAGCTCCAACAACATCTAAAAAAATTTTTTTAAAAGACTGCACTTCCTATTGAACTTAAACTTTTTGTCCCCTTAGCATCTACCCAGTGACCCTGGTTTGCTCCCCAAAGCCAATCAGAACAGATTCCAGGTAAGCGACTGAACACCATAAAGGTCTTGTACTCCTGTGTCAGGCTGTGACTGAGCGGGTTGGCAATAATACCCCTTGGATTTAAAAACAACACATTGAAGACTGCACCACCTACCTGAGGATGATGGGAGGAAACAGTACACGGGGCTCCCTGGCACACAGTAACATCCGTCACTTTCCTGTCTTCTGCATGGCAACTGCCTCAAACATCCTCTCATCCAGAGCAGATATTTACAGCCTATTTAACTGTGCTGGGGAGCGGGGAGTACACACATCCAGAATTCATTTCCATTTACTGATGAAGCTTCTTCTGTTGCACTTTCTATTTTTTTACTTCATCCATCTAATCCATCGTTCATGTGGGGACAGACCACAACAAAGGTATCCGGTGTGTGAGCCAGGAAGGAGCCCCAATGACCCAGGTGACCTCCCCATGCAGGCACAGTTCCAGCTGCACTGCCAACTGTCATCCAAAGGTACTGCAGGGGAACTTCTGGAACCCACTCAATGAACTCCCACCATCACTTCTGGGGGAGGTCTACCTTCCTTTCCAGCCAACCCACCAGAGACTGCCTCCCCCCTTGCAACCTGGCTCCCTCAATCCCACTCCCTCCTAAGTGCCAAGGGAACATTAGCAGAGCAGGGACAGCCAGGAGAGTGCCAGGTATGGCTCTTCTCAGTTACCAGTTCCTGCACTTGACAACACTACTGTCAGTGTAATAGTTAATTTGAATTGTCAACTTGATTGAATTAAGAGATGCCAATGATTAAGGGAGTTCTGAATCAGTCAATGAGGGTGTGTCTAGGAATGATTGGCATGTGGGATAACCAACTGAAGTGGAGACTCCCTAAGCGTGGGCAACACCATCCAATAGGATAATGGCTTGGATGGAATAAAAGTTAGAATAACATGGGCTGGGGCTGTAGCTCAGTGGCAAAGTGCTTGCCTAGCATGAGTGAGGCATTCAGTTCAATCCTCAGCACCACATAAAAATTAATAAAATAAAGGCATTCTGTCCATCTACAACTATAAAAAAATTTTTTAAGAAGTTGGAAGAACAAGGAAGCAGCAGCAGATGCAAGCTCAGTTCTTCTTGAATGGGCTCCTGATTGTTGCTGCAATCAATCAACTGAGGATACCAGACTCTCGCTTCTTCACTCTTCCAAAGCAGACTCTGCCAATGATTCTCCAGAGTTTCCAGAAGCCTTCAGTCTCAGACTAGGGTATAACCGTTGATCCCTCTTGTTCTGGGGCTTCAGCCTCTTGGACTGCGCAGCTACTGGTTCTGCCAGCTCTCCAGCCTGCAGATGGCCATTGTGGACTGTCCAGCTTCTAGCCAACCTAATAAATCCCCTTTTTATAATTAGACTTCCTGTTGACTCTATTCCCCTAGAGAACCCTGACTAATACAGCCAGGCAGCACAGACCCAAGGTGATCTATTGCCTTCATTCCCCTAAGGGTCCCATGAAGGCCAGGACCAATGGCTTCACCTAAGATGATGCCTTGAGGTAGAAGGCTCAGGGTCAATTCACCGGTTCAGCAGCATCACCAGGTACTTTAAGTAGACTCCAGTCATGTACTCTGCAACTACAGAGGCCTTTCCTGGAATGTGCTCAGCCAGGGTGAGGCTAAGAACATGTCAGAGCACAGCTGAGAGGACTTCCAGCCCTCAGAACGCTCCTTCCTTCACAGCCAGGTCTTTGTACCTCTGGCCATCGGGAAAGGTACTGTGGCATACATGTGGTTTAAATGTCAGGAATCTTGCATTTCCTCTATTCTGTCTGGTATGACTTGCCAGAGGGCACACCATCTCCCAGCAATGGTGGAAAAACAGGGAATGTGGAAGAGGGTCTCATTTCTTTACTTGGTTTTACCTGTACTTGGTGGAGCTGAACATTTGAGGAATTCTGAATGCCAGGACCTCAGAGTCTGAGGAGGTCCACCTGCCACAGTTGGAGAACACAGAGGTCATGTCCTGGGCATCATGCTGCAGGAGAAAGATTTATTCAGATGTGTCAATGGAAATGACCAGTCTGTTCACCAAGGGGCCTGTTGAGGAGAATCACCCCCACACTTTATTCCTATTTTATTTATTTATTTAGCACTGTTGGAGATCAAACCCAGGGCCTCATACATTCATGCATGCTGGGCTAGTACTAGTATCATTGTGCTATCCACATTATTTCTTCTATAACTTTAAATTTTATCATGTTAGCACTGGCCCCTGGTTTCAGCACATACACTTATGAATCCTACTTTTGATAGCCAACATAGCAGCTCTCATTCCCAATCTTGTGTCATGAACAAATATAATCAGTGTCCTTATCCTAGTAACGGACAAAAATTCAGATCATCTAGAGAAGGCACAATAACCTCTATAGAAAAATTGTTATTGTACCATTTACTTAACAAGCCACAATTTAAAATTTTTTTAATTTTAAAAAAGCAAGATCTTACAGAATTATAACACTTCTATGAAATGGTCCATTTTACTCTGAGATTACAGGAACATTTGTGGATAGCTAAAGGAGAGACTCCAGAAACTGCAAATTGTAAGAGTCAAGCACTTCTAGAAATCCACCAGTTTTACATCAGAGGAGTGCTGAATACTCCCAAAGCTGTTCAAAATCCTGCCTTTGCCCACCGTGACTTTACAGGTCCTTCTCCAAGTATACCCAGAAAAATTATAGGACTGGCTAGAGTGGAAGGTGAAAATGAGAGCCAGACACCAAGAACTACCCTCCCACCAAAGCTACATACCTCAGGGAGAATTCCTTCTCATAGGACCCAGGGTTTGGGGAAGGGGGTGAATGCAGCAGTCAACAGATGTCTACCACTCCTACCCCTCATCCCAAACACACACAGAGCTCTCAATACCTTCACAGCTTCTTTATTTCAGAGAATTTTACACACACTACATTTGCTTCTTGCTTACTTGTCTGTTCCCCCCTTAGAGAAGAGGAAGTCCATGAGGCCCAGGTCCAGCTCATCTAATCTCCATGGAATTGCAGGATTATCACAGTAGATGCTCAGTTCAAACATGTGGAATGAACGAATGACTACATGAATGTGTCCCCAGACAGCTCTCATTTAAATGAAAATTATCAATGCTTCTATTTTTATCAGTTGAGTTAAAGATGCAACCATCTTTTTTATCAAATCTCCATTAAGATAGTTTAGCATTTTTGTTATGATGTGTGACTGGGAGTTTAATTCTTTTCTGTGATAAGCACAGATTATTCAAGCCACCATTCAATATTCATTTTTCAGATATATGAAGGTTGTCTACTCAGATTCAAAGGTTTTCTTTAACTTATCTAAATCAGTCAAGTCTTTTCTCATAAATGAGAAATATTAAATAAATGGCTGCTCTCATGAAATAAAGAAACAACTAGCAGAAACTATCTGCAACTTCCATGAATAAGCTTTTCCTTAGTGCCTAAGATAATGAATACCATTTGCAAACCAAAACTATGTGCTGTGAGCTTTACAAAATATGTCAATTCCAGAAATGTTAAAATGTATACATACATATATACACACCCATTCACACACACATGTACATATTATAGATTCAATGAAATGTAGCAATCCACTAGCCTAATAATCCAATAGCCAAATTATTCCTAAAAAAATGTTATAAAATCTAAAAGATTCTCTGAAACTTTAGAAAATTAATTTTGCCATAAAGTACAAAAAAAGAGAAAAATCTTAAGAATGAATTAAGCTACAGGAAACTTGCAAACATTTGTTAATACTCTTTAATAATTGTTTCTCCTGATCTAAAGCAGTAAACCATATAGTTTATAATGTAAAAAGCTGTTAACATTTTTCCTACCAACAAACATGACCATTGCTTATTAATATTTTCATGCATCCAAGTACACAAAAAGGCAGTAAGTACATTTTTTAGAATATTCCATTAAAAGTGGATTTTAAGTCTACCTGTTTTTCTTAACTTCTATTTGTTTTATGTAAAAGCTAAGGAAAATAATACGAATTTCTCATTCCATACCAAAGAACAATAGGCTCTGTTGCTAAAGATACTGCTGTAGGTCTCTATAGAATCAAAGACAACCAATGCTTTAAAAAAGCACTCTCAGAAGTCTCCTACTTGAACAACCAGAGAGGCATCGATTCTCATCGATTCTCAAACACATTGTGTTTTCAGGGCCTCTTTTCTCTTCCTCTAAAAGTGCTCACATCATAAACCCACACAGTGTCTATCCCCTCTCCGGTAACATGGTCTGGGATCCAGTGTGGGAAAGGGAATCGGCAAGCAATGACTCTTGCGTCATCCTCAAGTTCAAGTTCAAGTTTCTTCTCCAACTGCGGCATCTGTGAAGAATAACAGCCATTATTTCAGTAAGCAGGTAGGCAAAAGAAGTGATTCCAGAACACCCTTTTTTATTCAAGAAGCCCTGAAAACACCTGTTAAAAAAGGTCACTTCAGGTATAAACACATCATCAAACAATCCATTAATACAGAAGACACATTAACCACACTTAAAAGAATATCTTCTAGTATCAATTATAAAATATCCATTTTTGGCAGACATATGTCATAGATTTCCAGTTTCTATCTAAAATTATGTTGTGGCAATAATTAAAACCAGCAACAGCTTCAAATTATTTACCTATTTAGACTTTTCCCCAATAAAAAAAAGGGTTTTATTATTTGCTAAAAGTATCAACATTTTTAACTATATCAGAAAAAAAAAAAAAAAAAAAAAGCTGCTTAGAAATTTATCTGTAGGTCCTAAAAATATAGTAATACCTCATGTCCTAAAAACACTTTTTTTCCTACTTTCTTCATTTAGCTTGTTATTTTAAGATAATTTTAAATTTACAGAAAATTTGCACTGGGCATAGTGGCACACACCTATAATCCCAGCAGCTTGGGAGGCTGGGACAGGAGGATTTCGAGTTCAAAGCCAGCCTCAGCAAGCTAGCGAGGCTTTGACCAACTCAGCAAGATCTTATCTCTAAACAAAATATTAAAAAGAGCTGGAGATGTGGCTCAGTGGTAAAGTGTCTGTGGGATCAATCCCCGGTAGAAGGAAGGGAGAAAGGGAGGGATAAAGGAAGGAGGGAAAGGAAGGGAGGAAAGAAAGAAATTTTGCAAGAACAGAACAAGGAAGTCCTATATTCCTCCCCAGGGCACCAGTTTGAACATTCTGTCACGTGGGCTTCATCATGTTTGCTCTCTTCCTCTATGACAGTCTTCCTAAATCATTTGAGAAGAAGCTGCATATAGCATACCCTATTCCTCCTTAACACTTCAGTGTGTATTTTCTAAGAAAGTTTATCATCTTATACACTCACAGCAGCCATGGGATTCAGAAACCTTAACATCATATTCCCACAATAGTTCCAATAATACTCCAAATTTGTCATTGTCCCAGTAGTGTCCTATATCACATTTCCCCCAAGGCAGACTTCAGACCAGACACATTTTGTATTTAGCTCTAATGTTTGTTTGATCTCTTTTAATCTGGACTTGTTCCTACCTCTGTCTTTCATGACAATAAATCAAATGGTCCTCACCTCGGGCTGCTCAAGTTTGTTCCAATGCCCCAGCTTCAGGGATGTGAACTCATCAGGACTCCCCAGATGCTCTTGAGGGTAATGTTAATCACTGGATTAGGATGAAATCTGGGATCTCCACAGTATAGTTACTATTTTCCCTTTTACAACGAGTGAGTAGTATTGAGGGGGGAGATGCTGTGAGATGATCCAAACAAACTATTGCTCATCAAACAACCCCTACCCTCGAAGTAGTGCTTGTTGATGATTCTGACCTCACTAGGTTCCATTTTCACAAGTGTTGCAAAGTAGCAACTTGCTAATTCTGTCATTTTTTTCTAAATGTAGAATCAGCTTTCTACTTTAAGAATTTTCCAGACTTCCCCATCTCCCTCTGTCTACAATTATCAGTAACTATGAACACCTATGATCTCATCCCATTCATTGAGTTATAATACATTACTGTCCTTGTTTATTCTAATGCTCAGATTGTCCTAATTTGATCAGTGGAAGCCTCCCACAGCTGTTCTCTCTGTCTCTTGGACAAGCTCCCATTAAATATTCTGAGTACTTCCTTATATTTTGGCTCAACAAAATGTTCGAAGCTTTTGTATCTTCTCTTTTCCAGCCCCAGATCAGCCATTTCTCAAAGATTCCCAGTTCCTCTTAGTGAAAAATGATACTTGGAAACCAAGATCTGAGCAACAACTGCTTCCTTTAAAAGTAACCAACTATGGCAAGAAGAACAAATCAATAGTGCTTCCCTGAAGGTTTTATTGCTGATCTATGTCTTGTAAAAGTGACTTGGAATAACTCCTGCACAGGACTTATGGCTGGAGTTAGCCAAATCCTAACTTGTCATTAGAACCAATTCCAAGATAATAAAGGATAAGTTCCATTAGGGATGGGAGGTTTCTGTTCTTAAGAGCCAGTAAGGGTTTTGTTTTGTTTTTTTAAAAAGTTTCATTTCTTGAAGGGAAAATTAAGTAAGCAAAGAATGAGACAATGTGTGTTTTTCCAAAATATCAGAGGTTTCTTATGGTAATTTTGCTCATCAAAAGGATAATTGCAAACTTATTCATATTACTATTATTCATTTCTCTTTTATAGTTTCTTTTATTTTCAAATGATTGTCATATGCTAAGTCAAGATAAACCTAAAAATGAAAGGAGCTATTTCAATCATAAGAAATTAACTGACTAAATTACACATAAATATGCAATGAATCTGGCTCTTGATATCAAACACAAAGAGAAGCAGTGATGTGTCCTGCCTGTAGAATGGAATCCACAATTACTCATACAATTACAGGTTTCAAAGTGACACAAACTCATCTTATTCTAATTACACCTTTAAAACTTTAAACACAAGTTGAACTAGCTCAAAAGCATGAGACAGATCAGCCATGTCCAGCAGCAGCACAGATGTGCTGGACCTATCCCTGCTCTCTGGAGACACACTCCCCTTGCCCACTAGGGTGGGGAGCGCCTTTGACACCAGGCTTCCCTGAGGGGTCCTTGGCTGGTGGCCCTCGTATCCCAGACTTCAGATGTTGGAGTGCAGAGATCAGGCCACGGTCGGCTCCTCCAGGTCACTTTAGCCTTCCTGGCTTCAGCACCTTCTGCACATTCAAGCCTCACACACTGCTTCCAGCCACTTCTCACCACCCAACCCACCCTGGTCCATACCTGAACCCATGGACACCTTCAAGAGCTCATGACCTAGAGGCCAGCTTCCACTGTGTACAAGTGTACACCACCCTTCCTTTAATTTCAGTTACTGCACAGCACTTATTCCCTTTATGAACGATGTATTTTATGTGTCTCATTTAATACCTATGCTCCCCACCAGCATAGAACCTCAGGGCAGGGGTGCTCTCTGTTGTTCACTAGATACTCCAAGGGATCAGAACAGAGCTAGGTGCAAAGTGGCCATAACTGATGAACAGAGAGTAGAAGGATAGGCATTCAGTCATGAGCCGCTTTTCTTTATCAGAAAATGATACTTTCATTCAATTCATAACAAAACAAATGAGTGGTTCTCTGAAGTTCACAGTTAGTAGCTTTCTGGGGAAAGTATAGATAATGGGTATGTTTACACCATATTCATTCACTCAACAAGTATTTATTGACAATTGCTCTGCCAAGAGATGATGAGCTGGAGGCATGTATCGAGGACAGCTGAGCCACACCCCTGAGGTCACTATACAGTGTATACACACAAACATGTAGAGCCAACAGACAAGGAGGTGCAAGATGCTTCCTCTGAGGACAGGGGAACAAGTGCTACAGAATGGAAGACAGAGTGCTTCAGCTCAACTCAGGTGATCAGGACAGCTTTACAGAGGAAAGGACAACTGGCCCATGAGTGGCCAGGAGGT
Organism: Ictidomys tridecemlineatus; assembly: GCF_052094955.1. Classification (NCBI taxonomy): domain Eukaryota; kingdom Metazoa; phylum Chordata; class Mammalia; order Rodentia; family Sciuridae; genus Ictidomys; species Ictidomys tridecemlineatus. The sequence goes on along the minus strand of NC_135477.1, from coordinate 254,999,727 downwards.
GCTCACTGGGGCCAGGGTGGAAAACATATAAGTGGGAAGGGATGGCCCCAGGATCTGGCAAGAGAAGCCCAGTGAAGTCCAGAGGCTGAAAGGATAGGGGCTGAACAGAGAGCTATGGGAAGCATGGTGCAAGCCAGGCTGGAGGTGAGCAGGGGCCACTCCAGGCCAGCCTAAGGGACACACGCAGCATCCAGGCCTTATCCTTGCTGAAAAGCAGCAAGAACTCGGGTTTTACAGAAGGATGTGGCTGATCTGTTCTGGGTTTTGAAAAGACATGCTTGGTGCATACGCTGGTGTTTCATGTGATCTCTACAATCCTAGACTGAGTCAGCAGATCGGAATGAGAATCCTCATCCTATCACGTGAGAAACACACTTGTGGGGAAGTGCCACAACGGCCTGATGTTAAGCATAATCAGTCGCGCATCAGGAGCAGGGTCAAGGATCTATACAACCAGGTTTCCTCCCTCTGTACCTCTCCAAGGATTGTCCTAGCTCTCCCGTTAATACCTGTGCACCAGCTGCCACAGGAAATGTTTCATGGTGTGCTGGTTTGGCTGAGCCATCATCTGACCATGACTGGAATAATACCAGTGCTCAGAAAATGGGAATGCCTTTTAACAGAAGGACTCCTAGTCAGGCCCAATCCCAAGAGCCAACCTGGCCTCCAGCTTCCCAGTCAGACATTCCCCTTCCCCCAACTCCTCCACTTAGGCAGGGTTGGTGCAGGCTGAAAAGGTGAGGGTCCCACATGTGAAAATCAACCTTCTGGGCCAACAGAAGCCACCAGCACACCTGCACCCCAATCAACACACTAACATAGGAAATGCAGGCGAGCTGAATCCTCTTACCACAGGGAAGGTTTCAGGAAGAGTGGAACACCACAGGCTCCTATGTACTGAAGATAGGGCAATAATTACAAAAGCACTTATTGAAGTAATAAGGCTCTTACTGCCTTTGAGTGAAGAGCTCCAAACACTGTTTATAATCAAACATGATAGGAAACCCCAGGAGAGGCTGTACAGGTCACACATGACAGTGGCCTTACCAAAGGCCACTGCTGCCCTCCTCTGGGTCAAGGCTGCATGGCCTTGTAACCCATAGCTCAGCGCATCATCCCACCTCTCTGGACAGCATGGAATTCCCAGCAAATATTAACTTTCTATTTTTACAAAGTGTGGAATTCAACTTAAAGTTACATATCTCCAAAATGCTAATTATTCCATTAAAAGAAGGAAAGCCCAAACATTATAATAAGGAGTGAAACACAATCAAAACTCTTCATCAAATATGACCCCAAATAGTTTTTTTAAATAGTCAGGAATCTGTCCTGCTACCTGGCTTCACTTTCAGAATAGAAGTGCAGAATTCCAAGTTCAATGTCAACTTTAGGTCTAATGAAATCACAAACATACAAAATGCAGTCCTTTCACGGATACGTGACAAAAACATTTCTAAATTGTCTTTAAAAATTAAAAAGCATGATGTTACACTGAAGGTTCTAATCGTAAGAATAAATTTCTCAAGCACTAAAACATTCTATTTTATATAAATCTGAATAAAATGACAAAAAAAGCAAATTTCCCTTTTTTTAATTACAAGTGGTATCAGTTATATAGTGCCATTTCTGCAAACATCCAATTTCACCCAGATTATTATGGCTACAATTATAGACTTTGAAAAGTAAAAAGGGATTTCTTTCTCTGGTCTGTAAACCAGCAATTACAGCAGAAGCATCCCAGCCTGACCATCTTCTCCAGGGCTGAAGAGGACATTTTCAGGAGAATTCTATTGTATTTTCACTTTTGAAAGCACAAAATCAAAGTTCAATACTCAGATCTTCAGCAAATCAGTCAATTGAGGTAAATTGAAACTAGTCAATGCTCATCCACCCTGAAAATTATCTTCCTGCAAAATGGGAGGAATGATCAACTCAAAGAGAACATCCCATTAACTTCCTCAACTGACTTCGGCTTGGTCTAAAGTGAGCAGCCATGAAAATCGTGAACTGCATTCCACACTGGGACCTCATAAGGAAGTTTTCAGACTGGAATTTTAAGACCCTGGTAGATCACTGAGATTTTTATCTCAAACAGAGGTTTAAAAATATGACTAAATCTTTTATGGTTAAATGTAAGGACCCTGAACTATTCTATTAAACCGATGAACTGAAATTCCATGTGCCCTAGAAGTCCCTGGAGGCCACCAATCTGCACATGGGTGAGTGGCCACATGCTGACTCTAGAAAGGCCTGTAGCATCCTCCACCCAAGACAGACAGGGGAGAGGGGTTACACTGACCATGGCGGGGTATACTCACCATCTGAGGCACACCGAAAATAACAACGTTTGAGTACTGTGAAAAGGTGACCTAAGTGAAACAGGAAACAACGGGTAGATTAATTCTGAAAAGTCAGACATTAAGCTTGCTTGTTGCATAGAAAGGAGTAGCAATTTGCCAAGCCATGGGCTTTCACAAGCTCCTGAAGAGTGGCCCACTAAGTACGCACAGTGAGCACCATGTTCCCACTTCCACTCATGCCAGTCCAACTCCTGAGTTCTCCAAATGCTCCCCCATAACTACAGCATCCTCAGGAACTCCATGCAGGGCACGCCCAGGGACTCTAAGGCCAGGGACTCCCAGGGTGGTCAAGCCTGGCACCTGGGCCACACATTCCCACTTCACTCTATCAGACGCCAACCAGCTCAGCAGAACTCGAGGGATTTCAGAGCCACAGAGTTTATGGTGAGCCATCGTCAGAATTCTAACCCCTCCACCTCTCTAAAATACTATGGAGAAAGTTCAGTATGATGGTTCTCAACAGCTGAAAACTGGGGGATGTGAGGAAGTGCTTTGCCAGTCAAAATTCTATTGCTCAATAAAAACCTTATTTACTCTATGGAGGGAATGTTTAGTTATATATGGTGTGAAAAACAATGCCAGCAAAACTCTAGTGGATTTTTATAAGCTACTGATGAAGATATTACAATGGGAAACTCTTATTTAAGGCATTTTATGGAGCACTCTTACAGGAAAATTACAGGGCTCTTTCTAGAGTAAAAACAAATTTGGAAGTGCCTCACACTTTATGAGGACAAGAAGTAACCCTGACAGTATGGTTAGTTGAGTCTCTGTTCTCCTCATGGCCTAAGTACACATGTACACACACGCACACGCGCACACACACACACACACACACACGTGCATGAGACAGACATTTATCAAGACAATTTATAGGATTTCCACAAGATGAAAAAATCTCATTATTCCATAACAAACAAAAGAGAACATTTTAATTTAGTCAATAAATTCTTGAAATTCACATGACCTATCATATTATAAACTTAAAAGTTTCTGTTCTACTTGTAAGATTTGTTTAAAATACATCTAATTATGCCAAAATATTCATTGGATTTTAACTATTTTTTTCTTTTTAGACGTTTTCCAGTTGTTAGTCGTGGTAATTACAATACAAAAGCTTTTGGTTGGATTTTTCTAGAACTGTCCTCCACCACTTTACATACCTTCCATAAATCTGAAATATAAAATCTGGCAGAGCCGTGCACACCTTCTTGCCAAGCACGGTATCTGGAGTACCAAACCAGCCATGGATTCAGTTCATAACCAACAGCTGAAAATCCTTCCTTCGCAGCTGCTATCACCTGGAAAAAGGCCGAGATTTACTAAAAAGAAGAAAAAGCTATGACATGTGGTCAAATTATATAAATACTTTCTACTTGAGACTTAAAATTCTTAAAATCAAAAAGCTTTCTCCTTAATAAAAACACTATGTAAAAATGTGTCTCCAGAGTTATGAAACCTGTGGATTTGGTGATGGCCAACCCAGTGAACTCAAGTTTTCTGGCTTTCATCAAATATTTTAATTTCAGAACAGACACTGAGGTTTGCTTCAGAAAACTGTGTAATTAAATCTGGTCTAACCAACCCTAACAAGCAGCTGCTGAGAACCTACCACCTCTTTCATTCCATCAGCGGGCTACACAGCAGCTTTAAGTGAACAAGCCTGGGAGGATAGTTTCATGAACAAGTAATAACAATAAAATGACCTGCTGGTGAAGAATCTGCAATCAGTTACACATTTTCTTAGTATTTAACGATCATATAATTTAATTAAAACCAGGGGAAAAAACCAGGTGCTGTGACACACACCTGTAATCTTGGGAGGCTGAGGCAAGAAGATTGCAAGTTCAATGCCAGCCTCAGAAATTTAGTGAGGCCCTAAGCAACTTAACAAGACTCTGTTTCAAAATAAAAAAATTTAAAAAGGACTGAGGATATGGCTCAGTGGTTAAGCATCCCTAAGTTCAATCCCTGGTACCAAAAAATAAAAAACAAATAATAAAAACAGGGGAAATGAGTGAGTTTAAATAAAAAGTCAACTATGGAATCCTACTGGTCTCCCAAAGGCAGTAAGTATGGTGGAGGTCTTGGGATCTCTCTACCCAATATGCCTTGACCCCACTCTTCAAGGGAGCACCCTTACCGAGCTGTCTCATAAGGGAACTTCCCAAGTAACTACAGTGCCACAAGGCAACCACTTTCTTAGAAACCAGAAAGGTGCCCTTCACGTATGTGAAGGATTCAATATGGACACAAATATGTCCTCCTAATTAATACACGTCTCCCAATTTCTTAAACACTAGTGGTTGCCAGAAGTTGAAGGAAGTGAATAGGGAACTAGTGTTTAATATGCCGAGGTTCAGTTCTGTGAGACGAAGAGTGCTGCAGAGGGGCAAGATAATGGCTGAACAAGGAGAATGCTCTTGTGCCACTGGGTATACGTTTTTCAATGCTTAAGACAGTAAACGTATTTTATCACAATTTCTAATTTTTTTAATTTAAAAAATAAAAAACAAGAGTGATTTCTTAAAGCCTTCCCAATACTCCCAGGTCATGATCACAGAACAACAGAATTTGGGTCTACTGGGCTGGTGAGATGTGTGTAGCCCTGCTGATCTCCACACTACCTGCTTCTAGCACACCTCTCTGGCTCAGTCTTTCTCTCCAGTGCATCATCAGGATGAAGCCTAAGGACAGTGCCACCTTACACACTGAAGGCTCATTTGCCAGGCAGTGGCCCTGTCTTTACTTACAAGTTCCACTGTGGTCAAGTTGAGCTGAAGTTGATAAAACCTGATCTTTAGCTAAGTGAGGTTCTCATTGACTCCTCCTTATTTTAACTCCATGTTACCCCATAGGAACTCAGATTTAAATATGAATAAATACTGAGAAACACATAAGCAAACATCTGAGCAGCAAATAAGTATGAATTGTGAAATTCCATGATCAAATATGTTTTGTCTAATTATGCCACCTTTACTGGCCAAAGAATTCTAACAATTTGATAAATTGTTCTTTTCTACCTGGCATGGTTACAGAGTTCTTCCTCCTTTAAGAAAAAAATAAATCTGAGAAAAATTTCAAACACATGCTAGTGGTCTAACAGTTTAGTCAAACAAACAAAAAAATGAAAAAACTACTCTCTCAACCTGACAGATCTGGCAAGTCTTTGCATAGGCCTCACAAGAAACATAAAGAGAAATTTTAACTATCCTTGTTCCAAACGTAAAATACTGTGACATAACTCACAATGCGTCCATCACCACTACCAATGTCTACCAGGGGTCCTCTTCTGCATCTCAACATCTTCACAACATTTTCAATCTGCTTTGAAGTTGCAGGCACAAAAGGTAAACAAATTTTCCGCAGGGCTGGTGTGATAAACGGTGTAGCCACAGCATACACAGCCACCAGTGCTCCACCTACAATCCCAGTAAGGAGGAACCCCCACGGGCTTCTCTTCACACTGCTGGCTTCTGAACTTGTGGGCAGAATGTGTCCCAACTGCCTTTCTTCTTTCAGTGCTTCTGGAAGTGTACCTACAGAGAGAAAGCAAAAAAAGACAAATCTGAAATCCAGGACTATACTGTTTTCTGATTTTTATTTATTTATTTATTTATTTTAGTATCAGGAATTGAACCAAGGTTTACTAAGCTACATCCCTAACTCTTTTTATTCTTTATTTTGAGACAGGGTCTTGCTAACTTGCCTTGAACTAGGGATCCTCCTGCTTCAGCCTCCAGAGTCACTGAGATTACAGGTGTGTGCCACTGTGCCTGGCCTGTAATTCTTATTGACAAATAAAGTAATGCTTTTTAAGAAAGGACAATTTGTCTGAACATAATCTAAATTACAAGGTTAAGATTCCACAATGAGTTCTAGATTTCATTGACAAAATTTAAGTGATTTGGAGAAAATTATCCAATAGAATTGGAGGACTAAAATCTTTTCTTCTCAACATATTGGTTTACTGATATCTAGGAGTCACCTAAGAAAACAGTGTATTCAAACTCTGTATAGTAATTTATTAATTCAATATCCATTTCAATATCCATTAGTACATGCTTTTTATGTTCTGAACAAAGAAAGCCTCATAAACAAATACACATGAAAATGTCCAAATACTACCTAATTCAAGAAGGACAATTGGCCGGGCATCTATAATACATTTCACAAATGCAATTTTGAAGTAACAGAAGAGACAAATATCAGATTTTACCAAACTCTTAAGTATAGTAATAAATTTTTTAAAAAAGTAGATCCAAAAAGAACAAAATAAGAGTCATTTCAATATTATCAGAGTAAAACAAACACCTTCCAAACACTGATCACAGAGATGAGTGTCACTTTAAACATCCTCAAGTTTTGTCCTTTAATGCTCTTAACAGGATGTAAAAGTGATATGGTTTTAAAAATGGTAAATGAGGAGCACAGCACAGGAGGGAGGAGTGTGTCTCCTCTGGAGCCCACTGACCCTGTGACACCAACTGTCAATTTACTTCGACCCTGAATCCCTCCTTTCTCATTGCTGAACCTCTGTTTCCTCAACTGTAGGGTGTGGGCCCTAGGTGACTGCAAGGATAAAATGAATGGAGGCAGGTAAAGCACACGGGACAGGGCTGGGCACACAGACAGCAGCCCACTGCATCACCAATCACCACCCTGCTGGAGACACCAAAGCCCACGGCGAACCAGACCATCTCTGCCCTCAAGTAGCTCCCCACGTTGCTCATGGATATGGCCTAAAACACAAAAATCCAGAGAAAACAGGAAAAGGCAAGAGGGGGAACATCAGATTCTTGCCATTTACAGATGTGACTGTTCATAGCTTCATTATCAGTAAGCCAATCAAAGGCCCACTGCTTAGTTTGACAACTGCCCTAAGAAACCACCACACACTTAGTGGCTTGAAACAGCACACATTCATTTCCATGCAGTACTGGAGCTCAGATGTCTATAAGGGGACAGCAGGGCTGTGTTCCTCCTGGAGCCTGAAGGGTAGGATTGGTTCCCTCAGGTTTTCCAGCTTCCAGAGGCTGCCCATATTCCTTGGCTCTTGACCCCACATCACTCCAATCTGTTTCCATCTTGGAATCTTCTTATCTCACCTTCCTGTCTCTCTCTTTCTTTACAGGGATCCCAGTGAAAACACTGGGCCCACCTAGATAACCCAGGATAATCTCCATCTAAAGATTCCTTTATCACATCTGCACAGGTTAAAGTGATTACAGTGTGGACATTGTTGGAGGAACCATTATTCTATCCACTGCATCACAACACCATGTCACCATGAACTGGGACGATGTATTCTGACCCCAAATGTTGGCATACATAGCAGTGGGTTACACTTCAGGGAAAGTGGCCAACCACCAGGATTCCCAGCTCAGCATGGCTTTATTCTTCTTGACTTCCGAGGCCCCCTGAGGAGGGGGGGGGGTTTCAAAACTGGTTTCATAGTGAAAAACTAACTCAAGGGAAAAAAACAAAAGTCTCCTACTAGCTCTAGTGATAGAGGTAAAATAAAATTAAGCTTGAGAAGGTAACAGTGTTTGATAGAAAGCAAATTCTTTAAATGATTTCAGATAAATTGTGGCATTGAATGGAAGAACTTACTCACTATACTTGTACATTTGTTTACCTAGAGAGGTCAAGGTATGTTTGTCCTGCCCTTTATAGAGTCACGCTGTGGGCACTCCAACTGCATAGTATAGTGGCTCAGAGGATTTGAATCACACAATCTAGAGTCTCAGAACTTAAGTAGGGTAACATAAGGTAAATTGCTACTACAGCATGGTTTGCTTGCCAGTAAAATTGAGAAATAATTGTTATTCTTTTACCCCAATTCAAAATTGAGAAAGAAAAGACTTATCAATAATACCATCCCCATAGGGTTAGTGAAAAGCTAAATAAATAATACAGACAAAGACTTAGCACAGGCCTGAGAGACTGAGTAATGACTGTTAAACTGCTATTTTTATTCTCAAGACTATAACTTGGGGAAGGGAGCTCAATTTCTTAATAGCTTTACTGACATATACATAGAATTTGCCCACTTAACATTACAACTCCATATTCTATTTTGTATATTCATTGATAATGTCAACCACCACCAATTTTTTAATATTTTCTTATTACAAGAAGTCTCTTATCCTGCAGCTACCATCCAACCCCACCATCCACCTCCCATCCTGCCCTAAGCTACCATTAATCCATTTCTGTCTCTAGAGTCCCCTATTATGAACTTAGTGGAGTGGAATCAAATCATACAGTGTCTTCAGTGACTACTTTCACTTAGCATAATGTCCTCAAGATTCACCCATGCTGGCTCTTATATCAGTACGTCATTCCTTTTTATGGCTAATATTCAACCACATGTCTATACCACATTTTGTTTACCCATCTGTAGTAAACACACACAAGTCAGTCAATCAAAATCCTACTTAACCTGCATAAACATAAACCTTTCCATGCAACCAGCAAAAGATACAATAAAGAGCTCTTGGTCTTCGGGATCTCCGAGTGGCCTGTGAGTATTAGTGTTAGGGTAGACAGGTGAGGTGGTGAAAAACACTGTAACATGCAGGAAATGCTGTGTAAATACAGGGTAGCAGGAGGGAAGACTGATCCCAATTATGAGACCAGTAAGGTATTAGCAGAGAAACAGAATTTGAGCTGGTGGGCAAATGAAACATGCCTTGGAACCAAGGCGTGGAAGGTGGGTAAGTCCTGGCTGAGCAGAGTGGAAGATTAATAGGAAGGCAGGTGTTTGAATACAAGGATGTGTTTATTTTATTACATGTGGACTAGATAGAAGTTTTTTGAGCAAAGCCACTACAATATTTGGGTTTTAATGGATTTTTAATCCTTTTTAATGGGCCATGTTCAGATTCACAGGACTATTTACTAAAATGTAAATTCCAAGAGACTTCTGTCAGATATGCTGTTTTGAAACATCAAGCCATTGTATTAAAGAAGAGCTGTGGTGAGGACTTCAGAGAACTTTCTTAAAAATAGAAGACTGCACAAGGTTAACTTCTGTTCTGTCTCCAGGACCTGTCTACTCAGTGACTTCTGATACTGGTTGAAAAACACAATTTTCAAGGTCAGATTCCGATTAACTAAAGACAGAGACAGGGACCAAGATGTACAAAAAGTTCAAGGAAAAAGGCCAGGAAGATCCTGCTTGTTTGGAATTGTGACCAGCCACATGTTTGAAATAGGGTTTGTATTTGAAGGTCACAAGACTTAGGGCTGCTCATTGTGTAACCACATATGCACACTAGTATAACTAAGGCTTATGTTCCTTTAGAGGCTTTTCTTGTATTGGTCCAATGTCATTTGTGTCCTTTTTGCTGCGTTATCAGCTATTGATTAGGAAAAATCCTCCAAACACGCCTGTGTTTCAACAGGAAATAAATTACACAAAGGATGCTATTAGATATTTTCCATTCTTCACAACTATCTAATGAGCAAAATGAATTGCAGGCTTCACCAGTGTGAACAAGGAAGCACCAACTCGGCAGAAATGAGACCCTACTACAAAATCTAAAATGCCCTTGATGTATCACCGAGTCTAGACAAAAGGTGGGCCAAGCATTAAAAGAGGTTAATGGACCACCAACCATTCCAAATGTTATAATATATGCATTTATTTCAACGTTCAAGACCTAATAAAAATTGGTAGTAATTAACAGGAGCAAACCCTTGTCCTATAGAAGATGGGGTGAAGAAAACTGGAAACCCACAACAAATAAATCTACCTATAGGTTGCGATTTAGGGATAAGGTACCATCTATTTAAGATTAACAAGAAATATATTTCTGAGGCAGCAGGATCCTGAGCAACAGGCTGTTTAACTTTGCCTCTTAACTAGCTTCTAACTTTGTGAGGGTTACTAGGTTACATGTGCAAAATGTGTATTTATTTAGCAAACACTTAAACACCGCGTGCAAAGGACTAGCCACTTCTCCTTGTACCCCTACAGCAGCCCTATGAAAGGTAGATATGACTGTCATTACAGCCATTTTCGCAGACAGGGAAACTGAGGTACAAAGGCACCAAACGGGCAGCGCAAAGACGCGGCTTGTGAGCGGCAGGGTGACCGCGCTGAGGGCTGAGGTACGTGCCCCACGGCGCTCGCAACAGCCCCCGGCACACAGCGCCGGCCGACCACTGGGGCCCACGACCCCAGCACGGGGACAGGACAGGGCACCCGACTTTTGCAGTCCTCGAGCCCCACAGAGCCGCCAGTCCCACACCAGAAAGGAAGGACGGCGCCGCTCCGGCCTCACCTCCTCCCTCCATCGCGAGACTTCCTGCGGGACGCAGGGAGAGGAAGTGGATCCTACCATGTCCTCCAAGTCGGGGGAGGGGGGAAACTCAAAAAATGATTTAAGTAAATGAGTTTCTCGTTGGGACCCACCGCTCGGAATCTCTATATCGTAAATATTCAAAGAAGTGACTAAATTTGTCCTACTCTTGGCTCGTGTTTCTAAAAGTCCCCGTCAGTGTCTTCGCACTGCCCCCCCTCAACTTTCCTGGATGATAGAAGCTTCCAAAGGCCACTGATTCCAGAAGTTACTGTCTGGCGTAAAACTAGTCTCGGTTAAAAAATAAATCTCCAGCAGTCTCTCTACGCATGCGCGAGCTGTTGAGCCCTCCCGCGAGAGGAAGGCGCGTTCTCAGTTCCGGAGCGGTCTCCATCGGCAGTGGGAAAGTAACTCCTGTGGCTGAATCATGGCGTCCGTGGGGACCCTCGCATTCGATGAATATGGGCGCCCCTTCCTCATCATCAAGGATCAGGACCGCAAGTCTCGGCTTATGGGACTTGAGGCCCTCAAGGTAACGGCTCGGGACACGCATGCGGTGGAATAAGGGACGGTGGCCGGAGCTGTGGCTCTGCGCCTGCGCAGGCTTAGGCGCGGTGGTGCCATGTGCCGGCCGGAAAGTGGAGACCCTCTTCTTCAGGCAGCCCTTCTCGGCCCTGGCCGCGCACCCCGCTGCCTGCGCTCGGGAAAGGCTGCCCGACATCGCCGTTGCCTTCGTGGGGGCTGGGGCGGGCCGCCAGCGCCCCCAGAGCTGGGCGGCGGCCCCAGGTCAGCCCGCGCGAGGAGCAGAACCGCTTTTCGGCCGGCTCTGCAGCCCCCAGAGCTCGCTGGACTTCTGGGCGGGGCCACCCGTCTGGTTAAGGCTGTGTGTCCAGCTCTCAGCTGGTGTACCCGCAACAGCCCGAAAGAAACAAGCTGGTTTTCTTTGTCACTCGTAAAGGTTTAGTCGCAGTATTTCACTTTTGAGTGCTTTTTATGTGTGCGGCGTCGTGGAAACTTGAAAGAGCGAAAAATGGACAGATGTCTATAATTCAGGATGGTGTGTGATTAGAAGGGAGTCCTGCAAGCATTTGATAACGGCATGGCATTTGATCAGGGATTGGATGATACACCGTAGAAGGCAACGTTTTGAGCTAGACTGAACAGAATAAAGCAGAATAAAGAAGTTTTAAGGAAATCAGGGCAAGAGTCCAAGTTAGAAAGGATCTTCTGAATTGACTACAGATGGTAGCAGAGAAAATGTATAGGAAGGGACATTTTGGGATGGGGCCCTTTAGGCGTTTTATGTGGGTAAAGCATGGCACCAGGTTCACATAGTGTCTTGTCGTTTAAATAATACAGTTCTGACTGTTGGACTTAAGTTACACAGCCTCTCTGGACTGGTTTCCCAGCCGGGCTAATTACTGCCAGAGGACTTGACAGGTATTGAAATAGTGTTTTGAAGCCTCAGTGCTTGATCCATGCTGGGTACTCACAGTTCATTTTCTTTCTTTAAAAAAAAAAAATTTTTTTTCAAAGGTACTCATATTACATATTCAGTTCCACTTTTCACCTAAAGGAAATTGCAGATAAAGTAACATCCAGCTCACCATAAATTTAACAATACAATTAAAGGTACAGATTATTTTGTATCAACCATTTTGTGCTATCTATATGGAGTTTTTTGTGTAGTCTTCACCCTATGGGATAGGTACAGTTTTACAGAACTGGAAATTTAGGACCAGAGAAATTGCCCATGTACATAGCTACTAAAGAGCACCACTTTCACCCTTGGTATTGTTGACATTTGGGTGTAGGTCATTCTTTGGTGTGGAGCCCTACACTGTGTAGGGAGACCTAGCAGTTTGCCTGATCTCAACTCACTACATGGCAGTAACATTGCCTATCCAGATTTTGTTGGGGGCAGTTGGGCTTGTTTCTGTTATTGCAGTACTGAGGTTTGAACCCAGGGCCTTGCACACATGCTAGGCAAGCACTATACCACTAAGCCCTCGTTTTTTGTTTTGAGACAGGATCTCACCATGTTGCCCAGTCTAGCCTTGAACTTGCAAACTCCTGCCTCTTGTCTCAGTAGCTATGATAACAGTTGTGCACCATTATATCCAACCCCCTCTCCAATTTTGATGGTTTAAAACATATTCAGATATTGTCAGGTGTATCCTGGGAGATAAAACTGCTCCCAGTTAAGAACCTCTTCCCTATGATGGTTATCTTTTTAAAATTTCTCTATAAAGACATACCTTTCAAAATGTATTTTAAGGGCTTCCAGTGTTTTCACAGACTGAATGAACTTTATATCTTTTGTAACATGCCAGGCTGACCGAAAAGGTTTTACTGAACATGTGCATTTGAACTGCTTTAAAGAGTAGCGGGGATTTTGATGGGAGGAGGGCTTTCTATGCATGGACACCTTAGAGATTGAAAATGTGTTTAGAGAACAAGCAGAGATCATTTTCACAGAAGAAAGTTGAGTTTCAGATTGTGAAGGGCTTTGAAGAACAAACTGTAACTTTTAACTTGCATGTTGAGGCACTGGAAGTTATTTAATGTTTTGGAAGTATTAAGTAGCTGTTTTGGGAAAATTAATTTAGTTGGATATGGAATGAACTAAGGGCTAGAAGGCGATATGAGACTTTGAAATTCTGTAGGGAGCTTCGAATCTGAGTTAGGTTGTTAAAGCAAGAAAACAAAAAAAGAAAGGAAACAGCCTTTGGAGGAAATGTGAGCCTAATTAAGTGTAGGGATAGGGAGGGGTATTTACAAGCTTTGGTTATCTTAGCATTCTCATGTCATTGGCATATAAGTTTTATTTGCAGAGGGGTGGCAGTCAACTAGGAAGATTGTTTGCTGTAACTAACACCTCTGAGTTCCAAGGATTTCTCTGCAAATTAATAAACCTGTCCAGATGTTACAGCAAGGCATGTTATTTATTTTCCTAAAATGTAGAAACAAAAACCTAAGGCTTATTTAAACCAGTAACATTAAGTCTTTTAAGAATTTAGAAGCTCTGATTCTGCACACTTTGAGGCTCTTCAGTTTGAGGGTGTGTACCTTGAATCCTCTGATCTCATATAACATCTAGTTGACTTAAGAGAGAACCAAAATGGGAAAGAATAAAGGAAATGTCATTAGCCATAACATTTTCATGGGTAAAGGTTACAAACTCTTTTTCCCTTGTTATTTAAAGCCTTAAAGTTAATTAGTATTTTGTTGAAATTCTTTGGTTGTATAACACATTGCTGTATAACAATTTGCCTTAAAAATGCAGGGTAGTTGGCTTAGGAAGGAATTGTATTCTAAAGGTGCATAACCTAAAACAAAGCATGCTAAGTTCTTAGTTCAGCCACCAAAATCCTGTTTAGTCTATGATGTAACTGAACCATGGTGCCTTAAGGTTTATATTTTTCTCTCTAGAAACAGAACTGGAAGGATAAGGAAGGAGAAAGTTTAAACAGGTTAAAATAGAGCAGCCTGCCCAATTATGTGCCTCCACAGAATCACTATTACCAAGTTCTTAACCACTATTCAGAACTTTTTCTCTTTGAATTATCTTTCTTAAAACCTTTGACAGGCAAGGGTAACTCCTCTGTTTGGGTTATATGTTATATGTAGAACCCACAGGAATATTTTCACAGTAGACCACAGTATGAAAGTTCAATATGTTGCATGTCTGTAGTTGGACTCCAGGCCCTGGCTGGTGAGAGAATTGACACATTGACATGTCGAGGGTTAAATGGGATAACAGAAAGCAGTCAAATTCTGTTTCTACTTTTCTTTGCCTACTGAAGCCAGTAATCATAATTGTCAACACACTTAGTGTTAGACCTGTCGATAGCCTCTTAAATGTAGAAGCTTCCAGAAGACAGACAGGCAGAGACGGGTGTTTTTGGAAATCCTCACCTCTGCTTCTAACTATTGAAATGGTTTGTAACTGGGTGTCTTTTCTGTTTTATTTAGTCCCATATAATGGCTGCAAAGGCTGTAGCAAATACAATGAGAACATCTCTTGGACCAAATGGTAAGAGTCTTAACAAATCTGTATTCTTTAGCAAAAGTTTTAAATGAAAGTCAATGTAATATCTTTAGAAAACTGTAGTACAGTGTCTCATACCCTTACACAGCCCAAATGTTTTAGTGTGTTCCAGATTTCTTAAACATGGTTCTGTTAATTGTGTGTGCAGTTTTACATCACACTTTTTTTTCACTTATTATCACTTAGTATTTTCCAAATTATATCTGTTATCTTTTGAAATTCATATATTTAGTGGTGGTCCATAATTTTTTTTCTATTTCTCTGGTTTTAGCCACTTAGATCTGTTTTTCAGTGTGATGTTGCTTTAGGTTAGCCAGTCTAAAAATGTCTTCATACAGTATTTTATGTATGTTGAATTATTTGTTTTCTAATAAATTGTATAAATAAAAAGATCTCTGAGTTGGTATTGGGTTCCCCCTTCTCCAAAAAAAAAAAAAGGCCTTCTAAGCATTATTTTCTTTCTAGGACTGGATAAGATGATGGTAGATAAGGATGGCGATGTGACTGTAACTAATGATGGGGCCACCATTTTAAGTATGATGGATGTTGATCATCAGATTGCCAAGTTGATGGTTGAACTGTCCAAATCCCAGGATGATGAAATTGGAGATGGAACCACAGGAGTGGTTGGTAAGAAAAGATAGCTTATCCTTTCTCATCTAAGAGGTTTGAAATCAATCACAGGGCTAACATGCCTACTGAAAATACTTGCTCTGGATCAAGTCATGAGCAAACAGTGGAATCTAAGCTGAGAATGCCACAAGTGTCCCATGCTTTTTAAAATTCAGTATCACTGTGGGCTGGAGTTGTGGCTCAGTGGTAGAGTGCTTGCCTGGTATGCATGAGGCCCTGGATTCAGTCCTCAGCACCACGTATAAATAAATAAAACGAGAGATCCATTGACAACTAAAAAAAACCGAGTGTCACAAAAGAACAGAAAGAGGGTAGGAGGACACTCAAGAATGTGAAAGAACAGCCAGCTGTAGTGTGTGGCTCTTTATTGTGGCTGGCTTTGGGGGGGGGTGTGAAGGATATTTAGGACAAGCGGGGGATTTAATTATAGATCATATAAAAAATAATGGTATTGTGTCAGGATTCGTGTTTTGTTGTTGTTGCTTGTTGTTTTGCTTTGCTTTGCTTTGCTTCCTGGATTCAACTAGGGGGCACTCAACCACTGAACCACATCCCCAGTCCTATTGTGTTTCTTTGGAGAGTAGTCTTGCCTAGTTGCTTAGTACCTGGCCATTGCTGAGGCTGGCTTTGAACTCCTGCCTCACTCCCAAGCTGCTGGGATTACAGGTGCCCAGCTCTCTGTTGTATTATTTTTGTTTGCTTGTGTATTTTTTGTTGTTTTTAGTACTGGGGATTGAACCCAGGGGTGCTTAAGCACTGAGCCACGTTCCCCAGCATTTTTTAATATTTTTATTTAGAGACAGGGTCTCGCTAAGTTGTTGTATAGCGGGCTTTGAACTCTCTATCCTGCCTCACCCTTGTAGCCTCTGGGATATAGGCGTGCACCACCACCATGCCTGCAAGATTAAGTTTCTTGACGGTTACATTGGAGTTTTATAGGAAAATGTCTTGGTTCTTGGCCAGATGCTAAAATATAGAATTGTGGCATCATGATTTCTGCAACTGATTTTCAAGGACTTGGACAGAAAAAGAGGGTGTATGCATATCAAAATGTTAAGTGAACAGGTGTTCACTTTACTGTTCTTGCATTTGTTTTTCCCCTGACAGTTTAGACATTTATAGTTTTTTAAAGAGTTGGAAAAGATTGAAGAGATTAAAATCTTTCTATCTCCTTATGAAAATAAAAACGTTCTTGCATTTTGTTCTTTATTTGCATTCTTCACATCACTGAGGATTGAACATTGCTCTGTAAGGAGAGACATGCATGCTATAACTTTGCTAGGACCAAAACAAGGCCTCCCTTTCAAAAATAGCCCAGCTTCTAAGATCATATCCACCTTAATTCTGGGACTATCTTTGATAATTTTACTATACTAAAAGTTTTAACGTTCTCCCAGTCTGACTGTCACTGTCTTGTTTGCAGTCCTGGCTGGTGCGTTGCTGGAAGAAGCCGAGCAGTTGCTAGACCGAGGCATTCACCCCATCAGGATTGCTGACGGCTACGAGCAGGCTGCTCGCATTGCTATTGAGCACCTGGACAAGATCAGTGATCGTGTCCTCGTTGACATAAAGAACCCTGAACCACTGATTCAGACTGCAAAAACCACTCTGGGCTCTAAAGTGTGCGTGTTATGTTTGTAGAATGTTTCCCTGTTTCTAAAGGCAACAGTATGATGGCCAGTTTGTTACTGATTTGATAAAGTTTTCTGTTTAGTTTTGCTTTTATTTAGTGTGGATATAGACATAGGCATCTTGTGTTGTAATTAGAAACTAAATTTCCCAGTTCAGTTGCTAAATTTTGACAATGTTTGTGAAATACATAGTCCTTTAATTTAGCAGGATAGGCTGATTTGAAATCAACCTAAAAGGGTCTTACATAACACTTCTATCATTTCTTTGTTAGGAAACTGGAGAAAAGGAGTTTCTAGTTTTCATTTAGCAAGCAAGCAAATTTACTAGTCCAGAGTTTTAATTTAGTAAGGAGGATCAGTCGTGAAATTGACTCATCAGGTGTTTGCCTAATGCCTTCTATTTGACAGGCTTACTGCTAAATATTGTAAGCACAAACAGTTTTTTGAACAATAACAGAAACATGGTTGATTGCCATAATGTAGCATAAAAATCTAGTGTAAGGTCCTTTATTACACTTTTTATTTAACTCATAACAATGCAAGAGGTGGCTATACTTTAATATGTGAGAAAACAATGTTTCAATTTTCTGTATGTGTGGTAGTTTAAGCAAAAAGGAAGTGTCTCAGCACAGAGGGGTCAGGGGAAATGCAGCCACTGTCTGCTGCCTTCTCTCAGAGGAAGACATCCTGGCAGCTGAGAATAGCTTCTTGACAAGGTGTTGGCTGCCTTGGGTGGCCCCCTCCATGGCCTATCATGATTTTCTCATGAAAGGAAGACAGTTGTGTGACCTAACCTATATAAACCTTACTTAATTGTTGCTTTATAAGTTGAACTTGTTCAAGTGTGTATGGTTTTTTACTACAAATGCTTAAATGGACTGATGGTAGCCAAATATAAAGCAGAATATTGTAAGTTACCTACTTAGGATACTAACATTTTCAGTTTCATGGTTCTCTTATGACTTGGATTTCAGACATTATTTGAAGTATTGAATTTCTCTTGTGGTTTTTTCTAGCCTCTTAAGTTTATTGACCAGTCTTTAAGTATTTCACAGCTTTCAAAAAGATGACATCCCCCATCTGTAACTGATGCTGTAGAGGGAATTCTCTTAAAAGTAGACTGCCCCATCTAGGCTTTTCACTTCTCAGTAGGTGCCCGACTCTCAGAGATAAGATTTATTACTTTTCCTGGATGATTTATCTTTCCCATTCTACTTTGAACTTCTAAAGTAGCCATACGTTTTTTAAAAGTAGTGCACTCTTTGAAAAGTCTCAGTGCCATACTACAGTGGTCTTTTATGTGCATTCGTAGTGGAAGGAAATAGTAAATTTTAGTGAAAATAAAGATGCACATTTTCCCCCATGCAACTTTATGGTCCCCTTTGGAGTCTATGAATCCCAGGCTGAGAACCTGCCCCAGATGGAAATGAGTTTATAATGGCATTCCTTTCTAGAAAACTCTAAACAACATAAGTTTTGAAATCATTGTGAAAAAGTTCTGTTATGTTTTCTTCAGTGTTAACAGCTGTCATCGACAAATGGCTGAGATTGCTGTGAATGCTGTCCTCACCGTGGCAGATATGGATAGGAGAGATGTTGACTTTGAGCTCATCAAAGTAGAAGGCAAAGTGGGTGGGAGGCTGGAGGACACCAAACTTATTAAGGGTGTGATTGTGGACAAGGATTTCAGTCACCCCCAGATGCCAAAAGTAAGTCATTGCTTTTAAAGCTTCACACCATGTTTTAACTCTTAAATCTGCCAATTTAAATGTTTTTATTTTTCCCCATAGAAAGTGGAAAATGCTAAAATTGCGATTCTCACATGTCCATTTGAACCACCTAAACCAAAGACAAAGCACAAGCTGGATGTAACCTCTGTGGAAGATTTTAAAGCCCTTCAAAAATATGAAAAGGAGAAGTTTGAAGAGATGATTCAACAAGTAAGTCTTATATAAACTGTTAAGAAATTTAAACTCTCAAAGGATGGAATTAATTAAGTATGGTTAATAAAATACATGTGGAATTGACCTGAATTATCCTTTGATATATTGATATAATCAAGGTAATTATCAATTACCTTGATACTCCCATTATGTGGCTACAAATAATGTATAACATAGTATTTGTTCAGTTTTACTTCATAAAAATAATAAACACAGAAAAAAGCCAAATGTCATATAGAAAGACATAAAATGAAATGGTTAGTGTGTTTTGAAGAGTAAGCACCATTACTTAGAGCTGTACTTTTGATTGTGCTATTTTCTCTCCTGGGACATTTCATGTAATTTTTAGATGAAAGTTGCTCAGTCAAGTCAGTATGAGTTTGTAAATATCTTAATGTTTTCCCCTGGCCCCTGATAATGAAGTGTGCATGTTACCTGTCAACAGTTTTTGCTGACAACATTGATAAACTCCAGGGTGGGCAGGGGAATGCTGGATGGGGTGCACTGGAAAAGACAAAAACCAAGATAGATGATTTGGTCATTTGCAGGCTGCTAAGATGAATAGAATGGTGTTAGGGCTAGAGACTAAAATGTTAAAGAATGAGAGTGACCTAAGAGGAACATCATAGGCTACTGTGAGAAGCAAAAGGGACTCTCTTCCCATTTTGAGCACATCTTAAGGAAAAATAGCCTCTTCTTAAAGAGGAATGCGGGCATTTTAAAACAGACAGTCTGTTCACAGCAGATGTGACAGAAACGTTGGATACGTAGTCTACTCTTGATGACCCAACTTCCACAGAGGGAGGGAAAAGAGATGGATAACCAAGGAGTGGTGGGTGGTCTGAGAGGCTTTGGTCAAAATGGGACCTTGGAGGAATGATTTGTTGTGTCCTTTCCTTCTTGAGAAAAGGTACTCGGGTGTTTATTTACATGCTTTCTAGAACAGAATTGCCTTTTTGGGCCCCTAAATTTTCTGTTGATCCTCAGATTGTCCGCTCAAATGAGACAAGCAAAGAATATAGATGAGTGTGTGTTGTTACATTTGGGTCTTGTCCAGGTACACAAATGAAACCACTTCATGGGTATTTATGCCAGGGTAGAGCTGTTAACCTTTGGGAGAGGTTAATATTGGTCTTTTGGCAAGTCTTGTTTTGCTTCACTCTTAACAGTGGGATTCAGCATAAATTATAGATTGTGGTTTCAAAGCACAGTATGAAAAATGAGGTGATTACTATAGATACTTGTAGTGACATATTCATGTAGTTCCTTATTAGTTTTCTGTGTTACTTGTTTTTGGTTTTGTAATACTACTTTTTACTAGTATAACTGGTATTTCTTTTTCTAGATTAAAGAAACTGGTGCTAACCTAGCCATTTGCCAGTGGGGCTTTGATGATGAAGCAAATCATTTACTTCTTCAGAATAACCTGCCTGCAGTGCGCTGGGTAGGAGGACCTGAAATTGAGGTAGGAAATCCCATGCCAAGAGCTTTCCCTGTACGTAGGGGTTGAGCTTGCAATGTATTTAGAGGCTGTTTTGGTAGGAATTCCTTTAAATAACCACATTATGCCAAGGATCCACCAATTAGAAGAGAATGAGCTGGGGGAAAGGAAAGTGCTAGAATCCTTTTTGATTGGATAATGGTTCTGTGTATTTCTTGTGTTTCATGCCATATTGAAATGCTTTTCCCTGGTTATTTCACTTGCTTCTCATTGACTTTCCGAGGCAGGAAGACTGGGCTCATCCCTTTCTGTGTTAGCCTGATACCAACAGCTGTCCCAAGCACTGTTGTGGACAGCAGATATGCACTGTCTCTGTGGTCCTCCCTTTCCTCCACTGCAGTACACATTCCCAGAAGAAAGACAGGAACCCTTCCTGGGTTGTTATAGCTAGGTAGCAGCAGAACCAGACCAAGAATCCCAGGTCTTCAGAACCTGTTCATTCTAGCAGGGCACTTTGCATTGAACTTGAAATTATTTGTCCAGAGAGGTGCAGCAATTCTAGTGAAGAAGGTGGATCTAGGTTACATTTAGCTCTTTTTTGGTCCAGTTTGCCAACATTGACCTGTGTTGTCTTTGCCTCCCTGGTGCACCCCAATTAGCTGATTGCCATTGCAACAGGAGGACGGATTGTCCCTCGATTCTCAGAACTCACAGTTGAGAAGTTGGGCTTCGCTGGTCTGGTACAGGAGATCTCATTTGGCACGACTAAAGACAAAATGCTGGTCATTGAGCAGTGTAAGAATTCCAGAGCCGTAACCATCTTCATTAGAGGAGGAAATAAGATGGTAAGAGTCAGTTGTTTGTCCTGGATTTCCTGATTTTGGTACATGGTTTGGCTTTTTTTTTTTTTTTCCCCCAACTGTAATACCATTACCATTAATCATTATGCTCAGTTACAGTGGTGAAAAATTACTAACGACAGTGTTAACAAGGTACAAAGGCCTTTTTGCTGTCCCTTTGGTGGGAACAAGAAACCTGTATACATAACCATTAACAATCTCTGTTCTTCAAGAATAAATTTTTAGCACGTTGTGATAAATGCAAATCAATATGTTTTACCTCATAAAAGAGTATCTGAATATGGTAACATACCCTCACCATGTGTTTTAACCTGGATGGCTCTAATAAGGAACTGTTAAGACATATTTCAGTACCCAGCAGACTCTTAAACAAAACTAGATATTTGGCTCTAAATGAATAGACCTTGATCCCATTAATTGACACAGAACTTTTCCCTAGATCATTGAAGAAGCAAAACGGTCTCTCCATGATGCTTTGTGTGTCATCCGGAACCTCATCCGTGATAACCGTGTGGTGTATGGAGGAGGTGCTGCTGAAATATCTTGTGCTTTGGCAGTTAGCCAAGAAGCAGATAAGGTAAAAGACACAAACTAGAGGTTTGTTGTATGCATAAGAGTAAGGCTGTGGAGCAGAAGCATCGTGACTTACAAGCTCCAACTCACATCACCATAACACTAGCATTACTTGGCCATTTTTGATCATTACAAATGAGTATTTCTAACTTAAAAATAAAGCAGTGAGACCTGCTTCACTGTAAAAACATTTCTCGGACATGTGTTTTATAATTTCCACTCTTATTCTGTAAAACCTTCTGTTCTGGAGAGTGAAAAAAAAATCAAGACAACTTATTCAACTCTTTAAAAGTAGTCTTTTCAAAGTATATAATATAATTGTTTGCAGATTACTGCTGGATGGTGTTGGTTGGGTCTGGTTTTTCCCATATGCGCTTACTATACCCTTGTGCCCTTCCAGTGCCCAACCTTGGAGCAGTATGCCATGAGAGCTTTTGCAGATGCATTGGAGGTCATCCCCATGGCCCTTTCTGAAAACAGTGGCATGAATCCCATCCAGACCATGACTGAAGTCCGAGCTAAACAAGTAAAGGAGAAGAACCCTGCTCTTGGAATTGACTGTTTGCACAAGGGTACAAATGGTGAGGAACTGTCATGATTCTTTGTGTGGAGCTTTAAGTTGAAGAATAATGTTACTGTTCAGTATGTTATATATACTATGAGATTTATCATCTCTTTAAATACTTAAACACGCTTTGGCTATTAGTCCTGGATTTTAGAATGTTTTAAACTGTAAGAGTTGGTTAGCCCTAGCAACGTGAAACTCATTACAGTAACCATAAGATATGATATGGAATTTCTAAGGATGGCATATCTTAATCTCTACTTTTAAAAAATAATTGCCTTCCTTTTTAACACAAATGTCTTATCAGTGAGTTCTGGATGTCATAAAACAGCTCTGAAATGGACTTTTAGTTCACAGCTTACTATGTGGTTATATGCCCTTAGACAAGTGAATGTTTTGTAAACCAGTGCACGGGAACTTCTCTTGCTGTTTGTTGAACAGGTGGAGAACTTTAGCTTGTTGCATCATTGGTCTCATGATTTCTGTCTGATCAGGCCATAACTGGATTCTTGCAATCAGTCCCACCCACATAATATGACAGTTTTTTACATAGAAGTGTAGGTATATTTCTGTTTTTCAGGTTCAACATGCCAGGGATTTTAGTAACAATAACTCCTTGACAGACAAGTATTTAATGTTTTTAACTTGAAGGACTATGTGTATTAATATTAGACATTTCTAGGAAACATTTCAGATACCTTCAAGATGTACTAAGTTGGGTTGTGGATGCTTTGTAGGATGCAGTGTTGCTGATGATTTCTTTTCAGTAAGTTACTGAGAATCCTGTCCCCTTGCAACTGTTAGCCAGATTCAAATTCCAGAATGTCCTTGGGAGTAATGAAATTCATCTGAAAATTAACTGAGATTATTGACCACTTGGGCACCACAGTTTGATTTGGATTTTTTTGTTCTTGTTTTGTTCCATTTGGTTGAGTTTGATTTTGAGATGAGGTCTCGCTGTGTACAGCCCACTAGGCCTCAAACTTTTGAAGTCAGGGGATCCTCCTATTTCAGCCTCCCACTAGTTGAGACTACAAATGTACAGCACCACACCAGCTGTATTTAAGTTTCACTGTGATTTCATAAATTTAAGCTGCTTATTGATTGGCTATGTATGCTGTTTTGGGGTAATTGATTTACTTTATTTTTCAGATATGCAACAACAACATGTCATAGAAACCTTGATTGGCAAAAAGCAACAGATATCTCTTGCAACACAGATGGTTAGAATGATTTTGAAGATTGATGACATCCGTAAGCCTGGAGAATCTGAAGAATAAAAATTTAAAAAGTTTAGAATAAAATGTAGTAGCAAGATTTACTACTGTGATTAAATAAATGGGTGTCTTGTGATGCAGCTACAGTTATTTATTATTACTTCCCTTTTTCAGATACTGTAGATGCTATAATAAAAATAGTTGTTTGTTAACCATGGTTTCACTTGTTCAGAACTGTGTAATTGTAGGGATACTGTCTGACAAGCTTTTGTATTCATTAAAGAGATCTCTTTAAACATAATCTTAATTTTCTTCAAGAAACATTTAGTGTACCATTAATTAAAAGCTGCCTTAATTGAAGGGGTTTGAGTATATTTTTCCCCAAAGAAGCTGTAGAAACTGTTTCAAGGAGTTTAAACATTGCATTTGTTCTTGGGATACATTACAGCATTAAGACGAGTGTGGGCTTGATCTGATTCCTCATTGTAGATGAGTATTCCAGCATCTAAAGTCCTGTTAACTGGGTTACAGTAGCACAAGTGGATACTTTTTCATGGTGCTGATAAGACCAGTGGTAAAGGATTTAATGCTCTTGTTGTCCCCTTTGCTTGATTTTGGTCCTGGTCACACTCCAGCATGCAAAATCAGAACCAGTGTGGGCAGTTGTACCACCAGCAGAGGCTTAGAAGACAGTTCAGATCCAATTGTTTTCTTCTTAAAAAGGAGCAAAATTAATTGAGATTAGGACTCTTTGGCTCTAGTGGGCCTTGCAATTGCCAGGTATAATAGACTGGTATTAATTCTGCTTTGTAAAAACAGCCACAGCCCTTCATAAGGACTAGGCCTTGATCTGAGAATTTCACCTGGGTTGTCTCAGCTGTCAACCCAGTCTTTGCTGTTCACATCTCAGGTGAGTTGGTGTTCTGCTGCATCTCATTGCAAATAGGAGAGGCAGTCTGTTTATAAAGTTCCCATCTTATTTCCTATTTTGTTCCTACTTGTATTTGGTTCCCATATGGTAAGAGTTTACTTATATGCCACCAGTGGGAGAGAATATGCTGAATTAAATCCCATAGAATTAAACTGGATCCTAAATGGCCTAAGTAACATTCAGGTTTGTGAGCCCAGACACTAGCTATTGGATGTTCTCTCTATTAAGGTGCCAAAGGCCAATGTCTCGGCTTGGCACCAGAATCACGAGGCACTCACAGCTTTGTAGGTTCAAACAGCAATTCTTTATTCCAGCTCTCACACCACCTCCACACAGGTCCAGGGGCAAACGCGTTCTTCCGTCTCCCGCACAAACCACCTACTCCACGAGGCTATCTCCAAATCCCATTTTAATCTCACGAGAACTCAACGGGAACAAGCAGCAGGAACACCCTAATCCCAGCAATAATCTTCAACTTCCAACTTCCCTAAAACCCATTATCTTAAACTGGCAACGCCTTAAACTCAAGGAGCCGGTTACTTCCTCAAACCTGATCAGCTCTAAACCCGGATCTGCCTTGGTCCTTGAGCAAGGTCACCTCATTAAAGCATGCATGCAATGTCCCATCAAATGTCCTCTAAGCAGCATGGGGTACGCTTGGCAAGGAAATTTCGATGCGTCATTCCTACTTGGTAATGGCCCTCAGCATTAAGGACTTTTAGTACTTGGCTAAATAATCTGTGGATTTAGGAATAAGTGTTAGCATTTATAAGTTTGGTGTATAGAACTGCAGTTGGATATTAAAAGCATTATTAAATTTGCACCACACATTCTGGGTACACACTGGAATGCAAATCAAATCAGACCTGCCTAACAATCAAATTTTCGTATACTAATCATGGAGACTCAACTACCTGCCCGCATACTCACCAGGTACCTTGACAGGTATTAACAAACCAGCACATCTCGGGTCCTGGGAGACTGGATGAATGAGATAGGTGTCCTAAGCACCCTGTGTGTAAGGCTGTAACTAAGTGCAAACAGCCTGTGCTCTGACTTTAATGCTCAATCTAATGCAGAATGTTTTCTCATCCCCATTTGGTAAGATGTAAAACAGGCCCAGAAAAGTCAAGGGTAGTGAACTTAGGATTTTATGTTGTCTCCACATCTGCTCCGTGTAGATTCAATAATCAACCAGAAGCCAGGCTGAGTTGCTTTTGACAATTTCTAGTGCTTCATCCCCTGGTTCCTCAGGGTGGTCATTCTGGACTTATGTCTCACACAATCACCTCCTGGTGACCAGCTCCCTATGGGACAGCTAGAAACCTATGTGACACCTCGCTGACTCCTACACCCCATGTGAACTGTGCACATGTGCCAGTAAGCTGTCAGTCAAAATTCAACCCCACACAACTCAAGCCTGTTTGCTCTAAATCCACCAGTTAGAATTCCCTGTGAGAAGCTGCTTGGGTAACACTGGAACCCCGTGAAGGCTTCAGCCCACAGGCTCCTCACCGGCTCTTGTGATCTGCACTGGTTGGCAGGGCATGTCCTGGACGGCTCCCCACTGCCTTCCGCTCTGCGAGGCATGCTACCCGTTTCCAGGATCTGTTGGTAATGCTGCTTCTCTATCCAGTGCTTTATTGAACAGTTCATTGCCTCTGTCTCTACTGACTGAGCCTAACTGCCCTCCGGATCAGCACTCTCCTTCCTAGAAGAACACCATCTCAGTAGTAAGCAGCAGGACACTGTCATGTGAGAGCCCGAGAACACAGGTCAGACAGGTATGCATGAGGTCATCCAGCAAGGGCACAGGAACCTATCTGTAGTCCCTACTACTACAGGCTGAGACAAGCTGATCACTTGAGCCCAGGAGTTCAAGGCCAGCCTGGGCAACATAGGAAAACCCCGTTCCCACCACACCCCCCAAAAAAAGCGTCCTGTGAAAGGCACACTGAAAACATCTGTGACCAAGACCTCTGGAGCTGGGTAGAGTTTATTGCCACTTCCATGAAAGAGACCCAAGACCAAATTAGAAAACAACCCAACATGTCATTTGCCCTAAGTCATAACAGTCCTGAGGAGGAGCAAGTACACACTAGGGACTTCACTCTCCACCATCACAGTAAGCCCCAGCCCCAGGGTCGGGAAACCACTTCCCAGAAAACTGCAGGATGGTTACTCCATCATTCTGCTTAGAAATAAACTAGGCACAGAGAATCAAGAGTCTAAAGCCAGCCTCTGCAACCCAGAGACATCAAAGTCAGTTTATTAGCTTGATATAGTTCGATCCATGGGAACATTTTAATTATAACACTTCTCATTACAACATAAATGTGACAAATTCAGTTCTCTTAAGAAAAGTCCAAGTGTATCTTACTCTGCCCCAGCCCACAGTTAAGTTTCTTCACACCTTAGTCATTTTAAAGGATGTGTTCAGTTAAAGACCAGAGAGGCCACACTTGAGCTCTCAGCTGGTTCCCTGGAGAGCCCAGGTGTTTTCTAATAGCTAGGGTATTGATCATTCCGATTCTCCAGGTACAGAACTTTTTTAATTTTTTTATTTCATTTTTATTTTTTATTTAAACATGTTAAAATTATTTTCATATATTAACATTTTCCACTGAATATATTTTAGATTATATAAAATAAATGTTGGAATCTTGAAATTATTTAAAGTAAAAAAAATCAAATGGTAAGTATTGGAAGGCAACCGTTTGGATGAGTCTTGTTTTGAGAGTGTACCTGTTCACTACTAAATGTACTTGTTCAGCCACTCGATTAAATTCCTTCTCGCCTCATCAATGTAAGGCTTGTCAGCAGGTAGACAATCTTCTTTCTTGCGATGCACAAAACCATGGGTTTGCCCAGAAAATGTTTTAATTTGATATTCAACCTTGCAGTGTTCTTTCAACTTCTGCGTCAGCAAAGAGACCTGGTATGCAAAACATTTTGGTGATGACGTGATTTTAACTTGTTAGCAACATTTTTCATTCTCTAAATCTTCAGAGAGTGTTCATAAAAGAGATTTTAACATCAATTCTTTAAATTGTAAATGGGTTCCACAGCTATTCTAAATTTTAACTATAATTTATAATTAACACAATTCTTGCTGCTGGCAAAAATTTTGGAGCAATATAAATATGATACAACAGCAATTACAGGCTTATATAGAATCATGTCCAAATAAACACATCATGAATTGAAAATGTGGGAGGCTAAGGGTAGAGTACGATGGTGAAGTATTTGCTTGGCTGTGCAATGCCTGGGTTCAATGTCCAGCATCAACCCCCCCCGCCCCGCCCCCCGCCTCAAAAAAATGCATTGAGTACACCTGACCTGATGCCCAGCCTGTCTTAGCAACACAGGGCACACGGCACAGTGTTGCTCTTTCCCCCCTCTTGACTGCAGGGCTAACCGTCACTGTCTACCCTTACAGAGGATCATGCCACATATTGCATGATCAAAGAACAGGTTGTCATTTCACACCATCTTGAGTTGAAAATTCCTAAGGGAGACCACCATGAGTCAGGGACCATCTGCATCTAAAATCACTTGCATTAACATATCAGTTACTACTAATAATTGGCAAATGACGGCTTTTGAATCATACTTCTGCTTTTTCTTTATCAATTTACTGGATCTAACACATCCATCTTTAAGGTAAAATACCTTATGGTGACTCAAGGGTCACCATGGAGAGGTCAGAGGCAGGACCCATTTCTTTGTCCAATGACCAGGCCATCTGAGAACACTTGATGTCATGTTAAATAAGCATATTTAAGGAAGTTACAATTAATCCTACTCATGTGTGTGTGTGTGTGTGTGTGTGTGTGTGTGTGTGTGTGTTGGGGAGGGTATACTGGAGATTGAACTCAGTAGCGCTCAACCACTGCGACACACCCCCAGTCCTTTTTTGTATTTTATTTAGAGTCAGGGTCTCATTGAGTTGCTTAGCTCCTCAAAGTTGCTGAGGCTGGCTTTGAACTCACAATCCTCCTGCCTTAGCCCTCCTTAGCCACTGGGATTTCAGGTGAGCATCACCACACCTGGCATAATTCTACTCTTTTTTTGGGGGGGGGGTGTTAGGGATTGAACCCAGGGCCTTGTGCATGTGAGGCAAGCACTCTACCAACTGAGCTATATGCCCAGACCCACTACTCTTAATCTCTGGTAAAACTCACCTTTTAAAAATGTCTATGTTGGAAAACATCTGGAACAGCAGTTAATGAATGCTTTGAGACTTCTCCCTCAAAATGTCAAGACCTGCTCTTAAACACACAAGTGAGAAGAGGAAAGGTGCCAACTTACTTGCTCCAGGGGAATCACAGCATCATTTTCAGCAAAAATGAACAACGTGGGGTTCTTCAAACTGTAAACATCTTCAGAATCCTTGACGATGCCTGAAAGATGGGTTCAGGGGCATGACACTATGATTTCCACAGTCATGCCCCAGAAAACTGCCTCAATTTGGTTTGATTATTCAAAGTAAAAATGTACTTGGGGGGCTTTGTTTATTTTTTTGGCAGTTCCACAGTAGTGTAACAGGGGGACTCGTCCAGCCAGACCTGGCCCTCCGGCTCACTCACTAGAAGCGAAGCCATCAAGGTGTGGAATCAGGCCTTGCAGGCTGCTCCGTGAAGACGCAGAGGGTCTAACGAGTATCCCTCCTGGGATATTCTTGCACAGAAGTGAGAGCTGCCAAACCACTGTTCTGGAAGTTTCCCTCTGCCCACCCAAGTCCCACAGGTTCTGACTTCAATGCACTGGGTGTTTTGGAATGGGCCTTTACGCTCAGACAAGCCCACAGCCTGCGACTGCCTGGTCCTAGCAAGTCATTCTCTGAAAAATTAGTTTTCCTCCTTGACTCAGAAGGTTAGAGACTGATCAGTCAGAAGCATGCTCCGCCCAGCCCAGGGGTTCTAGACAACCCTCAGGAACGCCCACTTCTGTGGAGAAAGAAGTCAACCTAAGTTATCCTTTTAAAAGGGAAAAAAATAATCTTTTTCAACTTCGTGACAGCAGCACAGCAAAGCTATGTGGCTGGACAGCAGCTCAAAGTCCCCTGGACTCGCCCCCACCAGGCTCAGCAGCTCACGTACCTCACAGCAGCAGCCAGGAGGTGGCGCCAGTGAGGCGTCCACACAGGCACCTTCTGCTAATTCACACAAAGGCACCTTTGGGCCTAACAAGAGGTGGCCCGTGCTCTAGCCCAACTGGTCATTTACTGAGTCTGCTTTCTTTTGTACAAGTTAATATTTAAAGAGTTTTTTAAAATGCCAAATGTAGGTGAAAATACTACAGTGAGGAACCATTAAGCCAAATAAGAATCATTGGTACAGGTACTACTTCATGACACTCTGATGTAAAGAACTTGGTGACACACT
The DNA here is from genome assembly GCF_052094955.1 of Ictidomys tridecemlineatus. NCBI lineage: Eukaryota > Metazoa > Chordata > Mammalia > Rodentia > Sciuridae > Ictidomys > Ictidomys tridecemlineatus. The sequence continues at coordinate 254,969,826 of NC_135477.1, read as the reverse complement.
AGTATAATTTGATGACTTACTAGTCAAATTTCCTTGTGTCTTTATATTTTTTTTCCAAAATGTTTTGGTCTCAATGCTTTTTTGGGTAGGAGTGGGGGACAGGTACTAGGAATTGAACTCAGGGGTGCTTTACCACTGAGTTACATATCCAATCCTTTTTTTATTTCATTTTGAAACACAGTCTCATTGAGTTGTTGAGGGTCCCAGGAAATAGCTCAAGCTAGCCTTGAATTTTCTTTTTTTTCTCTCCTTCTCCTTTCTTTTTCTTTTTTTCTTCTTTTAGTACTGTGAATTGAACTCTGAGCCACATCCCCAGCCATTTTTACTTTTTGATTTTTGAGACAGGGTCTCACTAAGTTGCTCAGGGCCTTGTGAAGTTGCTGAGGCTGGCTTTGAACTTGTGATCTTCCTACCTCAGCCTTCTCAGCCGCTGGGATTACAGGTATATACCACCACACCCCACTTGGCCTTGAACTTTCTATCAGTCTCCCAAGTCACTGGGATCCCAAGCATGCACCACACACCCTGTCCGTTCTGAGTGCTTCTATTTCACATACTTGGCGTGTAGTGTCTACATACAGACACAGTGCTTTCATTTCCTTGCTATGATGACTCTGGTTTGTTTTGACTAAAATGTAGAAGCTGCTGGGTCAAATGGCGGTTCCATTCCCAATTTTCTTAGGAAACTCCACACTGCTTTCCATAGTGGTTGCACCAATTTGCAGTCTCACCAGCATCATATGAGTGCACCTTTTCTCCACACCCTCACCAACATTTATTGTTGCCTGTATTCTTGATGATTGCCATTCTGACAGGAGTTGAGATGAGATCTTAGAGTGGAATGCAGGGATGCTTACTCCCTAGGATACCTGTGGTTACCATATTACAAACCTACAATCTCCAAAATTATTTTCAAATTTTTAAAGGTTTTTTTTTGAGGCAAGGTCTTGCCATGTTACCTAATCTATATATATTTATATATCTATATCTACATACAGATAGATATAGAGATATAGATAGATATAGAGATATAGATAGATATAGAGATATAGATATAGGTATATAGTGGGTAGACACAACAATTTGTTTTTATATTTTTACATGCAAGGTGCTGAGGATGGAACCCAGTGCCTCCCATGTGCCAGGCAAGCGCTGCACCCCTGAGCCCCAGCCCCTGCCCCAGCCCAGCCCCTGCCCTGCCCCTACCTCTGCCTGGCCCCTGCCCAGCCCTGCCCCTGCCCTGCCCTGCTCAGATCCTGCCCCAGCCCCTGCCCCTGCCCAGCCCAGCCCCTGCCCTGCCCCTGCCCCAGCCCCTGCCCCAGCCCTGCCCCTGCCCTGCCCCTGCCCTGCCCCAGCCCCTGCCCCAGCCCCTGCCCCAGCCCCAGCCCCTGCCCTGCCCCTGCCCTGCCCCTGCCCTGCCCCAGCCCAGCCCCTGCCCTGCCCCTGCCCTGCCCCAGCCCAGCCCCTGCCCTGCCCCAGCCCTGCCCCAGCCCCTGCCCTGCCCCTGCCCTGCCCCTGCCCCAGCCCAGCCCCTGCCCAGCCCCTGCCCCAGCCCAGCCCCTGCTCAGCCCCTGCCCCTGCCCTGCCCCAGCCCCAGCCCCTGCCCTGCCCCTGCCCTGCCCCTGCCCCTGCCCTGCCCCTGCCCTGCCCCAGCCCAGCCCCAGCCCAGCCCCTGCCCTGCCCCTGCCCTGCCCCAGCCCTGCCCCAGCCCCTGCCCTGCCCCTGCCCTGCCCCTGCCCCAGCCCAGCCCCTGCCCAGCCCCTGCCCCAGCCCAGCCCCTGCTCAGCTCCTGCCCCTGCCCTGCCCCAGCCCCTGCTCCTGCCCTGCCCCAGCCCCTGCCCAGCCCCTGCCCTGCCCAGGCCCTGCCCAGCCCCTGCCCTGCCCAGGCCCTGCCCAGCCCCTGCCCTGCCCCTGCCCCTGCCCCTGCCCCTGCCCCAGCCCTGCCCCAACCCTGCCCCTGCCCCAGCCCTGCCCCAACCCTGCCCCTGCCCTGCCCAGCCCCTGCCCATCTTCACCCCTGAACTCGAGCGCTCCTCCCACCTCAGGCCCGCGGTCAGCACCGGGCACCGCCTGCCCATCTCAAAGCCCACGTCTTCACGGGCCTGGCCTCGCACCACGTGGGCTGCACCCGGGGAGAGGCCTGTGGCTGCCGGGGCTCACCCAGCGCCCTGAGGGCACAGGAGTGCGCCCACCGTCCCCGACACCGAGGTGGACTCACCGTAGACGGACACCCCCGCCCTGAGTTCTGGGTACGTCATCATCACGTGGTGCACGGCGATGCCGCCCCAGCAGAAGCCCACGACGCCCACCCTCCGGGCCTGGCACTGCTGCTTCAGGTACCGCAGCACAGCGTCGAACTCCCTGGAACGAGAGAAGCTCTCAGGTCCCGGCTGCCCTGGGAGCCTGGCAGGGCCGGCGCGGGTGAGCGCGCAGCTTCGGCCACGCCACCTGAAGTTGTCACCTGAAGTGGCCCAGGGTCCCCGCTCCCGAGCCCCAGCCTCAGCCCCTCCAGCTGCACCTCCCGGCGCCCCCAGCCCAGCCAGGCCTGTGCACTGCCCCCCAGACCCACGGCGCCCTTCCCGGCCTCGGGAGAGAGAGAAGCTGCTGTGTCCCCCCATCTCCCCTCAGGGAGGTGCTGGTCTGACTGAGCCGGTCCCACGGGCTCTCTGATCCGACACAGGCGTCCTTTCCTAAGACCCACCGCTCTGCGTCGCCCCTGCCTCCTCTGCCCAAAGAGCCGAGCTCAATTTGGAAAGCCACCAGGGCTATTTAAGATGGCAATGGTTCATTTACAAAGTGCAGCTCCGGGTACAAGGCCAGCCCAGAAAGTTGTATCGGATCTGATGGGAAGAAGTGCTATATATTTATGATTTTTTTTAAAACAAAAGAACAAAGCAGCTCTGTCGCCTCATTCTTTTAAACACAAGGTATATTTGAGCACATTTAAACGAAGGCGAGACAGCCTGCTGTGTGCATTCAGTTATCTTCATAACGTGACAGAGCAGTGATGAAGTGATTCTGCAAAATAAAATGTCACGAGAACAGTTTGGGCCCTTCAGGTTTTTTACTTTCTTGAATGCTTTCATTTCAGGAATGAATGCCTTCATTTGGGGAGATGAGAAGGAAGGCATTTCTATAAATATTCTTCTACTTGGATGAACACTGGATGCTTTTTGCTGCTCAAGAATCCAGCTGTGGATGAAGTACCCCTCCATCCACACACATTAGAAGGCTCTGCCCTGGGTTCCAGGAGTAGAATAGGTGAGCAATCTCCATAGCAGAGCAATCTCCTGGCCACAGTGATTACTTGGAGGAAGACCTTCTGATCCAGTCATAACCAAACAGACAAAATAAGGCTTGTTGGGTTGTTGGGAGAGAAGCAATGGAAGGTTAGAGCTGCTGCAGCCACTTTGCCACCCAGAGGCAAGAGCTACCTGAGAATGAAGCCAATACCTACCTTTTCTCAGTTCTATAAAACAGTTAACTCTCATGACTGCTTAAGCATTCAGGATGGGTTTGTGATGGATGTAAATGAACACCTGATGGGACACAAAGCTTCTGCCCACCCCTTCCAATCCTCCCTCTGAGAAGGAAGCCCCTGCACCTGCTGGGGTGGCCGGAGTTCTTGTCGGCTTTACCTCCAGCTCACACACTGCAGCAGATCCAACCTTCTGCCTTTATGCTGTAGGACGGACCCTCTGGGCCAGTCACAGAGGTCCTCCAGGGAGGAGGGAGGACTCGAGTCCTCTGAGGTGAAGCCAGGCCCCTCTCCCCTCCCGCTGCCCCCGTGCGCCGTGCCTGCGGTGACTCACCTATTGATCTTCCTGGCATTTCTTGTTTTCAGCCACTCGGGGAAGGTGGCCCAGTCACCAGTGGGGCTCCACGGCTCTTGCCCCACAAAGAAGTCGGGGACGATGGTTCTGTGAAAGGTGGACGTCAGTCAGCCCTGGGTTCACAGTGGCCTGGACGCGGCATTTGTTTACGTCTCTCTAGCCACTTGCTCGGGTGGCAGTTCTGGTCACAGAGAAGGCAAACTGGTGGCCACAAAGGCCAACTTTGATGGCAGCAAAAAAGGCAACTGGTGCCAAGTCCCAGCATCTCAGATTTCACCACCGCAGGCACTTGGCCTCCCGACGGGGAGCCACCCGCCCTGGGTAGGACAGGGCCATTGGGCACTCCCCTGGGACACTCCAGCACTAGACATGAGGGCCTGTGGCTGGCAGCTGGGGGGCCCCTCCTGTCCCCACCCCCAGGGCTGCACCTCTCTGCAGGGCCAGGAGCCCCCTGGACTCTCCCACTGGCCTGGGACACGTGGACCGCGTGGCCAGTCACTATGAGCAAGCAACTTCCCAGGCCTCCACCCAGGCTCCAGCAGGACACAGTTTCCTGCCCAGAGAGTAAGGTCCACCGCGGGTTCTAGAAGAGGCCAGAGTCCAGGTCGTCCCCCCCCATCAAGCCAGGAGGGACGGAGCCCTTCCCAGAGTCGGGAGGTGGCCGTGGGGAGGAACCCAGCCCCTCCCGCAGAGGAGGCGCAGCCCCAAAACCTGGCTCAGGAAAGTCCCACTCGGATGTGACCCACCCACTATGGCGTGACCCCAAGTCACTGGGCCACTCTCAGCCCCTCTCTCTTGATGGACCAATGGACGGCACCCTGCGCCCCAGCCTGAGGAGAGCCTTGAGGGTGGAGTGAGGGGTGTAAATGCCAAGGTGCCTTGAAGCCACAGCCAGCCAGCCTCGCTGCCCCGACTCCAGCCAAGGACACCGCGGGACTCCAGGAGCCCGAGCCCACTGGCCCCGTCAGCTGGCTCCGGCATCAGGGTGCCCCTGACCGCAAACCTCCATCTCTGCCCTGGTTTCCTGAGCTGCCAAATGGCCAGGGGACAGTCCTCCTCCAAGGGACTGGGGGCCCTGGTCACGCCTTTGGCTCTTCTGCCTAAGCCAGAGGCATCAGGGCTGGCCGCTTATCGTCGGTCTTGCCCTAAAAATCGAGGTTGCTTCATCCTCCAGGGAGTCTGGGGACATGAACGGTGACGTCTTTTCATGCCACAGCAGTTTCTCTACTGAGTTTCTCTACTGAGGAAAACGAGATAGGTTCCCGTCAGCTCGGCAGGCAGCCTCTCCTTTAGAGAAGACAAACCATCTCATGGCGTCCCCAGCTCAGGGCCACTGGGCTCTCCGCTCTCTGAAGCGGGAGGAGAAGGGTGGTTCTACTCATCTGCATACTTTCCTGAAGCTTCTACCAAGGGTGGCCATGGCGTAAACGCAGAGTGAGGAGCCCAGTCTCGCTGTGCTCTTTCTGGAACCCAGTCTAATTCGGATACAGCCAGGAGGGGACACGCTGGGATCAGGATGAGCCAGGGGTACCTCCTGTCCACATGAAATCTGACCCAAGGCTGACATGCTTCAGGGGCCAAAAAATAGGTCCATTTCAGAGCTGGGGATGTGTGCAAAGGTGTCCTGTCCTGTGTGTGGTGAGAGGACCCTGTCCCAGAGTCTATAGGGCCAGGAACCCCCAGGAGGACTGAGGCCCAGGGACTGGGGTGTCTTCCACGAGGCAGCCGTTCAGGACCCCTTGGCAGCTCCCCTCCCCTCCACCACAGGGAGGGGAGGAAGCAGAGAGAGTGAGGAGAAGGATTTCGCTTTTGTTTCTCTTTCTGAAGAACAAAACGGACCACAGAAATTTACATGAATTAAGCCAAGGAACAGGATTTTGTACTCACGTGTATCCGTTTCCTGCAATCAGGTCAGCCATGTACCTGGTGTTGGGCAGCTGCCACCCGAATATGTCTTGAATGACAATCACGGCTTTGCCGGCATCGACTGGGGATCTGGTGACATAAGCCTTGATGTGTTCGACTTGGACTTCCTGCCCCATGCCTCCATACTCCAGTCTGTGCCCAATGTCACAGGGGCACGGACGAGCTTCGTTAGCCATCGGAGACCTCAAAGTCAGCTACAGAGAAAACACACAGTGGAGGCTGGATGGTTCAGATCTAAAGATCACAAATAGTAAACGATAATCAAGAGTATTGGGAACCACCAGGCATGGTGGCGCACCCCGTAATCCCAGAGGATGGGGAGGCTGAGGCAGGAGGATGGCGAATTCAATACCAGCCTCAACAGCTTAGTAAGGCTCTAAAGCAATAAAATAATAAAAAGGGCTAGGGATGTGACTCAGTGGTAAAGGGCGCCTGGGTTCAATACCTGGTACCAAAAAAAAAAAATTACTGGAAAACATTATTTTAAATCCATCTGTGCTATTTACTGTAAAAGAAATTGATGCTGCTGGGTGTCGCGGCACACCCCTGAATTCCCAGTAGCTCAGGAGGCTAAGACAGGAGGATCACGGGTTCAAAGCCAGCCTCAACAACAGCGAGGTGCTCAGCAATTCAGTGAGACTCTGTCTCTAAATAAAATACAAAAACAAGGGCTGGGGATGTGGCTCAGTGGTTGAAAAAAAAGGAAGAAATTGATGGTAATTCTGGCTCTGGCAACATAGAAGATGAGGGCCCAGGAGGAGCCATCCCCATCGCAGACAGTGGAAATGCCAGATTGAATATAAACACTAATAACGATAAAAGTGGCAGAGCTCGCGGGAAAAGGGGTCCCCAGGGGCCAGGGCTGGAGAGGAAACTGAAAGTCACCCAGCAGATGGTAAAGCAGCACAGTGATGGCAGGCACAGAGCCAGACAATCAGGGGCTTAGGACTGGTGTCCAGTGAGGCCCAGGGCCACCCCAGATGGGAATCTGTAGCCAGGACTCACCTCTGCAAGGTCAAGCCCTGGAAGTTCACAGGGCGGGGGGCGGGGTGAGGGGTGTCTCAAAACAAAACAAGAAAAGCTCTATCAACCAGGATCAGAAAGGCAGACTAGAAGCTCAGCTCACCTTCAGCTGCGAGTGGAAGGGGACAAGCACCCCCACACTGGACGGGACTTGCAAAGCAGGCGTACTTAGCAGCCTGAGAAACCAAGGTGACCGTGGCCCTGGGCCAGGAAGCCGCTGGAGAACCTGGCAGAAGCACACCAGACCCACTTCACCGTGAGACGGCCGCGGACCAGGCCGAAGAGCGTTGCCCTGTCCAGGGGGGAGCTCCGTAAATACTACCCACAGAAGCCACCCAAAGAAACAAGACCAGAGAGAACAGCCCAGTGAGAGGGGGTTTGAGAGGAGAGCAGACCCACAAAGCTTAAAGAACAAAACAGAAAACTCGCTCACCACCACAGTATGGAATTATGGAGCTGAAAGACTCCAAATAAATGTAAACATGTTAGCTCACTCATCAAGACAGATTCTCATGCTGGATTTTCCATCAGAAAGAGGGAGCTAGGAACACTTAACCCAAAGATATAGGTAGGCCCGTCACTAACCATTAGCCAGCAAAGCCTCTCCAAGCAGACGTGAACACTTAGCAAACTACCTGCATACTAACCACCGAGCCACATCCCCAGACCTTTTTTGTATTTTATTTACAGACAGGGTCTCACTGAGTTGCTTAGGACCTCACTAAGTTGCTGAGGCTGGCTTTGAACTCATAATCCTCCTGCCTCAGCCTCCCGAGCCACTGGGATGATAGGGTGTACCATGGGGCCTGGCCAAAATGCAAGTTTCAACAATGATTTTACATAAAAAAAAAAAAAATGTTCTACATGTATAAGGAAATCATAATAGGAAGTCAAAAGGCCTAGAACTGAATTACAAAGAAAATACTACAGAGCAAAAAATGATAAGAATTAATACTTAGAGAAGTCTTTACAATGTAGATTGCGTATATTAGACAAGAGGGAAAAAGATGAAAATAAACTAAGCATCCAGAAGTTAAGAAGTGGTGCCTGCCTGTAATCCCAGTGGCTAGGGAGCCTGAGGCAGGAGGATCATGAGTTCAAAGCCAGTCTCAGCAACTTAGCAAGGCCCTAAACAACATAGCAAGACCCTGTCTCAAAAAAATAAAAAGGCTAGGGATATGGCTCAGTGGTTAAGTGCCCCTCGGTTCAATCCCCAATCCCCTCCCGACCCAAAAAAAATGAGTTAAGGAGAATAATTGAATAAACCCTGTCTTCGTGGATTCATCTTGTAACAAAATCCAACTACGTGACTCATAAACTGAGGCGCGGCTCTCCCAGTTCTGGAGGCTGAGGAGCCAAGAACAAGGTGAAGGCGGCTCAGAGCCTGGGGGGCACTTTCTGTCTCACAGTGGGTGCCTTCTCCTGTGTCCTCACACCGAGGAGGGAGGAGGCGGCTCCCTGGGACCTCTTTTAGGAGGGCGCTAATCCCCGTCATGAGCTCTCCACCCTCACCACCTCTGCACCTCCCAGAGGCCTCTCCTCCCAACATCATCATCACCCGAGGACGAGGGGGCCACACATGAACCGGGGGGACACCAGCATGCAGACCACAGCAGCCCGACACAGAGAAAACAAGGACATGAAGACATGCGTTGGGGAAAACCCAAAAAGACTGAAATTGGCTTCCTTGAAGAGTCACGAACTAGGCACAGCTCCAGGCCACGAGTTAATCCAAAGGAAACAATGAAAAACTCATGGCAACCAGAAACCAGGTCCCAAAGGAAAGGTTCCTGAAGATGCTCCGTTTAGCTGGGACACCCAGCTCAGGGGCAGAGCACAGGCCCAGCAAGGCATGGCCCTGGGTTCCATTTATTTACGTAAGTAAATGGATACATAAGATTTTTCTCCTGTGGGGGCTGGGGTTGTAGCTCAGTGGTAGAGTGCTGGCCTAGCCAGTGTGAGGCCCTGGGTTTGATTGTCAGCACCACACAAATAAATAAAGTTCTATCAACTACTAAAAAAATAAAATAAAAAGGATTTGTCTCAGAAAAAAAAATTACTATGAACAACTTTAGGCTAATAAATTTGAAAACACAAAATTGACTAATTGGTAGCATAGCAAATATGGGAATATTTCTCACCTGTTTTATATGCCTAACACCAAAACTCAAAATGTAAAAAGGAAAAAAAGGCAGTGAGACAGTTCTAGATTAAGAGACACAAAAGAAAAACAAATTCACCTAGGTCGTGGTTCAGAATTAAGAACAGCTATAAGAGACACACAAAGACAAGTAGGAAAGTGAACATGGATGACAGCTCTCATCTCTTTATACGATGCATTAGTACCCATTTTATTTTTATTTGTTTGTTTTGTACTAGGGATTGAACCCCGGGGCACTTAACCACTGAGCCACATCCCCAGCCCTTGTTTGTATTTTACTTAGAGACAGGGTCTCACTGAGTTGCTCAGGGCCTTGCTAAATTGCTGAGGCTGGCCTTGAGCTCTCAATCCTCCTGCTTTGGCCTCCTGAGCCACGGTGCCCATCTTGGTATCAGTTTTATAAGGTGTGATTAAGGTGCGGTGACCGTGGTTATATACAGGAATGTTCCCACTTTAAGAAAATGTTTGCTCTTAGTACTAAGAAGCAGAGTCAGCCGCTCAGGGTGAGAGTGGGACTGGACCTGGAGAAGGGACAGGCAGGGATCCAAGGCCCAGAGAGAGCACGTTCCCCAGCCAGGGCCGCCGTGGGGCCAGACTCTGGGGGTTCTGAGAGTCCTTCCAGGAAGCCAGAGGGCACTGTGGATCCACAGTGGGAGGGTGGACTGGCCAAGGCCACAGCACACAGCTGGGAAAACAAATCACAAAGGATCCCAGCCAACCACAGCCAGCAAACCTGTTGGAGGTCAGAAACCTAAGCAGGGAAGAACTGAACTGTTGGGAGGAGAGGTAGGAGAACTCCTCTTTGTTCAACCGTGAAGTGAGGCCCAATTTCTTAAAGGAGCCCAAGATAACATATGCCATAAAGGAAAGGATTATTTCTTTTAAGTAAGATATTGTAGAAAATTGAATACTGATGACTACAGAAGGACCCTGGGAACTATCGCCAGCCGTGGCAGGGAGGAGGCTGGTGGGAGCTACTCCTTGTCTGTTGTAGATACAGAACGGGCAGCTCTCTCAGATCTGCCTCCAGTGGGGTGGGGGCGGGGTGGTGACGCCGAGTGCTGACAGTGAGGCCAGGAGCATCCCCCCCAAACTTGGGATCTTCCACCACAAAAAAAAAAAAAAACCTTGTAAATTTTCATCTTGATAACTAAGACAATGAGGTGAATAAGACAATAACAGTTACAACAAGATAAAAGACTTCCTAAACAAATTGGAAAACAACATAGACTAGGATAAAATATTACTTTTAAAAAACAGGAGACTTAGGGCTGGGGTTGTAGCTCAGTGGTAGGGCACTTGTCTAGTCTGTGTGAGGCACTGAATTCAATTCTCAGCACTGCACATCAATAGTAAAAATAAAGGCCCATCAACAACTAAAAATATTTTTTTTAAAAAAGGAGACTTAGAATAGAGATAAAATACACGAGGTATTTTTAGCAAGGCATGGTGGTACATGCTTTTAATCCCAGCCATGTGGGAGGCTAAGACAGGAGGATGGAGGCCAGCCTCAGCAACTTAGCAAGGTCCTAAGCAACTTAATGAGACACGGCCTCAAAATAAAAAATGAAAAAAGGGCTGGGGATGTGGTTCAGTGGTTAAGCACCCTGGGCTCAGTCCCCAATACCAAAATCAAAGGCAAAAGAAAGGGGTAATCCGGACACAGAATCACACTGGAGAGAAGGCCACTTTAAGACGGTGATAGAGTGGAGAGAGGTGTCTACCACTCAAGAAATACCAAGGACTGCTGCGGTGAAACTGACAGAGGCAAGGGAGTGCTCTCCCTATGGGTGTCAGAGACAGCATGGCCCTGCTGGCATGGACTTCCAGCCTCCAGAACTGAGAGAATGCACTTCTATCCTCTGTTTTGAGGAAATTTGTAACAGCTGCCCAGGAAATAAATCACAAGTCAGAATGAACGAACTGCATTTATATTTACCAATATGGTGTCTCAAAAACAAGGCTATGTAAGAAGGTATTTTGATGCTAAGTAAATGTTAATGACAAAACAATGTATACATTATTAATAAATATACTGTAATAAAAATGTCATGCACAGGTTGCTAGCAGAAATTATACTTGCTACATTGTATCTCCTTAAAAAGTCCACAAGACAAGACCGTATCTTTTAAATCTGGGTGAAATGAAAATGGGTGGCTGTTTTATTATTCCCTGCATTCATTTTCCTGAACATTCTCAATGTTTCATAATTACAAATGGGATACTTTTTTTTTTTTTTTTTTTGGTACCAGGAATTAAAGGGGCACTTAACCACTGAGCCACATTCCCAGTCCATTTTATTTTTTTACTTTGAGATGACATTTCACAAAGTCATTCTGGGCCTGGCTGAGTTGCTGAGGCTGCCTTTGAACTTGCGATCCTCCTACCTCAGCCTCTCAAGCTGCCGGGATTCGAGGTGTGCACCTCCGGCTGTGGTAACTAGATTTTACAAGAAAATAAATTAATAAGCAGTTATTCAACCAAGGAAAAATTGCCTCTTGTTTTCTCGGTTTTGATTTTCCACAATCTCCTGTGGAACTATTATTAGGAAGAGATGTCTCAACATTGAGCAGCAGCCCAGTGCACATGGGCTAAGTTCTCACCTGAGCTATCCTGTGAGGACCTGGGACGGCGGGAAACACCGGATGTTCCAAAGCAGCCTCTGATATGAACCGTTTGCTGATCTTCAGTTGCTGTTCACGTTCCAGAAGAAATTTTTATAGCCAAAGAGTGGCCTTCTAGATGGGTACTTCAAGTTGACTATTTCTCAGAAGGGGCAGCAGCCGGGAGAGGGCTAGGTGTGCCAACTGTGGCAGGCTGGACTCTGGCCCAGACCTTTCACAGCTGCTAGCCCGAGCCCATGTGTTGGGGCCAAGTCCTGTAGCAGAGCTGCTGTGGACTGGACTGCCTGGAGTCCCAGCAAGTCCCAGGGAACATGCCCTTGACTCTCCGCTAATTGTATGATAAGTACATTTTTCTGTATATGCCTTCCAGGATTTTTGCCTCCCCCCATGATTAATTTCTGAAAAGATAATTTCCAGAAAAAATGTGAAACCGTCACTCTCATACAGATGGTCAAGCTGGGTGCGGTAGAGGATACCTGTAATCCCAGTAGCTTGGGAGGCTGAGGCAGAAGGATCATGAGTCCAAAGCCAGCCTCAGCTACTTAATGAGGCCCTCAGCAACTCAGAGAAACTCTGTCTCTAAATAAAATACAAAAAAAAAAAAAAAAGAGGACTGGGGATGTGGCTCAGTGGTTGAGCACTACTGGGTTCAATCCCTAATGCAAAAAGAAAAAGAAAAATCAAGATCACAAATTTATATGCAAATAGAGACAAAACAGTCTTCCAGAGGAGGAAGCCAATCAACTCTCTACAAGTCAAGACAGATTTTACAAAATCTATCAGTCTATCAGTTACACATGACCTAGAAAGAGTTGTGAAATGATCTGAGTACAATGAGCAGGTCTAGAATCAGACAGCCCAGGAGGGTAAGCATAAACGGTGGTCCTTTTCCACTGAAGCAGTTTCTCCTAGATGTCACAGGGTCTTCATAGGAGCCATATGGCCGGTACAGGGCCAGGACTGTAGCCCTGACGTGCACAGTGGGGCCCTCAGTATGACAGTCCTCATGTACGACAAGGAAGACGTCTCTACTGCATGCAGGTGTGTTTGGGGCCACACCCTAACCACCCTGATATCAGCTCTGTGGTCTCCACTGGCAAAGCCTACAGGAGTCAGGGCACTCTTGGTAGCACCAGGGATGGCTAGGACATACCCCTACAGAGGACACCTTATTGCACATTCTTTGGCAAGGTCCCCATGGCTGGCTGCAGAAAACACACGATTTTCCCATAAACATTCATGCAAGATGCCGAATAGATGTGAATGATCACAGGCCCACTCACCCACAGAGCGGTTCCTGTGGCCCCTTCATCTCTGCCTCACACAGTTCCCTCCTCAAAAGTACAAGTCAAAATCCACAGGGATCGGGGGCTGGGGATATAGCTCAGTTGGTAGAGTGCTTGCCTTGCATGCACAAGGCCCCAGCACCACCAAAAAAAAAAAAAAAAAAAAAAAAAAAAAAAAAAAAATCCACAGGGATCTCTGTTGAGGGTGTGATCTGCAATCACCTGGGCTCCAGGTTCTCCCTCCCCCCCCTCCTCCTCCTCCTCCTCCTCCCCCCTCACCCCTCCTCCTCCTCCTCCTCCTCCTCCCCCCCTCCTCCTGTCCCCCCTCCTCCTCCTCCTGTACCTCCCTGGGGCATCCCTGATCCACATACATTTGCACTTCTTGACTTCTTTCCTGAACTAGTTAAGACATCTACCTGTTTCCCTCTTTAGTGAATAATGAATAAAATACAGTCTTCACCTGTGCTGCTTTTTATAGCTGTATGGAAAAATCATAGATTTTATCTTTTGCTGAAAATTATCTTTCAACAGTATAACCAAACACCAGTGGAAAATCAGAAACAGGTAGTAAAGAATGGTCAGCATGTGCTTTTCCTGCCATGGTACCCCAAGGATTTAAGTAACTCAGAAGTCAAACTTCCTCACATAATGAACAACAGAAATAGAGATCAAAAGATTTTTTTTTGGTGGGGTGGTGGTTACTGGGGATTGAATTCAGAGGAGCTTGACCACTGAGCCATATTCCCAACCCTATTTTGTATTTTATTTAGGGACAAGGTTTCACTGAGTTGCTTAGCACCTTGCTTTTTCTGAGGCTGGCTTTGAACTCACAATCCTCCTGCGTCAGCCCTCTGAGCCACTGGGATTACAGGCATGTGCCACAGCGCCTGGCTAGAAAACGGATATTTTCACCAACAAAATTGAGACTGTAACAAGCAAAGAACTCAAGAAATAAAGTGCTGGGCATTTTAGAAATTGAGAAACAGAAGCCAAGTGTGCTGCCACAGGGAAGCAGGATTCACCAGGACATGGGAAGATAATACAGAAAGGCAGAGTCCAACAGGGAAGGGCTGGTGTCTTACTAGTTGAACATTGTAGGAACTTGCAGGGCAACTGATTTCCAATCTTTCAGGAGCAGGGCAGGGCAGGGCCAATACTTATCCTTAGGTGACTGTGTGAAAGTCAACTCCTCCAGGTATTGACTTTTTCAGTAATCGCTCTTGTATTTTGCTTAGGGTATGTGATTTCCATAGCATGGATTAGAAAGCTACAGGGGTTGAGAACACACCGGCCTCAGACCTGCCTTTTCTCTCGCTGTTCCCAGGCCTAGACAGGCTTCCTCAGTTATGTGCAGGGCTCATTTCTGACCACCTTATTTTACATGGGCTCTGAAAACAACAGGTGGCCGTTTCCATCAGCAAGTGGACATAGAGGGCAGTACCCAATGTTGGCACGGCCTGGGTCTCACCCAGGGGGTGCACTGTACTATCTTTTCTGTCCAGACCTATCCAGTATCCACGATGTCATCCTCTTAATGTGACCGCGCCTCCTCCTTTGTGCGCACGTTAAGGAAACATGGATAGTGAGTCCATGCCAATACGCGGTTCCTCCAGTTTTATATTCATAAAAACCATACGACCAAAAAGTCCAACCTCAGGGAAATAGCTGCAAAAACAGCATTCGGCGGCACAGAGGAGCAACCACTGACGCTGTCTTCAATGGCAATAACCAGTGTGATTTCCCTGCGTTTAGGTGTGGGGCCAGCCACCTATGGGAAATGTGTCGCCGGTGACGGCGGGTTCAGGGCGCTGCTTCTTTGGAGGGACAACGTGCCACTTTAAGGAGAACCCGCTTATGAAATGCACTTTGGTAAGGTCCCCCCACCTGCGCTCCGCGAAGCCCTCTGCCACAGTGCAAACCCACCGCGAGTCCAGCGGATTCTGTCCCCGGGGATTCTGTCCCCAGCCAGGGCACCTACCTGGCGGCGCGGCCTGAGAACTGCCCTGCACCCGGGAGACCGCAGCAGGAGCCGGAGCCCAGGGAGCCGAGGCCGGGAGAGCCAGCGCCGGGACGGGGAGGAGCCTCGGCCCCGCGGGAGGCCGACGCGGTGACGGAGGGCGCCGGCCTCCCGGCGGGGCCGAGGCTCGACCCGGATTCGTGGGCTCCAGGGACAGCCCGAGCCGAGGGAGGGGACAGGCGGGAGGCCGGGGGCACCCGAGCGGGTGGGGGGAGTCGGGGGAAGAGCGTTGTGCAGGCAGGGGGAGGGGCGCGGGCAGCGACACGGGGCGTGGGGGGGGGGCGACGAGGTGTCCCCAGGGCGGGAGGCGGGGAGGCCCGAGAGTTGGGAAGTGTGTCCCAGAGCAGGTGGGAGGGAGGAGGTCGGGAGGCCCGGAGGAGGGAGACTGACAGCCAGGGACGTTTAGGTAGTGCCCAGCTCCTGAGACCTGTAACTTCTCAGTTGTAACTCAAAATGAGGCTATTTGAAAAAATTAACGGGAGCCTGGCGCAGCGGTGCACTCCTGTAATCCCAGCTGCTCCGGAGGCTGAGGCAGGAGGATTGCAAGTTTAAAGCCAGCCTCAGCGATTTAGCGAGGCCCTAACCAAGTTAGCGGAACCCTGTCTTTAAAAATAAATAGATAGATAGATAGATAGATAGATAGATAGATAGATAGATAGATAGATAGATAGATAAAAAAAAAAGAGCTGGAAATGTGCCCCTGTGTCCCTGTGTTCAATCCCTGGCACATACTTGGGTGTCAACATAATTCATATATAAACAAAGATATGAAAAATGGTGGTATATATGTGTATTAAGAATTGTAATGCAAAAAAAGAACATGTATAAAGGCATAAATTGGCATGAACATACTTTATATACAGAGATACGAAAAATTGTGCTCTATATGTGTAATAAGAATTATAATGCATTCCACTGCTATCGTGTATTTAAAAAATAATAAAACCAATAAAAGATTTTTTAAAAAGAAAGAAAAAGAAAAGAGAAAGAAGAAAAGTAAGTTAACAGTGCAAAAAAAAAATGAGGAGCAACTTCCCGATGCCACAAGAATTTCACCCAAAATCTTGTGGTCCTAGGTGGTGAAGCCATATTAACTTAGCTATGCTTAACAGGAAGAGCTGTGGATCCAGGCTGAGACCTTTCCCTGGGGACTCTTGTCCTGAGAAGGGTGGCAAGCAGGTTAATAACAGCAGAGACCAGTGGTAAGGTGTGTGATACTTAATCACATTTCCATAGGGTACTTTTCACAGAAAGCTGGAATCATGACCCTTATCATCTCCTGTGTACCTCCTGGAAGGGCGGAATTGCTTCTCTGTTGATTAAGTGCAAGCTGCAAAGTTGCACAATCCTTGGAAGAGAACAGCACAGCACGTGTTGTTCTAGGCAAGCACAGTTTTCTACTAAAACCAAACTATTTCTATGACTGTTTTTAAACATCTTTTGTTGTTGCTGTTGTTATTGTTGTTTTGGTACTGGGGATTAAGTCCAGGGACAGTTTACCACAGAGACATATCCCCAGCCCTTTTTATTTTTGAGACAGGGTTTCACTGAGTTCCTTAGGGCCTTGCTAAATTGCTGAGGCTGGCCTTGAACTTGCAATCCTTCTGCCTCAGCCCCACTAACCCCTGGGATTACAGGAGAGTATCATAGTGCCCAGTGATCTTTCAGCGTCTTTAAAGCTCCATTTATGTGGAAAGAATAGATATGACTAGTTACATATCATTTTTCTGTATTTGCTAAATTTAGCTCCCTAAGCATCATTACTAACTTCTTATTTAATAACACTGTTATTAATAGAAGGGAGTTTATATTCACCAGGATCTGCCTTGCTGCAGTTTGCTAACCTAGTATTAAATTTATGCATGTACTTTTTTAAAAGGTCAGGACTGCTTGAGAAGGAGATCCCGGCTGAGTAGGGTGTGACCAGAGGAGAAACTGTCACCTATAACTGGGCCACTGAATCTGGTTGATGAAAGTCTGGTTTTTACAAGTTATATATCCTGAGGTTTCTCAAAACAGGGGCTGTTTAGTATTTGCCTTCATGAGTAGATGCCTCCTATTTCCATTCTTTTCATTACCCCCAAAGACATGTAGCTTCTCTTTAGCCTATTTCCTTAAAAATGAGGCAATTACTGGATTAGGCTTGAGCATGCATCAGAATCCCTGTAGGGTTTGTTAAACCCCAGGGTGCTGAACCTAACCACAGAGACTCTCATTCAGGAAGCCCAGGGACCGGGAAACTGAACCCCTAGGAGATCTGTCCACATGTGTGTGTATATAGGTGTATGCATACACACCCAGACTGTTTATTACAGGGAATCCGTTTACATAACTTAGAGGCTGGTTAGACAGTCTCCCTAAGCCTCTGTATCCAGTGTTGAAGGTCAAAGTTCCCAGGTAGGTGAACAATCAGGAAAGATCGTGAGCCAGCTGGAACCTCATGAGCAAGCCCTGGAAATTTCCAGAAACAGACCCATCTGTGTCTATCCCTGTGGCCTCTGATCTTGACAATGAGAGTGTCCTGCAAAATTCCAAAGCTCTCCCTCATGGAGCCAAACTCACACACCTGGCCCAGGAGTCAGAGAAGCGGAAGGAAGCACCAGGGGCAAGCAAAGCAATTGCTGGCCCAGCTAACTGCTGGGTGAGTCAGCAGATCAGGAACCACACAGCCAGAGTGTGGCTTCTAGCTCCCTTCCACCTCTCCCAGGAACACCTCTCCAGGGCTGGGAGGTGGCTCAGTGATACAGCACTTGCCTATTGCACACCAGGCCCTGGGTTCAATTCCTGGCTCTGTCATAGTTCACACAAACTGGAAACACACCAGAAAGGGGGATTCTGGGAAATTTAGCTCCACCTGCATCGGTGCAGGGGACAGACATTATCAAGCCTCATATCATGACGAACATACTTCCTGTCCTTCTCACTGCAAATGTCTTGGTATGGTCTGAATGTTTGTGTTCTCCCGAAATTCATATGTTGAAATCCTAAGTCCCGATGTGACCATATTAGAAGATGGAGCCTTTGCGAGATGCTGAGGTCAGGAGGGTAGAGGCTCAGTGAACAGGATTAATAAGAAGAGAACCAGCTTGCCTAGCACACACAAGGCCCTGGGTACAATTTCCAGCACCACAAAAACAAACAAAAAGGAGAGAAGGGGCAGGAGAATATGCTGCTTCATCATTAATCCAGAAGGCACATGCCAAGAACCCGCTCCTGCAGGTACCCTGACCTCTCAGACTTCCAGCTGTGGGAAACTTTGTTAAGACACAGGCCATGGTGTTTTGTTGTAGCGACCCAAACATCTAAGACAGCCATCCTGCTGACCGCAAAAGCAGGGTCCTTCTCCCAAATGCCCATAACAAGACAAGGTTTTGAGAAAGAGAGGGAAGTTTTACTGCCTTATTAGCAAAGGAGAATACACAATGGACTCCTGCCCCAGAAGCTAATTCTGCCAGGGGAAACAGGGGACTCAGGGTGCACTCCAGCTGTGCCATGACAGGAGTCAGACTTCATCTGTTTCTAGATCCACAGGTATCAGCCTCCAAGTCTGGGGTCCTCTAGTCCTCTGGTCTGTGAACTAAAGGACAGATCATGCAGCCTAGGATAGGAAGAAGGTCATTCTTGCTTCCCCGGGGTAGAGGGAGAAGAGGAAGGGGATGGGGGGAGTCAGTCTTAAAATAAGCCTCAATGACAGAGCAGCAAGGTTTGTATTCAAAGCATGAAGTCTGCCCTAGAGATGTCCCAGTTGACCTTCAAACATAGGGCATCACATCCCAATCCAAACTGTCTGTGGTTCATTATTTACTGCCTTGGGATTTCTCCAAGAAAATGGATAGGGTTTGGTTTTATTTGTTTATTACATCTTAATAACTAAAAAAGTCCCCAAAGTGTCGTCACCCAGAGCAAACTGAGGACCAGTCCTGAACACAAACTCTTTTTTTAAAATACCTTTGTTTTATTTATTTTTATATGGTGCTGAGTATCGAACCCAGGGCCTTGCATGAGCTAGGCGAGCACTCTACCGCTGAGCCACAACCCCAGCCCTGAACACAAACCACTTGCCATCCTAAAAAACGTATGCCAACTGCTAACAATGCCCAAAATGTCAGATTAACCAATTTTAGGTACAGACGCCACTGGAAAATTCATCACGCTAGTGAATCTTGAACATTAAAACTTTCATTCTTTTAGGATCTTTCAGTGTTGGTGAGCCCTAAGATTTCATGACTTTTCTTAAAGTGTAGGAACAGTCACAGAGCAGTCACAAGGGTTTACTCTTCCCAAGTTGTTTTTACTCTTTATTATGAAAGAAGAAACGAAATTCCAGGAACAGAATGAGTTCAAGCTGAATTAACAAAGAGGGCAAGGGCAAAGTTAAACAGAAGTGCTGACTCTGCTCAGGGTCCTGCGATTAGCACTGACCTTGACAAGCAAGGTCAGCACAAGAATTTTGTGAAACTGCTTCTCCAAAGAAACTCTGGAACAAAATCAGAAGCAGCCTGGTGTTTCAGAACATGTCAAAATAATACCTGAGGGAGAACACTCTCCTCCTCATCTGTGGCCATTTCCTGGCCACACTGTGACTCAGCCCTACGCCTGGGTGCAGCTGCAGGGAGCCAGCTGGGAAAGCCCTGAGTCCATGTGCAGGGCAGGCCTGGCTGGTGACAACAGGGCAAAGTCTCAGTGCAGACGAAAGAAGATGGTTTGTAGAAGATTCTCAGGCCAGTAAGCCATTTTGTTATCCCAGACAGAAATCCTATATTCACCTCTTTTTATTTTTCTACTTTTTATTATGAAAATTGTACAAATATATGAAAAACTAAAAAGAGTGTAATCCACTTCAATCTACCCCAGACCTAGATATAATTATTATTAATATTTTACTAAATCTGCTTCATCCATTTTTTTCTCTTCAGTATGGTTATTATAAATGTGACATTTTACCCCTTTTAGTAATTCTGCTGTAATCAGCCTCCAAGAGAAACCATAGCTCTCCTGCCTTGGGGAGTTCATAGCCCAGTCTAGTTCCCTCCTGTCACTTGGTCTTTGGGGGCAGTAGAATGCAGAAGGAATGATGGTATGGCTCTTGGGACATTCTGTTACGAAACACTGCCTCTTCCCTCTGAATTCATCTGTTTTCTGTTGCTATCGCCAATTATCCGAGGCTGGGTATTTCATAAAAGAAGAGTCGTAGCTGTCTCACAACTCTTGTGTCTGGAGGACCCAAACAACAGTTAGCCAGGGTCTGGCGAGGATCTTTTGCTTGCACCACGACTTGGCAGAGAAACAGAAAGAGAACTGGCCGGATGCAGAAAGGGATTGAGCACATGGCTGGCCTCGCTTCAACCAACTCTTGAGAGAGTATTTGGGTCTCTCTCTCTCTAGACTCTCTTTGACAAAGTCAGCTGCCATGCCTTGTTTCCCCCATGGAGAGGCCCATATGGCAGAAAAAGCCTCTGACCCACATCCCTGTGACTGGGCTGACTCAGATACAAGTCCTCTAGTCCCAGTAAGTGTCACATGCATGCAACCCCAGCTCACTTTTTTTTTTTTTTTTTTTTGTACTGGAGATTGAACCCAGCGGGGTGCTTTACCACTGAGGGACATTCCCAGTGTATATATATATAAAGAGAGAGAGAGACTGAGGCTGGCTTCAAACTTACAATCCTACTGCCTCAGCCTCCTAAATCCTTAGGATTACAGGTGTGTGCCACCACAGCCAGCCCAGCTGACATCATGATGGTAACACCCTGAGAGACGCCGAGTCAGCACCATCCGGCCAAATCACTCTGATTCCTGACCATCACAAATAGGCAAGACAGGTTTGTTGTTTTAAGCTGCTAAATCTGGGGCTAAATTGTTACACAGTGATTGTTAATGGATGCAGATGTTGATACCTGGAAGTGGGGGCTGCTGTGACAAACCCCACCAGTGTAGGGATGGCTTTGGAACTGGGCAGTGGACTTTGCTGAGAATGTCCACAAAAGCCTGAAGTGGTCTGAATAGGATGTAAGGAAAAGGCCCAAGCATTATCGGTTATAAGGTCAGTGCTTGCAGGGAAGCAAAGTGGGTAGTATTAGAAATGAGAAGGGAGCCCTGTTACACGGCAGCAGAAAGTTGGGTGATGCTGTTGCCTACAGTCATAGGGAGAAGCAAACATACTGGGTGCTCCAGTAAGGTTTTGAGTCAGTGCTGCCAGTTTCCTCCAGTTGCTTCTAGTAAGATGCTAGAGGAGAGAGAATCAATGAAAAGTAAGGATTGTTAAAGAAAAAAGGAGCTAGGAGTGGATGCTTTTGAAAATGCTCAGCCTTCCCAGATGGCAAATTATGCACGATGAAGAAATGGTTTCCAAGCAAAGATGAGACGCAGAGTTCTGCCAGGAAAGCTGCACTGCAGAGAGCCTTGGGAGTGAGGGTAACAAATATTGTTTAAGATTTCAGGAAGATAAAAGGGGGTGCCTTAGAGTAGTGTCTGCCAGACAAAAGGCCCTCCCTACAGATAAGGGTGCCCCTCACCGACCCTCCCCATAAAGGACGGTGCTTCTAGGAAGTTCAAGAGCATTGTCCCTCAGCCATCTGCAGAACCCAAGGTCGAGAAGGAACCTCAGAGAGATTTGCGTTGTCTAATGGACCTGTTTTCATCACTGTGATCCAAATACCTGAGGAGAACAACTTAGAGGCAGAAAAGTTTATTTTGGCTCATGGTTTCAGAGGATTCAATCCATGGTGACCAGCTCCATTTCTCTGGGCCTGAATGAAGCAGAACATCATGGCACAGGATGTGGCAGAGGAAAGATGCTCAGCGATGACAGCTAGGAAGCAGAGAGAAAAAGAGAGGGCGAGAGAGAAAGGAGCCAGGGACAGGATAGAGTCTCCAAGGCCACGCCTTCAATGACACCAGTCATCCCTGCCTGCCTGTAATTACCACTCAGTCATCCATTCAAATTATTAATCCATAAAGTGGATTAATCCACTAATAAGGTTACAACCCCCCCCATCCAATGATTGCCTAAAAGTCCCGCCTCTGATGCTTTGGGGTCCATGCTTCTAAAATATAAGCTTTTGCAGGGACATTCCAGATCTAAGCCATAACAAGACCCCAATAAGGGTCACAGAAAATCCATAATGTTTTTAAGAGAATTGCATGTTTAGAAACCATACCAGCCTGGACTGAAAAGGACAGAGATAGTACAACATGAAAAGAGGCCTTTGGTTCCCCCAAAATTCTGCACCAGGAAGCAGATTGAGGATACTGCTTAGTCACAAACACATGATCCGTTTTCCTCCCTGTCTGAATAGGAGTCTAGAGTGGATGTTCCACACATCGGCCACAGTCAGGGACGGGAGATGGGCCGATGACTTCATGTCGAATGGTACTGGAGAAACTGTATTTAAGGTAGTCACATAGGACCTGAGTTAGATTCTGACAGCACATTGAGCAGATACTGCATTGTGAATGTGGGAAAGATATGAACTTTTGAGGACCAGAAGAGGGACTGTGGTATCCCCAGGCTGGTCTATATTGATTCCCATCTCCTGGTCCACACCTCCTATGCCTCATTGTGCCACCGTTGGTCTGAGACCATCTGCACACAGCAGAAATAATGGCATGCCACTTATGATATTGCCTATTTTTGTAAACATGTTTTTCATCTTGATGCTTTCCTCTCTCAGTCCCCACCACCACTAAGTCTATTTGCTGGCTCTAGAAGAGGTTAGCAGACCCAGGAAGCAGCCCATGTGGTGAAGAACTGAGGCTGCTGGCCAAATCCAATAATGAACCAGAGCTTCTCTTCAGCAGCCGCCTGGTCGTCCATCTGAGACACAGATCATCTAGCACCAGTGAAGTTCCAGTGGACTGCAGCTCATCTTGATGGGAAGTTCCTGAGAGACCCAGAGCCAGAGCTGCTCAGCTAAGCCACCCTCAGCCTCTTGACCTCCAGAGACCACATGAACTACGCGAAATGCTTTTGTTTTGAGTCACTAAGTGAATTAACCGCGTGTTCCTGATGCTTTGACAGCTGGGGCCTTGCTGGCCCTGAAGAGGCTGTGCCTCCCAGGGCTGGCCAGTAGAGAAAGTGCATTCCTTTTATCTGCCACCATCCTGAGCCCAAGCCCATCCCCCTCCTTTATCAGCTCTCACTGGGCTCCCACACTGTGGGGCCCTCCACCTGCCCTAATCACTCCAGGGCCAGGTGCCAGACAACCAGAGGCAGCCTCCATGCCCAGAGTTGTCTGGAATTACTCAAACAAGCCTCCTAAACCTGCCTACCCCGCCTAGCCCACCCCTTCTTTCAGAAACCAATGTAGGCTCTTTCTTGCTCACATTTCTCCTCTACCTGGACCTCCCCGCAGACTCTGGCGCTTCCCTGCGTGGCTGCCCATTCTGCCACATGCCTTCTGGTGTCTATGAATATAACAAACTCTCTTTACTGGCAGTCATCTCCTGACCCTTTGGCCTGGACATGCCTGAATAACAAATCTACGGAACACACTACGATTTGGGGTAATAGTCAAGCACATTACTCGAAAACTAGCATGCTTAAACACTGGTACTTTTTCCTTCATTACCACAATGTCATGGTCACACCTGATAACATTAGCCATCATTCCTTCAAATCATCAAATGCTTCCATTTCATAAAGGTCCTGCCTCTCCCTAAAAATGTCTATATATGAGTTTGTTGGAGAACAGAATCCAAATAAGGTCTGCACGTTGCATTGGATGTTATTATTTCAAGTTTCTTTTCAAAGTAGAATTTTTCAAAAAAGGCAAAATCTGAGTCTACAGTAGACATACAGCAACTAGGTACAAAATATTTTACCTATTCATGAGGGAAACTGGTTGGATGGTAAACTGGTTAAAAGAAACTGAAATATATGGTGTTGGGAAGTGATTGCTAAGTTAGATTTTTTTAAAAAACTGCTTAATAACCTCCAATAATAAATTGTTACCTATTTAGTTGTCTTGGTAATAAATTGTTACCTATTTAGAAATCGAGTGCATCTGTACCTGATATCATATTTTTTACTAATGGAATCAAACAAGAGCAATTCGGAGATTCATCTAATGAACCTGGACAAGGTTCATCTTGGCTGCCATCAGGCAGAAGTCACCAGCGTCACTATCGGTTTGTCTACGTTGTCATCTGCCCTCACAGAGTTGTGAAATATCAGGATTTATCTTTTTTTTTTTTTGTACTGGGGTTAAACCCAGTCCTTTTTACTTTTTGTTTTGAGACAGGGTCTTGCAAAGTTGCCCAGGCAGGTCTGAAACTTGTGATCTTCCTGACTCAACCTCCCGAACCTCTGGGATTACAGATGTGTACCACCTCACCTGGCTCGGGATTCATTTTAAGTATTCTGAGATGAATGTGCACACCGTAGGTGTGTTGGCAACAATGCGACGTGGCAGGACAGGAGTCCACATCACCTTTCTCCAATTCCAAGTTCGTTCTGCTTGTTTACCTTACCCTTCTTCTAGTCTAGAATAGTCCGCCATGCAGTTGTTATTCTTTTTTATTTGTATTTTATTTTATTTATTTTTTAAGTAGATTTTTTTTTATTTTTAATCGTTGATAGACGTTTATTTCATGTATTTATAGGCAGTGCTGAAAATCAAACCCAGTGCCTCACACATGCCAGGCAAGTGCGCTACCACTGAGCCACAATCCCAACCCCTGGAGTTGTTATTCTTTAGAATAGAATGTACCACATTCTGGATTTATCTGTTCACTTCCCTCATGTATTTGAATCAAATGTGGTTTTTAAGTCAATAGTTGCTAAAAAAATAAAAATAAAAAATGCCACAGGTTATTAGTGATGAGGTTTTCCGGTCAGATTCATTAAATCATTAGAGGGTGTTAGAATAATGTTTTATTAACTTATTCATTTTAATCATTCACCTCAAATTATAATATTTAAGATTCCCATTGGGGTCTCTAAGGCAGAAGCTTTGGGCTTGGTTCCTAGCATGCAGTCTCCCCCACTCCTCCCAGGAGCTCAGGAGTCTGGTTCTTTGGGAATACTGGGTGGGAGGGGGGATGGGAACTCTCTGTCCCCACCTACACACCCTCCCCCTTCTTCCTTCGCAGTCTTTCTCTGAAGGTTTTGGAACTTCTGCCTTTTCTAGGACACTAGCTTTTCTCTTTGACATGAATCTGTTCTGCTTCTCCATGTCCCAATGTCTGCAGGGTGGCTCTTTGCCTGGTTGGGCGGGGGCAGCCCCACGTGGGTGGGCACCAGGTACTTCTTCCTGTGCCCCCTGCAGGGAGAGCTTGCCTGGAGGTCCAGCTGGTACCACTGACAGCAACTTAAAAGTTCTTCTCGGGACTGGGGATGTGGCTCAAGTGGTAGGTTCAATCCTCAGCACCACATACAAATAAAGATGTTGTGTCTGCCGAAAACTAAAAAATAAATAAAAATTAAAAAAAAAAAAAAGTTCTTCTCATTTTCCTTATGGGCAAACCAAGGATAGCGACTTGATTCTTCAGGCTTGAATTTGAGAACCCCACCCCAAATTTCAGCCCAAATTATATTAATCTAGTCTATTATGTTGAAAAATTCTAGAAGTATAAAAAAGTAGAAAGTTATTACAATAAACATCCATTTACTCTTCACTGACATTCAAGTGTTAGTATTTTGACTCCTTTGCTTTCTTTCTCCTTTTTTCTTGACCTGTTCAAAAATAAATTGTAGGCGTGAATTTTACTCTGAATACTCTGTGTCCTCCAAAAACTAGGGCACTGTTCTTCCACCTCACCACAAGGCCCTAGCATAGCCATGAGAATCATCACTCATTCCCCAAGGTCATCTAATATTTACTACTTAGATTTTCCCAGTTGTTCCAAAAAATGTTTTTTGGCTTTTTTTTTCTTTTTTTTTTTTAAACCAAGATTGAATCAGGTTTCACTTATCCCTTTTGGTTGTTTTATCCCCATAGCTGACCCCAGGGGTGATTTTAAAATATGCCCAGAAATGCTCCAGTTCAAAAGATGGACCTTCCTGATGGATGGAGCATTCTATTACTGTAGGATAAGGCAGAAGTGACAGCTTATGCCTTCTGAGTCTGGCTCATTAAAAGCTCGGTGGCTTTCTCTGGCTGTCCCTTGGAGAAAAGACATGATTTGCTGTTGTTTTACATTTTGGAGTGCAGATGCTCCACGCCCATGATGAGGGTACACGCTGGTAAACCTGGTAAGTCGGAAGTATGAAGTCGGAATACAACTGCCTGCAGAACACCAAGTGGGGCCTCGCAGTGCGCCGCAGAGAGCTTGCTGCTGTCCCTCCAATGGCAAGGCTGACTGGGAGCTGCAGCTCACAGCTGCTGTCCAGCACGGCCAGAGTACTGCACTGCGTGTCTCTAGCTTGGGGAGAGAGCTAAATTCAAAGTCCAGTTCCCAGTGCACACATGTTGCTTTAGCACCATGGCAGAGTCAAAATATCAGATGTCGGTGGTGCCATCATCCATTGGAGACTGCCTGCAGCTTGTTACTCCACGACAGATAATTAACACAGCACCATTAAGTTGTTCCTCTACCACCCCTGCTCTTTACTGTGGATTAGAAATTTAGTCTCCAGGCTTGCTTAAACCCATTCTGTTCCATTGTCCTCTATATAGGACACCTAGAAAAGCTTAAATTGAATAATTTCATAGGTGTCCTATTTATAAGAGAATGGTACATAATGGAACTTCGGGTGAAGCATTTTTAGCCAGCGTTTTTATAGCTTGTTTTATGAACTTCTTGGTACATTATGTTAGATGCCCTACCATAGTGGTGTTAAGTTTGCTCACTTGGTTCCATCACTAAAGATCTGACTCCACACAGTGGAGCGTTGCTCAGACACCCTCTCCCATCAACCCCATTCCCACAGGAGGAGTATTTTTCTCACACCACTGTACTGGGTCCAACCATGGGACTCGCGTTGGCCAACTGATGTCAGTAGTGTGCTCATGTGTTCACTCTTGCCTCCCTGGACTGCCACCGTCACCAAGAGAAGAGCTTCTCCCCAAGAGCTGCCCTCTCCTCCTGACCCTGAGCCTCAGCTGGAGTCGTCCCTCAACGCAGGGCCATGCACCAAGTCCTAGATCAGCTGGTCTGTAGGCTCATTAAAGTGAACCATTCCTAGGGGGCTGGGGGTATAGCTCAGCTGGTAGAGTGCTTGCCTTGCATGCACAAGGCCCTGGGTTCTATCCCCAGCACCGCCAAAAAAAAAAAAAAAAAAAAAAAATTACTATTTTTCCAAGCCATTCTGGGTTGTTTTGTAGGCAGCATTTTTTGTGGGGACACTAACTGAATGACAGAGCCAAGCAAGATGGCTGCTACAGACATCACAAACAGTCTTCTTTTTTCAGAATCAGCCTCCCAACCCACAGGCATGGCCACCTGGCAGATTTAGGTTGGAAGATTCTGCCCCCAGGTTCTTGATGGACCAAACCAGGTTGGGTGCCTGCCCCAAGCTAGGCCTTTGGTTTGGGGCAGAGAGAAAACTAGCTACTTCGCCAGAATACGGCTGGGAAAGCCATGCATAGATGCAGGCCCTGTGGGGTGGCCATAGAGTGTGACAGAAGCAGGTCTGAGGTGAGAAACTGAAGCAGATACAAAGCCAAGAAGAGTGTCCCCCCTGGACCAGGGCCCGCCTTCATCCCTTCTGAGACCCTGAATCTTTCCTGACCTTCAGTTCTAGAAAACTAGTATCCTTAAAACAAGTGCCTCTTGTGTGCTGAAGAAGGTGTCACTGGGTTTCCATTTTGGGAACTCAAGAGTCTCCATGCCCCTACTTGGCCCCACCTCATTGGATGGCGGCACCGAAGGGACCTGTAGGAGCTTCCTGTGGCTTCCATAGCAAATTACCCCACCCTGGCGGCTGGAGGCCACAGAAATGTGTTCTCTCTCGGTTCTGAAGACCAAAAGTCTGGCAGGGTGTGCTCCCCCTGACAGTCCTGGGGAGGACCCCTCCTTGCCTCTTCCAGTTTCCCAAGGCTGCAGCTTTCCGTGGCTTGTGGCAGCCGCGCTGCAGTGTCCGCCTCCATCCCATTTCACCCTGCTCCTCTGTGCCGCCGACTTCCTGCTCTCTCTTATAGGTACCCTTGCTGGATTGAAGGCCCAACCAGAGAGATGTCATCTCCAGGTCCTTAATTTAATTGCATCCACAAAGCCCTTTTTCCAAATAAGGTCACATTCACAGATTCTAGGTATTAGGACATGGGCCACCTACTCACACAGGCTTCTGACCAGGCCTCTGCCTGTAGAATGCCTCATATATTGGTGTCTGTGTGATACCCAGAATTAAACTGGATAGCAGTTTACACATCCTTAAAAGCTGCATGTTGGGGCTGGGGATGTGGCTCAAGCGGTAGCGCGCTCGCCTGGCATGCGTGCGGCCCGGGTTCGATCCTCAGCACCACATACCAACAAAGATGTTGTGTCCACCGAGAACTAAAAAGAAAATAAATATTAAAAAAAAAAAAAAAAAGCTGCATGTTGTCTGAGAAAATAAAGCAAGATTCTGACAAGGTTACAATTCTTCCATGTTGAAAGGTATATGTACTTACATGTTTTAGGATCCCTGCTAAAGCAAAAGGTACTTGGATTAAGCAAGGTGTATAGCTGAAGTATAGGAATGTGAGCAAGCGACATGCCTTCTTGAGATCATGGTGGCCTCAAGAGTGTGGAAAGGACTCCCTGTGATTGTCAGGCAGGGAGAAAATCTATTCTGGATTTCTGCAACATCAGGACTCAGGTTTGCCCAAAGCTTCTGGCCCAAGTAACCTCAGTTACCTGGCATGGTAAATATCCTCTTCTCTGGTCAGGTATTTTTCAGTCAGGGTGGACTTATAATTAAGTACTGAGAACTTTATAAGAAATTTTAAATCACAGTGTTAATGTGAAATTTGTTTCATAGATTATATGCATGTTTAATATTTTATATTCTTGAAATAGTTAAGAAAATTGACCTATTTGAAGATCAGGCATGTAATACCATTTAAAATGTGTAATTAAATAGTTGGTTGCACTTGTGATTTAAGGATGAAGTCTCACTATGTTTATGTAACATATGGAAACATTTAAAATAGGAGTTGGGTTTTGCTTTCTTGGCCAATTCAACTTATTGGATCTCCTATAATTGTTTGGCATTCAGAAATGGTTTTTGTTGTTATTAATTCAGACAATGAAAATACTTTAAAAGGAAATCAGTTATATTAAATTTAGTATGTAGTTTAAAATATTTGAAGATGATTAATTAACTAAGTTAGTGAATGGAACCAAGTATGAACCCAAAACCCACTTAAATCTGATTTCTGATTTTTCTAGATGTATAAAAGGAATGAGATTTGTAAACCAAATTTTAATAACCAGTGAAGGAACAAGCATTTAGAATTTATAAATTTCACACATTGGAAATTAATATGTGAAGCCAAAATAAATATCTGTATCATTCTCTCTGTACCCAAAAAAACTATACTCAAGGATGCCAAAAGTCCTACAAATAACATGCTGTCTCTGTCCTGTCTGTCTGCCAACATACAGAAAACTTTCTAAGATTCAATTAAACTATATCAAGTAAAAGTTGATTAAATTTCCATCTTCAGATCATCTATAAAATTGCCCTATTCCAATCCACCATCTTACTTTATTGGTACCTATTGTATGGACAGACTCTCTTTGTCCTAAGTTGCTGGTTTGTGAAATCGTGTTGAGCCGTGGGAGATAAGTAGCAGAACTCTTTGGAGCTGGACTGCCCGGTGCAAGCCACAGCTCCACCTCTGTGTTTAGCTCCCAGCCTCACTGGCTTATCTGCCAGAGGTGTATACCGTCCCTACCCCAGCTGCCTTTTCAAGGATTAGTCATGTGATATCAAGTGCTTAGAACTGTGCCTCATACCTGATACACGCTTAGTAAATGAACAGTGTGTGCCTAGTAGTATGTGGAGTCTATGAACTTCACACCACCTCACAAACCACAAGCTCCTTGTGCGAACAGCTCAATCCTTCTGTGAGAGCTGGGGGTGTTGTCCTCTACAGCAAGGTGGCCAAGTTCAAAGAAATGGGTTCTGGCCCCCAAGCTCATTCAGACAGTAACCTTGGTGGACCAGCCAGAAGACAGTGCCCTTCCTTATCAACTAGTTTCCGTCTACGTGTGTGCAGCAAGGTGACAAAGGGCAGCAACGTGGGGCAAGCTCTTACTCCATTCCCAATGAGATCACTCCTAAAATCCGACAATCACTAAAATGCGGCAATCGGTGTCATGGTTGATTTTATGTCAGCTTAGGCTACAGTGCCTAGTGGTTTGTCTAAGCTTAGTCTAGAGGTTGCTGTGAGGTGGTGATAACATTTAAATCAGTTGATTTTATTGGTTGATTAATTGCTTGACTGTTGAGCAAGAGTCCTGCTATATTGCCTAAGCTGGCCTTGAACTCCTGGGCTCAAGCAATCCTCCTGCCTCAGTTTCATAAATGGCTGGGACTGCAGAGGTCACCACTGCATCAGCTTTACATATATCCCCCTTGGGGCTGGGGATATAGCTCAGTTGATAGAGTGCTGGCCTTGCAAGGCAACTGGGTTAAATCCCCATCACCAAACACTCATACAATAAGGAACTTCCTCTGGATAATATGGGAGGCCCTAGTCCTATCCATTGAAGGTCTTCAGAGCAAAAACTGAGGTTCCTCAGAGATAAGCAATTCTCCCTCAAGAGAGTGACATAGAAATCCTGTCTGCTAAAGAGTGAAGCAGGTGGCATCACTATACCAGAACTTAAACTATACTACAGAACAATAGTAACACAATCAGCAATGGTTTTGGCACCAAAACAGACTGGTAGACCAATGAGTACAGAACAGAAGACACAGAGACTGATCCACAAAATGACAATTATCTTATATTAGACAAAGATGCCAAAAAACATGCATTGGAGAAAAGATAGCCTCTTCAACCAATGGTTTTGGGAAAACTGGAAATTCATATGCAACAAAATGAAATTAAACACCTATCTCTCACCATGCACAAAACTCAACTCAAAGTAGATCAAGGACCTAGGAATTAAACCAGAGACACTGCATCTAATAGAAGAAAAAGTAGGCCCTAATTTCCATCATGTGGGATTAGGCCCCAACTTCCTTAATAAGACTCCTGTGACACAGAATTAAAATCAAGAATCAATAAATGGGATGGACTCAAACTAAAAAGTTTCTTCTCAGCAAAAGAAACAATCTGTGAAGTGAACAGAGAGCCTACATCTTGGGAGTAAATCTTTACCCTTCATACATCAGATAGAGCACTAATCTCTAGGGTATATAAAGCACTCAAAAAGCTAAGCACCAGGGGCTGGGGATGTGGCTCAAGCGGTAGCGCGCTCACCTGGCGTGCGTGCGGCCGGGTTGGATCCTCAGCACCACATACAAATAAAGATGTTGTGTCCGCCGAGAACTAAGAAAAAATAAATAAATATTTAAAAAATTCTCTCTCTCTCTCTCTATCCCCCTCTCTCTCTCACTCTCTCTTTAAAAAAAAAAAAAAAAAAAAAAAAAGCTAAGCATCAAAAAAACAAACAACCCAATCAATAGGGCCAAGGACCTGAACAGACACTTCTCAGAAGAAGATATACAATCAATCAACAAATATATGAAAAAAGTTCATCATCACTAGCAATTAGAGAAATGCAAATCTAAGATTTCATCTCACTCCAGTCAGAATGGCAGCTATTATGAATACAAACAACAATAAGTGTTGGCAAGGATGAGAGGGAAAAGGCACACTCCTACATTGCTGGTAAGACTGCAAATTGGTGCAGCCAATATGGAAAGCAGTATGAAGATTTCTTGGAAAATTGGGAATGGAACCACCATTTGACTCAGCTATCCCTCTCCTCAGTCTATACCCAAAGTACTTAAAAACAGCATACTACAGGGACACAGCCACATCAATGTTTATAGCAGCACAATTCACAATAGCTAAACTGTGGAGCCAACCTAGATGCCCTTCAATAGATGAATGGATAAAAAAAAATGTGGCATATATACACAATGGATTATTACTCAGCAATAAAAAAGATTAAAATTATGTCATTTGCAGATAAATGGATGGAGTTAGAGAAGATAATGCTAAGTGAAGTTAGCCAATCCCAAAAAAACAAATGCTGAACATTTTCTCCGATATAAGGAGGCTGATTCATAGTGGGGTAGAGAGGGGGAACGTGGGAGGAATAGACAAATTCTAGATAGGGCAGAGAGGTGGGAGGGGGAGGGGGGATATGGGGTTAGAAATGATGGTGGAATGTGATGGACATTGTTATCCAAAGTACATGTGTGAAGACACAAATTGGTGTGAATATACTTCATATACAATCAGAGATATGAAAAATTGAGCTCTATCTGTGTAACAAGAATTGTCATGCATTCTGCTGTCATATATAAATTTAAAAAAAAAAAAAGAAATCCTGTCTGCATTTTTAGCCTGCTCGTCTGCATTACAGATTTCAACTTGCCAACCCCTACAACTGCATGAACCAATTTCTTAAAACGAATCCCAATTTATCTATATAAATACCTGTCTCAGTCTGCTGAGACTGCCACAACTAAGTACCACAGACTGAACAACTTCAGCAATGGAAGTTCAAGATCCAGGCACAGTCAGGGCTGGTGTCTGGTGAGGCCTCTCTTCCTGGCTTGCAGACAGCTGCCTCTCTGTCCTCACATGGACTTTCTTCTGAGAACCCGTGAAGAAGGAGAGACACCCTCTTCCTCCTCTCCTAAAGACTGTAAGGTCAGGCAATGGTGGCAGTCAAGAGGAGACAGATTTAAAAGGGCCGCTGGACGAGGCTTTATAGAGACCCACCCCTGGGCAGAGCTCTATCAGACCGACAGAGTGGACAGGAAGAGGGTCGGAGGAGAAACCATGTCGGGGCTTGAGCAGAGTGTAATTTTATGGGCTTACGGCAGGAAGGGAAGGGCTTGGAACAGGAAAAGGGGTTCTTAGAGTCCCTTATGCCGTGGATGTGACGCCCTCTCTATTCTGATTGCTGTAGTAGGTGACTAGCTCCGTGGACACCTCTACCTTCAGCACTATGGGATTCTAGATTAGCAGGGTTGCTGCTGTTTAATTCAGTGACTTGATCTTTTAAATATTCAAAATCTATTTTTATTCATCTTTAACAAAGGTGCTAAATGACTCTTCTTTTATTTATTTATTTTTGGCCAAAGGCTTAGTTATAAATACTTATTTATAATTTTTAAATCATACATACATTGGCCAGGAGACCCTGCTGATTGATAGGCGGTTCCATAGGTGCCTGATTGATATTTCTTTCACACATGGGCTGCTTGGTGCTTTGTCCCTAAATCACGGACCTGACAAAGACCACAGTCTTATTGTATTAGGACCCCATCTTTATGTCCTCAGTAGCCTTCACTGCCTCCAGAAATGCCCAGCCTCCAAATACAGCCTCCAAATACAGTTCTAACCGGGGGTTAGAACTTCGACATGTGCGTTCGTGGGGGATATGACCCAGTCCACAAATCTATCTACTGATCCATCTATCTTATTGATTCTGTTTTTCTGGAAAGCTCCTGATACAACAAGAATGGAATTTGAAACTTTATCAGTCAACCCCAGTACTGAGCTTTACAATCCATCATTAACCTATAGATTGCTTAATTTAAGTGCTTATATCTAGATATAATGAAGAGGAAATGCTTATTTAATCCCCCCAAAATAAATCTTAGAGAGACACAGGTTTGTATCAATGTTCCTTTTCTCCATGATGAAGTCTTTGCAAGGCCCTACCTTGTTAATGAGGTAGATGTTTCAACCCAGTTATCCATAGAGTTAAATTCATAGAGACAGAGTAGTAAAGTCAATCCTTGAAATAAAAATTAAAGCATGATAAGCCACTGTTAAATATTTCGGATCACAAAGTAGTTTCAAAATAAACACTACAGTTCTACAAATTAAATGAGAGAAGTTTATAGCAGCTCTATTTACAATTGCCCCCAGACTGGAAACAACCTAAAGTCTCATGAGTGGATAAATAAACGACCATACAGCTGCACAATGAACTACCACGTGAATATCAGAGGGAACTAATTATTCATACATCCTAAAGCATGAATGAATGAGGGAAAGAAGTCAGTCTCAAATGGTTCTATCTGACCTGATTCCACTGACATTTGGAAAAATAAATAAACTGTAGGAAGAGGGGCTGGGTGTAACTCAGCCCTAGAGCATCTGTCCAGCATGTGCAAGGCCCTAAGTTTGACCCCCGCCTTGCAAAAACAAAAACAGCCACAGCTGTCGGAAGGGGTAGACCTGTAGTTGTGAGGGACTAGAGACAGGGGAGGATGTAACAACAAAGGGAGACGATGCAGGGGCTTTTGGGGGGGGGGTGATAGAATTGTTCTGTGACTGTGGTGGTGGATACACATGTCTAGATCCATTAAAACTCACAAAAGAATATGCCAAAATCAAAAGCCAAATTCACAGTATAAAAAATAGTTTCAAATATAGAAAGGGACAATATCCAAAAGCATTACCAACAGTTCCTTAACCTTTTCTTTCTTTTTCTTTTTTCTATAGGTATTTTTTACTTAGAATTTTGGAAAACAGGAATAAGTTCTGCTTCCAAGGTTCTTAATTTCATGAGAATACCATGAGAGTGCAGGCTCATCCTGTCTCTGCCAGCAGGGACCCCACCAGTACCCAGCCAGTTCAAAGGTGCACTTTGAAGGTCCCTGATGGGTCACAAGAACCCTCTTCCATTTTCAGAGTCCAGGCCTGGTGGCCCTACACCCACCTTATCCACCACAGCCAATAAAGCCTGTGGCTGGGCCCACCTCCTCCAGGGTACCCCTACGCAGGAGATCCACAGTATGGCTGGCAGGATGGGCTGTAGGAGCCCGCCTAGAACACAATGTATGTGGAGGAAAACCAAAGAGGAGATGGCCTGGGTCCATCCACCTGCCTCACAGCCTGCTGGGTTGCTCTCTGCTGCTGCTTCTGGGACATGCTTACCCGGTCAGCCCAGTCCTTCTGTCCAACACCTCCCATGGGTGTGCTGCTCTCTCTATTCTGATTGCTGTAGTAGGCGACTAGCTCTGTGGACACCTCCACCTTCAGCACTATGGGATTCTAGATTAGCAGGGTTGCTGCTGTTTAATTCAGTGACTTGATCTTTTAAATGTTCAAAATCTATTTTTTAGTCATCTTTAACAAAGGTGCTAAATGACTCTCCTTTTATTTATTTATTTTTTTGGCCAAAGGCTTAGTTATAAATACATATTTATAATTTTTAAATCATACATGCAAGGTGGTGATGAGAGGCATTTAACACCACTGAATGATTTCTCTGCTAACACCCTGTGTAGTTCAATAAATCTGTCCAAACCTTAAAGAAAAGGAGAAGAAGAAGAAGACCACCACCACCACCATAATGAGAGGAATATTGTTGTTGCCAGATGCAGTAGCACATGCCTGTGATCCCAGTGGCTTGGGAGACTGAGGCAGAAGGATGGCAAGTTCAAAGCCAGCTGCAGCAACTTAGTGAGCCCTAAACAACTCAGAGAGACCCATCTTTAAATTAAAAAAAAAAAAATATATATATATATATATATATATATATATATATATATATATATAGAGAGAGAGAGAGAGAGAGAGAGAGAGAGAGAGAGAGAGAGGTTAGGGATGTGGTTCAGTAGTCAGGCATCCTTGAGTTCGATCCCTGGTACCAAAAATAAATAAATAAAAGGAGTATTATGCAATCATGTCTTTCTTTTCGAAGTGCAGAGGAGGGCAGAGTTAAACCCCTGTGAGTTGCAATTAGGTGAAGCAGTGTTAAGGGCAAAATGAGGCGCTGTCATGGAGTGCATTTCTCAGTTTCTTTTTGTTTCTCCCTCTTACTTTTGGTGATACAATTTAAGTGGTTACCTATCATTATATTTTGGTGTTCCAATCTGAATTCAGAGGCTTTCTTGAATACCTTTCCCTTCTCAGTTCAAAGGTGGAAACTCTGCCCTGTTGTTCTGGATAAATGGGAAACATCCCATTTCTTCTCAGAAATGAGGTCTATTTTTATGGGAAAAGGACTCCGTCCTGTCACTGCCTGAGACACTAACTGTATTAGGGATCTACTGCTCTTTTAGGCCCCCACAACTTAGTGGCCTAAAAGAGCAGTGCATGGTTTCTCCAGTTTCTGCTGCACTCCCCTGGGCTCAGGCTGCTGGGGATGGCTGAGGCTGGAGGTCTACATGGTCTTATTCCTATGTCTGGGGTCTTGGTTTGGCTGTTGGCCAAGCTTCTCTCTCCATGAAGTCCCTGGCTGTTCCTGGAGACTGAAAATGGAATTTACAATGTCTCTTAAGATCTAGTCTCTGAGTCTGTATGATGTCACTTCTGCTGCATTTTATTTAAAGAAAGTCACAGTCCAGCCTATGATCAAGAAGTAGAGCAATAGGTCTCTTGATGTAGCAACTGAGTGAAGACACAGGAACACTACTCACAATGACCATGGCTGTAATCACCTACACGCTATCGTGATAACGTTTGAAGTTTACATAAGAATTAATTAAGGGGCTGCAGTTGTGGCTCAGTGGTAGAGCACTTGCCTAGCATGTGTGAGGCACTGGGTTCGATTCTCAGCACCACATAAAAATAAATAAAATAAAGGTGATGTGTCCATTTACAACTAAAAAAAAAAGAAATTTTTTTTTTAAAGAATTAAGTTAGTGCTTGGCTCTGAACCTGTGAACTTGCATGAAATTAGGCTAAAGACAGATTTCAGATCAGAAGCTCACCTTCAGTCCAGCTTTAATGGTGTTCGTCCTTATTTTCAAACTATTGGAAATCAGCTATAGATGAGCAAGAGAAGTCTGATTCCCTAATCTTTTATGGGGTTTTAACCATCAATTAAGAGGAAAATACTGCAGAATCCACTCACTATTTTTAAATGCACTATTATTATCTAATTGTATGTCAACTCTCTTTGGTTTCCTAATGTTTAAACATTTCACAATACTGTAGAATTATGAAAGAATCCCGTTTCCGAGAGGACGTGGGCAAACTCTAACATAATTGTACTCTGGAGCTTCATTAGCGTTAGGTCCCTGGGACAGAAGACATAAAGAAAGACCAGAATAGTCTTTACCCATGTAGCACAGACTTGACCCCTGTCACCACAGGCTGCCAAACTTGCTGTACTCTGGCAACAAGGAGCAATGTTTGGCTGTGGACCAGGCCCACACTGACATCTGATCACCTCCGCAGTCTGGGCTAATTCTAAGAAATCCCTGGGAAGAAAGTGGCATGCAGAATTATCAAGGCTGGGAAGCTGACAGCATACCTGCCCCAATTATTCACTTGGCCAAATTCTTCATGCTCTTTCCCACTTCACAGTCTTTGCACTGGCCATTCTCCTTGACCATGAATTTGACCTTTAGGTAAGTAATGAAACATAGGAACATAAGCAAGGGCTTTGGGGTCCTGAAAATACTCTGACCTGACACTCTGTAGCTTGCAGATCATAATTTCAGCTTCCTCTGAATCTTTAAATTAGAAGCCCTTTCTGTAATCCCCAACCTGCGCCTGAGCCCAGGGCCTTAAAGCTGGGGGAGACAGAAGGCCACGCTGGGGAGAGTAGGTCCTGCATGGACACAGGGCAGTTGGAGGGTTCCAGGCACTTAGTGACAAACAGGAACAAGAAACACAGAAACTGAAATGAGAAAAGGAGAAAGAAAAAAGGATGGATTCAGGAGACAAAGGTTTTCTTTTCTGCAGTCTGCCTATGCTGAGGCAGCCTTCCATTGTCAGTGAGCAAATGTGTTGCTGGGCATGGGGTTAGGGCAGGGTGCACAACACGGAAGGCAGTCCTCCTGGGTATCCTGCAAGGCAAACAGCACAGCCTTTTGCACAGAGCAAAAGAATCTGCAAACCTCCCTCCAACGCTCCGAGTTTTCTTCTGAAGGTGACTTCTTAGAACTCAAGTAGATGAAACGACTGTGCAGTCAAGGCAGCTAGGAGCTGCATGTACCCTGGCTGCTGTCAACATAGACAAGGCTCTTCCTCCTCCCCAGAAAAAGCAATTGAAAGCTTTCTGGGTCAAGGTAGTGCTCTCCTCTCCTTTGCTACCCTCCAGTGTTAATGCAATCTTCCTTCTCACCTCCCATCCTTGTTCCTAGGTCAACTCCCAGAATTCCTGGTCTTTCTCTCTTGACAGAAGCCTCTAGCTAGATCCTTATCCTCACACCTCCCTCCTTCCCCACCTCCAAGACCTTGACTCCAGGATATGAGCTGACCATCCTGCCCTTCCCCAGGTCCTATAAATTCAAGTCCAAATGCCCTAGTGTGGAACCGACATCGTGCCTCAATTACCTTCCCAAGCCTCTCTCTTCTCCTGTCCTCCTCCCCTCACCACTGCAAAATCCATCAAGCACTTGCACAGGGCTGTTCTCTCTTCCCAGAAGACTCTTCCCTGACTCGCTGCCAAAACGTAGTCTCTTGGAGGTGGAGGCAAATATTATTTCAGCTGTAAACCTCCTCCCCACATCCTCAGCCAAGCCCCTACTCCAACAAGCCTCTGCTGGGTGCTCCTGTGGATTTGAGCCATGTTAAAACATCTGTAACCGGTCATAGCTGGGAGGTGGAGTGTCTGCCTCCCTCCCCACCGGGAGGAGAAGGTCCTCACAAGATTCAGCCTTTCCAAGCTCTGCCTTGGCTCCCATGTAGTAAGCAGGTCTCTGTGTACCAAGCAGTCTGAATGGAAGACTCTCTTTAAACACCCGGAGGAAATTTATTAGAGCTATTGCAAATCTATGCAGTTGTCTTTTGAATTGAGCTGACCTTCCTCTTCTCAAAATATCTAAAATTAGGTCTTTAATTTTAAAGACCTTAAATGTTAAGAGTCACCATATGACCCAACAATGCCATTCTAACATACATAACCAAAATGTTAGAGTCAGCCAAAAGAACTGAAAACACTCAGCCACACAACAATTACACAGAAATGTCCACAGCCGAAGTATTCATAATAGCAAAAATGTTGAAATAACAAACCACATGTTCATTGACGAGGAAGAGATAAATAAAGTGTAATATATCCATGTAATAAAAGTTGACAACAAAAAGGAATGAAGTATGGATCCATCCTCCAACACAGATGGACCTAGAAAACACACTTACTGAAAGAGGCCAAACAAAAGAGATCAGTATTATCTGATTTCATTTATATGCAGAAATAGTCCAATCTATATAGCAGATTAGCAGGTGTCACTGGCTGAGGGCAGAGGGAGAATGGAGAACCATCACTAGTAGGTAAGTTTTTCTTTGTAGAAAGGAAATTGTTCTAACATGGATTGTGATCGTGTTGCGCAACTGCGAGAATATGCTAAACCACTGAACTGTACACTTGGGCGAATGGTGTAGTATGTGAATGATAAATACTCAGGCCTTTGAGCACTGTCCGTGTTATGGTCTTTAAAGGCTGCGTGTCTCTTCTGTTCTAAGCACAAGAATATCACCTGGGGAACAGCTCCAGGCTCTC
The DNA here is from genome assembly GCF_052094955.1 of Ictidomys tridecemlineatus. Lineage (NCBI taxonomy): Eukaryota > Metazoa > Chordata > Mammalia > Rodentia > Sciuridae > Ictidomys > Ictidomys tridecemlineatus. Next base: position 254,930,428 of record NC_135477.1, on the reverse strand, counting down.
CTCCCCACCACCTTCTCTTCACCCACCTTTCCTCTTTGCTTGTCTTCTGCTCTGGAAAGAGGGGTGGCATGGGTGTTAGAGAGGCCAAAGGTTCCTAAAGAGCCTCGGGAACACGCAGGGGAAAGCCGGCCCTGAGGCTGCCCTGCAGGCCTTTGAGGTTCTTTGGGAACAAAGCTCTGGAAGACCTCGACTCAGGGAGACCTGCACCCCTCCCCAGTTCGCCAGGGGCTGGCCCCGCTACACGAAAGGGGCAGTTTTCGGCCTCCTTTAAGGGCTTGGCGCCCAGAAGTCCTGTAAGACCCTCAGCCATGGGACTGCCTGCACCTGGGTCCTGTCCTTCCAGGGGCAGTTGCTGAGGTCCCGCTGCGGGAGGAGAAATGAAAGCGGCAGGAGCCACCCAGGGCCGGAAGGACGTGCAGCACCGCGTTCTGGGTGGGCACGACGCCTACGGAGGGACAGGGAAGGGGTCGCGGGAACTCGGGTGCTGACTCTGACCGAGCGGGGCGCTGGAGGTTTGGGAAACGGTCATGTTTTCTTTGGGGAGAAAAGACTGTCAGGGAGACAGACGAGGAGGCTCGGGAGGCGCGGGACCCGGGGAGAAGGCTGGAACGCACCAGCCGTGGATCCGGGCGGGAGCGGGGCACGCGGGGACAAAGGGGACCCCCGCAGCCGTGAGCACGCGGCGTCCCTACGGGGCGGGGCGCCGCCCGCGGGGCTGGGTCTTGCTGCGCCTCAGCGAGTGAGCTGCAGGGGTCGCAGGGCCGGGAGCGAGCGCGTGCGTCCCGGAACCCGAGGTCGCAGGGACTCCGCCCTCTTCTCGCCGCTCACCTGGGCGGCGACCCCGCAGCTCGGCCTCGCTCGGGCTGCCTGGTCCCAGGTCGCTCCCTGTGCTGTCCCGCCGCCGGAGTGGCCCCCAGCTTCCCGAGCTGGGGGCGGGCGCCAGCAAGAGCGCGCTGTCCTTTGGGCTCTTCTTTCTTATCGCCGTTCTTGTCATCGTTAGACTGCCAAAGTAATCCGTTACCTAATTTTAAAAACATAAAACATGTTGTGATGGGCAATGGTCTCCACCTAACGAATCCAGAAGCCCGGAGAGTCTGTCTTGTGGCTGGCGCTCACTCGCACACCCAAAAGGTGGGAATCTACAGATACGATTAAGCCGTTTTAGGCAGGAAGATCATCGTGTGTTTTTCCATGGACACCTGTCGTCTCAGCCCAGGGAGTTTCATAAGAGGGAGGCCGGGAGCCGGGCGTGGTGGCACATACCCGTAATTCCAGCGACTCCGGAGGCTGAGACAGGAGGATCACAAGTCCAAAGCCAGCCTCAGCCATGGGGAGGCGTTAAACAACTCAGTGAGACCCTGTCTCTAAAGAAAATATAAAATAGGGCTGGGGCGTGGCTCAGTGGTTGGTTTCTGGGTTCCAACCCCCGTATCAAAAATTTAAAAATAAAATAAAAACTGATCTAAAAAAAGAACACGCACACATGACTTCGATTGTCAAAAGAGAACAAACACCAAACAATAAAAAATGGGGGCTATTTTACAAAACAAGTGGCTAATACCTTATAAAAATGTACGTGTAATGAACAACAAGAACTAAGAAGCTCTTCCTTCTTGAAGGGGAATAAAGGGGCTTGACGACTAAATGTGACACGGACTCTGGTCACTGAACAGGAAAAAATCAACATCAGTGTTTTTTCCTTCCATTATAAGTGATGTTAGTTGCACTGACATGAATGGACCCTGAGAACTGTCATGGTTTAGACATGAGGTGTCCATTGAAAGCTCATGTGTTGGACAATGCATGCACTTTGCAGGTGACAGGTTTGGGTTTTGAGAGCCTTAACTGACCGAGTGGGTTAACTGAGTGGACACCGTAGGCATGTAGGGTGCGGCTGGAGGAGGCAGATGGGGGTGTGTGTGTTTTATCTCTAGTAAGCAGCACTCTCTCTGCTTCCTGGTTCCATGTCCTGAGCTGCTTTCCTCTGCCATGCCTCCCAACGCCATGCTCTGCCTCCTCTTGGGCCCAGGACAATGGATTTGGCCATCTATGGACTGAGCCCTCTGAAACCTTGAGCCTCAAATAAACTTTTCCTCCTCACTAATTGTGCTTGTCAGATCTTTTGATCACAGTGGCAAAAAAGTTGACCAAAACAAGGACATTAGGCAAATTGAAGTAACCGAGTCATGAAAGGGCAAATATTGGGTGATTCCACTTATCTGAGGTATCAAGAATACTCACATTTGGAGAGAACAAAGAGAGGTGGGTGTAATGAGCAGGGAGGAGGGGAGATGGGCGTGATTGCTAAGGGGCACAGAGTTTCAGTTTGGGATGAGGAGAAAGTGCAGGAGATGAAAGGGTGATGGTTGCATAGCATTGTGGGTGTATTTAATGCCATAAATTGTACACTTACAAGTGGCTAAGCCAGGCATGGTGGCGCATGTCTGCTAACCCAGCAGTTCCAGAGGCTGAGGCAGGAGGATGGAGAGTTTAAAGCCAGCCTCAGCAACAGTGAGGCACTAAACAGCTCATGAGACCTTGTCTCTAAATAAAATTCAAGTTAAGGCTGGGGATGTGGCTCAGTGGTTGAGTGCCTCTGAGTTATATCCCTGGTAACTCCCCCCACCAAAAAAGTGGCTAAAATTATGAATCTTGGACTGGGGTTGTAGCTCAGTGGCAGAGCATTTGCCTAGCATGTGTGAGGCATTGAATTCAATCCTCAGCACCACATACAAATAAATAAATAAATTAAATAAAGGTATTGTGTCCATCTACAACATATATATATATGTCTTATTATATTGCATATATTTTACCACTATAAAAATATTTTTTAAAAAATTGAAACTTCACAAAGTAGACATTTGTCAATGATTGACAAAATTGGCATAAGTTCTGTAAATTGTATAACAACAGTGTGCCAAGGCTAATTCCTTCATTTTGATGAATATGCTATGGTTTGCTGAGAGCCATAGCCAAGTAGGAATGACGCATGGCATTTTTGGTTGAAAGGTGACGCCAGCAAGCCATTGAGATGATAATGATTATGTTAAGATGTGCATTCAATTGGAGATTAGACCCCTGCTGTCCGCCTCGGCCTGCTACTTTGGAGCTCTCACGGGACTCCTGGAGAGCTCCCATTGGTTGGGGAAGTGTGGTAGGAAGGAATTCCGGAGGAGGGATTTCCTGTTGGTGTAGTGTGTCCCGGGAGACCGCTGAGTGTGAGGTTCGAGGGAGAATTCCCCGGGAGTGTGTGTGGAGTGTGCTGGTGGAGTTCAGAAATAAAGTTTGTTCCTGCTTCAGTGGCTTGTGATTTGTGCCCAGCCAGACTGCGGAAATGGTTATATAAGAGAATTGCTTAAAAAACAAAAAAGAAATATACTGAAGTATTTAGGGGCAAGAAGACATCATATCTAGAATCCACTCTCAGATGGTTTAGAAAAATTAATTTATACAAATTATTTTAAAAAATATTTTTAGTTTTAGATGGACACAAAACCTTTATTTTTTGTTTATTTTTATGTAGTGCTGGGGATCTAACCTAGCACTACATGCTAGGCAAGGGCTCTACTATGGAACTATAACCCCAGCCCTTAAATAATTAATTAATTTTAAAATATCTTTATTTTTTTATTTTTAAGTGGTTCTGAGGATCGAACCCAGGGCCTCTCATGTGCTAGGCAAGCTCTCTACTACTGAGCCACAATCCCAGCCCTCCAAATTCTATATGTAGGGAAAAGATGGTAATGAGAATGTAGCAGATTAATAACATTTAGGAACTGTGGTGAAATGTATATGGGAATTTTTACTATGGGTTGCAACTTTCCTATAAATTATTTCAAAGTAAGCTGTTAAAAAAGAAAATCTAGAAGAGGGTCAAGGAACTGGAATGAGACCATTTCTGGAGGACACTCAATTCTAACTCCTGGAGGTCCCAGTGCAGGGAGCTGCCTGGGCCACCATGGCCCTGCCCTGAGACCTCCTAATGCAGGCTGGTTAGGGGAGTAGATTTGCCTTTCTCTAGCTGGTTCTAAATTGAAAATAGCAGCAAAAAATTAGAGAAGCTGGTGGTTATTGATGAGGTCCTGAGTGTGTTGGACAAGGGTCTCAACTACACTGAACTAGTGGGGCAGAAAGAGGCCGGGAGCCCTTGGGAGGGATGTCTGGTGGTCCACTCAACTGCAGAAATGGGCCAGTTGGAGGAGGCAAGGTGAGCTTGGGTTTAGTTCAGCTGGGCCTTCATCGGAGGCGTTTCAGTGGAAAAAAGCGAAGCCGACAAGCCAAGTGAATGTTGAAGTTCAGTCCTGTCAGTGTCACTGAGTCCGTCGGAACCATGGTCAGCAGCCTCTCTCCTCCTCCAACTGCACACACAGCACTGAGAATCTCAGTGACTCCTTCTATCTATGTGAAGTTCAAAAACAGGCAAGGGAAAAGGATGGTGATAAAAGATACCCATGGCCAGGAGGAAAGGGCATCGACTCCGAAGGACAGAGAAAACTACTTGGGGTCCTGGAAATGTTCTATATCTGGATCTGGGTGGTAGTTACAATTTATCAAGAGGTGCACATAGGCTTTGGGCGTGTGTGTGTGTGTGTGTGTGTGTGTGTGTGTGTGTGTGTGTGAATTTTTCATTTGAAAAGGTTTAGGTGGCCCCACCCCCATCTTGGCACAGAGCACTGGGATGGCATCCACATAAATGAGGCATTCATGCAGATTCAATGGAGATTCGATTTACCTTGTTTGTTATTTCGTTGCTTAGCAACACAGTCTAAGCTGCACAACCCAGTGAAGCCAACCATTAACAAATGGGGGTGGGGAGGGAGGGGTGCTAAACCAAGGCTTTAAGGGTGATGGACATGAAGGATTCCCACTCCAGCCTGCTTCTGTCCGAAGTGGAGGTGGGGGATGGGGGATTGAACAACACAAGCCCAGCAGGAGGCCTGACCCCTCCTGGAGTGGGCTGGCTGCTGTGAGCTGCTCTGCAGTGAGTCTGCCTGCTGCATCTATCACTATGGCAACTGCCTCCCTAGCACTGGGGCTAAAATGAGGCTGGTGGGTGTTGGGCAGTGATTGGAGTCTCCCCTGCCATAATGAGGAACTTGATGAGTCATTGCAGGGAAAGGCTGATTCTTGGGCACAGTCATTCCTGCTGACATGGGATATGGGACATGAGACAGATTGGCCAGAGATTAGCGGTGGTTGTCTGAAGGCAGGACCACAACCATAAGACCTAAGGACCAGCTACTAAAATGAAGTGGAAATAAACAAAGACCACCCAAGTGAGAACAAGCAAAGGGTACTCAGAGCTTGCTATACAAAAGAATCAGCCACCATCATTTGTGTTTGGCAAAGACTCAAAGGCAGGCAGAGGAGGGGGAAAGCCCCATGGTGGAAAAAAGCCAGCCTCCAGGGGTGCCCTGATTCGAAGGAAGCTTTTCGTGTGAGATGCTGCAGATGGGGAGGCCCGTGTGACTGGTTAGGGGAGTATATTTGCCTTTCTCTAACTGGTTCTAAATGGGAAGTAGCAGCAAAAAATTAGAGAAGCTGGTGGTTATTGATGAGGTCCTCAGTGTGTTGGGTTTATTCTGCAGAGGATGCAGTTTGGCACCCTGCACTGATTGCAGCAGATTGTGAGATAGAGTTCCATTGCCAGGCACAGTCTGGCCACTGTCTGTTCACGTATCCAGTTTCTCAGAGAAAGCCTGAAAGTTGGGCAGGTCAGGAGAAGGGGCCCACGGTCTCTTTAACAAGGAAGTGGAACCTGTACTAGTGTAGGTTCACAGTTTGAGAGCTACCCTAGAAGTGGGACGTGGAGCCCAACAGGAAAGAAAGCAAAGGAGGAAATGAGGTTAAACACCTGGCTGAACTCAGAAATGCAGGAGGAGAGGGACACCTCTGTCAGTGATGACTAAGTTGCTGATGAGACCAGAAGCTCCTGGCATAGGCCCTGTGCCCACCAAGTGTGGGCATCTGGGCAGTATGGGCCTGGTGCTCACTTCCCTGAGTGCTTTCCTCTTCTGTCCCTGTTACTGCTTGTAAAGTTGATAGAAGAAGTAATAACTAGGTATAAAGGAGACATAGAATAAAGACAAAGAAATATATTTTAATTTAAAGTTCTGCATACTTTATCAGGCCTGTCACCCCCCCACCCCCGCCAGTCTCTCTCCCAGGCCTTTCACTCCCAAATTTCTAGAAAATCTGTAAATCTACCTTTTGTACTGTTAGTTAGCTCACCAACAAATAAAGTAAAAAAGAAAATGATATTTTAAGAAATTACAGATTAGAGGACTTTCCAGTATTATCTGTTGTATATAGATAACACAAACCAAGTCAGCCTAAGCATCTTGAGAATGACCAGACCACCAAAAACCATTTGAGATCACCGGACTGATGCGTCATCCCTACATACCTTCCCATACCCACTCCTCACCAGGAACATGTCCCCAAACTCCTCACCAAAACACTTCTCTCAGTCTTTTCATGGCCCAAAATTTCTCTTGAATGTATTTTTTTTGCTTTCCTAAGTAAATCTCTGGGCCTCTTTTGCCACATGCTGAAATTCTTTTCTGTCATGTATGCCAAGAACCCTCTGTACTTGAGTTGACCTCCCCATTTCTCTGGGACTTCCTTGGGACCTATCCTGAAGATCTCTCTTTTCCTGTAACAGTTGGACATTGTTGGTACTCAGTAAATGCTTGATAAGAATTGGATTTTCTTATCATTTTACAGCTTCTGAATAACTAGTTAGAAATTAAAATAAAAATATTGTTAGGATCAATGTCAAAATCTGTTGATGCAAGTATGAGTCTAAAACTGGGCTCAGGGTGGAATACAGAGGGTGGTGGACAGGGAGAAGGTGCCAGGGATAGAAATGCCACTTCACAGGCACCAACAGGGTTTGCATTCTGTCAAACTGAGACAATGCACCCTCCCCAGGGGAGAACAGGGTGGGTCTGTGGGGAGCTGCGCAGCTCCCTGTGGAACTCTGTTTCAAGTGAGGGAAGAGTAGTTCTCTAAAAGAAAGATGGATGTTATTGCTAGAGGGAAAGGGGAATTCACAGACAAAAACAATGCATATATGCACATGTATATTTTAACAATTTTGATCAAAGAAGACTTACACCTGATAGGGAATTTCTACTTAGAACCCAAAGTTATGTCTAAAAAAGTCAGAATGTTGATCATTACAGGGATTCCCCAAATGAAGTTGTAATAAAGATTCTTTCCCAGCAAAGCTAGGCAGTAGCTTCTAATCCAACTGTAAACTTCTCTGAGGGCCCAAAGCAGGGCTTAGGCCTGCCTACCCTGCTTACTTTCAGGGGCTAATATAGCATGTTGTGCAGAATAAAGACCCCAAAATATTTGATAATAACTGTCCTCATTAGTTTTCAGACTGCTGTGACAGAACATTGCAGACTGCCCAAACAACAAGGATTTCTTTCTTACAGTTCTGGAGGAATATAGAATGTTCTAGCAAGGAGCCAGCAAATCCAATGTCTGGTTCTGACCCTCTTACTGGTTTACAGATAGTCACTTTCTCACTGTGTCTTCATGTAGAAAAGAGGGAGAGAGAAGAGCAATCTCTCTTATGGGGCCATTCTCCTCATGGAACTCATCTATACCTAATTACCTCCTGAAGACTTCACTTCCAAATGCCATCCCATTGCAGATCAGAGGTTTAACACACAAATTTTGGGGGGACCCACTCAATCCATAGGAATGATGAAGACAACAAGAGAAACTCAGCTGCAGAATTTAGTGGTTGCCATGAGTGAAAGGGTGACAGATGCCACCTAACCTCTAAGGTTTCCTTAGGGTTCCATGCATCTAAGACAAAAGCTCTAAGGAAGAGTTTACTTGAGAGTAAAGCTAGATTCTCCTTGATTTACCATGTGGCCACATCCTGCAGCTCTGTGCAGCTCCAGAGACTGAAACTGGCTCAGGAAATTGGGTGGCCAAGCCAATGCTATAGCCTGAACTGGCAATGAATCAGGTTGCTGCAAGAAAACTCTTCCTGACCCAATGGATTTGTTTCCTGTGGCTGCTGTAACAGGTTACCACAAATGAGGAGGCTTAAAACAGCAAAAAATCTATTCTCACAGAGTTTCCGAATTGAGAAGTCCAAAATCAAGGCATCAGCAGGGCCACATAACCCATAGAAGCTCTGAGGAGAACCCTCTGTGAATTTCATATTGGGCTTGCCATTGCAGGACTGGGGTCAACTGCTAATAACTCTAATAACCCTATCCCTGAGAGGTACCTGCTCACCTGCTGACATTGGCTGCACCTCAGGACTAAGCATGTTTATCTAGAAGTCACTGAACTGCTTGATGTCCCAGCAAGGAGACTGAATCCTCAGTTGCTATCAGCTCCCCTATGCACTCCCCACATCCTGTCTCTTGCGGGTGAGCCTTTTCCTTTGCCTGGTTCCACTGAGTCATGGGATCAGCAAGGCAGATGCAACTGAACATAGGTGAGGCTCAAGAAAGGGATTCCCCATTAGTGTTTTTCCACTTCTGTCTCTTCAGAAGGAACTTCAAGGCACAGTGTGTCACCTGGGTAGATACCCTGGATGCTGCCACTGGAAGACTTGTAGGAACTAACCCTGATTTGTCTTCTTCCTCCCTCCAACTCCTCTGATTTTTTTTTTTTTTGCAAGGATTAGAAGATCAAAAGGGGACGCTGGGCATGGTGGAACACACTTGTGATCCCAGGGCTTGGGAGGCTGACACAGGGAGAATCAGGATTTCAAAACCAGCCTCAGCAAATGCAAGACACTAAAGAACTCACTGAGACCCTGTCTCTAAATAAAATACAAAATAGGGCTGGGGATATGGCTCAGTGGTTGAGTACCCCTGAGTTCAATCCCCAGTACCAAAAAAAAAAAAAAAAAAAGAAGAAGATAATGATCAAGGTTTTCTAAAATAAATTTATCTTTATGAATATTAACAACAGTGTTTTAAATGAAAACAAGCAATTTCAGATTTAATAAAAATCTTAAAATTTGACTGTCATGGAGCTAAGCATATAGCTTAGTGGTGGAGTGATTGCCTAGCATACATGGGGGAGGAGGGGCCAACAATGGAGAAGATAAATCTTTCCAAGACACTGTCCCAGTTACAGTTACCTACCTCCTCTAACTAGGTCCTCCACCCCACCCCAGTAGTCCATACAGTTATCAATGGATTAATTCATCAAGTGGATTAATCCATCGATGAGGTCAGTGTCCTCATTATTCAATCATTGCCTAAAAACCCCTCCTCTGAACCTTGCTGCATTGGGGACCATGCGTTCAACACATGAGCTTTTAGAGGACAGTCCAGATCCAAACCATAACAATCATTTAGTCAAGAAGATTTTTTTTTGTGTGGGGGGGCTGGGGTTGTGGCTCAGCAGTAGAGTGTTCGCCTACCATGTGCAAGGACCTGGGTTCCATCCTTAGCACCATAAATAAATAAATAAACAAACCCCAATGGCATGCTGAAAGCCTGTTCCTCATCAGAACTTCAGACTTACTATCCACGGATAACTCCCACCTGAACCACTAACATGACTGGCAAATAAGTTTCTATTTATATCATTCCTTCTGCATTGATTGTTTGGCACTGTTATGCAAATGAAGAGCTTTTCTTTTTCCCCATTTTTTATGTCAGTATGAGCTTATGGATCACTACTTTATAGGTTACAATTTGTTACTACAAAAGCTTAGTTTTGTACTCAAAGCATCCCTAATTTGGTCATTGGGAGTCCCTTTGAGCTGGGTTCAGTGTCTATTTAACAAGTGAGTATCAGTCTGTGAGCACTTTCTCAATTTCTGGTGTAAGATATTCCAGATTCATTTTGTAGTTTTTCTGCTTCAGCCCAAAATGCTGCCATTTTTTCAAGTTGTTGTGGTTCCTTTTAGTGGAGTACATAATGTTGGAAACCAAAATCTTAAGTTACTGAGCATTCTCATAGCCACTGGGGTATCATTGTTTATTGATCCTTTCAAAAGACAGTACTAGGAAATTGGTTATATAAATGTATGTGTGTGGGTATCTATATATAGTCATATATTCTATATGTACAAATACCCACATACATAGAGTCACATATGTTTGCATAGAAGTTTTCTTGTTACCAGGGATTGAATCCAGGTGTACTTAACCACTGAGCTACACCCACAGCCATTTTTATTAATTTTTTAAAATTTTAATACAGGTTCTCACTAAGTTGCTTAGGGCCTTGCTTAGTTGCTGAGGCTGGCCTCAAACTTGTGATCCCCCTGCCTCAGCCTCCCAAGTCACTGGAATTGCAGGCATGAGCCACCATTATTCTTAATGAATTTACTTACTTGCTCAAAGCTGTCAATTATCTCCCCATACCAGTCTTACTCTGCCACCTGCCCTTCCTCTCTGCTCCCATGTTCTTGCCCACATCATTTCTGGCTATCACTTCAGGGAAGAGAAATGGAAAGGAAGAAAAGACTGGAAGATAGGAAAAGGTAAGAGAAAATAGGAAGGGAAGAGATTAATATAAAGATAATACCATAAATTGCCTTCAATACTTTGTTAATGTCAATGATTTCAAGTTTATGGTAATACTTTGCTTAATTATCCCATATATATTTTTTCAATAGCAATTCTTGACAATTGTCATAAGGTCCCAGGTTCTATAAAAACTTAAGCTCACAGTAAAAAAAAATAATGTATAAAAAAGTTAATGGCCATGAGAGGCTACTAAAGTCAAACCAATGAGGCTTAAAACGTGAGGCTCAGAGCTGGACAGACTGTGCCTGAATTCTGCTTCCTCTTCTGCTTCATGTATGGCCTAGATAGTTACAAATCTGAAGGTTTATCTGTAAAAGGGTGTATTAACTTCAAGGGATTGCTATTGATATCACTGCACATAATACAGAGTTTGGTTAATTACTGTTATTATTAGTTTCTTATTATAGTTAGTACTCAAAAAATTATATGGTGTCCTCCTATAGTTCCCATCTAAATGAGTCAGTTTTTCATCACTGTAACAAAATATTTGACACACTACTTATAAAGAAAAAAGAGGCTTGTTAAGTTCACAGTTTTGAATTTCAAGGGCATAGCACCTGTCCTGGTGAGGACTTCATGAGGAATGGTGGATGGTGGAGGGTATGTAGGAATAAGTGATTACATCTCAACTCAGGAGCAGAGAGCTGGGTAGAGTCAAACCTAGGTTTTTATTATGACCTACTGGAACCACCAAGAAGTCCCATAAGAACTATCTTCTGAGGACACACCCCCAATAACCTAAAGATCTCTTGCTAGGCCCCACCTCCCAAAGGTTCCACACTTGTCAATAGCACACCCATAGCACACCCAGGAATGGGAGGACCAAGCCTTAATCACAATGGGTCAGTAGACCAAACCATTTTCTAAGTATAACACCCTCTCTTCCAATTTATGGTTGAATGGAAAACCAGCATTAGTATACTCTTGTATCCTTACAGAATAGTGAAAACACACACACTGGAGTTACAAGAATATGAATGTGTTCCTGTGCTTACAGATCCTAGCTCTTTAGCACAATCATTTGGCTCATGGATGATGGTAAAGTTGCTGGGTGGATTAACTGTCCTTTCCTGGGAATTTTTAATTGGAGATCAGAGGTCATCATCCTTAGCCTAATGGTGAGGCTGAAGTTATGAAACTGAGTAGCTGTCAGTGGCCTTGTTTCCAGTCATGTGGAGGAAGTTGGTTGAATAGTATGAAGCCAATGTGCAGAGAGAAGCCAGCTAAGGGATGGTGGCAGATAGAGGGACTCTGATTCTAGTGGTCCTTGAGGCCCCCGACTCCTACCCTTCTCATAATATGTTCATATCCACAGTCCATTCCTCCCCCTTCCCTTATTCCTGTCAATGGCAACCAAGGTAAATCTGACTTACATAAGACCCATGGCTGGCACATAGTAAGGACTTAAATAATGTTGGCTAATTACTCTTATATTTAACAGTCAAAATCTAAAGAGAAAAGGTAGGGGTAATTGCAGAGGTTATTATTATTTAGAAAGGAGAATTTCTTATGAGTTTAACATTCCTTTAAGCAATCCAAGGGAAAGCACCTAAACACAAAAGAAGGAAGCCTTCCAAACCCCCTACCCCTACCCCCACTATTCTTCCTCTGTGGCCAGGAGGTTCACATAAATGTCTTTAGTACTACTAGTACTTTCTTTCTCAGAATCCTTCCCCCACCTTATGTTATGTATCTACTGGGTCTTGATGGTATTTATCTGTGCCCCTGGGCTCAGCTAGCTAAAAGTGCTTAGGTAGATCTATTTTTGAGGGAAAGAGTTGCCCTCAAGTTTTGTCTCCTTGGAGGTAGTGTCAACATCTTTCTTTATAGGATAGTTGTCTGCTCAATTCTCAGGATAAACCTTGAAATCAGTGGGTCTCCATTATTATATCAAAAGGAGTTTGAATTCTTTTTTGCCCTGAATAACATGAGTGACATTAGTCAAATTAGCTGGCTTCTCTCTGCTTGCTTTTTGAAAGACTCCATTTCATTATTTTTATTTTAATCCTTATTCTGATTGATGATGATCAAGGGAGGGGGGGCTTGCCATTTCTTCCACTAACATAGATGAAAATGTTAGCATTCTTGAATCGATTTTCGCTAAATCATCTGCATATTGTTTAAACAGTGAGGTTGGAAGACTTCTTTGCTTCTAATCAGACAACTTTAATGTGTGGCCCTTCTAATCTGTAATCTCTTTAGTATTTCTTCATTTAGAGAAAAAGCTAAGGATTACGGCGAGGAAGGGCATTGATTGCAGGCAGAGCTCAGCCTTTCATCATTCTTTCATCAGCAGTTTGGCTCTGGTCAAGTAGGCGCTCCAAACCCAGCCAATTTTCCCTTGGAAGCAGGTGGTTTTGACTTCTACTCGGCGCTTCAAAGAAGTGGTTTCTAGCGAAATGCAGCGGTCTCCCTGGGAGGAATTTCTGCGAAGTCAGTCTTTTTACATTTCAGTGATATTTTGTTACTTTATCAAAACGTGTAATAGATCTACCCAGGTGCTGAACAAAAATGCTTGCTCCCGGCACCAGAATTCCGGGCGAGGGCGGCAGAACCGTGTTTTCCAAGCGCCGGGTCATTGTTAACAGTTCCCCGAAGGTGGGGCCTTTGTCCCACACTCGGGCCTGGGCGCGCGCAGGGCTCGCGGCCTCTCCACCAGGCGCTCGTTCGCGCCACTCTGATCCGCGGCGCCGCGCTTCCTTTGTCCCCGAGAACGCGGCCCCCCAGCTTGGCGTCCGCCCCACCATCCCGCACGGCCTGCACCACCAGGCCGCATCCCCCCGCCCGCGGCCCTCCGCACTGGAGGGCGCGGGCGCGCGACCGCCGGAAGTGACGCCACCTGTCGTTGGCGCCCCGCCCCTTCCGCCGCGCGCCCCGCCCAGGCCTCGCCTCTCGGCCTCCCGCCCCTCCCCCTCCCCGTCGCTCGCTTTCTGTCAGCCTCTCTCCCTCTCCCTCTCCCCCTCTCTCCTGCCTCTCGCTTCCTCTCTCGCACCTGAGCACACGCACCTGCCGGGGCCCGGCTCCCTCTCCCTCCTCCCCTCCTTCCCCTCCCTCCTTTCCCGCCCGGCCGGAAGGCTCGGGCCCGGCCGCGAGAGCCTCGCGGCTGCGTCACCGCGGTCCCCCAGACAAGATGGACACCGCCGAGGAAGGTAGGTCGGCGGCGCCGCGGCGCCCGCGCTTGCACCGGCGCTGGGGTTCGGGCTGGGCCCGTGCGGAGCCCGCGGCGCTCGAGGCGGGCGGCGGCGGCGCTGGGCCGTTTGCCCGCTGGGCCGCGGTCCGGGGGCGGAGGGCGATCCCCTGCGCGCCCCCGCCGTTTCCCGCCCGCCGCGCGAGGGGGCGGGGGCCCGGGCGCTGCGGAGACCCCGGCCGCGGCCTCGGCGGCGGCGGCGGCGGTCCAGCGCCCGCACCCCTCCCCCACCACCGTCGCTGTCGCGCTGCGCCCCTGCTCTGCGGGCTCGGCCCCTCGCAACAGAACTTCTTTGTTGACTTTGAAACTTCGCGGAAAATTGGCCCGGCGACGGCCGAGCGGACCGCCTTGACCCCTGCTCAGAGACCGGGTCCTCCGCCGCCTGCCCGAGGGAGCGTGAGGTCCGGACCCGCCGCGGGCGCGGGGGCCGTGCCGCGCGCCGGGCTCCGGCGCTGTCTTTGTTGTGGTGTAGCTTAGGGCTCAGGTTGTGAACCCCCGACACCCCGAGAGCGTGGCTGGAGGCTCTCGTTCCGTGAAGACGTGTTGGGGTCCGGCGGTGCTGGAGAGCTCACCCTGGCGAACCGAGCGCACGCGGCGTGACACCCACCCGGGTGGGCGCCGCACGCCCCGCTCACCCCGGGTGGCAGGCCCCTCCACCGCAGTAGTGTGCTTCGTCTGCGGTAGTTTAGTGAGTCTGCAGGGCCAATTATTGATCCTCCGGGTACAGTGCAGAGAGTTTTGTACTCTGAGTATTATGTTTGTGGGAATAGCGGCTTTGAGTATTATGTATTGAGATTTGGCGATTTTAAACGAAAATGGGTCATCGAGTGATGGAGTCCTATAATGAATGATAAAAGTTTGATATTGCCCATGTAATGAGTTGATGAAATGGTTTAACCTTTTCCAAAGTCTTTCTTAATAGCAACCTCACCTATAGACATGAGGCAGTTTGACAGTTTACAAAGCATACTCACGCACATTCGCGTTTGATCCTTATGACAACCCTGTGGAGTGGGTAGGTGTTGATATCTTTTATATTAGATGGAAATTCAGGCTTAGTTATTTTAATAGCTTGTCCAGGGTTCACCCAGGTAGTAAGAAGAGAAATTTAAATCTACGTATTCTGATTGAAAACAGCTTCCCTTTCATCATGCCACAGCTTGTTTATTATATGCAATGAGTGAAGCTAATCTCCACTGGAGACGCTGGGAAAAAATAGTGAAGTGAAACTGCTGAAGATTAGGAGTCACGTTCTTGTTGATAGGTCGACCCTGTATGTGAATTTCCTTCTACATAGGTTTCACTACTTTTAGACTCAAGTTTTAATGAATAAGCGAAGACAGACATGTCTTTATCACTTGATGTGTACTGGCATATTAAATTAAACCCCCATTCTTTTGGCTGTGGCACTTAATTCTTGCATACATTTATGTCATGATGGTAGTCATTGGTAATTCAGTAATTGAGAAACTTGGTGTCTGTGATATCATTAAAGAAACAATGTACTTCTAATGTTTTTCTCTTGAAAAATTATAATCAGGATAAGGTATAAATAATATTTTTTTTGACTTGAACACTGTTCCCTGTTAAACTGATATTTATTGAGGAGTCAATGTGTGGTAGTATTACATGACAGTAGAATGTATTTTGACGTACATACATTGAATATAACTTCCCATTCTTATGGTTGTACATGATGTGGAGTTACACTGGTCGTGTATTCATATATGAACATAGGAAAGTTATGTCAGATTATTTCTGCTGTCTTTCCTATTTCCATTCTCTCTCCCTTCCCCATCCCATTTAATTCTGTCAGCATTTTTAGGTAGGCAGTATCCCTACTTTTCAGGTGAGAGAACTGAAGTTTAGTATGATTTAGAAACTTGCCCCAGGTCACACACACAGTAAATGGCAGAGGCAAGATTCAAACTCATGTCTGCCAGACTCCATCCTTAAGTTAGATATTTATAAATGAATAACAAGTGTCTGATGTTGAAATAACTAATTTTTGTCACTCCCTTCATAGGATGAATCGTTAATATCAGTGGATAAAGCCTAACTTTGCAGTTGTTTTATAATACTATTAGTCATTAATTTTAATACTTTTCATACTTTTGTAAAATTTATGAAGTCCTCTGAAATTTTCACAATTAATTTAATCTGAATTAACACTGGGAGGAAAGGGAAAATTGCAGTGGATTTCATGGTAAACAATTATAAAATGAAGATGCCAAAAGCTTATAAACAATTGTTCCATTTGTTAAGTCAGTTATATTCCGACCAGGTCCTCACCTGCTGCCATCCCTGGTCCCCACCAATGTGGGAGTGAACCATTGAACTCAGGAGCTCTTTACCATTGACCTACTTCCCCAAATCTTTTTTTCATTTGAGACAGGTTTTTATTAACTTGCCAAGGCTGACCTCAAACTTCGATGGATTCCACTTGCCTCATCTCCCTGATAGCTGAGATTACAGGTGTGTGCCCCAGCATACCTGGTTTAGATTTTTCTTTGTCATCGTCGTCTTCTTCTTCTCCTCCTCCTCCTCTCCTTCTTCTCCTCCTTCTCCTCCTTTCTTCTCCTTCCTTCTCCTTCCTTCTTCCTTCTTCCTTCTTCCTTCTCCTCCTTCTCCTCCTTCTCCTCCTTCTCCTCCTCCTCCTCCTCCTCCTTCTCCTCCTCCTTCTCCTTCTTCATTAGGGATTGAACCCAGGGGTGCCCAACCATTTGAGCCACATCCCCATCCCTTTTTCTGTTTTATTTTGAAACAGGATCTTGCTTAGGGCTTCCCTAAGTTGCTGAGGCTGGCTTTCAACTTACTTGAAGTCTTCCTGCCTCAGCCTCTTGAGTTGCTGGGATTACAGGAGTGTGCCACAAGACCTGGCTAAATTATTTCTTAAATGATCTTAGGTTTTAATCTGATTTTAAACAGGTTGTTATTTTTTCTTGTAGGAGATTTGAAAATACGTGGCTAAACAAAAGAATTAAATATTGTTTTTTTTTAAAGAGAGAGTGAGAGACAGAGGGGGACAGAGAGAATTTTAACATTTATTTATTTTTTCTTAGTTCTTGGCGGACACAACATCTTTGTTGGTATGTGGTGCTGCTGAGGATCGAACCCGGGCCGCACGCATGCTAGGCGAGCGCGCTACCGCTTGAGCCACATCCCCAGCCCAAGAATTAAATATTGTAAAATCTGCTTTTGTCTTCCGTTCTTGAAAACACTAATCATGTGTCTTACTTTTCATTTTAAAAATGTTTTAATATTCTAAACAAAGAGATTAAGAATGTTTATTTAAATACCTGCCATGTACATAGAGGTAACTCTTATAATAAAGGGGGTTAGATGACTTGTTATTTGAATGTAGTTTGTATGTGGGCAGATGTGTTATGTAAACTGCTATCATCAAATACGTAAACTTCAGAGTTGGAGAAGTCTTTAGATATGAAGTTTCATTTTATGGGTTAGAGTCTTATCCTGCAGTGCAACTGAGATTTTCCAGTTTCAAAAAACAATCTATCTTTTGTCCAAGGGGGCACTTTTCTTTTTTTAAAGGCAAAACATTGCAGTTGGAATAGATGTTACAAACAAGTGTTGTCATAGGAAGCCCTCAAAAAGATAATAAACATCTTGCCTTAGTAGAATGCTCACATTTCAGCCCAATGATACATAAAGCTGTTTTTTTTCATTTTGCTGAATTACTGTTTATACTATCAGAACATTACATAAAACCTTATCAGTAATTTTATGTGGGATACCAAGGCAATTGTACTTTATGCTCTTTGGAAAGTATTTAAAAGATATTAAATTGAAGTGTATTGCAGTTGGTCATGTTCTTTATCCACTATGATAAAAGCTTGAATTAATTTAAATTTGGAAGAAATGAGTTAAAAAGATAGTCAGATGTCAGATTCAGTAGCTAGTCTACTTCATTCTTCTTAAAGAACCACAGATCAGCTTTTACTGCCTTGGTGTGCTTGTGACGAAGCAATATTTATGTATTTGATATATTTATTGAACACCTGTTCAGAGCTAGGGATTATTCAATGTGCTTGGGTTAGGGGAGAAGAAAATAGAGGAAAACCCTTTCATAGAGCTTACTATATTCCAATTAGCTTAGTAGGGGAGGAAGGGAAGACAGGAAGTAAATCCACATCAAATTGTATGATTTAACCAGAGGTTATATATAAATGCTGTTGAAAACAGCAAATTAAAAGGGAATAAGGAGTGCTAGGATATGAGGACAGGAGTCGCAGTTTTAAATATGACAGTTCACTAAGTCTTCACTGAGAAAAGGTAGAATGGGATGAATTAGTCTTGCAGAGGCTTTGTGGGTACAGCTTTCTAGGCAGAAGAAATAGCCATGCCTATAGAATGTTCAAGAAATCACCAGGAGAGCAATGTAGCTGCAATAGATTGAATGACTTGAAGAGAATAAGTATAATACCAGGTCAGAGAGATCACAGAACCAGAGAGGTGTTTGAAGTGGGCGTGAACACATAGGACTTTCTTTGACTTTTACGTCAGTGAAATAGGGAGCTATGGAATGGTTTTCAGCAGAGGTGAGAAATTGTCTTGCTGCTTTCTCAGTGGCTACTTGTTTGTTATCAATTGTTAAACCCACATTTCTGGGAGCTATAATCTGATTGGCCCATCTTAATCCAAGAAGCTGGGGGGCAGTGGGAGAGGTAACATAATAATAAAAATCATGACTATGTCCCTTCTTGAGCTGGGCAAACATCCCAAAAGTTGCCTTCTTCATTGTTGAACTAGAGTACTGCTTAGGATGTTAGGGTTTAACAATTGATAACAAACAAATGACCAGTGACAGATGGGCAAGACAATTTATTTCTTACCTCTGCTCAAAACCAACCCAGAGCTCCTAAGTGATTGATACTAGGCTAACTGAAAATTGTTATCCAGATACCGACTTCCCCTTTCTTCCAGGCTGGGCTTATTTTAGTGGGTTTTATTTCTCTTCTCTAAAGAAATTAAGATCATTTATTCACTTACATTTAGTATACTATAGGGAAAATGGCAAGAGTTCTTTTTTAAAAAAATATTTATTTTTTTAGTTGTAGCTGGACACAGTAGCTTTATTTATTTTTATGTGGTGCTGAGGATCGAACCCAGGACCTTGCACATGCTAGGTGAATGCTCTACCACTGAGCCACATCCTCCGACCAGTGTGAGTTCTTAAGAAGGGAATAGGAAATAAGACAATAAGGGAGAACATTAATTCATTGTATTTTAGATGGTTGTTGTAAGCTAGGCAAGGTATTATAGGAGTTTAAGGCAGTGGAAATGAAAAGAATGTGAATGAAGAAACAAACTAGGATAGGGGCTGGGGATGTGGCTCAAGTGGTAGCGCGCTCGCCTGGCATGCGTGTGGCCCGGGTTCGATCCTCAGCACCACATACCAACAAAGATGTTGTGTCCGCCAACTAAAAAATAAATATTAAAAATTCTCTCTCTCTCTCTCCTCTCTCACTCTCTCTTAAAAAAAGAAAAAGAAACAAACTAGGATAGGATTAATAGAATATAATTGATTAGATGGTGTGGAGAGGAGTAGTTAAAAATGATTCGTGTCTGGAGTAATTTCATCAACCAGGAGTGGGAAATGTTCAGTTTTGAACATTGCTTTAGTTTTTAAGGACTGCCATGACAAAGTACCATAGGCTGGGTGCTTAAATGAGAGAAATTTGTTTTCTCTTTGTTCTGGAGGCTGGAAGTTTGAGATCAAGCCTTTCTCTTTGAGTGTTTGCCTCTCCCTGTGTCTTTGCACTGTCTTTCCTCTATGTATTTTTACTAGTCTTATAAGGAAATCATGTTGGATTAGGGCCTACATTTAAAACAAAAACAAAAAACATTTTAACTTAATCACCCCTCCAAATTCAGTCACATTCTGAGGTACTGTTGGTTAGGGCTGCAGTGTAGAGTTTTTTTTTGGTGGGTGAGCAGGGGCATGCACATTTCAGCCTATAGCAGGCATAAGTTCTTGAAGGCTTGGAAGGCACTGAAGCATTTTCTTTACCCTTATTTCTTATAACTTCATTATAATATTCTTTTGACTTTTCTGTCTCTTTCCCTGCTCCTGTCTAATGGCATATTATGTGAAGATGGGACCAGATTAATAAGGTATAATATATAGGCAATAAAGTTATTATTCTTTTAATGTGCAGGTGTATTGTAACACTTTTGACATAAAATATTTGGAGATTCCATGTCTTTTTTGTTTTTTCATTAACTAAATATTGAATACCTATTCTGTACCTAGGACCTTTGTTAGCAATGTTTCCTTCATAAATTTTGTTTTCTCTCTTCCTCAGACATAGCAAAGTTCCTAGAGGCACTTGAATTGAATGTAGTGGTCAGAAGCACCCTTGATATAGAATAGTCATTCTCAGAGATTGGATCTCAGGGCTCCTTTACATACTTAAAATTGAGGACCCAGAGGACTTTTTTGTTTATGGGGGCTGTATTTACCACATTAGAAGTAAAAAATGAACTTCATTTATTTATTTATTTATTTATGGTATTAGGGATTGAACCCAGGGGTACTTAACCACATCCCCATCCCTTTTTGTTTTTTTATTTAGAGAGAGAATCTTAACTGAGTTGCTTAAGGCCTTGCTAAAATGCTGAGGCTGGTTTTGAACTTGCAATTCCCCTGTCTCAGCATTCCAAGCCACTGGGATTAGAGTCGAGCGTCACTGTACCTGGCAAAAAATGAACTTTAAAAATTATTTAGACTATATAAAAGTAACAGAATCAACATTGTTAACAGAAAATCATACATGTTAACAAAAATAACTATTAACTATAATGAGTAATTGTGTTTTCCAAGGGATTTTCAGTGACAGTGCTAGCTTTGTTTTAGTTTAATTTTAATTTTGTGGTGCTGGGGATTGAACCTAGGGCCTTGTGCATGCGAGGCAAGCTCTTTACCAACTAGCTATATCTTCAGCCCCTTAATTTTATTTTTTTGAAATGAGAGATTGAACCCAGGAGTGCTTTACTACTGAGCTACATCCCCAGTCCTTTTTTTTTTTTTTTTTAAACAATACCTTTATTTCACTTATTCATTCCTATGTGGTGCTGAGGATCGAACCTAGGGTCTTGCACGTGCGAGGTGAGCGCTCCATCTCTGAGCCACAGCCTCAGCCCCTTTTTCTTAGTTTTTGACTACTTAAATTTTTTGTTTTTGTTTGGTGGTGTTAGGGATTAAACCCTGGGCCTCATGCATGATAGGCAGGCACTCTACCAACTGAGCCACATCCCTAGCCTACTTATTTTTTATTTTAAGACAGGATCTCACTAGGTGGCTGGAGCTGGCCTTGAATTTATGGTCCTCCTGACTCAGCCTCCTGAGTTACTAGGATTACAGGTGTGTACCACTTCACTGGCTGGCTCTGTTTTATCAATCTCTTACGTCTAGATTATCAGGAGATAATTGGATTCTCATTCTGCCTAGTCTTATAAGTACATAGTCATATTGGATTAGGGTCTACACTGAAAGCTAAAACTAAAAATATGTATGTAATCAAGGATTTAGAGTGTACCCCCCCCCCCAAAAAAATGAAAACTCCATAATAAGAAACAACCCATCTTAAAAAATGGCCCAAAGATCTGGAAAGAAACTTCACAAATAAATATATGCCTATGAGTGTTGAGCACAATAGGTAAATGGAAGTGAAAACCATGTAGAAGTATCACTTTACACCCTCTAGGATGGCAGTAATCAAAAGAGACAGTAATAAGTTTGTGAAGATTGTGGAAAAATTAGAACTTTCAATCCTTGTTGGTGTGAATATAAAAAGGTTCAAATGATTTTGGTAGTTCTCAAAAAATTAAACTGAAAAATTATGTGACCCAAGCAATTTCATTTCTAGGTGTGTACTCAAGAGATTACAAAATATGCATTCATACAAAAATCTGTATGTAAGGACTGGGAATATAGCTCAGTTGGTAGAGTGCTTGCACAAGGCCCTGTGTTCAGTCCCCAGCCCCACAAAACAAGCAAACAAAAACCTGTACATGAATGTTCATAGCATTATTTATGATAGCCAAATAGTGGGAACAATCCTGTGCCCATCAGTTATTGGGTAAATGTGGTCTATATAGAGTGGAGTTCAGCAGTACAGAGGAATGAAGTACTGATAATATGCTACAACTTGGATGAACCTCATAAATATTGTACTGAGTAAAAGAAGCCAGTCACAGAAGACCATATTTATGTGATCTAAATTGTGTGAAATGTCCAGACTAGGCAAATCTACATATAGAGAAAGTAAATTAGTGTTTACCAGGGACTGTAGAGGGCAAATATAACTACTGTTAGTTACAAGGTTCCTTTTTGGGATGATGATTATTTTAGAAGTGGAGTATTAGTGATTATGGTGTATGATTCTGTAAATATAGTAAAAACTGTTGAGTTGGACACTGTTAGTTAATTTGTGGTATATAAAGTATATCTCAAAGGTGTTAAACTGCAATGAACTATCACTACACACCTAATAGAGTGGGTAAAGTGATAATATATAGACTAACCATACCAAATATTGGTGAGGATGTGGAGCAACTGGAATTTTTGTGTATTGCTGGTAAGAATGTAAAGTGGTGAACTTTTTCTAGGGAGCAGAAAGCAACCCTCCAGGGTGGAGCCCCAAATTTTATGGGTAGGCACAAAGAGGGACTTGGGATACTTGTACAAGGCTTAAAGGGTTGTAGATCCTCATCAATAGTTCTGTGGGAAGGTGGTCATTACAACAAGCCTGCTGATGGGACAGCAGAAGAAACTGCCTCCTTCTTGGATGTCTCTCTAGCACCCTCTACTGATAAAACGTAACTGCAAAAAACAAAAATAAAAAGTTTAATACCTTCTTACTGAAGGGGGAATGTGAAACTGAGATGAGATATAGTGATCTGGCTTCCTCTGGCTGAAACTGTTGGAGCCGTTTCCTGTGCTGCTGAAGTCGTCTACTGCTGCTGACAGAATTGCCACCATCACTTCTGTAGCCACTTTAGGATTGCTAGTACCTGCAACTAACTGCTACTGCTGGTTTTTAGATGTAGAAGATAGTTTTGCCACTTCTCTCCTTCATCTGATCTCCTTCGTCCTGTCCTGATGGAGTAACACAAGGCTAATTAGCAAGGAGACCAGAACATGTAGTTTTCAGACTTTCAGGAGCAACGGAAAAAATGACTTGTTAATTTAGTAATGACAGTAATCTGGAGAGATAAAGAAAACAACTAAATTCCACTATACAAAGAATTGAGATTTTTAAACTTTGCAAGGCCTAATCTCAAAATCCACCTTTTAAAAAAATAGATACATTTTCACAGTCAAAAGGAATTTTTTTCCTATGAAATTTGAGTAGTTAAAATTTTTTATTTATTATTGTAAAAGTAGAAATGAAACAATACTTTTGGAAAGAGGTGAAGAAACATCATTCATGTTCTTATCTAGCTGTTTTTTGCATTTTCTCATTTAAGCTATGTGTTTTTACCTAGTTGGAACTAGAATGTAGTTTTATTTTAAACATTTTTTTAGTTGTAGATGGACACATATCTTTATTAATTTATTTAAATTTTTTTAATGTGGTGCTGAGGATCGAACCCAGTGCCTCATGCATGTGAGGCCAGCACTCTGCCACTGAGTCACAACCCCAGTCCGAGAGTATAGTTTTTAATGTCATTTTTATGCCTTTATTTATTTATCCATCTATCTATTTATGTATTTATTTATATGCAGTGCTGAGGATTGAACCCAGTGCCTCATACATGCCAAGCAAGTGCTCTACCACTGAGCTATGATCCCATCCCCTAGAGTGTATTTTTTAAAAGGTCTTCTTTGTTTACTTAACATTATGCATTTTCTCATTGTCATATAGTTATTAAATTTGTTACTTTAAAGAGACTATATATATTTCAGGTAGTGAATATATAAATTTATATATGTTTTTGTTATGTCAGTTACCCATAGATATCTTGAGTAATATTTTTCAATAATATATTTTAATACTTGTCTGATTGTAGCTAGTAATTATAAAAATTTGTTTATAATTGAATAGTAAAAATCTGTTTACTTAATCTAAATGAAATAAGGTCAAACTTTGATAAATCATGTTTATTTGATGAAAATGGCAGTGTGCCAATGTGAATCCCCCCCCAAAAAAAAATCCCATATCCCCAAGCTAATGAATCAGTCACTTTCCAAAATAGGGAAGTTCAATTAATATACCCAACCAGAACTCTTTAAAACAGTGAAGGTCATCAAAACCAAGGAAAATCTGAGAGAACATCAGAATCCAGAGAAGGCCAAGGAGACATGATAGCTAATTTTATGTGGTTGGTGGAACAGAAAAGGGATACTAACAGGTAAAGGAATTCTGAATATACTGGACTTTAATGATAATATATCAATATTGTTTCATTAAGTGTTAAGTCCAGCAAATCCTACTAAGATGTTAATAATAAGGGGATGCGTGCTGGGTTTTTGGGAACTCTGTATCTTTTCATATTTTCCATAACTCTTAAGTCGGTTCTAAAAAATAAAGTCTCTTAGTAATTAAAAAAAAAAAAAAGAGGCTTTGTTAAATTCTTTCCAGGGGCTGGGGATGTGGCTCAAGCGGTAGCGCGCTCGCCTGGCGTGCGTGCGGCCCGGGTTCGATCCTCAGCACCACATACCAACAAAGATGTTGTGTCCGCCCGAGAACTAAAACAATAAATGTTAAAAATTCTCTCTCTCTCTCTCTCCCTCTCTCTCTCTCTCCCCCCCTCACTCTCTCTTTAAAAAAAAAAAAAAAAAAAAAAAAAAAATTCTTTCCAGTTTACCACCAGAAGGATCATGGCGAGATTTTGGATTTTTTTGGTACTGGGATTGAACCCAGGGGTGCTCTACTACTGAGCTACATCTCCAGCCCTTTTTATTTTTCCTTTTGAGACAGGATCTCACTAAGTTGCTTAGGGCCTTGCTCAGTTGCTGAAGCTGTACTGGAATTTGTGATCTTCCTGCCTCAACCTCCCGAGTTGCTGGATTACAGACCTGTGCCACCATGCCCAGTTGAGGTCTGAGTACAAATTTCCAAGATAGATAAAGGCTTAAGAGTAATAACATGTACCTACAGCTTTTAGAGTTTCCTTTTTCTTCATAGTAGGCACTTAAAATACATTCTTGAATAGAGTTATTGGCTAGAAAAACCAATGGGATGGGCCAATAAATAAGCGGGCAAGTGAAATAAACAGCTGTTTCTTAGAAGAAGAAATATAAATGGCTAACAAATACATGAAAAAAATGTTCAACATCCTTAGCAGTCAGGAAAATACAGATCAAAACTACACTGAGATTTCACTCCCCTTAGAATGACAATTAGCAAGTATATGAATACTAGGTACCAGATGCCCTGGGGCACATATATAATCCTAGCATTTGGGTAAGCTGAAGCAGGATAATGGCAAGTTCTCCATGTTAGCCTTGGCAATTGAGACCCTTTCTCAAAAGAAAAAGAGGCCTTGAAATGTAGCTCAGTTATAAAGCATCCCTGGGTTCAATCTCCTGTACAAATAAAACCCAAACCAATAATGTTATAGCTTAGATGTGGTGTTCCTCAAAATCTCATGTGTTAAGACAATGCAAGAAGGTTCAGAGGAGAAATGATTGGGTTGTAAGAGTCTTAACCCAATCAGTGATTTTTATCCCAATAGGGATTAACTGAGTGGTAACTAAAGTGGTGGGGTGTGGCTAGAGGAGGTGGGAATTGCAGCCTGGCTTTGGGTATATATTTGTCCTTCTCTCTGCTGCCTGATCACCTTGTGAGCTGCTCTGCTCTGTCCTCCTCTTCCTCAGCCTCACCTCTGCCCTGGAGGAATGGAGCAGGCCTTCTATAGACTGAAAGACCTCTGAAACTGTGAGCCCTCAAATAAACTTTTCCTACTTTAAAATTGTTCTGATCAGATCTTTTTTAGTCACAGCAGTGAAAAGCTGACTAAAATGATTAACTGAAGAGGAAAAAGGAACAATTAAACTTTGTCAATAAGGAGGGAAAAGGGAAATACTGGGAAATTAATACAGTCACTATTAAAATCAGAATGGACATCTCTCAAGAGACTAGGAATGGATCTACCATATGAGCCAGCTATTTTAATCATTGGCATTTATAAACAAATTTAAAAGTCAGCATTACTGTAACAATATATGCATACCAGTATTCATAGCCGTGCAGTTCATAATAGCCAAGTTATAGAAGTAGCTTGCTTTCCTTCAGCAGATGAATAGATAAAGGAAATATGGTGTGTATATACAATGGAGTTTTATTTGTAAAGACAAATGAAATTTTGTCATTTGCTGGTAAATGGATGAAACTGAAGAAAAAACATCATGCTAAGTGAAATAAATGTTTTCTCTCATATTGGAAACCAGAGAGAAGAAAGAAGTAAAAAAGGGCTTCAGGGAAAAAAGAAGGGAGAACAGTAAATAGAAGGAGAGAAGGGAGAACAATAGCATGGGGGGTGGGGAGAGGAAAGGAAAGGCAGGTACTACAGAATGAAGTTGATCAAATTGTGCCATGTTAATATGCAAATATATCGCTACTAATCCTACTTTTATTATAAATTTTTTTATAATAAAATTTTTTTTATTATAATTATAAAACATCAATTAAAAAGATAGAAGCAAAACTAGCAGAGCAGAGGAATAGGATCATGGGGATGAAGGGGGAAAAGAAAGTACTAGGGAATGAAATTTATCAAATTATGTATTATGCATGTACAAATATATCCTAATCCCACTATTAGGCATAATTGTAGTACATGAATAAAAACATATATTTAAAAAAGGTACACTTAGATGAAAAAATTTACCTAGCCCATCCAGCAGAACTGGACCATAGTCAGGGAAACAAAACAATCTAGAAAGGAAAAAACTCTTTAGACTTATTGATTTGAATGAATTCCCACACTTGAGAAGTTGTAAAGGTTAAAGCAAGGGTTAGAATTTATTTGGATAATACGTTACATCATATTCTAAAAAGGAAAAAAAAAAAGTAGGTGCTGATTTCCATGACAGGTCCCAATTTGATAATCCCCATTCACTGGTGGTGTTTTTCTGCTCTCTCCATACTAGACTTTCTCCATACTTAATAAGGATTTGAAGTTTTTCACTTAAAAAAGGTAGTATGTTAGGAATTTAAAAGATACTTGATTCTAAGCCGTGCGTGTGGGTGTACAGTTGTAATCCCAGAGGCTTGGGAGGCTGAGGAAGGAGGATTCAAAGCCAGCCTTAGAAACCTAGTGAGATCCTGTCTCTAAATAAAATATAAAAGGGCTTGAGATGTGGCTCAGTGATTAAGTGTCCCTGAGTTCAATTCCTGGTATCAGAAAAATAAAAGATGCTTGTTTTCTGACATTAGGTATTGAAATAAAATAACAAAATTCCCATAGGATAAAATAAAAGAATATTGCCTTTGAAAACCAGGAAGAGAAAAGAAAGAAAATCATTGAGTGTGATTTGTGATTTTATTACACATATATTATCTGATGGGAACTTTAATCTGCCACAGAATGTACTTCATGATTTAGATTTTAGTAAGAGACCTCAGGATGAACCTTTTGTTGATTTTACTCTTCTTGAAGACTCTTCTTGTTACTCTGTTGAGGTTTTGGGTGGTGGGATTGGTCCTTGTATAAAAACAGGTTATCTCTCTTGGCTTTCTATATTGGTAGTGTTTATATTTGCTTCATGTTTTCCCAGAAATACCAAAATCCTGTAAAAGAAAGGAGAAGTTAAGTTACATTGTTTAGGGGGTAGTTACCTCTAAACCTCAGCAGTTTAAAGCAGCAGCAGGTTAGTTTCTCATTGACACACATTTCATGCTTTTGCTTACTGTAGTCACCTGGAGAAATGACTTGATCCCTTACCAAATGCTTCCATAGCCATTGAGGCAGGAAAGTACAAAAGTACAGTATGATGAATTGTATTCATTGCCTCCACTTATATACATATCACTGTAGTTCATGTTTTATGGACCAAAGCAAATCAGTTTTTGTGTCTGATTTCAGAGGTGGCAGTGAAGTGCGAATTTCCACCATGTACCCAGAGAGGAAAAACCCCAGAAATACTGGGGGAACAATGCTTTTGATATTCATGGTATCTGACAAAATAATTCTTCCAGGTAGATGAAGTAAATGTGCTCATTGGGTACATTTTAATCCACAGCTTCACTGGACCACATTTTAGAGAGAGAATGGTAATTCTCTTTTATTATTTGCTCTTTTTTTTCCCACAAGTCTATTTAGATACTACTGTAGAAAGTCTTTTTATTTAAAAAATTAAAAGCTTAAATACAGTAAAATTTACCTTTATTTAATGTCTCTGTAGACAAATGCATGCAGTTCTGGGTCCAGCACAATCAAGGATACAGTAGTTCCATCACTTCCCCTCCCCAAATATTCTTGTATCCTTTTATGCTATTCTCACCCTTCACTCCCAGTTGCTGACAGCCACTAATATGTTTATTTATTTATTTTTAGTTGTAGATGGGCAAATACCTTTATTTGTTTGTTTATGTGGTGCTTAGAATCGAACCCAGTGTCTCACACATGCTAGGCAAGTGCTCTTAACACTAAGCTACAACCCCAGCCCCCACTTAATCTGTTTTTGTTCCTAAGAATCCTTATTGTAGATGTTCCTAAGAATCCTTATTGTGAATGTTTCCAGAATGTCATGAATGGAATCATACAACATGTACCCTTTTGAATCTGGCCTCTTTCACTTAATACAGTGCATTTGGTATTTGTCAACATTGTTGAATACTCTCAGTAGTTCATGCCTTCTTGTTGCTTAGTATTGTGTTGTTGGGATGACCCCTGTTTATTCAGTACAGTTGTGTAATTCACAGTTGTGGTTGGTTGTTCCAGTTTTAGGGACTGGATTCATTACACATATACACATAGGTTTTTGTGTGAACATGAGTTTTTATTTTACTGGATTAAATCTTTAGGAATAGGATTGCTAGGTAGTATGGTAAGAGGTTTTTGGTGTTTTTTTTTTTGCCATTTTAATAGTATGCAGTGATAATTTACTGTTATTTTTTTTAAAGAGTTTTTATGGCTAAAATATAAATAAGAAAATTTGATATTTTTTTAAATGTAAAATTCATTGATATTAAGTATACATTGTTGTGCAGCCATCACCATATCGTGATTAAAATTTGCATTTTCATAATGACTTTTGAATTTTTTTCCCATCTGTGCCTCCTTTGAAGAAATATGTGTTCAAATTCTTTGCTAATTTAAAATAGTCTGAAGTAAACATAGAATGTTGGTATTGTAAAAGAAAGATTCAGTAATATAACTTGATTGCATGATGATTGATAATTGGGGAGGAAGTGTATTAAAGTCAAAGGGAGTGCTTTTTAAAATTGGGACTCTATTTTAATCCTTATTTCTTTACTTAGTTAATAATTTACTTAGGACTCAACTGAATAGTTAGTTAATATAAGGTTTCCAGCCAGTTTTCTGATAGTATGACAGTCTTGTAATATGCCATATCTCTTGCATACTGTTTTCTACTTAGTCTGATGTGCCTTGGATGCATTACCTTACCCTACTATATTTACCCTCAGTTTCCCAAACTATAAGATTGGTATTATGAGGATTAAAGGAAATAATGCATTCTCATTGCTCACAAGTCTATCTGAACATGGTAGGAATTAAATACCACAATGAAGCAGAAAATTTTCTTTTCTCTTATTTTTCATTTTCTCCTGAGAGTTAATTGAGAGAGGAAAAACCCAACAGTAACTTAAAGATATTTATTCATGTCTGTGTAATATTTTAATATTTTGATGGAAATAATGCTTTGTGAAATAACTGGACATTTTAATATTTTGACAGGATATATACATATATTTTTTAAAAAAAATATTTCTTAATTGTCAGTGGACCTTTATTTTATTTATTTATATGCGGTGCTGAGAATAGAACCCAGTGCCTCACATATGCTAGGCAAGTGCTTTACAACTGAGCCACAACCCCAGCTCCTTGACAGGATATATTTTGACAGTATATTCTGTAAAATATTTACACTGTTTAAAGTATTTCCATGTATTATAATTTGAGGAAAAGCTTATTGATATGTTTGTTCTTTCCATTCTTGTCCACATAGTACATGGGTAAGTTACAGAGTCAGCAGTAATTCCTAAATTGAATAGAATTTAAGGAATAAGTATTTCCTTGTGAATTTTTTTTTAATGTTCATGGAGAATGATCATTAAACTGTCATTAGGATTTTTTGTACTTCATTATAATTTACTACTGATGAACATAGATAAATGAATGATTTTAGGAGTTATTAATTACTGCTTGGAAATAGTTATATGATAGAATTCCACTAGGGGTGATTTTTTTTTCCCTAGTTGAGACCAAGCTGTCATTATTTTCATGTAATGAGACTACATAAAATAACAGATGGATTGATGCACTTGTTTTTCCTCTTGCAGAACTCCTGGCCCAGGATATGAATCATCCTTTTGTTCAGTGTATCTTAGCTGTATGCTCTACCCACATGTTAGTCATTTAGTAGCAGTCTTGGTTATCAGTTTGATTCTCATGGTATCACAATGCTTATGTTTGAGTATCCCTTACTTTACTTAAAGATGACCCCAAAATACGAGAGTAGTGATGTTGGTAATCTCATTACAGTATAATACTAAAATTGTTCTATTTTATTACAAATTATTGTTAGTTTTTACTTTGCCTAATTATGAAGTAAACTTTATCACAGGTATATATGTATAGGAAAAATAGGGTTTGGTACTATCCTCAGTTTCAGATATCTCCTGGATTTCTTGGATTGTATTATCCTGTGGATAAGGAGAGAGTACTGGATTTCTTTGAATACTTTGTTTAGCTCTACTTTTTTTTCTTTTCTGACTGACATAAATGTTAGATTATAGTTATAGAGGTCTCCAAGGATGTGTTTTTTTAAAAAAATATTTTTCATTGTATGGACACAATACCTTTATTTTATTTATTTATTCTTATGTGGTGCTGAGGATTGAACTCAGTGCCTCACTCATGCTAGGCAAGTGCTCTACCACTGAGCTACAGCCCTAGCCCTATTTTTTAAATATATTTTCTTTCTGTTGTTTGATTATTTTCTTCTGTTGCATTTTCAAATTCACTGATTCCTTCCTCTTTCCTTTTTGTTCAGCTCTTAAGTCTATTTATTTATATTTTACTTCTTGTACTTTTGAGTTCTGAAATTTCTGCTTGGTTCTTTTTTATATCTTCTATTTCTTTGCTGAAGCCTTCAGTTTCATTTCTTTCAAAATGTGTTGTAATTGCTCATTAAAATATTTTTATGATGGATGCTTTAAAATACTTGTCAGATAATCCTAACATTTCAGCGTTGACAATTGTTGTTTGCCTTCTCTCATATAGGTTGAGATTTTACTAGGAAACTAGCTTTGACCTTGCGGTCTGATTAAGAAGCTCCACTTCCAGGAATCCAAGGTCTTATTCTAGACCAGCGTTAAACAGAGCTTGAGGCTTTTTTTTTTTTTTTAATTTATTTGCTAGCTAAAGAACAGTTTAGTTTTATAAGGGACCATACTATTTATTTATTTATTTATTTATTATTTTTTAGAGAGAGTGAGAAGAGAGAGAGAGAATTTTTTTAAATATTTATTTTCTAGTTCTCGGCGGACACAACATCTTTGTTGGTATGTGGTGCTGAGGATCGAACCCGGGCCGCACGCATGCCAGGCGAGCGCGCTACCGCTTGAGCCACATCCCCAGCCCGCAGAGCTTGAGGCTTGATTTTAGATTTGTTGTGTTTGCTTAGTATTATGTTTGTTAGTTTGTCATTCAAAAAGATGGGGGTCTTTTAAAAGTTAATGTCCTAATTTTTGGGTCTCCCTAATTGGATATCTGTCACCCCATCCCTGTCCTCACCCAGTGGGTATTCCCTTGGAGTGGACAGTGTCTCTGTCGATGAGCACCCTTGGAGCTTGCCACTTCCTTGATTCTACCACAACTTTACGTTAGGACTTGCAGGACTGAGGTACCTTGTTGGGGTCCATATTGTGTAATGTAATGAGCCTACCACATAATCAATCCTATGTGTATATTATTATCCTGTTGTTTTTGGCTTTTTTTGGTGGCAGTTTGCCAACAAGGTCTATGCTTGCCTTTCCCTAGTCCATATTAGGTAGCCAATCAGTTACCCTGTCCCCAGTGGCAGTCTTCATCCATGTTACCCCTTGCGGTGTCCCCACTGCCTTCCTCTATACTATATCCCATGAGATATGCCTGAGGCCTGGCTGGAGGGATGGCATCCCACATCTGGTGTTGCCCACAAGTACTTGTTCTTGCACTCACCCTGCCTAGTTAGTTGATCCTTGCTCAAACACATGCCTGTATCAAAAATTAGTCTGGGGGTATCTAAGTACTTGATATGGTTATGTGAATGGCTTTGGTTGGCATTCAGCTCCTACCTGGATAACTTGGTAATTTTTTAGTTAATTTACATCTGTGGTGCCGTTCGTTGGCTCTGGTGATTGTAGATAACATAGATCAGTTGCAGAACCCCATCACCCTGTCACATTTAGGTGGTGTTGCAGTGCCTTCTGCGGCCATGGAATGTGACTTGGAATATAGTTCATTCTGCAGAGGGAGCCTAATAAACTAATAACTCTATCCAAGGAAGGTAAAGTGGAGTGAAATTTTCTACTCTCAACCCTAGAAGGCAGTGACAAAGATAACACAGGGCTCTAGAGATCTTGGAATAGATACTTTTTTTGAGGAGTTCCAGGAATTAGATTGAGGCGCTTTACCACTGAGGTACATCTCAGCCCTTTTTATGTTTTATTTTGAGACAGAGTCTTGCTAAGTTGCTTAGGGCCTTGCTAAATTGCGAAGGCTGTCTTTGAATTTGCAATCCTTCTGCCTTAGCCTCCCAAGCCACTGGGATTACAAGTCTGCACTACTGTACCAGGCAGGGTGCTCTAAATCTTTTAAGGAGGGTAATGTAATGAGCCTATCACATAATCATTGAGCCAATGATTACAGGGCGAGTCTGGTGCTGACAGCCAGTTTCAGTGCCCTACATTGAATTTACTGAGTTAAATGGCTTGTAGTTGATCCTGGCACAGGGAAGGGTTTGTTGTCAGGGAGCTCCTGTCTGTCTCTTAGGCCCTCTTTGTTTTCAGCTGTTTCATTGGGGCTGAAGTATACATGTGGAGAAATTGTAGCATCCAGAGCAGCTATAGGCTGCCTGGATACCGTTGCTGGGAACTGTGGAATGGGAATGTGGTTCTGTTTTCTTTTGGAACTTTGTGGAGAATGATTAAGTATAAGGTGGAGGTATTTGTGTTGCACCTCTAGAGCTCTTAAACCAGTATAAATCTTAAACCAGTGTAAGACCAACTGAAGTGAAAACTTTTGCCAAGGATGTTTTCATTACTCAAGGATGAAGGTGAAATGGGGAGTTTTTAAAAGGGTTAGGTCCTATGTAGTTTTGACCATGAAGGTTGGAAATGCCTTCTATAGACTCTGCCTGCACTTAATTTGAATCAATACTGGCAACTTCACCAGACTGTGCTATGGATGGAGCTTTCTTTGGATGGGATGTGTGACTTTTCTCTTTTGGTGGGGAGATTTGTCTGGTTAATTGATTAATAGCATGATAACCAGTTAACTGATTCTTAGCACTTGGTATCTCTCAGCTTTATCATGTGGCTTTTGTCACCAAAAATTTAAGCAGCCCAAGTCTCTGACTCTTGTGCACATGGTCCTAGGTATCAGCATTTGGCCCTGAGGGATAACTGAGGAGGTCTACATAAAAGTAATAACCAGATTTCAATATGTGGACCTGTGGAGGAGCTTTCCGAAGCAGGCTAGTGAGTGAGCGCGTGCCAAGGATCAGTTGTGGTTTTCTTCTGAGCTGTGTTGTTGGCCACCTCAGGCTAAAGAGCAGACAAAATGTTTTTCTAAAGCTGCTTGGTGTGGATGGTGGGGAAAACTGTCATTCTTTACATAGCTATAGATCCTGGACTCCCATGGCTTCTGCTTATGGTGGCCTCTGGTTTACCTTTCTGACTTGGCATCTTTGTGGTCTAGTCCTCTCAACTCTAAATATGTGTATTTTTTTTAAAGATGTTGATAGACCTTTATTTATTCATATATGGTGCTGAGAATTGAACCCAATGCCTCACACATGCTAGGCAAGCTAGGCAAGTGCTGTACCACTGACCCATAACCCCGGTGCCTATGTTTCTTGTTCTTGTGGAAGAGGTTAGGATAGGGATTTCTGTTCTTTGTTGCCACCTGCCCTCCGCTGTTATTGATTTGAGTCCTCAGGTATATTTTTGTGGAGCTTAAATTGTTAGGACTGTTTAAACTGCTAAACTATGAGGATTAAAATTGTTAGAGTACTAATGGTGATTTGTTTTTGCATATATTTTTTCAATACTTATAGGAGAGTTTAGTTTTAAAGAAAATCAACAGTTTCTGTTATTTTCAACTTTATTTATGGAGCCAAGGAACAACTACCTTTTAATCTATTTTCAGAAAACTTAGTTTCAGATACACATTTGCATATCATCTTAATCATGATTGTCAGTTCTCCATGCTATTTTGCCAAGTGACAGATTATTGTTTTGACTAAAAATATTTTTGTATTGGTGGTCTTTTTTTTAGAGAGAGAGAGAGAGAGAGAGAATTATTTATTTATTTTTTAGTTTTCGGCGGACACGACATCTTTGTTGGTATGTGGTACTGAGGATCGAACCCGGGCCGCACGCATGCCAGGCGATTGCGCTACCGCTTGAGCCACATCCCCAACCCTGTATTGGTGGTCTTTAAAAAAATTTATAACCAAGAGTAATTCTATTTTTCTTTTTGTTAACAGACATATGTAGAGTGTGTCGGTCAGAAGGGACACCTGAAAAACCTCTTTATCATCCTTGTGTATGTACTGGCAGTATTAAGTTTATCCATCAAGAATGGTAAGTCATAATTTTAGAAAATTGTATAACTCTGAATTTCAGTTTTGTCATCTACACAAGAAGAATGATCATTTCAGTGAACTTGCTCTATAATTATTTTTAAAATTTTTGTTGTAAAAATTTGAAAAATTGGAAAAGAAATTCCCATAGTTCTTTAAGCCATGCTTGTTAATTTGGTATAATTGTGAGTATCCTCTTATTTATTTCTAGCATAGAGAAGTTATTTTATCTTAGGGAAATATTTTCTTTTTTAAGTTTTCAGTGGCATAATAATAGCTTACATGTATGAAATACTTTGTATCAAGAACTATTTTCATGCTTTACACATCCTAATTAATCTTTACATGAGAATTGTGAGGTAGAGTATTATTGTTATATAGACAAAGAAATGAAAGTATAGACAGGTTAAATAACTTTTCTTAGGCCATGTAGTCAGCCAATTAGTGACAGAACTAGGATTCAGACCTAGTTACTAGGTACTAGTATTAACCAATATTAAAACTGATGATGATGCTTGGGATTTTCTTATTCATTTAACTTTGAAGAGATTTTAATTTATGTTGAATGAACCTTTTTAAGAGAAATAATATATGTATATATATATTTTTTTGTCTTTAGCAGTTGTAAATTCTGTAATCTTAGAAGGCAGATAAAGGTTTAAGCATGTTCTAAATTTGAAATTGTCAAAATTGTTAAAAGCTCTATAATATGTTAAGTTTTAATAAAAACAGAACATTAGTTTTCAGTGAAACTTCAGTTTGTTGTAAATATTGTATTTATGAATGTATTTGTAATTACAGCTTAGTTCAGTGGCTGAAACACAGTCGAAAAGAATACTGTGAATTATGCAAACACAGATTTGCTTTTACACCAAGTAAGTTCTTTAGATGTTTTCACATTTAATTATTACTGGGAGCAAAAGGTGTTTTAAATGATTGTAAAGCATCAATTTTTAATTTTATTGTCTTTGATAGTAATAGGAAAAAATGCTTTTTTCATTTAGGAAAATATTTTTTAAAATGGTCATCTAACACACATGTTTTATAGGACTCTTTCCTTTTAATTATAGACAAGTTCAAGCATATACAAAGGTATAATGAATTCACATGATGTACCTATCACTCGGTGTCACCTGCATCTCAACCCATGGCCTATTTTACTTTGTCTATGCTTCTTTATTTCCCCATCCTTTTTGTTTATTATTTTTATCTGACCTTTTAAAAATAATCCTGTCATTTATATTTTCATTTGTACATTTTTTTCAGAATGTGGCTCTTAAAATGTAAGGATTCTGTTTTAAAAAATACATATTACCATTATCCACTTAGAAAAGATAATGATGTCTTGAGTTCATCAAATATTAAGTTTGGACAATCTTTTGAG
The DNA here is from genome assembly GCF_052094955.1 of Ictidomys tridecemlineatus. NCBI lineage: Eukaryota > Metazoa > Chordata > Mammalia > Rodentia > Sciuridae > Ictidomys > Ictidomys tridecemlineatus. The sequence goes on along the minus strand of NC_135477.1, from coordinate 254,894,324 downwards.
CTAAAATTATGTGTATATTAGATTAATAGTAATAAAGACAAAGTTTTAACTCTCCTTTTTTTCCTTGAGCCTGGATTTTTTGGGGGGTGTTGGGTGGGAGGTGATTTGAACCCAAGGGCAGTTAACCACTGAGCCATATTTGTAGACCATTTTGTTTTTATTTAGAGTTAGCATTTCGCTAAATTGCTCACAGCCTCACTATGTGCTGAGGCTGGTTTCGAAAGTGCTCTCCTCTTGCCTCAGCCTCCTGAGCTGCTTGGATTACAAGAATATGTCACCACGCCCAGCATAAGGACTGACTTTTTATAAACTCATATTTTGTAAGCCTTTTGTAAATATTCTGCAGGTTTAAAAACTTTTAAGTAATTCCTATGCCTATTGATAAAAATCTAATATTACTCATCTTAAATGGAAGACTATACTGACAAATAATTAAAATTTGAAGTATAATTTTTCATTTTGGAATCTCAGTGTGTTGCCCTTCTCTCCCAAACATCTCTTATGTTATTTTTTTTTTAAAAAAATCCTTTTGTGCTGCTCAGTATAGATACTGTAAATTCATGTTAGTTTTACTTTGTATTTGACGAGTATAAATAATTAAAAATCCACATTTTCACTCTTGGAGCTTTATATTCATTGCCATCAAAAATGTCAACTATTTTGTGGTCTTTTATTTTTTTGAACTGTATTAGTTACAGAACTATACAAACTAGTTGAATGTATTCATGAAGTTTAATAGGAAAATCTTTGGGCTTCTTTTGAGTTCAAGAAATGCTGCTTTTGTATATTTTAGTTTTTATTTGATCTTCTTATGAGGTTTCCTTTATTTTTCACAAAACTCTATTATTACTGGCTGAGTGACTTGCTCTTTTATTCCAAATATCCTGTTGAAGTCAGTGATTGATGTTTGTATATTGTAAAACGTTAATTATCAGAAATTGAACCCAGGCCCACTGGACCAGTGAGCCACATCCCCAGCCCATTTTTGTATTTTATTTAGAGACAGGGTCTCACTAAGTTTCTTATGGCTTCGCAAGTTGCTGAGGCTGGCTTTGAAACTCAGGATCCTCTTGCCTCAGCCTCCGAAGCTGCTGGGATTACAGGTGTGCATCACTATGCCTGGCCAAAATTTACCATTTATTTTTTTTCCTTGAATGTTTGTGCTGCTGGGATTACAGGTGTGCACCACTGTACCTGCCAAAACTTACCATTTATTTATTTATTTTTCCTGAATATTTATTTGTACTGTCTGTTTTTCTGAGTTACCTGTAGTGGAACTTTTGAATAAGCAGTTGTTTTTATTGGAAACATTTAAAAATGCTATTTTTCTAAAATCTGACAATTTTCTTTTTCCGAGTATGTTGAACAACATTTTGCAGAGAAGGGGGAAGATATGAATTTATCATTTAAAATTTTAAGTACTATGTTGAAATTAGGGGAAGGGTTGGCTTCATATAAGACTGTGGCTACCACATGAAATGGCTTCATTACAGTTGTGCTTTTTGAGTTCTGTGTCCTCATGCTTGTGTTTGGGGGAGTTCTTTCATGATAACATGATATCAACTTCCCTTTTGTTCTTGTTTCTTTTACCTGATCTATCTATCTATCTATCTATCTATCTATCTATCTATCTATCTATCTATCTATCTATCTTGGTGGTATTGGGGATTACACCAGCTCTTGGATCACATATTCTAGGCAAATACTCTACCACTGAGCTACATCCCCAGGTCTTTGTATTTTATTTTGAGACAGGTTCTCACCAAGTTTCCCAAGCTGGCTTTAACCTCCTGAGTAACTGGGATTATAGGTGTGCCATTATACTGGGCTCTTGACCTGATATTTTATGGCTTCGGAAACCAGATAATTATATTGTTTGAATGCTTAATCTTTTCTTCCTGGTTAGGCATTTTTTTCTTGTTGATTTCCATATTTTACATGTGATTTGTCTCCTAAGCAGCTTCTTGGGTAAATGTAGTATTGTTGTAACTATTTGATTAACTTTATTTTCATTGGAAAAATATTTAAGCACAATACATATATTGAACATTAAGATATTGCAGTGTTTATTTTCTGTTTATGAATTAAGGCATTTTAAAATCCTCATGAAATCCTGTGTATGCTTTTCCCTCTTAAAGTTTATTCTCCAGATATGCCTTCACGGCTTCCAATCCAAGACATATTTGCTGGACTGGTTACAAGTATTGGCACTGCAATACGATATTGGTTTCATTATACACTTGTGGCCTTTGCATGGTTGGGAGTTGTTCCTCTTACAGCATGTGAGTATTCCTGCCTATGTCAAAGTTACTTAAACATTGTATAACTACTTTAGAAATGTTGCCCCAGGCTATTGTTTGAATAACATTTAATTAGTTGGTATTTAATGTCATATTGATTAGGAAGTCTTGTTTAGGAAATATTCATCTGAACTCAGCATGAGTTTGATTTTCATTTGGTGCTGGGGATTGAACCCAGGACCTTATCTCAGCTAAACGTGTTCTAGCATTGAGATACAACTGAGAATGAATTTTTAAACAGGTCTGTTTCTTAAATGAATGTGAGAAAGAAGAATACAGTATACAGAGGTTAATGATGAAAGTTCATGAAAGAATTTAGAAAGTAAAAATGAAACCATAATTAGAAGAAACTCAAATTTTATTCCTTGACTTATACAGGAGCTTTTAAGGTCTTTAGTAGGTGGATTCTTTTGGGGTCTCCCCACCTCCTTTTAAAGATAGAAGATCTAATGGTCCTGAGTAATTGGGAAGCTTATCTTTCAGATATAAGAAGCTCTCTGGATCTTGTATACTAACCAATCCTCTTAGGTGATTATTGTTGTTCTTCTTTTCCTTAAAGACATGGAAAATAGTATATGAATGGCAGAATATATAGATATGATTTCTTGGAATTAAAAATAAGCAAGATTTTTAAACAAGTATGTAATTAATATTCTTATGTCTGCTAAAATAAAATTAACATGATTACCTGTGGAAATGAAAATATTGAAAGATGTACCAAATAGCAGAATAGGTTTGTTGAATAGTGGATTAGTGAGACAGAAGACTTAGTCAAGGAGTTCTCCTAGGTTGCAATTAAAGAGACAAATGTTCCAGGTATGAGAAAAACATATTGAGAGATGAAGGCTAGATCTAGTTGTTTCAACAACTGCTAATAAATAGTTCTATTAAGGCAAAAGAGATAATGGAGGTGAAAAAATGGTATCTTTTTTTTTTTTTGCAAGAAAATGACAATAAATGTAAATGGAAAAAGTCTCATATTCCTGAAAAATCCCAAATTTTCTAGAGCTAGGGAATATGGTAAAGGTATAGCAATGATATGCTTCCACTTCTGGATTGTCCTACAAAGTAGAGAAAATCAGACTGCCATCAGACTTAAAATCAGCAATGTGTAATGCTAAAGGAAAGTCCACTTAAAAACTTAAAATTTGGCAATATTTTTGAACTTAAAATTTCTCACCTGAAAAGACAACATAGAGAAACATTTCATTAGATGTGAGGGTTTGGAAAGTTTACCGTTTAAAACTTTTTAATGAAAAAAAAAGTTTTAGAATATACTTTAAATGAGCAAGGAATCAGAAAGATGTGAGACTCAAACGGGTGGGCTGGGGCTGTAGCTCAGTGGTAAAGTGCTTGCCTCACATGTGTGAGACACTGGATTTAATCCTTAGCACCACATAAAAATAGAGATATTGCGTGTTTATCTACAACTAAAAAATTAAAATAAAAAAGAAGTGTTTCTTATAATTAAGCTCATTTATTGCTAATCTGTGATAATTAATAGTTCTTAATAGCTTGGTACTAAAATTCCAGGTAACCTTAACATGGAAGCAGTTGTAGGGAGAGCTTTTTAAAGTTGCTTGACTTATTTGTGAGATTATAAATTCTCTACAGATAGATAGAAAGATAATGAATAACTGTGAATTAAGATGTAGGGGTATTCTGGGTGTGATGGTGCACATCTGTGATCCCAGAGGCTCAGGATGCTCTGGCAGAAGAATTACAAATTCAAGGCTAGCCTCAGCAACTTAGTGAGACTCTGTCTTAAAATAAAAAAAAAATTATAAGGGCTGAGGATGTGACTCAGTGGTTATGCACCTTTTGATTCACTACACAGTACCTAAATGTGAGAGTAACCAAACAATCCGTAACTAGACCCACACCTACACTGTGTCCTGATTAACCACAAAACATCCCAGTTCAGTGAGGGAAAGATGATTTTTTCAGTAAACGGGATAGCATCAACCAGATCGCTATATGGGAAACACGAAACGTATCATTACCTCAGTATGGCACAAAAATTAATTTGAGATCAATTAAAAGGCTGAGTTTGAATGTTAAAAAACAAAAAAATCTTAGAAAATGTAGACTACCCATAAAAGAAAATATTGATAAAGTCAATTTAGAATTAAGAACTTCATCTTCAGATGCCTTTAAGAGTAAAAAAGAAGCTACAGAGTAAGCGAAGATATTTGCAATACATATATTCAACAGAGGACTTATATTATGAGTATATATAAAGAGTCGTAAATACACTAGAAAGAAAAAGGCTAGATAACCCAATTAAAAAGCTGAACAAGTGTTTCTGGAAAGAAGATATGTAAGTAGACAGTAAACACATGAAAAAGTGCTCACCATCATTAGTCATCAGGGAAATGCTCAAGAAGATAGTCACTAGAAAAGCTAAAATTCAAGTGATTGACAGTCTTAAGTTGCTGCTTAGGAAGGTGGGACAACTGACATATGTGTACATTGATGGGGGCAGTGTATACGTTATAACTGCTTTGGAAAACTGACAGTACCTACTAATGTTGGCTATTACAAATACCTTATGATGTAGTAGTTTCATTCCTGGAACTATAGATAATAGAAAAAATAAGAGCCTTGTGTCCACTAAAGAATATACAAATAAATACTAGTACAACAGCTTTGCTAATAAATTGGTACCAGTCAAATCCTTTGAAAGGTAGAAATACATTGTGATATATCCATACACAGAATATTACAAAGCAGTGTAAAAGAGCTAACTGTTGTGACCTGGAATAACATGAATGGATTTTGCTTCTTTGAGAAAAAGAAGCCTGACACACTAAAGAGTATGGATTATATGATTGATGTACATGAAATTTTAAAAAAGGTCAATTTCATATATGGTGATAAAAATCAGAATAGTATTACCTTTTGCAGGTACTGTTGACTGGAAAAGGGCTTAAGGGAACCTTCTGGGGAGCTAGAAATGTTGAACACCTTGCTTTGGATGGTATTTACCTGGATACATACATATGTAAGAATTCACACAGCTGTTCACTTAAGATTTATGTAAAAATGTGTATCAGTTAAAAAGTAGCAAAACTTTATAGAGTAACTGTTATAAGAATAGAAACAGGATTATCAGTTAGGGAAACAGCAAATGAAAATTGGATAGATCAGCCAAAGGTAGGAAAGAAAGGAAGAGAAAAACAGAAAGGGAAGTAGAAGAATAACAGATAAATTTAAATATATCTGTAATTATAAGGGTTTACACTTTTTTTTAATAAAAATGTCAGTTTGTGTGCATATTATACTGCTCTACAAGAAAGAAATATAAGATTAAAGAGGTAGAAAAATAATTTTGTTAACAAATACTAATGAATAGCAGGAACCATGTTAGCTGGCCAGATATTATTCAAGATTAAAAGTATAATATCATTAAGTGGGACAAAGCATCATATTTTATATTAATAAAAGATGTAGTCCACTAACAAAATAAAATTAAAGAACTTTTAAATACTAGAAAACAGAACTGTGATATATGTAAAGCATTTATAGTCAAGATGGAAGACCAACATACCTCTCTGAAATCTGTAGATCAAAGAGTAAGAACAAATAAGTCCTTAGAGGATTCTGGTAACATTTAACATGTTTGATTTCTATCTAACTTGTTTATATACACACTATGTAAAATTTAAATTACATCACACAGTACTTACTCTATAACTTTTAGTGATGTACCTTGGCTCTCTTTCCATGTAGTACAAGATCTGCTGCTTTATGGTTTTTCTTTTTGTTTGTTTGTTTTGGTACTGGGGATTTAACCCAGGGACGCTTTACCACTGAGCTACATTCCTAGCCCTATGTATTTTTTATTTTGAGACAGGGTCTCACTAAGTTGCTTAGGGCCTCCCTAAGTTGCTGAGGCTGTTCTTGAATTTTCGATCCTCCTGTCTCGCTACCTTATGTTTTTAAGGGATCCACAGCACTCTGTAGTAAAGAATTCTGTTATATATGAATTCATTTTCCTTTCTATTGACATTTGGTGTGTTGTCAGTTTTACTTTGTTACAAGCATATCTGCTTTGGATATCTTATATACATATTAAGTAATTCCTACAATAGAAACTCATTCTAACCTTCCATTTTGACTTGTTTTTCTTTTTAATATTTATTTTTTAGGTTTAGGTGGACACACTATCTTTATTTTACATTTATGTGGTGCTGAGGATCTAACCCAGTGCTTTGTGCATGCTAGGCGAGCATTCTACCACCGAGCCACGACCCCAGCCCTTGACTTGTTTTTTAAAAGTCACCATTGATGTCACTAAAAATTTCTTGTGTAGGGTTCGGGGGGGGGGGCGACAAAAACAAAAAGACTCTAGGGAATTTTTAAACTAATATGCAAGTACTAGTTTGAAAGATAATCTCAGCATTTTCCTTAAGCCCATTTCCAAAGATGTAGTCACTCATTATGTCCAACATTCTACCTTTCTGAATAAAGACATTCTTTCTTTTCTAAGAGGATAAAGGGATGATAAAGCATTCACTCAGACTTCATCTTTTCCCTTCAGGGGCTGGATTTAGTACATTCTTTATTTAAGGACACATGAATCTGTGCTTTTAAAAATTTGGCTGCCGGTTTGCTGTTTGTAGCATTGGAGCATGTATTGTAGTAGTGAAGAATCTTCTTAATTTCAAAGATGTGTAATTCTAAAGCTGAAATATTTTATTCTTATGAATATACTTAATACATTTTGGAATTCTAGATTTTAAAAAATTCTCCACATTATAACTTTAAAAACATTTATTTTTAATTTTTTAGTTGTAGATGGACACAATACCTTTATTTTATTTATTTTTATGTGGTGCTGAGGATCAACCCTAGTGCCTCACGTATGCCTCAGCTCTACTACTGAGCTACATACAGCCTTAGCCCTCCATATTATAATTTTAAAGATCTTTAATTTAGACTCCCCCCCTTTTCAAGCATCTAAGTTCATTCAATAAAGACAGTTTAGAGAAAATCTAAACACTGAAAAATATTGTATAGCATTTATTTTTTTAAAATATTTTATTTATTTGTACATGGACCTTTGTTTTATTTATATGTGGTGCTGAGAATGGAACCCAGTGCCTTACACAGGTGAGGCAAGCTCTGCCATTGAGCCACGATCCCAGCCCATAACATATTCTTTAGTCACTATTTTTATGTTTGCATCACCATCTTTTTTTAAAAAAATGTAGGATTTTGAGACTCACACAAAACTTGTTTCAGTGCCTTTCACAGTGTTCCATTGTAACTCTTGATCTACTGTGATGAGTTTGTGATGCCGGTTGTGACTGTATGCCATCATGCCCTTTTTTGTAGGCCGCATCTACAAGTGCTTGTTTACTGGCTCCGTGAGCTCACTACTGACACTGCCGCTAGACATGCTCTCAACGTGAGTATTAAATCCGCATGACAATGAAAGTTGTGCAAAATAACTTGTACTGTTTTTTTTTCTTAATTTTTATTAGTAATTTGAAAATAATTTTTTTGAAAGTAATTTATTCTTTTGTTCCAAGACAGTTATTCATGCTTCTAACTGTGGAAGTAGCTAAAATATATAAATGATTCTTTTAAAACATAACCCCTTTTATATTTTAATGGCAAGATGATTTCTTCATTAGGCTCTCACACAGTTTGAGGTATTTACTATTTTTATAGGTTGAGAATAATTTAAATATGTTCTTGAGATTATTAGAATGTACATGCTAAAAACTTGTCACTATGGCTGACTCATTGTATCATAATTTGGTATTAAGCATTGTTGCTTGCCTTATGTTGGCAGGCTCCATATTTTCCCTGTCCTGATAGGCTTGTGTGCATCTCAGTGCACCTTTGTTACACCACTGAATGCTAGAGGCCTGGTGGGGATGGACAAAAGAAATTGTTATCACAGCTTTTTTTCTGTACCCCTGAATAGTGCTTTTTTTTCCTTCTTTCCCTTATAGAGTATAGAGTAGATCTATTTTTCCTGAAAATTTACTTTAAATTTCCATTATATCTTAGTGGTTGCTGTGTATTCCATAGCTCAGTTCTTGGGGTCATCTCAAGGCATACCATTTCAGTTTTCTTTTACGGAAGAACAAACTCTCTGAAACTTGGTGGTTTCAAAGAACTACCATTTTATTTGCTCAGAGGTCTCAGAAATTGGGTTTGGCTCAGTCAAGTTTATCTGTGGAGCTTGCCTGAGCTGTTCATGTATTTTATTGGGGCTTGATTATCTAAGATGGTCCTGGCTGAGATGACTTGGTTCTCCTTTACATGACTTCTCATCTTCCAGAAGGCTGGTTGGGGGAAGTCTTTACACAGTGGGCTCAGGACAGCATTAAAAGGGTGAATGAAAGTAGACTCCCAAGCCGCCTTGTTGGTTCTGGAACTTGGAAACATCCAGGCAATAAACAAAACCAGTCTAGATGTGTTAGTTATCATTTAAAACCTGCAGGAGCCATTCATATTCTCATTGCTGATGGCAAAGAAGAAGTTGAAGATATTTTGGTCTCAATACATTAGAATTTTAATGGTCTAGAAAGTTTCTTAGCAATAAAGTGATTAAGATTCCCCCTTTTGATTTATGAGCTATTGCAGACAATAACCCTTAGGAGACACACCAGTGCAATTATAGTTTGGAGCTACTAGGTCATGCTCCCAGGTTGATCCTTGTTCAGATTTTCAATGGAGGAAAAAGTAATTTATTCCATTAAAATAGTGGATTTTCTAAAGACTGCCAAGATAATTTTGAGTTATCTTTATTTTGAAATTATGGGTGTGGGTAAGGAAGGATAAGCTCTTCAGAGAGGAGAACCAAGGAACCAGAACCAAGGGATCTTCAGTATTATATAGCATTTCGTGTATTTTTATATATTAAACTAAAAATACTTTGCCTATTTGGACTTATTGAGGAGCAAATATACTTTGTTATTTGCAGGTAGTATCAAATCTTGATTTGTTTTCTAAGTGAAAATTTTCTATAAAGTGTATCATAGACTTCTTTGTCTTATACATGACATATAGGAAACCTGTCTGGAGAAGCTTCATTCTTTTTCTGATTTGATGATTCTATTAGTTTGTATGGACTTAGGTAAATGCTAGGTTTTTGAAGTTGTAAGTAAAAGAAGAACAAGGAAATTCTTTGTAAGGGTTTGAGAAGGTTGTTCACTTTTGGTAAGTTCAGTGCTTAACCTTTGTCAAGTGTTTGCTGTTTACTTTCTGTCTTCTGTTTCTTGACCAAGTTAAAGGATAGGCTGTGGATAGTTAATTGCTGTGTAGTTCTGATGTTATGTCTACTATAATACAAAAGTAGATACAATATAAGTTTATATTAGCTTTTAAAATAGGTTGAATTTCACCATCATTTTAAATAATTCTTTTGGAGAAACTGCTTTTCAACCCTAGAGTTAGATTTTTCTGACTGTTTTTACAAGTATTCTTTGGAGTAATTATATATAATTTTTTTTAAATAGGGAAAATTTGTTGGCGGATTGTTTGCAGGGTTGTTTTGTGGTGACGTGCACATTGTGTGCGTTCATCAGCCTGGTGTGGTTGCGAGAGCAGATAGTCCACGGGGGAGCCCCGATTTGGTTGGAACATGCTGCTCCGCCCTTCAATGCTGCTGGACACCACCAAAATGAGGTAACCTCCCATCCCTGAACTTGACTTCACTTGAGTAGGACATGAAAATTATGGTTGCCCATAAGATTCAAACCTTTGACTCTCATGTGCCTCATAAACGTTCTTTTGCCATTTCAAAGGAGTACATCAGAAAGGTTTGGAAGAAGATTAAGAGAAATAAGAAAAACCGACAGAATGCTTTCATGATTTTTGCCTCCTAATTTTCTTGCTAGATTGGCCAAAAAAAAAAAAAAGGATGTCACACTAAATGTTCTTCCTCTTTTTATCTTTCTTTTTTTTAAAACCAGGGATTGAATCCAGGGGCGCTTAAACACTGAGATACATCCCCAGCCCTTTTTTGTTTTATTTTGAGATAGCCTTGGCTGTGTTACTTACGGCCTTGCTAAGTGGCTGAGTCTGGCTTTGATCTTGGGATCCTCCTGCCTCAGCCTCCAGAGCTGCTGGGCTAACAGACATGCACCACTGTACCTGGCTGTTTTTCCAATTTTTTTCCTTCGGTTAATTGTTCAACTCACGCCTAGAAGTTAAGATACGACTTACTGGATATGTTTCTTACATGCTGTGTAACATTAAGGAGGCCTCCCCACTTCTTCGCTTGTATATTCTTCATATGAAAAAATGCCTTGCCTTTCCTGTCTTGTAGAAACATTATCAGGGCTGGGGATGTGGCTCAAGCGGTAGCGCGCTCACCTGGCATGCGTGCGGCCAGGGTTCGATCCTCAGCACCACATACCAACAAAGATGTTGTGTCCGCCAAGAACTAAAAAATAAATATTAAAAATTAAAAAAAAAGAAACATTATCAAAAGTAGAAAAATTGGAATATTATTGATAATCTAGTGCAGTTATATTTTTTTCTTTATGGGTTATGACATGCTTAGATACAAGAGTGTTTGTTAGTGGTATTAAGAAGAGGGTAAAGCCAAGTTCATTGGCATGCACCTATAGTTCTAACTGCTCAGGAGGCAGAGGTAGGCGGATTTTCTGTTTGAGGCCACTGTGGACAGCATAGACTCTTATCTTTTTTTTTTTTTTTTTTTTAAAGAAAGATGTAGAAAATAATTTTAGTGTCTTGCTGAGAAATTATGGGTCTGAAAATGTTATATAGATTAGCTGTTTGCTTGGAAAGGGAATAATTTATACTTTATAAAATTTTATTATGAAAAAGAGCTATATAGTAAATTAATAGCTTAATGTTTGCTTTTAGGACCTGTTTTTTTCAGTGTGTAGATTGATTTCATGAAAGTCTACCGTTTCGTTTTTCTTTATAAAGTGTAATTTTGAAAAGCATAACAGAAAATAAGACTATAAACTGGCGTTGTTCTTACGTAAGATTAACACGTTTATATTGGACCTCTTTAAAAAAAATTTTTTTTTTTTTGTGGCTGTAGATGAACAGAATGGCTTTTATTTGTTTTTATGTGGTGCTAAAGATTGAACCCAGTGCCTCACACATGCTAGGCAAGCTCTCTGCTACTGAGCTACAACCCCAGCCCTGTACCTTACATATTGAAGCATTTTATACTGCTTTGTTTTAGGATCTTCATTAAATCATGGGAGTTGTGGGGGTTTTCTTGTTTGTTTTGTTTTTTTTGCACTACTGAAGACTGAACCCAGTGCCTCACATAAGCTAGGCAAGTATTCCAGTGCTGAGTTAAATCTTCAAATTGCCTCAGCTTCCTGAGTAGCTAGAAATATAGTTGTGCATTACCACACCTGGCTGGGAGTTGTATTTTAACTTAACTGTCATTAGCTACAGTTATATCTTCACATTTGATAAGTACCAGAACTTAAAGAGTCAGAGAAGGATGTATTTAGTAAAAATTCCATATGTGCATTCTTACCCTTACTGACTGAGAAGAAATTAGAAACCATTTCCTTTAGTTTTTAAAGTGAAAATGGAATTAAGTTTTACATATGTATATGTGTAAATTTTTAAAAAGGTGTTTTTGTCTCTGAGATAGTAAAAACAGGAGATAGATGTCTTATAAAAAAGAATTACAGAATGTGTTCGAGATACCCGGATTTGTAAACTTACTTTCTATAATGCTTTGTGAAATGTTAATCCTTAAGTTAAACTTAAGTGAATATGTGTACTGTAAAGTGAGTTTGTTTTAAATATATATACCAAGTTGATCCCAAATCAGATACATTTCGAAAAGATGACTCTGAAGGAAAAAAAATTAAAGATGACTCTGAAGGTTTTTATTTTTTAATATTAGTAGGGTTTGTGTTTGCTAATTTTGTTATTTTAAGGGAGAACACAATTTGGGAATGAAGCCAACTGATGAGTTAGCTAAACTTCTGGGCTCTTCTGTCATTTTAGGCTCCAGCAGGAGGAAATGGTGCAGAAAATGTTGCTCCTGAGCAACCTGCTAACCCACCAGCTGAGAATGCAGTGGTGGGAGAAAATCCCGATGCACAGGATGATCAGGCAGAAGAGGAAGAGGAAGACAACGAGGAGGAAGATGATGCAGGCGTGGAAGATGCAGCGGATGCTAATAATGGAGCCCAGGGTAATGGTGCTTTTGCGCCCTTACTCTTTCTTCAAGACCATATATCCATTGGGTTGAAGAGAAAAGGACTAGAGTTTTCAAATTTTAATATCATAAAGTTCTATTTCTAACCTATTTTTACTCTGACAGACCGTCATTTATGGCTACGCATATGCAAAAATATGTTATTTTTCCTATGCAGTACGGAACATTTTGTGTTTTATATACTTATACAGGCTTTTTTTTTTTTTTTTTAAAGAATATGATACATGTTTACCTCATTTCTCTTTTTATTTCCATTGATTTAGTACAGCTTGTAAAATTGGAAAAGATCTTGAAGTTTATGTTGCAGGCCAGGTGCCATCATTTTTACCTATTTTTAATTTTCTAGCAGATTAAATTCTGGAATGTAAAAAGTAAGATCCAAGACTGGATCTGCCAATCATCTGTTAGTGGCTCACTGTCTCTTCTCTCTTCTGCTGCAGAGTTTTTCTGTTAAGCACTTTATTGTCTCTGGATCCACTTGACATGGTGGATATTTGAGTGTTTTTGTGTGACAGACACTCTTTGAGATACCACCTACATAGTTGTGAACAGAACATTAGGTCACTGTCCTCAGGCAGTTTCTGATTTAGGGAAGAGGTACACATTGGGATAAGTGTCATGCAGGTTGCTATATTATCTAAGGTTTCCTTGGAAATTCAGAGTAAATTACTTTTGACCTAAGATCTGAAGAGTGAGAAGAAGCAGGTTGTATAGTGGCAACAGTGGGCCTTTGCAGGGAAAGATCAGAGGCTCTGAGAATACAATCTTTTCTTACTACCTAGTACCTTGTCATCATCTCTCTTGGTCTGCTGCATTAACTGCTAAGTAGTCTTCCTCTTTGCATGTGTGCACCACATGGTTCCTATTACTCTCCTGCCTATTTCAGTGCTTTTTCCACTGTACTAAAGAATAAAATGAAATCCAGATTCTACATTTCTTTTATGTGATCCCTGTCCACTTTTCATACTTATATCTTCCACTACTCTGTTCATCACTGAGAAAGTTAGAATCCTCTGGCTTCCTTCCTTTCCTTAGATCTACCATATTTATTCCTGATTCAGAGTTGCTGAAGTCCTCTTTTTCACATAACTCTATTTCTTTTCTAGCACTTATCACAGTCTAGTATCACCTTATCTTATATGTACTGCTTACTTTAAGGTATGTATTTTTAGGTAGCATTTACTGTGTAACAAGCAAATAGTGTGGAAAAATTTTAAATGTTATTTAGCTTCTCAATATGATCTTATACCTAAAAGAATGCATTTTATTATTTATAGTTCAATTTCCACCCCTAATCTTTAATCTGCAATTATGTTTCCAGATGACATGAACTGGAATGCTTTAGAATGGGACCGAGCTGCAGAAGAACTCACATGGGAAAGAGTAAGATAAGATCTCTTCCTGTCACAATTCTGACATTTAATCCTAAAGTATATTTTAAAATTGGGCATATTTAGATGTATGCACTAATTTTGTAGAAAATAATTACCAGATTTTTTTTTTTTTGTATAGAACATTGTACTATTTGTGGTAAAAATATAGAAACTGATGATTTTCTATTTTTTGGTCTTTATTATAAAGCTTGCTTCATAGTTTCACCTGAAAGTATGACTTAAAAAAATCTTTTTTTTTTTTAGTTGTATATAAACACAATACCTTTATTTATTTTTATGTGGTACTGAGAATTGAACCCACTGCCTCACACTGGCTAGGCAAGCGCTATACCACTGAACCATAACCCCATCCTGAAAGTGTGAACTTTTGAAAAACTAAGAAGCAACTTAAATTTAAGTAGTAAATTTAAATTTTCACACTTCATTTGACAAAATAATGTATTTTTATCATGAAGTCTTGACTGGCTTTCTGTCCAATGGAAGAATTAAACTCATGGTGGAATTTTTTTAGATATTATATGCAAATGACTGGAAATAAAAGGACACCCAAAATATAAAACTCCTGTAGTCAGAGATTTTTTTACATTCCAAAAATGATAGGCTGTGTTGGAAAGTAGTGGATGAAGGCTATATTTAAAGATACTAAAAGAAAACCTATTTTATAAGAGTAGAAATCTTGTTGCATCTTGAACTAATGCACACTATTATTATGTATTTTAGATGCTAGGACTTGATGGATCACTAGTTTTTCTGGTAAGTAAAACTATATTTAATAAAAGAACGGTGAATTACTTGTCTTAGTGATTCAATAACTTCAGATATATAGTATGTGCTCCTTTTTTATACTAAAGGTCAATATGCCCTTTGGTTTTTGATTACTTCATGTTTGAAGACTATATTATATATATGTGTGTGTGTGTGTGTGTGTGTGTGTGTGTGTGTGTGTATTAAATTTTTTTAGTTGTCAGTGGACCTTTATTTTATTTATTAATATGCGGTGCTGAGAATTGAACCCAGTTTTCACGCATGCTCTACCGCTAAGCCACAATCGCAGCCCCTAAAGACTATATTTTATGTGTTAAATATTGGAGAGGCATAAAGGTATTATTATTTATAAAGGAAGTTATTTAATATTTGACTTTTAAAGAACTTATTTTTTAGTTGTAGTTTGATAAAGTATCTTTATTTTATTTACTTATTTTTATGTGATACTGAGGATCAAACCCAGGGCCTTGCACAAAAGCTAGGCGAGCGCTCTACTGCTGAGCCACAATCCCAGCCTAATATTTGATTTTGTTTAAAAAAGAAAATGGAGTCTAAAATTAATGGTGTTAATAGAATTTGAACTCTTGGGCTGGGATTGTGGCCAAACAAACTTGAATTCTTCTAAAAGTTCAGTCTTGTACTTAATGCCTATACCAGTGAAAGCGAAACAACTTTATATTCTTTTACAGTAAGAACCATAGTCTGACCTTAGGTTTCTACTGTTTACTCACCCCCACCCGTCTTTACCTAGGAACTGACTAAAGGGTGGGTGATGTGGCTGGATGAATAGATGGATCAGCAGTCATTGTGGACGTGATCATATGGCCATGAGAGAATATGTCTCTGAGATATGAACAAAGAAAGCCAGGGCATCAGGAGGAGAGGAGGGACAAGAGCAGGTCATGCTAGTGTTTTTCCAAGGGGAGGGAGCCGAACAACAGTGACCTTGCTGAAGTTATGAAAACAGAACGGACACTGAAAGAAGCGCTCTGTAGTTTACATTAGCACATTGTTTTGAATATGATTTTCAGATTTTGCTCCACTTGAAATTTTTCAGGTTTTGTCTAAATCTCAGTTTTTGTGAAAATCTATGGTTTATAAATTGATTTGTTCTTTTTTTATGTGTAAAACTATGAACTTTGAATTTTACTAGTCTTAGTTTTATGAGCTATCAGAAAAATGAAAAGTTGTACGGTTTCTAGATGGAAATCTCAAAATTATGGAGCAAAATTTCAGTCTTAGTTATTTTCAGTATTTGATAGCTGATTAATGGAGTAGTTCAGTCAAATATGTCATACTAAACATGAACTCACTGTGCTTTGTTAACATTCTTTTTAGGAACACGTCTTCTGGGTTGTGTCTTTAAATACACTGTTCATTCTTGTTTTTGGTAAGTTGTGTTTATGCTTTTACTTTTTATGATCTAATGGGAGGAGTTTGGCTTTCTAGGTGTCTTTTTACAGGTTTTCATTTCATTAGTAATTTTGGAATATTAAGGAATACACAGTGCAGGTTTAGCGGCCAGATCCCTAGTAGGTTCGCTCTTTTTTCTTAATGATTGAGGCATCCCCTTTTTTAAGAATTTACCATGCTGCTTATTTTTGTTATAAAGAAAAGATAATTAAATTTTAGAAGAGCAAAGTAAAATTTGGCAAAAAGGGTTTGAAAAAGAACATAAAAGTTTATACCATGATCATTTTAAGGATTTTTTTTAACTATAGTGCCATTTCACATTTTTCAAAATTATTATTATTCATTTAATATTTCCTAATCATTTTTAAAATTCACAAGTTCCCTTAAATGTATTATTATTATTGTTATTATTATTATTATTTGGTATCGGAGATTGAACTCATAAATTCACTAATTCACTCAACCACTGAGCCACACCTGCAGCCTTATTTTGTATTTTATTTAGAGACAGGGTCCACTGAATTGCTTAGTGCCTTGCCATTGCTGAGACTTGCTTTGAACTCACGATCCTCTTATCTCAGCTTCCTGAGCTGCTGGGATTACAGGCGTGCACCACCACTCCTGGCTTTAATGCCATATTATAACTGATTTGTTTGAAGATCCAAATATGGTTCACACATTACTTTTAAGACTTAAATTCCTTTTAATCAAGAGTATGCTTCTCTTTGCCCCAACTCACCCTATCCCATTTGCCATTGTTTTGTTGATAAGATTAGGTTAGCTGTACTTTACATTTACAGTGACATATTCTGTATGATATATTCACATAATCACATGCAACTGCTTCCTGGATGTCCTCTTCCCTCATCCTTTGACTCACATGTTTTCCATAACTTGGAAGTCAGATTTAAAGGCAAGATTAGATATCAGGATTAGTGAATTTATGACAGTTTCTTCACTGGTCACATTAATACTTTGTTTGAGGAGATACATAGTGTTTATTTTTCCATTTTTATTAGTGGATTCAGGAGATACCAACCTAAACTACCCCCCCCCTCCCCGTTTTTGGTACAGGATTGAACCCAGAGCCACTTAACCACTGAGCCACCCACCCACAGCCCTTTTTTATATTTTATTTTGAGGCAGGGTCTTGCTAAGTTGATGATGTTGGCTTTGAACTCATTAACTTTTTGCCTCAGCCTCCTGAGCTGCTGGGATTATAGGCATGTGCTACGTGCACTGCTGAACCTCTATTCTGAAATCCCAGTTTTCTCTTTACCTGATAAGATTATGTGTGAGATGACATTTTAGTATCATTATGAAAGTAGAAGGTTTCATCTTCCTTTTAACTAATGATTTTATTAACTCTTAATTCTACCCTTGGTCTTAGACAAAAGGCTGAGAACCAACTCTTGATGATCCTTGCCTGAATCATTTATTAGGTGTTACAAAGTACTGATTTTTCAAATTGTTATTTTTTTTTAAGAGAGAGGTGAGAGAGAGAGAGAGAGAATTTTTAATATTTATTTTATTTGTTTATTTATATTTTTTTTGGCAGACACAACATCTTTTGTTTGTATGTGGTGCTGAGGATCGATCCCGGACGGCACGCATGCCAGGCGAGTGCGCTACCGCTTGAGCCACATTCCCCAGCCCAAATTGTTAGTTTTAAAAAAATTTTATTGGCAGGTTTTTCTATAAAGATTTCATTCTTGCCAGGTGCGGTGGCACACACCTGTCAGCCCAGTGGCTTGGGAGGCTGAGACAGGAGGATCACGAGTTCAAAGCCAGCCTCAGCAATGGTGAGGCACTAACCTAAGACCCTGTGTCTAAATAAAATACAAAATAGGGCTGGTTAGGGCTGGGGATGTGGCTCAAGCGGTAGCGTGCTCGCCTGGCATGTGTGCGGCCCTGGTTCGATCCTCAGCACCACATAAAAACAAAGATGTTGTGTCCGCCGAAAACTAAAAAAAAAAAATAGGGCTGGGGATATGGCTCAGTGGTCAAGTGCCCCTGAGTTCAATCCCTTGGACCCCCACCTCCCGCACCAACAAAAATTTATTCTAATCAACTGGTCCAGTTCTGTATCTTCCATTTCTCAAAGAAGCCCTGGTTTCTTTTAGTGGGGGATTATACTAGGGGTGCTCATTGTTTTGATGTTGTAGTTTTCCTGTTTTATTCCCCTCCTTTTTAGCATTTTGCCCTTACCACAGTTAACATGAACTTTGTTGCTTAGGAGAAGCCAGGTAGATGCTCAGTTTTTTCCCTTTATTTATCAGTTTTCAGACTAAGCAGTATATGCATAACTACTACCTTTGTGTGCTAACTACTTCCAAAAAATTAAAACATTTTCTGTGATGTTGCTGTTTTTTATTTTATGGATGTTATTTTGGGCTTTCCCTATTTTTGAGTGTCATGAACTTCTAGATATGTATGTTTGTGCGTCTATAAATTTTGGTCATTAGTTTTTTTTGTTTTTTGTTCTTAAAGAGATCCATAATACCCTCTTCACGATGATTCTTGTGTCCTTTGACATGGTCTTATTAGACCTTAATAACTTTATATTATTCTTTGGTTATAATGTCCTAGGTGCAATACATTTTTGGTCCAGGTCTGAATCTTCCATTTCTCAAAGAAGCTGGTTCCCTTTAGTGGGGGACTATACTAGGGGTGTTCATTGTTTTGATGTTGTAGTTTTCATATTTTTTTTTCCCCTCCTTTTTAGCATTTTGCCCTTACCACATTGGTCATTTCTCCCTTGTTGGTTTGGGATTTGAAGAACATGTGAGTATAATACTTCTACAAACTTACTTTTGTTAATTACTCCCAAATTTGATATTTTCTGAGTAAGTAATAATTTTCAAAAGAGTTACTTCATGTTTTAGTCTGCCTTCTACAAAGGAATGGCTTGCCAACACAGTCTTATCCATTTCTTTTAAAGCTGTAACAGTGATCAGTAGATGGTAGGATATATGATGCCAGCTAAGATATGCTTTGAAATGCCTGGTCTTTCTGTTGCACAGGCCTAAGGCACTACTGTGGGAGAGTTTTCCACATGCTGACGTTCTAGCCACTTTATGAACTAGAATGTTCCTTTCTCTTCCTAGATGATCCATAGGGAATTTAGAAAATGAATAATATATCAATCAGTTGTTAAAAAAAGGATCCATTTTAGAATGATGGGCTATAGTGTTTTTTGAAGAATCTACTTGAATTTGGACATTTTATCATTATTTTCCAGAGATAGATATTTGAATGGTTTACTGCTCCTTTTGGGGGGACCTCAGAAGGACTTAGTCTTTGAAGAAGAACTGGCTGGGATCTTCTGTTCAATTTTGCATATATGAGATCTGATAGATCACTTTTGGAAGCATTTCAATTTTTAATACAGCTCCCCAGTTCTTACTAGTTGCATATAAGAACTTGAAAGGTTCAGATAAATGTTTTGATAAGTTTTTGTTGCCATTTGCTGTTTAAAACTTGGGAACCAAAAGATATAGATGGGCAGCATTTGTCATTCTCCAAATTCCTATTCCCTGTAAGTCAACAAAACGCATTTAAAGAGCAAGGGAAGCTTAAACAATGTTTCTAATGGTAGAGAATGAGATGGTTAGGATGTTGCCAGGTAGGTGGGTGATAGGCTGCTTGGGCAAAAGAGTGCTGCTTTGGTGTTCAGTCTTTAGCAGATCCACCTGGTAGCCAGCCTAGAGGCAAATTGTTGTATTACAGTGGTCTAATTTTTGTCAAATTTCACTCACTCTGTTATTTTGGCACCTTGGGTAAAATATTATTCTTTAGTTCTTCTTCATCTTTGAGTAATATATAGTAGTCTGGGAAAGTTACCTTGCAAATATATCATCCCAAAGGATTTTACAGTCATTTTCCAGTTATATATTGCCTAGGTGTTTCACTTTTGATCATTTGAATTGCTAATACAGTGATAAAACTGGGGTATAGGCTATGTGATAAAGTTGAATTTTTATTTATCTCTGTTTTATTTCCAGGTCCAAGCATCTCATTTTGAAGGCCTAATCACAACCATAGTTGGGTATATACTTTTAGCAATAACACTGATAATTTGTCATGTATCCTTTAATGAATCAAATTGAGTGGGCAGTATAAAGAGTTGTTTTTATTAGTAATAGAACTGTTTTCCTTCCCCTTGTCATCTTAGTAAAAGTTGTAATATTTGTAGTAAGAGTAAGGTGAACAAAATGTGAAATGATATTTGTCAGAAAATATTGAATATAATCTAAGTAGTTTCCTGTTTTATTGTACCCTTCAGTATTCAGTTTTTCCTTGACTAAATGCTTCAGGGCTTGGCAACTCTTGTTAAATTTCATAGGTCTCGTCGCTTACTAGGAGTCTGCTATATTGTTGTCAAGGTAATTCCTTTTTGTAAGTTAAAACTGGAAGTAGTTTCTTCTACATTTGGGTGATATGATAACATTTATTTTTTACTTCAAAGGTCTCTTTGTTAGTGGTGGTAGAAATTGGAGTGTTCCCTCTCATTTGTGGCTGGTGGCTGGATATCTGTTCCCTGGTAAGTGGAGTATTCTTTATCATAAAATCTCATAATTTCAAGGTTTCAAAAAAGAAAGTCTTCAAGATAGTTTTCTTTAAAAAAAATTATATATATATTTGGCATTAGGGATTTAACCTAGGGATGCTCTACCACTTCCTAGGCCTATTTATTTTTTATTTTGAGACAGAAGTTATTTAGGGCCTCACTAAATTGCTGAGATTGACTTCAAACTAGTGATCCTCCTGCCTCAGTCTTCTAAGTCACTGGAATTACAGGCATGTGCCACCATGCAGGGCTTAAAATAGATTCCTTTTATAGGAAGTAGAATCTTAATATTGATTGCTCTAAGCTATTTTCAGTGGCTTTTTTTTTTTCTTTTTTTTGAAGCTCTGTATTTTCAGTGTCATGGTATTTTGGTTGGGATGTTCTTAATAGCCAGTGGAGAATTTTATTTATTCCTTTTAAATTTTATGATAATGCCAGTCATTTCTTTTAACTAAGATGCTCAGTCATTATCTCTATTGGCTGTTAGTGGTAATCAGTTTTTTTTAATTTTTCAAAAGAATTTTATTTGTAGAAAAGCTGCTTTTGGTTCTGAGGTAAACATTTATCCCTCTTCATTACTATTAAAAATTCTTGTGAATGCAGACCCATAACCAAGATAGGAAGCCTTACATTAATTAAAAATGGTTCTTTTACAGTTACACCATTAGTAAAACTCTTACCTACTAATTGGTTTGTCATTCTTTTTTTTTTTAATGTTTGGAAGTTTGAAAGTGTATATGCATCTTTTGAAGTAATACCCAGTTGTATATCACGAATATACTGTGAAATGGCATAAAGAGAACTGCAGCAGGGTGCGGTGGCGCACTCCTGTGATCTCAGTGGCTCTAGAAGCTGACGGGATTGTGAGTTCAAAGCCTGCCTGAGCAAGTTAGTGAGGTCCTAAGCAACTCAGTGAGACTATCTCTAAGTAAAATTTAAGAAAGGGCTGGGTATTATGTGGCTCAGTGTTTAAGCACTGCTGGGATCAATTTATGGTACCAACAAAAGAAAAAGAAAAAAGAACTGCAGCTCTAGAACATCATACCTTGTGTATATAGTGATTTATTTACTTATTAGAAGGTAGAGATGTTAATTTGACAAATATAGGTGGTACATATCTCTTTTACCTGTTCTATTTTGACTTAGGAAATGTTTGATGCTACTCTGAAAGATCGAGAACTGAGTTTTCAATCGGCTCCAGGTACTACCATGTTTCTACATTGGCTAGTAGGAATGGTGTATGTGTTCTACTTTGCCTCCTTCATTCTGTTACTGAGAGAGGTAAGTTCTACAGGGAAATGCTGATGCTGTACAACCAGTTATGCCTCAAAGGCTGTGATAATTTCCTAACTAAACTATATTCTCTATTATTTTAGGAGGGAATAACTCATAGGGAATTATTGACTTGATTGCTCTAAGCTATTTTCAGTGGCTTCTGTCAAAAATTGACAGATTAACAATTTTCCAATATGATTATACTGAGGAAAACAAACTTGTTTTACTTTGTAGACATCAGTACCCATCCTCTTAATCTAAAGTCTTTGAGTTGGTGTGATACAAGTCTGTCTCAGATTTCATTCAAGAAAATGTAATACTGGGAAAAACTCCAACAAAAGATTTGTAGAATTGAATATGTAAGTTTTGAAGCAGGCACCTTAAGTATATAGAAATACAGTGAAGGTCCTTTTATGATTCCAATTTATGATTGCAGTTCACTTGCCAGATTGGTCCATCTACTGATCCTAGTTTCAGAATCTGGCCCTTACTGTTTGGAAGAGGAGGAGAGCAGATTAGTATTTATTTTTTAAATGATTTTTTTTAGTTGTAGATACACATAATACCTTTCATTTTATTTTTATGTGGTGCTGAGGATCAAACCCAATGCCTCACACACGTCAAGGCAAGTGCTCTATCACTGAGCTACAACCACAGCCCAGCAGATTAGTATTTAGTTAGTATACATTTCAAGCCAATTGCCAGATTCTGTTCTGTATGCCGAGGTTATAGAAATAAAGACAGGATTCCTGTTCTCTGTTCATAGGATTGGATACAGCTATTCAACAAAGTTAATTTACTGAGAGCAATGAGGGAGATGTGCAGGGCTAGGAGAACAGACCAGAAATACAAAAATTATGAAGTCTGAATGCTGTTCATGGTACACTTTGCTCTTTGAAATATTCGAGGAGGGAAGCAGGTGGGGCTAAATTCTTCTGAATCGTGTAGTGACTCAAACAAGTGATTGAGACTAAAGAAAGTACAGTAATGTTTTTAAAAACAAATTATATGTAAATACTAAATTTCACTGTTAACATGATAAAATTTTTTGGTTTTGTTTTCAATTTATAGTTCATTGAGTCCATGTATGAAAACGTCACAAATATGCAGGCTATGTTAAAATTAAATGGTTTTTGAATCTGAAAAAAAAAATAGAAGTAACATAAACTTTGGATGGCAGCTATCTTTATGATTTTCCTTGATGATTTAGATTGATTCCTGTATCAGATGCTTTTAGTTAATTTATTTCTTCGTCTTTTATTTTCTAAACCAACTTCAGTTTAGGTGTTCAGAACTCAATGCCCAAGACAAACACACCTACTCGAATACTGTTACTTCTCAATAGCCAATCAGTGTGTTGTCATCTATATTTATATAATATACTGAACACAGATGTAGCTATAGTTACATGCTTATCCAAAATATCCTGAGTTACACATCAATTGCAACTATTAATGACCTGAAATATTAATATACATTTAAGTTAGCATACAAATCTAGTTCCAGAGGTACTCATTCATAAACCAGATTTCTAATCCTAACTAAATAATGTCAGCATAATGAATGTGTCTATAGTATGTATATCATACACATTGTATGGCACAATTAGAAAATTAACTTTCTTGGAATAAAAAAATAAATCTGTAACCAGTAACACATCATTATAAAACTAAAACTTTAAACAACTGGGATAAGAATAAAGTTTCATGAAAATATAGACAATAAGTAATGTAGAAACAAGGAAATGTGATTCCCAGCATGGTGGGCCTCAGCATCATGAAACATGGCCCTGTTCCTGGTCTGGCCTGTTCAATAACTCAGAAATCCCTTTGGATAAAATATTTTATAATTAAGTTTTTTATTTTATTAATGTGGACTTTTGTTGGCTAATGTCAGGGAGTTAGAAACTCAAGTATTTTTTTAAAAGTGTATTTTTAGCTGTAGATGAACACAATATCTTTATTTATTTATTTTTATGTGGTGCTGAGGATTGAAGCCAGTGCCTCATATGCTCCAGGCAAACACTCTACCACTGTGCCACAATACCAGCCCGAGATCATATATTGTTACTACCTCAATTGGTAGATGGGAGAAATATAGGCTTAGACAGAATAGATGCTTTACACAGGGTAATTTTTGGAGTTTGAACCCTGAGGGCATAGTACCCAGCTTCATATATTTCCTCAGAGCCTCTTGTGTGATGATTTCCATTCAGAAGGGGAAAAAAAGATAATAAAATGAAGATACTAAGAAGTTATAGGATTTTTTTTCTTTCTTTTTCTTTGGTATTGGGGATTGAACTCAGGGGTGTTTTACCACTTATCAACATCCTTTTTCTTGTTGAGGCTGGCTTTGAATCTGCAATCTTTTTTTTTTTTTTTTTTTTTTAAAGAGAGAGAGAGAGAGAGAGAATTTTTTAATATTTATTTTTTAGTTCTCAGCGGACACAACATCTTTGTTGGTATGTGGTGCTAAGGATCGAACCCGGGCTGCACGCATGCCAGGCGAGCGTGCTACCGCTTGAGCCACATCCCCAGCCCAATGAATCTGCAATCTTTACCTTAGCCTCCCAGGTCATTGGGATTATAGGCATGTGTCCCTGTGCCCAACAGAATTTAATTAAGATAACTCCTCTAGGGAACTGTAAAACTGAAATCACATCTACTCTTTGGGACACTAAGTTGTAACATAATCCTTTTCCTAGGTGATAACAAGTTAGTTCTGATTGTGTTTAATTTTCTATTTAAATTTCTTAACAAATTGGATTCTGAATTTTTTTCCCCCTAGTGAAATGATTAAAACCATCACAGGTCGTCAAACCACAGGTCTGTTTTCATAAATATTAAAGTTTAGGAACTTTTTCCCATGAAAATCATATGAATTTTATGGAGCCTATTTTAAATACTGGAATGATTTCAGGAGCGTATTTTTCAGTAATGTTTTAACTCATTATTACAGAACCTATAGACTTTGGAGGTTATTTATAACACTTAAAATATATTTACAGGTACTTCGACCTGGTGTCTTATGGTTTCTAAGAAATTTGAATGATCCAGATTTTAATCCAGTACAGGAAATGATCCACTTGCCCATTTATAGGCATCTCCGAAGATTTATTTTGTCAGTGGTGAGCAGACCTTTCCATTGTTCTTTTTGAATAAAGTGTGCTATTCTTCAGTTTCATTCTTCAGTTTCTTCAGTTTCATTTATTCTTCAGTTTCTTCAGTTTCATTTAACG
Source organism: Ictidomys tridecemlineatus (assembly GCF_052094955.1). Lineage (NCBI taxonomy): Eukaryota > Metazoa > Chordata > Mammalia > Rodentia > Sciuridae > Ictidomys > Ictidomys tridecemlineatus. Next base: position 254,869,183 of record NC_135477.1, on the reverse strand, counting down.
GGGTTTTTGTTGTTGATTTTGGATCAGGAGGGCTGATAGATTACACTTATCTAAGCCTGTGGAACTCATTTGTCAAATAGCTGTTTTACTTCTTTGTTAAAAATAAATAAAATGAAGTTTACTAAAATAAATATGCCTTCTAGTTGTGTAGTAGCATGATTACCAATTATGGGTGTTTGAATTCTATTTAATTTGCATCCAAGTAATGAAAATTTGTTACTGCCTTCTAAAGTATAATCTTAATAGAAGCATCTGAAAGTTTCTTACATCTGTAAGAAATAATTACCTGGGTAAACAAAACAAAATTCTAAAAGTAATATTGTGCTTTTTGGAATCTTTTATGGCCATTAATAGGGGTCATGTCTTAGATGATTGCAGATATTTATTTAGTTGAAGTTGTAGGCAGTTCTTCATCATAAGATTCTAGTTCTCTTCTGGTAAGTCCTGCAGTGATGATTCTTTGTGGCTCCTGTTTCAGCTCTTGTGACCTGGAGAAAGGGGTCAATCCTTTCAATGAGGGGAACAGCCATTCTAGGAATGTAATTTATATGGAGTGACCCAACGATAGTATAAAGAGTGAAACCACCTGGGCTCTGAGTAGATACAGGCGTGGGCAGAGAGTTAATTGTGTTTAGAAGTCTACCTGCATTGCATAAAAGTGGTGGACTCTCACAGTGCTGTCGTGTCCTCTTTTTTTACTGCAGATTGTCTTTGGCTCCATTGTCCTCCTGATGCTTTGGCTTCCTATACGTATAATTAAGAGTCTACTGCCTAATTTTCTTCCCTACAATGTCATGCTGTACAGGTAAGTTGCTAAAATTTAAAATAGCTGTAATAATTTACCACTGTTAGGAATTTGATGGTCAGATTACAATTAAACTTTTAAAACATTAATTTCTCATAGATACTAAGAAATTTTTATCTCAGGTCTAGATCAAGGTTTTATTATCCTTTTCCAAAATAAATCATTATTCTGTCCTTTAAAGTTGTCTTTGTTTTATTACTTAATTCTTTCTGTAATCTCTGTGAAATTACTTTATAAATATTTGCTCTTTTATCCAAGAGAGCAGTAGTAATTCCTTTTTTTTTTTTTTTTTTAATCAGGAATTGTACCCAGGGTGCTTAATCACTGAGCCATAACCTCAGCCCTTTATAATATTTTATTTAGAGACAGGGTCTTGCTGAGTTGTTTAGGGCCTCACTGAGTTGATGAAGCTAGCTTTAAACTTGGTAATCCTTCTGCCTCAGCTTCATGAGCCACTGGGATTATAGGCATGCACCAACACACTTATTTGGGTCTTAATGCCTTATATAGGAAATCTCAGATTTGTATCCACTAAATTAAAACTGACAAATATTTATATGTTGATTTTTTTCTTAAGTGGCAGAAAAAATGCTGGTAATGAATTTAAAATACAAAATTCAGTTTTTGCTTTTTAAATTGTTACTCTTTTGCAGTAAGACTTTATTTTTCTACATGTAGGACTTTTGTAGATTTGTAGGACAATTCTGTAATTCTTACTTTTTATTCATGTATAGTGTGTGTTTGGGTTCCGTTGTGATGAGAACCAGAAAACAGGTCTGGCTTTATATATTGTTGGAATAAAATCATTTGGTAATCAGTTGTATCTATAAGTTTAACAACATTTTTGTGCTATATATTAGTATCTAGTTCATTCTTTCCTTCAACTGAGGGTTCACCATATGGCAGGCACTTTTCTATATCCTAGGGGTATAACTGAACATAACAGAATCAAGAAAAATCTTTGTTCTATGAAGCTTACATTTGGGGATAGGAGACAGACTTTAGAATAGGTAGAATATATAGTATGCCAAATGGTTATAGTGCAGAAAAGTGAAGTAGGGAAAGAGAATACGGAGAATAGCCAGGTTGGGGTTGCTATTTAGAAAGAGTGACCAATAAAGAGCTGAGAAGGTGACAGCTGACAAGAGCCCTGAAGAAGGCAGTGAAGGGGTATACTTAGCCCATATGACCAGGTCACATTTACCTAGAGAGCTAGCATAGATGAAAGAAGAAGGCAGAGCCTGGGGCCCTTTGGTTTTCCTAGGTTGATCTTAACCTTTCAGGGAGAAAATGTTGTAAGAAGGAAAGGGTGAACATTTGTAAATCATATTACTCACATAACAAGGTGAGAGCCAAGGTCTGACCTTTGACTTAATACCATGAAGGCCATTGGTGACCCTTACCAGAAACAATTTTGGTAGAATTTGGGAGGGAAACTTCACTGAGTTAGAGAGAGAGAGATGGGGAGAGAGGAGAGGTAATAAAGACAGTGAGTTTATTTGACTCACTGGATTTTGTTTTTAATTTTATTCAATATTTAATATATAGTTACAATGGAAAATAGAATTCACATTATACATCATGGTTCTTTATATTGTCTTAGTGATGCTCCAGTAAGCGAACTGTCCCTTGAGCTACTTCTGCTTCAGGTTGTCTTGCCAGCATTACTCGAACAAGGACATACGAGACAGTGGCTGAAGGGGCTTGTGCGAGCATGGACTGTCACTGCGGGATACTTGCTGTGAGTATATTTTTATCAGTCCACCCTTTTCTGGAGAATGTACACAATTTTTATCTTGTTATGGAGGTTTGATTCTTGTCTAGGTTCTTTTATGCTGTTTATACAGGCCAAGAATTTATTTAATTTTTTTAGCACATTATAAACAAATTAGCTTTCCTTTATTTTTATAGATTCTAAATTGATAAACTCTTCTCAGATTTGAATTCTCAATTGTTTAGTAACCATATTTCATTAATTTATTGTGATTTAAAACTTTCACAGAAAATGTTGGGGATTCTGTAGATATCTTAACATGAAATATTATAGATTTGGTTTTATGTAATTGAACATTTATCTTCTCTAGCCACTTCTCCCCAGTCTCATTTTTTTTTTTTTTTTTGGCTTAAGTGATATGCAGCTAGGAGAATTTAGTTAAGCTACATATCACAGTAGTTATGATTGTCATCTGGAGAGAAGAAAATAATTTCTCCCATCCTAAAGATCTTCACATGGAATGTTTTGTATGTTGTCTTTTTTTTTTTTAATTTCCTGATTTCTTTTCAGATGTTGGCAAAAACCAAAATAGATTAAATGTGTGGTCTATAGATTCTACATATACATTTTCTACTCTTAGTAAATATTAAGAAAGCAACTCTCATGGCTACCATTTTATTTTGACCTGAAATGAGATTTTTTTCACTGATGTAATTTTCACACAGGGATCTTCATTCCTATCTGTTGGGAGACCAGGAAGAAAGTGAGAATAGTGCAAATCAACAAGTCAACAATAACCAGCATGCTCGAAATAACAACGCTATTCCTGTGGTGGGAGAAGGTCTGCATGCAGCCCACCAAGCCATACTCCAGCAGGGAGGTCCTGTCGGCTTTCAGCCTTACCGCCGGCCTTTAAATTTTCCACTCAGGGTAAGTACTATACAGACTTAACTAGAAATGCTTTTTTCCCAAAATTTCTATTGAGAGTTGTGCTATTAGCATTGGTGTTGTATGGTTATGCCTTAAACTTTCCTGATAAGAACCCATGTTTTATTACCTTCATTATGCAACGTAAGTAAGGGATCAAATAAGTTTATCAAATTTTAGAGATGGGCCATAGAGTTGGGATTTCATGGGGTTTTGCTCTTTCCTGTTTGAGAAGGAGAAAAGACTATACAGACTAAGAAAGAAACTAACATTGGTAATTTCAACTGTGTGTCAGGAACTGGAATAAGTATTTTAATGTTTTTCCCCCACTTAATCCCCACTCAAATATGGTGAGGTGTGGGTGGTAATCTCACCTTAATAGCTGATGAAACTAAAAGTCAGATTGGTTAAGTAAGTGTCCAATTTCATCATCTTAAACTACCAAATAATCAGTTTATGATTCACAATTTTATCGAAAATGTAAGCTGATGACTACTGTATTATTACAATGCAATGAACTCATCCTTCAATTACATCCAGTCAGTTATATTTTAAATGCCCTTTAATAATGATATGAGCTTATGAGTAGGATCATTTTGAAACTTGGGTAGGTTATTTACCTTTCAGCCTTGGTTCTTTTTTTCTAAAAATAGTTGTAATAATGCCTTTCTGGACTGCTTGTGGATCAGATGTCTTCATTGAGTCTTACAGATATGTTTTCCATACCTCACCATTTCTGATGCCCATGAAGGATATAGAGAACATGCATAGTCTTTGCCCTGAAAGAGCTTACAGTCTACTTGGGGAGATAGGAAAACAAGCAGTGGCAGATTTGGGTTCTTAAGGTAGATTATGGACAGAGGGTGCTGTGATGGCTTCATTGAGAAGCCACTGGTGCATAGTATAAGCCCAAAGGAATCCCCATGAAGGGCATGATGCCTGAACTGTATTAATAAAGTAGAGAGATCAGGCAGAGAAAAAACTGGAAAGTGGGAAGAGCATTCCACAATATGCCAGGAAAGAGTACTTTAGCCATGGTGGACTTGGAACTGCAGATAATTGAATATGTTTGAAAGGTGGGCATGTATGCAGGAGAGAGGTGAGGCAGAAGGGGAGCAATGAGAGATGGGGCTTTTGGATGTGCAGGAACCAGTTAGGGGAATGTTGAACATTGTTTGTGCCATAGTCATTAGTGTACTGTTGTTCTTCCTACTCCCTTAAGGGAAAAACCACTGTTCTAATTCTAGAGGACTTTGCTTTATAACTGGAGGAAACACGAAGGTCATCTTTTCCTTTGCCTCTTACTCTTAAAAGCAGGCGTCAAGGTGGGGAATTGCTGGAGGGACTGCAAATTGGTGCAACTACTAAGGAAAGCAGTATGGAGATTTCCTCAGAAGACTTGAAATGGAATCACCATTTGACCTACTTATCCCACTCCTTGGTTTATACCCAAATGACTTAAAATCAGCATACTACAGTGACACAGCCACATCAATGTTTATAGCAATTCAGTTCATAAACTATGGAACCAACCTAGGTGCCCTTCAACAGATGAGTGGATAAAGAAAAAGTGTTATATAGACACAATGGAGTATTACTCAGCCTTAAAGAAAAAATAAAATTATGGTATTTGCTGGTAAATGGATGGAGCTGGAGAATATCATGCTAAGGGAAATAAGCTAATCCCAAAGAACCGAAGACTGAATGTTTTCTCTGATATGTGGATGCTAATTCACATTGTGGGGTGGTGGCTAGGGAAGAATAGAGGTACTTGGGATTAGACGGGAGTGAAGGGAGGGAGGGGATATGGTGGTAGGAAGAATAATAGAATAAATCAGATATTATTACTCTGTTTACATATATGATTACACAACCAGTGTGATTCTACACCATGTACAACCAGAAACATGAGAAATTACACTCTGCTTATGTATGACGTGTCAAAATGCATTATATTGTCATGTATAACTAATTAGAATAAAAAAAATAAAAAAGCAGACCTGATAGGGAATTTCTTTTTTCCCTTTCCATGGTCTTTACCCAGCCTTCTTGGCTCTCCATGAACAAAAAAAAAGGCCTTAAGCAAAAAGTACTTTCTGACTAGATGAGAGAATCACTAAGGGTTCCCCCCACCCCCCCTAAAAGTTGAACCCAGGGGTACTTTACCAATGAGCTACATCCCCAGTCGTGTGAGTGTGGGTGAGGGTGTATATGTATACACTGGGGATTATGCCCAGGAGTGCTTAACCACTAAGCCACAACCCAGCACTTGTTATTTTTTATTTTGAGACAGGGTCTCACTAAGTGCTCAGGTTGGTCTTGAACTTGTGATCCTTCTGCCTCAGCCCCTTGAGTTGTTTGCCACCATCCCCCAGTTAGGCAGTTTCTTTTCAATGAGAAAATCGTGTGGTTTCTTTGAGGTATGTTGTAAAATACATGTGAAAACTCTATGCACTCTTTGTTCTGCTTTGCAGATATTTCTTTTGATTGTCTTCATGTGTATCACATTACTGATTGCCAGCCTCATCTGCCTTACTCTACCAGGTATGAGTTTATTCTACTTTTCAGCTATTAATATCATTATTTTTTAAAAGGTCATATCTTGCAGAAATGTGATTTTTTTCCCTCAGATATGAAATTATCCTAATTTTTAATTCAGTATAGAATTTTGATCTATTTAGGAGTCCTCATTTTATTGAACACATTCCTTAGAGCATTGGGGACAAATCAAAATAAAATTTATGAATGGATTTGTGGGGCTGGGGATACAGCTCATTCAGATACAGCTCATTGCATGCACAAGGTCCTGGGTTCAATCCCCAGCACTACCAAAAAAAAAAAAAAAAAAGAAGGATTTTTGGCATAAAGTACCTACGCTCAGTTTTTATGGATACATTACAGGGTGGATTTTCTAAAAGTAATTTGTATGATGTATCAGTTTTCCAAGCCAGTGTTTTAATATGAATTATGTTTGTTTTCATTATATAATTGTCTTTCCCATCTATTGTATACTGTTCCTAGAGAGCATTATGAAGCCAGACTTTATTCTCTTTATCATCTGGTATTCACAAGTACTAATCTTCTCTGGCATTAAGATTTGTTGGATATTTTAATGGATAATGTTTCTTCATTTAAAAAGTATACACTGCAGTTTAATATAATTTTCTCCAGAGGTCGGAAATGAATGGGATAGAATCCTAAACCAGTGACAGAGTTGCAGAATAACTTAGTCCTCCTCATTTATATCCAGCAAGAAAATTCTAAATCATGTTGACCATGATAACCACTTAAGTACCACTTAAGTAATAATTAAATAGAAGGTATAGAAATATTAGATTTTTCAACACTAAGAAAAATACTTAAAGCTACTTTCAACTCTTATCAGACATAAATGTATTGTTCTCTTGATTATAACACCAGTTCAATATAATTTCATATAAATAAAGTTTATATTAAATGTGTATTCCCATAAATCTTTAGGCTGGGCAAGAGAAACTAGGAAAATTAATTTCAAGTGATGTTTCTAAAAAAAAAAATTGCCCCTGTAAGTTGAAGAAATTATTATTAAATCTCCCAATTAGTAAAAACAAACAAACAAACAAATAAATAAATAAATAAGAATTTCAGCTGGGCATGGTGGTGCACATCTGTAATCCCAGCAGTTTGGGAGACTGAGGCAGGAGGATTGCAAGTTCAAAGCCAACCTTAACAATTTAGCAAGGCCCTGTCTCAAAGAATTAAAAAAGGGGCCGAGTATGTGATTCAGTTTTTAAGCATCCCTGGGTTCAATCCCTAGTACCCCCTCCCCAAATTATTATTATTGTGATAAAATAAATAAAATTTCATTTTTTTTTAGTTTCTAAAGCATAATGATTTTTAGCCTTGAAGATTTTGTGTGTGGTGGTGCATACTTGTAATCCACGACTTGGAAGGCCTCAGCAACTTAGTGAGGCCTTAAGCAAATCAGAGACCCTGTCTTTAAACAATATATTAGAAAAGGGCTGGGGATGTGACTCAGTGGTTAAGTGCCCTTGGGTTCAATCACTGGTACCAAAAAAACTAAAAGGTTTTGCTCTGAAGTTTACTCCAACTTATATCACAGGTATTAAAATGACAAAGCTTAGTTAACTTGAAGGCAAGGTAGTACTAAACATGTTGCTAAAAAACATTTATAGTTTTTAATGTTTCATTTTCATGTTTTTAACCATAAATATTTTTTTAAAAATTAACAAAAGGAAACTATTTTTATACTAGAATAATTTAGTTTTTCCCCAGTTCTGTTGCTCATGCTTGTGATCTGAGTGATATGGGAGGCTGAGTGAAGCAGGATTGCCATGTTCAAGTCCAGCCTCAGCAACTTAACAAGACCTTGTCTCAAAATAAAAAGGACTGGGGTATATAGTTCAGTGGTAAAGCAACCCTGAGTTCAATCCCCAGGAACTTAGTTTCATTAAACATTTTTTAAAGTAAATGTTTCCCTTTAATCAGGTTCTACCATATAATGGAAAGTAATTTTAGGAATACTGAGATATAGTTAGAGGGTATACAGATGCTGTTTGACCTCAATAAGTTACTTTTCATTAGTTACATATTAACTGATAACGTTGTTGCAAACTAAAAACTAACCCTCTCAACACTTTTTTGATGAGAAATATAGAATAGTAGGTGGTCACTAAATGTAAAACTAGCACCAAAACAAAAAAAGAAATATATGTAGAAAGTAGATATTTCTATGGAATTATTGATGATTTTGATATTTTCAAATTAACATGCACATGCTTATTTTATATCATATGCCACATACCCAGCTCAGATCACATTCTCATGTAACATTTACAGATATTTGTCCCCCACACACACACCCTGGGTTTCAAACCAGGGCCTTTCTTATTCATGCTGGGCAAAGTGATCTCTCACTGAGCTATAACTCAACCCTGTGTTTGTCTTTTAAAAAATGATTATTTTCATACCCATACTATTTTGTGACTTGTAAGAAGTCTATGGTCATCCTCACAATGACTTGTAAGACTTTACATTTGACTGTTGAGCTAGTTTAGTTTAATTTGGAATCAGTGTAATCAGTGGTCAAGATGAAGACATGAATTTAAATTCAGCTCCACTTTGTATAACTTTGGTTGGGGAAGGTTCTGTTGCTGAGCCTGGTTCCTTCCTTCCTCTTGTCCCTTCCTGTCCCTCCTTTTCCTTCTTTCTTGTAATAGGGATTGAACCTGGGATCTTGCATATGCTAGGCAAGTGCTTTACCACTGAGTTACAACCTTTTTATTTTTCAAATTTTGAAATGGGGGTCTCACTAGGTTGCCTGGGTTGGCTTCAAACTTTCTGTCTTCCTGCTTTAGCCCACCAGGTAGCTGGAATTAAAGATGGTAGGTATATCTCCACACCTGACTTGAGTCTAGTTTCCTTATCTTTAAAATGAAGATTGTGTCTATAGTGGGTCTGGGTATTGTTGTAGGATGAATGAGGTAATATATGGAAAACTAGTCCAATTACCAGCTCCTTTTTAGGTGTTCAAAACCAACACTACCATATTAGGAAGGCAATCTATAGAGTAAACATTCACTAGATATTTTGAGTCTTGTTAACTCTAGTCTTACTGAGAAGTCATCATGTAAATAAAGTTACAAATTATGTAAATGATCTTATCTTGAGATTGTCTGGATACACTGTAGAATTGATTTCTCTCAACTCTTAGATAGCTAGCTCTCAATTCTGTCTTACCTTTAAGTATATTTAGGTGGTCTTAATTGCTTCTAATATGGTATTCTTTTACTGTTGTGCTTTAAAATGTTATTGTGCCTACCTTTTATTAAAATTAGCTTTTGGTGAATGAGCTATTTGAAAGAAAGCTCATTATGATTTATCTAATCATAATGTTGCTAAATTTTAAAAAGTGTTGACAAAACAAATAACAGAATAAAGGTAGAAAGTTTTTCTGCTGTGTGCATAATGATTTCAGTTAGTTAAAGAGTGAAAATAATTCTGTCAGGCTGGGAAGAACATGTAATTGGCATGGCAAATCAGAGTGCATTATCTTGGAGAGAATTCATCCCCTCTGACTTATGTTTTGCTTTTGCTTTATCATATAATTTTGTGCTCTAAAAGGCTCCCCCCCGCTCAATGTGAAAATACTAATAAAACATCAGAATGCAGTTCTCTTTACCTAGCCACTTGTCTCATTTGTCAGCCTTTTTATTTTCAGTATTTGCTGGCCGTTGGTTAATGTCCTTTTGGACTGGAACTGCCAAAATCCATGAGCTCTACACAGCTGCTTGTGGTCTGTATGTTTGCTGGCTAACCATAAGGGCGGTGACTGTGTTGGTGGCATGGATGCCTCAGGGACGAAGAGTGATCTTCCAAAAAGTTAAAGAATGGTCCCTTATGGTAAGTTTTTGTAATTAAAGATTCGTCTTTCTTATAGGTGTAATGAATATTTTTCTAGTCATTTCTTTAATTCTCCCATTCCTACTTTCATTCATTATAGTGGTAGTTTTGTTTTGTTTTGTTTTGTTTTTAATTTGGAGGAAAAAAACTCTTTTAAGATAGTCGTTTCTGCTTCATTCCAAGAATTACAGTCCTATATTCAAATGTATTTGAGGGTTAAAAGAAAAACTAAGTGACCTGGTAAAGACCCTTGAAAACAAGATAATTTAAAATTAGGAAAACTTATTTGTGGAGATTAATTGCATTTTTAAGAGAGGAGATACTCAATTGAAAACCAAATTTAAGTAGAATTTTATTTTATTAGTATTTTTTCCAAAATATTATTTTAAAAATCTGTTTGAATATGTAAAGTCTTAACTTCAGGATCTAGGCATTTTTTTTTCATATTAATTGTATTCCTTTAACTATATAGGAAAGTCTTGGCTAATGTGAAAGTATAATAAGTAATGGAAATTATTTCTCTCAAACTTGTTGATCACAATTGTAGGGTAAAAAAAATATAAGATGATTTTTCAAATATGGTGATTAATGTCTGGATTTATGTAATGTTGGCTATGACTTGTAAATATGTGTAAGTCACTGCTCATGACTTTTCATTTGTGTAATCAACTGTAATTTTGCATCCAGATTTGTAGTTTGATGTCACTTGAAGTTTGTCCATTTAATATTACTATTGAAAGAAAAACACAATTATGTTTATAGCTTATTATTTTGACATTAACTGTACAAATTGCCATGTATAATATATGTATACTGAATATAATGTACTTGACATTTTCATCTCTGTACAGTTATTAAATGTTCATAATACATTGCTCTATAAAGAAGCAAGTACTTTGTCTTCCATGTATAATATCACATTTGGTCTGTTATTGAAACAGAAATAGTCACTGAGGCTACGTTAAAAAGAGGTCTCCCAAAACATTTCATTGTCAGAATTTCATAGTTGTTCTTTCCATAATGTCAATTTTTTCTTTTTTTCTCTACATTTTTTATTGGTGTATTGGAGTATATCATTATTGCATTTGTTGTTACATATTTATAAATGTACATGATATAACAAATTGGCATATGTCACTCCCTCAACTTTTATTTTCATTTTGCCACTTGGTTCAGCTTTTAGAGTTGCATTAATACATTAGCCATGTGACTAAATGGACAGATATGGACCATTGCTGCCACAAAGGGAGCCAATTTTGATCGTCTTGATAATTACTTTAACTAGGATTATGCAGAACCCTTTCCCTATACCAGTCTACTTCAGGGGTCATGGATCAGCCTATAGAAGGGACTGTTGGACCAGGGTTCTCAGCCAGTCAGTAGTGTTTTCTTAGACAAACAGAAGTCTAAACCTGAGAATGGAATTTTGAGAAAAAAAGCACATAGTTACCAGGTTATTATTAATTTATAATAAAATGAATTTTCTGTAATCCCTTTTCTAGCTATAATGAATACTAGTTTTAAAGTTTTCATTATAATTTGAGTTCTCATAGTGATGGAACCAGGAAATTTCACTTGAACTTGTAACATAAAAATGTGCATGAGTATTTTAAAATGGTCTAGGCATTAGGTCAAGGAGAAAAAAATAAACCTCCAAATGGAATAAAGAGTTTGTCTAAAAGTCAGGAAGATCATCTTACTGACCATGGTCTCTTGCTTCCTAATAGATAATGAAGACCTTGATAGTTGCTGTGCTGCTGGCTGGGGTTGTCCCACTCCTTCTGGGGCTCCTGTTTGAGCTGGTTATTGTTGCTCCCTTGAGGGTTCCTTTGGATCAGACTCCTCTTTTTTATCCATGGCAGGTAAATACTTGTCTTTTGCTGATCATAGTTTAAATAGTTGGGATCAGAAAGAATACTTTTAAGTGAATGATTAAGAATAATTTTAAGTGATTTTTGATTTGTAACCAGTTGGTTTAGAAAGGCTCCTTGTTTTTTAAAATTATATAAATAATTTCCATTAATCTTTTGCTCTCAGAAATTTTAGTTCAAATAATTTCTTTAAAAGAGCTTACTTTTTAGGTTAAAATACCCTGTTAAAATATCCAGGCTTCTCCAATATTTAAAGATACCAACTAATGTGTTGACTTTCTTTCTTTTTCTTTCTGCCTTCTTTTCTTTCTTTCTTTCTTTCTTTTTTTTTTTTTGTACCAAGGATTGAACCCCAAGGCACTTAACCACTGAGCCACATTCCCATCTCTATTTATTTTTTATTTTGAACAGGGTCTTGCTAAATTGCTGAGGTTAGCTTTGAACTTTGAATACTCCTCCCTCAGCCTCAGCAGGAGGCTGTAATCCCTCCTGCTGGGATTACAGCCACTGCATGTGGCTGATCTTTTCATTTTTGAACTAATGTAAATTTTTTTGCTCTTTTTGACTTTAAGACTTTAATACTTTTGAATAATTGACATCATATTTCCCCAAATGTCTCAGGTTCATTAAAAAGAGTAGCCTGATGGAATCTATATCAAAGCAAAAATCTTAAAGCTCAAACAGAAAGCACTTTAATGTGTGCCCAGACTCTGAACTGTGTAACCCAGCTCAAAATGAGGCCACTGCAGGAACCTGAGGAACTTATATTTTGGTAGGAAAGCTAGACAGGTGCATAGGTAGTTTGTATGATAAGCATGGGAGCTATAGTATCATGTAGAAGAGTATTTAGCTTAGGTGTGCTAGTTTCAGATGTGATTTTTTTTTATAGGAGATAATAACTAAGCCAATTTAATTAGCACAATATTGAAGATGGGTAAGAAAGGAAGGAGTATATTCCAGGTAGAAACTAATGGGCAGATCTGGAAATAAGACAGAGAATACATAATCTAATCCAGTCTGACTCATAGTCTAGAATTAGTAAGATAAATGAGAACTAAAAAGAAATAAGCCTATATTATTTCTTTCTGTAAATGTTGCATTACAAAGCAGATAGAATCAGTAATTGAAGAAAATGGAGTTTTTTAGTTTTTAAATAGCGAATAATGCCAGCTAATAAAGGTAGAAGGATTAACAGAATTAGAAAACCACTCTTGTAATACCTAAAAAAAGAATAATCCTAGCTCGGCACAGTGGTGCATATCTGTAATCCCAGCAGTTTGGGAGGCTGAGGAAGGAGAATTGCAAGTTCAAAGCCAGCCTTAGCAATTTAGTGAGGATCTAAGCAACTCAGTGAGATGCTATCTCAAAAAATTAAAAGGGCTGGGGTTGTGACTCAATGGTTAAATGCCCCTGAGTTCAGTCCCCAGACTGCCACCCCTCACACAAACACATACACACACACACATACATACACACACACACACACACACACACACACCAAAAATAATTAAATAAATAAATTCCAAGGCTTGTCAATGGATATTGAATTAATGAAGCTATAAGTTTTATGGATATTCAGTTACTATTGCTATATAACAAGTTACCCCATAACTTAATGGCTTAGAACACCCAGAGTCTATGAGTCAGAAATTCAGAGAGGGGCTTACCTGTTTTGTTTCTGATACATGTGTGGCCTTACCTGGGAAGTCCAATGACTAGGGGTGATTTAAGAGTGGTAGTATGACCTCTTTGGACATGTCATCACTTACTGTTAGGGTTGATGCTGGTTGGTTGTTGGCACCCATCTGGGGTTATTGTCTGAAGGCTCTTAGATGTACCTGGGCTTTTTTACAACTCTGTAACCCCAGGTTGTTGGGCTTCTAAGATAGCATTTCGGGGAAGTCAGTGTCCCTGTAAATAGTAGATGCTGCATCACAAGTCTACAGCATTGCTTTTTACCACATCCTGCTGGATACAGGCAGGTTTCAAAGTGTAACCCCTTGCTACTTTCATGCATGTTTTGACATCTGTACAATGGAGAAGTGATTATTTACATGCTGTTCAAGTATCAATTTGTAGATGAGTAGTCTCAAAGGAAAATACAACTTTGCATTGGAGGGGGTCAGGAAAATGTTACCCTCATGTTGTCAGTGATCATATCACAATAAATGAGGCAAACAAATATTATATGCTTCCTAATGTTATGTAGTGTGCAGCATTGAAAAGGGGAATAGCCCCCCTGACATGGAGGAGCTAATCTGCTACCATCAGCCAGACCATGAAACTCTGTTGAACATAAACATTGTTTCACAGAGTGTCAACATCATACAAAGTCACTATGTGACCACGATAGAGCAGGACAAGCAAGACTATCTCTGCAATCTTATCTGAACTCATATTGAACATGAGCATTGTCCAGACCACATAATGATCAGACATCCACGTTTTCCTGCTAACATGATTGCTGCTTCTTTACCAGTTATAGGTTTTGGCCTCAGGCTGTCCTTTTTTGTAGATAAGATAGTCAATCACAATTTATTCTGCTTTTTAGTAGCATCTGATACAGAGCAAAGCCACACCTTTTTAAATCCTTACCCAGATTTCTAACACAAACTGAAATCCTGTAATAAGCTCTTTCTGACCCTCTCTAGGTGGCCCCAAGTTCCCTGTATTGTGTTTGCTTTCTTTTTGCATGGAATAATAAGCACAATTTGTTTAGTTACATGTGTGGCCTTAGTAGTCTGACCTAGGAAGTCGTCATCATGTTGGAGAATTCTTTTACATGATTACATTTTTAAAATGCTGAAATATTATGACTCAGCAGTATGACTTTTTATAATCTACTGTACAGTGACATCTGTGTGTATGCAGGAAACACAAGGCTGCTTCTGCTCATACATCATTTTTTATAATGGCAAAAAAAAAAAAAAGAGAGAAGCAACTTAAAATGCCTGTCAGTAGAGAATGGCTAATAAGATGGGGTACATCTGCTGTTTGAAATTCTGTCCACAGATAGGGGATGTAGCTCAGTGGTAGAGCACTTGCTTGGCATGTGTGAGCCCTGGGTTCAGTCCCTGGCACTGAAGGAGGAAAAATAAATAACTAAAGGAAATTAAGTTCATCAGTTCTTTTACATTAGTTAAAAAGAATTAAATGAACTTGTTTTAGTGTGGATGGTTCTCAGGCATGTTCATATGTAGAGGAAAAAACACAAGCTGTAAGTGTATATGTGTAGCATGTTATTGAGGGTCTGTATTAAACTCCTAAGTATTAGAAAGAACAGTGTCTTCTCCATCCCTGACTCTTATGCTGCTTAACTCTCCTGTGGCATGTGGCTACAGGTCTGTGGGATATTGGGATCATTTGGAATTCTAGCAGAACTAGTGAGGCTGATTCTGTTCTTGGGACAAGAACTGCAGAGCAGTTGGCCTGAAAAAGCTTAAACTTCAGCAATCTGGGAACCTGGGTGGTGGGCCTTAATCTTACCTGGCCTTCTGGACTCCCAAAAGACAAAAAAAACCAACAACAACAACAACAAAAAAAAAAACACAAAAAACTGAATTGGTGAGTTTAATCTTCCTAGCTTGTGAGCCTTAATGGATATGAAGAAGAGAGGCTTTCTCCATGTTCCTTAGTAGAGGACTGTTGGCTTCCTGGAATTCCAAAGGTCTGCAGGAATGAAATACTGAATGTTCTCAGTGAGACCTGGGTTAGACAAGTACTTTTACTAAAAAAGGCTCAGCAGCCATAGAAAGGCTAGGCAGGGCAATCAGAATACATGCAAGTGACAATTGCTTACAAAGGTAAGAGCTGCCAGAGAGAAGAAAACACGGGAGATGGAGTCCAGTATCTACACACTCACGTGAAAACAGCAGAACACAATGGTTGTGGAGCTTTGTAGCATGGATTTTGAAGAAATTCAGAAGATTAATATAGCAGTCACCACAGGGGCTTAGTTTGGGAACCTTAAAGCACAGAACAAAATCAAAGAATGAAGAATTGAGGGGAATGGTAGAGTGCTTGCCCAGCAGGCACAAGACCCTGGGTTCAGTCCCCAGCACCACCCAAAAAAAAAAAAAAAGAAAAAAAAAAAGAAAAAAGAAAATTGAGGGGAAAGATAAATATCTTCTAGGAGTAAAAACACAAAGATAACAGGGTTTCTGGAAGGGAAAGATGTAAGCAACATTGAAACAAATGTAGAAAATTTTAATTATATTGAAGAAAGTTGAAATGTTTTGATCACATTTGATGATATTAAAATCAACAAGACAAGATGGAAGACAAAAATATATATCTGGGTATATTTTGGCAAAAATCTAAGAATAAGGAGAAATCTTGAAAGCTTCAAAAAGAATTATACTGCTCCTGGACCATTTTTTCTTTACACTGAAAGCCATAAGATAGAATTAAAGAGAATTAAGAGAAAGGGGACAAAAACCAAACTTCTTGCACCCAAACAAAATACCACTTGTTTCACCTGGCAGGATGAGCATTGATGTTTGAGGACATGCAAGAATTCAGTATGTGTTTCAACTTCTCACTTCTTTTAGGAAGACACATATTACTATTCAATCAAACCAGTAAATTGGAGCGTTGACCTCAAGATGGTGGACAGTGAAGAGACTAGGCAGGATGAGCAAAATCTACATCAAAATGACACAAGTGTTTTCAGTTGGACATATAGCTGCAGATAAATGCATGAGGGAAAGCACAGAGAGTATATACTCAATACCAATAGTAGTTACTGCTGGAGAGAGATTGAGGTAGCAGTAACAGAATACACCAGCCTTCTTTGTAACATCTTCACTTTTATATAATAGATCTCAGTGTTATATGTTACATTTTTAATGTGTGTATATTTTTAAGATAGACCAGGTTATGAAGGGCTATACGTGCCATGTTAAGGATTTCAGGGTTATAAGCATGAAATCTATCTACTTCTATGATCTGATGTACATTTTAAGAAACAACTTGGTGAGGGGAAGGAATGGTAAGCACTTTGGCTAGCTGGTGGAGAGATGAGGTTAGCAGGTCAGCCAGTGGTACCAGGAGGAACTTGATGTGCAGTAACACTGGGAATGAAAAATACAGTTCAGCAAGAAAACTACAAAGAAATCTAAGCGCAAAGCTGTGAGGCTTTGGAGTAGTTTCTTTAGGCCATTCTTGTTTCCATAGTCTTATTTTGACTCAGTCAAACCAGTAAAGCAGCGTAAGGATGTTTTTTTGTTTTGTTTTGTTTTAAGTTGGATTTTTTTTTAAGAGAGAGAGAATTTTTAATATTTATTTTTATAATATTAAAAAATATTAAAAATATTAATACATACATCTTTGTTTGTATGTGGTGCTGAGGATCGAACCCGGCTGCATGCATGCCAGGCGAGCGTGCTACCGCTTGAGCCACATCCCCAGCCCCGGATTTTTTTTTTTAAAAAACCTTTATTTTACTTATTTATTTTTATGTGGTGCTGAGGATCGAACC
This sequence comes from Ictidomys tridecemlineatus, assembly GCF_052094955.1. NCBI lineage: Eukaryota > Metazoa > Chordata > Mammalia > Rodentia > Sciuridae > Ictidomys > Ictidomys tridecemlineatus. Next base: position 254,851,985 of record NC_135477.1, on the reverse strand, counting down.
CAGGGTCTTGCACATGCAAGGCGAGCGCTCTACCACTGAGCCACAACCCCAGCCCAGGATGGTTTGATTACATAAAATCATAGCAGGCTGATGTTATAGCTCAGTGGTAGAGTGCCACTTAGCATTCCTGAGGCACTGGGTTTGATCCTGAGCACCACATAAAAAATAGACATTGTGTCCACCTAAAATTAAAAAAAAAATGTATATATTTTTTAAATAAAAATAATTATATCGTTTTTTATTTGATTACTGAGATCGCCATTAATGTTTAGACTTAGTTTCTATTTTTCTTGGAAAAATGATATAGATCAAAGTATTCAAGGATGATTTTTCTTAGGAACACTAAACTTGGGCTTTTGGAGAAAACTTCCCTGGATTTTGCAGTATATGTTAATCTTTTGGTCAAATTGTTACCAGTTCTGTAGAATTTCTTTTTTGAAGTGTGAAATAAGAGAAATTTGTATTGCCTTTCTGCTAGATTTACTGTTAAAATAACAACAAAAAATGTGTTAAATGGTTTTTATTACCCTAGGACTGGGCACTTGGAGTCCTGCATGCCAAAATCATTGCAGCTATAACGTTGATGGGTCCTCAGTGGTGGTTGAAAACTGTAATTGAACAGGTAAGCAAGATCAGTTTTGAGAAAGATATATTGAAATGGGTTTGTGATTATGTTTGATTAATTAAGCTGTTTATGTGTCCACTTTCTATTTTCTTTTAACCCGTTGTCTTCCAAGTTTCAATTCTGTGGATATTTAAAAAAAATATTGACACAGATGTATTAATATACGTTGGAAATTGTAATCTAGGCTTATTATAGTCTCTATTACCATTAAATATAAGAATACAGATTTTTCTATGAATAGGACCTGGAAATATATATGTATTTTGTGTGTGTGTGTTGTGTACACACACTGTTCTTGAAATTAAATGACAAGCTGGTACTAGAAAATACTTTCATGAATGCATCCCATATATTACATATGTATGTAATGTTCTGTTCAGTTGGATTCAGTAAAAAGTAACTTGTAGTAAAAAGAATGGAACTCTAAAAACATAACACTGCAAAGGTACAGTAAATGGTGTATGTGTTGCTCAATTTTAAGTTTTTACAGGTAATCCACATCTGGGAAGATGGGACAGAATGGGTTAATGAGCACATATAACTTTTTAAAGAGGATAGTTTTATTATTAGGAGAGAAAAAATAATTTATGCCCTGGGAAATATGTAATTCTTAAACAGCTTTGAATTCTGGAATTTTCAACAAAGAATATTAAATTTTTAAAGAAGGAAAAGGTCAAAGGGAAAGATTTTGAGATCTAGGAGTGATGTATTGGAGTAAGACAAATAAAAAACTAGTTTAGTAAAACTTGTTACTGTAGTTTCCTCTGGTATGCCAGACTACAAGGGTCTTTAGTAGTTAACCTTTGTTGTTCTCAGTAAGGGAGACGAGTAGGCTACCTTTGTGTTCGCTTTTAGGAAAATAGAGGAAGGACAGAGTACTTTCTGCCTGTGCTGCTCAGTTGCCTTCAGCTCTCCTTATACCAAAGAAGTGTAGGTGTTTAGGGGTGGCATATTTTGATCTTACATACTACCATGAATTTTCATTAGCCACTTTTAAGCCTCAGCTTAAAAGGTTAACCAGTAACATAAAATGCTTAGAATATGTGTCCAAAATAGAGGCCAATATGTCATACATGCCTTTTCCAGAGCAGGGGTTCTAATGAAGCTTAGTATTATTCATGTTACTAAACCTATAGTAGAGAGAGGAAAGGAAGCCATTACTTGAGGCAATAAGTAAAAGAAAAGACCAGGAAAAAATAGACTAGAAAGGCAAAATGGTTGAATATTCTAGTTACATAACACCTGAGATTATTACTGAATTAGAAACTGTGAAATAATTTGGTCGTTGGCGTGATAGCCTTGAAAAAAGTAGATTGTGCTCTGATAATCAGATTATTGAGTATAGTAATTCATTTAAAAAGATGTCTATCTAGAATAGCCAATGTGTGATTTTGGTACTTATTTCTTTAAGCTTTAGTTGTCTAGAAAATGTCCTCAAGGTTAATTCTTCAATCTTTAGCTCAATGCCAAATAAATAAGGTCTTACAAATGTGCTGCAGTGAAAGTTTGCCTCCCTTTTGATGTATGGGAAGTAAAGGCAGTAGTTCTCAGCTCTCTGTTCACAAGAAAATTGGGGAAAACTACCTGTACCTTGAGATTTTGATTCTTAGGAGCAGAGGTTGGGGAAGCAAGGGAATTACTGTGTGTTCACATGTGTCTCCAGAGTATAAACTAATTTAGAAGTCCATTAGGCATGTGAGGGTTTGGGCGCCCATGGCAGCATATCTATTCAGGATAGGGGTGTGAGCCAGTCCACTCTATAGTCTCTGGCTGAGACTCTGGCCCTTGCATGGTTTGGAGATAATAAGGGTTTCATGGAGGCTGTGAAACATCATTGATTTTTTTTTTTTTGTAATATTTCACTTTAAAATGAATTATTTTCTTATGGCATGATTGTACATTTGTATGAAAATTGAATGGTTGGGCTTGATGGAGAAATATTGGGATACCCTCTTTTTTAATTATAATGCATTTGTGTGAACTAGGTTTCTTTGAGGGTGAAAGTAAAACTTTGAAGGATTAAGCCTGCTTGTTCTTCAAATCCCTGGTATGGGGTTTGAGAAACACTACATCCTGATTTGTGAGGGACATAATTGCTGTGGATTAGGGCAAGAGGGGAAAAAACAGCATTCTGCACTTCATTAGTATTTTCCATTTATTTTCAGGGTTTTCCCACTTACATCTATTCTTTCCTTTGCAGTCTTTTTCAGTAGAATTTTCTTGAAGGTGAAGGAAATATGTTAGAAATTCTTGGATTTTTTAAATAAATTAACTGTAGAATTCTTTTCTGCTTTTTTTTTAACATAAAATACCTTTTGTTTCTTAAAATTTGATTTATTCAGTTTTTTGGAAACATTTTCTATTTACATTATTTTCTTGTCACATTTAGATAAAATGAATTTTTTTTTTTTTTTTTTTTTTTTTTGGTACTGGGGATTGACCTTGGGGGCAATTAACCACTGAACCACAGACCCAGCCCTTTTTATTTTGTCTTTTGAAACAAGGTCAGTTGCTCAGGGCTTTGCTAAGTTGCTGAGGCTGGCTTTGAATTTATAATCCTTTTGTCTCAGCCTCCCATGCTACTGGGATTACAGGTGTGTGCCACTGGGCCTGTTAAATAGTTTTGAATAATAACACAGATCACTCTTACATAGATTTGTGAAAAAATACTTCAAGTTCTGTAGTATTCAATTGTGTAATTACTGAATGTTATTTGGTATTGTTTTAGTGCAAAGATAGTAAAAATTGTGGTTATATTAGTGTTGTCTTATTTCACAATTTGTGGCTAACTGCACAGTGTTAGTAAGTAAATATACTCCTTTTAAAAACTTTCCAGAACAAAGTTTATGTTTATGCTCCACAATTTGCCTTGACTGTAGGAAAAAATAACCAGTTTAAATCCTTTTGAGTTGACAAATAGCATGGAAGAATTTGTTAAGTATTTTTGTTCTAATTTTTTCTTATTGTTTTAGGTTTATGCAAATGGCATCCGGAACATTGACCTTCACTACATCATTCGTAAATTGGCAGCTCCAGTGATCTCTGTGCTCTTGCTTTCCCTGTGTGTACCTTATGTCATAGCTTCTGGCGTTGTTCCCTTATTAGGTGGGTAATGCTGGCTATGGAGCTTTAGAGAGCACTTTATTAACTTTGTGATGTTCTTATGACAAAGGCTATCTGATTTCAAATGCTTTGTTGGTAAACAAATAATCATTTAGCTGGGCTTAAATAATAGATGAAGGGGTTGTGGTTGTGGCTCAGAGGTGTAGAGCACTCGCTTAGCATGCATGAGGCACTGGGTTCAATCCTCAGCACCACATAAAAATCAAGTAAAGGTATTGTGCTCACTTATAACTAAAATAAATAAATAAAATAAATAATTTTAAAACCTAATAATAATGAAGCTGGGTACAGTGAAACATGCCTGTAATCCCAGCAGCACGGGAGACTAAGGCAGGAGAATTGTGATTTCAAAGCCAGCCTTAGCAATTTAGCAAGACCCTGAGCAATTTTGTGAGATCCTGTCTCTAAATAAAGTATAAAAGGGGGTGGGGATGTGGCTCATTAAACTCCCCTGGGTTCAATCCCTAGTACCAAAAGAAGAAAAAAAAATTATTTAGAATCTTTAGAATAATATTTTTAATAAAAGTAGATAATTTTATTTTCTAGTTTACTGTTTTAGCTGTTTCAGGTATTGTAGGAATGTCATTGTCTTAATATTATTTTCTGATTAATATGTATTATGTCCTGTCCACTGATAGTATATAGACTTAAGGATTACTTTTTGGTTTTCTAAACCTAAATCTTTTTATATTTCCACTATTAGAATTTTTTGTTATTGTTTTGGTTTGTTTTTTATTTTTGCAGTATTGGGGATCGAACCTAGGGACACTCTTAATACTGAACTGTATCCCCAGCTCTTTTTTATTCTTAGAGAAAGGATCTTGTTAAATTACCGAGGCTGACCTCAAATTGAGGCTGATCCTCCTGTCTCAGCCTCCTGAGTCACAGCATTTCAGATGTGCACCACGGTAACCAACTTTGCACTATTAGAAGTTTCATTGTGAACCCCATTGTAAAGATTTTATAGAAGAAGGAAATATTAGTAATGATTTTTTTAAGCACTTTTTGGCTCTCTTTAGATGCATTATAGAATCGTTACATATTCTTAGAAGAGCTTTTGAAACTGAGTTTATAGAACGGTGAGTCTTGATGAAGTTATACTTTAAAGAGTATGTGGACAGTTCAAACTCCAAGCTCAGCTGCAGAGCCCACGCTCTTTCTACTGCAGCAGACTCTTGTGGGATTTGGAATAGTCCAGTTGGGATATTAATTTTCTGATGTCCTTTGAAATATTTCATCTGATTTTAAAGCTGCCCTCCCAAGAAAGAGTTAAAACTCATGAATTAAAGTTGAAAAATAAATTTGAGTGTTCTAAAAGTTTAAGGAACAGATCTTTTATTAAACATAGTTTTATTTTTGTTTATCTTATTTTATTTATATTTTTGGCACCAGGGATTGAACCTAAGGTTGCTTAGCCACTGAGCCACATCCGTAGCCCTTATAATATTTTATTTAGAGATAGGCTCTTTCTAAGTTGCTGATCTCTGTTTTTGATCTTCCAATCCTCCTGCCTCAGCCTCCTGAGCTGTTGAGATTTCAGGTGTGCACCACTGCACCCAGCTGTTTTTATTTTTTTAAAGTATAGCTTAAATGTGTAAATGACATCAGCTATTTGTGGAGTCCAAAATTAATTTAATCTGGAAAGAACTTGAGCAGTCATTTAATCTAGCTCACTTAGGTTGTAGAAAGCCGACAACAGATCTTGGACTTAGAAAGTTTATCTTGAATACTTGTTGTATTCCGCCCTAGGCCCATCCTCTTCGTAGGGGAACAATGTTTTTCATTTTTATTGTTATTCTACTCATGCATTAGTTTATTTTCTGTTGCTAAAACAAAATACTTGAAAGTGGGTACTTTATAAAGAAAAGAGGTTTATTTAGCTTATAGTTTTGAAGACTGAAAGTCTAGGATTGAGTAGCCCCATTCATTTGGTCTCTGTTGAGAGCCTCATGGTAGATGGTATCACATTTGTGGCAGCACATCTGGAAGAGATCACCTGATGAGACAGGAAGCCAAAGAGATTCAGGGGTCAAGTTCATCCTTGTATAACAGCCCATTTTCAGGAACTAACTCCATGAGATCAGCTTCCAAGGCCAGAGCTCCTAATGACCTAATTAATTCCTACTAAGTCCTACCCCTCAGTACTGTCCACCCATAAGTCACTGGGGAACACCTTCAAGCCATATCCAAATTATAGCAACATACCACTTACAGGTTTCTTCTTTTGGTTTTACAGGTGTTACTGCAGAAATGCAAAACTTAGTCCACCGGCGGATTTATCCATTTTTACTGATGGTTGTGGTATTGATGGGAATCTTGTCCTTCCAGGTTCGCCAGTTTAAGCGCCTTTATGAACATATAAAAAATGACAAGTAAGTCTAGAATTCCATTATTCTGACCACTCTTGTGAAAGTGTTGTCATTTCTTAACTTTTGTGTTTTATATGATAAATCTCAAGAAGGGAAAGAATTCATATTCTGGATATATTTTGTAGTAGGATGTGCTAAGATTGGATGTAGGACATGAAGGGAGAGTACAGTCAGGTAGAGCAACAGGGAATCTGCAGTTGTCATTTATGGAGCTGGAGAAGTTGGAGAAACTGGTGGTTTGGGGAGGAAGATTTATTTACTTTTCATACCAAATAATTTTTGTCTGTTTTCAAATGTTCTGTTTTGACAATAAATTAAATAGTTTTAGATTAAGACAGAACAGAACAGACCACCTCCATTAGACACTCCTCCAGGAGTCAGTATCCAGCCCATCCACTGACTCTTAGTGAGCCCTTCCTGTCAGGGAATTTGGTCTACCTGTGGAGGCTCTGCAGCCTTGCCATTCCAGCCTCAATAACTCCTGCCTATTGCCATTACATCCTCTCCTCTCACATCATGTCTGTTTGGAGCACTCAGTATTCTATTCACAGACCATTGCCTCCTGTTACTCCATGTACACTCAGTGCCTTGCCATCTCCCGCTTGGCCTCACTGAAATCTGCCCTTCGGTTTCTCCTTTTCTCTAGAACCAGAGCTTTTCACCTCCTACTTTTTTCTTACCCTGCTTTCTGGTAATCATATTTCTAGTCCATTTCCTCAGACCTTGATTTTAAGCTGCTTTTATAAAATGTGAGCCCATACAAATAAATTTCCTGCTTTCATTTATTGTATCTGCCTCTGGCCTCTTGAGTGTCTGAGTTTGAGAACTGCATGTGTGTCAATGCACAGCATCAGAGGCCTTCTAATCTTTGTCATACTTCCTACATATACCCCTACATGGCTCTATGGCACCTGTGTTTCTGTCTTTTGCAGTTGTTCATTCTAGACTCTCCTTTGGTCTACCTACCTATTGAAAGGCTTTAGGGAGGAATAAATTGACCTGATTTACATTAAAAATGTATCCCTTGCTGTTCTTAGAAGAATTTTTTTTAATTTAATTAGTTACACATGATACTACAATGATCTTGACATATCATACATTTGAATCAGATGGGGTGTAATTTCTCATTTTTCTGAGTATACAGGTGGCAGAATCACATTGGTTATGCAGTCACATATATACATACAGCAATTAGAAGAATGTTTTATTTGTAAGATTTTATCAGAGAGTAACCACCCTATGTTAACCACCTAGGTACCTTGTGGGTCAACGCCTGGTGAACTATGAGAGGAAATCTGGCAAACAAGGAACATCTGTGCCACCTCCACAGTCGTCCCAAGAATAAAGTGGTTGTCTCAACTCCTTGACCTTCCCCTTGCCTTTACGTGTCCTTTTTTGTGGACTTCTCGCTTTGGAGATTTCACCCCGTGATCTCTCAGCGTTGTTTTTAAGTTAAATGTACTTGACTTGTGTCCTCAGCATCCAGAGAGTAGCGTGTAAGGCTCTGCTGCTCTTCCCTGCATCTGCCGACATCACTGCTGTCTGAGATCTGTATATGTGTAAATAGAAGTTCCTTGATTTCCCTAAAACCTTGGATTAAACAGAATGTGCATTGTACATCTTTAAACAAAATGTATATTAATTTATTAAATCTAGTTGTCACTTTATTTTGGACCTGCTGTGATCTCGACAGGAAACGTGCCACAGAGCAATAGTACACAGGCGAGACCTTTCAGTGACGTCTTGTGGAACGCAGTTCTCGGTTTTCCTAGCAATTCTCACTAAGCAGACTGTACATCCTGTCTTTCTTGGCTCTTCACACCTTTCCAGGAACCTAAAAGGAAACCAGTAGAAAGCAGTAGTGAAGTGTCTGTGGTAAGAAAACAGCAATTTTGAGCTTCACTGTCAGTCGTTTTGGGAAGTTATTTTGTATAACACCAAAGCTGTTGTACATTTTCTACTGCCTGATTTTTTTTCATGTGTCTGTGTTTGTAATATTGTATAGTATGTTGTGCTAGGTGAGGAGATTATTTTTAATTTTGATAATTTAATATTCCTAGTGATCAGCATTGGGAGTTGGGTTTTGTGCTTGTTAGGGGCATGTCTGTACTTAGGGGAAAAAAACCATACAAATGAAGATTTTCATTAGTTCCTTGTCCCCCCTTCCACACAACTTTTTGACAGCAGTGGCCCAAAGTGTCGTGCAAGATCATAAATCTCTCACAGAATAACATCACCAACAATATTACATCTTACTGGACTTAGGACATTCTGAGATGCTTTTAAGTGTAGATGTGGTCATGGTCTTGGTTTGACAGTGTTAGAGAAAGCTGGTTAGAACACCTAGTCCTTCTGGTGAGTGCATCATCGGGTGAGGAGTAGTGAGTACATTTCTCCTGTGTTTTCATCAGTAAATCCCAAAGTTTCCAAAGCTTTTTTGTTTACAGAATAAAACTGCGAATAAAACCAACTCTTTTTGTCCAGAAGGAAGCTGGCTTGAGCTGGCCTTTTAACATAGGAATGTATTTCATTGGAAATGTGCTGTAACGTCTCAGAGAACTGGATACTTAACAGACTTGGTTTTCCCTTATAACCAAAGTTTCAAGTTCAGAGTTTGGAGGAGTAGAATGGTTGAGCACATAATCCAAGTATTTAATGGTATTGGTTTATTGTAAGGGTAGTGTTTGCATTTGAGTGACAACTTAGTTCTCATAGAAAATGGGCAGCGTAGATTTTCAGAAAGTATAAAAAAATTTCTATATAGTATTAAAACTCATATGTTAAAATCGGATATATTTTTTTTTAACAATATGAAAATCAGCCAAAAATAAGCAACCAAAATCAAGAGCAACAAGTTCTGGTGGTTTCATTTTTCAACAATTCTTCCTTAAATTGTAAGGAAATACTTCAAAATATATTTTAAAACATCAGTATCGAGGAAGAATATTGCTTGACATAGGATTCAGTGTTAACACTATTTGGCACTTTGAGATAGCCTTTTCTCTTGTGTTTGAAACAAGTCCTTTGCTAGCTCTACCTTTACTGGAAATTTAGTCTTACTATAAAAAGTTGAGCATTTTAAATGTAATGCCACCTATTGTTTTGACTATATAAGTTGTTCTCTTGGGGAAGAACAATATTGATTTGGGCATATAACTTGATTATATTAATTTAAGTTTTTTATAATTTTTAAGTAATTTGTAGATCTTGATAACTCATTGGAACACATTTTAACAGATCTAGACAGATAATCATAAATGGCTAAAAGTGGATCATCCTTCACAATTTTAAATCAGTCTTATTAGATGCTTTGTTAAAAAAAAAACACATCAGAGTAACTAAAAAAGTCACCCTCATGTCACTGGAAAATAACTTTATATTGTCTTATTGAGAAATTCCTCCTAGTTTTGTTGTCATGGTGCTGGGGACAGAACCCAGAGTCTGGCACATGCTAGGCAAATGCTGTGTCACTGAGCTATATCACCAGCCCTCCAGGTTCTTCAGTTTTTGTTTTTTTTTTTGGTCCTGTTCTCTTCCATAAGATAAATCCTAACATAAGGAAGGTATTTCTGGCTAATATTTGCTTGGGTAGTATCCAGATTTTATTATTAACCAATAGTCACAAATATTTAAAAACCATAATTCAGAAGGTGCCAGTATTAGTATTGCTGCCCTTCTTCATGTAGACTTTAAAAAAATACTTTTAGTGTAGTTTTGCTTCCTTTTACATTGGGCTGAAACCGTCTTCAGGGAAGTTTTACTGGGAAAGAAGCCTTTTTGCTTTATTTTTACTATTTATAAATTGAAGACAAATCATCAGCTGGGGTTAGTTTTACATGACTAGTTATCAAAAGTCATGGTACATATTGTACATTTCTTCATTATTAGCAAATTATGTTTGAGTTTTAGATTAAAGTACTAATAGTTGATAAAAACTGAAGAAAAATGCCAATGTGAAATTTGCATATAGCTAGCCTTAAAAAAGCTCCATGTTTTTAAGTTTTAATTTTTTTTTTCCTGTTCTCCGGAGAAACAAAGGAGATGGGACATCTCAATTCCACATGTAAGCAAGTAATTTTTATTTCAACATTTAATATAATTGTTATAAATGTGAAATCTTGCGTTCTTTCTCTCATACAAGTAATAGAGAATAACTTTCCATCAAATGATTTGATCCTCAGTATGTCATCTCTGTATTGGCAAAATGCTACTATTAAAGTGTAATTCTTGAATTTAGGTTGAATTGATGACTTTTTAAACAAAGAAACACTGGACATTTCTACACTGTATTGTGTTTGCAAGCACACACATAAGACTGTAGTGCCATCACATAAGAACACTGGCACTTATAAATACTTCACAAGTTAGCTATTTATTTTCATTTTCAGAATTGAGAATATTAAGCTATTTACTATGATGCTTTTTTTACATTGTAAAATTCCATGATTATGTTTAAAATATTCCTTTAGAATGTTAATTTTTCAGTCATCAAGAAAAGTCAAACCTAAAATGTCTTACCACTAAAGTATTATTAAAAGGCTTATTCATGGAGATTCTCTTTTTTGATTAAGCTGTTTTGTATCCACCTATCTAATTTGCCCAATCAGATATTTTCTTGTCAGCTTAGTCCTGCTGTGTGTCATCAATTTTGTAAACAACTTTCATGAGTAAGGGCTCCTTTCAATTAATCCCCAGTGATATTTTTGGCATTAATATAACAAAGATGAGACAGTACCTACATGTTTTCATTCTTGTCTGTTCTGTATGAGTGCCTCATTTTGTAGTCATGAAAGTAATATAGTACCTTATATAAATAAATGTAATGAATAAGGCCTAGGAATGACTGTTGTAGAAGCTAAATAGAATACATAGTTGTTTGGGATGTCAGTTTTTTATTAAAGTGAACACCTTAGGTACCCATACCAATTTTATGTGTATATATTTAAAAAATGCTCCCTTTTCTATGTGATCCATTTGTTGCCTTCTGAGTTGAGAGAACAAAATTGAATAAAGTGAATGTTAGTTGTAGCCTAGTTTTTTTTTTTTTCCTTTGTTGGAAGAACGTTTTAAAATTACAGAAATGTGAAGCTGGTGCGGTGGTCCATGCCTCTAGTTCCATCTACTGGAGAGGCTGAGACAGGAAGATTGCTTTGAGTCCAGGAGTTCACAACCAGCCTGGAAAACACAATGAGACCCTATCTCAAACATACATATAAAATACAGAAATGTACATTATTAGCCAGCATACATAGATAATCCATATATTTTTAATAATTATGTAAGAAAAAACAGCTCAATTTTCATGTGGTATGACCTTCCCCTTCTATTATAAGCCCAGGTTTAAAAGCATAGTTGGAGAAACTGTAGCCACTTCTCCCCAGTACTTGAAAGGTAGCCATCTTCACTGGACATGGTAAAACCCCATCTTGTCCACTGCTTACTCCTCCACAAGACCAAAGTCCAAGCTTGTCTCTTTTTCAGATGGAGTCTTTGACATGGTAAAACTAATCAAAAAACATTTTATGTAGTTGACCATATGTCCCAGAAAAAAGGGAAGGACTTACCCAGGTTCTGTTTATGCCTGAGTGCTCAGAATGAAGAGAATGTTTTGCTGTAGAGACCTTACTGATTTTTCCCATTTCTAGGTTTCAAATGATTTTGAAAAACCTGCATGTTTTTTTCTATTAGTACCCCTCCCCCACCCAGTCAAGTGCATTTTCACTCATTTTTTTGTTAAAACACAGGACCATCTTTAATCTGTGAAGTTGAATTTCCATCAGAGGCGCTTGTGTGGCGTTGCTCAGAAGCTGACCATAATTTCCCCTTGCGCTCCAGCTTGGTGCCACTCCTGAGCACAGTGATGAGGTTTTGTTGGTGGTTTTCTATGTTCATTTTGTTTGTAGCACTGCACTTAGTGCTCTACTTAAATGAGGCATTAGGTCTGCTGTTAAGGAGCTGAGAATGAAAAAGAACACAATAGGTAGGACTAAGATGCCTTGGGAACACGGAGAAGAAAGGACTGAGACTGGGAGCCTGCAGTGATCTTGCGGCTTCCTCAGTTTCCTACATGTAAGGACCCCTCTCCCACACACCATCTCCTGTCAGCCTCCTGCAGCCTACTTCATGCAGTGCCATACTCTCACTAAAGCCATCCAAATGTACACAGACAAGAGCCTAGGTGGAGGTTCCTTTTTGTTCCACTTTGCATTGTTTAATTATCTTTTTGAATTTTCTTCCTTGACATATGTAACAGTGCCTGAGTTTTCTCACTTCTCCACATTTATTCAGTAACTTCTTTAGGTCAGACCTAAAGAAGCGAAGCTTCTTCCCAGGAACCCCATTCATCACTTACCTGTTCTTTGTTCAGTTGGAGCAGGACTTTCTGCTGGCTGACTATTGTCCGTGGGCCTGAGGGAGCAGAATAGAATCCAGAAATAGACCCACGTGCATAGTGACTACAGTAGAGTTCTGTCAAAAATGCAGCGGTCTTGAAAAATGATGGAATAATTGGACATAAGATGCAAAATTAAAAACATTCCATACCATAGTAAGAATTAAAATGAGTTATAATCCTAAATATAAAACCCAAAACTAACTTGTAGAAGAAAATGAAGGAAAAAAATGTTTAACCTTGTGTTAGGCATAGTTTTTAGATACAAGTACATTTCATTTAAGAAAAAATGATAAATCATACTTGATCAAATTGAAAACCTCTTAAGATGCCAAGTGAATAAAAAGACCATAGAGTGGCAGGAAATTTCTGATGAAGTACATGCATCTAGAATACAGCAGTCTCAAAACAATAAGTATACCGTTTGGGCAAATTATTTAAACAGACACTTCACTAAAGGTTATATACTGGGCTGGGGATGTAGCTCATTGGTAGAGCACTTAACTAGTTTGCAATGCCCTGGATTTAATTCCCAGGGGCGGGGAGGATGTGGCAAGCATATGAAATATGCTTGGTTCTTCAATAAATAACCAATGAATTATTTAACATAATTAGTCTCTAGGAAAATGCAAATTAAAACTAAAGTAGGCTGCACCACATACTATTAGAATGCCTAAAAATAAAAACATACCACATATTGGTGAGGATGCAGAAGAGCTAGAACTTATGCTCGGTTGAAGGTAATGTGAAATGGCACAGTCACGTTGGAAGACAGTTGTAGGTCATGTACATTTAACGTTCCTAATTGTCAAAAGAAAAAGTATATTTCCTTATGAATACTTGTACCTTCATAGTAACTTTATAATAACCCAAAGCTAGAAGCTACCCACATTTATCACTAAGTAAATACAGAAATTGTGATTATTTACATAATGGAATAGTGCTCAACTTGAATTCACTGTTGATACATGCAACATGGACACATCTCAAAAGTACTGTTTTATAAAATCTATACACTAGAAAATGTGGAGTCATCTACAGAAATGTATAGAAAGCGGTGGGGTTAGGAGTTGGAGGGAAGACTTATAGAGATTTCAAAGGGGCATGAAGAAATGGGGGTGATGGGTGTGTTCACTGTCTTGTGGTTCTGGTTTAACATGTAATACATATGTCAAAACTTAACAAATTGAACTTATTGTAAGTTAATGTCTTGATGCCCTTTCTAAGTGACCATTTGAGTCCTCTTTCCTCAAAGCACCACATCCTCCTTTCTCCTCACTTTGATGACAGTCCTGTGTCACCGAGAAGGAGGAAGCAGTCCAAAGAGAACGTTCACAAACGTCACACAATCACATCTATCCCTGATCTTCCCCTATGTCCATGTGCTCACCAGTTAATTGAGCTCCCCTCTAGAGTGACACTGCTTTGCCTGCCCTTTAAAGCAGACTGCTGTGAGAGAGGTGCCCCAGGCCAGATGGGCTCCACTGAAGAGCCCCATTCACCTTCCACTGCTTTGAGGGATAAGTGTGCCCTGCCTACTGGAGGGCTCTGGGCTGCAGTCCTGCCCTCCCATGCGTCTTCTCTTCTGTTGGGTTATTCCCATCATTACTTCCCACTGCTGCTGTGATTCTTCCACTAAAAATACCTTGACCCCGCCACTCTGTTTCCTTCTCAGTAAATGCCTTCAAAGAGTTATCCGTACTCATGTTAACTTCCAACTCCACTCCCATTGGATATTCATTCCCATTTTTTCCTTGGAATTGCTCTTGTAATTGCTGCTAAATTTTATGGTTAATTCTCAGGTCTTATGTTTCTTGTCTCATCCAGTACTGTTGATTTCCTCTCTTCTGTTGAAACCACTTTATTAGTTTGTCCAAACACTGCAGTCTTCTAATTTTCTTCCTGTCTAGACTCTTCTTTTTAAATTTATTTGCTGGCTCTGTCTTGTCTTCCAGTCTTACAAGCCCCAGGGCTCAATCTGGGACTGTGTTCTCCCTACACTCCAGTTATGCTAACTTAGTGATGTTCCACACCATTCAGTCCCACAGCTGTAAAGACCAGTATGCCGATTACTCTCAGATATGTGTGTGTGAGTGCACTCAAGACATTTTGCCTGCCTCTCCTAAATGCCAGAATGTATGTGCATCTCACGCTCCTTTATCCAGGCTGACAGCAAATCTTTACCTTCTTAATAAATCCATAATCTGGCAACACTCTTGCACCATGGTGCACATGACCATCCTCCTCCTCCTGCCTATGGTAATGCTGTTTTCCTGGGCTTTCTGACTCTATTCTTTCTTTCTTGCCTTATTCTTTTTCTCCACTGAATCTATACTATTTCTGTTGATTGGAGTCAAATCAGTTTCACTCGAACGGGCAAGTGGATCACCATCACAAAATTGAAGTCCACGATGGCCTTCAATACCAGGCAGCATATGTTGGAACTCTTTTCCTCCCTATGAAATATCACCCCTGTGTTTGCTCTGCCCCAGGGCCTTTTCACTGACTATTTGCTGTGTTTGAATGTTTAGGTTCCTCAATCTCATTTCTTTACTGAGCTGTGGTTCCCAGTGAGGCTGGTCTCCCTGCTGTATATCTCATACTACTTAGCACACTCTATAGTTGACTTTTCTTATGTTTACATGTTTTCCCACTTGAATGTAAGCTCCAGAGATTATATTTTTAATCTGAATTACTGCTGTATTATTAATCTCAGTTTGTGGCACAAACCAGGTACTTGTAAGCATTTCTGAGTAAGCAAATAAACGATGAATTTGGAATCAAAATAATTTGTATGTGGCTAAAAGAAATCCTGAAATTTCTGTCCCGTTCTCCAAAGGTAACTGTTGTTAGTAGTTTAGCATGTGTTTCCAGAGTGTCAGGCCTAAACACACTTATAGAATCTTTGATCACAGTGAAGATGTCATGCTACACAAATTGTTCTGTGGGATGCCTTTTTTCCCACTTTGTTTTATGAACATCTTTTTGTGTCAGTATGTAAGTAGCAACCTAATTTGTTTTGTTTCATTGTATTTTTTGAGATGGAGGTCTCACTGTGTTGCTCATTCTTGTCTCCAACTCTTGGATTCAAGTGCTCTTCCCACACTCTCAAGAAGCTGGGACTAGAGCTGTACTCTACCATCCCTAGTGTTAGCTACCTTATTTTTCTGATGGCTTTATAGCATTATTTGGAGAGACCATGATTTAGGTTTTCTGAAAGCCACTTTGTATGTTATAGTAAATTTTTTTGTCTATATTAACTTTATACTTAAGGTAGTTATTTCTGTAGGATAAATTTCTAGAAGATTAATTCATCAAATTTTTTTTTGCAGTGTCAGATTGCCCCCTTAGAATCAATAAGGTATGAGAGTGTTTTCCTGTACCATCAACAACTTGACTATGTTGTTTTTTTCCACTGTTACTTGAAATATGTATATCCAACTGGTGGATATGTGGACCAAAAGGAAAAGACCGCAGTGGGACAAATTCCCTATTCTAAGGGAGCCCCTCTTGGAAATAGCTCGCTGTGGTTCTCCTTCTTCCAGTCTGGAGGTGAGCAAGAGATGGGTGTCACGGCCTCCTGCACACAGTACGGAAGTTAAGGACAACTGCAGGAGTCACCGAGGCTGTCCTGAAACCAAGCTTCTCTGCTCCAGTGTCTCCCTGGTCGGCACCCAGTAGGACTTAAAATTTTATCAGAAGAGGGGGATTATTGCCTTCTAGGCCCAGTGTGGTTGGCTCAGTCATCTACCTTAGGAAAACAAATAGTATCCTGTAGTATCTTGTTTGATTGGAAACTGCCCACTGCAAATACTACAGCGATTTTTGGACTGAGGATAGAAGAATTGAGTTCAATAAGAGGGAAGAGTTAGGCAATGGGAAGGGCACGCACGGAAGCGCCAAGGCCAGAGCTGGTCTGGGAGGAGCTGCTCAGCCCTCACTGCAACGACTTTCTAACGAGGACCTAGTCCCCTGCCCTCGTGGAACCAGAACCCTCAGGGGAAGGTCCTCTGTCAATTCTGCTCTCGCTGGGCTGTGGGTAGTTGATCAAAAGGCCCTTTTCGCCGGGCACAATGGCCCATGCCGGTAATCCCAGCCACTTGGGAGGCTGAGGCAGCCAGGTCGCAAGTTGGTGGCTAGCCTGGACAAAATTAGATCCTGTCTCAAAATTAAAAGGGAGATGTAGGCCAATGGTAATGCCCTTGCCTAGCATGCACGAGGACATGGGTTCGAGCCCCTACACAGAGAAGACGGGAACCTCTTTTCTAGGTGAGAACTTCAGCTCTCAGGCTGCACAGGTAAGCTGCAAAAGCGGCAGGAACAGACTGCGCAAGCGCAGTGCTCTTGGACGCCCCTTCAGCGCCGGGCCTCGGTGCCAGGCATGTGCGCCTGCGCGGCACCAGGGCGCGCGCGAAGGGGTGGGGGGAGCGTCTCGGTTGCCTGGATACTGAGACGCAACAGTAGCGTTGGCCCGGCTCGTGAGCAGCGGGCTGTGCTGAGTCGCTGGAGGGGCGGTTGGCTCATTTCCCGAGATCCGCAGGAGGAGCCGGTAAGACCTCGCCTGTGCGGGGAGGGCGAGCGGCCCTGGCGCTGACCGGGCCCGCTGACAGCCGCTCTCGCCCTCCCCGCAGCGTACCTACGTTCTCCCAGGCTGTAGCGGTGCGATGCCGCTTCCCGACACCATGTTCTGCGCGCAGCAGATCCACATTCCCCCGGAATTGCCTGACATCCTGAAGCAGTTCACCAAGGCTGCCATCCGCACCCAGCCCACCGACGTGCTGCAGTGGTCCGCGGGGTAAGCGCCCTCGGGCGCCGAGCCAGAGGCGGGCAGACCACGTGCCCAGCGAACCCCCTGCCCAGGCCAAGCTTCCCCTTAGCTTGGTGACATCGGTTCCAGTGTGACTGTTTAGGAACCATTGCCATCTTTTGTTCATGAGATCAGAAATTATTGCAAAAATGCACATTTATCTAGAAAATGATGGTAGTTCAGTTGTGGAGATAGACTAACGCTTACAAAGCCATCGCATTGAACAAATGTTTCCGCACTGTGTTTTAAAATCGCAGGATCACAGCCACTTTTATTTATGAAATCATTTTTACAAGGAGGAATCTGTTAGCTCTGATCCTTATCTGCAAAGAATCCTCCCAGAGTAGTTAAGTTGGTCAGCACTTTACTCCCGAGGTCATCCTGAGGTTTTCAAGCCTGCTAGTAGGTAAACTGCCTGGTGAGCTTCACAGCCAATGAGCCTTAAAGTTCCTTGCAGCAAACACTCTCAGGAGCACTCATAACTTTAAATTAGTTACAAGTCAACAGATCTTGGAACCATTAAAATCCTTTTTTATTTTTCAGAAATATTCTTTGCTCTCTCTTAAAAACATACTTAGATACTCACTTTTCTGATGAGTCAACATAAGTGTAAATTTAATTTTTTTCTTTAATAACTGACAACAGATTTTGATAACTTTCTCTAATCTGTATAAACAAGGCAAGTTAATTTCTTTTGGCTGTTGTAACAAATTATCACGAAATTTGACTTAACAAGCACTTATCTTTACAGTTCTGAAGACCAAAAGTCCAAAATTAGCTTTATGAGGCTAAAAGCAAAGTGGTAGCAGGGCTTTGCCCTTTCTGATGACTATGGGGAGAATCCATTCCATTTCTTTACTATTCCAATTTCAAGAACTGTATCCTTTGTATAGCTTGGGCCTTGATCTCTTCATCTTTGTAACCAGCATTTTCATTTTTTCTCTACCTTCTTCTTCTAAGCATACTTGTGACTATATTTAGGAACCATACTGATAATCCAAGGTAGTTTCACCATCTAAAACCCTTAATCTGCAAAGACATGTTACCATGTAAAGTAGCAATCATAGGTTCCAGGGATTGAGACTTAGATATCTTTGAGCAGTTATTTTATCATACTAACAGAGTCATGTTCTTGAATTCTTTGAAACACTTCTGTCAATTGTTTCTGAACCTCTCAATCTTCTTGCTAAAACATTATGACCTCAGGTTTTTACCATTCTTCACGCCTAAATAAAAGATAGGATTTATTAACACTGTACAAAAAAAAAATCAAGATTTCACTCTTTTTCCCCACTTGGAACACTAAATTATATTTGGCAAAACTTCAGGGACAATTATTTTAAGCTTCATTTTAATTTGAAAGGCCTAATCATGAACTTTCTGAATGTACCATGCTGCTAATTCAAGAAGGAGTTTAGAGTTTAGGAGAAGAGCTGGGCATTGTTCATCAGGCTATGTGTATGCCTCACGTGAGGCACCCAGAAGTGTGCTAGCACTGCCAGGACAAAACCTGTTAGAGAGATGTTCATAAACAACTGGAATTGGTGGAGAACTTGGTAAGTGTGAAATGAGGCTCCTGAAGGTTGAGCAGAGTGACCTGGTCTTGGGAGGATTGTGTAGGCAGAGGTTGAGGCTAAAGCAAAGCAGAGGATGTGGAAGAGGAAGAAGTGCAGGAACAAAGGCAGTGACAGGAAGGAAAACAGGATGCCTGTGACAGTCATGCTGCTGTAGGACATGCGGTAGGCATTCCTGTGTCAGGTAAGGGTTCTTTTCAAAGGAGGTCTTCAGATGGCCAAGGGTCATCTTTCTCCCAAGCCTGTCTACTCTACTGTGCTGGACAATCAGTTGTCCCTCATCGTTTCGTCATGCACAGCTAACTGAAGAATTGGCCGAGTGACAAAAGCTGCCCTGGTGTCCCGCGGACTGGTGGCACGTACCTTGCTAGCAGGCTTTCCCAGCCCTGCAGTTGGTGGTGGCGGTGTAGCGGTAGTGTAGGATGTTAGCCTCCAGGCCTGTACCCACTAGATGGCAGTATTACCATCCACACTTTGCCCTGACAACCTAAATTGTCTCCAGAAGTTGCCAAATGCCTTGAATATGGAGTGGGGGGCTGGACCACAATTGCCTCCCCCCCCCCGGAGGACGCTTGCTGCAGAGGCTGTGTGGAACTTGGTGACTGCTCTGATTAATTGTGGGAGTAATTCCACGAAATAGTGAAAACTCTCCCTGGGACAGCAAAGCGTGGCATCCTCCTTCAGCAGGGCTCTTTAGTCCTAGGCTCCATATATGTCTGGTTCAGGGCTGTCCGCATTTTGACTTTTCCTTAAATCATTAACAAAACTACAGAGCAGAGCAGAAATTGGCTTACATGTACAGAAGCAAATTCGAATTTGAGGATTTGAGATAAAGCATTTCTTTTAGTCTACCCAATGTATATATATTGATCCACAGGCATGTATGCTATATCTTAGAATGTTTCTAGGTCCTTGTACCTTTTACATTACCTGTGGCCTGGTGCATGCTTAGTGTGTGCTTGCCTGGCCATGCTGTCCCTTTGTTGTGTTAAGGTGAGCTCACAGGAGACGCTGCCTGATTTCCACTCCCAACACCAACCAGAGGCCAGGTGTGGGCCCCTTAACTGACTGCCCTACACTGTTTCTGTGCCTGTCTTGTCCCCAGTGTAAGTAAGGGGCATTATCAATATCCCAGACAGGAACAGTTACCAGCAAACCCAAGGCAAGACAGTCTGGGCCTACTCAAGAGTGGAATACACAGCTGTTTAACATCAAATACCTTAAAAAGCAGCAAGGCCATGAAAAGGGAAGGCTGAAACCAAACTTTCAGAAGTGGAGAACTGGACTGGACCATGACACTGGACTCAGGTCTGTCCAGGGTCTGGAATCTTCTACTTCCTTTGGCCACATTTGAGGCTCAGAGCATGTGCTTGATGAGAATAGTGCATGTCCTGGGAACTCCTTCTGATGCTGACCACTAAGCCTTCCTCACTCAGTGCTTCCAGAACTCAGACTGGGTCTCCTTGTGCCCATTTGTAGACAGAGAAACCGAGGCATGTAGAGGAGTTTAAGTCAGAAAGCTAAGTGGAGGAAGGAGAACTTAAGCCCTAGCCATTGGCTATAGAACTATCCTTCCTAATCTCAGTGGTTTTCCTGGGGCATCTAAGGTACCACATGACATAGGGTGCTGCCTGTGTGTTGATAAGCTTCAGAGGTGTCTGTTTTTCCCAGGTATTTTTCAGCTCTGTCAAGAGGAGATCCACTTCCTGTAAAGGATAGAGTCGAGATGCCTGTGGCAACCCAGAAAGTAGACACAGGCCTGACCCAGGGACTGCTGAAAGTCCTGCACAAGCAGGTAGGCAGGGTCTGGCTGGCTTGTGTGTCTCCCAACTGTGGCATCTCTCAGAACTATGGAGCAGAACCCCATCAGGACCATGGATGGACCATGTGTTCCTTGTCCTTTCTTCAAGGTTTCCTCTACAAAGGAATGTATACATTCGGTAGACTTAACCCAAAATAGCTACTTAAGAGTAGATTCTATTTGATTTTACTTTTTTGTGGAGGCTGGTCCTGGACTTGTGATCCTCTTGCTTCAGCCTCCCCAGTAGCTGGGATTGTAGGTGTGCTCCAACACCTGGCATAGTCTTTTTTTTTTTTCCCATGGCACTGGGGATGGAACTCAGGACCTTGAGCATGCCAGGCAACCTCACTACCACTGAGCTACACCCACCAGCCCCATAACCTTTATTTTTAAAGTGCTTTGTTGCCATTATACACAGGGAAGTACTACGCTTCTGTGTAGGGCCCACTGGTTTCCAAAGATAGGATCTTCCCGGACTCTCTATCTTAAGGAAAATATTCCCACTGAATTGTGTACCTTGGGGAAACAAATCCTCATTGCTCAGAGTTTTCTACACAAAATTCTACTAGCAGATTGAAGAAGTTGTCAGTGTTCATAGTGTGTTTAAAATAGTGGAAGCGATTTGTTTTTTTTCAGATTTTTTTCCCTAATTATTACTGTATTTAGGGGACTGGATTTTCAAAGGCTTTTATTCAGTAACTTTTTTTTTATTGTGAAGTATTTCAGACAAACAGTGGAGATTCACACACCCAATATCTGCTCATTTTATGAGGTCGTAACACTACGCCATATACTCTTCTCTTTTGGGATATAGAGCCTAGCGCCTGCACCCTCCCTGGGGCAGACACAGTTACTGTCAAACAGGAGAGTCCATGTCCTCTGCACTAGGCAGGTGGCTGGTGTCTTAAGTCTTTGCAGGACTGCACCATCTTAAAGGTTTTCCAAACTTACATAGATGGTGACATATTGTGTTTTTAAACAGTGTCGACACAAGAAGTATGTGGAATTAGCAGAACTTGAGAAGAAGTGGAGAAATCTGTGCCTGCCAATGGAGAGATTGAGAGCTCTCCTAGTACTGGATCATTGCGAAACGGAAATCGAGTGGATAAAATTTTTAGCATTGGGATGCAGTTCACTTGGTGGGGTATGTACACATAAATAGCATCTTAATAATTCTGTGTAATTACATGCCTGGCTTAAAAACAAGTTTAGGTTTCAGTTGGCTAAAGGAAATACTTCATTACTTCAGTAGCTTTGTCTTAGAAAATTTTTTTTTCCTCAGGCAACTATGATATTTTTAGACTTATAGTTCTTTCTAAGTTAAATACGTTTGAACACCTCATTTTAAAAGATTTAATGCTTATGAGCACCTTGATTTAGATATTAACAGTAAATAAAATATGTGGATGCTCTTAAAATGTGCTTAGGTTTTAGAAGAGAATGCAGCAATGACTCTTTATTAAAGCACATCATTTTGTAAACTGATAATGTCTCTTCTCCCCTTCTGTGGAAAGAGGCATAAAATTATTTTATACTTGAGTTACAATCCATTATTAAAGCTAACAGATACTGTGCAACTTTGCTGATGCTCAAGTTTTGCCCTAACAAGCTTAGCAATAAGACATGGGCAATCCTCGATTTGGGAAACGTGGAGTTGGTGAACCCTGGAGGTGAGGAAGAGGTGTGGAGGCTGGGTGCTGAGGATGTGGGCAGAGCCTCCTGTGCACAATGGAGTCTGCTCAGCTGCAGTGTGGGAGTCAGGCTTCAGCAGGGAGAGTTAGTTAGCACGCTCAGCTTGGGAAGAACGGCTGGGAAAGAGAACAGGCCTGCTTCCCGCCACAGAGGAGCAATGTTGTTTTACTGCTTGCCTTCGATCTTTGTAGCCCAGGGTACATCAGTGATTAATGACTAATCCCTGCTTCACAGCCCACACTCATCCTTGATCCATGGGTAAGCCTCTTCCATCTAATTCTAATTAAAAAGAAATCACTCCATATAATAAGCACCCAGGAACCTGCTCAGCAGGGTCATTGACACACGACACTAGCTCCAAAGACCTGTGCTTCCTCCTGCCCTGTGCCCCGGCCTGCCCGCCCAAGGCAATGACCATCCTGACCTCACACTTCCTGCTCTTTTGCCTTTAAAGAGATCCTTTTATAAGTGCCCCCAAAATATACTAAATAATGTTTATTTTTGTTGTTGTTAATATTGTGCTGGGGATTGAACCCAGGGCCTTGTGTATGCCAGGCAAGCACTCTACCAACTGAGCTATATTCCCAATCCTAAATAATATATTTATTGAATTAGTTTTAACTTTATAAAAAGATAAATATGCTGTTGGTTACCTTCTGGAACTTCTTTTCATCCCAAATGACACTGCTGCAGGGATTGGTCTGCTAGGCCACAGAACCATGTTGCTTATTTGCCAATTGTTTGGGAAGTGAATATATCACAATTCGCTGGTTATATCACTGGCTCAGTGAGAAGCCTGGTCACCTCAGGGAAGTCAGATGGAGCCTGGGGGATTCAGGTTGAGCAACAGTTTTGAGGTATGAGTGTTTCTGATCAGCCCTGGGCTAATTTTGCCAAGGCCTGGACCTTGGTAGGCCTGGCACCCTCCAGCAGCAAAGACAGGCTCAGAAGTCCCCAGGGGACATCTCCATGGGGGATTATTGGGAATGACAAGGACAATTTCATCACTGAAGAAATTAAAAAAAAAAAAGATTTTTAGTTGTAGATGGACACAATACCTTTATTTTACTTATTTATGTGCAGCTGAGGATTGAACCCAGTGCCTCACATGTATGAGGCAAGCGCTCTACCACTGAGCCACAACCCCAGGAGAAATTTTTATGTCTCTTTGTTCATTTGGAACTTGGTGAAACCAAGATTTTAATAATACAGAATTAATATCTGATGTTTGAATTAATGTTTATAGTTTTTGCCTCTAACTTAATTGTGAAGTTTTGATTTTTAACAATGCTGAGAATAGTAGAAAAATTCATATTTTGAATGCATCTTCATGATTTCTACCTCCCGAATCATGAAAATTAAGCACTCAGTTGATTTCAAGCAAAACCAAGTCTGTTACGGAAAGTGAGGTCCCTTGTTCATGTGTATTGGTGACACTAGAGGGGGACATTTCATCAAGGATAGAGCTTTACTGTCTAAGCTGAGAACTCAGGAAAAACATTAAAAATAACAAGCATTCCTTTGCTTTCTTCCTATAACACGTTACTCTGTGCTTAGGGAATCAATTTATACCAAAAGGCCCAGGTGTGGTCATTGTGTATTCCCTCCTGTCCCCAAACCTAAGCCACCTGGCAGCGGGACTTTCCACTCACTTTGCTTCCTCTCAGGCCCAGGGCTCCTTCCTGGCTGTGAAAGCCGTGGCCACGCCTGCCAGGTGAGGTGTGAAGGTGATCCTTTGGTCCCCAGGAGCTCCTGCGGGAGTGCCCGCACTGGCCTCTCCCGCCCCACACCTGCCAAGTGTGACTCCTGTCACGTTTGCCGTGTGAGCGGGTGGGCAGTCTTGTGCGGTGGGTGCCGGGGTGCTCTGAGAACAGCTGACGGAATGAAAGAACCTGAAACCCTGCTCTCAGGAATCACTGTTGTCAGATTAACCCAGTTAAGCTCTCTAGAGACTAGAAACCTCTGCCTGAATTTCTGAGTCGTGTGTATCATTCATTTGTTCCTTCGTTTCTTCACTCCCCAGTTTTTGCTGAGCACTGTTTGTATGCAGCCTTGCTGGATGAGGTCTGAGTATCCCCGAGTGTCTGTGTGGCCAAGGCTTCTTCTCTAGGGTGGTGGAACTGGGAGTGGCAGGACCTTTAAGCACCGGGGCCTAGTTGGGGGTCTTTGGTCATTGGGCTGGCCCTTGAAGGGGATCAGTGTGATTCTTGAGTGAGCCTTTGATGGTTTTGCCCCTCCCTCTGGCTTCCTGTGTGAGATGAACTGGCAGTCCCACCACCTTGAGCCACTGTCACTGTAGGCCCTCACCAGAAGTGAACCAATGCCCCCACCTCAGCCTGGCCTCAGCCTTGGGACCTCCACAACTGTGAGCTAAACAGACTCTTCTCTTCCTGGGTAGCTGTGGGTGTTTCATCATAGTGAGGAAAAGCTGGCCAACTCAGGTTCTAAGTGCTGGAGATTCTGGAGTGCACTTTCTGGGCTTGTGTCCTCAGACTCTTGCAGTTGATGTTCTGCGATACCCTTGGATCCCTGGACACAGCTCCAGGGATCTTTCTGTTGAAAGCTATGAATTTGGGTTAAGGGACATTGAGAGGTGCTCAGTCAGTCAGCCAGGTGGACGTGGATGTGAACTTGCTGTCTGAGGCTGTCGTGAGATAGAGTCTTTCCCAGGGTCCTGATATGCATGTCTGGTGACATTATCACATTTACCCGTTGGGACTTTATCTTCACATTCCTGCAGCACCATGGATGGTCCAAAGCCTTAAAGCAGTGGATCACAATGTCTTTTTGTAGCCCGGGGATCTTTTTTTTAAAGCATAAGAAAATTGTGAACTGAGCCTTTTATCTTCAGACACTCTCTAAATCTGTAATGAAAAAACAGCCAGACAATGAACAAGGAATATAGTCGGATCTCAAAATGTAGTTGAGCTTTATTAGCCACAGAAGCATCCCTCTTTGGTTGTAATAGGAAGAAGGTGTGGGTGTAATGTGGTTCCATCTGAACTATTGCCTACAACAGTGGGCATGGTCTCTAGGGATCTTAGCTCAGGCTAGAACGTGCAGGACCCTTCGTATGTTTTGGAGGAGAGACTGCTGCACGTTAGGCTGGTAAGCTGTGGTGGACGCGGGCTAAGAACCTGAGGTCAGGTAACTGAGAAGTGAGGGGTGCTGGGGTCCCTGCCAGTGACTCTGTAGTGACCCAAGAAGGTTAGGGCCACTTCAGGAGAGTTCATGCTTGGGAATTCCTATTTCAGAGAATGAGAACTGCCTAGGGTTAGCAGTAATATCATTTTATATCCTAAAATTATTCAGGAGTGTTCAGTGCCAGCCTGCCAGCATGTACCCTGGAGTGTGCAGAGCACTGTCCTCATATGCTGGCCCTGGGTGACAGCCACCTGTCCCAACAATGGAGCCGCATCCTGGCTTACTGTTCCCTGCCACTTGCCCTTCAGGCTTCTCCCAAAAGGACCCAAAGACTATTCTGAAGTGTCCCAAAAAAGGCCAGCAGAAATCTTAACCCACCACCCACCATGAGGGTGAGCCTCAGGCCACGAGTAGGTGGAGCACAGTGTCCCCACAGCGGAAGGAGCTGTCCTTGGGTTCCTGGGATTGGTGGGCCTAGCTCTGCCACCGTGGGAGGGGGGCGTGCACTCCCTAGAATTGTCACTGTGTCCACTTCAGCTTCTTGGGTGTTGAGTTGTGCTGAGACCACAGCCCAGCCACCTGTGGAACACTCGTGATTCTGGGCCTCCCACCAAAGCTCCCAGAACAACAAAAAGAGAACCTATGAGGATAATAAAATGGGATGGGAAGAGCCTTGGGCTTTTAATGGAGCTCTGGTTCTAAGGACACCATCACCGGGCCTCCACCCTGCCCCAGCTGCCCTCCTGTCAAGGGCTCAAAGGTTCCCCCTGGAGGTGTGAGATGACAGTTCTTCAGAGGCTTTGTGTGTTATCATGGGAGCAGCTGTGACCTTGAAGCTGAGAGGAATCCGACAGAATTGGTGCATGGAGAATGTGTAAGATGTGAGGAACCTCCCTCTGGAGTTTTTCCCACATCTCCACTTTAATTTCAGATTATGGATGAGGCAGAAATACTTGGTTCTAAACAAAGTGTAGCTGGGCGGGGTGGTGCATGCTTATAATCCCAGTGGCTGGGGAGGCTAAGGCCGGAGGATCTCAAGTTCAAGGCCAGCATCAGCAAGCTTAATGAGGCCCTAAGTGAGACCCTGTCTCAAAATTTAAAAAGAAATTAAAAAGAGACAGGAATGTGGCTCAGCACTAAAAGCTCCTCTAGGTTCAATTCCCAGTATTTAAAAAAAAAAAAAAAAAAAAGCAGCTCTCCAGCCCCCTGGCCCCAGGATCTCTCAAGCCCTTAAGATTAATGGTGGGAGGTTAAGAGTGGGCCCTCTGGCTGGCGATGAAGTGGCTGTACTTCCTGCAGCCTTTTGGAGTTGAGACTTGTGTTTATCAGAAACTTAACTCTCAGTAAGATCAAGCGAGCTGCTTTCTGAGTCCTTTTGGATATAAAAGTTGCTGCATATCTTATTGTCAGGGCTGTCGGCACCAGCAGCGTCATTACGCCTTTGCAGAGCTGCGATGCTGGAGTGTTTTGATGTATTTTTCCTTAAATACCTCCTCTTCCGAAGCCTCGAAGCCTCGTGGCGGCAGGTCTCATCTGCCTGCTCCATGATGCCAACTGCTTCCTGCTTCCCCTGACTCATGGCGCCAGCCTGCGAGTCCCCCTCTCCTGATGTCTTGCTTCCGTTTGTGTCGGATATGAAAGCACATTCCAGCATACCAGCCTGTCTTTGAAAAGTTTCAAGTCAGGAACAGGGATTATAAAACAGCTTTATTTTTAGCAGCTCCTCCCTCGAGGCCAGTCTTTTAAGGGAATGGTGTGTGTGGAGGTGTCCGCCTCTCTGCGGAGTGAAGACACCTTTTTTTCTAATGAGTGTCACTTGGCCCTTCCATGCTAGGCTGACTGATAGCTATTCTGGACCCTGTGTCACATTCCTGCCAGGGCCAAGGCACCAGAGATTGGCTCTGCTCAGGCGGTCCTCTCCTCCGCCCAGGTCTGGATCCAGGAATGTGGGGTGTCTATGTCCCTGCCTCTTGCCCCCCGAGCCAGTGCAGTGGACCCTAAGGTGGCCCACTTTCTGCCTTGGGCTGGGTGACCTTGGAAAATGACTGAGCCTCTCTGGTCCCCACCATTCCTTTGTGAACTGAGGATAATGACATCCTCACGGCTCTCAGGGACTGAGGAGTGGACAGGGCACCAGAATCAAGCTCTTCGATCGTGCTAGTCTCTGCTGGTTACTGGTGACCACATGCCGCCCTGTCCAAGGGCCTCATCTCTGTCCTGCAAACCTGTGCGCACTGAGGACAGCAGGTTACTCCCCATGACAGTCCATGCTGAGGCCCGTGTGTGACTTGCGGCTGCACCTGTCCTACGTCTGCAACTTCCGTGTGGGACTGTCTCTGCTCCTCCCACCTCTGGTGCTCTGTGCTCACGCAGCACATCTTTTCCTGCTTTCCCTCTTGCTAAGAGTCATTTCTGGGCTTGCTGCAAATGCCATCTTTATTCTCCTTAGCAGCCCGGTGATGTTTTCATATTCTGCTGTTTAGGGGCAAGAGAGCCCTGATTTGTGATGTCTTCCAGTCCATGTGGTGTAAATCCCCCAGCCCAGTTCGATTCCAGCTACCAACGGGAGGTGTCTAGCTGACACAACTCCTGGAGGGGTCAGTGGCTCGGGGGGCCCTGGAGTGCACCACTGCCACCTGTACCCCCAGTGTCCAGCTTTGGCTCTGCCACTCCTCCCAAGTGCTCCTGTGAAGCCCTCTGGTGGGAATGCAGTCCTCCCCTCCTCCTCCCCGACCTTGGACAGCCGAGCACTCTGTCCACCTTCAAGCACTTTTCTCTACTCACCGTTGGTCCCACCTCCCGTACCCCTCCTCCTGTCTCCAGCTGCCCCCTTGGTGATCTCTCATCTCCCCGGCTCTTGGCGGATTGCACGCCATTTTCTGTCTACCCTCCTTCGGCTCTAAGTGATACCTTGTCCACTTGGGCAGACTCTCTCAAATAGGGTGACCCCACCTGAGCCCCACCGGATGAGCTCCAGGCCTGAATACCCACCTTGGCCAGCGTTGGCACAGGGATGCCTAACATACATGCCAACCGACACTGCCCAGAAGTGAGCCCCTTTTCTGTGCTCAGGACTCCCCATCTCCCCTCCCGTCAGTGGTGAATCAGCCTTCCAGCTGTGCAGGCCTAGAACCTTGGGGGTCACCACTCACGGTTCTGCCTCTCATACCACCGTGCGTAAGCTCTGTTAGCCCAGAATCCTGCCCGGCTCCCAGCATGGCCTCTGCTCCACTGTCCCAGTGGCCTCTTTGTTGGGTGCCTGGCTTCCACACATCAGCTAAGAGGGTCTCTCCATACTGCTCATCTCTGTTTCAATTCTTTAACCCCTTCCCATAGTACACGGGAGAAGCCAAGGCTCCCTTGCCCTGCGAGAACTCCCAAGATCGGCATCCACCCACCCTCTGACTAGTTCTAGCTACTCAGAAGTGAGCCCAGAAGTGAGCTCAGGCTGTTCCTGGAGCACCCACGCTTCCCTGGAATTCTGCAGTGTCCCCTGGCTGGCCTCTTCCTCTCTGAGGCTTTACTTAATGTCACTGCTCAGCTGGACCCTCCCGGACCCTCCGCCCCAGTGCCTCCTGCCTGTGCTCAGACGCATCCCCTTTTTCTTTCTTTTCTTTTCTTTTTTTTTTTTTTTTTAGAGAGAGAGAGAGAGAGAGAATTCTTTTCAATATTTATTTTTTAGTTTTCAGTGGACACAACATCTTTGTTTGTATGTGGTGCTGAGGATCCCCAGCCCACACATCCCCTTCTTGAGGGAGCTGGGGCCCAGGTGTTCTGCCCTCGAACCACACTCTGACCTACAGGAGAGCAGGTGTTAGGCATCCGGTGGCAGCCTCCCTCCCTGGGGGCCACAGTGGGCACAGGGCGAGTATGGAGTGCACCGAGGAGAGCTCTGTGCTGGTGTTGGCCAGGGCTGTTAGGTGTGGCCTCTCTCGGAGTTTGCCTTCAAGCATCCTCATCCTCAGCCCAGCAGTCAGGCAGGGGGCGGGGGTGGCTCTGGCAAGGAAGGGCTCTGGAGAACCCACCCAGGGTGGAGATGGAGTGCTGGCCCCCAGCCACCTGCAGGATTGGAACGTCAGTTCCTCAGTGCATCTGGAAGAGCGTTGCAGTCTGCAGGGTGTTTGTCCTGATGTAAAAGAAAACAAGGAGACCAGGGCTATGTATTTGGTTTAGTAAAAGATAGCATTCTATTGTTATGGATTTTTTTTTCATCTTTAGAAAAAAAAAAACAACCTTTTTTCCAACAAGGATTAGTTGAAAGGAGTAGGAGATGAGAGCCCTGGTCCAGTGGTGCGCACTCCGGAACCTCTGGTCTCCTGAGGGAGTCTGTGGCCCATCAGCTGGGCCTGCTGGGCTTCTAGAGAGGCAGGTGCTCTGGAGACCTGTGCCTTGTGGGGTGGAAGGCAGAAGGAGGATGGGGTGCAGGCCAGGATGGGGCCGGTGTCTCGGGGACCCATGCAGTGGGACTCCATGAGTGAGATACATGGTGGATAGGGGAGAAGAAAGGCCTGGGGTTCTCCTCAGCCCACACAGACATGGAACCTCTGTGTGAGCAAGGACAGAGCCTGGGCAGCAGGGCCCTCCTTGAAGACGTACAGGCTGCCCACCCTGTCAGCCCTGCCCGCAACAGGCAGCACCTCTGGTCAGTAACAGACTCCTTTGTTCCACACCCCGAGTGTCTCTGGGCCTGACGGGACACCACGGTTCTGCACTGGCTTACAAAGTTCATCACAGAGGGGCTGGGAGTGTGGCTGGGGGCTGGGGTGTGGCTGGGGTGTGGCTGGGTGGCAGAGCACTTGCCCCACAGCCCTGGGCTTCCCGCCAGGCACCAGAGCACAAGAAAAGTTTATCACTGAGGACATTAGTGTCTGTGACGGCTGTTCTCATCTTAATATAAGATGAAAATCTGTGAATTAACACTTTTTCTAGTCACTTGCATCTCGACCAAACATTTTTTTTAATATTTATATTTTAGTTGTAGGTGGACACACAATATCTGAGGATCGAACGCAGTACTTCACGCGTTCTAGGCGAGCACTCTGCCACTGAGCCCCAGCACCAGCCTCAGCACCAGCCCCCAACATTTCCTTTTTATTTCTCACCATGGAAGTTGCATATCTATCTAGCTTTTAATTCAGAGGGAGACCATACTTTCCAGAATTTCTATAGAATGTGCTTGAGGGTTTCTTTGGCTGCTATCTGCTTTACATCTCAGCAACTCAGAGTAATCCCCTCCCCATGGTGTTTTAGTCCCTGAACACGGCCATGAAGCACGTCTGCGAGATCCTCACCCAGGACCCTGAGGGTGGGCCTGCGCGGATCCCATTCGAGACTTTTTCCTTTGTCTACCGCTACTTGGCTGGGTTGGATCCAGACATCATGGAGATGGATGTGGAATCCTATCTTATGGGTTTAAAGGAAAGCGTGTAAGTATAGCACTGTTGGATCCAGGTATGTTGACTGTGGAGAATTGTATTTCTCCACTTCTCTGTCTTCTGAAAGTCATTCCAACCAAGCCCGCCCTTGACACGTACGCAGCCCAAGACGTGTCTAAGTGGAACTACAAGCCAGACGCCATCAGTGAAAGCAGCCAGCCATCCAGCCTTGGTCACAGCCTTATCAGTGTGGGACTTAGGTTCTGTTTTATTAGACTTCAGAAGGAGAAATTGTGTCCAGTCACCAGAAATGGTCTGTCCTGAGCTTATCCTGGCTCTAATGTACAGTATGTCAGTGGTTTCAACTGTAGCCCGTTGACAGTGAGATGGGTCAAATTCACCTCATCACAGAGCAGCACAGAGGTTGGCCTCACTGTGGGACTGGAGCGCCAGGACCCAAGGCTGCCTGCATACACCTGAGACGTCACTGTGGTCACACAGTTCCTGTTTGGAGGAACATGTAACTTGGCGCTGTTACACTGCATTTTCTTACTGTGTTAGAACTGGACATGAGTGAAGGATCGCAGATGCTTTTGACCACTTCTCAAAATTATTCTTGGGCTTGTGTCTTCTTTTTCCAGTAAGTGGCCTCCCATATCTGAGGTGTGGCTACTCCCACATCTGAGCTCCGTTGAGCAGTGAGATGCTCCATGATTCTCCAGGTCCAGAAGCAGCGGAGCATCCCTTTTGGGGGGTTCCCACAAATCTGAGATCTCTCCAGATTACCTTTGGGAGAGAGTGGCGCCATGAAAGTGGTGTGGGTATGTGGAGGGGACAGAGGTGGCCAGCGCCTGCCCCAGGCACAGGGAGATAAGCCAGACTGCAGCAGTGATGGTGGGGAGGAGGTGGGAGAATGCACTGTGGCCTGCCCTGCAGGGCTGGGGGGAAGCACCTGGCAAGGGCACAGCATTGGTTCCACTCCGAGGGGCAGGGGCTGAAGATGAGCAGGACATTAAGTGGCTCCTACCAGGAGCCTCATGTACCCCACACCATGAAACCCCCACCCCCAAAGCCCAAGAAAAATCGTGAATGGACCTGGGGGCCGAAGAGATCATGCCTGGCCAGACAGAGCCCTGAGTGGGATTGGTGCAGATCCTGGAGCTTTTGCTTCTTCAAATGAGAGGAAATAGCAAAGCGGCAAACTCTGGAATGTACAGGTCACTGGAGCCAGGCTGCCCACCACCCCTCTCCACTCCTCTGCCTAGTCAGCAGCTCATCTGTTCATCCCAGGACTCACCGATCCATCCACTTACCTGCTCCTTGCTTGGTTCCAAGTGTTCTGGAGCCCCAGGATCTCCCAGGAGGAAGATGCAGGACATTGCAGCACACTGCATGCAGCGATGGGCTGTGTGGGCTTGACTGTCCTGAAACCTGTGGCCTCGGGTGCAAGAAAGAAACAGGCTGGGCCAGGTTGGCCTGGGCAGCCAGGAGCGCTGGCTCAAGAAACAACTAGAGGCGGGTTACTTGGGCCCCTGGACAATCTCTGCTCCTCCCTTCCCATGGCCAGAGGGCTCCTGGCCTTGTGTGTCCTCCAGTCATTGGGTACTGCCCAAGGGTAAAGAACAACACATAGGGTTCATCTTTGCACCTGGAAGAAGGGCCCATTATCATACAAGAACTTAGAAGGCTTGATTTTGGGTGGTAGAAATGACTGCTGAGAGGCCCTAAGTAGCCGGTTTTTAAGGTGTTTTAAATTGTAAAGCATTTGATCAAAATTATGTTGTGTGTGGTGAGAAAGTGCTGATGGTGTCTTCCTCTGTTTCCCATCCAGAGACTCTAGAAAGAATGGCATGATAGGACTTTCGGATTTCTACATTCCAAAGAGGAAACTTTCTTGAAGAGAAAGCTCTGAAGACACAGGCTGTTAA
Organism: Ictidomys tridecemlineatus; assembly: GCF_052094955.1. Taxonomy (NCBI): domain Eukaryota; kingdom Metazoa; phylum Chordata; class Mammalia; order Rodentia; family Sciuridae; genus Ictidomys; species Ictidomys tridecemlineatus. Next base: position 254,819,156 of record NC_135477.1, on the reverse strand, counting down.
TACAGAGAACACATTTTCATTTCAAAATAGTGTTTTTGGAAAACTTGGCATCAAATACAACTTGTCATTAACCACTTACATCTAGCATGCGTTATTCTCTTTTCAGGGAGATTCAGTGTGGCAGATGCTTCACAGAGCCACCTTCACGACTGTCCTTCACCGTGTCTTGTAACAGGGACCTTAAATGTGACAGTCATAGCAGTAAGCAGTGTGTTTCAGTAAAATAATCTATTGGGGTTCTGCAGGGTAGGAGGGGAGGGTGAGGGACAGTTTCTCTCGGCCCAGACTGCAAGCAGGAATGCACCTGGACTTGCTTTTGCTCCCTGGTAGCCACCTCTGAGGCTCTGCAGGAGGCCTGCTGTTTCCTGTGACAGGGGTGCTGAAGGCTGGGACGCCTGCCAGACAGGTGGCATGAACCAGAGCTCAGGCCCTGGAGCAGAAACAAGGACCCCAGGACCTTGTATTCACTTTCCTTCTCTAAAGTGTTCAAAATGATGATACCGGTGAACGCGTTTTAGATGATTTTTGTGAGAACTTGGAAATGACTGGGCTTGTTGGTTCTCTGCAGATTGGCCACCATGCGGATTAATATTACTGGTATCCAAAGAATGGGAGTTCTCTAAAAAAGTGTTTCATTCCTTGAATTAAGAAGTGTGAAGTATATATATATTTTTAATCTAGACACTAAACCACCTTATTTGATCATTTGCCTGAATTTTCCTTTCCAGAGACTAGACACTATAGGTTATTTATAAAATAACAGCTAACTTATTAGAGTTGGAGTTTTTAAAAACTTATGATTTTTAAAATTGATTTAAAACTGCTCAAGATTTTACTTTGCCAAAAAATTTACATATTTCTCCCCTAAGATAAAATGCTTCAATGCATGGGGATAAGAAGAAATAATGTTGTGCGGTGGCGCACACCTGTAATCCCAGCAGTTTGGGAGGCTGAGGCAGGAGGATCTTAGTTCAAAGCCAGCCTCAGCAAAGGTGAGGTGCTAAGCAACTCAGGGAGACCCTGTCTCTAAATAAAATGCAAAATGGGGCTGGGGATGTGGCTCAGTGGTCGAGTGCCCCTGAGTTTAATCCTTGGTACCCACTCTCCACCCCCCCCCCCAAAAAAAAAAGAAGAAACGAGGCCTTGGAGTTTGTAGTGGTGAGGGGGCCTGGAGAGCAAGGTGCTGGGGTGGAGGACAAATGGGTCCCTCCTGAACTTGGAGGGACAGCTTTTGTGGTGTCACTGGGCCTGCCTGCTAGGTACCTGTCAGTGTAAATGGGAACGAGACTCGCTGTCATTCTATCTCACAGGGAGCCGATGGGGACGGGAAGTAGAACCCCCCACCTCCTCTAGTCACCCAGAGACACTGCTGACCCGCCCAGCTGGCCGAAGTCACTCAGCACAGCCCCCGGCCCATGGAGATGGGTGTGGGTAGGAGCTTTGAAAGACTTGGTGGACGCCAACTGCTGTCTGTGACTCCAGTGTGGAATTGTGAACTCATAAAAGATGAACCAGGCACATTATGAGAAAAGGTGTTTCAGGAATGAAAAGAATGAGGCACTGTGACAGGGGTGGCTAAGCCAGCCCTGCTGGGGAGCCGGCTCTGGGTGCCGTGCCTTGAAAAAGCCTTTGTCCCCAAGGCAATCTGTTCCTAGGAGTTTGGTTGGTGCCAGCGCTCTGGCTGGGGCTCAGAGCACACGTTTGTTTCCTGGCAGCTCTGGGCTGAAGTCCCAGGTCAAGGTGTGGGCAGGCTGGTTCTTCCAGAGGAGTGTGGATGCTGCTTCTCCCCTGTGTGGCATGGCCGCCCCTCTGTGTGCCCATGTCACACTCCACTCCCATGTGAGACGATGCAAGGTTCAGAGGGAGTAACTGAGTGGGAACTGAAGTGGCAGGTGTGGCTGGAGGAGGGGGGGATTGCAGCCTGGCTTTGGGTATATATTTATCCTCCTCTCTGCTGCCTGATCACCTGTGAGCTGCTCCCTCTGTCGTCCTCTCCCTCAGCCTCACTTTCATCCCCGAGGAACGGAGCCGGACTTCTGTGGACTAGGACCTCTGAAACTGTGAGCCCTCAAACTTTTCCTCCTCTACAGTTGTTCTGGTTGGGTCCTTTTGTGTCAGTGGCGAAACTGGATTTAGGCCCACCCTAGTGACCTCGTTTTAACTCAATGGCCTCTGAAAGATCTGATCTCCAGAGGGTGGGACTGGGACATGCGAATGCGGGCACACCTCTGAGCTCACTAGCATTCCTGGTGTTCACTTCTCACCATTGTTTTGGCCCAGCTTGGCAATGGAGGACCGTCAGGTTCAAACCAAAGGAACTCACAGAAACGTGAGCTAGTTGATGCCATCTGAACACATGTCACCTCAGAGTGGTGACCAACATTTGAGTCACCTCAGCAGCCAAATGTAAGCTAGTTTTCTAGAATGTTCTTTACAGTGGCTCTGAAGCGCAGTTGGGGTGAATGCTGTCTCCAGTCCTGTCCTCTTCATGGGAGTGCACAGCGGTCCCAGCAAGGAGGAGGGACGCAGGGCCCTCAGACCTGACGGCACGCCAGGTTCTCCTTGGTGCCCTCGCCCCTCCCTCGCCCCGGTTTGGCCAAGGGGGAGGGAGAACTAACTCCACGATGAGCCCTGTGTGAAGGCAGGACGCTTGTCCACCTCGCGGTGGTCAAGGAGTCCCAGGTGTCTTGCTGCTGAACCTAATCAGGACCCTGTGCCTGTGTGAGCCAAAACCAGTGGCTGGTTTGCTTCTCCTAAAACTCTTTCCCCATCTAGTCTTCATTGGACAGAGTTCATGCCATCTCTTTAAGGGAACACTTCCTATTCTCATGCTAATTTTTAAATTCTAATATGTGACAGCAGAATGCAATACAATTCATGTTACACACACGGAGCCCAACTTTTCATATCTCTGTTGTACACAAAGCAGAGTCACACCATTCGTGTCTTCTCCTCATACATGTACTTAAGGTAATGGTGTCCATCTCGTTCCATCTTTCTACCCCCTGCCCCCTCCCTTTCCCTCCCACCCCTCTGCCCTATCTAGAATTCATCTCTTCCTCCCATGCTCCCCCTCCCTACCCCACTATGAGTCAGCCTCCTTATATCAGAGAACACATTTGGCATTTGCTTTTTGGGATTGGCTGACTTCACTTAGTATTATCTTCTCCATCCATTTACCTGCAAATGCCATGATTTTATTCTCTTTTAATGCTGAGTAATATTCCATTATGTATCTATGCCACTTTTTCTTTATCCATTCATCTACTGAAGGGCATCTAGGTTGGTTCCACAGTTTAGCTGTTGTGGATTGAGCTGCTACAAACATTGATGTGGCTGTGTCCCTGTAGTACACCGTTTTTAAGTCCTTTGGGTATAGACTGAGGAGAGGGATAGCTGGGTCAAATGGTGGTTCCATTCACAGTTTTCCAAGGAATCTCCATACTGCTTTCCAAATTGGCAGCACCAATTTGCAGTGCAACCAGCAGTGTATTTCATGCTAGTTTGGACACACCTGTTACAAAGCTGTGTCACACACATTCTCCTTTTTAAGCCCTGCAGTTATTTCTTGTTGTTAAAATAGCCATAGGAAGTTGGGCTTTCAATGAGATTATTGTCTTTGGGGACAACTCAGTTTAATTAATAACTACCTACCTGCAACGGCCTAACTGAACCAACAGTTTGGAGAAAGCTAATGGTGTTCAAGCAACTGGTACCTCTGAACAAAGGAGCTCTGGAAGCAGGCTGGCAGAGACTGGCCTTTGCTACATGGGACCCATGAGGAGCCTAATGGGGTCATTAGGGGCCCTCATATGAGGAGCCAGCATCGGCTTGCACAGGAAGAGGAGGCAGATGGTCCCATCTGGATTTAGCACCTTCACAGAAGATTTTCCCCACTAAAGTCACTTAAAACATAGACTCTGACAATGATGAGCCTATGTATTATAATTTTTTTTTTTAAATCCTGGCACATGTAAGGTGTGGTGCTATGGCTTGGATATGGTCTGAGTCGGTTCCCCGAGTGTTCATGGGTCAGAAGCTTGGTCCTCAGTGCTGTGATGTCGGGAGGTGACAGACCTTTAAGAGGTAGAGCTCAGAGGGAGGCCATTGGGTCACTGGGGACACTGCTTTTGGACTGGATTCAGGTAGTTCTTGTGAGACCCTGGGTTAGTTCTCGTGAGAGAAAGGTGTAATAAGACATGCCTGACCCTGGACGTCTCTCTGGATTCCTGTCTGGCAATGTGTTCCCACCGTGGTATCCACCAGAGCTAAGCTCTTGCCAGTACCATGTTCCAAAATGATGAGTTAAATAAATCTCTTTTCTTTATAATGTTATCCAGCCTTAGGTATTTTGTTATAGTAACCAAAACTGATCTAATACATGTGGCTTTGAAAAATATCTGCTTAATATCTCTAAATTGCAAGGAAATTAGTGAGGGTAAGGGCTGGAAAAGGCCCAAGGTGTAAATCAGTCAAAAGAGAGTTTGGCCTTCCAACTTAGAGAATGATCTGTCTCCTTGAAATACCCGTCAGAAGTCCATATCCCAGTGGTGGAAACTAGTGAATGACTTGGTTTCAGTGTAACTCTGTTGATCTCTGTATACTTCATCTTTAAAGAAACTGGAATGCTTTCCCCTCATGGTGTCTATGGCATGTGAGAAAAAGAGGCCAGGATGACTCCAGAAAGATGTAGCACCCTGGTACAGTGAGGCGCTGAAACAGTGGGCTGGGCCGGAGAGTTTGCTCTTAAAATGATTCATCGTCAGGTCGTTCGTGCAACTTCTGATTAGCTGCTCTCACAATCACTAGCATATCTGTGAATTCTTGTAACGTGAGAAAATCTAACATTGTAGGATTTTTATGCACACTCAATTTAAGAAAGAATTGAAGAGTGACTAAATATAAATCATTTATTGAGTCTGATTTTGCTCCTTTGTAAATTGAAGCCAGTGACTTTTTAAGTCTCAAACATTTCCAGAGATCTCTGAAACACCCGTAGCCCTGCGGCCCCCTGCCTGGCATCTAAGAAATGATGAGTTTTGACACCCCTCTTCTGGGAGAACCCAGCTTTATTGGGTTGCTCTGTAGAGTGAGTTCTCCTTGGTCACAGAGGCGGATCATCCTGTGGGCAGAAGCAGAACTAGCCCCTCTCTACACAGCATGCCAGGCACATCCCCAGGGTGCAGGCCCACCCCAACCCTCACCCTTCTATCCTTCCCCATCTGGTCATGTCAGCAACGTTTCCACGATCGGCCCCACTTCCCTGTGCTGGCTCCCTGTGAGGTAGGATAGCTGAGTGGGCATTCACATGCTGGTGTGGTCTTTCTTGGGATGTTTAGCTACTTCCCAGAGGCCATGCACAGCACGTGTGCACCCCACAAGGAGGGAGCAGGGGCCCCATGCTTTCCTACGTTGAGTTGCAGCCAGTTGACCCAGGATGGACAAAGGCTGTCTTCTGGGCTCCTGTCCCCATCAGCAGCAACCCTAAACCCCACCCCCATGCCGGGATCTAATATAGGATGGCGTTAACAGGGGTGTGGCCAAGGGGGGCAGGCAGTGGACACAAAATGCCCAGGCAGATGCTATCCAGGGAGCCTTGGGGGCTGTCAGGATGGTCTGGTTGGGGCGACATTTGGGCTTAGAGGAAAACATGTTCCCAGTACCTGCTGTGGACTGGACTCCACGGGAGTTGCTTGGCAGTCTGTTGAATTCCCACCCCAACTGCGGACAAGGCTGCCATCATTACCAGCACTTGGTGGGAGAGGACCAAGTTCCTTGTTCAAGCTCAGTCAGACAAAAAGGAGATGCGGCCAAACCCTGCCTCCAGAGCCTGGGGAGCCCCGACTCCACGCACACACCCAAGGGGAATGTGGCTTTGCGGGAGGGGACAGCGATAAGGAGGAGAATTCATTTCTTGATTTCAATTCTTCATTTTTAATTGGAGGAACACAGTGTGGGCCACCTCTGGTCCCTGGGATGATGGGGAGGAGGCTTCTGAGGAGAGTGTTAGCCCAAGTCGCAGGGGGCCTGGTGGATTCTCCATTGCTACCTGAAACCACACCCGGCTGATTGATAAAGAAGAGGTGTTCTGGAGGCCGGGTCCAGGAGCTACGTCTGCTGAGGGCTGTCTGCTGCTGGGGTCTCTGCAGAGGCCTGGTGTGGCGAAGGGCAGTGCACAGAGAAACGGGTTCAAACAGAGACAGGCCGGCCTGGCTCCCAGATTGCCAATGAGGAGGAGCTGTGAGCCTGAACCTTGAGTGTGTGGCTTTTTGCTTGTGTTTTTTTTTTTCTTCTTCTTTTTCTTTCTTTCTTTTTTTTTTTTTTTAAATGATCCACTATTCGTAAAGAATGTATAGCCAGGCACAGTGGTTCACACCTATAAGCCCAGCTGCTTGGGAGGCCGAAGCAGGAGGATCATAAGTTTGAGGCCAACTTGGGCAGCTTAGTGAGAAAATAAAAAGGCCTGTAGCTGAAGCTTAGAACTTGTCTAGCTTGTGAGAGGCCCTGGGTTCATCCTTGGTCACACCAAAAAAAAAAAAAAAAAAAAAAAGAAAGAAAAAGAAAAAAGTTTGCAAGTCTGTAAAGGAAATCCAGAAAAGATGAGAAAAAGTTGACGGTTGTTCATACACAAGTGAGCTCTAGGGGCCCGGGGCAGTCACATGCCTATTTTGTGTGTGGCTGGCAGGTCCCCAGTCAGCCCCCCAGGGGGTTTCATGGCAGAGATCCTCTCGTGAGATGTCTTCCTGGCACCTCGGAGGGTGGGTTTCTGTCAAGCCCCCTCAGCACGGCGGCACGGCCGTTCTCCACACCCTCTTCAGCGAGACCTGGACCTCAGCTCGGGCCTCGCTCTTGGGCATCCCAGCCCCTGGGTGATGGCTGCTCTTACACCTGCTGTTCATACGGCCAGTTGTTCGACCCGACCTGGCTACAGGCACTGAGTCTGCACTAGCCTTGCCTGTTCAGGTCACGGCTTATTAGACTCAGACAAATGTGCAGCTCCTCAGAAGCAAGTGTCAATCATGGGTGGACCTTTCAGAGAGGTGACTCTATCCTGGCCTGTCTCCAAAGGCGAACATAGCACAGGGCCACAACACAAGAGACTGGGTTCTAGATCTTATCTTGCTCCCAAGTATGGGACTCAGAGGGTGGGGACCTCCCAGGCCACCCATTTCCGCATCTGTAAGCTGCAGAAGGTAATGGACCACATGGTCTTCTTATTGGTTAGAGTAAAAGCTAAGCTGCTGGAACAAAGGGACAGTTACCTGCTGGATTAGAGCACATAGAGGTTTACTATCTCTCAAATAAGGGCCCTCAGATGAGGGTCCGGACAGGTCTGCTCTGCTCCACACGGCCATCCACCTCTCTTGCTGCTTTGCTGTCACATGGATGTCACTGTCAACCTGTGGTTCATGAGAAGGTGAAGACCAGGGAGGAGCACATACTCATGTGGTGAGGCCTGGAGTGGAGTCTGTCACCTCTGCTGACCTTCCAGGGAGGGGAGGGGGAGGACACCTAGTCACCTGGCCACACTGACCTGCAGTGCAGGCTGGGAAATGGAATGTCCAGGAGAGCAGCCTGGGGTAGGTAACCACAGCTCGATCACACAGATACAGTGAAGGGGTGCTGGGGGCAAGTATCAATGTCCACCACCCGTCACAGCTCCGCCAGGCTCCCCCCCATCTCAGAGCGCAATTCCACATAAACTGCCTGTGCTGATGGCTAGGGAAGGACTTGGGAGAGGAGGGGAATCCACGCCTCATCATTTTGCTTTTGTATTTTAGAATCAAGATCCATAGAGCTTGCAAGGAAGTTCTTTTAATGCTGAGAAGTAAGAAGGTGGCAGATGTGACTGTCAAAACAGTCCTTGCGCATCTGCTACAGAATTCAGATTTCCCCTCCAACCAACAAATTAGAACCATCTGGGATTTGAAACGCCTGAGCTAAGGCTTCCTGGGTCTGTTTGCATAGGGAGCGATGATGACAGTTAGGAAAACGGTAAGTCAGTGTGGAGGGACCTCTCTCCTGTGCCGAGTGGAAGGGAGGCTCAGCGTCTTCACATAGCTGACTCTGGTGCCAGGCCGATTAAAGGCTGAGGGTCATGTGACCCGTCATCCATGGTTTGTCCCTTACCTGTCCCCAAAACCCAGTGTTAAGTCTTAGTCTCAAGGTTGGTGCTGCGGGAGGTCAGGCCTAGTGGGACAGCGTTAGGTTCCTGGGGACATGCCTTAGAAGAGGATATGACACAGTACTACCCTCCTTGTTACCATTGCTTCCTGTCCTTGAAGTGAGCAGTTTTGCTTTGCCATCTGATCCCTCCACAATGTGTTATAACCTCCCCCACCAAAGGCCTAAAAGCAATCTTCCCAATCAGGGACTGGTGTTCCTTAAACCCCAGCCAAAGTGAAACTTTTCTCTTTATAAGTTAATTACTCAGGTATTTTCTTAGAGTGATAAAAAGCTAACACACCATCTTCAGTACTCAAATGTGCTAGGCACTGTTCTAAGAGTTTTGAAAGGATCATTCTTCTAATCCTCACAAAAATATCTTGACTAAGATCTGTCATGTTCATTTTAGCGATGTGGAAGTGAAGGCAGAGAATGGGGAAATAAAGTCATTTATTTCCTCAAGTTGAACAGCTAGTAAGTAGTGCATCTAGGATTCAAAGTTAGATAATTTGACTCCAGAATCCGTGTCAGGGACCTGCAGCCCCCCTCTGTAGAGCATCAGATAATAAATATTTGGGCTTTGCAGGTTTCTGGTGGTCTCTGTGGTGACAACTCTGTAGGGGGAAAGTAGCCATTGGCAATGAGGAAACCGTGAAGCTGTTATTGATGAACACTGAAGTCAGAAGTTCATAGAATCTCATGTGTCACGAAACATTATGCTTCTCTTGTTTTTCAGCTGTTTAGAAATGCAAAAGCCACTCTCAGCTCCTGGCCCTTGTTTGCTGACCTCCGACGATGCAATTGACCTTGACACGCTTTCATGCTTCAGACACCGATCCACACCTGCTGGGGATCGTGGTCCCAGGCGCTGTGCCGGCCGGCGCTCCAGGCCTCCATGACTTGCCATCTTCCTCTGGGAGGCAGGTCCTGTTCCCGTCATTGCACTAGGTGAAGAGCAAAGTGTCCCTAGCGCAAGGGGGGACAAGGCCACACAGCCCGTCAGGAGCAGCGCTGAGGCTGTTGAGGGACAGGAAGGAGGGCTGGGGGGTTGGCAATCGCGACACTGGGAGGACCTGAGGATCACGGTGGGGCCCTCTCCCCTTGGTCAGTCTTCTAGGCATGACCGGCGGCAGAGAGGCCACTGCCACACAAGGGCGGGAGGAAGAGGTCGCTGTGCCCAACGCTCCCAAGATTCCCAGGGAGATGCTCTGGCCGGAGGTGAGCATGCTGAGGGGTGCGCTGAGGACCGCACTCGGCACTTCCTCACTGGGCTCCCACCAGCTCGTTCCCAGGACGCTGTCCTTCCACGGCCCAGCCAGGACTGGGCGCTGTCTGTCCGTCAGGAGGGCCTGCAGGCAGACCTGGGTCACGCTGGCTGCGGGATGATGTGCTGCTGCGGCCTGTGACGTGGGTTTCCTGGGATGGATCAGGGGAACGTGGGCCTTCCCCAGATGCCTGTGGTGCAGCCCTGAGCCCTGGCAGCCTGGGTGAGCTCCCTTCTGAGCCATGGGCGCTCGGTTCCCAGTCCCCCTCTGGACTGGCATCCTGGGCTGCCACCACACAGTTCCACAAACAGCTTGGAGGCAGCACAGTTCCAGAGGCTGGAAGTCCAAGTCAGGGTCTTGGCAGGGCCTGTCCCCTCCCAAGGCCCCAAGGAGGAGTCCTTCCTGCCTCTTCCAGTTTCCGGTGACGCTGGCAACCCGCGCATTCCTTGGCTTGGGGGTGCACCATTCATGGCCCTGGGGGTTAAGGGGTAGAGCACTTGCATAGTGTGGCAGAGGCCCTGAATCTGATCCTAACACAGCAAACGTCAATCAATCAAATCAGTCAAAAGAGGCCTGGGGGGAGGCCCAATGACACTGGATGGGAACCACACTCTCGTGCTGAGTCAGCAAAATCAACTCACATGGAGAGTGGACAGATTGGAACAATACTCAGTATAAAAATGGGTTACGTTAAGAGCTTTGCAGACTTTTAAAAATCTTAACTCCTGCTGGGGGTAGTGACATATACTTGTAGTCTCAGTTTCTTGGGAGGCTGTGGCAGGAGGATCTCAAGTTAGAGGCCAGCCTCAGCAACTTAGCGATCTTGTCTCAAAATAAAAGTAACAAAGGATTGGGGATGCAACTCAGTGGTAGAATGCTTCAAATGCAAAGCCATGGGTCCAATCTGTAGCACCCCACCCCCCACAAAAAGACCATCAAAAAGAAAAAAACAAAGCCAGGTGAGCAGAATTTATGAACTCCACCATCATCGTATGGGCCTCCTGCCATATATGTGCCCACTGGTGACTGGAATGTCATGGTGCCATGCATGAATATATTTAAATAAAAGATTTCATGAATGATTAAGCTATAAGCTAGTCACTTGGATTTGGGGATAATGGCTTTTCTAGTTCCCAGGAGTAGCTGTGGGCTGGGGATGCTGTAAGTTATCCTCCCCTTTGTCCATAGAGACACAGCCACACAGACTTGCCCCTGTTCTTTGAGTCAACCACAGAAATATCTTGAGCCCATGCTCCAGTTGTGGGGACCATCCTTTTCCAACTTTTGCAAGATTAGGATGAGGGCTAGTGCTTGGTTGGGATGCTCTATGTTTTCAAGCGAGTGTTGTATAAAGTGCCCTTTGGCCAAGAGTGCGTGTCAGAGCTGTGGGGAGACTGCAGAGTTGACACCCACCCACACTTCTCTGCCCTGGAACCCCCCGCGGGAGCAGGCGAGGCCACCAAGGTGGGGAGCTGGGGCTTTTGCTGGAAGACTGCACTGGGGACGCTCTGCTGATCCCCAGGGCCACTGCGTCTGCCTTGCAAGGTTCACCTGGGCTGTGGGACAGAAGGCCTCTCCTGTCCTGCCCACACTGACCCCTCCTGCTGAGCCTTTGCATAACAGGCTGGAAAGTGTCAGCTTCTTCCGAGACCTTCAAGAAAAAGAGCTCATGTCTAGGCAGGAGAGGTGCTAAAAATAGGAACTTCTTAGCTTCCAGAAGAGCAAATAAATGAACAAATTGGCCCAATACAATTAAAGCTGTTTCAACTGGGAGGTTTTATTTTTTTCTTTTGATTGTCTCCTACAATCAAATTCAAAAGCTACAAAACAAACAAACTGGGCTGATTGGTAGATTTTATTCATTAATTTCAAGACCACTCATTGGTCCTCCTCTACATACACGGTGATCAGCGCAATAGCCAGATTCGGAGGTTGAAGGCATCTTGAGTTAAATCCTCCCGAGGTTGTTGGAGGGGAATACAGACCAGGGACACCCTTCTGTTATGGAAAGTTCCTGCACTGCCTCCCCTGGGAATCACAGCCACTAGGTAGGTCTTATTTTGTTTGCTGAATCCATCCACAAGCAGGAAGTGGGGTGGGTGGGGCAGTGGTCCTCCACATGGGACAGGGTGGCCCAGGACGGGGGCTGGGGAAGTCTGCCCGTTCCACCTCCGGGCAGGCCAGGAAATGTGAGCCTGGTGCTGAGTATATCCTGGAGGCCTGGCTTCTCCAAGGGGGTCAGACAGCAGCCCTGGCGCCTCCTGGGAGCTCAGGTGGGAGGAACCCAGTCGGCCCCCCACTAGATGTCCAGGGGACTCCAGTGCACCCAGGTCTGAGAGGACCTGATCTGGTATCCCTGATGGAGACGGCAATTTCCCCCTGACCTCAAACTTCCCTCCACTTGAGGAAAAGGCAGAGAACCTAATGTCCCCTGCCACAGCTCCTCCAAGAGGATTCACTTTCTCAGACCCATGGGAGCTGGCCAGCCTCTGCTTCCAGATGGTCTGTTTCTTCCTGGCCGCAGCAGGCCTGGGGCTTGTCCTGAACCATGAAGGCGCTGGATTAAACCTACCTCCTGTTTGGAAGGTACCAAAGTCACCACTGCCTCGGGGGTGCCGCCCAGGGACACGAGGCTCCTGGGTCCGAGACTTGATGACTCCCAGCAGGGCAAGCAGCATGTCGCTTTACAACCCAGTGTATTAATAGAAGACGTAAGGTATGGCAAGGCCGGAAGATCAGTGAGGATTGCCAATGCAGGGCAGTTTGTCACTCATAGTTCCTAAGGAGGGGGCACAGGTGCCATGCAGGAAGAGCCAAGATGAGGCAGCAGGGGACCAGGCAAGAGCCTTCCTTCACTGCAGCTTCCATGGGAAGGAGCGGAAAGTCGGGTCGGCTGCTGTGCACCACTTCAGAGGCTCCAGAGATAGTGCTGTCCCTAGTTGGCACATGGCCCTGGGGCAATTAGGCCACATGGTCAGTGACCTAGAGAGTGACTCCCTAAGGGAGTCTGATGAAGGAGGGATTGGGTCTGGGCACTGGACCAGTTAGATGGCATTGGAAAAACTCACTTCCATGACAGTTGTTTACTCTCTTTAGGGATTGGTCAGCCCTGGGAGGGAACATCCTCTGGGGTCAGCAAGAACCCAGATGTCAAAGCATGAGAACACAGAAAAGAGAAGACGTGTGTGAGCACAAGCGAATGTTCAATATCCCCCAAGTCCCACAAGGGACCATGGAGGGCTCTGGTGAATGTTGCTACAGTGGGTTTGCTTCCCAGCGGGGGACCCCTGAGTTCAGGGACATGAATGTTTTATAATGGGCAGTAGCCACACAGCCAGCCTTTGCCTGAGAGGGAGACACTACCTTTATCACATTAGACAATAACCGAACCTGCCTCTCCTCCAAGGATGCTTTCTGCACCTGAGAACGTCATCTGGAACAAAGGGCAGTTAGTCCCTGTGCTCATCAATGTGCAGAAACGTGACACCCAGGGGAGGACTGTCCCCAGCCATCTCGCTGTTCACCTCACTGCTGCTGTCCCCCATCTCCATACTCTCACCCCGCATTGGGAAGAAACCCTCTGAGCACCTGCTGTTCTCAGTGCTGGAAGCATTGGAGGGGGGAGGACAGACAGGCTGTCTGCTCTCGGGGTTTACATCCCAGAAAAGGGAGACAGAAAAGGAAACAAGTGAGCAGAAACGGAGCATCTCAGAGTGCTGGCTGCTGGGAGGGACGGGCGCCTTGTGCCATGGGGAGGTGCCATGCAGACGGGGTGGCTGGGGAGTCTTTGCTGGCGCTGTCCAAGTTTTCCTGAAATACATCTGTTCTCTCAAAGTGTGTTCCCTGGATCAGGGACATGTTCAACATTTAAATTCCTGGGCCTATCCCCGACGTGCTATTATGGCTTGAACGTCCGTGTCGCTCTACAGTTCATGGTGAAACCGAATCCCCGTGTGATGACAATAAGAGGTGGGCTCTGCCCTCCTGAATGGACGTCATGCCCTTATATCAAAGCTTCAGAGAGCCACCTGGCCCATCTGTCCCTTGGGTCCATTCTGCCATGTGAACAACTGTGTCTGTCCATTCAGAGGGTGAAGCAACAGGTGACGTCTATGAACCAGACGGCAGCCCTCACCAGCCACGGAATCTACCAGTGCCTTGATTTTGGACTTCTGGCTCCAGAACTATGTGAAATATATTTCCATTATTATTTTCTAATAGAGCTGCAGGAAAGGACATACAGGTCCGGAATCAGATACTCTGCTGGTCGTGGGACAAGCCATCTGGACCCCAAGCCGAGCAGGCCGTTCTGATGCGCTGCCAGGTTGAGAACCTTGGCGTGATCCGTTCTCCACGCAGTGCCCCGTGGGTTTCTTATTATGAACCTGGCCTGGCTCTGCCTGGCTCTTCCCATGCCTCGTCCCCTTTCTCCTGGAGGGCCCCTGCGGTGGTGCCCCGCCCCCACATCCCTGGGAGGCTCCTCCAAGCTCTCTGCACCAGTCCCACTTGCACCCGTGAGTCTCAGCTCAGATGTACCCTAGCGATAGCAAGGCCCTTCTGGTCCCTGACTAGCGAGGAGTCCCAGGTGCTGTCCCCGTCACCATCTGTTCCCGTCCTGCACTGCCTCGTTTACTGTTTGCTTGCTGCCTTGTTGGACATCTCCCACAGCAGGCGCCACGAGAGCAGCCCATCAGCTTGGTTCTTGGCGGAATCTTGGGTCCAGGTTGGTGTCAAATAAATGAAGATGATTCTTTCCTTCCCACAATACCCCACAGCTAGTTTTTTTTTTTTTTTGGTGCTGGGGATCGAACCCAGGGCCTTGCCCATGCAAGGCAAGCTCTCCACCAACGGAGCTACATCCCCAGCCCCCCACAGCTGCTTTTTCACCGGAAACTCAGGCCTTCTCACCTCCAGATGAGCAGCTCGAAGGCTGGTGGGATCAGGGCTGAGGGCTGACCCTGCTGTCTGTGGCCTGATGCCTGCTTTCGTAAATAAGGTTTTATTTATTTTTTTAATATATTTTTTAGTTGCTGATGGACCTTCATTTTATTTATTTATTTAATTTTTAATATTTATTTTTTAGCTGTAGTTGGATACAACTTATTTATTTTTATATGTTGCTAAGGATCAAACCCAGGGCCTTGCATGTGCTAGGCAAGCGCTCCACCGCTGAGCCCCAGCCCCAGCCCTATTTTATTTATTTTTATGTGGTGCTGAGGATCAAACCCAGTCCCTCACACATGGTAGGCCAGAGCTCTACCGCTGGGCTACAACCTCAGCCAGTAAATAAAGTTTTATTGACACACAGTTGCCCACTCGTCCACAGATGGTCTGTCATGCTTTTGTGCGGCAGCTGTGACTGGGTTTGTGCAGGGAGGGGAAGCCAAAAGCATTTACTATCTTTATAGAAAGTCTGGGGCTCCTGTCCCAGGGCTTCAGAGTCCTGACGGAAACATGAAGGCCGGAAGGGGGAGGAGGGACCCTGGCCTCTTTCTGCCTAGGCATGGACAGGACTCACTTCACCTCTGCTCACATTCCTTCGGCAAGAACAGGTGGCTTGGACCCGCCTGTCTGTAAGGGAGATGTCCAGTCTGGCTGGAAATCAGCGTCTCAGAAGCCGGCACAGTGACAGAAGCCAGACCCCCCTTCCGAGCCCAAGGGGACAGCTCGTCAGTTCCGAGCCCTGGGAATAGGACCACCCCACCCCCCGCTCTCAGCCCTGGGTCTCGGGCCTCAGAGCCGGGCAGCTGCCTCCAGCTTTACAGATGAAGGAGCTGAGACAAGAGCAGCATGAGCATCGGCCGAGATCCTTGGAAGTCCAGGCGCAAGGCAGCTGGTGGCAGCAGGCCAGCCATCTTTCCTTTCAGTAAACCACACTAAGCTGAGATTTTGCTCAGCTTGGTTGCCAGAAATGTTTTCTTTGATGATGCAGCAATTCCTGGGCTGCTGGTGGATGAGGGATTGGGGAGACCCTTCTAGAAACATGGGTTTCACGGGGTTCAAGGAGGCAGGGATGACTGGGCTGTCCAGCCTGACATCCAGCCACCATGAGGCCTGGGACATGGCCAGAATATCCTTCCTTTTCAAGGCTGTGTACTACTCTATGGCCCCAATATATCACATCTTGTTTATTTCTTCATCCACTGATGGACACTTGGTTCGCTTCCATCTCTTGTCCCTTCACTGCTTGACAGCATGGAGGGAAATGGTGCCGGCTTAGAATTAGTTGCAGATTCTCCTGCACCGAAAGAAGACTCAGTGGCTGCTCCAGCAGTTTCCAGATCAGCTTGATACCAGCCAAAGTTTTCTGCTTTCTTTGTCTCCTCCGTGACTTTTGTTAGAATTCTGGGAATTGTACATTGCAACATGAAGTCCTGTCCTTCTGTACAATTTGAAAGTGGTGCTTCCCCTTCCCTTTGTTAATTAGTCAAAGATTGAGGGCAAGGAAAGTTCTAGAACTCCCTGTCCTAGGAGCTCAGCCTGGTGTGTGGTGGAGAGAAAGGGAGCCAACTCCCAGCAGCTCAGGAGGCTGAGGCAGGAGGAATGAAAGTTCAAAGCCAGCCTCAGCAACGAAGGAAGGCTCTGAGCAACTGAGCGAGACCCTGTCTCAAAATAAAATATGAAAAGAGCTGGGATGTGGCTCAGTGGTCAAGTGCCCTTGGGCTCAATCTCCAGTTTAAAAAAAAAAAAAAGCTTTAGAAGATTAGAGGGCTGTTGTGTGGACTCACAGTTTACTCCTCTGAATGCTGATTCCTTCATCCACAGAACAGGAAATCAGCACATCCCACCCACACGCTCTGAGGGCTGGCCAGGTGACGTGGGTTCCGCAGGACCTGCCCAGGGCAGTGGCCAGTTGATAGTACCTCTCTTTTCTCTCCATGCTCTACCCAACGGAAGGTCCGCCTCTCTGGTGCTGGCCTCCTGGCTTCCTGTCAGTCCTGTTTCCGTTCCTAACTGGGCAATGTGACCTCTGAGCCCCAGGAACGTCTCTCACATTTCTGCATGTCCATGTTCTCAGTAGGAACTGAGTGGGAAGGCCCGAGGGGTGGGACACCGGTGGGCCAAAAGGGCAGGAAGGACTTCATTATCACTTCTTTGTGATGGGCTATGTGATGGGCTATCTTCAAATCTGCTGGGGGCTATTCATTAATACTTCTTCCAGGTGGACTTTGGCCTAGGGCCTCTTTGGGACTTCATTAACATTCCATGAGTTGTCCTGTGTTTTCCCTGAGTCATTCCCAGCATGGCCTCCATCTTAGATTTCACTCGGTAGTAGACCCGATTTACCTAACTACACTGACTACCTAACTTTAAATCTGGCTTCAGTGGGGTTGGGCTGGACAAACACACACAGTGGAATGATGGTGGACACTGTTTTCCATTTCTGGGGCATCTCAGTACATCCTCCCAGTTACCAACAGCAGCCCCATGCATCTCCCCGTGGTGGGCATGTGTGCCCATGGTGGCTGATGGTGGGTAACTCTGCTGGCAGACAGGGACAGGGTGAGGGGAAATGGCAGGAGAATAAGAGAGGCAAAGGCTGAGAGCGAGGCAGGAGAGGTTGGGGAGGAAACGTGAAGGGTCTAAGCCAACACTCTGGATTCCTGTGAGAGGCCCAGCGCTGTCCCAAATGCTCCTGGGCACCGGGCGCACTCCTGACAAGCCCCCAAGGCACACACCTTTAGTCCCCCCATTTCCCAGAGGTGAAGGGAGGCCCAGACACAGTTCATGGCCCTCCTGAAGCTCATATTCACAAACATCCACTGAGACACAACCTGTTTGTGGTCCTGGGGTTCAAGGGCCACGTGGTGAGTTTGGATGTTCTGCCTAAAATATTTGTCAGGTTGTGATTCCACAATCCGCTGGGCCCTAGGGCTACAGGCCCAGTGTCCCTCCAGGAAGCTCACAGCCTGGCAAAGAGCAACCCAAATGCGACTTACTACAGTGAACCCGTAATGCGGTGGCCCAGGTGTGGACTGAGGTTCTGAGAGGGATCAGGGGCCTGAAGAGCCCAGTGGGGGAGGGGCCCCAGGCACCAGCAAGAGCCCAGCAGACACCTGCAGGAGCCAGAGGGCATCTGCACCTGTGAAGACTGGAGTGCAGGAGCTCAGCACCGTGGGAGGAGGTGGGGGACGAGGAGTTACATTGGGAGGGTCTCCAGGGCCAGCAAAGGTGTGTGATCCTACCCCCAGGATGGCAGATATTGAAAGATTGCCAAGAAGAAAAGGTGTTAATCAGAGCTTTTTCAGTTGCAAAAGACAGAAATCAAATTCAAACTAGTTTAGACTGAAAAGGGAATGAATTAGGACCCTGGGGATTTCAAGGGTGCATTGTGACTCCAGAGACTCAGGAACTAGAACAGGCTTTGGAATGGGGCTGGGACGCCCTTTTGCTGGGCCTCTGACCTGGGTTTCTCTGTGCTGCACACAGGGCATTCTCCATGGGGCAGGAGGGAGCACCTCTGGTCAGCCGTACCCATTGACATCACTGCAGTGTAGAAGTCTTTGGAGAGCAGAGACTATTGCCCAGTGTCAATGTGAAAGGCCCCAGGGAAGGACCCTGAGGGGCTAGTTTCAGTTGCATGCCAAACTGGACCAATTACTGTGGCCAGGGCACAGAGGAAGACAGAGGCAGCCTGAGTCATGTGGCTGCCATGTGACCGGGGTCATGTGATGGGCCGGTGGAGGTGGCAGAAGCAGGCTGTGCCAGGCAACCCCCTCCCACGGGAAGAGAACCTCTCTAAAGGAGAGGAAGAGAGTCTAGGCAGACAAACAGCAGATGTTCCTCCCAGGGAGGGTCCAAATCAGATGGGATTTAGAGATTACCCGGCAGGAAGCCAGGGGGAGGGGTGGGGGGCTGGGTCTGAAGCTGAGAGAGGCCAAGATTCAGCCCCAGAAATGTTTCTCCACTTTGTTAAACACCAGCGCACTTTCCCCACCCTGGGTTGGAATAACAGCCCAGGCCTTTTTAGAATGTTATCTGAAATTCAAAACAGATGAAGTCTCAGGAAGATACAGAAACCAAATGAGCACCACTTGGCTTCCAAACCACACGCCCATTCCCTTGGGAGGCAGCAGCCCACACTCTGCTGCTGGGAGAGAAAAGACCAGAACTTGGCCCGAGTGAGCAGTTGGGTGAGTGAGCAGGGATCCTGGAGTAGTTCTGCTCCAGCCACGCTTCTCTCCCTGCGAGGGCTCTGGGAATCTTGGAGAAATGCAGGCTGATCACGCAGGTTCGGGGTGGGCTGAGAATCTGCTTCCAGCAAGCCCCACATGATGGTGAGGATTAGAACCTGGGATCATCAGTGCTGGAGGAGAGGTGGGGTAAGAGCTGGAGCTGGCCATACGGGGCCCCAAGCTGGCCAGCCCTGGGGGTTCCAGGCCAGACGAGTAGAGAGAGACTCCTGGGCCAGGCAGATGCAGGGACCCTCACGAGCCTGTCCTGTCTGAGCTCTCTGAACCCCTCACACCCACCTGAACACATGGAGAACCTGTGTCAGAGCCTGAGAGGGAGGCAGTGGGTCTGACCTCCATGAGGTCCACTCGGGGTTCCTGTTTGGGGAAGGGCGGGCTTCCACCTGGGCCCCAGGGTCAGCGTCCACCGCTCCCTGCCAGTTCTACCAGGCAATGAGGATGCACTCCAGCCCCGTCCTCTCTGTCCTACACTGAATAATGTTCCCCTGAAATAGCAGCTTTTAATTCCTGGAATCAGTGATTGTTGCTTATGGCAAGGACTCTGCAAATGTGGTTAGTTGAAGGCTCTCAACACGGGAGATTATCCCGGATTATCCTGGCAGGGAGGCCAGCAGGCAGAGTCGACACAGAAGAGCAGAAGGTGAGGGGACTGCAGAGGCGGTGGCAGGGGCTCTGCTGCGGGGAGCAGAGGAAGGACAGCAGCCCCGAGGCTGCAGTCGGGAGCCTCTAAGGAGGGAGCCTCCAACATGTGGACCTCAGCTATCTGGCCTCCAGGACTGTGAGGGAACATGTGCCTGTGGTCTTACGGCACCCAATTTGTTACAGCAGCCACAGGAAACTAATACATGCAAACCGCCAGGTGCCAGAGGAGACCTCCACCCCGCCTCTGCCTCTCCTTCAGAGTCTAGGTCACCTTCATGCTGCCAGGAAAGGGCTTTTGGGGTGTCCTGACCTGTGGAAATGGAGGCATGCCTGCAGGGCAGGAAAACCCGAGAGGTGTCCTGGGCAGCTGAAGATGATGTGCAAAGGCTGACATCAGCCACTATGAAAGGACAAGGACAATCTGTGTGGGGAAGGCCAGTGCCCAGAGGCTCTGCCTCCATAGCTCCACTTCGCCTCTGGCCAGGCTCCACTGACTGCCCACACTCATGCCTGTCTCCAACAGCCCCGTCCACTGGTCCAGGACCCAGCCTCCTCCACCGTGGGGCTCCAGCCCACTGTCCCAGCAGGCAACATCTTGTGGCCAGCCCCAAGCAGTGCCATGAGGCTCCCTCCCCTCCAGGGCTCTTTCAGAACTTCTGCCTTCTCTAGTCCTGGCCCCTCCCTGCTGATTCTCGAGAGCCTGGCTGTGGACTACACACCCTGTCTGTTAACTGTCACTTTTCACAGTCCTGAAGTGGGGAGCCTGCTCAGTGGGCACCTGAGAGGGATGATGGGAAGAAAAAACCCACAAAAATTATATTTCGAGGTCTTCCAGGGATGCAGCAGACTGGATTTGAATGAAGGGTAGTTCCAGAGAATCACAGTCTGGGTGAACCTAATTAATACAATTCCAGAAACAGTCGTGACAAAGGTGGTGTGACCAGTTGAATGGTGCCCACACCCACCCACCTCCAAAAAAAACCCAACCAACCAATCAACCCAACCCAAAGATGTGTTGGGGTCCTAACCCCAGTATCTCTGGTGATAAGGTGATCTTATTTGGAAATAAGTTCTCTGTGAATGTGATTAGTGAAGGTGAGCTCGTACTGGAGAAGGGCAAGGCCCGTAACCCAGTATGACTGGCATCCTTGACAGAAGACAGCCACGTGGAGAGAGAGCCACACAGAGAAAGCCACATCGTGACCAAGACAGAGTGGTGCAGGAGTGAGCCAGGAGTGCCAAAGACTGCTAGACTCCAGACCCCAGGAGCTAGGCTAAGCAAGGTGGGACTCCCTTGTGTGGGTGGCAGAATGCCACCCTCTGACACCTTGGTCCTGGACTTCAGCATCCAAAGCTGTGAAACCATAATCCATCTAGTTTGTGGCACTTGGTTATGCAGCCCAGGATGCTGACCCACATGGTGCCTGCCTTTCTGCCCCTGCCATGGCCAGACCCTGACCCTTCCCAGGTGGTGAATTTCTTCTCCTGCAACACCCACAATAAGCCTCTGACCTGAGCCTGAGAGTGAATGATCCCCAACAGAGAAATGAGGAGGGGTGAGAAGCAGGTAGAGAGAACGTGACAATTAAGGACATGCTTTTGACAACGCATCAGAACCACTTCTGCCCTGCAAAGGAGGCACCTGAGAAGTCCCAAGCCTTTCCTAATGACGGAAATGGAGATGTCTCCTAATGCTCGGTCCTTGTCCCTGATGCCAATCCAATAATAGGGACATGGATTGGGGACAAAGGAAAAAGGGCTAGTGCTTTGCTAGCAAAGGAGAAGCATAGGAGACATCTGCTCATCTGGGGGAACAGGGGACTTTTAAAGAGGTGATCCAAAGGCTCCATTCCAGAGTTCTCTGTTGGGGTTGTACTTCACTTGTTAATCAGGGAGTCAGTCATTTCTGAGATCCTCTGGTACCATCCTCAAAATCTGGATTACTCCATTCCTATGGCGGGTATGTGCTCAAGGACAGATAACTCTGCCTAAAATGGGGAAAAGGGTAATCCTGTTTCCCCTGGGATTAGAGAGTGGAAGAGATTAGAGAGGGGAAGAGAAATAAACACGTCCGTTTAAAAAATAAGTTGCAGTAGCAGAGCAGTAAGGGCTGTATTCAAACCATAAAGTGGCCACTGTCACATCTCCCCTCTATCAACTTCTACATTCCATTTATTTCTATGGAAAAATGGGCGATGACATCTCTAAGCTGCTTCCTGCTGAAAAGGGGCAGTGTTGGGGGAAGTGACCTGAAGTCCTTGTTCTCCATCAGGTGGGGCATGGAAGTTAAGGGTATTCAGCATGAGGGCTGTCCAGGGGTCCACAGTGGCAGATGGCAGGTGACAGGACAAGGCATGCATAGGGCAGGGATCTGCTAAGACAACAATCAACAAGACAGCTAAGCATTACTTTTTGTAAGCAATTAGCACAAAAGCAATTAGTATTTCAGCCAGTCTCTGAAAACCTTGGAGATGGTAACTTATAATCGTACCGGTGAAAAACAAATCAAGTTTATCTGTGTAGGAGGTTAGGGAGATTTGTAGGTCTATGAGATTAGACTCAGGACAATCTTGTGACTCTAGAGTCCTTTGTGGTCATCGTTATTAGACACTCCCACACAAGGACACTTCCTTTAGAGTCTCCAGCTTTACTTACTCTTGGGAAGGCTGACACAAGTGTATACCATTGTTTTCCCTTTTAAATGTCCACGTGGGACTGTGCTTAGGCTGCCTTCTCCTGCTGGGTGTTTTGTTTAGGACCAAGTTGGTCAAAACGGACCTGATACCTATCTACGCTTAAGAGTGAGCTGAGATGCCTCAGAGAGCACTCTCGGGGACATGTGTGAAGCTTCTGGGCTCCTTTCACGTTGCTCTAGCTATGGTGCCATCTTCCAGGATGGGTCAGGGTCTTGCTGACCACACAGTGCTTCTCCTGGAAGCATCAGGGACATTTCTCTCTCCAATGACTCTCCTCTTTGCAGAATGTGCACTGGTTGGCTTTCTGAATCTCTCGAGTCCTCTCAATCCCACCCTCCATCAGCAGATCGGGTGACTCCTCAGGGCCCAGAGAGGGGTCCCATTATCCTCCAGGTCCTGGCTGATCTTAAAGGGCAAAGGCCAAAATGTTGGCTGTTTTTCTTTGACCCTTTGACCTCCTTGACTTTGGTCTCCAAGTTTTTGGATTTAAACATCCAGCAGACCAGTTTTAACGTGGGAGTCATGGGTCATGACTTCCATCTCTATAATTTTACAGTTACCCCTTTCTTGTAATTGGAGTCATTATTCATACTGCAAGTCAGCATCATATCCTGTCTGTCCTATAGGTGATGACTTATGGTCTCACATTGATTCAGTTTGCTCTGTGAGACGTAGTGTTTCTGCCAAACTCTAACAGGCAACAGTTGTAAGGTTTTACAAGGAAAACACAAAATGAACATTAATGTATCTTTGACATATATTTTGCCTCTACAAAGACCCATATATCTATCAACTCAATTACATACAAGTTTTACTTTATTTAAAACTCCTTTACAAACCTAAATTTCTTTTTAAAAATATTTAATTTTTAGTTATAAGTGGACACAATGTCTTTATTTTACCTTATGTGGTGCTGAGGATCCAACCCAGGGCCTCACGCATGCTAGGCGAGTGCTTTACCTCTGAGCCACAGCCCCATCCCCACAAACCTAAATTTCTTTTATAATCTACTTAAAACTTGACTCAAGTTTTCTACTATATCCCCTGTTTACTTTGAGATCACAGCAATCTTTACAACAACAACAACAACAAAAATCTCTGTTTTGAACACAACTTTAAATAAGCTTAATTCTAGCCTGGTGTGGAGTCGCCCTGCCATGGAGGAGGATGAGAGGCAGAGACTTAACTCAGCAAGGCTGGCCTCTGGACAAATCTTGAAAAGTGTTTTAGTCCTGGGTCTGACCTTTGCCCAGTTTAAACAACACCACTCTACAAAGTCCTCATGTATCGTTTCCTGCGTGTGACTGAACATCAGTTAACTGTGCAACATTACACCTGAGACTAACCAGAGGGGCCAAGAGAGCTCTTAACTTCTCGCTTGTGGAAAAGTGGCAGAATGTTTTCCTGGTCCACAAATTGTCAACCTTTGAACAAACCAGGATCTCCTTATGACCGTCCAAAATATATTTAAATTCCCATCCCAGTGTAAAGAGTAACACAAAATTTTATATATAACTTATTGACAACAAGTTACATTGATCCAGTTATAAAACATTAAAAGACATAAATAAATACCAACCAAATTTGGGATTTCTATATAAATCTGAAGGAGACATACAATTTTAGATTGGAGAACCCAATTTGGTTAAGAGTTGTCCTAAAGCTTTATATTTAACTAAGTGTAACTTTTAAAATAAAATTTAGAATCCATAGTGTATGGTAACAATAATCACAGATCTGCATGGGTTAGCAGAACTAGCACAAATGAAAGGAGAGCCTATACATTTAGGAAACAGTGTTAATAATCAGAAAAAACTTAGTCAAAGCAAACAGATATGAAGGTGGCATTTCTATGTCAGATACAATGTATAAAAGAGAACACTTATTTGTTACCTTGCCAATAAACCTAGATAAACTTTTGTAAACTTTTACATAAATTTAAACAAGACTCAGACAGATGTAGTTCTCAGATGTATACATATATCTAGTCAGGTATATTTAGGGTGTCAGCTATATTGTTGTGACCTAAAATAACTGTAATTTAGCTAGTTGTGAAATAATCATTTAAGACTTTAAAATCAGATACAAACCCTAATTTTGTATTTTCTAGTATTTGTTACTTAGTTTCCCTAAGTAATAAAACCTAACAGATACAAGAAAATCATCTTGATAGATAAGAGCAGTTCAATGATGCAGACTTTGCTTCACATTAATATGTTAAAATTTGAATAACTTTGTCTTAATTCCAGCAAATTCAATCACAAACAAACTTTCTGATATCGTCTATAAACCTTAGACCTTGTTTACATTCTTAGTTTTGTTCTCTCTTTCGTCTTGGACTTTAGCATAAGAATATTACTTTGCCATTCAAAATACTTTCTCACCCAGAAACATTTCTTTTACCTTCCAATTTTCCATACTAAAATATATTTCCGTTCATATAACTTTCTTAAATCTCTTTTCTAGTTTCAGACCCTCTCTTGAACTTATATTCTGAAACAATCCTTATGAATGTTACCTGTGCATTTAATTGACACAACAAATTTCATCCCAGGAGAGGGTTGGACAATTCAGCCTATGTAAAGTCTAAGTCTTAATTTTCTTTTCCTCCCAGGTTGTACTCAAGAGGTTGCAGCACAGGATGTTTTGGGGCCTGACCTGCTCTCTTGTCATGATCACAATGCCACCAACGTCAAGTCAGTTGTACCCAGAGGCTCCTGTTGGGCATTTTTCTTGCACTAGGCATATGATATGCAATGGAGGAGACTTTCCATCCTTTTCTTTAGCTCCCTTAGAGATCCCTTTGCAGAGGCTGCCTACAAAACACAGGTGGGCCTTAGTTTCTGTCCTTTCCTTTTCAGGGTGCAGTTGTTTATCCTGTCACTCTCCCTGGCATTTAGTTTGATGGGACACTGTAATAGCAAGGATGGCTCTGCCCCTTGCTTCTTGTAGCAAGGATTGCTCTGCCCCGCCCTTGGCCAAATGGATTGTCCTGTCAGATCTTAAAAGAAGAGACCATTCCTGATCCTGGGTCATCAACTCACAGTGCTAGAACTTACTGCCAAGGTTGTTACGGCCAGTAGGCTCCACCTCCACGGGCAAAGGGGATTGGAAGGTAGGGTGGAGGCCAGGTTAGTTTCGCCTATTTTTCTATAGCCCAGGAAGCTTTTCTGTAATGAGAACCTAGACCAGGCCAGAAGGGAGTAAATATCCCTAGATTTTCAAGTCCAGCTTAACCATGACTCCTATACCATTGGTGACTCCTATACCATTGGTGACTCCTATACCATTGGTGACACAGATGTTCCCAGAAAGAGGAACCAGATGTTCCTGTGAAGGATCCAGATGTGTAGAATCAAGGGTCTCAGCATGCACAGCAGGAGACTTATCTGAGAGCTAAAGGTGTTGCAATTTCGCTGAGTTTCCTTTTTCTTACAGAGGGCCATGATGGAGCAAAGCTGTACCTGTCAGGGAGAGAAGTCGGGAGCTTTCGTCCTTCAGTCCCTCCCTTTACTCACAGGAACAGGTCCTCTGGCTCGACCTGAGGCAACTCGCTCACCCCCTAACTCTCCTGCCAGCAATCTTGCATCCTCAGCATGGAAGTGGGGTTTCTTGGAGACCCAAACCTACCCAAGGAAGCTGGAGCAGGGGCTGCTCCAGGTCCCATCTGGGTCACCACATTTGTTACTGAAAGCTCAGTCATTGTCCACTAAGCCGATCCAATAATAAGGACATGGTTTGGGAGAAAAGAAAAAGAAGATTTATTGCTTTGCTAGCAAATGAGAAATATAAGGGACTCCTATCCCCGAGGCTGCAATTCTGCCCTTCAGCAGGAATAGGGGACTCTTAAAGAGGTGACTCAAAGGCTACCTTCCAGGTGTTCTCTGAGTTGTAATTCACTTGCTTATCTGGGAGACAGTCATTTCTGAGATATTCTGGTGCCATCCCAAAGTCTGAATTACTTTGTTCCCATGGTGGATGTGTACGCAGGGACAGATAACTCTGCCCAGGATGGGGAAGAAAGAAAGGTGATCCTGTTTCCCTGAAATTAAGGAGGGAGAGAGATTAGGGAGGAGGAGAGAGAGAGGAAGAGAAAGAAACATGTCTGTTAAAAAAAAAAATAAGTCTTGGGGCTGGGATTGTGGCTCAGCTGTAGAGCACTCGCCTAGCACGGGTGGGACCCGGGTTCAATCCTCAGCACCACATAAAAATAAAGGCATTGTGCTGAGTCCATCTACACCAAAAAATAAACATTAAAAAATAATAAGTCTCAATGGCAGAGCAGTAAGGGTTATATTCAAAACACTAAGTGGACCACCGTTACAGGAACTTTTCTAAGGAACTGCTTTTAGGACAAGTGGACAGTCCACAGGAGAAACCAGAAGTGACGTGTTATAGCTGCATTCCAGATGTGTCTTCTAACGTGGAAGTGCGTCTGGTCACCCACCTGAATCACCTGACTTGATTCTGAATAACTTTCCACCCTTTTTAAAAACTAGCTCCAGCTTGGGATTTCTGTGAAGAGCTTCCTTTATTCCTCCCGTGACTCCCCTCCAGCTGCCTGCCCACTTGGGGCTAATCAATCACTCCAGCTCTGTGTGGTCTCCGGAATAGAGGAAGCAGCATTTCCTTTCGGTGAACGCCCTTCTTTTATTTTATTTTCTTACAATGCCAAAACAAGCCCATCCTGAGAGAGCCAAAGGAAGCTCATATTTTTTCCCTTGGGCTGGGTTAAATTCCTGACGATTCTTCTAAAAGAAATGATCCAAAACTCCCCAAGGGGCTTCTCCCTCTCTGTGTCGCTTGAGTCACTACTATACCTGAGGACTTCCAGGTGACAGGTTTTTTTTTTAACGTGGAGGATTCAGCCCAGGAGCTCCTACATGCTAGGAAGGTGCTGCCACTGAGCTACATCCTCAGCCCCTCCATCTTATTTTAATCAAAGAGAGGGTGAAAAGGGCACTTTGTTTTATTTTCATAACTTCCGATTCCCAATTTCTGCTCTTTACTTCCTATTGTTCCTCGATTAAATGCCACAGGAGGGGGAGTTTTACACATTGCTTAAAACCATGATTGCCATGGAAACCAACGCTCCTTGCTGAGGAGAGGTGGAAAGGAGCCACTTGAATGTCAGATAAGCTTCTTGCCTTAGCAGCCCCATGGCTCAGGCGGCTTCATCCTCTCTGGACTTTGCTTCAACAAATGAAGAGGAATCCAGCCAAACAAATGGGCTGGGTCAGGTGCCTCAAGCTCTAATGTGCTTCCACTTTGCCCACACCACTGTAGTGAAAGGCAGGTTCTGATCTGCAGGTCCTGGCTGGGGTGTACACCTCACAAGCTCCCAGTGGGCACCCAAGGATCCCACTTTGCTGAGTTGGGATGTGCAGACCCCCAGGCCCACTCCAGCCTCTTGAGCCAAACTTACATTTTACCAGCTCCCTGGCCCTTCCATGTGGGTTGGGGTGTGGGCGAGCCGGGCCAGGACTCCGTCACCCAGAAGGAGCCTCCATGACGTCACATCCTCTGGACTGTCTCAGACTGCTGGCATCCAGCCCACCACTGGAGACCTCCTCTTAATGGGTGGGGATGGCCTGACGTCAGGAACTGCTGCAGTCCCGGGGTGGTTTAAAGGACAGCAAGATTGAGAAACACTGGACTGGAAGGCTCTTAGGTCCCAATCAGGGACACCACTGATTTTATTAGGGCTGCTCTGCTGGACACGCCAGACCAGGTCAGGTACAGGCAGTGCAAGAGTGTCTAGGCTGCTGATTCTGGACTGTCCCACCACCCTCAGGATGGTCTAGCCCCTGGCAGTATCGTGAAATACACACCCCCTTTCTCCCCTTTCCCCTGAGGTTTCCTTCAAACCTCAGGTCCAACAGGCTCTGCTCTAGTCTGGAATCCACCCATCATTTACAAGAGAGGGAAAGCTCAAGTCGGCAGGTTGCTCTCCTCTGTGGTGCCTAATAATTGCAGAATTACAGTGGGCAAAATAGGAGGCAAGGGGACCCTGGAATCCCACCAGGATAGATCCATGGCTGGCTCTCCATGAGTTGTGTGGCCCCGAGTGCCTCCGTGTCCCCTGGGGGACCTCAGTGTTCCTATAAGTAAGGCCAGTTTCCTGGCTTGGGAGGATCTAAGTGAATTGCTGACCGAGGAAGGGCCTGGACATGGGTGCAGGGTGGGCAGGAAGTAGAGGTGAGTCTATGCAGAGGACTGTATCACAGGGACAGACAGAGACGGTCAGGGGGAGAACGCTGCCTCCCCTGCTGAGTGTCCTGCCTCCGGGTCCAGCCCATCTGGGACCCAAGACACCTGCTACACACCTTCTCCGGACAGGTCCCTCCCTTCGGCACAGATGCAGGCTGGCTGTGCGTCTGTCTGCTCAGGCTGTTGGAGCCAAGTGCCACAGACACTTTGAACAACAGAAACGGGTTTTCCACTGCTCTGGAAGCTGGGAGTTGGTGTCAGCAGGTCTGGTTTCTCCCGAGGCTGCTGTCCTGGGCTTGCAGATGGCCGCCCTCCTGCTGTGTCCCCACGTGGCCTTCCCTCTGGTATCTCTTCTTCTTACTGAGACATCAGCCCTGCCGGATTACGGCACACCCCAAATACCTCCTTTAGACCTAATCACTGCTCTAAGGAGCTTATCTTCAGGTAAAGTCACATTCTGAGGTTCCAGGGATCAGAGCTTCAACACATGAATGGGTGGTGGGTGGGTGCGGGTGGTAGTGTGGGTGGTAGTGTGGGTGGTATGCACCCCCTGGAGCCTTGCCAGATAAAAAGCAATTATTCTGGCTGGGAGAATTTCTAATCCCAGACACTCAGGAGGATTGCAAATTCTAGGCCAGCCTCAGCAACTTAGTGAGACCCTGAAATAGAATAGAAAATAGAAATAAATAAATAAATAACAAAGAGAAAGGGCTGGGGACATAGCTCAGTGACAGAGCACCCTGGTTTAATTCCCAGGACTGCTAGTTAAATAAATAAATAAAATCTGAAAATAAAATTAAAAAGTAGTTAGTCAAGTTAAAGTTGAATTCTAGATAAATAATGAACAACTTTTTAGTATATTTTAAATATTCCATGGAATACACTTACACAAAAAATGGTTTGTTATTGAACTGAAATTCACATTTGATTGGCATTCTGCGTTCTGCCGGGCTGGTGTCTTACTCTACAGTCCGTTACCATGAACCTCCTCACTCGGCTGCCCAGGGCTGGTGTGGACACCGTGGACAGAGGGCAGAACTGGTACCTGGAGGGAGCTGATGGATGGGAGATCCTTGAAGGTCCCAGCATCACGGTGAGGTCGTCATGGTGAGGTCACACCTGCCCCTGGAAGCCGCAGAGACGCTGCCAGGATGGGGGTGGCCTGTGGTTCCTCTGAAACCACAGCATCTGTTTTAGTAAATCCTGGGAGGTACTTCCTGTTTCCCTTACAGCTTTCAAGTCTCTGCAGAGAGCAAAAGTCCTATAATACTGAAAGAATGTCCTCGGAGCGCACCAGCTTGTCTACTTTCACAGTTGCAGAGAGACACATTTTATAATCCATGTCATGACAACAAAAGTGCCCAGTCCCTTATCCATAATTCCAAAACCCAGTACACTCTGGGAAAAAAAAATGGGGTGGGACAGTTAATTTGGAGATAAAATCTATTTGGATGCAAAACTGATCTGAGCCGACTTAGGGTTAATTAGAGACTCCCTTTATCCCCAGACATGAATAACATACAAGGACCGTAGGGACTGCTGCCCCCAGGCCCTGCTGCGAGGCGTGATGTTCAGGCTGTGCCCACGTTCTCTACTTAAGGACCCCCAGACTCTAGTGCCAAGAATCCCAAGTTTTTACATAAGGGACCACACAACTCTACCAGCATGGTTATCAAGCTCCTGAACTGTGGGGACGCTGTGCTACAAGCCTTACATCTCTTATCTTGAGTTATTCCTCATGATCCATGAAATAGATGCTTTGACGTGCATTTTGGGGAATGTGTTGTGTGATGAAGTAGGACACGTACACAGGCCAGGATGTGTCCAGCATACAGCTGGAGAAAGACTGCCAAGAGGCCAGGCCAGACCCCACACCAGCCGCATCCCAGAACCCCGCAGGCTCCCCCTGCCCTTACCATCCAAGTTCTTATGCCAGTGTCTCACAGTCCTCTGGCCTAGTGTTTTTAAAATGCAGCTGTTTAGGGCTGGGGATGTGGCTCAAGCGGTAGCGCGCTCGCCTGGCATGTGTGCGGCCCGGGTTCCATCCTCAGCACCACATACCAACAAAGATGTTGTGTCCGCCGAGAACTAAGAAATAAATATTAAAAATTCTCTCTCTCTCTCTCTCCTCTCTCACTCTCTCTCTCTCTCCTCTTTCACTAAAAATAAATAAATAAATAAATAAATAAAATGCAGCTGTTTATCGAGCAGCTACGAGCCTGGAGCTTATGCTATTTCTCGCTCGATTCTTTCAGGGTGAGTATTTGCTATGACTTTGATAAGTTCCCCAAAGACACACATGCTGGAGCTTGGTCCCAGGTCCACGGTACTACAGGGACTTGGTAGAGCCTTTGACAAGTGGGGCCTGGTGGGGGGAATTTAGGTGGCTGGAGTGCATTCTGGTAGGGACTGTTGCGAACCTAGTCCCTTCTTCTCTCTTTTTTTTTTTTTTCCTCTGCCCGGTGCGCCAGCCATGATGTACTGCCTTGCCACAGGCCAAGAACATTGGTCAACCGAAACCATGAGCTTCTCTCTCTCTCTCTTTCTGGGGGGTGGAGGGTAACCAGGACTGAACCCAGGGGTGCTTTACCACTGAGCTTTACCCCAGTCTCCACCCTCCCCAGCCTTTTTGTTTTAAGATAGGAATGCATCAAGTTACTAAGTCTGACCTTGAAATTGTGATCCTCCTTCCTTAGCCTCCCAAACCTCTGGGATTACAGACATGAGCCACCTTGCCCTTCTCCTTTCCTCTTTCTAAGTCTATTACCTCAGGTATGTTGTTATAGCCATGGAAAACTGACCCACACAGTACTGAACTCTTTTCATTTATTGTGGAAGGGAAAAGAAATCTGAGCTTAGAAATGTTATATAACTGGCCCAAAATCAGTGCACTAGGAATTAGTAGAGATGAGACAGTTGTCCTAAACCTGTCTTTGAGCATGATATATACATAAAACTATATGTATTTAATAAATTCAGCTCAGCAAATTTTCACTGGAGTATGCTCCCTTTAGTTGCCAAGTGTTTGAACACACCACAATCCACTGCCCAGCCTCCTGCAGGTGGGTAGTAGGCAGATTTTAGCAAATACCACAGTGCTGCTCTCTAAGGCTTGCAGTGTCTCTTGGGGTGCATGTTCCTTTCAGTGCGTCTTGGAGTGGATTTGAGGCACACTGGAATGTGAGTCTATTTAGCTTTTTTAGAACTTCCAGTTTGGGGCTGTGGGTGCAGCGCAGTGGTAGAGCACTTGCCTGGCATGTGTGAGGTCCTGGATATGATTCCCAGCAATGAAAGAGAGTTAGAGAGAAAATTTTTAGCTTTCCAAAGTGGCTGTACCAAGCTGTTATATATATTAATTCCACTTAAAGCAAACCAAAGACATTGAGGTGCAGCTTTTCCATCAAAATCATTTCTGTGAAATTTGTGGGTCAAATTTTGTCCTCCTTCAAACCTCCATGCTGGAGTCCCCATCCCTAGAACCTCAGAATGTGGCCTTGTTTGGAAGGGTCACTGCAGATGGAGGAGTCAAGTTGGGCTGAGGGTCTTCTGGAGGCCCTCCCCCATTCCAGGTGGCCCTCCCCCACATGACTTCTGAAAAGTGGAGACTCGGGTGGTGATGAGGCAGAGGTTGGGCCAACCTCTGGGCCAACCTACACCACAGATGCCAGCAGCCACCAGAAGCCAGGGGAGAGGCCACAGCAGAGTCCTCGTCGCGGCCTGAGAAGGAACCCACGCTGCCCACACCTTCCTTTCCAGCCTCCAGGGCTGAGAGATGCTGTCTTCCTGTTGGTCAGTTTGTGGTCCTTTGTTGGGACAGCCCTGGCACACTAACCCATGCATGATCATCCACGTTTAATAGGACGTCTGTTTGTACAGGTCACTCATCAGAGATTCCTTGAGCCAGTTTGATGAGCTATTGCGTTTTCAGTTGGTTTTGCCTTTTGAAATTTGATTCCAGAGCCATCTAGTGCATAATTTGTCATATTCCCAAATGCTTGAAGGGAAGGTAAACAGATGACCGGAGGATAATGAAAAGCTAGTTGATTCTGGCTAGCGAGCCTCGACAGGACATCGCCTGCCTCCTGAGCAGGTGTCCAGCCTCTTGGGTGAGGTTCTAGGTGCAGCCTCATGGGGGATAGGAGACACCTGCTCCAGGCCTTTCAGGGTCTTGATCTTCCAGGCTGAGGTCTCCCTTTCCTGCTGTAGCAGGGACCACTGCAGGGAGTGGACCTAGACATCCTTTGGGGGCAGCGGGGCTTGGCAGGGCAGCTGAACCATCTGTATCTTTCCTGGGCAGACAGCTTGCTGGTTCCGGGGTTCCCTTGGCAACCAGACTCCAGGGATTTCTGTGGCCAGTTGACAGGAGGAGAGGACTCGTCCTGGGGGCTCGGCTCACATCCTCCAGCTGGAAACACAGACCCGGGATGACAGCTCCTAGGAGCGCGTGGCTCAGAACTAAAAATAGTGCAATTTCTTAAAATTACACAGAGCTTGGATTACAGAGTGGATTGGTTTCCTGGGGCTGCTGTAACAAACTCCCACCAACTGGGTGGCTCAAAACAACAGAAATTTAGTTTTCCCCAGTTCTGGAGACCAGAAATCTCAAATGGAGGTGTGGGCAGGCTGTGGTCTCCCTGAGGCTCTGGGGAAGGCTCCTCTCCTCTACCTGTGCTGGTGCAGCGGGGGCCCCTGTGCCACCCCAGTCTCCCCCTGTTTTCACACCCCTTGTCTCCTGTGTGTCTCCAAGTCCAAATTTCTCTTTTCATAAGGACAATGGCCATCGGGTAAGGGTCCAGCCAGTGCAATATGCCCTCATTTTACCTCGATGTATCTGCAAAGACCCCCTTTACAAGGAAAGTCACATTTTGAGGATCTGGGTCCACATGAATTGTGGGGAGATGCTATTCTGCCTAGTATGCAGAGCATTTCCTGTTTCAAAGTATTATTATTCTTATTTTTTTTTTGGGTAAAATTTGTGAATCTCTTCCTCCACTTTCTTGACCCTGAATTGTCTAAAGACTTGGAGAACATTTGCATATTAGTTGGGGTGATTTCTGTATTGTAGTGAGCCAACGATGGGAGTTTTTCTTCACTCTGTGACCGCCAATCAACTGTCCTGATGAATGAGCAGCAGTGTGTCCAAGCAGTGATCTGGGGACCCCCATCTTCCATCCTCTTCTGTCCTTCCTGGGGCCTCCAGGATTGGCACTCTCTGGCTTCCTTTGCTGTCAACGTGGCCTGTGACTGAGTGGTTGCCCACGGAGCGTGCTGGACACAGCAGGCATTGCAGCCCGGCCTGGCACACAGGAGCTGCATGCCCTTCCCCTCTCCACCAGACACAGGTGATCCACATCGAGGCCGGACAGACTCCTCCTAGGACAGCTCCTCGGCTGCTCTGCTGCCTGCTTTCCTGGATGAATCTCTGCTGAATCTCTGCTTGGCCTTTCTGATGCATCCTCAATTCCGTTCTGTGGAGTAAGTAAAAAACCTGCCAAGCTGAGCCCAGCCTCCGCTCCCTTCTGGGGGCTCTCCACAGACCCCAGCCGGGGACACATGGATCGCAGGAAGAGGATCGTTTCATGAAACTCTGATCTCACTTTTTCCTGTGCGTGTTCTGGGTTGTGGTGTGACACACTTGTCACCGAGGGCTGTGACCAAAGGCACTGGAAAGTCACTGGTCTGTGTGGGAGAATTTTCAAGTGAAGGATGAAAACAGGGAGGCAACAGCTATTTTCCAGGTTTCAGAAAGGCTTTGTGTGTCCTCATGATGTCCAGGAGTCCCCTGGGCTGGCCAATCAGGGCCACAACATTACCTCCAGGGCTACTTGTTTCCCTGAACCTCAGTTTATTTGTCTGTGAAGTGGGCTAAGCCGCCTCTCGAGGAGGAGGGTGGAACAGCCACTCAGGTCCGCTGGGCCAGGATTTGAGCTGAGCCTTTCATGTCTATGATGACAGTCCTGAGCAATACACCTCGGATCTGGTCCTCGTGTCACTAGGCCCACCTGGACAGGTCACCCATGGCACAGAGAGGCAGAGTAACTCGTCCACATGAGTCACTGAATGTAAAAGTGGTGCAGCGTCTGGCGCAGTAGGTACTGAGCACGTTTTCCTTGTCTTACCTGGTTTTGTTTCCAACACTGTAAAGGGCCCTCGGACACGGACAAGCGGACCAGCTGGTGGACAAAGGGGGAGAAGCTGGCTGCAAGCTGCCGGAACGTGGCTTCAACTGGCCAGAGTGGGACATGAGGCCCCCTCCTGGGAGGCCACCAGAGACGGTGGCTGCTGGCTGCAGGTGGACAGGTCCCTGCTGCCCTTTGGGGGAGCCTGACTTGTCTGGGAATGTAAAGGAGAGTTGTGAGAAGAGGACTCGGCAATGGTGACTGGAAGGAAAGGGAGGCGGTGTCACAGTGGGCAGGGGGTCCAAGGAGGCCTTGGAGAAGGGCCTTGGTGTACACGAGGGAAGAGAGGTTTGTTTAGAAAAGCAGCAAGTACATGTTCAAGGGGGAATGCAGCCATGTGAGGGATGAGAGGCACCTTGGGGGTTCCTGGTGAGGGGGGGCCTGGGAAGGGATGTGAGGGATGGAGACAGGCGATGACGAGGTTCATGACGTCTGACGTTCCCAGGATCCTGAGATTGACTGACCTCTCCTCCACTGTCACATCAACAGGCAACACTGAAGGTCCCCTGTGTCCTGGGCTTCGTTTCTCCCCCTGCTCGACCTGACACACACCGGCGGCACCACTGGGCCACTTCACGGGGCACAGGTGCTTCTCATACAGGAACGAGCTTTCAGCACCTTTAAGATTGTGAGTGAAGACTGGTAGGAGATCGGGGAGCTGCAGGCCTGGGAGGGATCCTGGCTGGGAGTGGAGGGCTGAGAACTACACACACCTCTCCTTTCCAACTTGTCCTTCCTTCTTCTTCTCTCCTGTCCCAATGCGGGGTAGGACTGTCAAGAAAGCAGTTTGTTGCAGATTGCTAAGGACTAGAGGCCGGGAGCCTCCGCCTTCTCCCACCCCCGGAGACACCCCAATACGAATGCAGCTCCGGAGGGTCTCCAATCCCCTGCCCACAAGGGCCACCCAAGGCCGCTCCAGGGCAGACTGCAGTCCCTTCTCTGGAGGCCTGGGGAGAAGAGAGTCGATTCTCCCTGGAGGGCAGCGGAGCACCAGACAAGTAATTAGGCCAAACTGCAAGTGGCAATTACGTCTTTGCTTCTCAGAAATGATAAACAGAGGGCAGAGGGAGGGTTGCATCACAGACTCCCAGGGGCACGGGAACATTTGCTCTGAAAACTCAAGCTGGTCTCCGTGAACCAGGGTGAGGCCGCCAATTGGTTCCCTGCCGGGTGCGGAAACGTTTCTTCAACAATTACTGAGAGCTCCAAGCTCTTGAGTGAAAGGCTGGCTGCCTCCTCGCAGAGGCTGCTCCGTGCCCTGCTTGCTCTGGATCACATTTCTGTACCATCTTCATTATATAATGTAATTTATGCCATGTTTTAATATAGTTGTCTTTTTATAGAGCCTATGACTTGGTTTGGCTTCATTAACAAAACTCACTAATTTATCTTGTACTGTGCCTATCCCATATTGGGTAGGAATGAATGTTGGCAGCAGAGAGATGGCTGCAATGATCCACATAACATAATAATAATAATAATAATAATGGTAGTGGTAACAGAAGCTAAATGTCGGGCCCCTCTCCTTGCCTCCTGTCTGGCCTGGGAAAACTCTGGGTGGGTGGGCCTGGCTTTAGCGTCCTTCTTCCTAGTTAACTGGGTAACAGTCCTGGCCCTCTGGGCAAGTCAAGGCTGGTGGAGGTGAATGTGGGTCAGGGAGGGAGCAGCAATGATGCCTGGGAGCCCCTGAGCCCAAGCAGAGAGGCACAGAGGCGCTGGGCAGAGAGGCCCAGAGGCGCTGGGCAGAGCTCCGTCCTTCCCATCCCTCCTAGAGCAGAGAGTCATTGCCCGGCACCTGTGTTTCAAAATACCCTGGCAGACTCCAGCTGGTGTGTGACTGCAGACTGCAGCGCTGGCAGGGGTGAGGCCCAGAGCAGGACACGCTGGCCTCCCTAGGTAGTGGGCAGGTGGGTTGGAAGGGCCCAGTCAAGCTATTCAGAGCTCCTGGGGCTCTGAAACAGAAGTCAGCCGTGT
Organism: Ictidomys tridecemlineatus; assembly: GCF_052094955.1. Lineage (NCBI taxonomy): Eukaryota > Metazoa > Chordata > Mammalia > Rodentia > Sciuridae > Ictidomys > Ictidomys tridecemlineatus. Next base: position 254,782,830 of record NC_135477.1, on the reverse strand, counting down.
GACAAGAGCTCTGGGTGACAAGAGCTCTGTACCCGGGAGGCAGAGTGCTCCTCAGGGCAAAGCTTGGGGCTATGGAGCAGGCGAGGGGTCCTTGTCCATGCAGTGCTGCACTACTCTGCTCAGGCTGCTATGCCAAGGCACTGCAGACTGGGTGGCTTAAATGCATGTGTTTACCCTCTCAAAGTTGGGCAGACTGGAAGTCCAAGGTCAAGGTACCACATGCTGGTGTCCCCTGAGGCCCTCTCGTGACTTGCCAAGGGCCACTTTCCCACTGGGTCCTCAACTGGCCTCTCCTCCATGCACCAGCAGCCTGGGGGTTCTTCTTGAGGATGGCAGTCCTTGCTTGACCTGGGGCTCCTTTACGCCTCATTTAATCTCCATCCCCGCCTCCCAGGCCCCATCTCCAAATAAGGTCGTACGGGGGGTCAGAGTTTCAGCACCTGAGCTGGGGAGGAGCACAGACCAGTCCAGAGTAGGAGGAAAAGCACTTCCAAGTGTCTTCCAAGGCTCGGGGGCTGTGGGTATGGCGTTAGGTGAGGTGCCCAAACTTTGCCATGTACTGTCTGAAGTCTTAGCTGTTAAATGAGAACACGTGGGAGCAGACACCTTTCACCAGTTCAAGGCGACAGAGACCAAGGACACTTTCCTCCTGGCGCTGCCTCTGCCTCGCAGCTAGAGCTAGAGCTGCTGGTCTGGTGGCCGGGGCCACACCCTGTCATGCTCAGGCGTGGCCCACACCTGTCTTCCACCCAGCTGGAGCCCGGGACCCCAGGACCCCAGGACCCCAGTGACATCCCTCTAAGCCCGGCCCCTTATTCTTTCTCAGGGGTGATTCGTTCTCCTGGTGCTACATAAAACGATGTGCAAACTCAGTTTCCAAACGCTTCCAGAGAGACAGTGTGCAGGAGCCCCAAGAGTGTCCTTGGGCTTGGGGATTTTCTAGAAAGACTTCCAAAACAAAGAAAAGCTGTTATTCTTCTACTTAGAATTTATCAGAGAGAAAAGGCTGGTAACAAAAGGGAAGGAAAGGGGCCCCTAGAGCTGAAGCCAGGAGAAGTCACGCAAGCTCCCAGAGTCCTTTCTCTGCAGACTGTAGACAGCACTGGCCCTCCCAGTGAGAGGTCAGGCGAGGCCGGTGGCGACCAAAGGAGGCAGATTTAAAAAGGCCACGAACAAGCCCTTATTTGAGATATGAGATACTCCCGGGCGGAACTCCATCAGACTGACAGAGTGGACAGGAGAAGAGTCGAGGAGAAACTGCGTGGGAGTTGACCGGACTGGACTTTTATGTGGCTTACAGCAGGAAGGGAAGGGTTGGGACAGGAAAAGGCATTTTTAGAGTCCCTTGTCCCATTGGAGTTGGTCGGGGGAGCTGGCTGAAATCTAGGATTGGTTAGAAGACCCTGCTGATTGACAGGCATTAGCCAGGAGATCCCGCTGATTGATGGGCGTTTCTGCCCGCGCCTGATTGATGTGTCTTTCCTGCGCGTGCTGTTTTGTCCTAAGTCACCGCCACCTACCTGACACCCAGGACCAAGAAAGTGCTGTCACCCCAGAAGCTGACCTGAGCCCTGGTGTTCAAGGTTTTTACAGGGGCCAGTCACATAGGCTACAGTGTTCATGTGACTGACCTCAGCTGCTGAGACCCCAGCTCATCAGAGGTCAAACTGATCCAGCGTGGCCCAGGGTCCTCTTCATAAATGGCTCTGTTAGCATGAAGCTGGGTGTGGTCTGAGGTCTCAGGCTCACAGAGGTACTGTGATTGCAAAGGCTGTGCTACAGGCTCAGAGCTGGTCCCCCAAGCCACCAAGGCCACATGCAGTGTTTGGTCAACCCAGACCTGCAGTTCCCTGTATCCAGTATCCCCACATCCCTCTGGCCAGGACATTCCAGAGCAGCCACACTCAGCGCTGGATGTTGTCAATCGGATCTTTTTTAAATTTAAGTTTATATTTTTAGTTGTAAATGGATACAATACCTTTCTTTTCTTTTTTATTTTTACATGGTGCTGTGGATCAGATCCAGTGCCTCACCCGTGCTGGGCAAGCACTCTGACCCTGGACTACAGCCCCAGCCCCAGACATCTATGTTAGTACGATTTCAGAGAGATTCTGTAGTTCATGCAGAACAATTCTCCACGTGTTCTAGTGCTGTATGAATTCCTTCTGCACTTTGGCCAGCATGTGCTCCTCTGCGTGTCGGCTTATTTATATTTTTATCATTTGTGTAGCTGCTTATGAATGAAGCACATGAGCTTTTTGTCACATGTTGCAAACACATTTCTACTCTTTCTTTTACTTTTATTCTTTTTGTGCACGATACAGAAATATATATATATTTTACATAGATGGTTAATCTTTCATCATTTCAGACCTTAGTGTTAGGATAAGAGAGATTTTCCATTATTTCTTTTCATGCTTTATCTTTAAACAGTTAAGTATTTGGCCTTCTGGGGTATATTATTGTGTATTACATTAATTTCCTGGGCTGCTGTAATAAATTACCATAAACTGGCTTAAAACATCGGGTATTTATTTTCCACAGTTTTAGTAGCAACCCATTTACAATCAGGGTGTCATCTGCGCCGTGCTTTCTCCAAGACTCTCGAGGGGTGTCTGCTCCAGGCCTTTCCACAGCAGCCTGTGGCCTTCCTTGGCCTGAAGATATATATCTTTAATCTGCCTCAGTCTTGACTTGATTGCTTCTCCTCTGTCTGTCTGTCTCTTAAGAACATCAGTCACACTGGATCAGAGACACCCTAACAATCTCAACTTGGTCTCTTCTACAAGGACCCTGTTTCAAATAAGGTCATATTCCCAGGTACCAGAGATTAGAACTTTAAAGTATTTGGGGAGGGACACAAGCAATCCCTAGCATATGACTTAACATAATTTCATTTCTCTTCCCAAATGGTTACTTAATTATCCATTTATGGAACAATCTACTTTTCATCCCCGGGTTTAATTCAAGGCTTTTTACTCTTATCCAGTAATGTGTTGGTTGATTTCTGCTGACGTGTCACACTGCTCAGGAAGTACACAGGGACAGCTGGGCCTCTGGCCTCTGGGGCACTTGGGTCAGGGCCAAGGCTCCAGTGCTCATGGTAGCCTCTGTCTCTCTCACTCCAGGCCGGGCTGTTCCACAGGCTCCAGAGGACAGCGGCATCTGCAGCTCCAGGCCAACCCCAGACAGCCCAGGGAAGGGCTCTGATTGGTCCAGCTGGGGTCAGGTGTGTCCAGCTCTGACCAATCAGTGGTGGCCGTGTGGATGGCATCTATCAGGTCATAGTGGCGCCCACTGGGGCACCACGGTGGTTATGGTGGGAAGAAGCAGCATTTCCCAGAAAGGCTGAATGTTGACCCCTGCACCTGCCATCTCCAGCCTTGCTGGGGACAAGGTTCGGGGATCCTCTGAGGACTGCTGTGACGGCCACAGGTGCAGGGGCTGGGGAGGGCCCAGGGCTTCTCCTTACCACCCGGCCTTCACCCAGGGCTTGCTGGTCAACCTGAGTGGTGATGGTGGAGGGGGCGCAAGCGAGGGCCTCTGGCTGATAGGTTTGGGGTGAGTGTTGGGGTGATAAAGACCCTTTTCTGCATAAGGCCCATGGGATTTTTTTTGCAGCCTTCCCTGAGGTTTCTTTTACTTTAAGCCAAAAGCCATCGCTAGTTCAAAGGCCCCGTTTCATCCTCGGTGCATCCCCACGATTGGCAAAACCACGGCGCCTGTGGTTGTCGAGTGCCCAGAGGCACTTCACCAATACCTCAGTTTTCACAGGGTGCCAGCCTTTGTGTTTCCACACGTGTCCTTGCTGGTAAACCCTCGCTGGTCACCTCCAACATGTCGAATGACATTCATTTTAACCCACATCTTCAAGAGACTGCCTGTGTGATTAGCAGAAGCCATCTGCCGGCCTAATGAAATCAGAACAGCCAGTGTGTCCACCCCAAACTCGGGGATTAGAGAGGAAAGCCCATAAGCAGGGCCGCCGTTAGCTCAGCTGTGAGGCTGCAGGAGCAGATTGTGCGGCTCAGTCCAGCCTGAGTCTAGGAAATCTACGGGACACAATCCCAGATATTAGAAGGAAGGAAAAAAGGGAGGGCGGGAGGCAGAGGAGGAGCAGGGCAGACCTAGACTTTATTTTCCAAACAGTTCATTTTTTCCCCTCTGTGCTACTGGGGATTGCACCCAGGGATGTGCTAACACTGGGCTACATAGCCAGGTCCTTTAATTTGTTTTTATTGTTGTTATTTTAATTTTGGGGAAAAGGGTCTTGCCTAAGTTGCCCAGGCCAGCCTCAAACTGGCAAACCTCCTGCCTCAGCCTCCTGGGGTTTCAGGCATGTGCCACTGTGCCCAGCCCAAACAGCTCAATATAAGGAGAGAAATAATTCAAGACAGAATGAATTGGTTGGACAACAGTATCGTTATGTGTATTCTACGGTTGTAGCTACACTAAGAGCAGAAATAGGAAGCAACTGTATATTTTGCCAAAAGAGAATCTGTATGCTCATTTAAACTTTTTCCTTCTCATTTTAAAACCTGCAAATCCTTTTATGGAAACATTTTAAAACTATGAAGTGCACAGGGCAGGAGATGTGGAGAGGTGGGATGGGGTCTGCAGGCAGGGGTAAGGTCGAGCTCTGCCCACATCTGCCCCTGCGAGGGCTCTGGGGATTTGCAGAGCCCACTGAGGGGGCTCCTGGGGCTCTTTACACCCAGGCAAGAGAGCTGGGTCCCCAATAACCTGCCAGTCATTGGAGCAGCGGTGCCAGCTTCCTAGAGCTAAATGAGATTCCTGGAGCTGTCATAACAAAGTGCCATCAACAGGCAGCTTAAAATGACAGAAATGTGTTCTTTCGCAGTCTGGGAGCCAGAAGTTCAAAACCAAGATGTTGGCAAGGCCGTGCTCTCTGAAGCCTCTAGAAGGTTCCCCCAGCTTCTCCCTGGCTTCAGTGGTTGCAGGCCATCATTAGCTCCTTGGTGGGCCGCTGCATTGCTGTTCCCTGCTTCTGGCTTCCTGGGTGCTCCCCTCGGTGGGTCTAATGAGGACACGGGTCGTGAGGGATCAAGGTCCATTCAACTCCAGTTTAACTTTAACCTGGTTTAACTAACTACACCTCACATGACCGTATTTCCAAAGAAGTTCATGTTCTGAGGTTCTGGGAAAGACATTCATTCTTGGAGACACTGTTTTGGTGCACTGTGACCCTCTCACCCACAAAACCCCTCCTGAGACTGGACCAGACTAGTAAGAGGGAGGAGTCTCCACTTCTGGGGTGTGGAGAGAGATTTGGTGGGAACTCATCTGGCTCTCAGGGGTCTGGGCAGTGTCCCCAATGGCTGTAATTATCACCCGACTTGGACACAATGAGGCTCTAGCCTCAGCTCCAGCATCAATAGGCCCCGTGGTTCCAGGGTCTAGTGGCCCTACAAGACAGCGTGGGTCACACGGGGTGGTTCTGTGGGACTTCCAGAGGCAGTGGCTTTGGTGAAGCCATGTTCCTAATCTGTTAAGAGCCTCCATGGCACCCGGAACTTCCCCTTTACACACTGATAACAATGCAAACAAAGAAGTTACCACGAGAGGGGTGTTTTTGTGACTGTCTTGGTGATCGGATGACCAGTGGTCTGCTGAGTAGGGCCACCAAGTTGTCCAGTTTGTCCAGGATTAGTCTCAGCCGCTGCAAGTGCTACACCCAGAAATCCCCTCAGGCCCAAGCACAAAGGACAGGTGGCCACCCTCCTGGGACAGATGGGAGTCTCCATGAGCTGTGTCTGCTTAATCCACTCTGCCTCCTCCTCCTCCCTCTCCGTGCCTCTAATAAACATTTGATGACAACAATAATTATTGTTATTGGAAGTGCTCAGTAATTATTTGCTGAGTGAACAGGCCCTTGCCAGTGAAGGAAGAATTGTTTTCAATATTCTAATGTTTGGCCAATAAATGAAACAAATTGAGTTTACAGATTTGCCTAAGAACTAATGGAGATTTTTGTGCAAGTAGAAAATGCCAAGTAGGGTAAGTTTTGCAGAGCTAAATCCTCGGAAAGAGATGACCAGTGGCCAGAATGGTTTGGTCTGATTCCTGGATCATAATTGGTGGAGATTATGACTGTCCAGATCCACTTGGACATGAGGGGCCAGAGCAAGAAGGACAAATATTGGACAAATATGACAGGAAGAGAAAGAAATTATGTGACATGTCACCAACATAGCCATTTCACAAACATACCCTTGCCTCGGGCACATGAGCTAGTAGACTTGGATGTGAGTGACATGATTTTTTTAAGAACACAAAGTAGAGACCTTTGTGGGTACTCTATTGCCATGTTCTCCCATCTCACTGTACTGCAATGATACCCAATGGCCGTGAGTTTCCTGAGATCGTCCAGTCTTTATCCAGATGCGTTGGTCCCTGGACCCTGACCATGTAGACAATGTCAGCATGTGAGTGAAGGGCCAGCACAGCAGGTCGGTGGCCTGCTCCTGCCTGGGCTCCCGGGAAACCTGGACAATATCCAACCTTTGCCAACCTTTGGGAATGTGGCCCTCAGGAGCCTGTCACGTTCTGTGATTGATGACTGCTTTGTGTGCATCCAGGGCAGTGGACCGTGCCCTGCTTCCTTACTGGGACGGTTTGTACGAACGTCAGGACTGATGTGTGCCTGGTCCCAATGCTGGAGTCCTGAGGTCAGTTCTGTGGCTGGTCGCTAAGCAGGATGTGTCCTTGTGACTCATCCCCCCAGAGCCTCGAACCCTGAGCTTTGCATGTGTTTTCTTGGGCAAAGTTCACATGCCCTGGATTTCTCTGCCAGGTAGAGCTCCCCGTGTCTGAAATGAGGAGGCAGGAGGAGGCTGGGCCAGGAGACTCGGGATCCTGCGATGAGCATCTCTTCCTGCTGCTGTTTGCCTGTATCCTCCACGTAACAAACGTTAACTTACTGAGTCTGGTCAGTCCTTCCAGCAAATCACCTCTGACATGTAAGAGAAGCCCAGCTCCTTTTTATCCTGCTGGACGCCGCCCAAACCTGAGAACCAGGTCTGTCCCCGCTCTCGCCCAGGTGACCACTTCCAGCTTTGGGTGAGTGTTGAGAGAAGCAAGGGCTAGGGATGTCACAGATAAACCAGGAGCTCAAGTTATGACGCCTTGGAGGTGGCTCCCTCTTCAGACGAGGCCCCAGCGTCTGCAGAAAGCAGGATGTCCAGGGCAGAGGGCGGTGGGGAGGGCAAAGTCCCTGGGCAGCACATCTCAGGGCTCTGGGATATGCAGACTCAGACTGGTCCGCAGTACAGAAGTCAAGGCCTCAAGTGCTTCTGCAGAGTCCTGCTGCTGGTTGCTGGCTCAGCCAAGCAAGCACTTTGGGCCACGGTGTCCTCCAGCCCCAAACCCCGCCTGTGTTTCTGCCCTTCTCTCTATCTCTTTTATCTATGTACCTATCTTTAGTACTTTTATGTCTTTAAGCTGAGGAGCACAGGCACAATGAAAGTGTCAATAAGGTGATTTAAAAAGTAGGATGATTGAACAGATACCAATAAAACAAACTAAAAAGAGAGCTAACTGACAATCACACACACACACTTGCTACTAAGATAAAGCCCCAGGATTTGATGAATGTGAAAGTGAATGGCTGCCAGGTGGGGTGTCTCATGCCCCTAATCCCAGTGCCTTGGAGGCTGAGACAGGAGGATCACAAGTTGAAGAGCAGTCCCAGCCATTTAGTGAGGCCCCGAAGCCGCTTAGTGAGACCCTGTCTTAAAATGAAACCTAAGGCCTGGGGCTGTGGCTCAGTGGCAGAGCACTCGCCTCGAATATGGAAGGCACTAGGTGCAATCCTCAGCACCACACAAAAATAAAATAAAGGTATTGTGTCCATCTACAACTAAAAAAAATTTTAAAAAGAAGAAGTATAAAAAGGGTGGGAGACGTGGCTCCGTGATAAAGCCCCTCTGGGTTCAATCCCTAGTAGCAAAAAAAAAAAAAAAAAAAAAGAACAGTTTTCCAGAATAGCCAAAACAGTCTTGAAAAAGAAGAACAGGGGAGAAGAGCCATCTTTCTTTCTTTATTTATTTTTAAAGAGAGAGAGAGAGAATTTTAATATTTATTTTTTAGTTTTCGGCAGACACAACATCTTTGTTTGTCTGTGGTGCTGAGGATCGAACCCGGGCTCCACGCATGCCAGGCGAGCGTGCTACTGCTTGAGCCACATCCCCAGCCCAAGGAGTCACCTTTCTGATTTGGAAACATACTACATGGGAGGTAATGAGGGCAGCATGGGGCAGGCATCACACACAGACTAGTGGGAGAGGACTGAGAATTCAGAAACAAACCTACATGTCCGTGGCCAACTGAATTTCAACAAGAATGTCAAGACCATGAAATGGGGAGAATGCTTTATTTTTAACCATTTGTGTTGGGCCAGGTGCAGTGACTCTTGTAATCCCAGAAATTTGAGAGACTGAGGCCTAAGGATCTCAAGGTCAAGGCCAGCCTGCACAAATTACTAAGACCCTAAGCAACATAAAAACAAAATAAAAAGTACTGGGGATATGCTCAGTGGTACTGAAATAGTTGCATAGCTGGAGAAAAAAAAAAAAAAAGAAAAGATTTTTTTTTTTTTTTTGGTACTGGGAGAGACCTCAAGGTTGCTTAATCACTGAGTCACATTCCCAGCCCTTTTTTATTTTTTATTTTGAGACAGGGTGTCTCTCAGTTGCTGGGACTGGCCTTGAACTTCTGATTCTCCTGTCTCAGTCTCCGGAGCCAAAGGAGTTACAGGCATGCACCACTGTACCCAGCCACAGAAATTAACTTAGCCCATTAAGTTTTTGAGTTTTTAATACTGCCACTATTTCAGAAATTGACACAGGTGCATTGAAATAGGCTGAAAATTATAACCTAGAGCTTATATATCCTTTATTCATTTTTCATGAAATTACATATTTTTTCAAAATCTCTAATCGTTCACTATTGTTTTTCTCAGAAAGATGGAATTCTAAACACACAGTATTTATTTCAAGAGTTTCCATAAATGATATGTTTTTTGCTCAAGTTAAATATTTTAGGTGTCTCACATCTGGGACAATGGAACTTAAGTTAAAATTGATCCAAGATCAAAATGTATAACTTCATGATGTCAGACTTTCAATGACATCCAAGATAAAACTCCTAAAGCACAAACAACAAAATAAGAGAGATAGATAAATTGGATTTTATCACAATTAAAGCTTATTGTCATCAAAAGAAACCATCAAAAAGTGAAAAGAAATGAGTGCAGTTTCACGCACCTGCCACCCTACTGACCCAGGAGGCTGGGTCAGGAGGATCCCAGGAGAGGCCAAGCTGGGCATTTTAGCAAGAGCCTGCTTCAAAATAAAATAAAAAGGGCTGGGGTGTAGCTCAGTGATAGAGGGCGTGCTTAGCATGCATGAACTTCTGGGTTTAATCCCCAGTACTAAGAAAGAAAGAGAGAAAGGAAAAAGGGGGGGGCAGTAGGGAGGGGAGAGATGGAGGAGGAACCCATGGAATGGGAGAAGGTATTTGTAAGACATATATCTGAGAAGAGTCTAATATTCATAATATATAGAATTCAACAGTAAGACCAGCCATCCAACTAAAAAATGGGCAAAGGACTAGGATAGGCATTTTGTCCAGTGATAATATGCAAATGGTCAATAAGCACATGAAAAGACGCTCAGCATTATCAGCCATTAAGGAAATGCAAATCAAAACCACAGCATACCACTGCAAGCTCACCACAGTGATAAAAACTAACAAAGAACAAACCAAACAAACAACAAGAGGGGGCAGAGGTGAGACGCTGAAGCCCCAAACGCGGTGGGCTTCCACAGTGGAATCAACCTGGCGGTTCCTCAGAAAGGGAAGCTGAGAGGCACCGTGTGGCCCAGAGATTCTGCTCCCAGGTATGCACTGCCCAAGTTGAAAACAGGTGTTTAAGCAAAAAGTCATACACAAATGCTCATTATTCACAAAAGCCAAAAGGTATAAATGACCCAAATACCCGTGGATGGAAGAATGGATGGGCTAAGCGTGGTACCCAGCCACACAGTGGAAGGTTCGTGATGAGGATGAGTGCTGGTGGATGCTGCAGGATGGGCCAACCTTAAAATATCATGCTCCTGGAAAGGAGAAAAAAGCACAAAAAAAGCACAAACCGCACGGTTCCATTTTTATGAATCATCTAGAATAAGCAAATCGGAAGATCAGCTGCTGCTTAGGGCTGGGGTGGAAGCTGGGGTGAGAGCCGGGGTGTGGCGTTGCATCTGACGACAGGCGATGGAAACGTTCCACAGTTGGCCGCGGTGACGTGCTCCAATCTGTAGATATTCTAGAAACCACTGAAGTGTACAGCTATGTGGTGAGGTTCCATGGTGTTGCATTACGTCTCAATAAAGACGTTTTAAAAAAAGAACAGTCATCTTCCTTGGGCCAGCTGGATGCGTCCACCTGCTTGCTCTGTCCCCTCCCCACCCCACCCCCAACGTTTGTCAGGCAGAAAAAGCACCAAGGGGCTTTAGAACAAAAGGAATCCTGGTTCAATAAAGCAAGGCTTCTTAGATTCGGATCCCGGATCTCTTGTGAATTTGTCAAAGTAGTGGTTCTCCTAGCTTGCAAGAATATGAACACACAAAGGTTGTTCTGTAATCTTGGTGTGTTTGTGGATCCCCACAGGTCATCTGCGGATTCCCAGGCGAGGACCTTCGCAAGAATGAGCACCTAGTACGTGCGTCAAGGTTTCTGAATGCCATTCTCACTGAAAACAACCAGTCTAGGGGAAAAGAGTTATATATATATATATATATATATTTGGGATAGAAAGAGAGAGAGAGAGAGAGAGGCGAGGTGGGTGGAGGATGGTGTGGTCATATATGGCAGAACGCTAACACTTGGTGTATCTGAGTGATGGGAGTATGGAGATATTTTTTATGATGCTGGGCCTTGCACATGCTAAGCAGACCCTCTACCACTGAGCTGGAATTTTTTTTTTTTATGCTATTCTTGCAACTCTTCAAATCTGTCATTATTTAAAAATAGAAATTTGAAAACTTAAAATTTTAAAAAGAATATTTTATAATAAGAGCAAATAAATTTTGTGATGAAAAATAAAATATTTGAAAAACAAAAGTTTGAAAAACAAAGAACCTCTGCATAAAAACTTTAGTCACCAGGTATGGTGGCGCATGCCTGTATTTCCAGCCCGTCTGAGGTAGGGGGATTGCAAGTTTAAGGCCAGCCTGGGCAATTTTGTGAGATCCTGTCACCAAAAAGGACTGGGGATGTAGTTCAGAGGTAAAGCATCCCTAGGTTCAATCTCTGGTACCAAAAAAACAAAACACAACTTTATAGACAAATTCCCCACCCCCCGAATTCTCCTGCCAGGCGGGCTGCGAGAGGTGCAAAGCCCGGTTGGCAAAGATACCAGCTGAGCATCCCAGAGGCCTGGAGCTGCCTGGGAGACGTCGTTGCTGGAAAGGCCGAGGATGAGAAAATCAAGTCTGAGACAAGGTGAGCTTCCAGAAGGATCCAAGAGCCCAGAGGCTCTACACATCCTCACTGTTAGAGACCTGCTGTGATCCTTCCAGTCTGCCATCTAGCCAGCACCAGGTAACCAAAGCACAGATTGAGCTCCTCCATCTACCTAGGAGAAGAGGCCACCATCCCAGGCAATAGCAATGACCTTGTAGAGGTGCCATTGCTAGCCACACACGAGTGTCACCGCAGGGGGAACGGGTGACCCTTTACAAGCTTTTTGTGCCAAGGAGCATTTGAAATATTTCACTCCTCTTTCGTCAGTTCTCCCAGCAACGTGTGAATGTGTGCGTCACTACCGCCCGCTACTGTGCAGAAGGTAGGTGAGTAACTGGCCCAGCGTCACACAGCCAGGGACAGATCTGAAACTCCGGTCAACACAAGACAGCAAGCCTAGCCCTCGAACGCACCTCTCCTACTTTTGGATCCCGGGCTCCTGGGATGGAAGGCGGGCCAGCTGCAGGGAGCAGGCTTGAGACACGGGGGCCATGGCTGGGCTCCGACCCAGAAGGCCCCTCTCCCCTGCGGTGGGAGTCTCTTCTCCATTGCTCAGTTATGAATAAATTGTTTAAACTTGGTATTTGTGAGTTTCACACCAAATTGGAAAAAAAGGTTAGTTCAGCCAGTTGGCATTTCTTAAGGATCTAAAATATTTAAATGTATTTAATATTTAAATGTGTTAGCTGAAGCTTTTGTGCATTCTCATGGAAAAGCTGCTGCCAAACATGTTTCGAGTACCATTTGGGAGGACATATTGTCCTTCCCACACTGCCCAAGGACCAGGACAGGAGAGTTGGAGGAGAGAGCCTCCTTCTGTCCCCCTTCACCACTGAGCCACATCCCCAGCCCTTTTTTATATTTTATAGAGAGACAGGGTCTTGCAGAGTTGCTCAGGGCCTTGCTAATTTGCTGAGGCTGGCTTTGAACCGTGATCCTCCTGCCTCAGCCTCCCAGCCACTGGGATTACAGGTGTGCACCACTGGGCCTGGTTAGCTTTTGATTCTGGACCCCTCTTCTCAAGTTATTATACACAGTTGTAGCCACACAGCAATCTGCATCTTGGCTCCTCATCTACTGGTCACCCCAAAGGCATGCAGTACATAAATAAATGGTACTGTTTTTTTACAGCACAGATAGCTACTTGCCTTTGATCTGAGGGCAAACCAGAAGCCCACATTCTTCAAAAAGGTTGTTCTGTGGCTGGGCATAGTGTACATACCTGAAATCCCAGCCACTTGGGAGGCTGAGGCAGGAGGATGGCAAGTTTGAAGTCATCCTAGGCAAATTACAGAGAACCTGTCTCAAAATGAAAAGGACTAGGGATGTAGCTGAGTGGTAAATTGCCCTGGTTCAATCCCCAGTACCCAAACAAACAAACAAACAAATAAAAACAAAAAGCAAGAGAAAGTGGAGTCTGTTGGTTTCCGTCCCCTGGACCTGGGCTCCTGCTTGTGTGGGAGTGCTAGGCTGGGACAGAGGTGCTGTTGCATGATGGGAAGGTCAGAACAGGTCTGAGGCTTCTGTCCCGTTCTCTCTTCCCCTCAGGATGTCATGGCCCGGAGCCCACCCCCACGTCACAGGAGGCAGACATGCAGAGGCAGACCCCTGCCATGCAGCCACCCAGCCCAGATGCTCAGGAAGATAAGCTGCTGATGACCAGCCACAGCCCTCCACACACACCTGGCCAGTTGAGGCTAGGCCTCCCCACCCACCCTGTCCAAGTTCCTGACCCTCGGAATCCCAGAGCAAACGAAGTCATTCTTGTCCTCCGCTGTTATATCTGGGGTGGTGGTTACACAGCACAGATAGCCATGGGCACGTCCAGCATCGGGGTTCACTGAATGACAGCTCTGGGAATGGGGACCCTTCAGATCTGAGTTGCAAAAGCAGCTAGAGCCCAGCTCTCTGGGCTCAAATCCAGTCTCTTACCAGCTCTGTGACCTCAGGAAAGTCACTTTCCCTCTCTGTGTCTTGCGTGTCTTCACCTGTGGAGAGTGACAGTCCACCCCTGGGAAGGCTGCCATGAGGCTCAGGTGGGGATGCAGGAGCAGCTCCTGTCCCCTGGGAGCACCGTTGATGTCTTCACCATCGTCCACGGGCGTTAGCCCTGGGCCAGTGGGAGCTTATCCAAGGAACACTTGCACTTCTTTATCCCAGAGGCTGAGGGGGAGAAAGGCTGTCTGTCTGTCTGTGTGTTGGGTAGTTGAGGCATAAAGAAAAATGCCTTATTCAGCAGGAAGGAGTTGAAGGTCCCTGTTAGGAGCCTGCTGGCAGAGTGGGCGCCTGTGGTATTAGTGTGTGCACGTGGGTGCACGTGTGTGGTGTGTGTGTGCACTTGGGCTGTGTGTGTGCAGAAAGACAGCGGTGTGGCCCCAGGTCAAGGTGGGAGATGCCTCTAGGGACCCTGAGGGGCCTGGTGGGGTGTCAAGATCTCGCCCTAAAGTCCAGGGCCGGGGCTTTAAGGGAGGCTTTGATCCAAGGCCCATCCTAGACACAGGGAGGGGCTCATGGGAGGGGCAGGGAAGCATCAGGACCACCTGGTTCCCAGGCCAGGAGGACCCTCTCCCGTCACCTGCAGGGCTGGGGCTGGTGATGAGAGGAGCCAAGCCCCACTCCATGTGCACGGCGTCTCTGTGCTGGCCGCTGGCTTTCCCGCAGCCTCTCTCTTCCCAGGCAAGGGGCTGACCCCTAGCCTGCAGCTTCACCTGTCCTGGTTACCAATAGCAACAAGCCTCTGTCGCCAGGCTCCCTTCTGCCTCTGCCCATCGCCAACTGCATTAGACACCACACAACCGCCACTCAGACATGTGAACAGCCGTCCCCGGGGAGGCTGTTAGCCGTTTTAAAGACCTTGAAATTACTTTGATGAAAATGCTACTTATGATAAACTCCTGTTGCGAAGCAAATCTGCGTGGGCCATCTGCCTGCTCTAACGACTGTGATTCCATGGTTGCCCATGGAGGATCCTGGCCACTGCCACTGCTCTCAGACACAGCGCAGACTAGTGCGTTGCCATCACTCTGGGTCCCCAGATGGTTATGCCTCCTGGTGCCTGTGGTTGGCACATAGTGGGCACTTAATAGATGCTCGTGTAAGGAGGGAACGAATAACTGGGTAAAAGGCACTGGCAGATATGAGGACCTCATTAAAACCTTCCTGATTCAAATCTGCTGGTCTGAAGCAGCTGTGATTCCAAGCCCCACCCATGCAGGGCAGATGTCCCCAGTTTGCAAATTCCAGGGAAAAGAATAGGGCCAGGGGCAGAGCAGCATTCCCTGCCTGGGGGGATCAGCCTCTGCCTAGGACCTCTGCATCACAATGCCCTCTGCTGCTTTATTGCCAGAGCTTCGGACCCTCACACCTGGGCCAGGGCCTTGGAAGGTCTTAGAATACGACTGTGGAATACAGCTAAGCGAGTCCCCCCGCACGAGGAACTTCGTGTTCCTGCTGGGCATGAGCAGCCATCGCAGTCTTTCCAGGGGACAGCATTGCTGCCGAGCACTGGCCACAACCTGGGAGGACACGTCAGGCAGCCCACTCTTCACAGTCTGCAGAACGCATGGAATGGAGCCACCTTCGGGCTCAAGATCCAAGTTTCAGATCTGCCTTCCAACCTGGTGGCAAGTCTTTCTGAACCTATCCCCATTAAATTAACAATCATTTTATTCTGTGAGGATTGATTTGAGTTCTAGGAAGAGCTGAGTCACTCAGGGCTGAATCTAGGGAACGAGGTGGATGATCAAGCTTGGATATCACATTTTTAGGTGTAAAATGACAAATGGCTTTAAAGCAATCAAACGGATCTTCACACGTGACTCCTCACCTGAATCTTGTACTACACGGACTTTTCGGCAAAGGAGGGGGCTGCGGGAAGAAATGCCCAGGGTGGCCCTCACCCTCAGGGGCGGCCAGGGGTGCTCTCTATCTCAGGCCAGTGGTGTTCATTATGGTCACCAGCACGGCTGACAAACAGATAGGCCCAATGACCACGCACCCTGAAAACAGCAGACCACACCCTGGACTTCAGGAATAACTGATTGGCCGAGTGCCTGCCAGGCCCCACTTCCCTCTCTGCCTTCCCCAAAGTAAACACTAACCCTGCTGGTACAGGATTAGCCCTAGTTCCCGGAAGGAACAAAGGCGGAACTTAATTACTAGAATAAATTATTTGTCAGAATTACGTGAGGGTTCATTTACTAGCCTCTCTCCAGCCTCCCTCCTGAGTGCTCAGACTCATTAGTGGTCCACCCAACACCCACTCCTCCCCTCCGCCTTGCCAGGAGAACCTCCACTTGTTATAGTGGAGCCCATTCTCCTTGCAGTTGGAGGCACACTAGAGCAGAAGTCCAAGGGTTTCTGAAGAATCTTTGACTTTCCTGATAAAAGGCACAGATATGCCCGCAGCCTCCTCTTTCGTCACTTCTTGCTGTCTGGAAAGTAGACCAGATGTCTGGAACTGCAGCAGCCCTATGAAACCAAAGGAAGTGAGCCAGAGGAGAGAGTCCACCTGACAAGATGAGGACAAACAGGAGGCAGGATGGCCCGGTCCGGCAACAGAAACAAGGCCAGCTACCCCCGGGTCCTCAGCATGCAGGACCCACAAGGGCCCTTGCCGGGGACTCCAGCCTCTCTGCTCCCAGCAGCAGACACAGAACAGCCCAACACTCAGGCCACACCTTCATTCAAGGAGCATATGGTGAGTGGGGGTGGGGCAAGTGGGCATGTCTCCACCAGCAATCCCAAGCCTCAGACGGATCTGTTCATTTAGGGAAAAGGTGGGAAGAACCCCAGCACTTCAAGGCTGCTGTGCTTCTCTTGAACAAATTCTGAAATCAATAGCTCCAGTATGATTTTTAGTTTCTGACTTAAAATGCAGTAAAGCAACTGTATGTGAATATTTTGAATTTGCAAATGACTCATGTACTCGGCAGCCCATAGTCTCCTCGTGGGCAGGAGAGGGGCCTGGATGCCTGTTAAGATCCATGCTCAGCTGAGGGTGAAAGGAATCTGTGCATCACAGGATCCTGCTGTGTGCGGGAGACCCCACCTCCAGCGCTTCCTTTAACCCCACACCCACCTCCACGGTGAGATCTTATGACCTGTCTTGTATACATTTTGAACCTGAGTCTCAGAGGTTGAGTGATTTTGCCCAAAGCTACGACTGGTAGCACCAGTCAGACTCCCCAGCATTTCTCTGGGTTAGCACCAGCTCTGTGGCCAGTGCCTGACTGGCCTGAGTCCTGATGGACACTGTCAGGGAAGAGCCTGCTCAGCTGCAACCTTAGAAGCACAGGTTTTCTTCCTTCCCCACCTCTCCTGCCTTCCTTCCTTTCTTTATCTCTCCCTCTCTTCCTTTCTCATGTTTTATTTTTTGGTAGGTGGTGGGGGGAATCAAACTTCAGAGTTTAGAAGCTCCTGAATGTTTCCCTCGATGTATTGACTTGGAGAATTGCTACATTGCCCTCTGGACTATTTCGGGAGAATGTGAGTTGGGATCCGTGAAAGAGACATTAATAGATGTGAACGCTTTACCAGGATGCAACAAAGCTGTGTTCATAAGGAGCCGACTGGGGTCCATCTGTTTAATTCTCTTCTCTTCTTGAGAGAAAATAACACCACTATGTCAAAGTAACCCTGAGGATACACTCACGTCGGCCTTTCTCATGTCCAGCGTGTGGAAAGACAGCTCAACATCAGAGCCGCGGGTATTGTGTATAAATACCCGATACCTGCAAGACTTCTTGAATACATTCATATCGACCCTCAACCTCCAGAATGCTGTCCTGTGGCCAAAGGAGTGAGTGCAGGTGTGTGGGAAGGCTGGAGAAGAGATGGACACCGTCAGGACATCGTCCCTCGGGGCAGCCCAGAGGAAGCAGTGGGAGAGACCAGGACAAGATGGTCCCAGTTCAGTTTGGGTTGTGGCCTCCGATTTGTATGCTAACGTCCTCAGCCCTAGTACTCAACATGTGATCTTATTTGTAGAGGTAGCTAGTTAAGATGAGTTCAGCCTGGAACCGGGTGGACCTCTAGTGCAGTATGTCTACAGTCCGTACAAAAAACTGAAACTGTGGGACAAGTGGACAGACGCAAGCCCGAGGTGACCCCAGGTACAGGTGGAGGCAGAGATTTGGGTGTGCCGTAGTGTTCGGGTGCCAGCACACCCAGAGGCCAGGGAGACATTGCCCACTCTTCCTGGCAGCCTGCGGACACCTTGGTATCCACCTTCCTGCCTGCAGAGCTGGGAGATGACAAATTGCTGCTAAGTCTCCCAGTTGGTGGCACTTTGTTAGAACAGCCCTGACCAACGAATATGTCCTTCAAGGACATTGACCTTGATGACTAGGAAGTTTCCCACATGTCTGCTGATTTCTTCATGCGTTTTTTCTTTCCTTTGTAGAACAGTTATTGGGCTGCATGTTGACCACCCTGCTGAGCCCTTCCTTGGCCCCAAGAGTCTTGTTCCTGGGAGGGAATGTGCCCGTACCTTGGTGTGTCCTTAAGGCTGCCACGTGCTGAGTTAGGTGATGTAGGAGCATGGTGTGCATGCAGTAAGTGTGTATGTGAGAGTGTGTGCAGTATATGTGTGTGAGTGCATGAGAGTGAACACGTCCACGTGTGTACCTGCAAGTGTGCACAACAGTGTGACTGTTCCTGGGTGTGAGTGTGTGTGAGCAGGAGTGAGGTCTCAGAGGCTCACACACCTGCCTGAGGCTCCGCCCCTTGTTGTTCTGGAGGTGGAGGCTGAGTTTATCGCTGGAGAGAAGGAAACCTGCCCAAAGTTCCCACACAGGGGCCTGCGCGAGGGGGCGGCTCCACCCTCTGAAGGGCCCAGAGTTTTCCAGTGGGGTCCTGCGGGGGTCCGGCTAGGACTGGACTGGACTCACAGCTGGGACCAACATGAGAGAAAGGAAAGAGCATTAAGCTTTTCTAACAGCCTCCCTGTTTTCACCCCTGGGGATTCACCAGAAGTGGTGAGGCCGCACATGGGAGAGTTATGCAGCCATTGAAGGTCCACTTGGAGGAATTTTTAATCCCAGGGGAAGCTGCTTGTGGGTGGAAAGTAGAGCGACCTTCAGACTCACTCAGTCCACATCTGGGCTCACGGGTTGCTGGCGGTATGTCCTCGGGCACCACCGCCCCTCCCTGCCTCGGGTTCTGTAAGACGGGCGCCACAAGCCCACCAGCCCCAGAGGCAGTGGGTGACACTGAGGGGTTCCCAGCACCAGAAGCCCTGACCTGTGGCATCCGCTGACTGTCATGACCACCATTCCCAGGATGACCAATATCAAGCTCCTGATGGTTTTATGACTTACAAAATTTCTGAAAACTTTGCACCCACACAAGCCAGGGGAGCTGACCCAGCTCACCTCCAGAGGGTTATTCAGGAGATTAAGGACTGTACGGACCGAACACTGGGCAACGCCTAGCCCGAGAGACAAATGGGAGCTGTCATTACTATTGTATTTTATCACATCGTCATAGATACGTAAGTGCAATAAAACGAGTGGCCAGTATGGTTGCACTCGCTTGTAATCCCAATGACTCGTGAGGCTGAGGCAGGAGGATCACAGGTTTGAGGTCAGCCTCAGCAACTTAGTGAGGGCCCTGTCTCAAAATAGGAAATATAGGGTGCTAGGGGTGTGGCTTAGTGGTTGAGTGTTCCTGGGTTCCATCCCCATACTAAAAACAAAAAAAAAGTTAAGAATAAAATAAAGAAAAAGAGCAATGATATGTGACAGAGGAAGGGGTTAGTCTGGCTCTATAGGTTTAAGGCTCAAAATGAATTAACTAAAAGAGAGCTCTCACCCTGACAGTGGAGGATGAGGGGTCATTTATACATAAGTATGAGAATGTCTCCAGGTTTTGTACAATGAGCAAGTAGATTGATGGCTCCATCGCTCTGGGCCTAAGACAAGGCTCACATGGAGGGTGGGAAGGGCCGGTAGAGGGAAGCAGCTCATGGTGGGGTCAGGGGCAGAGAGAGAAGGAGGAGGAGGAGGGGTGAGGGAAGAGGTCACAGGGACCAGGAGCCTTCCAGAGCACACCCCGTGACCCAGCCACGCCCACCTGCCTCATTACCACCCAGCCACGCCCACCTGCCTCATTACCACCCAGCCACGCCCACCTGCCTCATTACCACCCAGCCACGCCCACCTGCCTCATTACCACCCAGCCACGCCCACCTGCCTCATTACCACCCAGCCACGCCCACCTGCCTCATTACCACCCAGTCACGCCCACCTGCCTCATTACCACCCAGCCACGCCCACCTGCCTCATTACCACCCAGTCAGTCCTTCAAACTAGAACTCATCAGGTCTCAGCTCCCATAGGCCAGTCACTTCAGCTCTGCCGATTCCTGCAGAAACCCAGGAGCTCTGCGGGGACACCCATATCCAACCCATGTCAGGTCCTTGCAGATGCAGTTAGCTAAAATGAGAATGTCCTGAAGCAGGGTAGCCCCTGACCCAACATGACTGTGTCCTTGAGACTCAGCCTTACATGGCTGCCTGGGTCACAGCCACAGAGGGGAGGGCCTGCTGGGCGGAGGGCACCGGGAGAGGAGCAATGCGTCTGAAAGCCAAGAGCCACCGAGGATTGCCAGCAGGTGCCTGCGGCGAGGAGGAGCCTGGGGGTGGGGGGACTCTCCTAGGCCTTCTGGAAGGATCCAACGTTGCGATGCCTTGATCTGGGTTTCTGGCCTCCAGAACTGTGAGATGATACATTTCCCTGTGTCTAAGCTGCTGGTTTGTGCTGCTGGGTTTTGGCGCCCTGAGAAGCGAACACACTGAACCAAAGGCCAGGACTCAACCCGGGGCCAGTCCCTCCCCAGCCTCCAAGGGCAGCCCTGGGGAGCAGGGCCCCAGCTGGACTGCACCTGAAAGGAGCAAAGGCCTGGCTGCTGTGGGACAGGGACAAAGCTGAGGTGTTCAGAGGACGCTCCGCTCTGTTTCTTCAGGATCCTTGGACAGTGAGTCCCTCCTGACCCGCAAGGCACCGGCTAGAGACCAGGAGTGTGATCCGCCCACTCACTGCACAAAGCCAGACTCAGCAGAACCTGGAGCCAAGACCTTCCTGGGGCAGAGGAGGTGGGGGCTCAGGGCCACGCAGGGCCACTGTGGTTCTGGAGCTGGGTTGGGGTCCTCCCTAGCTCTCCTGCCCGGCCTTGGCCTCTCAGTCCTCAGCCCTGACTCTCCACAGCTGTCATGATGGCAGTGCAGGAGGGGCCTCCCCAGCGGCTTAGTCCTCCCCTGGGAACAGAGCGGTGGCGGGAGATTAAGCTGCTAATTTGGAACCAGGGGCTGATGTGCTATAAAAAGCAGGCAGGCTTTGGGATCTGGTTGGCTTTCTAAAGTAAGCCATTTCAGAACCTCGTCCCCCACACAGGGGAGACGGAGTCAGTGGGATTCGGCTCTCTCCTCACCCTCTTCCTCCTTTAAACGTTCTCTTCCAGCCCCCTCCCCTAACTCTCCACACTCCGCCGACCCATGCCCCTTGTGGAGCTCTGGGAGAAGAGGGGACAGCCAAGACCCCTCTCCAGCTGGGGTCAGCCCCATTAACCAGGTGTATGTTGTCCTCCTGGGAGTCCAGCCCCCCAGAGCAAGTGGGAGGAGGGCTGGACCACCCAAAGACACAGAGGGAGTGCAGGGACGTGGTGGGTCCCTGTGCAGTGTTGTCCCTGCCAGGAATGTCTGCATTTCAGAAAAGCAGGGCAGGGGCCCAAGTGAATGGGGAGCTCACATGGAAGTCCTAAGTCCTTGGAGGAAAACAGTTCTGGTCAGGGAGGCTGGGTGTTCACACCATTCTGTGCCTTTCTCAAAGCAGGGTCAGCAAGGCCTGGGGGACGTCACCGCCTTCCCTACGTCATGTGCATCTGGAAGCTCCAGAGGAGGCAGCTTAGTGTTCAAAAAACTGTGATGCTAAAAGAACATGGTGCTGAGGATAGCTAGAAACACAAGTGCACCCAGTTTCTCATCTTCATCCTTCAGAAAGCAAGTGGGCAAGCTGTGTGGACACACAGGCCGGGGTGCACTCTGTGTGCACCATGAGGAGGTTTCTGGTGGTCTCAGCTCCACCGTGAAAAAGTTACATCAGATTCAGCAGCTCTGAGTGAATCCAGGGTCCTCTGCAGAAAATACGCCAAGTGGTTTGGTTTTGTGTTTGTGAGATCCCCCCAAGCTGTTCTTTTCTGCTGGGATAAGCCACTTGGTGCACAGACCCAACATTTCTCCCTGGAAAACTCGCTTGCAGGGAAGAGGCTTCCAGGTCCTTGGTGATAAGTTCCAGGACTTTTGTTTGGGGATATAACATCTGCTTAGCTTTTGAGAGTATTTATAAAAAGCCTGCAGAATAGGAGGACAAAGGTGGTGACCGATCCTCTCACTGTCATAACCAGGGACCCTGGGGTGGTGGGAACAGCAGCCTAGAACTGCTCTGTGCTTGGCCCTCCAGAGTCTCAAGGCTGCTCCTGTATTCTCAGGGGAAGAGGACTGGGGTCTCCCTCTCACAGGTAGCAACAGAATCTCGGCTGCCCCAGGCCAGGCACGGCACAGGAAGATACTTTCAGGGCGTCCTGTGTTCTGAGGTCTCATTTTGCGGAGCACAGGGAGCACCGGGCTGTCTAGGGGGGAATCCAGACCTCACCCAGCCTGTGGGTGGGCGGAAGGGGGCGGGGCCCTTGTTTTTAAAAAATTCAATTGATTAAAGCATAATTTCTGGTATGAATAATTATAATATTATCATACAATATGGAATGATAATTATAAGGCATAACTTATACATTACATACAGTAGTATATAGGAATGATCCGTATGGTATAATTTATAGCATCATATGATTTATCTGCTACACCAGTTTCTGATTTTTGACTCCTGTACAGTCATGCAGACTCTGTTATAACGAGGGCATAGAACAGACTGACGGCTTCAGAAACCCCTTCCTAATTGTGCCTCGGGAGGGTCGTGGTTCCTAGCGACCTTGGTGATAAAGGTCCCATTTATGGGATGTGCTCATTCTTGAGCTCAGGCCTGGATCCTGTGCAGGCAGGAAGCTGTGGTACGTGCCTTCACCCGTGTTGTCCCAGGCACTCTGTCCCTGATCTAGAGGGTGACTTCCTTGGAACCTTGTCTCCCTTCATGTTTTAGGTCTAAATATACTCTTGGACCCAAGCCTGACTGATTATAGTTAACTTTCTAGGCTTCAATGGAAGCAGACCCAGCCGTAACATTTGAAAACAGAGCTCCTAGCTACCTGGTCCTCGGCAGGGAGGGCCGCCAACCTTGAGGACTTGCCAGGAGCAGGTGAGGAGCTTCACCTCCATTCGCTCAGCTCCTGAAGAGTCTGAGGCCGCCTGGTTCTGGCACTGCAGAGACAAAGCGCATGGGGGCGCCACTTCCAAGTTCAGGTAGGGCTGCCCGCGGCAAAACTTGGTCCTCCCTGCCTTCCTCCTGGCCTGACAGACCCGTTACCTGGGAGAAGCCCCTCGGCCACGCATCAGATGCCACTGGTTCCCAACGGGATATGGCCTCCCATTGAGGATTTCACATTTCCCCAAACTGCAACCAACATGTAGGTGCGGCTGGTTCTACCTGAGTTTCCTTCCTTTTTTTTTTTTTTTTTTGGATGTGTATATGACCTGTGCCCAGCCATGTCTCAGCTTTCCCCACATCATTCACTCCTACGAGGCAGGCCCTGCAGTAAAACCCATGCGGAAACAGATCCCTCAGGGGTTCCAAGACCCAGTGATGGAGTGAAGTCAGGTCAATGGAAGGACCCGGGACCTCACTAGCCACAGAGTTGGACGGCTGTTGCAGCAGGTTAGCACAGGTCCCCCGGGGGGCTCTGTGAGCCCAGAACCCCACTCCTGCTGCCCCATGGGTTCTGCAGGGAGGAGCCACTTTACAGGAGACCAAATGTGCATGTTGGGGAGGTGTCCACCCCAGGAAAGACGGGGCAGCCCCAGGCTTCAAGCCTGCCAGGCACAGAGAGGGCAGTGGGGTTCCTGGGACGGAGTCACTCCTGACCTCATGGTCAGGACAGCCACATTCTGGAGACCTCTTTTCTTTCCAATGTCCCTGAGGGTCCTGATGCATTTACAATAAGACACATGCAAAGCTGAAGTCAGTCTCTCCCTGCCTGCTGGATGCCCATCCTGGGTCAGGTTGAGAGGAGGGTGGGATTTCGAGAGGTGAGCCTGGAATGTGGAAGCCCCGTGGAGAGGATGGTGGATGCAGAGGTGAGAGGAGAAAGACTCCATGAGCGCAGGGGCATGTGACCAGAGGCTTGCTGGAGCAGCAGTGCAGGGACGGCGAGGACATGCTGACCCTCCCTCCCCCCTCCTTCCTTTCCTTCCTCACTGACTAATGAACTGAGATGATTTCAGCAGATGGGGGGGCTGCAGGGGAGGAGCCCGGACCCCAGAAGTCCTGGGCAGATGCATGGGGACCAGGGGTGGCCATGATGATGTACGGGAAGAAGCACTGAGGAGACCTGGTGGCCGCCTGTGGTCCTGCATGAGACACCCCTAGAGGGAGGCCCTCGGGGACGTCTTGGGGCCTTGAAGGGGGGGTTGTGCAGAATATGCACGTGAGTTTCTGAGGTTTGAGTGGGCTGGGAGTGTGGGAGTGTGGGCGTGTGCAAGTGTGCGTGCATGTGTGTGTGCAGGTGAGTGTATATGTAGCCGGCACACACCCCACTTCTGAGTGGACTGGGAGCCTCTGTGAGGGTCAGGAGCTCCCAGCTCCTTGCTGACATTCCTGGGCCTCTGAACTCGGGCGAGGTGTCCCTTCTACAGGGACCCTCAGGGCGAGCAGCCCTGAGCAGGCGTGGGTGGTGGGCGGTTGACTCCACAGCACATCTCGAGGATGCGAGGATGCTGGTTCTGAGATAGAATAAGCTCCTTGCTGGAGGAACATGCTGTGCAAGGTGGAAAGGAACAGACAGACGCTGCCCACGCCTCCCACCCGCGCAGGGCTCTGGCAGGCAGGAGATGACTGATTGCTGAGGCAGAGGCACAGATGTGGGGCCGCCCAGCCAAGGGCTCCACTGCATGGAGGCCTAATTAATGCTCTTCCTCTTTAATGTTGTGTTATGCTGCTAACAAGGAGTTGCCGCAAACAAGTGAGGTGGGAGTCCTCTGTGCCCTCACTCCAACGCTCAAACGTAAAGCAATGCATTTAAAAACAGCCCGACAGAATCCAAGTAGGCACATTTGACGATTAGCGCAGGCCAGTTTTACAGAAGCATATTCTATTGAAACAGGTCAACCGCATTCTTTTCCACAGGGAAGACCTGGTGGGGATGTGGCTGGAGTTGAGGTGTTCTCAGGAAGGATCTCATCAGGTTCCACTATGCTGGCTGGAGTCCGCCATTCCCACATTCCCCAGGTGATTCTGGAAACTTCCTGGCTGTGTTTCAGCTGCAAATTCCCCAAACCAGTTCTTGTGTCCTTGGGTTAACACGGGGACCTTCCCCCACCCAGCCCTGCTGCACAGCCCCGTCTGAGGGTGCTGGTCCCCTGCCAAGCCTGCTGCTCAGCTCAGCCAGGCAAAGGTGGGTGGGCTCCCCAGCCAAAAGAAGCACACCACCAGGGAGAGTCCTGACCAACAAGGAAAGGGCCAGGCCTCAGCTTCCTGGTTTTGAGGATTCACCAGGTAAAACAAAATCAAACAGAAATCAGAGCTGAAACACCTTCAGCAGGTCGAGAGGGTGGTGAGGGATTCCAGGCTCATCTGGATTCCGAGTAGGGGACTCAGAGAGTTAGAGAGTGGATGTTGGGGAGTGGGTGAGGGAGCCCGTGGGTGGATGCCGTGGAGAAACCTGCAGTCTCCGTCAGTCTGGGCGCCTCTCACAAAACACCAGAGCTGGGGGACTCAGATGGCAGAAATGATGCTCCTGTGGTTCTGGAGCCTGGGAGTCCCAGATCAGGGCTCTGGCTGATGGGGTCCTGGTGAGGCCCTCTTCTGCCTTGCACATGGCTGCCCCCTCGCTGTGTCCTGACACAGACAGGAGCTCCGGGGTCTCCTCTTACGAGGGTACTAATGCTGTCCTGGGCCCTACCCTCACAACCTTGTCAAAACTACACACCTCCTGAAGTCCCCACCTCCCAGTACCATCACACCAGGGGTGGGGGCTTCAGCCTACGAACTTGGGGGGACATAAACACTCAATCCATAACCCCAGACAGCGATGCTGGCCCCACAGCAGACACCTCCTCTAACCTGCTTCTGTGGCACTCAGTTCCAGTGTTGCCGAGGCCCACTCCCACCCCCTGTCAGGAACCTGGACTTCAAGGGGTCCCGTCATCTTTATTGACCCAGTGGCAATAACTCCACCCCAACTCGAGGGTTCTGGGAGTCTCTACTTCTTTGGGGGGAAAGAAAAGCCCTACTCAACTAGATCTTCGTCCAGGAAGGTTTCTAAATGCAGAAGGGAAGAGGGTCAAGCTCTGATCCCAGGGCCTGGGGGTGACTAGGTCAAAGCCCTCACCACTTGGGTTACCCTCTGCTCCCGCAGCCCTCGCCAGCCCACCAGCAGCCCACAGGGGTTCAGAGTCTTCAAAGATTTATCCAGGTCGACCACCTGCAGAGCACCACTGGGGTCTCCTGGACGTCACCTGGATAAAGAAGATAGGATGCCAACTTGGATCAGGAGAAGCACAGCGGGAATCAGCCGAGAGGCCAGGGGAGCTGGCTGCGGGTTCCCAGAGGCTGTGCTGGTGATTCCAGCAACTGCCTTCCACAATCCTCAGGAGACAGCAGAACACCCCCCACAGCGAGAGCAGCTCTTCTGTCTCTACAAAGAGGACAGTATGGAAAGGGGAGGGCAGAAGAATAACATTACTCTTCAGAGAGACCTAACAACACTAACTCGTGGAAGGACTGGGGTCAGCACTGACGGGATGTCCAGCTGGTGTGAACCCTTGCTTTGATGGGATGAACCAGGATGTGGCCTCTGTGGTCAAAACCCACAATGCACATCTCACCACCAGGAAAACTTCAGGAAATTGTGAGAGAGGAGGATCCTCCTCTGTGCCTCCCTTAATTCCTTCCAAGGGTAAAGACCCCAAAGACCTAAGGACCTCCCACTAAGCTCCTCCTCTTAAAGGCAACACCTTTTAAGCTGTCAAGGTCATCAAATCCAAGGAAAGTCTGAGAAGCTTAAGTCTAGAGGACCCCAAGGAGACAGACAACTAAATGCAATGTGGAATTGTGGAAGAAAAGAGAGGTATTGGGTGAAAACAAAGGACAGTTGAGTAATCTATGGTGGCAGTTAATAATAATCACTATAGCTTAGATGTAGTTTGTCCCCCAGGAGGTCATGTGCTGGACGCTTGGTCTCCAGCTTGGTGATGGCAGTGGTGGGTCCTTTAGGAGATAGAGCCTAGTGGGAGGCTTTATCCTTGCAAAGAATTAAGGTGGTTCATGAGGGACTCCTGAGTTAATTCTCTTGAGAGGGTTGTTGTAAGAAAAGTGAGCCTAACCCTCCAAGCTCGGGTTCCTTGTTTTGCCATAAGATCTCTTGCTTCCCCACGTTTCTGTCATGGCCAATAGGCCCTCACCAGAGGCTGAACCAAAGGGCTGCCAATCTTGAACTTTCAAGGGTTGAAACTGGGCCAAATAAATCTCTTTTCTTCATAAGTATACTGCCTCAGGTATTTCATTATAGTAATGAAAAGTGGACTGGTTAAAATATAATAGTATCAATATTGATTCGTTAATGAAAACAGAATGCACTATTGTTAAAAATTAATAATGGGGGAAATTGGGCACAGGGTATATAGAAACTCTGTATTATCTGCTCCATGTATCTGTAAGTTTAATTCTATTCTTATAAAAAAATAGCATCTATTAAAGAAACAAAGACCTGCAACCATGAGCTTTGGGATGGTCAACCTATAAGCCAGAAAAACTGCCTCTCCAGGAAATTCTTTGAGCTATTCAGTATCTTTTTAATAAAATCCTTTTTTGCTTAACCCAGCTACCGTGGGAGTTCTGTTGCCCGCAACCAAGAAGCTAGACTAACACATGCCCATGCTTATTTACCTACAGCATTTAAAAAAGCAAGAACTGCAGGAGATCTGGTGTCTTTTCCATTTTAAGTTGTCATCTTTTTAAAACGCAGGATAATGTCTGAGAAATACCTGGGGACAGAATCAGGACTAATGAGATAATATCTGCAAAATGTGTTCAGCTCCCTGGAGCTGCTGGAAGATGAGGCACATGTATTATCATCATTAGAAAAAACATGCTTCAAAACGTCGGCAGGAAAGTGGATATATGTGGAAATCAGTTCAATTACTGGTGCTTTTCAAAATAGACGAGTTCTATAAAAGTTAAAGTGATTTTTTCCCCCACAAATAAAATTCCTCTTTAGTTCCTCCATCAAACATTACTGTCTGATGATATTTCAATTATTTTTGGTTGGGCTCCCTTTGACGATATATTCAGGAAGCTTTAGTTTCTCTGCTTCCAGATTATCGAGTGGAATAGTCTCAACCTTCAAAGTCTATCTCCATTTTGAGAACTAGCATAGATCGTGTGCTTTCTTTGAATGGTATTTGAAATTTCAAAACAAATATCATTATGGCCATAAATAAATCAATACAATGGTAATTATAGAGGAAAATATTTTTTTTTTAAATGGTATCTATCTTGCTCCTGCTAGCTAGACATTCTTGCATTTCAGCCTCTAAGTAGCTGGGACTACAGGAAAGCATCACCAAGCCAAGCAAATATTTTTATCTTTAAAGTTACCTTTAAAAA
This sequence comes from Ictidomys tridecemlineatus, assembly GCF_052094955.1. Classification (NCBI taxonomy): domain Eukaryota; kingdom Metazoa; phylum Chordata; class Mammalia; order Rodentia; family Sciuridae; genus Ictidomys; species Ictidomys tridecemlineatus. Next base: position 254,754,517 of record NC_135477.1, on the reverse strand, counting down.
ATGTGTCAGCTTATGTAAATACTGAGTGAGCTTGGGGTCTTGCATTTGCCCCTGTTAAAGAGGACAGAGGAGGGGGCTCTTCATGACCCTTGTAGCATCCAGACTAGTATGTTATTTTGTTTTCAAAGTTCATAGGAAAGAAAAAAAATCAAATAAAATCATTCCTCAGTATCCACAGGATATTGGTTCCAGCTGTCAAAATCCACGAATGTTCAAGTTCCTTATATAAAACAGCACAGTATTTGCATATAACCTATGCACATCACTTGTATATTTAAATCACCCAGATTACTTATAATGCATAATATGTGAGAGCTACGTAAACAGTTGCTACATTATAGCGTTCAAAGAACAACACCCCCCCACACAAAAAAAGTATACCTGTCCAGTAGAGATGTCATTTTGCTTTGAATCTTTTTATCTACAACTGGTCAAATCGTTGAATGCAGAACCAGAGGTTATGTGTGGATAGATATTTTACCCAGCAATTCTCCAAAGTGGCCGTATCAGTTACGACTCCATCATGAACATCAGCAATTATTGGCTCTCTGACTCCAGTTTGGTCATCTTCAACCCAAACTAGTCTTTTTTTTTTTTTTTTTTTTAAACCTTACAAAAGATTCCAAGAATTAGCCAATATATTCTAGAAAATTTCCAACCAATTCTCCAAAACTCTAGTTGATAAATATAAGACCTATTTCCCAAGACATAAAGATGACTTATTGAACCATTTGAAAACAAGAATCGCCAGTTTCAAAATTGGGTTAGAGGTGTCTCACTGTTAATCAGATAGCTTAGATTTTCATGATTTAGGATTTTTGACATCTACCTCCTGGCACCAAATTCAGATTTGGTAAAAGTAGATATGTGGGGTTTTTTTTGGGGGGGGGCGCGGCTGGGAATTGAACCCAGGACCTTGTACATGCTAGGCAAGTGCTCTGCTGAACCACACCTTCAGCACTTAGCAAAGATTTTTAAAAATATATTTATTTTAGTTTTTTTACTGGACACAATATCTTTATTTTATTTTTATGTGGTGTTGAGGATTGAACCCGGTGCCCAGCACATGCAGGGCGAGCACGCTACTGCTTGAGCCACATCCTCAGCCCAAATTTTTCTTTTTTAAAAAATGGTAAGTAATTAGGAACTCCACTTAAATTGGCCTAAATGACAAAGGACATGTAGGAACTCTGCACTAAATGAGTCCATTTTTTTGATAAAGTTCATTTTTTGATGAAATTCATTTTAAGAGCATTGTCTTCAAATTTTTAAGTGGAAAAATACACATAAAAAGACCATTTTTAGCAATGATTTCCAATAGTCGTCACAGCTTAATGTGGCCCTGAATGTTACAACAAGGGGAAGTTTATGTTGAACCTTTCAAACGCAGTAGTTTCGTATGAAGAACTTTGCTGTAAAATACCATTTGAAGGGAACTCAAGCTGTATGCCTGTCCTCTAGTATCCCCCAAATACTCCCCATCCAGCAGGTAAAAGTGTGTGTTTTTCCTTCCACAACCAACCAGCCTCTACGGAGTGGCTTTTTCTGATTGGCATCCAAATCTTCAGCAGAGCAGAATGAACCACCTGGGGGTGTCCCACAAGCTTTCACAGAACCATCTCCTTTGTCGAGGTTTTTTTTTAATCTTTATTTATTTATTTATTTATTTTTTGCAGTGGTAGCCCTCTGCCACTGAGCGACATCCCCAGCCCTTTTTATTATTTTAATCTCGAGACAGGGTCCTGTGAGTTGTCCGGGCTGCCCTGGAACTTGAGATCCTCCTGCTTCAGCCTCCTGATACCTGGGACTAGAGCGTGTACCATGCTCCGTTTCACCCAAGTTTTCTCATCTGTTCCCGGGCAGAGTTTTGAAAGAGTCTCCCGATGATACATGACACGGCAGGCGCCAGGAATGGGTAGCCAGCCTTTCTGAAGCACTATCAGGGCAAAACACCAATAATTTTTTTAAATACTATTTGCCCAACTTTGAAGAATTTTCCCACCACTTTGAAAATATCACAGTTTTTGTGATATCTCCAAGGCTCCAGAAAACCATGTGTCTTCCAACAGAATCTTGAATAAATTACCCCACTCCATCTCCTTTATGGGTTTTTATAATAGAATCAAGAGGGGAGTTCTACCAATCTTCTGCAAAACTTGAAGTTTCATGACTCAAGCTAATTCAGCTAATCATCGTCTGATTAGAAACTTGGACTGGCTTAAACAACAATCTGAAAATTTTGCTCTGATTCTTCTCCAAGAAAAACTTGGGTAGCTGTCAGAATGCAGATTTTCACATGCGATTCTCTGCCACGAAAGGTTGGCCTTTGTTGTTGTTATTGTTTTAATCTTGGTGATGGAAAAAGCTGAATCATACAAAACAAACCTTCAGCACTTTGTAGATTTCTGATATTATAGTCTAGTTCGGCCCAATCTTATGTGCCTCAGGAAATGAACCTCTGTGGGAAAAACAAATGTATAAGCAGACAAAAATTCTTTTAAAAATATTTTGACTTAAGAATGATTTAAATCAAAGAATTTCTAGCAGTCATACAACATATACTAAAAAAAAAAGCCCATCCTTTGACACAAATCTGCATATATCTGTCAATTAACACTGTCAAACATTTTGATGCCATCTTAAATAGTCTCCTTCTATATATTTGTTTCCACTATGTTATTACAGAATAGCTGTGGCTGGGTATGTTATAGAGAAAAGAGGTTGTCGGGAATGGTGGTGCAGATCTGTCATCCCATCTGCTCCAGAGGTTGAGGCAGGAGATGTGACCAGGGATGTGACCATGAAAGTTTGGTCAGCCGCGCCGGGTTCCACGCCTGTGGAGTGATGAAGGGGGGGGGGGTGGCTGGTCCAGGCCTGCCATCATGTCTGCAGGTGGGATGCTGGAGTCACTTTAGCGCCCAGGAACCTTGTCCTTGGCCTACCCCATTTAGTGACACCAAGGCAAGGCTTAATAATTTTTCTTGACAATCGTTGGATGCTGTCCTTATGTTAGGTCAGGACAAACACTGATCTTTTCCGACAGAGGAGAGTCTCCGCACCTATTTTTATTCTTTGTTACAGAGTATAGGAACTCCAATGTTATTTTAAAGATATAGTCATATTTATATTTAAACAGAAAGCACATATACTGTGTAGTAAGAAGCAGCAAAACAAATTGGGTTTTATAGGCAGGTAAATATCGTACATTGCATCAGCACACCAATTTCCTCTCGACGTTTCCTTGCTTTTTTTTTTTTCCTTCCATTCCAGAAACTTGTTAATATTTATTCCCTGTGGTTTGTGTCATAAAATAAATGTAAATTCGTCATTTTCCAAGTACAGAGGAACCCAACCTAACAACAGTTCAACTTGATTTCTGGCTTTACAATGGTGCAGACTTCCAGGTTGTCTGATTACAGCCTTTCATTGTCTTTGAGCTACTTTGTGCCTCAGCAAGTTGTAGGTCACTGTTAGTTTCCCAGGGCCACCACGAGGCAGTCTCTGAGACCAGGGGACTGAGAACAGCAGACATTTCTTTCTGGGGCTCCAGAGGCTACAGGTCTGAGATCAGGGGGAGCTCTCTCCCACATTTTCCCAGCTCCTGGTGGCTGAGACAGTGCTCTGGGTGCCTCAGAATGCACTGGATACACCCTCTGGGCCCTGCCTCTCTGTTTACGCGGCCTTGGCACTGGGCCTGTGTCACTGTATCCAAGTTTTCTTCTTATGAAGACACCAGTCCTATTAGACTTAGGGCTTACACTAATCCACTATGAGTTAATCTCAACTTGATTACATCTGCAAAGACCTGATTTCAAATAAGGTCAAGTGCTCAGGTTAGGGGTAGAAGTTTTGGTGGACACTGTTCAACCCAGTTCAGTCACTGATAGCGCTGCCCAGCAAGGCTTGTTTACAGATATGCAAATTCCATCCGCTTCACTAGAGGTGCAGCTGACTTTTCGCCCGGCTGCCTTGGAAAACCAGCTAGCTGCCTTCATCTGCATGTTCATTTCAATACTCCTGATCTATAAACACATCTGCTCTTAGCCTTCTCTTTAAACTGGTTGGAACAGCTACCTAGTTTCTTCATTCACTAAATAGAATCTTTAAAATTTTTGTCTGCATGGGAGTGGTGATCTTACTTTTTATTATTAATATTATCTTCTAACAGTGAAAGGGGAAGGATGAAGAGAACTGCAGGGACTCCCCCTCCCCTCCCCGGCCCTGGCCAGCCCTGAGCAAACTGCAGAAGCAGGCCAAGGCCGTGCTGGGCCATGGCTGCCTTCTGTGGGGTGGAACTCTACCTGGTCAACCCCTAGGAGACATTCTCTTGGGTTCTCTGTCCTGCCACTCAGTGGCTGGGGCCCTTCCCTGGTGACTGAGCACCTGAGCCAAGTACCTTCCTGCCCCAAGGCCACCAGGCTCAGGGGAACAGCCACGGGAGAAGAGGGACCCACCCGACAGCCCCACCATCTCCTGCCTTTTGAGAAGCTGCTGCTGCTGGCCCAGCTTTATCACCACCGAGTGTGACTTCTAGCCCTGTCAGGGGACTGCTCTGCTTTCCCGTTTCTCCCTGGTTCTCCCTGAACTCAGCGTAGCATGACATCTGTTCCCTCTCTTAACACTCGCTTCCTCTGGCACAGCTGACGGTGGATAAGTAGGAAGTCAGCTCTTACAAACTGGGAAAGTTTTCAGATTAATCACTGTTGAAATCGCTTGTTTTTCTTTTTGGAAAAGGACAATTTATTTGTTTAAAATATTTCTTATTTGTAAATTTTTGTTAGTGGCCTCTTTGGTAGGTGACTTGGCCTAAATTTTCAAAGCCTTTGAATGATATTCGAACAACAGAAGGACTCAAGGAAACTCTTGGGGGAGATGGATATGTTTATTACCTGGATACGGTGATTGCAAAAGGAGTGTATATGTATGTCCAAACCTGCCAAATTTCACATGCTTATTAAGTGCAGGGTTTTTTGTTTTGTTTTGGTACCAGGGATTGAACCCAGGGGTAGTTAACCACCGAGCCACATGCCCAGCCATTTTTAATATATATATTTTATTTTGAGACAAACTCTTGCCAAGTTGCTTAGGACCTCACTAAGTTGCTGAGGCTGGCTTTGAACTTGTGATCCTCCTCCCTCAGCCTCCCAAGCTGCTAGGACTATAGGCGTGCACCACCAGGCCTGGTAGGTGCGGTATTTTGATGTCCAATAAAGCTGGGAAATAATATAGAAATTCCACTTGCAATAATAACCAGAAAGACACAAAGCAACAGTGAGCTAAGATATACATAAAAATGTGCATTGTGCCTTTGTTTAAAACCTCTGGAAATAAAGTAAGGACTCATCAGAAGTGGACTGTGTGAGCACGTGAGGACGTCACTATACACAACTCATTGTCATGTGCACATCAAGAAGATTGTGGATTTTAATTTGTACGTTAGTTTGCTAGGGCCGCCATAACAAGGTACCATCAACCAGGGAGCTAGAAGAACAGAAACCTGTCTTCCCTGACGTCTGAGTCTGGAGTCTGATATCACGCAGGACATGCTCTCTGTGAGTCCTGCAGGGGAGGCCCCTCCTTGCCTGTTCCACCTCCAGGCGGTCCCCAGCACTCCTGGGTGTTCCTTGGCTTGTCACTGTGTCACCCCACCACCGTCTTCACATGGCGTGAAGGTCTCTGCCTCATGTCTCTCTTCTCCTCTTAAAAGGAAACCCGTCACACTGGATTAAGGGCCCAGCCTAGCCCACTACGACTTCATCTTAACCAATCACATCCACCTTGACCTTATTTTCAAATAGGTTCCCATGCTTAGGTACTGGGGCTTAGGACTTCAGTGCTATCTTTTGGGGGAACACAATTCAACACAGGAGAGCATGGCAAGAGACCTACAACAGCCAGAGATGGTAACATACCCTGCAACCCCTGCTATTCCAGAGGCTGAGGTAGGAGGAGGGCAAGTTCTTAGAGGCTAGCCTCAGCAATTTAGCAAGACTCTGTCTTAAAATAATAAAATAAAATAAAATAAAATGCTGGGGACATACCCCAGTGGAAAAGCATTTACTTAGCATGCATGAGATCCTTGGTTCTACCCGACTACTCCCCCCACCAGTAAAAAAAGATAGCTACAACATGTTCTTAAGCAGAAAGAACTAGTTGGAAGATACTATCGTGGGCTGGGGATGTAGTTCAGTGGTCGAGTGCTCACCTGGCATGCCCATAGCCCTGGGTTTAATCCCAGATCCCACCAGAAATTGTTTTTGTTGTTGTTTTGAGAAGATACCTCCTCCTCCTCTTCCTCTTCCTCCTCCTCTTCCTCCTCCTTCTTTTTTTTTTCCCCCTTGTAATGTAACAGGGATTGATTCCACGGGTGCTTAACCACTAAGCCACATCTCCAGCCCTTTTTAAATTTTTATATTTTGAGACAGGGTCTTGCTGAGGCTGGCCTTGAACTTGCCATCCTCCTGCTTTAGCCTCCTGAGTCCTGGGGTTATGGGAGTACGCTGCCACCTGGCCTGGCAGAAGACACCGTCTTGTTCATTCACGGGAGAGGTCTGGTGAATCCCACAGGTTGGCAGGAACTGCGGATCATCTTTCAAGGCTGAGCACCAGCCACACTGTCTCCTTGAGGCCTGGTTCTGACGGAGGAGGAACTCGTGAGCCTTTGAAAGTCAGATCGTCCATGCTTTGTGGCCCTCCCAAGGGTAAGAGTCAGGTGAACAGATTTTGAGTCTGAAGATTTCAAAGGTGTGACTGCTCCCTTGAGACCAGAGAACACCAATGTTGTGTGACAGCCAGGCCGGGGAACTGGCCTGGGTCCTGGGGGGCCGGATTGGGCAGCCCAAATGCACAAGAAATAAGCAACATGTAAAAAGGAAAAATAAACTTTAGGTGGCTTAGGCTTGCCCAGGGACAGACTGGCAGGCGGAGGAAGGCTCCAGGGGTGTAGGAATTCGGTGATCTCCCAGGTGTCGGGGTGGGAGGGGGCGGGCTAATCCAGATCAGGCTGGGCTTGTAGAAGTCTGTAAGGTTCTGGAAACTTCTCTGTGTTTGTTGTTCCTGTGGGGCTGCCCTGGGCCACAGGGAAAGAAGTCAGGCAGGTTGGAGGCCCCTGTGTTCTGCTGCAGATCTGGGAAGGGCCCCAGCTGTGGTTGTGGTAAAGGGGACCCGGATGGAGCAGGAAGCTCTTGCACGGCAGAAGGATGGATAGTGGGCTGGGCTCCCTGAGGACCCCAGGGTGGACCCACCAGTCCTTGGCTTGTGGCATGGACCATTGATGATGGTGATGGCATCTGTGCCTCATCCATCGCCAGCTTTCCTTCCCCACCCCCATACCGGCCTAACCACTGAGCCACAGTCCCCACCCTTTTTTATTTTTTATTTTGAGATGAGGTCTTGCTAAGCTGCCCTGGCTGGTCTCGAGCCTGGGATCCTCCTGCCCCAGCCTCGGGCGTGCGCCGCGCTCAGCTCCTTTACCACCTCTCTGCTTGGATTTTCCATCTTCCAGCCTTGGACCCGAGTCAAGTGGCTGAGCTCTGTTTCTCCCATTTCCTTCTGGCCTGCAGTGTCCCTGGAGGCTATGCTGAGCACAGGAGGACAGCGGCCGTCCCCCAGGACCCGCTGGAGAGACAAGGGCTGGTGTTCTGCAGAACAGAGCTAGGCCCGTTCTGGCACTTAGGCAATGCCGCCGTGTGCCAGGCACTGTTTAAGCATTTGACATAAATCAGCTCACTCAATCCTCACCAGAGAACTGCGAGGAAGCCACTATTCTTATTCTGTCTCTACAACAGCAGAAAGACTGTTCTACTCGTCAAGAGGAGTGACTCTGGAGGCTGAGGCGGGAGGATTGCAAGCTGGAGGCCAATCTCAGCAGTTTAGCGAGGCCTTGAGTACATCAGTCAGAACCTGTCTCAAGAAATAAAAAGGACTGGGGATGTAGTTCGGTGGTAGAACATTCTTCCCTTGGGTTCAATCCCCAGCTCCAAAAACAAATAAGTATACAATAAAATAAAATAAAAAGGAGGACCTGGAGAATGGGGTTTATATCTGAGGGCTCCTGTGGGTGGGGAGCTGCCAGGCACGGTCTTCATCATCCGGGTCTTTCTGTGGGATACCGGCAGCAGCCTCTGGGGATCGGGCAGGGTGGGCACCTAGAACCAGGGGCCTCCTGTGCTGAGGTGGGGTGGAGGGAGGGAGTCCTTTCTCAGCTGCGGCTGAAGGCTCTGGGGACTGGGCTGCAGGTCAGCAGGGCTCCCCTGACGCCCTGGGGCAGGGCCTCCAGCGACTGGGTGAAGACAGGGGGGAGCTGGGTGGCCCTTCCCTCCCCAGGGGCTGCGGGTTGATAATAGCAGCTGATACTGACCCAGGCTGTCTCCGTTGCAGATTTCACTTCACCCTTATTCTGCGCGTTACCTTCCTCATCTTCTATTACAACCCTAGGAAGTGGTGTCGCAGTCCCTGGAGAGGGAAAATAACTCAGGCTAAAAAGGATGGAGTTTTTGAAACATATACTGAATGTCTCAAACCCTCAGAAAAACCATGAAGGTGTAAGTTAGTTGCCTCTAAGTGAGCCCATCTGCATACCTGTCTTCCAGAGTAGCACATGGGATATCCTCAGTGCTCCCCAAACCTCCCTGTCCCCTCCTGATCAAAGGTGGACACTTGTTTTCCAACACTGAGATTAGTTGTGCCTGATTTGTAAACTCCTATGAAGGGCATTGTAGGTAGTGTGTGCTCTTGTGTGTTTGGCTCCTTTGAAACACCCTTGCTGTGGTGTGTGGCATAGTCCTTCCATTTTCTTGCTGTGTACTACTCCACTGTAAAAGTAGACTGTGACTGTCTTACCCAGTCTGCTGTTGTTAGAAGGTACTTGTGTCCCACTGTGATGAGTGGAGCTCCTGTGACTACTTTGCTGTTCCAGTCCCTGTCTTGGACTGGAACAGCATGCTTATTGCCGCTGGGTGTACACAGCAGCGAAGGACTGCAGCCTTGGGTTGGTGCCACGTGGGGTGTGAACCTAGGTGAGATCATGCTCAACCCCAGAGCGGTGCAGATTCCACCAGGTGCTCTGGGGGGTCCTAGAGCTGGGGCGAAGAGGCCAGGTGGTAGTGGGAGACACCTGATGGGGCAGTGGGGGGTGCGAAACAGGAGCGAAGGCCTCTGAGGGTGACTGAGAGAAACAGCAAGCTGGCTGTCTCTGTGGGGGCGGCTGGCAGATGTGATGTCACTGTGTGTGATGAGGAAGGTGGAAGGAGGAACCAGTTTGGTCTGGCTGAGCGGGATCTCAGGACACCCAGGAACCTCCAGGTGACACTGTTGAGGGTCCCACCTGCTGTGCTCTTAAAGCTGGGCCCTGGAGCCCCGGGTCTGGGACTCCTGCTGGAGGTGAGATTGCTGCGGAGCACAGGCACAGAGAGGAGAGAGCCTGTGAGCGCTGGCGGGAAGGGGGCGGGGCAGGGAGCGGGCAGGGCTGCCAAGGGCCCAGAGAGCCTCCCTGGGTGCAGGCCACACCCTCTCTCAGTGCATCCCTGTTTAACGGGCCCAGGCTGTTTTGCTGTGTGGTACTTAACCACCTGGGCGTTGGGTCTGCAGGGGGGGGGGGGTGGACAGCATTTCCCCAGAGGGGGGCGAGCCTGCTGCAGGAAGGGGGGAGTCAAGAGCCAGGCATGGAGAGGAGTCGGCAAGAGGACTTTATGAGAAGAGAGAAAGAAGGTGTGAGCTGGGAGATAAAGGAGTTGGAGATTGCAGGACCGGGAGGTCCCCTGTGGTGCAGATCCACTGGGACTCTGGAGAGAGGAGGGTGGAAGAGTCTGTGCCCCAGGGCTCCTGTGGCTGGAATAAAGTAAAGGCCATTTTTCCACGTTCACAGGAAAACCCTGGGCCTGAGACTCCCCCTCTCAAGGCTGAGAGTCTCTGACATCAACACTCTGCCTTAGCGCCTGCTACTGCTGAGTGGCAGACGTTCCCGGAAGGCCACGAGGTGAATGAATGGGGAGCATGTGATACCAGGAGTCCCTGCAGAGGGACAGTGGTGATTTGTTGGAGAGAGAGAGAGAGAGAGAGACAGAGAGAGAGAGAGAGAGAGAGAGCGAGAGCGCAAGAGAGAGCGCGCTTATGTTGGGTGAGGGACACTTGTGATTTCATATTGTACACAGATTTTCTGCTGGAGACAGTGACGGCAGGCTCTGGGACATGGACGCTCTGCAGGATGACAGCGTCCTGGAGCGTGCTGCATTGTGTGGGAGGAGCGGGCAGGACTGGGGAAGACCCGGTAGGTGAGAAGGCCCAGGAAGAAGAGCAGGCAAAGGGGCTGCGTGAAGGAAAGGCCGAGGAGGTAGGAGTCCCTGGGTGCTGGCTAGGGGAAAGAAAGTTAGGTCAGCTTGAGACACGGTTAGGGTTGAGGGAAGAAGTTTCAGGAAACAGATCAGCATAGTTCAGAAATCTTCCTCGAAGGGCAGATTACGGGAGCCAAAGATGGAGGTAAGAAGTGGCACCATTTTTTTTTTTTCTGATAAAAATCTGGGGAAGAGGACTGGGGATGTGGCTCAAGTGGTAGCGCACCCGCCTGGCATGCGCGAGGCACTGGGTTCGATCCTCAACACCACATAAAAATAAAAGAAAGATGTTGTGTCCACCTACAACTAAAAAATATTTTTAAAAAAATCTGGGGAAGAGCAGATTGGGCCCAAGATTTTTGGACTCAGAGAGGAGAAGATTGAGATGGTGAGCAGTTAGGGACGATGTGATATGACCCAATAATATGGTTGTTGCCTTAGGTCAAAATGGGATGTGGTACTCTGCCCTCTGAGGGTGGGTGTGTGGCATCTCCCTGCCAGTTTGGTGTTATAGCTCTTCTGAGCTCTGTGGGACACAGGGGACGGGCCCTGTGGGACACCATCAGCAGCAATGCCACAGGTGTCCTCTCCTGCACCCTGGCCCCAGTGCCCTGGGGTGTAGTTAGGCTTCAGTGACATCTGAGAGGAGGGGAAGGAGACACTTGGGTGTTTCTTCCAGTTCTTGGCCAACAAATCCCACTGTCCAGCATGAGTCAGCATTGGCCTTGCCCTGCCTCTGGGTGGCGAGGACCGGGAGCTGGCTTGCTCCCTCAACACTTAAGCCCTTTCTGCTCCACTCGATGATGTGAGAACTTTATTGAGGTCCTCTTCTTCTCAGTAACATCTCAACTCTTCGGTAACATCTTTCTGCCCTTCCCATTTGAGTGATGCCCAGCCCCGGCGGATGGCAGCTGTCCCGACACTAGCTGCACATCTTGTGAGCACGGCGCAGGCGCGGGATCTTGCCATCCTGAGTAATTGGAAGCAGGACGGTGCTGGGTCCCTTTCCATCCCGCCAATGCCTGGGGTGGGTGTCTAGAATAAATACATAAATGGCAGATCAACACTGAATTAATAAATACCAGGCAGGGGAGGAAGGGGAAGACGTCTGACAGGTCTCTAGGTGCCCCTGAGGCATCCGTGCAGGCTGCCAGGGGTCCCTGGGAGCCAGCTGCTGTCACAGGGAATGTGAGTGTGAGTCACCGGGTGAGGCACCGTGAGGAAATCTGTGACAAAACGTGCATATTGAGAAGTGGAGGGTGCATCTGCTGTGCTCATGAGCCAGTTGACTGAGTAACTCCAGATTAGGAGAGGGAAGAATAGAATCCGGGCGTGTATGTCACCATGCACTGGGATCTTTTTGGTCCTAAAAATAAAATACCAGAATGTTCTGGTGAATTGCTCAAGAGAGCTACATCCTCCCAGCCACAGCCCAGAAGCAGTCACACTCAAGTGCAGAAAAGGTGCTGACGGAAAGCAGCAGCTGTGGGCGAACCTCAGTCCCCTCTCAGGGTCACACTCTTGCCTAGTACCACCAGCAGCTGCTCTAATCCCTTCCAGGTCAGGAAGGAGGGCAGCTGCTCTAGGAGGCTGGGTGGGGGCTCAGCCATCCCTTCAGTTTCTCCAGAAATGCTTCCTGGGGCCCTCTCTCAGAGCCACATGCTGCTTTAGGACACAACAGAGACCACTCTGCTCCGGAAGATTCATGTCCAGCTCACCCTCCTAGCCATGCCCCTCTGCAGTCCTGTGTGAGTGTCCGTCCCCTTCCTGTGGCCCCAGGACCTTGGGGAGCATGAGATATGTGCATCCCTACTTCCAGGTCCAGCCCTGCTGAGCTGGGTGCCTCCAGGATGGGCCACTGGCATGAATCCTGGTGGCTGTGGCTGTGTCCCCTCACTGCTTAGGCAGGAATGGGCCATGTCAGTGTCACCTGTGGCCCAGGACTGGAAGTACCCACAGCTATAACAGAAGAGAAGTCCCAGGGCAAACAGCAGGGCAGCGATCCAAAGAGCCACAGGAGCAGAAGGGAAGGGAAGGCATTGCCTGCTTGCTTTACAGGTCACAGGGTGGGCAGGTTCCCAGAGAAGCACGGAAGACCTCCAGTTTTCAAATACATGCACACGTGTGTGTGTGTGTGTGTGTGTGTGTGTGTGTGTGTGTGTGTGTGTTTTATTTTTATTTATTTTAGTATTGAGGATTGAACCCAGGGGCCATTTAACCTCTGAGCCATATCCCCAGCCCTTTATATACATATATATATATCTGAGTCAGGCTTTGAACCTGCAGTCCTCCTGCCTCAGCCTCCTGAGCCCCTGGGATTACAAATGTGCGCCACCACCCAGCTAGTCAAGAGTTTTAAATGAGGAAATAAAAGTGGAAAGTGGGTGGGGCGGAGGGAAGTGGAGGTCTGAGTGCATGAGAGCCTGGAGGAGGGGCCCATGGGGCTATTCCCAGTCCTGAGGGCTTAGGGTTTGGAGGCTGAGAAGGGTCAAAGTTCAGGGAAGCTGCTGACCAGAGGGGACTCCAGGTGGCCACACAGGTGACTGCTCCCTCTCTTCTCTGCAGAGCAGGAGGTGAGGGCTTTAGGGGAGCGTTGGGCAGGAAGGAAGTCGGGCAGATTTGAGAATCCTGCTTTGGGGCCTGGAAGAGGGCATCCGGAAGGCTGCTGGAGTCAGGGTCCAGCAGGGAGAAAGGAGCCTGTAAGAGAGGGACTCTGGGACACATCCCCTCCAGGGCGTGGACAGGAAGAGAGTGTTACTGAATGCTGCATCCTTGTCCCCAAGGCCAATCCAATAACAAGGATATGGTTTTGAGAAAAAGGGAAAGGAAGTTTTATTGTTTTGCTAGCAAAGGAGGGACACAGGGAGTCCTGTCCCAGGGGCTGTGATTCCGTCCATCAGGGGGAACAGGGTTTTTTAAAGAGGTGATTCAAAGGCTACCTTCCTCGTGTTCTCTGTCGGAGTTGGGATTCACTGGTTAATTGGGGAGACCGTCATTTCTGAGATCTGGTGCCATCCCAAGTCTGGATGACCTCATTCCTGTGGTGGTTGTACTCCAGGACGGTAACTCTGCCTAGGATGGGGAAGAAAGGTGATCCTATTCCCCTGAGATTAGGGAGTAGAGAGATTAGAGATGATCAAGGAGAGGAAGAGAAAGAAACATGTCCTTTTAAAAATAAGTTGCAGTGGCCGAGCAGCGAGGGCTAGATTCAAGGCATAAAGTGGACTCCTGTCACAATAGGACCACAGGGAGGACGGGAACCCCGCAGCTAGCAGGCCTGCTCCCCACTTCCTTCAGGTCTCGATTCAAAATCCACTTTCTCAGGGACCATCTCTGATCTTCTCTCAGCTAAAATGTAACCCCTGTTTTCTTTGCCTGTTGCGCCTTCCCCTTGGTACATAACACCCTTGGCACATAACACTATTTAACATACTATGTTTCCATCTTTTTTATTACATGTTTCTTCCAGGGGAATGGAAGCACTTCAAGGGCAGATGTGGTGGGTAGAATTGTATCCCTTCCCAAATTCACAGGAGGGTCCAAACTTTCAGTATGTCAGAAAGTGAATTTATTTGGAAATAGGGTCCTTTCAGATGCAGTTAGCTAGACAGGTGTTAGGGCAGGTCCTAGCTGAATACGGCAGGGACTCAGACACACATGTGGAGAGGCCATGAGAAGATGAGACAGAGATGGGGTGACAGTGCCACAAAGCCCAGGGGCATCAGAGATGGACAGAGAGCCACTAGAGGCCAAGATATGGGGCAGACTTGCCTTTGAAGTCCTGGGAAGGAACAAATTCTGGGGACACTCTGAGATTGAGCTTTGGAGTCTCAAAGAACTGTCGACACAATGAATTTCTGTCGTTTGAGCCACCTTACTATGTGGCACCTTTTAAGGGCAATCCTAGCCAAAAAAAAAAAAAAAATACAGCAGAAAAACTTCAAATTTTTATTTCATTCTAGATCTGAAATAAATTTAGAAGACTGGGAAGTGACAGATAGGGGTACAGACTGCAATTCTCCCAGCATGCATTGCTTGTTCAGCCAAATCTCCCCTGCCTTATGTCTTGTCCCCAAGGGTACATTTAATCTGAATAAGACCAGTGACAAGTGTAAGCTAAACGGTAAGGTTCACAATTGTAGCACTGGTCCACTTTATGCCTTGGATCTAGCCCTCGCTGCTCGGTCACTGCAACTTATTTTTAAAAGGACATGTTTCTTTCTCTTTCTCTCCTTGATCCTCTCTAATCTCTCTGCTCTCTAATCTCAGGGGAATAGGATCATCTTTCTTCCCCATCCTAGGCAGAGCTATCTGTCCTGGAGCACAGCCACCACAGGAATGAAGCAATCTAGACTTTGGCGATGGCACCTGAAGATCTCCCAAATTAACCAGTGAATCACACCTCCAATGGAGAACATGGGGATGTAGCCTCGAATCACCTCCATAAAACCCCCCAGTTCCTTCTGACGGACGGAATCACAGCCTCTAACAGGACTCCCCTGGGTTTCTCTTTTGCTAGCAAAGCAATAAGCTTTTTTCCCCCCTTTTCTCAAAACCACTTCCGCAGTATTGGATTGGCATCAGGGACAAGGACAGAGCTTTCTGCCAGAAAAAAACGATAACTCCAAGATTCTGCTTTAGTCTCTGCTTTGATCACTGAACTTTCACTCAGCGGGGGAGAGTGACAGGGTGGCCACTTGGAGAGCTGGAGTGAAGCATGACTAGGTCCCTGTGCAGAGCCCGGCACAGTGCCACACTCCTACTGGTTCAGAAGGTGGCTTTTGAAGGGCTGGCAGCACCAGCAGGTGCTGACCCCCCAAGTTTCCTTGTTTTGAATCCCCAGCAGTCTGAGAATGGTGGTCACACACAGCGAGATCCGAGTCTGGCTTCGTAGGGAAAACTCCCAGTCAGAAACTGGTCTCGGATCTGGGTGCAGCCCAGGGCCAGGGTCTTCCAACCTAGAGGTGGGTTTTCACAAAGTCCCTGAAGATCCAGTGCGATGTGTGAATGGCTGAGGAAAGGTCAGGTTCCTGATCAGCTGCGCTGTACACCTGCAGAAAGACCTGAGACAGGGACCTGGGGGGTGTGGGGGGGTCACAGGTCCTGAGGAATTACCTGCCCTTTTGTCCAAAGGGATCTGTTGAGCATCAACCAAGGTGGTGAGGCACCCTCTTAGAGGCTGGGAGCTAAAGAAATGAGTAAGACCTTGTCACTGCTGACTCTCAGGTTACAAAGGGAGATGACAGTTTTACAAAAATGTGTTGGAAAACAGAATAATGAGCACTGTTATCAGGGCCAGTGATTGGGAGAAGGGTGGAGTTTTTCCTGTTCTTGGGAGAGGAACTAGAGAGGTTGTCACTTCATATAAACCTCCCAGGAGTGGTCTTTAAATTCCATCAACCTTGATGCAAAGGAGGACCCAAGTCTTTTGTCCTGAGAGTAAAAGGAGCTTCCCTGTCACGCCCACTATTGTTAATTCCAGTGGGAGAAGACATGGCAGTTAAGTGTCACAGGCATTTACGTCTTCCAATATTTGCTCACACAGGCAGAATACTTCCCTCAAAGGAAATGAGGTTCCTTCACGGCTATGGGAGTCTGATTCTACTAGGAGGGATCTCAGGGTCAAACAGCAACGGATCTCTTCAGCAGGAGATCCAGACACTCCCAGAGGGAGCTTTCTCTGTATTCCCAGCAGATCTCAGTGGTATCTGGTCTGGCCATTCTCGGGTTAACTTGAGGACACTCAAGGTGACTTCCTCTTAGTGCGGACAACTCAGGAAAATTTGCAAAAATTCTAAAACAAATCATTTTGGTTTTACTTGAATTGCTTTTGAAAAAAGAGTAAGAGACGTCCTGTCCCTCATTAACTAGGGCTTCTCTGGAGGCAGTGGCATGTTGAGAGCCACAGCCAAAGGGGCCCCAGCAAACTTCCAGCTGCCAGCAAGCTTCAGACTGCCCCAGCAACATCTAGCTGATTGGCTCCTCTGCGGTGATGTTCATTGGGCTGTTTCCCTGCCCTTCAGACTGCCAGCTGATGATTGGCTCACAGCGGCCCCAGCAACATCTAGCTGATTGGCTCCTCCACGGAGCTGCTCATTGGGTGACTTCTTTGGCTCTGCCCACGCAACCCAGCCAATCGGCCTCAGGAGCAGGAGGATTGTGGGAGGTTGAGAGGCTAGTGTTAGGGTGAGAGGCTTGTGGAAGCCGGTGGTGGCAGTTGGGCTCTGAGGGTTTTTCCCTGGAGCTGTTTTGTTTGGCGTTTGTAGTTCTAAAAATAAAGTTAGTTTCTTTTTGACAAGTGGCTCCTGATTTGTGCCAAGCCAGACTTCGGCATTTGGTGGCTCGCACGGGGAGCACGGGGAGCAACTGAGGGTAAGTAAACTGCTCGCCCCTGAGGGCAGGGCGAGAGGATGGGTGGCCATTCTAAGTCTCCTCTTTTGTTTTGCTTCGTTTTTGTTTTAACTTGCCTGTCCCTGGAGATGAGTGAGAGGGAAGAAAAACCACTCACATCTGAGGAAAAACTATTTGCGTTTGAGGAACAGATAGGGAGAAAGGACGGATGCATATGTCAGGAGGATAGAAAGGCTGTTATAATGATTTTGTGTGGTTCCCTTTTTATTGGATTCTGTCTCGGTTTTATTTGGCGTCATCTTGTTGGGTTGTATTATAGTAGAAATACGGGATCAGCAATTAGTAAAAAACAAACCGAAAGAGTGTTAAGTAAATTGTTAGAGGAAGGAAGCTTCCCAGTAAAATCAAGAGCAGTCAGGGCATACGTTGATGTAATACAAGAATATAGCCCATGGCTTTTTAAGGAGGAGCTGTTAGATATATCACAATGGAACCATCATGGTGAAGATTTAAAAAGAATAGAAAAGAACAACCCAGGGACTCTGCCAGTTGGCACATTGTCATTGTGGACGTTGGTATCTAGTTTGCTTAGTCCAAAGCCTTCAGTTCAGACAGAGGTAGAGGAAGAAGAAGACATATTGATTCAAGTAGAAGAGGAAGTCTCTCAAGTTAGTCAGACAGAGGAAAAGATTCAAGTAAAAGCTCGAGCTAGTCAGAAAGAGGAAAAGATTCAAGTAAAAGAGAAGGTCTTTCGAGATAGTGAGACAGAGGAAGGAAGTTTAGAGCAGAAAAATCTATCAGGGGAAAAGTTAAAACAGGTGACTGCTAATAAGACCCTTTTATTAGAGAGCGTAAGTGTCCAACCAACAGCACCGCCTCTACAGGAGACTGCTACTAACAGCATTCTATCACCAGAGGGCGTAAGTGTTCAACCAACAGCGCCACCTCTACAGGAGACTGCTACTAACAGCACTCTATCACCAGAGGGCATAAGTGTCCAATCAACAGCACCACCTCCATATGCTAAGAGACTCCCAACCACCGCAGTTGATAGTTGGGATCCTGAGACAGGATCTCAAGTATGCCCTGTATTTGAGGTAGGAGGGCAGCGAACTTACCAGGGTTTAAATTTCAAATCAGTGAAGGAGCTAAAAGAGGCTGTAACAACCTATGGTCCTCAAGCACCCTTCACTGTAAGCTTGGTCGAATCCATTACCAACTTAAGCATGACGCCAGCAGATTGGGCTAGTTTGTGTAAAGCTGTGCTAAATGGAGGACAATACCTGTTATGGAAGGTTGCCAATGAGGAATTTTGCAAGGAGACGGCTAGTCGAAATGCAGCAGCTGGTTATCCTCAGAGAAATCTAGATATGTTGTTAGGAAAGGGACCTTATGAGGATCGGCAGCAACAAAATGCATATGATCCTGGTGTATATTTACAAATTGCTGTAGATGCAGTTAGGGCATGGAAGACTTTACAAGAACCTGGAGGTTTACAAGGTCAATTATCTAAGATAATACAAGGAGCTAATGAACCTTATGCTGAATTTGTAGATAGGCTTATTCAAACAGCTACCAGAGTTTTTGGGAATACAGAACAAGCAATGCCATTAATAAAACAACTGGCTTATGACCAAGCGAATCGTTGGTGTAGAGATATCATTAGACCATGGAAACAGGAAGATTTAAACACATATATTAAATTATGTAGAGACATTAATGAACAAGGGCAAATTGTGGCAGCTGCAGTAAAACAAGCTTTAGATGCCAGAGACATTAATGAACAAGGGCAAATTGTGGCAGCTGCAGTAAAACAGGCTTTAGATGCCAGAGACATTAATGAACAAGGGCAAATTGTGGCAGCTGCAGTAAAACAAGTTTTAGATGCCAGAGACATTAATGAACAAGGGCAAATTGTGGCAGCTGCAGTAAAACAGGCTTTAGATGCCAGGCCAAGAACATGCTACAATTGTCAACAAACAGGACATTTTAAAAGGAATTGCCCCATAGGAGGAGGGTTTAACAAAACTAGGTATCAAACAAGTAGAATACCGGGTATTTGCCCACGATGCCGTAGAGGGAGACATTGGGCTAATGAATGCCGTTCTCAAACCACCATAGAGGGTACTCCATTATATTGGGCTAATGAATACCGTCCTCAAACCACCATAGAGGGTACTCCATTATCAAAAAACGAACAAGGACAAGGTGTTTATCCACAATATCGTGGACAAAGGCATCGGGCTCCGTTGCCAAAAAATGGACAGGGGGCCCCAATGCTCCGGGGCCCCAAACCACAAATATACGGAGCACTGGAGGAACCCAGCAACCCCATCAAGGTAGTGCCCAGCACATCAGATCCCTCATCAGACAAACCAGACGGAGCGCAGGGTTGGACATCTGCGCCTCCACCAAATCAGTACTAACTCCAGAGATGGGAGTTCAAATCATTCCCACAGGGGTAAAAGGACCTCTTCCCAAAGGAACAGTAGGCTTATTATTGGGACGCAGCTCTTCTACTCTAAAAGGACTTTTGATAAGTCCTGGGGTAATTGATTCCAATTATGAAGGTGAAATAAAAATTATAGCCAGTTCTCCAAAGGGTATATCAGTAATTTCACCAGGAGATAGAATAGCACAGTTACTAATAATACCAAGCCTACATGATAAATTTTCCAGTCATGTTGTAGAAAGAGGTTCCAAGGGATTAGGCTCCACAGGTGTAGATTGGGCTATGCTTTCTTTAAATTTAGATTCTCGACCCATGCTAAAACTAAATATTCAAGGACATGAATTTAATGGGCTACTGGATACAGGTGCAGATCTTAGCATCATCTCTCGTCAAGAATGGCCAAAACATTGGCCATTACAACAAGCCACTCAATCGCTTCGAGGCCTAGGAGTGGCGACTAATCCCGATAGAAGTGCAATGCTATTAGATTGGAAGGATCCTGAAGGATGTGAAGGAACTATACAGCCATATGTATTGGATCATCTTCCCGTAAATTTATGGGGACGAGATGTCTTAGATCAATTAGGTTTGACATTAACAAATAATATCAATCAAAATGCACCCACTATTATGGCTAGACAAGGTTTTAGGAAAGGAAAAAGATTAGAAAGACAAGAACAATGTATAGCAGCACCAATACAAATAGATCAAGGAACAGACAGACATGGGTTGGATTTTCACAAAGGGCCACTGAGACAATAAAAATTACATGGAAATCAGAAAGACCAGTATGGGTTCCTCAGTGGCCCTTGACTAAAGAAAAGACACAAGTAGCCCATGATCTGGTCAAACAACAATTAGCGGAAGGACATATACAACCTTCTGTATCTCCCCATAATACTCCCATTTTTGTCATCAAAAAGAAATCTGGTAAATGGAGATTACTGCAAGATTTAAGAGCCATTAACAATGAAATGGTCATTATGGGACCTGCTCAATCGGGGATTCCTCAATTGTCTGCTTTGCCAAAAACCTGGTATGTTTTAGTTATAGATATTAAAGATTGTTTTTTTTCAATTCCAATTCATCCTGAGGATAGTCCACGTTTTGCATTTACTATCCCTGCACTAAATCATGAAGGTCCTGATCAGAGATATGAATGGAAAGTACTCCCTCAAGGGATGGCTAACAGCCCAACTATGTGTCAAATTTATGTTAACAAAGTAATCCAGCCACTTAGAAATCAAAATCCTGAACTACAAATATTTCATTATATGGATGATGTATTATTAGCACACAAAGCTAAAAACACATTGCTAGAATGTTATGCCACACTTACAAACTTATTAAAAAATTATAATCTAGAGATAGCAATAGATAAAGTACAATTAAATTTTCCAATTAATTATTTAGGAGTTCTATTATCCTCAACCATGGTCCGTCCACCAAAAATTCAAATACGAGTAGATCAACTCAAATCACTTAATGACTTTCAAAAGTTATTAGGAGACATAAATTGGATAAGGCCTTATCTAGGTATTCCAACAGGAGAGTTGGGACCTTTATTTGATATCCTAAAAGGTCCATCAGATCCAAATTCACCCCGAATGTTAACGCCTGAAGCAAGAAAGGCATTAAAAATCATTGAAACATATATGGAAAATATGCATTTGGATAGAATTGATATAAGTTTGCCTTTATTATTTATTGTACTACCAACAAAAAATATTCCTACAGGAGTATTTTGGCAAGAAGGTCCATTATTATGGATACATTTATCTTATTCTCCTAACACTATTCTTACTAGATATCCTGAGGCTGTAGGACAATTAATACTCAAAGGAATAAAAACAGCAAAGGCAGTGTTTGGAATTTCTCCCCATAAAATTATTACTCCATATACTATGAATCAAATTGATGAATTAGCTAATGAGTTAAATACTTGGGCAATAATAATGTGCAAATCTAATGTTTCATTTGATAACCACTTACCATCTAATCCTTTATTGTCTTTTTGGTCATTGCATCCTGTAATTTTTCCAAAAATGACAAGAAAAACACCTATCATGAATGCTCCAAATATATTCACTGATGGGTCAAATAATGGTACAGCAGCAATAGTTACACCTGATCAAACTTTTACATTTTTAGTACCCAAACAATCAGCTCAAAAGGTAGAGCTTAATGCAGTATTACAAACTTTTGTGATGTTTAAAGATTCTGTATTTAATTTATTTTCTGATAGCCAGTATATAGTTAATGCTATAGTATCCCTTGAAGATGCTGGTAGAATTTCCCCTTCTTCTACTGTTTTCTCTTTGTTTTCCACTATACAAAGTTTAATCTGGGACAGAAAAGATCCATTCTTTATAGGACATATCAGGGCACATACAGGATTGCCTGGAGCCCTTAGTTTAGGCAATGATTTAGCAGATAAAACTACACGTGACATACATATTTTCTCTGTACTAGAAGAAGCTATAAATTTTCATGAAAGATTCCATGTCAATGCTAATACTTTACAAAAGCGTTTTAAAATAACTAAGGAACAAGCTAGACAAATAATAAAACAATGTCAAAATTGTGTGACCTTTTTACCACAAGTTAATCTTGGAGTCAATCCTAGAGGATTGATGCCTAACCATATTTGGCAGATGGACGTCACACACTTGCCAGAATTTGGAAAATTAAAATATTTGCATGTTACAGTTGATACTTCTTCTGGATTTTTGATGGGCTCCCTTCATGCCGGCGAAAAAACTAAAGATGTTATAGCTCATTGCTTACAAAATTTTGCCACTGTGGGCATTCCAAAACAGTTAAAAACAGATAATGCCCCTGGTTATACGTCTACTTCTTTTAAACAATTTTGCTCATCATTTGGCATTACTCATATAACAGGAATCCCATACAATCCACAGGGACAAGGCATAGTTGAAAGAGCTCATCAAACTATTAAAATGTACTTATTAAAGCAAAAAGATGGAATTGGGAAGGGGTATATATTCCCCAAAGATAAACTTAAAATAACCCTTTTTACTCTAAACTTTTTAAATTTGGATTCATCAGGACTTAGTGCTGCAGAAAGGCATATGTGTCCAAAAAATGTACATAAGCCCAAGGTACTTTGGAAAGATATTCTAACAGGACAATGGAAAGGTCCTGACCCAGTAATTGTCTGGAATCGGGGGTCTGTTTGTGTGTTTCCACAGGAAGAACAGCAGCCGATTTGGATTCCAGAGAGATTAACCAAAGTTCTGACCCAGAACAGCAGCCGATTTGGATTTCAGAGAGATTAACCAAGGTTCTGACCCAGTGATTGTCTGGAGTCGGGGGCCTGTTTGTGTGTTTCCACAGGGAGAACAGCAGCTGATTTGGATTCCGGAGAGATTAACTAAAATCCTGACCCAGTGATTGTCTGGAGTCGGGGGTCTGTTTTTGTGTTTCCACAGGGAGAACAGCAGCCGATTTGGATTCCAGAGAGATTAACTAAAGCGATTTCTACAGACCAAAAAGAAGACGATTTAGCTCAAATCCATAATAGCTGATATCCAAAACTCCAATTTGGCTATCCTTACATCTGCAACAGAACCAGGATGCTTTTTTCAATATCTATTTTATTATTGCCCTTTCCCATATCATGAAGTTCTATTTTATTTTTTTGAGCTCATACAGACCTAGGTTAATGTTTTGCTGATCAGTTCTATTTTTTTTTTGACTATAGAGTTTTTAAACATTGCAATAGAGATTTTACCTGTAAAAAGTTATAAGGCCTTTACTATTATGTTATGTGTTGTATGTATTATATTATGTGTGCACACTTGTGTTTTGTGTTATATGTTTGAATGTACGTATGTCCAATGTACGTATTTCCATATATCATATATGATGAGCGCTCATGAAAAGATGGATCCAAATTTTTTTTTTTTATTCACGTGATTTAAATGGTTTAATTTAAATTGGGTAAATAACTGTTAAGAATTGTTTTAATATGTAAACAAAAAAGGAGGTTAACAGATCTGTTTGTTTACTCTCACCTTTCGTTTTCATTATATTTAATAATTCTCTTCACTATAATGTAAATTGTTAAGAAAATTGTTTTCTTTTAGTGTCTTCTGGAATGTTACCTAATTTTTTCTTTAGTCATTATTGCCAGAATTCCTATCTTCATCCCTGTGCCGGTGAAGACAAAGATAAAACTAATCTACAGTTTCTGCAATAGCCATCACTGAACTGCTTACAGAATTTGCACTGAACTGCTTACAGAACTATGTGTCACTTGTATGCATTGTGAACTATCTGTTGGTGCAGCGACTTGTGGTAGTGTTGGGGTATTTTTGCTGATGATATCATCGGTGGTACAATTTTCCCAAAAGGAGCCGTCAATTGACTTGGTATATCTTCCTCCCTTCTGCTTGTCATGATCATTCAGCTAAAATTTGGGGGTCAACAGAGGTGAGGCAAAGAACCTCACCCCCCCCCCGCTGAGACCTCTCCACAGGTGTGGCTGTATACTGGACCGGTAGTCAGTGACGGGTAAGATCCAATTACAATGGTACCAACCTAAGACAGGAGGCTGACGCCCTGAGGTCAGCTCATCCGAAGACGGGTAAGGACCATATGTATTGGACAACCTAAGGCAGGCACGGTCCATAAGCCACATGCTTGTTGCTTAAACAGAGAGGGGGAGATGTTGAGAGCCACAGCCAAAGGGGCCCCAGCAAACTTCCAGCTGCCAGCAAGCTTCAGACTGCCCCAGCAACATCTAGCTGATTGGCTCCTCTGCGGTGATGTTCATTGGGCTGTTTCCCTGCCCTTCAGACTGCCAGCTGATGATTGGCTCACAGCGGCCCCAGCAACATCTAGCTGATTGGCTCCTCCACAGAGCTGCTCATTGGGTGACTTCTTTGGCTCTGCCCACGCAACCCAGCCAATCGGCCTCAGGAGCAGGAGGATTGTGGGAGGTTGAGAGGCTGGTGTGGGGGAGAGAGGCTTGTGGAAGCCGGTGGTGGCAGTTGGGCTCTGAGGGTTTTTCCCTGGAGCTGTTTTGTTTGGCGTTTGTAGTTCTAAAAATAAAGTTAGTTTCTTTTTGACAAGTGGCTCCTGATTTGTGCCAAGCCAGACTTCGGCAGTGGCAGAGCCGGAGGAACCTGTTGAGAACCTCAAAGGCTCCAGCCTTTGAGATTCGGAGCGGAAGGTGGGCTCAGGAAAATGAAGTGTCAGCTCCTGGAGCCAGGTCCCAGCATCACTGCCCAAGCCAAGTCTGCCTCTGAGTTCCTGTTCTTTTTTTTTTTTTTTTTTTTTCTGAAGCCCAACTCCAAGGCCTAAATCCTTTTCCTTTCTTTGAGCTTAGACTACCTCTGTCCACTCTTGGAAGAAAGCTGCCCGGGTTTCCCTGGCAGGTTCCTCAGCCCCCCAAAGGCGAGTGGGGAGGCCTTTCTCATTTTGATGAGCTTTGTTTCTTTGGCCATCAGGAGAGCCCAGGAGGTAACAGAACGGATACATATGCTGTGTGTTTTTCTTCTTTACTTTCTATAGATCTCTCTATATTTTGGCTATGAACCACCAACTTTTAAAAGGCAGCACAATAAGTTTTTCCAACATTTAATATTTTTGTTCCATTTGACTTTTTTTTAGAAAAAAATTTTTTTTTTCCACTTCACTTGCTTTTTTAGTTGCTAGCATGGAAACCAACTCTTGGAAAGCTCAATCAACAATGACAAAAACAACAGCAGCAAAGGAATGTGTGAGATGTAGATACTTCAAGAGATCTGCTTTAAATTCATGGTCAGGATCCCCTCCAAGCAAGAATCTCCAGTGGAATTTGGTTACATCATTCTAGAACAGTGTGAGACAAGTCCAATGTTTGCACTGAGATCTTCCTGTCTAAGACCAAGGTAGCATGCTCCAGTCTCTTTCCCTGAGGAGAATTTTCATGTATACCTTAAGTTTCTTCTTGATATTCTAGAAACATATATTTGAATAACAGCAATGAACAAAATATTATAGTTCAAGAAACTCAAGCCACTCAAGGTGGGCCGTTCTTCTAAGGAAACACCTGGGAAAAGGTGCCTTTGTGTACATCAGAGAAAATGCTAGAAATACCCTAAAGATCAAGAGTAGGAGGTTGGCCTGGTGTGGTGGGACACCAGAGACTCAGGAGGCTGGGGGCAGGAGGATGGCAAGTTGGAGGCCGGCCTGACTTTAAGATAAAAAATAGAGGGCTAAGGATACAGCTCAGTAGCAGAGCTTTCCTAGATTCAATCCTAGTACGAGGGTGTGGGGGACTAGGAGATTGGTGAAACAATTAATGAATACCCAAAATTAACACATTCAGAATTGGAGCTATCACTGCAGCTTATAGCTGGTGTAGTCATAATCAGAAGCTCCTTTGTTTGATACCACAGTTTGCTCTTTACCCCAAGCAAAGCAGCCTTCCCTACCACAAAATAAAAAGCATTTCTCATTCATTTCATGTGGGCTGCTTCTCCTGGTGAATAAGCCAACAATTTGGAGAAGCAGCTCCCGCAGAGCAACTTGTACCATCAGGCGAAGGGATGCTTTCTTTTTAATAATAATGAAATTTAACACTTATAGTGTGCTCAGTTCCAAAAGGTGCAAAGGCTTAAATCCATTGTCATTCAAACTTCCATTCAGTCCCTGGAGGTGGTGACTGCTAATTTTATGAACGTGGGGCGCTTGGGTTTACATTCATCTTCTAAATAAGGTGGGGACGGCACTATAGGTACCTTCTGTTTTCATCTTTAAAAAGATGTACACTGCTTGCAATTTTAAAAGGCCTGACACAGAAAGGTAACCAAACTAGTGCTGATTTTTTTTTTCATGGCCCAAAAGAAATTATTCATCTGAAGGAATTGTGTAATGTATATCTTTGAAAATCATAAGTTAAAACAATCTGGGAGAATTTAACACAATTCCTTGAAATGTTATGGATTGCAAAGTTAGCCTGAGTTGGAAGTTCTAAGCTATTTTCTCTTCCTATGTAGGTTTTGTACACATAGTATATACATGTTGGCTTTACAAAAATACTTGTTTTTCAGCTGTCTTCCAGAAAGGTTGAGAATATTTTGTCTTTGTGGTAAAGTGGAGTTTATTTTTAAAAGATGGGGTGGGGGTGGGGACCCATCTGGGCTAGTTCTTTGCCAGGGACTTGTTACTCTTTTCCTTTTACCCTTCTGTAGTGCTGGGACAGAATCTAGAGCCCTGACAGGCTAGGTAAGCACTTTACCACTGAGCTGCACCCCTACCCCCTGCTCTTGTTTATCTTTAAGTGAAAACCATTCCAGTATTGTTTGGACTCATATTTCTAAGAAAGGAAAGAAAGAAGTGGTAAACACTGAACACAGCCTTAATTCCCTCGATTAGTGGCATGGGTGATAAGGAGCAACTTGCTTTAGAGTGCCCCAAAAGTATATGCGGGCAGGGCGCCCTGTCCTTCAGCGTTCTTATTTTAACCAAACCGGACCTCCAGGCGGGAGAGGGCAGTTCAATTTGTAAGTCCCCTGGCTGCTTTTTAACAGGCCTTTGGAAAGGCTAACACAAGAACTGTCGACCTTGAAAGGGGAAATTCTCAGTGAGAATTTATGCATCTGTAGCTAGTTACAGAAAAAGGTAAAAAGTAAACCATTATCTGGGGTGTTTTTGGCTTCAGAAAGAAATCCCCAAGTAAGAGCGAAGCCGGTGAGGCCAGGTTCTCTGCCAACTCCGGGTGCCTTCAGGTGCGGACTCTTCACCAGAAATCGCTGCTTCGGTCCCACCGCCCTTCCTGGCCAGGTTCTGGGGCAGAGGTCGTTCCAGCTCATCTGGCGACACTGGAAGACACTGGGTGACCACAACAGTGTGTCGGGCCCAGCGCAGTGTGGCAGTAGGGGTCCAAGGGCCTCAGAGTTCGAGTCTCTCTGGGGCCCATATCGCTAACCGGGGATTTTGGACCAAGTTGCCCACCGGTGCCCCTCGGCTTGCCCGGCTGCGCCTGGGGTCCCCACGCCTCGTCTCCAGTGGTTGCATCCGCACTGTGTCGTTCCTCTTTGGACGAAGGTCTCCCACGAGTTGGCACCTGGTGGACCCACGAAGATAGGCGCAAAAGAAGGAAGGAAAGGAGGTGGGTGGGCGGAGTGGAGGTTATGGTCTCCGGGTCGGTCCCGTGACCCATGGCACTGCTTGTCAGGGCAATGACCCAGGGTTCGGGAGGTCCTCACCAGGCGCCTACACGCTCCGTCTCTTCCACTAGAAGACGAGTCACGACGCATCTACCTCCCCAAAGCGAGGGGCTCTCTGGCAACCGTCCCATGCTCTTCCTCCTCAACCCGCACCGAGACACTGAGAGGCCAGGCTCGGCCTGGGGGGTAAGGTCGGGACCCCTGGTCGACCGCCCTGGCCTGCGGCCCTTCTCTCAGCTCTTTAGGGCCCAATCACTGGTTTCCAGGGTTGATCTGTCACAGCTCTGTAGATCCCACCCCACGTGACATTGCCCAGAGGCGGGGAGCGTGGGGTCCCTCCTGGCTCGGTTCGGTTGCAGATCCTTTCCACCTAGATGCTCCCCCCAAGTTCCTAACACCCCCCTACTCCCCAGGATTGCTCTTTTCCGACCCACCGGCAAGCCGTGGCTGGCCCGGTTCTGCGTGACTTGCGGTCTCTGTCAAGCCCTCCATCCCTCCGGGGTGAGGCTCGCCCACGGCAGCGACAAGCCCCCAGTTCAGAGGGGCAGCACCGGCTGGGCACTGTTCTCCCCACCGGCCCGGGACCTCCGGGAACGGCTTCTTTCGCTCGTGCACCCCAACTCCGCGAGCGGTGCGCCCGGGGATTCCCCGGCCTTAGGCGGCCACGGCCGGGGCAGACTTGGTCCCGACTCTGGGCTCCCGAAGGTGACGAAACGGGCTCCGAGCTTCGTCAGCGGCGAGAGAAAAATGCCCCCACTCGGGCCCCGGGGCCTGGAGCCCTCGGCGGGGGCGAGTCCCAGGGGCTGGTGGTTTTCCAAGTTGGAAGCGGGCTCGGCCCTCAGCGTGCCCTGACCCCACCTCCGCCCCTGTCCCCAGGGGGCCGGTAGAGGGCGGGGCGGGGCCGCTCGTCGCCCCGGACGCTGGCTTTCGCCTTCTGTAGTTACTGCCTCGGATTCTCCCGCGCGCGCCCTTCTCGTCTCCGGGCAAAGCCGCTGGGTGACGGTCCCCGCGGTCCGGCGAGGCCCGGGCTCGCTCTGAACTCTTGCCAGGGACGCGCCCCGCCCGCCCGCGCTGCGGAGCCTCTACCCCGCCCGCAGCCGCCCGCGCCGCGCTCGGAAACCCCCGCGGCTCCTCCCACCCCCAGGGGCTTTTCTCCAGTCTCCAGTGACTTCTCCGGAGCGCAGCCGCCTGGCGCTTGTTTCCGCCGGGCTGGAGCGCTCGGGCCACTGCTTTTCTGAGGACGCACGGGGCGAGGAACGGTGACCTCGGTACGCGTCCCGCGTCCGCGTTTTCCGGCCCGCGCGGGGACCCCCGGCCCGCGCCCCGGCCGCCAGCATGGTGCTGCTGGCCGGGCCCGGGCCGGAGGGCGGCGGGGCGCGCTGCTTGTCCCCGCAGCCGCCGACCGCACCCCGGGGCGCGGAGACCGGGGACGACCCAGCGGACTACGAGGAATACGAGGACTTCTCGAGTCTGGCCGACACCCGCAGCATCGCTTCCGACGATTCCTTCTACCCTCCTGAAGGCGAGGACGAGTGCAGCGAGGTGAGCTCGGACAGCGTCTCAGAGGGCTTCCCGGAGGCAGCGACCTTCCTGCGCGCCGCCTGCGCCAACGACGTGGGGCTGCTGCAGGCGCTGGTGCGGCGGGGCCCGCGCGTCGAGGAGGTGCAGGAGACCGACCGCAACGGCCGGGTAAGCGGGCGTCCCCGCAGGGCTGTGCTCTCTTCGCTCGGTACCCTCTTTCGCCCCGGCACTGCCCAGATCCAGGCCCAGGCCGGCCCCGCGGTTACCCCGGCCAGAGCGCCTTTTGCTCTCGGTCCGCGCTCGCGGCTGGTGCTGGGCGGGTTCGCTCTGCCGAAAGTGCCTCGCGACGGGAGACGCCGTCACCCCGCTTCCCAGGGCATCCACCGCCCGACACCGCCCCGTGCTCCCTGAATTGGCCCTGGAGGCCGGCGCTGGAGTCTTGTGGGGCCTCTTCAGCCTTTTCCCCATCTGATCGCTACCTTTCCTCGGGAACCTGGTAGGCGACCCCGAGCCCTCGCCTGCAGGGGACAACCCTTCCTGACCAGCGCCCCGTTTGCCCTCTCTGCCCTCTCTCTGGTCTTGCCCCAAAACTCTGCTCTCAGGTCCGTTCCTCCCGGGGCCACCAGGATTTGGAAGCGACAGTTCCTTTCTTTACACAGACATACTATTCTTTCCTACCGCTGTTCCTAGTGGCCCGCGCAGCCCCCTGCCAGTATGATCTGTCGCCTGGTCACCGCCAGGAGCCAAGGCCCAGCAGCCCCCACTTCTGGCTAGACAGGGCCCTAGGGGAGCAGCCACGCACACCTGGATCAGGCAGGTGGGGTTGGACCGTAGGAGGCACAGAGTACCCGTTAATTATGCCAAGGTGTTGAAATCCACAAATGTTCAGAAAAAAGTTGGCTTGAGACGACAGGAGAAGGGCTGGCTGTGGAACAGAAGCCACCCAACACTTCCACCGAGAAACTGCAGGGTGACCATCCTGGTCATGTCCCCATTAACCTCTCTCTGCTGGGTGGACAAATAGCAGTGTGTTCTCACCTGATTTTCATATCCCCAGACTAGCAAAGCAGGGGTGCAGGTGCCTCTGGGAGCCTGCAACTGACAGAAAATATGCGATTTGATTTTGGGACCCAGGTGACCGTTGCTTTGGCCTATGTTGGGGCACAGGGTGCAAGGTGGTTGGCCCCTTTGTGGTCTGGATGGGCTTTACAAACATGGGAAGCAGCGAGTGTCACTTTTGTTTGTGCTGATTTGACACAACAGTCGTCAGGCGGGGAGAACTAAGGAGGGGACCCAAGGTGGGTTCCCAAGGCCAGCACCACCCCAGTGGCCTGTAGTCGTGTCACTATTTGGCACTGGAGGGGGATGCTGCAGCCTCCCCCTTCTTCTCCAGGTAGCTGTGAGTCCCTCCTGAGGCTCAGGTGGCAGTTTTTCTGGCTCTACTTTCAGTTTAACCTAGTGGAAGTTCCCAGCTCAGATGCTCATCTCCCCTCCCTGAATCCAGTGCCATGGCCAGCTTTAAAGGAACCTCAGGAAGGTCACAGGTCCTCTCTCTGTGGTCCCACTGGGCTCAGCCTCCGCTCTTAGCTGCCACAGGGCTCAGCTTTACTAGGTCTCCTTTAATGACAAAAAAAAAAAAAGTTTGAAAACAGCTGAGAAAAGTGACAAGAATGTAAACAGGTCCTGGGGGCTTAGGCTAGACAGAGAGTCCTGGGACCCCTTTGAAAGCCCCTTCTCAGGGAGTGTAGGGGTGGGGAGGGGGGCTCCAGCATCTCTGCCTCAGTTTCTTCCCCTGTAAATAGGGTTACCGACGGCAGGTGCCCCCTGGGTTGAAAGCACAAGACCTCATCCTGCTCATGGAGCTCCGAGAAGCGGACACGAGGCCGTGAGGGGCTTGTCCCGTTTCTCCCCCCCCCCACCTTTGCTCACCTTCCAGCTTGGCCTTGTGTTTTGCCGGGTGAAAGCTGTCTCTGCTTTTCTTTTCTCTGGACTGTGCAGGTGGAAACTCATCACGCTTGTTTCTTTGCTTTGAGTCTCCTCTGTACCCCATCCAAGGTCAGGGCCCTGGGCTCCTTAATCTCCCATCAGAAGGAGCAGGGCCCTGTGCTGTGCTGTCCAGGGGACAAGGCAGGGGCTTCCCTTCTCCACACTGGCTTCGTGATGCTGCGGGTTACACAGCCTCTGTCTCCCTGAGAAGCTGCTGAAAGGATCCAGTGTGGCAAGGTCCAATGCCCAGACCCATGGAAGATGGGCAGAGCCACGGCAGAAGTGTTCACTGAGACCGACTGGGTGCAGGGGTACTTCAGGAGGCTCGGGTGAATCCAGCAGCCCCTGCCTGTGAGCATCTTGGCACAGTAGGGAGAGAGGAACTTGAGAGGGAGCCAGAGCTTCCCGTAGAGGCTGGGTATGAGATGGGCCTCCAGAGACATGCAGGGTGAGGACAGTCCTGAAGGCCCCGTGAGAGCTGAAGGGGGCATGGACCAGGGGACGGAGGACATTCTAGTCGGGCAGGTGAGCTGAGGGGGTGGTGGCAGCTGCAGCGTGGTTGGTCCTGGGTGGTGTGAGAGGAGGGGATGTGGAAAGCAAGGCCAGAGAGGCTCTCCTGACCAGGTTGAGTGGGGCGTGGTCGTGCAGGCCTATAATCCCAGGGACTTGGGGGACCCCAAGTTCAAGGCCAGTCCTGGCAACTTAGTGATGGGCTGGAGACAGAACTCCGTGGTAGAGTTCTTCCCCGGCTTGTACAAGGCCCTGGGTTCAATCTCCAGCCCTGGAAATAAGAAGAAAAAACAGGGAATTGGGAAGCAAACCGGTTTAGCATGTCAGTGGCCCAATGTGGGGCTGTGGTGTCACATGGCTTGCCCCCTTAGGGCCTGCAGGTTTCCGTTTCAAGAGTTCCATCTTTGGGAGTCCTTTTCCGTTTTCCCCCACCTAAGCCAACAAGGCCCGGGAGGTAGTTACAGGCAATCCAGGTGCAGACAGTGAGGGCTGAGACTCGAGATGGGATGGTGAGTTGACAGAGCAGGTGACACTGGAGCAAAGGACAGAGAAAGTCTCTGAAAAAGAGCCTTGAGGTAGACGGAAGTGGCAGTGCAAAGGCCCTGAGGGAGAAACCTCGCTGTGGCCTGGTCTGCGAGTTCATCAGGAGTAGTGACCCCGAGAGCTTGGTGAGTAGAGGGGTCATCGCATTAATGGCAGAGGGACAGCGTCAAAGAGCCAGCTTCCCGGGGGGTGCGTGGGGGGTTTCTAAAGGCTTCTCCACTTCTTTGCTGGTGTGTTGAGTGGTGCTCTGCCTGTGCCAACAGGCATTCCATTAGGCTCGGGCGACCGAGGATCAGATGTGTTTGTTTAAGAAGATGTGTACTTTCCTGCCTCCTGACATGAGTAGGATACGGGATGTGGCTCGGCACACTGTTTTCCTTGTAGAATATTTATTGCTCTAAAAGGATTGTGTGGTTTAATATGCAGCAAGTGGATGGGTGTCAGGTGATTCGCTGACAGCGTGCAGTGCGGCTCCCGCCCTCGTCAGGGCTTAGGATTATCCTGTTGCCTCTGACGTGGGGACAGTGGAAGTGGCCATAATTCTTTTTCTTAATTCTTGTCCTCCTTGTATTACCGCTCGAGAGTCTCGGCTTGGTGGCCCCTTAGGTGGCAACGAAAATGAAGGAAGTGCTGTGCTGTTTTAATTGTCACAGAAGGACACTTTGCATGGCAGGCAGCTCCTGAACCAAATTAGGCCCAATCATGCTGACTTTAAAACAGTGCACTGCTCTCTGGGTGGCGTTCGGTGCCTGCAGGTTTAAATGACAGGCCCTTAGTCCCTTCGGTTCTATTAGCAGAGCAAAGCCAGACACCCAGGATGGGCGTCTCCTTTCCTCGGGGGCTTCCATTCGAGTTCTGCAGATTCATAGCTGTGATCAGATTTTATCTTGAAATATACTTGAGAAATTTGTCTCGATGTCATTCATCGTTCGAGTGCTCCAAACAGATTTATAAACTGTGGAATCACCTGGCCTAAGACGAGGCTTACATTATTGCAGCCCATGGGCCGCCCCCTGCCCTCACCAGGCCTTGCACTCACAGCCTGCATGAGCATGGAAACAGGGTGATTACTCCCATTCTTGCTGGTTACTGTAGAAAGTGGACAGGCCTCATGTCTCTCCACACTTACTGGGGTCCAGTGGGCACTAAAAGAGTCTTGTTTGCTGTTTGGGAACATACGTCCCTGTTGTAATTGTTGCATCCTCAAATTTTGGGGTGTAGAAAAGCCGGTGACAAGGGAGATTGGAGTAGAATTCTAGACTCACAGCCCCAGGGACTGGAACAGAAGTGAGTCAGTTTCGGTGGCCTGGGAAGACTTGGGCCTGTGGCAGGCAGTTAACAGATGTCCACCACTTCCTCCTTACTGACCATGGTGGGCTGCTCCAGGTCCAGCAGCAGTAGAGAGACCCATGTGCTTCTCATACAGGTGTGTCATTTATCTGTGGCCACAGTAGTGCTGCATATGTTAGTCAGCCTGTTGTTACTGTAATGAAATACCTGAGATAATTAACTCATAAGGGGAAGAAGTTTATTTTGGCTTACTGTTTTGGAGCTTCCAGTCCAAAATTGGGTAAACCCATTGCATTGGGCCTCACTCATTTGCTTCTGGTGGGGGTGCCAGGTGCAACGTTCGGGAGCATGTTGGTGGAGCATAGTGCTTACCACTAGAGGCAGGAAGCAAAACAGAAGAGGAAGAGACCAGGGGCTTGCAATTTCAACCTGTCCTCCTCTTTCCCCCAGCACTGGGAATTGAACCCGGGGCCTTACAAACTGACTTTACATCCCAAATCCTTTTTTAAAATTTTATTTTGAAATAGGATTTTGTTGCGTTGCCCAGGCTGGCCTCAACTTTGCTATCCTCCTGTCTCTGCCTCCGAGTAGTTGGGATTACAGGTGTGCACCACTGTACCTGGCTTGGAATCCCTTGGAGGGAACATCTTCAATGACCTCAGGGCCTCCTGCCAGGCCCCACCCCCTAAAGTCTGCACCACCTCCTAAAAGCACCACCCTGAGAACCCAAACTTTAACACGTGGGCCTTTGAGGGACACACAACTATGAAAGCCCACGGGGGTGTGCCACGGTGACCATTTTGCCAAGGTGGCGCAGCCCAGCTGATCCAGGCTGGATTTCTGATTAGTCTGCAGTCAGCTGGTGGTCAGCCGCAGATGGCAGGGCCAGGATAGTCTCGGCCGGGGTGACTCATCTCCGCTCCACGTGGCCTCTCAGGTCCCAGCAGGCCGACCCCCTGCTGTTTCTCCAAGGCTGGGGCAGAGTTCCCGAAGTCAGCAGGACCTCAGGAGGCTCCAGCTTGGCTCAGGTTCAATGTCACATTTGCTGACACAAGTCTGGAGGTCACACCTAAATTTCAGCAGGAGGAGTGTGACCCCTCCTCTCCGGGGAGGAGCTGCACGTGGTAGACAGAGGGAGGAGGCATGGGGCCATTTTTACAACCAGTCTAGAGAGGTGAGGGTGGGGGTGGCTAGGGACACCCTGGGCACTCACCCATGGTGCATCTCCAAGAGCTGGTGGCCTTTTTTCTTAGCTCTTGAGCTGGTTTTGTGTGTGTGGGTGTGTGTGCGCGCGTGTGTGTGCATGCATGGGGGGTGATGGCTGGAGCTCTTGGCGAGGAGGGGTGTGAACTCACAGTGGCTTCTGAGGGAGGCTCACGCAGCTTGTCTGCCCTTGGGGGCCGAGATGTTGGGGGGTTGTCTTGGTTAAGGGGTGAAGCGATAGGTTCCTGGAGGGGTAGAGGTGTTCCCATGACTGAACCGGCGAGGTGGTCTATGTGCAAAACCCACCATCGCTGCAGCACCGCGGCCCCACCCACTGTCCAGGAGCCTGCTGGACCTGCACCCCAGTAGACTCTGGAATGCCGCCAGGGGAGGGGTGAGCTGGCGTCCCTGCTGGCCTGAGGCCCCTGCCATTCAGTGGACGCGACTGTGGCGATGGTATCTTCTGTGCTCGGGGAACCTGCAGGAGGCCTCCAGCTCAGGTGTGGAATCACACCGTCACGTTGACGGTGCTCAAGAGGATGAGAACTCCACTCCACCTCGCAGGCTCTGCTGAGGTCTTCACCAAGGAGAGGCCTAACTCTTAGTGATGGCGTAGGTTGGGACTAGAGTGAACCAGTGGTGAATCCAAGGAGATTCCCAGATACGAACTGGCTTCTGTTTGAAAAGGATGTGGTGAGCTCAACCTAAGTGTTGATTTAAAATTCCTGTTTGCTGTGAAAAATGGGACTCCCGCAGTGGAAGTAACCCCAGGAGTCGCAGATTCAGCGTCCCCAGCATCAGCCCCTCCAGGCTGATGAGGGGAAGGTTACCCTGAATGGCAAGGAGTGTGTCTGTTTCAGAAATTTAGGACCTTTGTCCCAAGATTAGAGCTGGCAGGGGTTTTGTAGCCTTGTGTCAGCTTCATCTCTGGACAAAATGTCTGAGATGATCAAATTGATAAGGGAAAAGGTTCATTTTAGCTCACGATTGCCGCAGTTTCTGTCTGTGCTCGTCAACTGGGTTGCTTTGGGCCTGTTCACAGGACGTCGTGGTGGAGCACGTGGTGGAGAGGATTGTTCACCTCCTGGCACATCAGGAAGTAAAGACAGGGGCACAGCTGGGGCCAGTCCCAATGTCCCATCCAGGGGCCTGCCCTGTGACCTGGCTTCCTTCCTGGGCTCCACCTGCAAAAGACTCTACTACCTTGGGAGCATCCTGGGCTGGGGCCAAGCCTTTAGCACCTGGACCTTTGGCGCCACTAGAGATCCAAACTGCAGCATGTCATGACCCCTCCGTGTCGTAGTTGGCAGAGTGGGGCTCAGGGTAGAGAGAGAGGAGCGGGGCTGGGTCCAAACCCAGCTTTGATGCTGCTTGGGAAGGTTCCGGCACCCTCAGGGCCTCTCCCTGGGGTTCCTCAGCCTCCCATCTTCACCTCCTGCCTGTAGGAGGAATGGAATGGGATGCCAGGGGGCAATGGATGTCGGGTTTTTCTGTTTTGTTTTTTTGGTACCAGGGATTGAAACCACTGAGCCACATCATCCCCAGCCCTTTAAAAAATTTTATTTAGAGACAGGGTCTCACTGGGTTGCTTAGCACCTCATTAAATTGCTGAGGCTGGCTTTGAATTCATGATCCTCCTGCCTCAGCCTCCCAAGCTGCTGGGATTACAGGTGTGTGCCACTGCACCTGGCTGTTGGGTGGTTTTGAACATCTTATTTAACTAATGTCCGTCATAAACTTCAAGCCCCCATGAGACCTCCAGGTCTGTAATCCCCTAATGATTTTAGGACTATTCAAATTTCATGTTTCTTTCTTGGTCTGTTATGATAACTTTTATTTTCTAGGAAACTGCTCCATTACATCTAAGTTTATCATTATAAAGCTGTAGAGTTTTTTTTTTTTTTAAATCTTTGTAATAACCGTATTATATACTGGTCCCCCCCCTCTTTTTAATGGTTCAGTAATGAAGATCAGACCAAGGGGCATTCTAACACTGAGCTGCATCCCCAGATCTTTTATATTTTATTTTGAGATGGAGTCTTACTAAGTTGCTTAAGTTCTTTCCAAATTGCTGAGGCTACTACCTTGGAAGTGTCCTTGCAATCCTCCTGACTCAGCCTCCCAAGTAGCTGGGATTATAGGTACGGGCCACCACACCTGGATGCTGTATTTAAAAATTTGTGCTTTTTTTTCTCTTCAAATATTATAAAAACAATCTACTTTATTATTATTTTCTGATAATCAGCTTTTGTTCTAGATCTGTAATCTTTACTCTTTCACCAATTTCTACTATTTCTTTTTACTATATCCTGGTGATTTTCCATCAAGTATCACTTTTACTTTTCCCCATAAATTTTGCTATGTGGTATTTTTAGTACTGTTCTCTTCTAATTTGCATTATGATTTCTTTTTCTTTTTAACCTAAGTAATTTAGAATCGTGCTTAAAATTTTAAAAATGTATCTTTATGCTTTATTTAGAAGAAAAAGTTTTAACCTGGTTTAGGGAGCACGGTCTGTATGATACCACTTCTTTGAAATATCTCTGATTTTTCTTTTTAAGTTTCTCAAGACTGGCTTTCCAGCCTGTGGAGCCAGTAACTAGAAATCACAACCATGGGGCATTCTAAAATTGCTCTAAGTCAAAACAATTCCATATGTAAACCAATGTGTAGTTTCATTTAATTCAAAGAAGAATGTAGAGCAGTTGTAAAATTGGACAAAGAGCGTGTGTTTCATTCAAGAGGGCTGGGAAGTAATTCACTGAGACAGCTGGCGGAGAGCTGGTGGGTCTGCATGCTCCTGTGCCTGTGAGATGTTAAGAGAGTACGAGGGCAAGGTCGGTTGATGGGACCTGCGTAGCCTGGAGAACAGGTTGCCCTTCCTCACTCTGCCTGGAGAGAGAGGCCACAGTAGCCCCTGTTTGTAGATCCTAGGAGGTCAGATTTTAAGATGAAGCAGGACTTTAAGAATCCCTGATGTCTTTATAACGTGTGTACATGAAATGTTTTGTAAGAGGTGGTTTTAAGCAGTGTCCCCGAACTGAAGAACATTTAAAGGTGGATTTTTCTTCTCTCTACTAAAGTCAGAGGTGCAGAAATTAAGGTAGAAGTGAACTCCCACGTGACAGGCGGCTCAGTGGCAAAATTGGATTGGCGTGGTGGGATCTGAAAGCAATTCCCAAGTATCAGAGAAATAAATGTATGCTTCCAAAGGCATATTTATGTCAGATCTGCAGAAGCTCAGATCAAAAGTAGGCCTTTGGTGGGGACAGAGAATTCCTGTCTGGCTTCTAAGAGTTTCTGGGATGCTTACCTGGCTTTAGAATTGGAGCCCATGACTCTGGCTAGGGACATTGCCCCAAGAGGGGCAGACAGGTGTACGGAAGGAAGGCCAGATGAGGTGGCAGGAGCAATGTGTCACCTGTGCTCAAGAGGTGCCAGCCAAGGGTGGTAAGTAGTAGTCATTCATAGCGGTCATTCTTCTGAGGCAAGGAAAGGAAAATGTAGTTTGTTCATCTATTTTGCCACGCCAAGGGTCAAACCCAGGGCTGGTACATGCTAGCAACACGCTATCTCCCCAGTCCCTGAGGTTGCTTGAAAAATAAAGGAAGACCAGGGAATCATGCTGAGTGACAAGATCTCAGGAAATCACCAGGCGTACGATTCCGTTCATATGACTTCCGCGAACAAATGCAGTTGCTGTTTCCTGGAGGATGCGGGGAGAGGTGGAAATATGGAGGACAGTTAACTGTGATCCCACTTTAGCCCTGAAACACAGGGTCTGTCAAAGAGTCTGTCAAAGAGTCTGTCACTGCAACTGCACGTGGTTGGAGTGTCTGGCTCAGAACTATGAAGTACCTTGCCGGGATCAAAGCTTCAGAAGAACCTGGATGCCAAGAAGAGACCTCCTCATTGCTGAGACCTCCCGGCTCTGTCTTCCGGGAACAGATGCTGCCAATCCTAGGGGCCTCCTTGACTCCCAGTCCCAAAGCCTCCAGTTTCAGTGATGCTCTTCTTCAACAGACCCTGAGTTTCTCTCTCTCTCTCTCTCTCTCTCTCTCTCTCTCTTTTTTTTTTTTTGTGGTGCTGGGGGTTGAACTCAAGGCCTTGGGCATGCGAGGCAAGCTCTCTACCAACTGAGCTATCTCCCCAGCCCCGACCCTGAGTTTCCCGAGGCAATCTTGGGGTCAGGGTTAAGAATTCCCCTTCATATTTCCAACAGCCTCTCCTCTCCCCATTTCTTCTTGGCTGCAGCTTTGGGAGGTTCTAAGACTGCAGTGATGTAGTTGGACTAGCAAATATGGCTTCTAATCACTTTCCCCCCTGTTCTTTGGGATTTCTGCTACCTTTTGTCAAAAGATAGTTTGAGTTTTGTAGCTCACATACAAGTAAGCTGGCTTCACGGTCTGGTGATTTTAAGGGGGGCTTGTAAAATGTTTGTTTCTAAAATTTGTTGTTTCACAGTAATTATGATTAATATCTAGAAGCCGATTTCTGGTGAATTATCCATTTATTTTGTACTACTGTCAAGCAGCTCCATAGTTGATAATTTACCCAGTAAGTGAATTGGAGCCCATGACTCTGGCTAGGACATTGCCCTGAGAGGCAATAAAGTTGCTCTTCTTTAGATGGGTTGAAGGAAAGTGTGCATTTCCTTTTATCCAAACCTTACTAATTTTGGAAATGAAAGCAGGGTCCGACCTAGTGAATGGGGGGAGGGGACCAACTGGAGACGTTGGGTGTTGGAACCTGTGCTTCCTAAAGGGGTGGTGAAGGGACCAACCAAAGTGTGGGCATCTAAAGGAGCTTTCCCCATAACCCTCCCCTGGCCCACTGAGCCAGACCTGCATTTTAAGAGGGTTTTCATGTTAGAAGAACTCTAGCCATTTCCTGGGAGTGGATAAGTGGGCGTTGAGTGTGGTGGTGACAGATGAAGGCTTGATTAGGGTGGTTAATCTAACCACCTAATTAAAAACAAAACCCTGATCTTTTGATCCAGTTTCCTTTAACCTGAAATGGAGACACTTCTGAAGGTAATAACATCTTCCTGAGGTTCTTTGCAGAATAGATTAGTAACTTAAATAGAAAGTTTCTGCTCTGCGCTAGACACTCAATAAACAGAGCTCTAGTTTTTGTAGGTGAATTAGTCTCAAATGGTTTTCCATTACTGCTGGTTCCCTTTCAGCCAGGGAAAAAGGTGGAAGCAAAGTAAATGTTTAGCTAAAGATGGATCATAAAGAAAATGGCATGACCACATGGTGAGGACTCTTGTGTCCATTAGAAGTGGCAGCTGGTGCCTGGGGGTGACAAAGCTATGGGGGAGACCAGGAGGAAGCAGAGAAGGGTCTGGAGATCCTCTGGGTGCACCTTGCGGCACCTCTGGCTCCAGGTGGGTAGAGAACGAGGTGCTGCCCCAAGAAACGGAACTGAGGCAGATTTGGGCTTGGAGGACATCAGAGTCCAGACACAGGTAGCTGGGCAAGGGGGGCGTTTCTGCGAGGGATTGTGCCAGCAATGGCCACAGCTTTTCTCTGTCTTTGATGTTCTCCTGAGTACGGATTAGAGCAAAGGGCCCTGGATTTGGGCCGGTCCCATCCCCAACGAGCAGGGCAGGTTCTGTCTGTTGCACTGTCAAGTGAGCAGCTGTGGAGGATCCCTCAGTTTCCTCCCCTGCTGGGAGGGTCAGTCTGTGTTGTTTCCTTCTGGACTTTTGGCTTCGGTCCTTTACCACTGGAGCGACAATAGTCATCTGCTAAAAATAGTGGTGGTGACATTTTTCCTCCGTCAGTTCTGCTGGCGCTGGGGTGAGGTTTTTTCCTTTGATGTGAGATCACGGGCATATTTCTAGGAAATGAGTTCCTGGTACAGCAGAGCAGGCTCAGTTGATCTTGGCCTTGCTTGAGACCTTGAACTGACCTTGGTGCACTGAGGGGCCCTTAGATTACAGGAGCTGTATCTCCTTGCTGACCATCATCATTGGGGTGGGGGTGTCAGACATTTGGGGATCCCGTCCCCCTGGAGTGCAGAGGGCACAGTGGAGCAGGGGAAGGAGCCTCAGGCATGTCCCTTCATCTGTATGTCCTATGTCCAAGGGTGGGCTGGCCAGGCACCCTGAGGCCCCTCGGCTCACCTGCCCAAGGGTGATGGGTGGGCGGCTGCTCTCAGCAGGCAAGCATTGGCCCTGGGGATCCTTCAGCTCAGACTCTTCGTCACAGGAGAGCCGCCACCCAACCTGGGGACACAGGACATATCTTTTTGGTGGACCTTTGGGAGACAGGAGAGCCTTCATCAGGGAGCGCTCATAGACAGGGATGGACTGAGAGGTTCAGCCTCCAATGATGTGGAGTGAACATGCTTCATGGAAAAATTCAGTTAGTTAAAACACACAAGGGAGGCTCTGGTGAGTTGTTTTTGATAGAAATTATAGTTTTTTAACTTTTCTTGGGCATAAACAATTCTAAATCCTTTGGGTTTGTTTGCAATGAGGCACAAGAGTTGATTAAAAGAACATGAGACCTACCTCATTTGTTAGAAGCAGTGACTGTAGTGACTCTGTGGACAATTAATTTTACTGGGTCCCAAAATATTTAAGATGCCATGAACTTTCCATTTCCTAATTTTAATTCAGTGGGGACTTTCAAAAATAATCAAAAATTTATTATCCTTCTGTTTGGGTTGGGCGGGTTCCACATTTCTGCTTGCAAGTGGGTTGATTCTGAGTGTGAGTTCTAGTGTAACGTGAAGGCTGTGGGGTTTTAAATCAGTAATGCAGAAATTGTCACTGTTGAGCAATGGCATTTTGGCAAAGGAATAGACTTCACAATACCAGACTTTAAACCATGTGCTACAGAGCTATAGTAACAAAAATGGCATGATAATGGCACCAAAATAGACGTGTAGACCAAGGTACAGAGTAGAGGACATAGAGACAAACCCACATAAATACGGTTATGTCATACTAGACAAGGGTGCCACTGGAGAAAGACAGCCTGTTCAACAAATGGTGCTGGCAAAATTGGAAATCCATGTGTAGCAAAGTGAAATTAAACCTCTGTCACCCTGCACAAAAATCAACTCAAAGTGGATCAAAGACTTAGGCACTACAACAGAGACCCTGTGGCTAATAGAAGAAAAACTAGGCCCAAATCTTTACCATGTTGGCCTAGGCTGACTTCCTCAACAAGACTCCTAAAGCGCAAGAAGTAAAATTAAGAATCAATAAATGGGATGGATTCAAATTAAAAAGCTTCTTCTCAGCAAAGGAAACAATTAATAATGTGAGGAGAGAACCTACAGATTGGGAGAAAATCTTTACCACATGCACCTCCGATAAAGCATTATTCTCTAGGATATATAAAGAACTCAAAAAACTTAAAACCAAAAAAGATCAAATAATCCAATCTATAAATGGGCTAAGGAACTGAACAGACACTTTACAGAAGAAGAAATACAATTGATCAACAAATTTATAAAAAAGTGTTCAATATCTCTAGCAATTAGAGAAATGCAAATCAAAACTACTCTAATATTTCATCTCTTGTCAAAATGGCAATCATCAAGAATACAGGCAACAATAAATGTTGGCAAGGATGTGGTGAAAAATGTACATGCACATTGCTGGTGGGATTGTAAATTGGTGCAACCAGTATGGAGATTCCTCAGAAAAGAGGGAATGGAATCACCATTTGACCCAAAGGACTTAAAATCAGCATACTGTATTGATGCAGCCTCATCAATATTCATAGCAGCTCAATTCACAATAGCTAGACTATGGAACCAACCTAGGTGTCCCTCAACAGATGAATGGATAAAGAAAATGTGCTTAAGAAAAAAAAAACCTATAAAAAGAAAGCTAATTAAAATCCTATAAGTAGAGAATCCCCAAAATGCAAAACAAAAAGAAATCATTTTAAGCCAGGCATGGTAGGTTGCACCTGTAATTCTAGCTACTTGGGAGGCTCAGGCAGGAACACCACATGTTTGAGATCAGCCTCATCAACTTAGCAAGACCCTGTCTCAAAATAAAATTATATCAAAGCTCGGGATGTGGCTCAGGGGTAGAGCACCTACCTAGCATGTACCAGCTTGGGGTTCTATTCCCAGGGCCCTCCCATGTACCCACACACAAAGTAATTTGCAAGAGAAAGTGGAAAAAAAGAAATCTTTAAAAATAAAAATGAATGCAGTCGCACTGAGTTCACATACCATACAGTTCACTGGTTCAAGGTATGAAAATCGGTGGTTTCCAGTATACCCACGGATGATTGGCAGCCACTGCCACAGACAACTGTAGCAGCTTTTCATCCCTCCACAGTCTCAGACCCTTTTAGCTCTCACCTTAAATCCCTCGCATCCCTAAGCAACCACTAAGCTACTTTCTGTAGATTATGTACATTATTTATAGAAGGACTTTGACATTATTTATAGAAGGATTCTTATGAAAGAACTGGATCCTTGTGACTTAACGTCAACACGCCTTGACATTCTCAATAACATTCTCTCGGTGAGAGTTGACTCCCGGGAACTGCCTGCCGCACCAAGGGCGACCTGTGTCGGCAAGTCCCCTGCTCCTAACTCTGTGGTGCCAGCGTAAGGAAGGGCGGTTTTTCAGTATCTTCTGTTGTTGCTGTTGAGTCCAGGACCTCACCCGTGCCAGGCCAGGGCTCTACCAGGGAGCTACAGCCTCAGGCTTTTTGAACATCATTTTGTTTTGAGACAGGGCCTTGCTAAGTGGCCCAGGTCAGCCTGGTCCTTGGGATCCTCCTGCCTCCAGTTCCTCCTTGTGCCTGTCCAGCTGCCCTCCTGCCGCTTCCTTCCTTTCCTCTTAGCCACCTGCTGTGTCTCTCCTGACATGAAGGAAAAGCCAAACAAAACCCAAACTCACTTGCCAGGGGGCTGGGCCTGGCAGGCCCTTGAGGTGCCAGCTGGCCAAGGCCAAGGGCTGAGGGTGGTGGGTGCGGTGCCCTTGATCTGCCTGCAGCCTGGGCTCAGGGTGCGCCTGCCCTTGGGCACTTAGGGCTTCCCTGGCGGGTGGGTGTCACAAAGGCCCCTCTCTTGGCTGTCACCATCACCCCCATGGATTCTCATTTCTTCCCACCCACCCCCGAAGCTCCTCCTGGCCTTGGTGGGGCTGCCTCTTCTCTCTCCCCCAGCGTTTTGGGCACTATCACAGGAATGGGGAATGAGGCGCTCTCCTGGGGCGAAGGTGTCAGGGGCAGGGTTTCAGACTCAGTCACCTCTCAGCCAGGTGTGTGTGCGTGCGTGTGAGTGTGAGTGCGTGTGTGTGTGTGTGTGTGTGTGTGTGTGTGTGTGTGTGAGAGAGGGGGGGGGAGAGGGAGAGCGCGCAAGAGCAGCCAGTGCCACGTGCACAGTGGTCTGACCACCCCCGGGAGCAGGCAGCCCCCACAGTCATGTGAGCCAATTTCTTAAAATAAACCTCTTTCTGTCCATGTCTCCTATTGGTCCTGTCTCTGGAGAGCTCTTGCTGGTCCTCCCTCAGCAATGTCCTCTGCTGGCAGTCTGGTGCTGCTGATGCCAGCTTGGCCCTGGGCCTTGGTCCCGAGAGCCACACTGGCACCTGGATGGTCTGCAGGATGCCTCCGGCTTCCCCTCCTCGAGCCTCTCCTGCTTTCTTGCTGCTGTTGCCTCCAGAGCCGGCTTCCTGGTTTGCAGTCGGTAGCCTGAGCTTGTGAGGGCCCTGCTCTGAAATCTTGGTGCTTGGGAACCAGGGCCTGCATTTCCATCTTGCACCAGGGTGCAGATTACACACTTGGTCCTGGCTGCCCCCCTATTTTGTTGCCCATCC
Source organism: Ictidomys tridecemlineatus (assembly GCF_052094955.1). NCBI lineage: Eukaryota > Metazoa > Chordata > Mammalia > Rodentia > Sciuridae > Ictidomys > Ictidomys tridecemlineatus. The sequence continues at coordinate 254,710,345 of NC_135477.1, read as the reverse complement.
TTCCTCATCTGCTGTATCCAAGCCCTGCAGGCTCCCCCAGGATGCTCTCTCACTTTTCTTGGGGTCTCACTTATATCGCTTCCTCCTGAGTCTCCATCGTCTGGTGGGTCCTGCTCCCACTTCTGGTTTTGTCCCCACGTGCAGCTCTTATTAAAGCCTTGTCTTCAAGACTGTTCCTTTAAGGCCCCCCAGACCGTGCTCTGTATGCGTCCCTTTGTGTCATACAAACGGGTGACCTGCTGTCCCCCAGTCATGCTGGGCCACCTGCTCCCAACCATGCAGAACATGCCTTCCCTCTGAGGCCATCTCGGGTCTCTTTTGCATGCATTTCCCGTGCCGTGGCCACATGGCTTCTGGCTGACTGTTCTCAGTGAGGCCCCTCTGCTTTGTCCGTGGGATTAGTGATTTCTCTTGAAGTGAGGTCAGCCGCGTGACGGAAAACCCTCCACAGAACTCGTTGCTCATGGTTGGTGGTTTGTGTCTGCTGCCGAATGGAACTTGGGTACTATGTCCTGCTGCCAGTTACACACCCTTGATTTTGAAGTTGCCAGATGCTCCTCCACTAGTGTTGGGGTCATGTCTCCGCAAACCCATCTTAGGGTGAAAATAGCATCAACTGAAAACACACTCTCGCAAGTACCCAAGTTCCATTCGGAAGGGCAGCCCAGTTCCCAACAGGTTACACCCAACTCCAGAGCTATGAGAGCTGTCTCACTAGCACAGCAAAGACAGAGACCTCATGGGAAAGCTAGAAGAGTTCCCAAGGAAAAAAATCTAGGTCTCCAGGGCTCACGGGTGGCCTCCCACAACACACCAAATACACCTAGCCTGCCGGACATGAGGCTTCTCCTGTGACCATGGGCTTTTCGGTAACGGAGGCCCACTCCCTCCGTCCAGCCTGAGAGGCAGGGTGGGGCCCACCACTTGTTGCCAGGCTGGGCACAGATCCAAATTAAAAATTCAGAGTTAGTTTCTACCGCTTGTGTATTGCCTTCACATCACGTGGTCGCAGAATCGGAAGTCGAGCCACCTTAGTTAAGTTGGATGTCCTCTGTCTTCTCAGCAGGACAAAGCTTCTCAGTGTCGGCACTGCTGACGCCTTGGGTCCCAAGGACTGTCCTGTGCATTGCAGGGTGCTGAGTAGCATCCTGACCTCTATCCACTCAAGGCCAGTATCCACATGCTCCCTAGTTGTGTAACCAAAACTGTCCCTGGGGACACAGTTACTCCGAGCTGAAAATCACTGCAGATTAGGGAGGAGGAGACCGCTGGAGTCGTGAACCTAGGCACCTTTTAACCTGGAGAGGGGTGTGAGGTCATAGAAAGTTCCACAGAGTTGGCACGCCTGGTGCCTCTCCTGCTTCTTTCTCACCAAGAGCTCTATCAGGTGATTTTTATTTATTTATTCACTTATATGTTTATGATGTTTTAATTATGATTTTTTTTAACACTTTTTTTTTTTTTTGTGGTGCTAGGGATTGAACCCGGGGCCTCACTCATGCTAGGCACGTGCCAACTGAGCTGCATCCCAAGTCCTTTCAATTTTAATTTGAGTCAGGGTCTTGCTAAGTTACCCAGACTGGCTTTGAGCTTCTGATCCATCCTTCTTCCTCAGCCTCTTGAGTAGCTGAGATTACAGGCATGAGCTACTGCTCGTGGCTCCAGTTCCTCCGATTTCTTGATTGTCCCTCTACATTTATCCAGTGCCTGCGACGGGAGACATCGTGGGTGAGTGGAGGTGACCACCATGTGTGCTGTGAAAATTTAATTGACATCGAAGCTAATGAAGAGCCAGAGACAACCTACCTCATGCTCAGCAAGATTGCATGATATGTATTTAGCCAAGAAAACGGAATATTAGTTTTTCATTTAAGGGATTTTTAATAACTAATAACAAATGAAGCAAATATTTATGCCTTGCATTTCTTCCTTTAAAAAGACATATTGCAGAGCTGGGGCTGTGGCTCAGTGGCAGAGTGCTTGCCTGACATGTGTGAGGCACTGGGTTCGATTCTCAGCACCACATATAAATGAATGAATAGAATAAAGGTCTATCAACAACTAAAAAAAAATATTAAAAAAAAGAAATGTTACATAATACAGTTTGCCTTAAATATGCTTGCTTGTGCCTTAGGTTGCCTTTTTGGAGTCTAATGTGTTCATTTACTTAGCAACTATTTATTGAATGTCTATACCTGTGCCAGGTGCTGTTCTAGGAGTAGAACCCTGAACTGAGAGGGAGATTGTTGCTCTGATGAGCTTATTTGCTCTTGGGGAAAGAGTGCGATGACTGAGACATGTGCAGTCCTTAGCAAGGGAGGACTGGTAAGTGCTCAGGAGGAAGGATAAAGACGGACAGGCAGGGGATGGACAGCTCTTGCAGTCCCGGGTCGACGCTGAAATTTCCCTTCCTTGCTGAGGAAGGAAACTTGGAGTAAAGACTCAAAGGTAGAGAAAGTTGTGTTGCTTGGAAGTTTAGGCAAATATGTTCCAGGCAGATGGAGCTGGTGGGAAGCCTGGAATGTTCTAGAACAGCCAGGAGGCAGAGAGGCTGGGGCAGAGCAGGCTGGGAGGAGGAGAAAACCTGAGGGACTAGTGATTCACTGTAGACCTTAAGCTGTGGCTGTCAGGCCCATTTCCAGCTGGAGCGTCCACTTCCACTGGACTCACGTTTCAGTGTGTGACCACGGGAGTGTGAAGGACCAGGCTGCCCTTGCTCCGGTGAAGGGAAGCACCCAGAACTGGGAAGCACTTCCTGGGTGCTGCACTTCCTCATGGGCCCCCCGCCTGCTGCCCAGAGGCCCACTTGGCCGTGGGGTGCACTCAGGTTGGGATTGCTGCTGGCTGGGTACCTCTATGGAAGAAGGGGCCCCGGGCTGTGGAGTTGAAGCAGAGCTGTGGTCCTGGAGTCACATGGGTGGCCTCACAGTGTGGCCCCACCTCTGGGTCCTCCCCCGACACAGATGCTTTTTATCAGTCCTCCGCCTGGCCCAGTTCTTTGGTGATGATTCCAGTGGACGGTGGTACAGTCCATGCGTCTTGAGAGTCCCCATCGTTTCTGCTCCTTATGAGACAGTGTGGAATAATACAGCCCTGTGTGAAGGATGGAGGGAAGTCTTGGTGCCACAATTCCAGTTGGAGATCATTGTATCTGACGCAGTGTGGGAATATGGTGTGCGTCAGGTTCCTGTAAGAGTGTGTGTGTGTGTGTGTGTGTGTGTGTGTGAGAGAGAGAGAGAGAGAGAGACTTTCTTCCCTCAGCTTTCCGTAGTTTCTAAGACAACATTCAGACCAATAAATACTCCTTGTCTGCAGTCTTTTAGTGCTGAACAAGTTTTTCTGTGCTGCTGCATCTTAATGCATGGTTTAGGAAATTGCTATCGGTCTCCTGTAGTCAGAGCCAGATTCAATGGGGAAAGATCTTTCCAGTGCAAATGTGGGCCTTTCTCAGTACATTTACATGCACCACATTTACATGTACCGGGACATTACTCATTTGTTTCCTGCAGTTTAACTTATCAGCAGTGCAAATGGGGGCCTTTTCAGTGCATTTACATGTACCAGGACATCACGTTTCCTGGCTTTTAACTTTATAGTGGTATGTGCTTGGCTAAGAAGCCAGGAGAAACTTTTGCTTGCTGTGTTTCAAGGGGCAATGGATTTGGGGCTCTGTGAATCTTTCACTGCAGGAGAATGTTTCTGCTGTGTGTGTGGGTGGCGGGGGGTGTGGTGCTAGGGTTGAACCCAGGACCTTGCACAAGCTAGACAAGTGCTGCACCACTGAGCTACATCCCCAGCCCTTTATTATTCTATTTTGAGACAGGGTTTTGTTGAATTACCCAGACTGGCCTTGAACTTGGAATCGTCCTACCTCAGCCTCAGCCTCCCAGGTAGCTGGGATCACAGGTGTGCACCCGCTCTAATCCCCTGGCCTAAGTGAAGTTGCCTCATTTCCCCTGTGAGTGATCCACCCATACTGTGAGCATCTCTGACATCAAATACTAATGTTTGTTAGGTATTTTATTCTGCTTCTAATAGAAATACTTATTGGGAAAAAGAGAAATACTAAACAAAGAAGAAATAAAAAACAAGTGACCTAGGTTGACCAGGGCTTGGACATAATGATAGTTAACATTTGGGTTTCTTTTCTGACCTGTGCTATGGAATGTGTAGGATCTATCAGTCTGTAAAGTTATCCATAAATACAATCAGATCCTCCTTTTTTTTTCCACACTCTGAGCTCATTTCTATGTTAGAAATGCATCAGAATTTTGAACTCCATTTTCTATGTACATCGTAGATTATTGGCTAATTTGGGGGCATTTTGGTTGTTTCTAGCCTCCTGCTATGTAGCTCATGCTCTGATGCATGAACGTCTTAGTGCAACCCCTGCTGGCTCTCGGGCCTTCCTTTTGAGATCACTCCCTAGAAAGCCTATTATTTGGTAACACAGTATGAGCCTTTAAAAAGGCACCTTGCTCTTTAGGAAGACCACAGCGATTTGCCTTTCCACCAGTGGGGTGTGAAATTGCTCACTTTGCTATATTCTTATCATACCAAACACTAATTAGTACAATGAATTATTTTTCTGGATATTTTAATTTATTTAATCCATGACTTCCTGTGGACATCAGTTATTCCTAGTGTATGATTTAGGAACAGAACAGTGATTCACATGTATTCTTGCACACTAATCTATTTATTTTCTTGGGAAATTATTGGAGCTTGAGTTTGGATCAGTATTTTGAAGTTATCTGCTTGCCCTTGAGGCAGGATTAGGCTTTTATCCGCCATGCCATGCATGGTCATGCACTCGGTTTGGCCAGTTTAGCAAGAAGCAAGTTGCATAGCTTTTGGGCACATGTTTGAAGACCCAGTGCTTGATCCGCTGTGCCCTCCTTTCCCTCTTCTAGGTAGTGTCTCCTCCAACAGCCTGTATCCTGGAAAGAAAAGCAATGGGGAAAGAGCTGACCTGCAGTGACATGTGGTATGAACAAGAAGCAGACATTGGTCATAAGCCTTTGGGATTTGGGGATTGCTTGTTATTGCTGCATAACCAAACCTATACTGACCAACATAGTGCATATGAACAAATTGCCCTGTAGGAAAAGAGGACTTGATTATTGTCATGATAATACTGTTGTGGCATCCATCTTCTGCCCTTAACCAAAGCATTTCAAGGCAGTCTTTGCCCTGAGCTGCTTGCAACATTACTTCTGTTTTAAGCCTGGAACCCAGTAATATCATCCCCGAGTTTCCTGCTTGGCCTCAGGTGCTCGTCAAGTTGCCCACTCCTGTCCTGTCAGGGGAAACCACTAGGCAGTGCCCCAGACCTCAGTGTTGGCTCTGGCCCCTGGTTCCTGCCCTTCTCTCTTGCTGCTGCCTGATGGTTCATTGCACTTGTTCTGGAAGACTCCTCCAGTCCCTCTGGCCTGCTCAGGGGAGCTGCCCTCTCCTCTTGGACTCGGTGGGTAATAAACTCCATCTTGTCATTGTTCCTGTCTCGGTGTGCCTCCCCATGCCACCCTGCCTGTATCACACCTAGCCTAGAGACCTCACCTGACAGATCCCAGCATAGCTTACTAGCGGGGTCATACCCATAGACTCGCCAACACTGGTGACTCCAATTTCTTTTCATCTTTTTTCCATTCAAGGTCACAAAATGATACTTTACCTTAAGCTGTGTGTCTTTGATTTTTGGAGTTGAAACATGTTCAATAGAATTTGTTTTCTAGCATTTCATACTTTTTCTCTTTTTGAATTACTTCTTTATATCTTTTGCCTGTTTTTTGAGGTCTAAGGACTTTTTTTAAACATATGCTAAAGATGTTAATTCTTTGTCTATCATATGTATCACATTCTTTTTTCAGTTTGTAATTTAAAAAATCTTGTTTGGGGTTGGTAGAATCTCTTGCATTTGTGGTCTAATATCTTTGTCTGTTTTGGACAATTCTCTCTATTGTCTTATCATACTGTTTGACCCCTTTCTCTTTTTCTTCTTGCTCTGTGACATCAAATTCACGCATTTCGGACTCTATCCACCATGTTACAGGTATATCTCACTTTTTTCTATCTTTCTTATCCTCTCTGTTCTTTACTTGCTCTTTAGCTTAATCTGTTGTTGCTTTTTAAATTCTTTTTGGATCTATTTTTAATTGATACATACAAACATAAAAATTGTACATATTAATGGGGTACTATGTAACGCTTCAGTAAATGTGTACATGAGCAATGTTTAAGCCAGTATAAGCATATCTGCCTCAAGAATATGTCAGTTTTTTTTTCTTGTCTTCTTCTCCTTCTCTTTCTTCTTCAGAACTGGGAATGGAACTCAGGGTGCTCCACCTTTGAACTGCAACACCAGCTCCTATGCTTTTTTAAAAAAGTATCAAGACAGGGTCTTGCTGAGTTGCTGAGGCTGGCCTTAAACTTGGAATCCTTCTGCCTCTGCCTCCCATGTAGCTGGGATTACAGCATGCAGCCATGTCCAGCTCTACCATTTCTTTATGAAGAAAACTTACAGGAGCCTTTCTTTTTGCTTTTTGAAATACACAGTGTATTATTTTATCTGTGGTCATCCTGCTATACAATAGCACACCAAAATTTTTGTTCAACTGTAACTTAATCCCCAATGACCAACCTTTCCCTATCCCTTCTCTCCCCCCCCCCCCGATTTTTAAATTCTTTTTTATCCTTAACATACTAGGCAAACGGTTTACCACTGAGCTACACCTCAAGCCTATATATTCTTAATTTGTTATATATATATATTTTACTTATTTTTTTTAGTTGATTCATCTTTACTCTGTTTATTCTTCTAGTTCTCTGGTAAAATTCATTTGTCATCTTTTCAAAAGAACATATTAAGTAGTTATTTATTTATTTATTTTTGTGATACTGGGGTTTGAATCCAAGGTTGTTGTGCCATTGAGCTACATCCCCAGCCCTTTTAATTTATTTTGAAAGAGGATCTCACTAAGTTGCCCAGGCTGGCCTCAATTTTGCAATCCTCCCGCCTTCTCCAGAGTCACTGGGATTACGGGTATGTGCCACTGTGCCTGGCTAGGTACTCAAGTCAAACTTGGATAATTCCAGGGTATGGATGTCCTTGGAGATGTTTTCTTTTGTCTGTTTTTCTCTTGGTCCGGTCTCCCAATATGTCCAGTGATTTTTTTGGAGTGCTAGACATTGTGCATAAAAATTGCAGTACTCTGGATGGTGTTGTCTTCCTCCAGAGAGATTTTAGTTTTGCTTCTGGCAGACAGAACCAGGCAGGTGATTGTGGACTAGGTCGTAGTCTTTGCAGGGTCAGCTGCTCTTTGTGGCTTGCCTGACTTGAAGGGGGGATTTCCTGTGGAATCATGACGGCTTCCCAGGCCTGTTATCCTGGGCAGCCGTGAACTCCCTGATCTTCAGACTGTCTCTCTGGAGGCTCAGCCAGCCCTGATGCTTCCCTGCTGCTCTCTGTGTGGTTTCTGAGCCTCACAGCCCTGCGAATTCACAAATGCCACCTGGGGATAGTGGCCAGAATGGCAGCCCATCTTCAGGCTGTGCCCTTCTTCCCGGGCAGGGGCCTGTGGGACCTGGCTGTGTTGGAAATGCGATGCCTCCGAGTGGATATTTAACAAGTGGAGTCAGTGCTGTTACTTGATCTCAGTGGCAGAGGGTCTGATTGAAGCTAGCATCTTATGGCTGAAAGAGAAGGTCCCTGGTCTGTTTTCCAGTGTTTTGCTGAGAAGGTTTGAATTTTTGTAGAGTCAGATTTATCTGTCTTACTCTTTGTGGTCTCTGGCTGCGCTATCATGCTTCAGTTGCTTTTTCTAAGCCAAGTTTATAGATGTCGTCATCTACATTTTCCTCCAGTGTTGTTGTGTATTCAGTGATTCATTTTGGCATAAGAGATGAGGTGGAGATCCAACCTCACTCTTGCCCATATGGCCGGGTGTTCGTCCAGCACCGTCGACTGAGTGATCAGTTTTCTGTGAAGTTCTGAAGTATGAGCCTTACTGTTTAGTATCTGGTTTCTTGTTAATAGTGTAATTTACATGACTTTGCTTATTAGTGAGGTTCTGCATAGTTCACATATATTTATTATCTCTTAACTGATTTGGGGGTGTTCTATTTTTTACTCATTTGAAAAACTGTATTCTTGGTGTTTTCATGTTAATATTTAATATATTTTTGTTGATATTTAAATAAACTTGTATATGTTATTAATTTTGATTGCTGTTTTTTGATTGCCTTTTAGTTTGGCTTATGACTTTTTTCCACAGTATTAGGGATTGGATTAAGCACCTCATGTGGGCTAAGCAAGTGTCCCAGCCTTTTTGACTTTTTATTTTGGGACAGGGTCTAGCTAAGTTTTTCAGGGTGTCCTCAGTCTTGGGATCCTCTTGCCTTGGCTGCCCGAGTAGCTGGGATTACAGGTGTGCCTACCATGTGTGGTTTTGCTCATGATTTTTTTTTTCCTACCAGGGATTGAACCCAGAGGTGCTTAACCACTGAGCCACATCCCCAGCCCTTTTTATTTTTTATTTTGAAACAGAGTCTCGCAAAGTTACTTAGGGCTTTGCTAAGTTGCTGAGGCTGGTTTTGAACTTGGAATCTTCCTGCCTCAGCCTCCCAAATTGCTGGAATTACAGGCATGTGCCACTGCACCCAGCTGCTTATGATTTTTTGATATAAGTGAATATTGTGTTTTTATGCAGTTAAATACATTTGTGTATTTATTGTCATTTCATTCATTGTTTTTATGCTTTTGCGATCCTTCCTTATCTCATGATCAGCAGACTGCCTTAGGATATCGATATGTGCTAGCATTAATTTTTACCTTTAACGTTTTAGTCCTTTTGTGTTATATTTTGATTCATGGTATGTGTCATGCTCAATCATTCACTTTTCCAGCAATGCTGGTGAAATTCTTCATCTGCTGTCCAGATTATTCCTAGAACACATATGTGCCTTTAAAGGAAGGGTCTTGTTCTGGACCACCTGCTCTGTTTTTCCCCCCATGTGTTTGTGTTTTTATTCTTTTTAGTATTCTACTTTTTCTCTTCCTCATTTTTGTTAAGATGGTACATGCATGTGATAGAACAGAGAATCCGCAGGGGCTGGGAGTGAAAGCAGCCGTTACTCTCCCTGACCTCTGCCCACCTGTCTGCTGTTTAGGGCCATCGCTTGTGACCACTTCTCCTTTCCCTGTCTGTGGTCCCTCCTTGCCAGTATGCAGCCTGCTCTAGTGACCTGACTTGGTTTATCCCTTCAGGACAATACTTAGGGTTCCTTGCTGTGACAGATGGAGTTTTTTGCTACTACCTTACTTTTCCCTGGATCCAGTCAGACCCACCCACCCATAATTTTGCCTGCGTTTGTTCTAGTTCCTTGCATAATATATTTTATTTCAACCTCAACTCCTTTCCCATCAATTGTATCCAGCATTTTTTGACTGGTAAGGACGTTCCTAACCTGTTCCCCTTCTCCTCTCCACGTCCACCTCTCCTTGTCTTTACTCCTTTTCCAATGATGAGCTTAACGACATTTCCTTAACCGTGTCATTGTGTTTATTATCTCAGTTTTAGAATTTGATCTTACAGGTTGAAGGTTGATCTTACAGGTTGTTTATGTGGTTAGAGCTCTCCATTGTTATTTTTTATGTAAATGGAATTGTTTGGTAGGTTGTACGTCAAGTCTGGTTTCTTCACTGAGCACAATACTTGTGAAATCCCATCCCTGTCATTTCAGCAAGTAGCTCATGGCTTTTTATTGCTTAACAAAATCCATTGTGTGGAGATCTCTCACCTTGTTTATTTGTTTGTTTATTGATTGGTTGGTTTGCTGCTGGGCATCTGGGATTGAACCCAGGTTTTACCACTGAGCTGCATTCCCAGCCCTTTCTGTTTTTTATTTTGACCAAGTTGCTAAGGGCCTGGCTACGTTGCAAAAGCTGACCTTGAACTTGCCATCCTCCTGCCTTAGTCTCCCCAGTTGCTGGGATTACAGGCATTCACTACTGCACCTGGCTCTATCCATCTTTTAACGGACATTTTGTTGTGTCCAGTTTGAGGCCTTTATGAATAAAGCTGAAATTAACATTCAAGTTCAAAAGACAAACAACTCTTTCGTTGGTTGAAGAGTCAGCTGGTGGTCTAGGATTGCCTCTCCTTTTCTGAGCAATAATGCATTTTAAATTGCTACAGCATACATTTTACTTGGTGTTTTTTCTTTCTTTTTTCTTTTCTTTTTTCTTTTTGGTAAAGCTGCAGCTATTAATTCATTGTGCCTCTTTAAGGAAAAGAAAACAGAATTGGTCTGACTTTCATAGCCCCACTTTTGCAATTTGGATACAGCATAGGCTTTACTTCACTTAGGACATTGGTTCAGGTATTAGAAAATTTACAGGTGGATCTTGGGAGCATCTGATCAGCTGACAGGCCTTCTGATTTCAGAGCGATGGAGGGGCAGGTGTAACTTCAAATAATAGAGCTGAAGCCAGGGTGAATCAGAGGCAGCAATGGCTTGTGACAGCCAACTGTCAGTAACATAGGCATAATGAGTCCCGAGGTGCCATCGGCTTGGGAGGGAGTGATCCTAGTGAGTGTAAGCTCGCTTGAGGAGGGGTTTGGGAACTGGGGGTTGAGACGTGGGCCAGAAGTCAGTGGGCCCTGCTTGGAGTGTGTTTCAGAGAACTGTGAGCAGGTGAACTCTGGCTTCTCGCTGGCACTGACGAGGGATCTCTTTGCCGATGTTGGTTGCTGGGTGGTTTGTTTCTTTTGCATTTGCATTTAGTCATTTGAAGGAACAGCATGTATGTTACTGGGTTTGATTTGCAAATATGTGTTCCATTCATATCCCTTGCCAGCCATGATTTCCTTCACAGTAAAAGTCGAGGTTCCTGGTGACTGGATGAGTGTAAACTAAGCAAATTGCTGGGTACTTTGAATACTTGAGTGCACAGCACAGTCAGATTTTATGTTTGCAAATGTGCAAAGCGAATACCTGCTCTCAAAGCAGCTGCCACTAACAGGATGCAGCCGAGGCCAGGAACAGAGTTGGTCCTGAAAGGGCCTTTCCGAGCATGGTGCCAGGTATGCTGAAATAGTTAACTCTTGAACCAACAAAGGGATGCTGGTGTTTCTGCTGAAGACATTAGTTCTGCATGGGATCAGCTGACATGCTTCTGAGTTCAGAACGACAGAGGGGCACGTGTAACTGGCCCCTCCATGGTACTTGATAGGGGTCAAGTACCATTCCATCACTTCATGAATAAAAAGGGAAATTGAACATCGAAAAAGGAGGAAGAGCAGCTTCTGAGGGAGAAAGACTGTTCTGGAAGTTGAACACGTGGAGCTGTATGAAGGGCTCACCTCTCGGTCCATTGTGCTGTGTTCTCATTTGGACTTTCTTGGGAATGACACGGGACCCTGGACGGGGCTGTAGCCCAGCAGTGCCCTGTACTTGCCAGTGCAGATGCCCATGTCAACAGCTGTGCTGAGGTTTCCAGTCCAGGGTCAGGAGGAGAGCCCTGGCAGCCCTGTCCCTAGCAGTCCTAGCAGGGACCTGCTAACCAGACCAGGCCACAGAGGCCAGGGCCTCCCGCCAGCTGGGTTCTTGCATGGAAGATGGCACAGGGCCTCTTGCTTCTTCTCTGAGGTCCCACCTGTCTCTCTAAAGGTGGGGCAGGTGCCGCAGCAGCAGGGGTCGCCAGCCTTAGCTGAGCACTGAGAGCACCAGGGAGCAGGAGGCCTGGCATGGTCAGAGGAAGACTTGCCGCTCTCTGCTCCTAGCAGGGAAGAGATGGTCTGCTCTGGTGGGCAGGTGCAGGGGACTTTAGTGAGGATCTCTTTGCAGAGGTATGGGCAGGGCATCAGGAGGCATGAGGGCCATCGTAGGCTTGAGGTGAGTCACTGCAAGGACCAGAAGACCCCCATGTCCCAGGAGACAAGGAGAGTGGCATCTGGCCCAGAGCAGAGCCAGGAAGGACAAGCTGTGGCCAACGTGGAGGAGTGCAGCTGGCCAGCAGGATGGCTTCCCTTCCTCTAGTCCCTGCCTCTGATCTGCCTGGGTCCCCAGGGACCAGCTAGAACCATGCAGATGGACCTCCTAGCACCCATCAGTCACCTGGTTGTGTGTGGGGGGTTGCAATCCCAGGTGCCTGGCACCGGGCCCAGTAAGGACACTTGTGCAGTCCTGTTTCATGGTGTCTTCTGCTACAGGCATGTTCAGGGGTCACTGACCGTCCCTCAGCTCTTCCTCCAGAACCGGTTCCCACGTTCTTTGCGTCTCAGTTTCCCAGAGAGAGCTGGTGCGGCTCTTCCCGGCCCTCAGCCCAGCAGGCGCCGTTCTCCTTGCGAGGACCCTCAGCATCATCCTGCCCCAGAGTGTGGGGCCCTGGCTTGTGGCATCTGTAGTTTTCACCCCAGACACCCAGTGCCTGCCTTCCTGTGTGGGTTTCCCAGCCTGTGCATCAGTGTTCCTGGAGATCAATCCGTGCATAGGCCAGGATTGTGTGCACGCCAGGCCACGGAGATGGGGCTGCACTGGAAAAGCACTGGAGAAGATAACAGAGGAGCATTGGGAGGGACGAGCCCCTGGCCTGCTGGGGACAAGCTAAAGCCTTGCTGATATTTGGTTGCCTTTTAGGACCTTAACTTCCCGTGGACTGTAGCTCACCCTGGCTCACCATGGCTCCTCCTGGACCCGGCCTCCCATTCACCTTGTGCTCTAGCTGCGCTCCCCCAACCCTGCTCCCCTCCAGACCCCTGATTCCATCCCTGCCCCCTCCCCCAGGCACCTGGCTCAGACCCGACCCTGACTCAACCCCAGCCCCTCATCCCCCTTTGAGATCCCCCTCCCCAGCTCACAGCTCAACGCCCCTGACCCTGGACCCTATTCCAGGTGGCCCTGCCTGTGCCCCTGTTCACAACTCTCCCCTGCCTCCTCCCACCGAGGACAGCTCCTCTCTGCGATAGACTGCTGTGTCCATCGGGCTGGTTTGGGGCTGTCTCTGGATCTAACTGTGGTGTCACATCATGTGCTTGGGGTGATGACGGGTCAGAATCGGATCCAGTCAACTTCTCCGTAGTGAGCAAAGCTGGCGAGACCGAACGTCCAGGGGCCACCTGTGGTGGTCGTGAGGAGCGGGCGAGGGTGTCTTCTGGCTGACCAGGGGCCGCCATTCCCTTCCTTGTCGTGGGCATGCTCCCTACTCAGTGCTGTTCCTCATCTCCTGTTAGGGAGAGGTGAGGGGGATGGCTTATGACACATGGGGATCTTGGAACACGTCCTTCCCATGGCCCCTTTGCCTGCTCTTCCTCTGTGTAGCTCATCCCCATATGATCCGGAAGACCTTCAGGGCCACCGAGGGCTGGGGGCTAAAGACTGAAGTCTCGAGGGGACTCCGGTGTCACCCATGAGGTGGGTAAGGCAGGGACCTGGAGGAAGGGTTCCTGGGAGAACAGGAACGGGAGAGGGGTTCTCTGACAGTGTGTGGCCTGGAGCCCAGAGCTGCCGGGCCTGGGGGCCTGGTGGGGTTGGGCTCAAGGGGCCCACAGGGAGGATTGGAACAGGCAGGACCTGACCACAGATGGGTGGGGACAGGGAGGTGGCTGGCTGCAAGGTCCAGGGGCAGAACTGGGGTTTTCTTGGTGGTGGAGGATGGGAAGGGCTGTGCGGTGGTGGTGAAGGAGTAGCTCTGGATGTAAGGCTGCGTTGGGGAGGCAGGGCGTGGCATGGAGGTTCCTGGCCTGCAGAAGCTCTGCCTGCACTCACACGAGCTTCTGGGCTGAGCAGCTTGGCCTGGAGCGGCTGCAGATGGGAGGTGTGCGGGCCTGAGCTTGCCTGGGAAGGGCACCGGACGGGCTGTGGGGAGTCTCCTCACCATCACCAGGTGGATCCGTGTGTTCTCTGTGGCTGGGCATTGGACACAGGTACAGGGTCTGGTGGCTGGTGGGACCCGGTGAGACTCCTGGCCACAGGCCCTGCAGGGGGCTCAGCCAACTGAGAAGGTCCCGTCTCTCCTGTGCCTGGGGGCGCGGGGGAGTCTATTGTTCTTGGCATGAGCGGAACAGATTGTTCCAGGCTAGGGAAAAATCAAACCAAACAACAAAACGACTTAATTACGTGCCAGCACCCTTGGAAATTAGCTATTCTTTCTAACATGAACCTCTAATGCAAGTTGGATATATCTCAGATGCGTGTGGGATTTTTTAAAAAATTGGTTTTGAATTTATGGACCTTAGGCCTGGGTTTTCTGGCTCTTTCTGTTTTTCATGGGGCCCAGGTTGGAAGCCAGCCCCCTACTTTCCCCACGCCCGTCAGAAGTCTCATCCCCCTGCGTCAGTCACTTCTGAGCCTGTCCTGGGGCACCGGGAGATGCCACCTCACTCACTGTGTCATTTTATGCAGGTGACTCCTGGGGGGCCTCCTACTTCTGTCCCCACCTGTCCCAGTGCTGGCAGTGCCTCGTCACCTTCAAGCCCTGCTTCACGTTTGTGGCACTTGATGGAGGAATAATTCATACTGGTGACACCTTCTGAATGGCCAGCCGGTGGCTTTCAACAGATACCGCCAGGCATGGCTTAGCAACAGGAATGTATTCGGAGAAACGAGTTGTCAGGTGACTTTGTGGTGGGGACATCATGCAGTGGTGCGGGCCCATCACTAGGTGGCCTCTTGTACTGTCAAGCGACACAGTGCCCTGTGCAGGGGTGCACACTTATAATCCCCGCTACTCTGGAGGCTGAGGCCGGAGGATTGGGAGTTTGAGGCCAAAAAGGGCTGGGGAGGCAGCTCATGGCCGAGTGCTTGCTCTGGTTCATCCTGGGTATGGCCAAAAAAAAAGTAATAAACTGGAGACACGAGTCTGATGCCAGCACAGCGTAGGTAGGAGTCCACTCTGAAATAATGATAAAAACTCGAGTAAACAGTAAGTATATCACCCTTTAATATGGTCCCTGATTGTCCTCAAATGTCATGTACTACACATGACAGGATGCACTACACTTTGTATGACTTGGTGCAGTAAATTAATTTACATCAGCCTCACCCTAGACATGAATTTATGATGGTCTTGATGTCGTTGGTGACAGGAGTCTTTCAGCTTCGTGTAATCATTGTACCAAGGATTGAACCCTGAGCCTTGGCCGTGGAAGCAGGTGCTCTACCATGAGCTGCGTTGTCCAGGCTGATCTGCACCTGAGATCCTCCTGCCTCAGCCTCCCAAGTGATATATTGGGATCTTACGGGACCACGGCTGTACATGGGGTGTCACTGACTGAAATGTCATTATGTGGCACATTGCTGTACTTGTGCCTGTGTGATCGTCCCCCCTCCTAAAACACAAGCCATGTTGCCCCAGTTAGTTTCCTCCTGCTCCTTTTAGTTAGTCTGCACCCATGAAAGCCAACCGCCATTCACGCAGTGAAGCGGGGTGGACTTCAGAGGACTGGCACGTGACAGGCTGTGGTGCCTGGCTTCTGTCCTCGACACGCTGGGTTTGACATGCACCTATCTTGTGTGTACCCCGAGTTGCTTCTCATTTTAAATAGCTTCATTGAGATATAATTTACATAGCATACAGTTTGCCCATTTAAAGTCTAGAACTCAATGTATTTTTTGCATATTCCATTTTTAATTTTTAAAATTGTGCTAAACTATAGATAACATGAAATTGGTCATTTTGATCATATAGTAAGTGTGTTATTTACTGGCATTGATTCTGTTTGCATTGCTTGCAATATCACCACTATTTTCAATTTTTTTCCATCACCCCAAACAGAACCCTGTAACCATTAAGCAATAACTTTTCCTGCAGCCCCTGTAACCTCTAATCTACGTTCTTCCCTGTTCAACTTATTTCACATAAACAGAATTGTGTTTGTCCTTTTGTGTCTGGCTTATATCACTTAACATGTTTCCAAGCTTCCTTTATGTCGTAGTGTAGATTTCATTCTTTCTTAAGACCGGATGATATTCTGTTATATGGATATACCAGTTTGCTTATCCATTCATGTATTGACGGGCACTTGGGTGCCTTCATGTTTTAGCTATTGTGAGCAATTCTGCTGGGAGCATGGGTGTACAAGTGTCTGTGTGTACCCTCCTTTTAACCTAGGAGTGGAATGGATGGATCCTATGGTAACTCTGGTGTCCAGCTGTTTGAGGACCACAGTGGCTGCACATCTGAGATTATGACCAGCAATGCAGAAAGGTTCCAATTTCTCCAGAGCCTGGCCAGCACTTGTTGGTTTGTCTCTGTGTCAAGTCACAGCCGTCTTAGGAAGTGTGAGCGGCATCTCATTTGGTTCCGTTGGCACTTCCCTGGTGACTAATGCTGTCGAGCATGTTTTCAGGTGCCTTTGGCCACTTGTGTCTTCTCCTTGCCTGTGTTGCTTTTTATGCTATTGTTACTTTATTGACATATTTGCGTATTGGGAAATGCATACTTCTTAGAAGTAAAACTTAATGCATTTGACAAATTTATATACGCACATACAAATATCACCCAAATTGAGACAGGATGATTCTGTCACCCAGAAGTTCTCTATGCTGCTTTCCATGAATCCCCACCCTCTTTCCATCACTGTGTATTAATTATTAATCTTGCTTATTCTTGGATTTCATTAGATGACTAAAAAAACAAGCATTCGTGTGTGTTTGTGCGTGTGTGTTTGTGCGTGTGTGTGTGTGTGTGTGTGTGTGTTTGGTTGTGTGTTAGGGTAGTGTTTGAGGTCTGTGTCAGTGTTCTTGTGTATCAACCAGGACTTTGTTTTTGTTGCTGACAGTTTTCCTGGGTTTGGTACAGCTGAGTTTACTCATTCAGTCTCTTGATGATGAACCTTTGAGTTTTTTGCTGTTGTTGGCTTTTCTGAATAAAGCCGCCCTGAACGTTTTTGCGCGTGTCTTTATGTGGAGATAGTCTCTTCTCCTGAGTGGAGCTGCTGGGTCACAAGCGAGGCACGTGCTGAACTTTAATAGAAACTGTCAGTTTTCCAGGGTGGTTGTTCCATTTACACCCCCACCCCCTGGGAACACGCGTCCCACACTCTTGCCAGCATTTGGTATTGTCAGTCTTTAATTTTAGCCACTCTGGTGGGTGTGTGGTGGTGTCTCATTATGGGTTTAATTTGCATCTCCCTGATGACTAATGATATCAGCACCTTCGAATTTGGAAAAGGTTGTGATTTACATTTTTCACATTAAAAAGTTAAGTGAGAAGATCCTCATGAACACCTGCAGAGCAGCCCTGAGCTCAGGACGTCCGTTCTGACAGTCGAGTCGGATTGACAGATGTCAGTTTCAGAAACATCTTCAATCACAAATGAGTTGGCAACTCAGTTAAAAAATAAAAAGCGAGGGGAGGCATGTATTTAAAGAATATTTGGAAAATAGCGGAAAATGGCCAGGCTCTCTCCTCCCATCCTGCCTCCCACTGAGAACTAGCTTTCTGGAGGGAAGATTCTGGTCCTGACACTTGCTGATAGCGCCGTGATGTTCCCCCTCCAGCTCTGAGCACACTCTGGCCCCTTGGCCCTCCGGCCTGGCGCTGACCTGGGATGCCCGTCCACTGGCTCTTCTCTGCCGTCTCTGCACTTGCAACGTGGCCCCTCCTCCCTGGTCCCACAGGGTGACTCTTGGCTTGGGCTGAGGAGGCTCAGCCTGTGACCGTGCCAACTCCTCCCCTGCCTGGACCAGTTTCCGTAGTCTGTCCCTCAGTCCCCTGGGCCAGCGCTGCCTCGTCATTGTTTCCTTCCCCCCCTCCCTCCCAGGCAGCATCCCTGGGGCCCTGTCCTGTTAACATTCATCTTCATGTGCCCCGCCCAGCCAGGCCCCAGCAGGCCGCACCGCTGCTTGTTGGGTGGGGACAGATGCCCGTGGGTTGTTGGCCTTCCTGCCCGGAGCGTGCTTTCCGTGGTTTATTTCGTCACACCCTTCCCGTGTGTGTGTGTGTGTGTGTGTGTGTGTGTGTGTGTGTGTGTGTGTGTGGCCACACCTGTGTATTCCTGAATCTATGACACACAATACAGGCACCCGGACCTGGCATCCTGACCTTCTCCCTGTGGCCACTGCACCCCAGCCTGTGACACGGGGCTGCCCTTTGTCCCCATGGGAGCAGGGAGCCCCAGAGTTGGAGGCGGCCAGGTGGCCAGCAAGACCAGCTAGGAGGTGTTTGAGGCGTGGCCCGAGGCACCTAGGCCAGGACTAGGTGAGGATTTGTTTGGATCCTGTATGAGAGCCCTGGCATGACAGAAAGTGGACGCTTCTCCCTTAGCGGTCAGGCTAAGAATTAATGAGGTGCATTGAGCTGTATCTGGCATGCCCGAGGGAGTGACCCAGAAGTGTGTGCCTGGTGCCCAGGTGCAGCGATGGCACGTCACCGTCCACCTGAGAGCCCCCCCAGAGCACCAGCCTGGGACCTTGCCCTGCAGGCCCTATAGCTCCTGGGCCATGTTAAAAGACCAGGATTCAGGAGGCCTAGGCTGGGGCCGGGATCCTGCCTGTCTCTGAGCTCCCTGTGACCCTGATGCTGCTGGTCCCAGAGCCTCACATGAGGGGCTGGGGCTGAACCTAAACCCACCAGGAAAGAGCAAGTTGGTTGTTGGTGACTGGCCGGGTGGTCCATTCTCGTCCACTCTATGTGAGGCAGACCAGCATTTGCACATCATGGAATTTCTACTTGTGAAAACATTGCCTTTAGGAAAGGATTTGGGCTTTCTTTATCATTATGGAGATGGTACTGATACCTGCGTGCCTGCAGTGCATGGCGGGTGGGCGAGCTGCTTGGCACACGCTCCAGCCATCTGAGGAGGCTTAATTCTTTGAATTGAAAATTTGTGGCCAATTTAGATTTGGCGGGGAGGTACTTTTATGTTGTGATTTTACAGGAAATTCATGAAATTGATGGTAAACTCTAGGTCCAGAAAGGTTCCATTCATTGTTCATTGATTGCTGGTTATAGACTTATACAGACCCTCCCAACTCTTTCTTTTTTGGGGTCCTGGGGGTTGATCCCTGGGCTTTGCATGTGCCGGGCAAGTGGTCTACCTCAGAGCCACACCCCCAGCCCTTTTCATTTTACTTTGAGACAGGATCTCCCTGAGTCGCCCAGCTGGCCTTGAACTCGCCACCCTCCTGCCTCAGCCTCATGCAGCTGGGATCACAGGCCTGGCCACTGCCTGCCCCAGCTTCCCCCAGGGGTTCTTTGATGGGAACAGCCTTTCTTCCTTTCACTGTTTCCTTACAACCTGTGAACATGCGTTTGTAATTAAACAAGTTGGAGATGGGAAGCTTTGTCAGGATTTGTATTTTCATAAAAATTCTGCATTTTCTGATTATTAAAGAGAAGCAACTATTCATTGTAGGAAAGAATGGGATTTTTTACTAGAGAAAAACATAAAGAAAAAGAATCACTAATAAGCTCATCATTCAGAATTGTCACTACTGAAATTTGGGTGCATTTCCTGGTATATTTTTATGCGTGTTAATGGATAATTTTACGGACTTGTTTATAACAGTTTTCACTTTATATTACTATTTCATACTGTCCTCATGATTAAACTTCTTTACAGTTTTCATTTTTAATTTATTTAATTTTTTTGGTGAGGGGGTACTGGGGAATGAACTCAGGGGCACTTGACGAAATCCCCAACCTGATTTTATATTTTGTTTAGAAGACAGGGTCTCACTGAGTTGCTTAGAGCCTCACTTTTGCTGAGGCTGGCTTTGAACTCTTGATCCTCCTGTTTCAGCCTCCTGAGCCCCTGGGATCACAGGTGTGTGCCACCACACCTGGCATACTCCACACTTTTAGTAATACTTGATAACAGGAGATTATATACCATAGGAAATTTTCTTAACCCCCATTTCCACTAATTTCAAAAGGAAAGGACATTTTTTTTTTTGAAGAAATAACATTGTCCTCTGTCTTCTAAGAATCTAGTGGATCCTGGCTGAAGCCCAGAGGGGAAATTTTCTTAGCTGCTTTGTGGCAAATTCTACGGTACCTAGCATACATCTAGTAGATTATGGTTAATAAAATACTAGTACATTTTGTTTAATTATATTTCCACATAAACGTGTTCAACCCCAAGCAGAGATCCATTCTCAATACAGACCTAAACTTGTCCGTTAGTGTGTCCAGGTTGTAGAAGATTGGGAATGGATCTTGTCAATAGTCTGTCCTGGGGCTGGGGATGTGGCTCAAGCGGTAGCACGCTCGCCTGGCATGCGCGGGGCGCTGGGTTCGATCCTCAGCACCACGTAAAATAGAATAAAGATGTGTGTCCACCGAAAACTAAAAATAAATAATAAAAAAATCTCTCTCTAAAAAAAATAGTCTGTCCTATGTACTTGTGACGTTTATTACATTGCTGCTGTATTATATCGTCCCCAAACACGATGACTTAAATGAGCACTTGGTTTATTTTCTCTCACCGTCTGTGGCTCAGGAACTTGGGAGCAGCCTGGGTGGTTCCGACGGAGAGAATGAGGAGATGGTTGTCTGAAGGCCTGGCCTAGGCGGTGGGTCCCCTTCTAAAGCGCCTCACTCCATGGCTGACGAGTTGGTGGCTGGCGGCCTCAGTTCCTCTCCTTGGAGAATCTCCACGGGTCTGCTGGGGAGTCCTCATGGCATGACGGCTGGCTTCCACCAGAGCCTGCGGTCCAAGAGACCAAGGTCAAAGCCACAGACGGCTGAAGACCTGGCTGTAGGGCTGCCTATCATACTTCCATCATATTCTGTGGGCCACACAGGGCCATCTGATTCAGCACCGGAGGTGACTACCAAGGGTGTGAGACCAGGAGGCAAAGATCACTGGGCCCTCTTGCCCCATCGGTCACTGTGAATATGAGAAGTATTATTGTATTAGCGTGGAATTGCAATGTCTTTTGGTTTTCAAACATGATTCCTGACCTATAGCTCCCTTCCCAAGGTGGGCCTAGAAACTCATCTTCCCCCACCTTTACTTGCCATGAAGAATTCTGTGACCTAGCTTGTCTGTTAGACTCTCCTCATTCCAGAGAAGCCCCACCCAGTGTCCTGAAGGAAGGAAGCTACCGAGAGAGGCCAAGGAGAATCTGAGTAGGCAGGCCCCAATGAGTGTCCCCACCCAGCCTGTGAGCCTAGCGCCTGCGCCATGAGTCTCAGGGAAAGACTCACAGGGACAGGGTTCTCGCAGGGAGCTGAACACGCGAGGTGCTTGGAGGCAGATGCACCCCTAGAGGACATGGAAGCCCCCGGTCCTTTCTCCCACACCTTGCCCTATGCATCTCTCCAATTGTGTCTTTCATAAGGTCCTTCATAATAAACCAGTGAATGTGTTTTCCCGAGTCCTGTGAGCTGCTCAGGCAAATTAAACCCAAAGAAGGGTAGTGGGAGCCCTGATTGACAGCTGGCTGGTCAGAAGTGCATGTTATAAACCCCCTGGGGCTTGTGACTGGCACCTGAAGTGGGGGACAGTCCTGGGGACTGAGGCCCGGCCTGTGGGATCTCACGCCATCTGCACTGGCTCAGAGGATGCCAATCAGGCTCACCACTGCTGCAGAGCGTGCTTGGGGTCAGGGGTCTCCCGTGTTGATTGTGGGGAAGCAGAGGGAAAACCAGATACCTTGTCATCCTGACCCATGAAGGAATAAGGAAGAAAGGTGTGCTCGTGCCAGATGGATGTGTTTCCTCCCCTGGCAGGGCCAAGAGGTCTCCCAGGTGTTGCTCCTCCAGTTGTGTTTCCTTGTAGTTCTGCACTGAGCTGTGTACGTCCACCGTAAAAGTCCCAATCCTGATTTCAAGGTCACTCAGTGAGTCAATGGTCTGAAGAACATGGATTGCCCTGACTGTCACTGCCTTTGGGTTCCCCGTTGGTGAAAGGTGTGGCTTCCCATCCCCACCTGCTGCACTGTGTGGAAACCACTCCTGCCGCTGGGAGACTGGGACCTTAGAAGAGACTCTTGAGACGTGAGCAAATTGTGTGCGTGTGCGTGTGTGTGCGTGTGCTGAACTCCTCGCAGGCAGTGAGGTTCATAAAGTGACTTACAAACTTAGGCAGCTTTTTAAATTTTGTTTTTAATCTTTGTAGTGCTAGGAATTAAACTCGGGGCTTGATGTGTGGTAGGCAAGTGTCTGCCATGGAGCCACCGCTCAGCTGAAATTACCATCAATCTGAAATCATAAATCCAAGTAAGAGGTTTGCAATGATAGTAAAATTCACATTTTATGCAAAATTTAATCTAAAGGGGAAATTGTTTTGAATTACTGACAACCTTGAACTCATCAAATCCTACTTCTAGGATGACAGAGTGAACCCTCCCTTGGAAAGAATTCTCTTGATATATTTTACTTGGAAAGAATTCTCCTGATGTATTTTACACGTTTATTTGTCCTTTTATTAGTGTTTGCCTCATTTATTTCTTCAAAACAATTTATTTGGCATATTTTTACTTGAGGCAGAAAAGCATCAATAAAAATATAAATATCATCGGGAGCACTCCTGTCGTGTGACTTTATTTGGATAATTAAAAAAGCATGAACCTTGAAAGGACATTGAAACAGATTCAGATTATAAAACCTACAAGGCTTCTCTCTCACAGAACGGCCAGTTAGGTTTCCCTTTTCTCCTTTCAGAAAAATAGAAGAACTTCAGTCTTGCCAGAGCCATGCACACATGTTGGAAAGGAAAGAAGGAATGGTATCATACCCCTGTTCTGAACTGTGGTCATTATTATTTTTTCATCTAATATTGTCCTGGGAACATCTTTACAATCAGCAGCTGCATTTTGGCTTCATTCCTAGCTCAGTGACATGGGTTCCCATGCGTGTACCTAATTAGCTAGCCGTTTCTCTCTACGTTTTAGTACCGGGGATTGAACTCAGGGGCACTTAACCACTGACCCACATCCCCAGCACTTTTTGGTATTTTATTTTGAGACAGGGTCTTACTGAGTCCCTTAGGGCTTCCCTAACCTGCTGAGGCTGGCTTTGAACTTGCAACCCTCCTGCTTCGGTCTCTGGAGCTGCTCGGATTATCGGCATGTGCCATCGCGCCCGGCTGGCTAGCCATCTCTGTGTATTTCAGGCTTTGGCAGTTACAGATCTTTCTGCAGATCTCTGGACACACTTCTGATGTCCCCACAGCGCATTCCTGAGGGTGGACTTCCTGGGTTCAGTGCCTTGGGTTCTTTGGGTCTGCCTGTTGCTCTCAATCTCTTATTCATCCTCAGTTCTGGGCCCAGCGTGGTGCTTGCCACACTGACAGGCAACCGTCTGCCCTGCGGTTTCCTTAAGTCACTTCCTTTCTTGAGTTCGGAAGCAAGATAAAGACCTGAAGCTCACCTCACCCGGTGCGGTGCCAGCCCTTGGTTCGGAGTGAGCCGAGCGTCGTGGAGGTAGGAGGTCCTGGAGTACTTCACGGCTTGAGCATTCATTCCACAGATGCTTATCCACATCTTGCAGATGTCAGGAAACCAAGCTAGAAAGGTAGGACTGTGACCCACTCGGGCCCAGCGTCCCTGGCAGACTGGCATGTTCAGGGGCTTGAACATGGATGGCCTGCAGGAGGGTCCGGCGTGGAGATCCACTAGGCCTTGTGGGCAGCGGGCAGAGGAAGGGCTCTCGAGGCAGAGGCTTGAAGGGAAGGAGCCAGAAGTGTCTCTGGGGACACTTAACCACGGTACCTCATCGGGCCACACTGGGTTCAGCCAGCTCAGGTTCTAAATGTATGCCCTGAATGGCAAATCCCCGGCTGCTGGGCTCACCTTGTACAATGTCTTTACAATGTACGGTGCAACATGGGTGTCAAATTTTTGTTTCTCAAAATGTCCAAACTCCCGTCCTCACCAGTGCATAACTGTAAGTGCATCTTCTTCCTGGTCAAGTAGCAAATACAGACTCTTAAAATAAAGCACAGTCCCGGGTGGAGGGGCAGTGGCATTGCAGACAGTTGTTGATGCGACACAGTGGTAGGCGCACACTACTATCACAAACACACACACTCAGGACAGGCCGTGTTCACTGGGATGACAAGCAACCCCAGGTTTCAGTGGCTTAGCATGACCGGGGCTTGCTTCCTGCTCACCCATGCACGGGTGCCAGCTGCAGGGCTGGGTGTGGGGCCTGTCCTCCCTCCCTGTATGGAGGCCCAGGCTGAGCGTCCCTCTTTCTCAGCGTCTGGATGGTTCAGGCAGAAAGCAGGGAACGTGGCAGACCGTACGCCCTCTTGCAGTGGAAGCCACACGTGCCGTTTGGCTGACATTTCATTACCCAAAGCAAGTCTGAGTCAAGTCAGAATCTCACAAAAGGTTGGGAAGTGGAGTTCTACCATTGGCCCGAAAGGGTACCATAGGAACAGCTCCGGTGATCAATGCAGCTGAAGTGTCCTTGGGCTTTTGTTTTTTAATTTTTTTTTTTGTCTCTTTTCACCATCTCCTTCGTGGGCCATTGCTCACCCAGGTCAAGAGTGTCCCCTCTCTGTACTAGTGTGTCCCCTCTCTGTACTAGTGTGTAGGACAAGTGGAAGAGAACACTGCTGGGGGCATTTGGGGGCACAGGGGGATTGAGCCCAGGGGGCTCCACCACTGAGCTACTTTCCCAGCCCTTTTAATTCTTCATTCTGAGACAGTCTTGCTGAGTTGCCAAGGCTGGCCTTGAAATTGGGATTCTCCTGCCTCAGCCTCCCGAGTCGCTGGGATTATAGGTGTGCTCCTGTGCCTGGCTGTCAGGGCATTTTTAAGGAATGCTAACCAAGGGGTGTTGGGACAGTGAGACACACCGGGCCATGAGCTGGCAACATTTCTGGAGAAATGAGCTCATCTTATTCATAGTTAAACCATGAGTCCATGACTTTCAGCAGCAGGCCCTTCTCCCTCTCCAGGCGCTCAGCCCATGTCTGCTCCTGCAGCTCAAGCGTCTGGTCTTAGGGCATCCCCTCGTGACTTGGGGTCTGGTGTGGTCTTTTTTTGGTACCGGGGATTGAACCCAGGCAAGGGTGCTTAATCACTGAGCCACATCCCCAGACCCTTTTTAGTTTTTATTTTGAGGTAGGATCTCGTAAGGCTTCACTAAGTTGCTGAGGCTGGCCTTGATGGTCTGGTGTTTTGACAATCTGCGCTTTCCTCCTGGCAGAAAGAATAACTGATTGTTTAAAGTGAAGCTTTCTAATTGTCTTAGTCTGTTTTGTGCTGCTATAACAAAATACTGCAGACTAGGTAGTTTATAGACAACGTAGGTTTGTTTGGCTGATGGTTCTGAATATGGGGACTCCCAGATCCAGGGGCCCAATTGGTAAGGGCCCTCTTTCTGCATCATCCCAGATGACCCACATGGCCCTGGGGTGGCCAGGGCTGCTTGGGTACGGCCCCCTCCCTTCACAGGTGATTCCTTTTCTGTTGTTCAGAGGTTTGTTTGCTGATGAGAACGCCGTTGGCCTAGACGCTGTCTTGCCTGCTGTTCATGGTTGATTAAAGTGATGTAAGTTCTTCACGGTTCTGCTTTATTTTAAAGAATTCAGACTGCACGGAAACAGCGGGTAGGAGTGACGGTGGTTCTTTAGTGTTCCTTCCTGCCCTGCCTTAGTGGGAGGTCTCCAGAGTACGGGGTGTGTGTGTGTGTGTGTGTGTGTGTGTGTGTGTGTGTTTATATATGTGGTGAGAATTGTTGTAAGAATTTGTTGGCTGATAGGCTTGTGGGGGTGGAGGCTTGGGGAGGCGTGGCATCTGAACTGAAGGTGGAGTGCTGGTCACCCTCTTCTTACTGCTGAGTGTGTGTGGGGGTGGGCATCATTTTTTCTCTAAGGCCTTCAACTTATCAGACGAGGCCCACCACACTACGATGTCTGTTTTACTCAAAGTCTACGGTTTTTTTTTTCTTTTTTCTGTACTTAGGATTGAACTCAGGGGAGCTCTACCACTGAGCTATATCCCCCGACCCTTTTTATTTTGAGATGGGGTCTTGCTAAGATGCTGAAACTGGCCTGGAACTTGCCATCCTCCTGCTTCAGCCTCCCAAGTCCCCAGCATTACAGGCATGTACCACCATACTCAGCTCAAAGCCGACCATTTTAAGTCTTATCTAAAAACCTGCCTTCACAGAAACATCTAGAGGAATGTCAATCCAGACACCGGGTCGCGTGGCCCAGCTGGCTCCACACCACCCTCCCTCCCTGTGCTGTTTTGGTGGGGCGTGTGTGTGTGCGTGCGTGTGTGTGTGTGTGTGTGTGTGTGTGTGTGTGTGTGGCTCTGAGTGTTCTGACCCGCGGAGCCTGCCGCCACCCCCTCATTGCCATTGCTGTAGACGCCGTGAACAGATCCCTGGTGTCATGTCCTCCCTTCTTCCTGCAGGGAAGCTCCCTGCCCCTGAGTCCTTACTCCTGGTCCTTCACAGGTCGTGTGGGTGGCGGGCCCCTGCCCTTGGTGGGGCCTGAGGTGGGTCTGTGGTGTGTGCTGACGGCTGGCCGGGGCTCAGTTCCCCTTACTCCTGAGCTCCGCCCTGAGCTCTCCCGGGAAGGCGGGGAGCGCTGTGCAGGACCCTTAGCTCTAGGGGATCCCTGGCAGGGTTCACTCACTCCCAGGACAGAAAAATGAGAAATTGGCAATGAGGCGCCCAGAGAGGGGACCTGTTGTCACTGGGATCCCAGCCCTGGTGGAGTGCAGGGCCGTGCGTCTACTAGACAATTTGACAGCGATGCTCTTGTTGATGTGAGAAGATGACTGCTGAGAAATCCCTCCTGAAATATGCTGCCGAGGGGCCTGTTTCCATGGGTCTGTCTTATTAATGCAGGAAATTGTGGCATAGCGGAGAAGTCCTACCACCCAGAGAAGCTCCGAGTGAGGTCTGGGAGCCGGCTGGAGTCCCAGGTGTCCCTCCCATTGTGCAACAGGAGCCCTCAGCACAGGCCCGCTGCAGAGAGGAGCCGGCAGCGTGAGCCCCGGTTAGCAGAGAAACTGCAAGTTCCAGGAGCTCCTTAGTGGATCCGCCGCTCACTCCATGTTCTTTTCTCTTTAAAATCAAACTATTGAAAACCTTTTCACGCCATGAATGGATCACTCCAGAGAGTGCATCCGCTAGAGAATGCTCTGTTGGACGGCTTTCACTGAGTTGAGGATGTGGTGAGGATGTCCATGTTGAAACCTATCATGGGTGTCCTCTAGAACTTGAAACAACACCCGTGATTTCCTGTCCTCTTGGGAGGGCCGCTGGGAGGCTTATTGAGATAACAGGCGGGGGGTGGGGGTCTGTGAAAAACGACGTTTTTATTAAGAATCTGGTGGTAGTCGTGCTGGGCCACTGTGGGGTTGCTCTGAACTTGACCTTGATGTCCCACAGCAGTGGCAGGTGTACGGGACGTGCTGGCCGTGGCTTGAGATTTAGCTCTGGGTTGGATTTTATTGTCTCACTGCATCTGCACGTCTGAGGAGGTGGACCCGAGTCTTAGCCTGCTAAAAGGTGTCTCAGTCAGCGCTGGCTGCTGTAACAAACACGGTAGACTGCGAGGCTCGTGAGTTCTCACAGTTCTGGAGGCTGGAAGTTCCAGATCAGGTGACAGCAGGGTTGGTTTCTGTTGAAGACGGCCACCTTCTCTCTGGGTCCCCCACATGGTGGCAGAAGGGGCTACAGAGATCTTCAAGGTGCCTTTCATGAGGCTCCACCTTCCTGACCTCAAACCCTGGAGACTCTACCTCCAAACATCACCACGTTGTGGGTAGGGATCCGACAGGCAGTGAGTGCCCTCTGTGACCAACAGCTGCCTCCGCTGGCCTTGTGTTTCTTGACCTTTGGTCATTTCCTCACGTGTGTGGGGGACGTGCGTGTGTGAGAGTGGACGTGTGTGCTGGCGATGTCGGGCCTGGGTATTCAGACTCTGCAGTTTCAAAGGACGGCACAGGGTCCCCACCCCTTCCTCTTACCCCTGACCCGATGGACTGATAGAGTAAACCCTGCTTCTAGAATTCCTCTGACCCCACAGGGAATGTCACAGAGTTCCAGGGGGGGAGAGCCCTTTCCCTGGGAGTCACAGGGGGAAAAATCTGCTCGTGCCAGCACAGACTTCAGTGTGACTCACATTCACGGGCAGTTTTGATGATATGCTGCTGATAAGGCAAGTGCATTCATGAACTGGGAATCTTTCCATGGCAACCGTACAAAACCCAATTCGTATTAACTTATCATCTTTTCTTCTCTCTCTCTTAAAAAAAAAAAAAAAAGAACAACAAAAAGAAGGGTGCAAAGTTTCATCACCCCATGTAATTGGAAAGTCCAGAACCACCATGTCAGGTGAGGCTTGATCCAGCTGCCCTTACCGTGGCTGCAGGACCCGGTTCTCTGTCTTTCCACTCTGCCTTCCTTGACTGGAGCCTCGCCCTCCGCCTTCACCACCTTCTCCTGGGCAGCAGCAGAGCACAGTGGCTGCCAGAGCCCTGC
Organism: Ictidomys tridecemlineatus; assembly: GCF_052094955.1. NCBI lineage: Eukaryota > Metazoa > Chordata > Mammalia > Rodentia > Sciuridae > Ictidomys > Ictidomys tridecemlineatus. The sequence goes on along the minus strand of NC_135477.1, from coordinate 254,681,943 downwards.
ACCCCCTTGCTCCCTCCTCCAGCCAGAGCCACGGAAGCTCTCCCCGTAGCTCTTGCTCAACCCCTGTATCTGTCATTGTCCCCGTTAGGTGACATGCCTCTCCAACCCAGTCCCTGTGCTCAGGGATGGAGAGGTGACGGCTGGGATCCCTGGGAGGGGGAAGGCTCACTCCCGTGCAAACAGGGGCTGACTCAGAGTGACTCATTCCCAAAGAACAGTTGCGCCATGTTAACCCGAGGCGAGGATGAATGTTGGAGGCCACAAACACACCCCCACTGTGGCGCTTTTGAGATTTGTCCTGTAATGAAGAGTGACACTAGCCAGTTTAGAGGAGAGGTGATCATTGTGCACAGGGGATCAAGGTTGGTAAAAGGGGGCTGAGTTCTTAGGGCCGAGAACTTTCTTGTCCAAACAGCAGAACTTTCTTGTCCCGTCGTCTGGAGATCCGAAGTCTGAAGCCCAGGGGTTATGGGAGGCCGTATTCACCGAGGCCAGCAGAGGAGAGTTCGTCCTGCCTCTGCCAGCCCTCAGTGTCCTCTGCAGTCTCTGCCATGTGGTCACATGGCCATGAGGTCACATGGCTTCTCCCTGTGTCTCCCCCGTCTCCTGTATCATGTTGGATGGGGTCTACTCTACTGAGGTGTGGTCCTGTCTTAACTGCTCCCATCTACAGGGACCCTGTCTCCAGATAAGCTCACGCTCATGGCCCGGGGGTCAGGACTTACATCTCAATCTGCAGGGTCACAGTTCATTCCATAGGAAAGCCTTTCTGGGGAGCCTCGCGGAGGACTTGGTGGCTTGGCGTTTACTTTGGCTGATGGGCGAGGCTGGCTGCAGGCCCTTGGCCCTGACAGTTTTATGGTGGAGTTGCTTTGTCTCACCTCATAAGGGGTCTGTGGACCCCACAGAGAGCGCTGTGGCTTAGGGCCCAGTGGGCACTGAAGATAGTGAGCCAGGGACCTGCCACATGGATGGATTTTTCTCCATCTCCACGACCTGCTGCTTCCTGTCTGTCGTGGCCCGAGGACACCAGTGAGTGCAGGGATGCGGGGACCAAGACTCAGCTCTGCATTCTGGCTTCCTGTGTCCCTTGCTAAGGGACCCAGGCAAGTTCAGTGGCTGCAGGCTACAGAGGCCATCCTGTGAACCAGGTGACAGGTCTCTTCTCAAGGTCACTGTGTTAGATGTGCAGGTGGGAGGCTGTGCCTGGCAGCCGGCAGGGTCTTCGTGGTGGTCTCAATGCTGTTGCTGCTGGAGATGTGTACGATGGCAGACCTGTCATACGCTGTCCCCTCACCCATGCATGATGGCAGGCCTGTCATATGCTGTCCCCTCACCAGTGCATGATGGCAGGCCTGTCGTCTGCTGTCCCCTCACCCACGCACAAAGGCGGGCCCGTCATCTGCTGTCCCCATGCACAATGGTGGGCCTGTAATATACTGTCCCCTTACCCAGGCACGATGGCGAACTTGACATACACTCTCCCCTCACCCATGCATAATGGTGGGCCTGTCATCCGCTGTCCTCGCTCACCCATGCACGATGGCAGGCCTGTCGTCTGCTGTCCCCATGCACGACGGTGGCACTGTCATAAGCTGTCCTTTCACCCATGCACGATGGCAGGCCTGTCGTCTGCTGTCCCCATGCACGATGGCAGGCCTGTCATACGCTATCCCTTCATCCATGCACAATGGCAGACTGTCATATGCTGTCCCCTCACCCTTGCACAAAGGCAGGCCTGTTGTCTGCTGTCCCCTCACCAGTGCACAATGGCAGACCTGTCATATGCTGTCCCCTCACCCATGCATGATGGTGGGCCTGTTATACACTGTCCCCTCACCAGTGCATGATGGCGAACTTGACATACACTCTCCCCTCACCCATGCATAATGGCAGGCCTGTCTGCTGTCCCCATGCATGATGGTGGGACTGTCATAAGCTGTCCTTTCACCCATGCACGATGGCAGCCTGTCGTCCGCTGTCCCCTCACCCAAGCACCATGGCAGCCTGTCCTCTGCTCTCCTCCTCGCTCGCCAACCTGCTGTAGGGTTATGTTTCCTTGTCTTGCTGGAGACCAGTGGTCTCAGGCTGTTGGGGTGGACCTTGCCGTCCACCTGTTCAGCAGAGGTCCTAGAAGAGCTCAAGTGCTTTTGCCCTTCTAGGAACAGAGGACACGGGGAAAATCACCTCTACATAAAGTTGCTGATGGTGTGCACATCGGCCATGACTCTCTGTCTATGGTCTCGGATATTAATATTGCATTCGCCTAATGGTTTGGTACTTACTTAGTTACCAGCTCTCCAGAGTCAACCTTTGGCTTGCTTCTCTATCCTGTTTGGACCTCTTCCCCAGGGCCACACAGTGTCCACCTCTCCCCAGGTCTCCTCCTGGAGGTCAGCAAGGCCATCTTTCCCAGCACCTGCTCCGCGTATCTCCTCCATCTCCTTTGATGGCAGCTGCATCTGCCCAGTTGCTTACCCTGAACTTCGGGGTCCTCCTGGGCTCTTGTCTTCCTTTCACAAACCATGTTCACTCTAATAGCAAAGAACTTCACAAGGTGTCTGGAATCCAAACGTGTCTCTCCTCTGTCCTCTGCTGGCTGACGGCCACTGCCACCTTCCTGGTCTCCTGGAGCCTGCTTCTGGCCCCGCAGCCAGACCTGAAGCAGAGTGGACAGCCCACTCCCCTAAGCTCTGAGGGCTCCTCCCCCGCACCCTGCTCCGTCCCTGCTGGCTGTGGACTCCTCCCAGGGAAGGCGCGTCCTGAGGATGCTCTGTATTTCCTCTCTGGGGCTGTTTCCCCTCGATGTCCCCCAGGCTCATTCCCTCGGCTCCTTCGTGTCCTGGGTCCAACAGCCCCTTCTCCCCAGTCTCCCTGCCCCACATCCTGCCCTGTACTCACATCCCACCTGCCCCATATTACAGTCTGGATCACCCGAGCGCTTACGCGTCTCCGAGGCCTGCAGTTCACTCCCCGAAGGCGGGAGCCGACTCTTCCCCGACCTCTCCACCCGCCATGCCTCCCTCCCATCTGATCAGAAGACCTTTGGGCATGAGCCAGCAGGTGATTTGCTCCACAGTGTCACTGAGAGCTGGGGACTAGGGGTCCTTGTGGCACTTATCCAGCGCCTGGAGGTCAGTGGTGGGTTGAGGACACTGAGGCTGTGCCCCTCTGACCCGCTTCCCTCTTCGTTTCTAGACCGGCCTGATTGTCGCCTGCTACCATGGCTTTGTGGACACTGTGGTGGCCTTAGCCGAGTGCCCCCATGTTGACGTCAACTGGCAGGACAACGAGGGGAACACGGCCCTCATCACAGCTGCGCAGGCAGGTAAGAGCTGGCCTGGCCTCCCCTGGGCTCTGCTCTGGCAGCGTGGCCTGTCGGGTCGGAAGGATGCAAACCCATCTGTGCTCAGGTGCAAGGAGGGGGCTGACGGGTGTGCGGGCCCCTCCTCTCTGTGCATTGGGGACCATGAGATGACCCACTCCTGCGGAATGCAGCCTGGGGCAGGCCAGCTCCTTTGGACATGCAGTTGCACCAGAGACCCACAGCCGGCCAGCTCCCCGGGAAGTCATGGCTGGTGCTGTGAACCCACTAGAGGAAGAGACAGGAAGAGATACGCCCATGTTTTAGTGGCAGCTAAACAAGAAAGTAGATACACTTGGAAGTGACCTTGCACTTTACCTGTAGATTCAAAGGAGCACCAGGAATTGCTTTCTGAGGGCTGTTAGAGTATTAGCCCACCAAGGGGAGGCTGAGTTAGCGAGATGGCCCTGGGAGTGTGGGTGGGCACAGGTCCTCAGGCCTGTTCACTGTCATCTCAGGAGGCCAGCACTTACATTACCATGGCTGCGTGCATCCTGGCCTCCTCCTTAGATTGTGTTCAAGCACTTTTTGAGGTCAGTGTGAAACCTGCCTTTTCCCCTCATGGTAACACTTTAGTCTTAACTGAGGTCTTGACCAAGTCTGTGACTAATCTTTTCAAAGAAATTGGCTTCCAACGAATAATCAGACCTTTGTACCCTCAGGCTCCACATCGATCCTGGGTAGAAAACATTTTACAAAGTTTGTACTGAACACATTCAGATTTTTTTCGTGTTATTATTCTCTAAACAATTCAGTGTAACAACTGTTTTAATGTAGTATTTACGTTGAAGTAGGTGTTATCAGTAATCTAGAGATTTAAAGTGTGCAGGCAGATGTGTAAGTTATATGCAAATACTATGCCATTTTCTAGAAGGCATGTAGGCCTTGAAGTCCCCGAGGAGGGACAACTGTGTATCTGTCTCATCAGTCAAGACCTCAAATGCAGGTAATGCAGCTGCCTCAGACTGAACCAGAAAGAGAAGGGTTTGTGTATTAAGGAACTTAAGGTAGTTGTTCACGAACGGGGCCCAGGGCCAAGAAGCTGGAGAAATGCTCCAAACCACACGGTCCCTTGACCTTGGTAAGGAAGTGTCTGCTGTTGTCCCCAAAGACAGACCTCCTGTCCCTTCTTGCTGCCTTGGTTGCTGTGTCAGTGCTTGCCTAGGTGGATCTGATTGGGGTCCCTAGGAAAACTGGAAACCGTATACGATGGTTTCATTCGGCAGAGTGGGCGGTGGTCTGTGCACCCCTCTTGTCCTTCAGGACACAGGGCAGATGGCTCCCGAAACTCAGAAAGGACCAGGGTTTGTGCTAACACCTGTTGCCCTATGTGTGGTCTCCATTGAGGACTCCAGGCACTGCAAGCCGAGGCCACAACTTGGAGAGCAGCAAGCATGTGAAAGGCCATGGTGAGGTGCTTGGTGATCAGAACCTCTGGTGGGCCAGGCACCGTGTCAGGGACCAGGACTCACCAGCAAGGGGAGGCTTTGTCCTTGAGTCATTTTCTAGCTCACGGGACAGAAGTAGACGTTGAACCCAGCGCTGTCTGTTGGGGCTCTGATGAAGGGGTACCCTGGATGTCATGGAATAAGATCACTCCATCTGGCCTGGATGCCCAGGGCAGGGATCGCTGAAGAGGTGGCTCGGGTCCAGTGTTCTAGAAGTCAGAGGCAGGTCCTTTGATACAATGGATTGCAAAGCCCTGGGGCCGAGGTGGCACTGAGAGAATCTCAGGAATGGCTGGTCTGAGGGACAGAGCAGGGGGTTGGTGGTAGGATGAAGATGCCTGGGAGAGACGAGAGGCCCTTGAAGAAGGCAGGGGCCTGATCACTAAGGGTCTGGTGCAAGGGGATGCATTCCAGTGGCATGGGGCCTAGTGTGTGGTTTGGGGCCTCAGGAGGTTCCAGAGCGTGTGGCTGGAGCACTGTTGTCAGAGGATGTGAGGTGGGCAGTGGAGAAGGGTGAGCGGTGGGCGTTGTGGGCAGGCATCTGCCCAGGGTCGGCGCCGGCTGCAGAGGGGACAGAGAACAGGGAGTTGGGAGACACACAGGCTCCGTTCTGGCCACGGGGCCTTTGAAATGCTGTGAGACATCGAGTGAGCCGACCTGGCTGGCGGCGGAGAGGACAGCACTGTCCTCGCCGTCCCTCCTGGCAAAAGCTGGGTTTGCTGGGATGGGGGACCCTGAGGGCAGAGGACGGGGTAGGATCCTGAGCAGCGTGAGAACGGGAGGGAAGGAGGCTCCTTTTCTCATTAATTTGTGGGCGTGTTCACTGGGACTGTTTAAAACTGGTTTTATTTTGTATTCACATGTAAGTAACAATTTATCTAGAAAAATAGCGCACCCCTCCCTCCCTCCCTCATTTCCTCCGTTTCCTTTAGTCTCACAGAGGAAGAGGTGGGGCCCAGCCTCTGTTATGGCTTGGGTGGGGGGGTCCCCCCAAGCTCACGTGTGGAACAGTGCAAGAAGGTTCAGAGGAGAAATGACGGGGTGGTGAGAACCTTCACCAGCCAGTGATGAATCCCCTGATGGAATTAACTGAGTGGCAGCTGAAGTGGTGGGCGTGGCCGGGGGAGGTGGGCGTGGCCGGAGGGCCTGAAGGCGGGGCTTGGGGGTATCTGGCCAGTGGTCTCTCTGCCTCCTGATCACCATGTGAGCCACTTCCCTCTGCCATCCTCTCCCACCGTGATGGCCTGCTGCGCCCTGAGCCTGAGCCATGGAGCTGGCCTTCTATGGACTAACACCTCTGAACTGTGAGCCTTCCGTTACACTTTCCTTCTCTGCATTGTTCTGGTCAGATCTTCCAGTCCCAGCAGTGAAAAGCTGAAACAGTGCCCTACCTGGGGGAGCTCCCAGCCCACCCTTGACACTGGGAGAGGAATCCACACCCCCACTGCGTGCCCTTTTTGTGTTTGTTTGACTTAAACTCAGTGTTTTTCCTTTAGGAAACTCCCCTGCCCCCATGTCTGGCTCGGGGTCTGCCTTGTTTTGTTTGTGCCCCCCTTGGGTGTCCCTGCACCTGGAGATGAGGTCAGCTGCCCAGCTCCAGTTTTGTCTCACCATTCTGTCTGCATCCTTTCACTCCAGGGTCCAGGGAAACCCCTCAGGTCCCCCACTCCTGGTTTGGCGGCCATTTCCCAGTGCTTTCTGTAGAAAGCTCAAGTTGGCAAGTAGTTCCCCCAGTTGTTTGCCTGTTGGTACCGGGGGGTGAACCAGGGTGCCGAGCCACTGAGCCACATCCCAGCCCTTTCTGTTCTTCTTCCTTTGAGACAAGGTCTCACTAAGTTGATTAGGGCCTTGCTAAATTGCTGAGGCTGGCTTTGAACTTGAGATCCTCCTGCCTCAGCCTCTCCCGAGCTGCTGGGATTGTAGGTGTGTGCCGCCACGTGTGGCCCAAAACTTTGGTCTGAGAAATTGAGAACAGTTGAATGAAAAGTAAGAGAGTCTGCTCAGAAGGTTCCACAGTGGCCGGCCACTGGGCCAATTTGCTGCTTTCTCTGCTGACCCATTAGAGTTAGTGGCAGACACCCCCTGACCTACGCCAGCAGGATCTCAACAGCAGGCAAAACGCCTCCCTGCCACATCCAACAAATCCCACATTGACTCAGTGAAATTATTTATTATATCTCAGACCAATAGTCAAACTCCCCCCATTGCTCTGAAAACACCTTCATAGTTTTGCTGCTGAAATTTCTTGTTGTTGTTATTTTTAAGTAGACATGACAGTAGAGTGTATTTTGACGTATTGTAATACGCGGAGTAGAAATTGTTCTGATGAGGATCCTGTCCTGTGGTTGTGCACGACGTGGAGTTACACTGATGGTATATTCATATATGAACGTAGGAGAGTTATGTCTGGTCTACTCCACCATCTTTCCTATTCTCATCCCCACTCCCTTCCCTTCATGCCCCTTTGTTGATGAACTCTGATGGGAGGCGAGATTACTTCACTGTTGAGCCCCTTCAACTCGCCACCCTGAAGGGGATCTGCCCTTTTGGGTTCCAGGAACAGGGCCAGCTTCACGGGCGGTGAGCTCTGCGCTGGACAGGCCCTGGCTCACAGGGCCCCTGCTCCTCTTCCTTCCTGCCCTGAATCTGCCTTGCACCTTGCCCCGATCCTGTGGCTGCCCCACTTGGTTCTGAACGTCACTGTCCTCACACTGAGCAGGAGATTTTCTTTCTCTTGCATTGGGCTGCCCTTGCCCAGCCCTGACTTGAGTCCCAGGAGGCCTGTGTCCTGGGGAAGGAAGGGCTGCAGTGGCTCAGCCCAGGACCAGGACCTGGGCTGTGGCAGGAAGCACTCAACAGGGTGGGTCCTGCTCCCACCCTGCAGACATCCCTGTGTCAGGGAGGGAGGCGAAACTCCAAACCTTTGTTCCTGTGTTCCGATGAGAGGAAGTTTAAAGACAGACACCAAAAGCCAAGCAAGAGAACTTTATTATTGTAAGTGATAGTAGAGAGAAAGTGAGATGAAAGCCACGTAAAAGCAAAGCGAGGCTCGTCTCTGAGAAGAGAACAACAAAGGAGACGACGCTGTCCCCAATTTATTACTGTTTGATGTTGACCAGGAGAGCTGGGGACCACCTCTGCACTCTTTGACAATCAGGTGTTCAGCTCCTTCACGTCGGGTGGTGGAGTTTTTGACCTTAGTCGGTTCTCTCCAGAACTGTCATGGTGGACATCCTATTTAGGGGGGCTTCATCTGCAAGTCAACCCCATGTTATGTGGGCACCGGGGTCAGCAGCTGGTCAGGAGTTACCTTAGTGCACTGTGCTACTAAAGGAATCTTCCTTCCCAGACAGCTGGAGACACTTACAGGCGTAATTCCTAACTTCACATCAACTCAGTGGACCCTGTCCAGAGATAGACCCATTAATCCTTTCCTCTTAACATGTTTTCCCATTTGTTCCTTTGCTTCTGTTTCTCTTCTACAAATTAACTGCCGCCCTTGGCTTTCTTTTCCACTTTGCAAGTGGTTTAAAGAAGACACTAAACTAATCTGAAGAACACCTGTGACCAAGCCACGCATTCCTGCTCATTCCTCGCTACTACCTAACACCCGCACTACAGATTTCTTCTCAGCCAAGTGTGGTGGGGCTGCCACGGGAGCAGGGGGCAGCCCACCCTCTGCCTGCGGTTACCTCTGGAGAAGGCTGACCCCCAGGCACAGGGCCCATCTTGGCCTCACATGTCCGGAGTGTTGAAGAGTGTGAGAATGGGTCTCAGGGCATCCATGAGGACCAGCTCTTCCCCACCCCTGCTTCTCATCTGCAGGGCTCTGCCAGACTTTTGCCCTGATGTACTTAGATCCGTGTAATAATCCCTTCCGCTTCCCCAAGGTGGCCTGTCTCCACTACCCCAAGTGAGGTCCGTAGAGGAACACAGAGACTGTGATGTTAATGTGAAAGCCAGGAAGGGAACGAGGAGCTGCTCACGGCTCCCCGTTTTACCAAGGGGGGCTCTTCTGCTCCAACACCATTCTGTAGTCATCCTCTTGATGATTCCAAAAGTTGTAAAATAGGTGCTGACAACTAAAGGAAAGTCACAGCAGAATTAATAGGAGAGAAGGAGGGAGTGGAAGAGAGAGCCCCTGTCCCCCTCCTGACTCTCTGTTCCCAGTCAGCACTTGGGTCCCCAGGAGCCACAGTGCAGCCAGCTGCAGTCAGACCTCACACACGTGCACACACACTTGTAACTTGCACAACCAGGATAAGCTGGTGATTGTAATCCTCTGCCCTTGGTCTGGCTAGAAGCTCCTTCTGTGTCCTCCTGGTCCTCACAGCCACCCTCCTGAGGGTGACCTGTGCTCCCTGTACTTTCCACTGAGACCCACGTGTGGCAAGGAGGAGGGAGCATGTTGCTTTTGCTTACTGCAGTGGACCTGGCTCTCCTCACAGCCCTTCTTCTTGAAGGACTTGCTGAATAAGTATTTGTTTTAAAAGAAGATACTGTGTGGAATGGAGGAACCGAGGCTCACTTATGTGCCCCACAGCTACTGGGTGGGCAGGTCTTGAATGAGCCATGTGATCAAGGCTGCACTGGGTCCTGTGAGCAGGCACGACTGTCTGCAGTGTCAGCCCAGGTGGCAGGAAGCAGAGTGAGTGGCAAGCGGACTGGAGGCACTGATGAAGGAGCTCACTCCAGGTGGCAGGGCAGGGTTAGGGGAATCATGGCTTGGAGGGTGGAGACAGACCCTGTGAGGGTGGCCCAGGCCCAGAAGGCTGCCACTCCAACCTGGGGCTGAGCTGGGAGGCCAGGCCAGTCTCCTGATAAGCCCGTCTGAAACTTCAGGGGTAGCAACCCCAGCAGGTGCAGGAGGAGGCCAGCCTCCCAGGCCAGAAGCAGGCACAGAGGGAGAGAAGCAATGCACAGAGATTGTTCTGAATTGCTTCCTAAAGGGCCTGGCAAATCCTGGGTTTCCTGCCCCTGCCCAGCATTTTCCTGTGGGCCTCTGTATTCCTGTGAGGTCCTTCCTTGGGAGCAGGGTACCGCCCCTCTCTGAGCTGGGCAGGCAGGAGGGAGCCTGGCAGCCCAGCCCCACCCTCCATCAGTCTTGGCCTGTTCTGCAGGCAGCCAGCTCTGCCCCCCCATCTGCTCCCCCCCTGCTCCGCGGAAGAATTCCTGGGAGAGTCCTGCTCTCCTTCTGGCGGGTGGGATGCTGTATTTCCAAAGCCGACAGTTCCCTCTACTGGCCTGGTTTCGGGAACTACATTTTGAGCACCTGGAGTGACAGCAGCCAGGTTTTTAGGCAACCTGAATTCTGTCGTCTTTTTATTTTCTGTTTCCTTTCCTGGAATCAAGGAGTCCCCGTTTTATTTGTTACTATGTTCTTAGTGACGGCACGATCCTTACCCCCTAACCGGCCTCAGGAATGGTTGAATGAATCAGTGATTAGTTGTGTTGTCTTGATAATCAGAAACCTTTCAATAAATGAGCTTCTGCGTCAAGGGGAGAAGCAGGAACCTTTCTGTCTGTTTCACTTGATGAATATTTGCCGCACTCCCCTGGGTGTTCACTAGGAGACTGCTGGTGACGTGGGGCAGTTTGTGGGATGATGGGGGAAAGCTGAGGGGTTCCCTTCTGTGGTTTCTGTTCCCTCTGAAGTAGGAGGTGAGTCATCTCCTAGGAGAGGAGCTTGCCATGAGGCAGGTGGCTTCAGGCCGTAAAAAGTTCAAAATTTCCCACATGCTTGGTGGGTAGTCAACCAGGAAGCACAGGAGTGGGCCAGGCCAAGCGGCCCCTCAGGCTCGGGTACCAGGGACTTCTACCACCTCCTGTGCTCTGGGTGGAGACGCCATTGCTACGTGGACCCAGAGCCTGGGGCCGGGGTGGAGCCGGAGTTGGCTGTGGCTTTCCTCCTGCTCTTGCGCTGTGGCCTGTCCACTCACTTGGTGAGAAGCACGCTGAATCAACCACTCGTCTCCCTCCTCCTGCCCTCCCCGTCTGGCCACCATCCTCTGCCTCCTGTGTGCGCCTACGCCAGCATCCTAGTGACCTCCTGCCACAGGGTAGCGCTGGCGAACAGGATGGATAGGATCCTCATCAGGCAGTGGCTGGGAATCCTTGTCCCTGCCTTGCACTCTTTTGGAGTGGCCCTGAGCTCATTCTCTTTTTTTAAAAACAGATTTTAGATTTTAGAACACTCTAGGCTTATAGAAAAACTGCAAATTGTACAGAGAATTCCTGTGCATCTCGCACCCAGTTTCATCTGTTGCTCAGATCTGCATTAGTGTCACGCTGTTGACCAAGGACTGAGCCTGTGGCCATGTGTAGTTATTAACGAAAGTCCCCTCTTTATTTGGATTTCCCCAGATTTTCCTGTCCCCGGTTCCCATCCGACATCCCACAGCGTATGTGGTCCTCATGTCCAGGAGCCTCAGATGTTGCATTTATGATGTGTGTCTGTGTCCACGGAGGGAGGCTCTGGGCTCCAGCCCGGGTGCCGTGGTTGACAGGTGGCTGTCGTGGGGAAGACAGGAGCCACGGAGTGCATCCACAGGGTCTGGTATTCCCTTCTCGTGATGCTGAAGCTGGCGCCGGGCCCTGGGGGAGGCCTGGGCCACGGCAGGGAGCCTCCAGCCCACTCAGCCCTCTCAGTCTGCAGGCAGAGACTCATGTCTGTCCCACCTCAGAAGAATGATGGCCTCATCTCCTCTCCCCCCACACAGTGCCATCCATTGGAGGCCTCTGTCCTGAAATTGGAGAGTCTAACCCTGGGGGTCCTGGCTCCTCCAAGGCTGGGGGCTTCCTTGGGGTGGGGGAGATGCTGGGTTAACCAGAGGGGTGCAGGGAAGTGTCCATGAGGTCCAAGCTTGTGGCCCTGACGTGGAGCTGGGCGTAACAGTGACCTGGGAGGCTGCAGATGGCCGGCTGTTGGTATGTCAGGACGGATGTGGCTGCACACCCAGCACCGCCCTGGGGCTCTGCAAGAGGGACTTGTGCAGAGTGCTCACATCCCCAAGGGCATGCTCACCATCACCTGCAGGGGCCAGGATGGGATGGGGCAGGCAGCTGGGGGCATGGCTAGCCAGGGCCAGGGACAAAGGCGCTGGGAGAGGATCTGTTTCCCACTTGGTGTGGTTAGTCCTGGGACAGTGAGGAAGGGTCCTCTAGGTCAGTAGTTCTCAACCAGGTGATTGTACCCCCTCCCGTTCCCACCCTACGAGGGGACAGGTGGCAGTGTCTGGGCCCATATATTGTTGCCACAGTTGGGGCAGGAGTTGGGGTTTCGTGGCTGTTGGCACTTCGTGGGTCGAGACTAGGTGCTGCTAGCGGTCCTTCAGGGCCCAGGACAGCTGCACCCCAGAGTGATCCCACCCAGTGCCAGGATGCTGTAGGGAACCGAGGTGTGTATGTGGTCCCGTGTGTGTGTGGTCGGGGGAGTCCAGCACAGAAAGGCTGAGGGGTGGGCTAGCCTTGGGCTTGGGTGGCAGACCCCGGAGCCACCTTGTGGCTCAGGAAGCTCTACTTGAGACAGGGTTTTCCAGGGATGGATGCTTGAACTATTGCCTTTTGCACAATGGTCTCCTTTTCACCCCGACCGAGAGCACCTTGGGCTTTTTGAGAATATCTCTGGCAATAAGCAGAAAATTGGATCCGTTTTTGGAGGAGCAAGATGAGAAAGGGGAGAAATCTATACTCCCTAATGAGTTTCCTGAAGCTTCTCAGCTGCTCAGGGCTGTGGCTGAGGCAGCCTCCTTGTGATCATGTGTGAGTGGGGGGTGGGGAGGGAGGGAGGGAGGGACAGACACTCTCTTCTGAGTGGCAGCAGAGGTGTGAGCGTGAGCTGGTGTTATCTCCTTGCTATGACGATGAGCCTTTCCTCCCTGGAGCACCGGAGCACTTGGAAATGCTTCGGAGGCTCAGTCCTGGCTTAGCTTCTGTCTGCCCCGGCGGCTCCAGCTGGGAGCTGCCAGCGCCTGCCTGTGATGACACTGCTGTCCCTGCCCAGCCTCCTCTGCCGCACGGTGGGACCCTGCACCACTCAGGTGGGTGGCTGAAGGGCCCTGAGTGAACCTGAGACATCCATGTGGCCAGGACAGGGGCCTCTGCCTCCTCCTGCTTCCTGGGCTCTGGAAGGATTGTCTGGAGATCAGAGAGGAAAACGTGCCGAGCAGGAAGCTGCCCGGGGCCTGGCTTCTGCCTGCGCCACCCCCGACACCCCCCGGTCCCTCTGGAGGCCTCGTGTGAGTGAGACCCACACGTGTACCCTTCTCTTTCAGGGCACGCCACCATCACCAACTACCTGTTGAACTATTTCCCTGGTCTTGACCTTGAGAGGAGGAACGCGTTTGGCTTCACCGCCCTGATGAAGGCAGCTATGCAGGGCCGGACGGAGTGCGTCAGAGCCCTGATGCTCGCAGGTACGTGCCTCTTGTCCCTCGCACCTGTGGGCCCTGGAAGTAACTGACTCCTTTAAAGGACGTCCCCCAAAGAGACGAATCGTCCCCATGGAAACAGCCTGGCAGATGCCACGAAGAATGGGGTCTTTGTTGAGGTGGTGACAGTTGCCTTCCGGGTCACAGCCAGCCGCTGGCAGGTCAGTGCTGAGCTCTGGGAGGAGTGAGGCCTTCCCTTGCCCTTGGCTTCCTCCCACCCACACATCTGCTCCCAGCCTGTGCACATCTGCTCTTCAGAAATGTGCATTCTGGTCTTGGCCTGGGTGGGCCCACGGCTGCTGGAGAGGGCACAGGAGGGGGTGGTCCAGACCAGGCTGCCTCCTGCTTGCTGGCAGTTGGAGCTGCAGGATGAAGTGCTGTGTGGCAGTTTCCAGAGTCAGTGGAAAGTTCCAGGCTTCAGCTTGGGACCAACAGGGCAGCCCCCTTTGTCCCTTAGGTCCTTGTCAGCCTGGAGAAGACACTCACCGGTCCCCATCTGCAAAATGGGGGTCATGACCTCTTTCTGTCCCTCCTGCCTGAGGACGAGATAGTTTACAAACTCTCAAGGGCTGTGCAGTTTTAATGAGCTACTAAACCAAATTCCTTCTGATGAACTTCTAATTCTTTTCCACTTGAAACTGGGGTCCGGGATAGCCTTTAGTGCCACCTCACCAGGTTATTTGGAGAATTAAGGGAGAAGATGGGTCTAAGTACATGTAATGCACTCAATATCCAAGAGCTGTTGCTCCTATTCGTTTGCTGCCTTAATTTGTCTTTATTTTTGGCTGTGGCACAGGGGGTCAGCCAGTTCTGCTTAGTGCTACGAGTTCCTGAAGAGCTGACATTTTCCCTCTCTTAGTCCATTCTTGCTGCTGTAGCAAAATACCAGGCGGGATGATTTATAAACAATATGTTTACTGCTCACAGTTCAGAGGCAGGGAAGCCAAGATCAAGGCACCAGCAGACTGATGTCCCGTGGGGGCCTCTTCCCTCTTGTCATGTCCTCCCCTATCGGAAGGGCTGGAGGCACCCTCTGGCCTCTTGCATGAGGGCACCAATCCCATTCCTGAGGCCCACCCTGTGACCAAGCACCTCCTAAAGCCCCCACCTCTTTATACCATCCCCTTGGGTATGGCGTGCCACACTATGAAGTCTGGGGGGGCCAACGTTCAGATGGTGGTTCTCCTGGGAATGCCATCAGAGCTCTTCCAGATCCCGTCTCCTCCGTTAATGCTCCTTCTCTGTCCCAGGACCCGAGCTGGCTCCCTGTCTAGTTGTCATGTGTTCCCGGTTGCCTCTGGCCCGTGACAGTTTGCCTTCATGTATTGTTTATGACTCGGCATTGTGTGGTGCACCCCGACCTGAGCCTGTTTTTCTTTCATCCATCTGGGATTTGGGGATTTACAACTTTTAATTTTTTTCCTCCTGCTTTAAACTCCGAGTCTTACAGGATGCTATAGGACAAATAAACTCAAAGAACAAGGATGGAGGTTTTGAAGATTGCAAATCTACTTAGAAATATAAAAGGATCATAATTAAAATTAATCCCATTGGTTGTGCTTTCGGTTCAGTGGCAGTTTTAGTTTTGAAAAGCTCAGTTTCAGCAGAGGTTAGGCCCTGCCTGTCCGGTGTCAGTGAGAAGCGGTCCCTCCTAGTTAAATGGTGATTGTGAGATGCTCTTGTGAGTGGCAGAAGCTTCATCTGCTTTCATTCCTTTTGGATTGAGTTTTAATTGAGTGCAGATTTTTAGTAATTTACTTTTTCAACTGACAGTGTATGGTGTCAGTCACATCAAATGCATTTTTCCCAATAAGTTAATTTGAATTACCAACTTTTTTTTTCCTTTTGGTGGGAGGTCAGTTGCCTTCTAATCGCCCTGGAAAACATGAGGGGCTCAGTCTCACTATCAAGTTTCCGGCATTTGCTGCAGTATTTATAGGATCTCAGAAATGCCCTCCACATCTCTTGGGGAGATGGTGCTGGGGGCGATGGGCTGGGTGTTAAGGTCACCTGCATCCCACCAGCTGTGGTTACGGATTACACATCGGGTCTGTAGATGCTCTTCCCTGTCCCCCCGGGAGTTCTCCCCCAGTGAAGTCTGGAGCCCTTGTAGGCACAGGCCCTGCCTGTCCATGCCTCGGGCTTCCCTCTGCACTGTGCTGCTACAGAGCGGGGGTGGGGGGTGGGGGTGGGGTAAGTGACCCAGAAAGCCAGGGCGCAGGCTTCGACCCAGCTCCATACCTGTGGCAGTCACTTGCCTTTCTGGACTGCGGTTTCCTCTTTTCTGGGATGGAAGCTGTGATGGTGCTGAGGGAGGGAGCTCTCTCTTGCCAGGGCCACCCTAGATGCCTGCCATCAGGGCATGCCACTTAGGATTGTGTTGTTACCATTATTAGGGAGTTTATGTATTCTGTAGTTATTCATTAAGTGAATAAAAGAACAAGGCATATTTTTCTCTTTGAAAAATATCCTGTGATGAGACCTTTAACTTACTAGGGCAGTAAGCATGTCACTCAGGGGTTTCTTAACCTTGGCATGATTTTGAGATTTGGGGCCAGATAAGTTCATGTTGTGGCGGGGGGAGGTTCCGACAACTGTAGGTTGTTCAGTGGTGTCCCTGGACTCTACCCTCTAGATGGCTGAAGTATCCCCAGTCATGACAGCCAGAAATGTCCCAGGCACTGCCAAACATCCTCTGTGGGGGTGGGGGGGGGACGGCGACTATTGTTATAACTAATAAGTGAGAAAGGATGAAAAAAGAGCAGATCCTTTTGTTCTTAGATATGTTTCTCCCTCCCAGCTGGTTCTCTGTTGTCTAAAATAAAGAGGAGACCTTTTCCAGGGAGCATTCAAGCTGCCCCCTTAGGCTTTAGTTGGGAGTGGTCATTTGCTATTGTCACTACTAAGTTAGATTACAATTCTCAACTATTTTTATGTCTCTTATTTCCATTTAAACATATCCATATCAGGAGAACTTAAAGCATTGAAAGTTCCCAACAACCTGAGCATTTCTTGTAGATTGACAGACCCTTCAACATGGAGTGAGTCCATGCATAGCTTAGGAAGGCTACCCAGGAGTTAACTGCAGAACGGTCATCCTGCGATAATTTGAAAAGTAAAGTGCGCAACCATTACTGCATATGAAAACATGCCTTTCTAAGTTCTTTAGATGAGGTGATCTTCGTTTCCTGAATGTTTTTCTGCACCTGAGTTTCTGAGTTGCAGTTTATTTTCAATAGCAAACATTTCAGCTTACATGTGATAAATGATCAAATTGGATGAAATCCTCAACTGTTTAGATTTTCTCACCATCTGTAACGTACAGGTACAGATCAGCTTGGGTCTGCATGTGCACTAGAACAAAAGGATGTTAGAAGTATCAAAAATTTTAATTTAAATAGAAAATATAACCGAATTCTGGAAACCTGGTTCAGTGGGTCTTTGGATTTGGCTTCCTAATATTGTCGTCTGTGCTGATGACAATCCCAAGGGAGGCAGCAGAACCTTGTTGATTCAGTGGAATATTAATGTCCCAGAGTGACAAGTCTATTTAAATCAGTTGGCTCTGAGAAGCTGCATGGAGGACAGGATTTTTTTATGGAGACTGCCAGTTTCAGGTTGCTTTCGAGAGCCCCTGTTTATACTGAAGGGCGGCGTAAAGGAAGGCTGCTGCCGCGGGAGGAGGAACTTTCAAAGGCCTGCATCTTGCACGATTCCAGGGAGCACATAGATGAAGAGGAAGATGAAGAGCCAGAAAAGACACTGTGTTCTTGCTCCACGGTCCTGCTCATCTCCGGCAAGCCCTGACTAGACTTCTGGTAAACCAGGGACTTCTACTAAGACGTTGCTTTCTGTTTATGAAGAAAATGGGAATTTTTTGAGAACTGAAAATTTGCCACACTGGAGTTGTTTCACGTTATTAGAGAAAAATTAGGTCAGGAAATTCATACCACACCCCTCCACCCCCAAATCAAACCCTGAGACAAGGACTTGAGGACAAGTAGATTTTTTTCAAAGGTTGCTTTGGGGAAGCAGCATGGCAGGGTGCGGGTTGGGGGAGTGAGTTAGGAAGAGACAGTGCTAATAGGGTGACCTCAGGCTCCTGAGCAGGTTGCTGGTGGGTGACTGGGACTCAGCCCTGCTGGGCCCTCTGAGAGATGGGCAGGATCCATCTGGGAGATACCCCAAGGGACAAGGACACTGGGGGATTTGTCTTCCAATTCTGGCCCCTCATGGGGGCCGGGTACACCTTTCCCACTTGCCGTGCCATGGAGGTAGCTCCTCAGTCCCACTGGGCTGGGCAGCAGGCTCTCCCCGTGACCCTGCAATCCTGACTTGCTGCGCTGATTACACACACAGTGCCCCAGACACAGGCTAGAGGTGGCCCAGCAGGAAGCTGGCAGGGGCTGGCCCACCCTTGTGGTGTGTCACCTCCTGTGGCAGGAGGGCAGCCTGGGCTGGGCTGCCTAGGAAGGATGCCGTCAGGGTGGGGGCTGGTGGAGAAGAAAGAAAGTGACTACTGCACCCCCGCCTCCACTGTCCTGGAGGCCTGGCTGACTCCCAGGGAAAGTGAACTGAGAGGGCGGGAACATCATTTTTCCCCCTTTGGCCTAGTTTGGGATGTTTTCCACTGCAGTAGCAGAAGTCCTGGCTTGAGAGTGGATTAGACAGGTGTCTTTTCCTCATATCTCACTAGGAGTCTTAAGGTTGGTGGTCACTGCCAAAGCTGGCCTTGGTTCAGAGAAGACAACATGGACCTGATTTTCTTCTCCTGTTCATCATTTCCCTTAGCTTCCTGCTTTGTCACCTCTTGATTCCAAGAGAGTCACCAGTCCTCTGGTAGGTGGCAGTGGCAACAGCAGCAAACACACTTGTCCCTGTTCTCAGGAGGTGAATACCCCATGGGGCTCTGGCCAGCACAAGGTTGCTTGGACACAGGCAGCCGGACAAATGGGAAGCAGACTTCGGTCATTAGGTTAGACCAAGAGTTCAGAGTCAGGGACGATATTGCCCCCCAGGTGACATTTGGAAAAGCTGGATACATTTCTGGTTGTCACAGCTGGTGGAGTGCTACTGATATCTCTTGAGCAGTCACCAGAGATGCTGTTAAAAGTCCTTCGCTGCACAGGACAGCCCTCACCACAAGCATGGACAAAAATGCCAATAATTCTGAGGTTGGGCAGTCTTAGGCTGGACCATTATGATCCATTGCCTAGAATTGAGTATGTTGCTTTGAATAAAATAGAGGATGATTTTGTGCAGACAACTCGTAGCTGTCAGCAATGTAGCAAGTGGACCCATTGGCAAGAGCCCACCCTTGGTCCACAGGTTTGAGCACTGTTGGGTAGGAGGCTAGTGGTCTCCTGGAAGAAGGTGGACACAGTAGCATTTTGGAAGTTCTCTATATCCATTTAAAGGTACTCAAGTAAAATGTTAATCATCAGTACAGTTGATCCTCCCATGTCCTGGGTTCTGTTCCATGGATTCAGGCAACTACAGATATAAAATATCTCTAAAAAATGCATTTGTATGGAACCGGTACAGACCTGTTACCTTGTCACTGGTCACTAGACAATGCAGCCTAGCAACTGTTTACACGGCATTTACCTTGCCTTAGGTTTTATAAGTAATCTAGAAATGGTTTGGTGTCTATGGAAGTGCATGGGTTATATGCAAAGATCATGCCATTTTCTACAAGGGACTTGAGCATCCTTGGAATTTGGTGTCCATGGGGGTCTTGGAAGCAATCCCCTGTGGACACGGAAGGGTAACTGTGCTTGTCATTCATAATTTACCTGCTATGTCCTGGCCATCAATGTCATCCTTAGCAGGTCTCTTAGGAAGTGAGTCCCTAATTAAGCACCACTCAGATCCTAGAACTGCATGGCAGTCACAGTGGCTCTTGTTCTTTGGGGTGTTTGTATTTTCTGAGCATTTTGAAAAGGTGGGGACAACAGGAAGGAGAACCCTGAGCTCTGGACAGCTGTTCCTTTCGGTTTCCATTAGCATTTGAAAAATGTCTCTTTCATGCAGTGTTCATTAAGATTTTAATTTTGCAGTTTGTTCCTTTTTTAAGTGACATGCAATTAATTAAGGTTTAATGTGTCATCTATTTTCTGCAATGACATTTTTACTGCCCCCTTTTCATTTTAGTCAGTTTATAAATTGTACTCTAACTAATGAGTTCTCCTGATTTCTGGTTCCAAATAATTACCACTCTTGTAAGATGGCTATTCTTTAATGTGTCACAGAATTAAGACCATTAGCAGGTGAGCTCAGGTGAGCCAGGTCTGCCCGGCTCTGCGGCCACTGTGGGCTGGCAGGGCAGGGAAGTGGCAGCGCCCCCCGCCTCTCTCAGCTCAGCACGTATTGATCAGCCACCGCATGTCAACACCTGGGTCTGTGTGGGATATAAATGAAGCTGCCTCTGCCAGGCCTGTCTCCAGGGAGCTCACAGACTAGATAATTGCCCTAGTTTTTCACATTGCTTTGCCAGTAGAGATATGACTAATGGGACTTGAAATCCTGAGTGATTTCTAACTGTATGTGGGGCTGAGTTTGGACCAAGATTAACAGCAACTTTGTAATAATTTCTACATTGCCAAGTTGAAATTTATGCAGATTTCACCAGGATGATTTGGAGTTTAATGTTGGAATGTTTGTATGTGGGGGGCGGGGGTAGTGGGTAGAATGGAGAGACATTTAGGAAGACGTTGGGGATACATCATTAAAGATTCTCTAGACAATCAGAACTGATAGGGTGCATAAATTAAGAGATTTATTTTAAGGAATTGGCTCATGCAGTTGTGGGGGTTTGTAAGTCTAAAATTTGTAGGCTAGGCCCACAGGTAGGAGTTAATACTGAAGTCTAGAGGCAGAACTTTTTCTTTTATTCCATGTTTTTTTGTTGGTGCATTATAATTTTTCTATGTTTTATTTATTCTGCTTAGTTATACATGACAGCAGAATGTATTTCAATTCATTGTACACAATGGAGCATAACTTTTCAATTCTCTGGTTGTACACGATGTAGAGTTGTACCATTCGTGCCATTATACATGTATCTAGGGTAATGATGTTTGTCTCATTCCACCATCTTTCCTGCCCCACACCCCCTTCCCTCCCCCACCCTCCTCTTTGCCCATTCCAAAGTTCCTCCATTCTTCCCATGCCCCCCTCCCCCACCATTTTGAATCAGCACCCACTAATCTGAGAAAACATTCTGCCTTTCATTTTATGGGACTGGCTTACTTTATGTAGCATGATGTTCTCCAGCTCTATCCATTTACGTGCAAATGCCATAATTTTATTCTTTTTTAATGCTGAGAAACAGTCCATTGTGTATACATACCAGTCTCTTTATCCATCTATCTACTGATGGGCATCTTGGTTGGTTCCACAGATAAGCTATTGTGAATTGAGCTGCTATAAACATTGATGTGGCTGCATCACTGTAGTATGGTGTATTATAATTATATATAATGATGGGATTTGCTGTTGCATATTCATATATGAAGGCATCAAGAACTTTTTCTTCTCTAGGAAATTTGAGTCTTTGCTCTTAAGGCAGTCAATGATTGAATGAGGCCCAGCCACTTCTTTGGGGTTGATCTCCTTGACTTAAAGTTAACTGATTAGAAGGTGTTAGCCAAAGCTACAAGATCCCTTCAGGCCACACCTAGACTAGTGTTTGATTAAAACACTGGATGTTCTAGTATAGTCAAGCTGACACAGAATACTGACCATCACACTGCCCTGCTGGGTGGTTGCTAGCACACAGAGCTGAGTGCAGGGGACCCAAGGCGCTCCCTGGAGCTCTCTACTCCCTGGAGCTTGCCAGCTTTGCAGGCCAGGCAGGTCCCCAGCCACCGTGACCATCATTCATTCTGTCATGAACCTTTGTTACAGGCATGCCTCCCACCTGCCAGGATTAGATGTGTTGCAGAAGAAAAATGCATAAGATATGGCCTCTGTTTTGGAATAGCCCACCGTCTGGTCTATAGGAATATGGGCTGCAGTCCCCCAGCCAGTTAACTACCCAGTGGGAGAGGTGAAGGACCACCACTTCCCACAAAACAGGACCCACAGCAGCTCTCCAAGTGACAGGAGAGAAGAGATGGTACCAAGTGCCTTGCAAGTGACTGTTACCATTAGCAGTTAGAGCACTCCAGAGACATCTTTGTTGTCTAGTCATATCTCCATTGGCAGAGAGCTATGGAATCTTCTTTCTTTCTTTTGGGTACCAGGGATTGAACTCAGAGGCACTCAACCACTGAGCCACATCCCCAGCCCTGTTGTGTATTTTATTTAGAGACAGGGGCTCACAGACTTGCTTAGTGCCTTCCTATTGCTGAGGCTGGCTTTGAACTTGCAATCAATCCTCCTGCCTCAACCTCCTGAGCTGCTGAGATTCAGGAGAGGAGCCACTGCACCGGGCTGGAATTTTCTTTTTTTTTTTTTTTTTTTAATATTTATTTTTTAGTTCTCGGCGGACACAACATCTTTGTTGGTATGTGGTGCTGAGGATCGAACCCGGGCCGCACGCATGCCAGGCGAGCACGCTACCGCTTGAGCCACATCCCCAGCCCTGGAATTTTATTTCTTAAAAAAAAAAAAAAAATCATGATTTAGATTTAGACAATTTTTTTTTTTTTTTATTTAGAAAAGACAAAAACATCAAATGATGCATGAGAGACCTTTTCTTGTTGCAGTGGTAAATGCAGTAGGTGACTGTCACATGCAGGTGGCAGTGGTCCAGGATAGAGCTTGTTATTAGGTTTTGGAAAGTTTACCTTTGTTCCATTCTTTGCCTGTGAGTTGCTGCTGCAGCCACCCATTTGTGCTTCTTGTTTTTCAGGGGCAGATGTACACGCCCGGGATAGCCGCCGCGGGATGTCACCCCAGGAGTGGGCTGCTTACACAGGCAGGGTGGAGGCCGTCCGACTCATGCAGAGGCTGCTGGAGCGGCCCTGCCCTGAACAGTTTGGGGAGAAATACAGGCCAGAGCTGCCGCTGACCCCGGAGGCGGCTCTGAAGCCTGCAGCCTCCAAAAACTGCTTGCAGAGGCTCGCTGATTTCGTGCTGTCTGCGCTGACCCCGCGCTCAGTCCGGGGCCTGGAGGATGGGGGCGTCCTTGACCATATGGTCAGGATGACCACAAGCCTTTATAGTCCCGCTGTGGCCATTGTCTGCCAGACTGTGTGCCCTGAGGACCTTCCCTGTGTTGGAAAACGACGGCTGGCAGTGCAGGAAATTCTGGCTGCTAAGGGGGACCAGGGCACCCTTGCCCAAGAGAGGGATGAGGCAGAAGGCGCTGAACAGCAATTTCGGACTTCTGAGGTGGTGGGGGGCTCCGAAGAGGAGGCTCCGAGACTCAGTCCCCCGTCTCCCTACCTGCCAGGGGCCCAGGGGTCAGCCTCTGCCCGGCGGAAGGCCAGCCTCCTGCCCCTGCAGCTCCTGCGCCGGAGCAGTGTGCGGCCGGGTGTGGTGGTCCCCAGGGTCCGCATCAGCAAGGCGCCTGCGCCCACCTTCCAGCCAGAGCGCATAGGCCGCAAGGGCAGCGCCAAGGACAGCACCCACCTGCAGATCCCCAAGTGGCGGTACAAGGAGGCCAAGGAAGAAAAGAAGAAGGCAGAAGAGGCCGAGAGGAAGCGCCAGGAGGAAGCGCAGAAGGAAAAGCGGGCGCCGCGCTGGAGGAAAAGGACGTGAAGGGGTCGATGGGCCGAGGGCCTGTGTTGGGCCAGCGCTGCGGGGGGCGCAGAGCCCCAGCAGGAGAAGGTGGAGAGGCGCAGGGGAGGCTGCCCCAGGCTGGGCGCTCAGAGGTGCGCCAGGCTCCTGCAGTGCGCTCCTCCTGCGCCTCTCCTGACAGCCGCCTTCTGGGATCCCAGGAAGTGGTCAAGTGTTCCCAAGAGGGAGCTGGGAACAGCACGGATTGATCTGCCTAACCCTCCTTCCCCTAGCAATCAATACACCTAGCGGGCAACACACCTAAAGTTTCCCTTTAGAGAACCTCAATAATTTTTAAAAACAAATTTATCAAAGGGCGGAGTTTTTTGCATAATTTTGTACTTTTAATCATCATTTACCAATCTGCAGCATTTTACAGGTGATGGGGCTGTTTGTATTTAAGGCAGTTTTAATATATGAGTCTGAAGACCCCCGGTTTAAAATACTGTATCTAGCAATAAACATTTGTGAGAGCTGTATGAATTCACACAATTCACAGGATTCTCCCTCTTTTTGTCATTGGTTTTGGCTTTTGCCTTTCCATCTCATTGTGGGTGCACTTTGGTGTACATTTCCCTATTTGAATAATTGATACTGAATATTTGTTTTTATTTGATGGAGGCATTGACTTTTACAGCAAAAGATCAAATGAAACAGTTCAGATTTCAGTGTCTTATTTTAAAACTCTCTTGTTCATACAGTAATAATAATGAAAATCATTGTCGAATTATTAGGAAACAATGCATTAACTGCATTTCTTGCTAGACTCATTTTAAACAGGGGCTTTGGATAAACTGCCTAGGAAATCTTTTATTGGATATGAGAGAAAAATTGTCTTTTAATAAGTGGGGTGAGCTTAACAAATGATTACTGGAAATACAAAATTAAGTCATATGTGCTCTTAGATAAGTCAAATCTGTATATCCTTAAAATGTAAAAATGCACGAAAGGTGGGATCCCAGAGGGATGGAACTGCTGAAAGGGGCAGGAGGGTGATTTATGGGAACAGGAGGCTAGAACTGAGTTTTAAGCAAGCTTGTTTTGGGCAAATTTCTAGGAGTATTTGGCATTTTCAGGGCAGCTCTCTCATCCAGGCTCAAGTGGAGTTCACTTTTGTTTCTCCTTTGATGATCGTCCCTGATCTTCAGTTCGTCCTCATGCCCGCTGTGTAAGATGTCCGGGACGTGGGGACTTTGGCAGCACGCAGATTCGCCTGGGCCCTGAGCTCTCACGGGAGTTTTCTCTTTATGCTTTTATCTCCAAAGACTGAGAAGTTCTTACTGGATCTTAGAGTATCTGTGACACATGCACTTTATTTAAGTATTTAATTGAAATACTGGGAACCATGGATTTAAAAACTATCATAGACTGTGGAAGCTATAACCCTGGACACGTGCTGACACGCACCTGTCTGTCTCATGATGCAGGCAGTGGGTGGCTCTGCGTTCTCCTTGCGGCTTCCCACAGCACCTTCGGGGTGTTGAGCAATCAGGGATCTCACACCAGCCCTTCCCCACTTATCAGATCATGAGGCTGTGCCCAGGCTGTTGGAGAGACTGGTGAGATAAAAATACCGTCTTTCAGAATCAGATTTTAGCATGTTTCTCCTTAATCCCAGAAAGACATCAAGATGAATGCCACAGAGTCCTGGACCCACGTTTAGAACTACGCATATTAGTTGGTTGTGGATCACCCCTGTGGCTTGGAAGTTGGATTTGACCACATCTCCTTGACCTCAGTTATCTTTGGAGGTTGTCTTCTCTGGGTCCCTGGCATTGTGGCATCTCTGTGTCATGTCTATGGAATCCACAGCTTCACCTAGCTTGCCACAAGCTCCTCCTTCATCAGCTGAGCATCCAGCCAGGCAGTGCCAAATGGCCTCTAATCCGTGGCTCTCAACACTGGGTGCCCTGAGGACCACCAGGCAGTTTGTCAACATTTCCTGTCTTTACCCCTCCTG
This sequence comes from Ictidomys tridecemlineatus, assembly GCF_052094955.1. Classification (NCBI taxonomy): domain Eukaryota; kingdom Metazoa; phylum Chordata; class Mammalia; order Rodentia; family Sciuridae; genus Ictidomys; species Ictidomys tridecemlineatus. The sequence continues at coordinate 254,657,016 of NC_135477.1, read as the reverse complement.
CAGAGTCTGGCACTGTGTTGGTCTAGGGGAGAAGAACCCCAGTGTTTGAGTTCCCAGGAGAGTACACTGCAGCTTGTGTTGAGAACTGCAGCTTCTCCTCTTACTTGGGGGTTGCTCTTCCTGGACCCCCATCCTGAGCTCCCACAGAAGGCTCTAACTTTGTAAGAATGTTAAATTGTCATTGGAACAGCCAGTGTTAGGCAATGTCTGTTCTGGCTGATCCGGCATCCGCCTGCCACTGCATTGCCAAGTAGTCCTGCTTCTAACCACCGTGGGACCTGTGCACTGGGAATGGTATGGAGCCCCGTGCCCCATCAAGCCGGACCTCTGCTCTACCTGATCAGAAGTGCACATTCCTGGTCCCACCGGCTCCCTACCTCACATGATCCATTGTCAGTGTCCAGTGATGGGTGGACTGTCAACAGCGTGACAGGTGATTTCTTCAGTTTCTGTTCTGGGGCCTCCTCTCCTGTTTGTTCCAGCCTTGACCAGCTGCACAGGATGCACCTGACCAGCATGGGGCTTGGCCAGCAATACCGCTGGTGTCCACAAGACAGCTCCAGAGATACATGCGTTTGGAAAGTCTATTAGGCCAGCAAACTGGGGTCAGCCCCAGCTGTTTCTTTGGCAGACTTGAAGGTGAACCCGCCACATTCCCTGTTCCAGGGGAGTGGCCATGACCTGGTGGGCTTCGTGAAGTAAGAATGACAGATGCGTGGGAGAGCTGACTGGCAGGAGGGAGCTGAGGTGTACCCCCAGACAGAAGAACTTGTCTGTGAAGCCCAAAGGACTCAAGTGCAGGAAGTGTCCATGCAGAGCCTGGTGCCAACTCTCACCAGTCCCTCTCTCCAGAATCAAATCACTGTGGGCTGCCTGGGGAGGCCCTTCTCTGGGGTGTCCTCCGGTGGGGTCCAGGTGGCTTCTGGACCAGGTGCCCAGCACTTGTCACTGTGGCTGTGTGGAAGCATATTTGCCAGCAGAGTTTTCCTTCAAGGACAATGTCTCTCCCCTCTTTCCTCTCTCTAAGGAGGAGGCTTTTGCTCTTGTTTTCTCGGCCTCTTTGGAGTGGGCTCCAGGTCAGCCAGTGGACACTGTGCCCAGGCTTGGGCGGCAGTGCAGGAGGTCAGGAAGAGAAGTCTGGACGCTTCTCAGCAGGTGGCCTTTGGAGTCTCTCAATTTGGGGATCTGTGGGAGCACAAGGACAAATATCCTCAAGGGGGACCCTCCTGCCCAGGCTTGATAGTGTCACTGCGAGAAGGGTGGGGGAGACAGGTGGGGGCAGCAGCTGGGCTTGTGATTAGCTCCACCAAGACAGTGAGTCAGCTGGTCACCTTGAGGAGGCTTGTGGGGCTCAGTGAGCCAGTCCCTTCTTAGGCAACGTTGTTAGGGTGACCTTTTCTGGTATGGGGTTCGCAGAGAAGACAGGATCGTCTGGTCCCTGAGGCGGAGAGAAGCTGCCCCTGGTCTCCCTGACAGTCCAGCTGGTGTCCTTTGTGTGTGTTTTTACTGCTTTGAACAGCGGCACCTGTCACTGAGGCTCCGCCCTCCATCTACCATCAAGTGCTGATGGGCGAGGACCCACCACAGTGTCCCCTCCAGCTTCCACATTCCTTCCCTGAAGTCCTCTTTACCTTCTCTTTAGTCCCTCTTTCTTTTCTTTCTGGGCCTGTTTCTTCTCCCAGTTTGGTTAAACTCCTTGCTCGTCTTTGGCACCAGCTGTCCTGGGGTCTAGAAAAACCAGAACAGGGGTTCCTGGGAAGCATTATGGTGGCCCTGCTGCACTGTCAGGTCAGGACCTCTGAGTCCCCAAGGATGAGTGAGCAGCAGGCCCCGCCGCTCCTGCGCTGGGGTCCCGCCTCAGCACCCAACCCCTCCCGCTTTTAGGAAGGGTGGCCTGGCCTGCTCTCCTGACATGGGACAGCACAGAGGGCGCAGGCTTAGGGCCTCTGCTTGCACCCAGGGTATCTATTAACTGTAAATAGCGAATTTCAAGTTGACAGGTATCTTCTCAGGGATTTATATATAAATATAGTTAGGAGAATATTGAAGTATATTTTAATACGTTTTAGAGCTTGAGTAAATTATGATTAAACTGGACAGAAGAAATATTTCGAAAACATTGTTAATGCTGCTGATTTTAAGTGAGGTTTCTGGAACTTACCCCTTGGCAGAGATTTCCTTGTTACTGGAGACTGGGGAACCCTGGCAGAGGAATTGGCTGTGGGGTGGCTGTGAAGTTGCTTCTGGGTGAGAAGAGGTGGGTACTTGACAACGCAGATGGGCTCTTCATGGCTTCTACCTCTAGAGCTGGCTACGCCAAGTCTGACGCTGCAGGTACACAGTGATGCTGATGTGGTTTTCCCCATTTGCTGTGTGCTCAAGCATCCCGCAGTCACCCAGCGCCAGCCTACCAAGAAGGAGCCGGGAAAGTCGGAGCTGCTCCTCTCTGCTTGCTGTAGAGAAGTGCCCACGTCACATCATGAACATCCTGGGAATCACGGACATCATGGTGCAGCCTCCCGGGCTACCCTAGCAGATTCCCAGCAGCGCTAGATACCTCAGAATTGCAAGGCCATCACCACCTCCTCTTTGGGTACTCCTGAGAAGACAGCTCATTCCGTGGCTCAGGAGAGTTTGTGACATGGGGTGGAAAATGGGATTTGTGATGCCTCTGCTCGTTCCTTCCCAGCTGTCAGCAGGAACCAGACCTCTGGAGTAGAGGCTGCTGTGGGTGAGAGAGGCCTAGGAGGGCCCAGACTCACGCCGAAATGATGGAAAGGCTGCCATCTCAGACAGTTGGGAAGCCACAGGACTCCCAAGTTCCATGAAGAAATGACTCCTGGAGAGTGAGGGAGTGAGTCCAAAGCAGGAGAGGGTAGGAGGTGCCCTGCACACTCCCCCGTCCACACTACCTAAAGCCAGAAGACCCTTTTTGGATAATTTGCCTTGACCTAAGTTTGCCCTGGGGAGTGGGTTACACCCTGCTGCGAGTCTCCGGGTGTACTACAGGGTCGGGCTGGCTCCACTGTTAACACTACACTTGTTTCCCACTCAGGTCGGAGTGCAGGCACTACTGTGCGCTCCCGGCCCAGTTGGTCTGTTACGTGATGGAGTGCTTTTTCTTTACAGTACTTGGAAAGTCATCTATCTTCCATGTGTTTGCTCAGGGTCCCGGTCTTCCACAGGGGGTAGCTGTTTGAATTCTGGACTCTGCTGCCTCGTTCTTGGTTTGCTGCCCACCGGAAGCACACAAGCCCCCCACTTTGAGCCAGGCAGTCACCTGGAGAGCCTCCATCTTCTAGGGAAAGAGGATGGAGCATTGATCCTGTTCTTATTAAGGTTCATAGGAAACAGAAAGTATTGATGGTGATAGATCCTTACAACAAGCCAGTCATGGTTATTGAGGCACGTGGAACTGTCACAGTGGATGACATTAGCCACAAAGAACTTAGAACAAACCTAGTTCTTCTAAAATGCTGATTGTTCAAGTTCCCACCTCTGGACGCATTTAGGACTTGCTTTATGCACCTATATAATAACTCTTGAGTCAGCGAGTCATTTCTGTGCCCTTGGGTTCACATTTCTTCATTAAGATTTTAAATAAGTGGCTAAAAAAATGCCTCTTTTTTTTTTTTAATTTAAAGAAATGGGAGAAAACAAAACAACTACCTGCATTGATTGGACTGATTTTCAAGGACATTGAATGCCAGTGCTCACACTCAGTTTCCTCACTCTGCCTGCAATAAGACTTCTGTGCAAAGTGCACCCCTGTTGTGTGCCAACAAGCACAGTGTGTGATAGGGTGACTGTGTGCAGAGGTGACCAGGCACACACACGTGCGCGCACACCAGGTACACACAGATGACCTCAAGGGAGACCAGATTGCCTGGAAAGGTGACGGTGGCTTCCTGGTGGCTCCCAGGGAGTGTCTAGGTGACCCACTTGGTCAGAAGAATCATAAACCTGAGGGCTCTTTTTTTGAAAGATGACCCAGGCAGTTTGAAAAGAGCCACTTCAGCGGGGTCTGTGAGATCTCTCTGCCTAGATCAAGGCACCTGACCACCCGTTACGAGTGCTAGAAGCTGGTTTGGAACATGTAACTATGGTTACGCTCAATGGGAACCAAGTGCATGATACCACACCCCCAGGAATGGTACCCAGCAATCCCAGGAACCCTCGGTGGATTCAGACTCGTGGTTTGAATCAGATTCTTCATTCAAATGAAGTGTTAGAGCTAATCTTGCTGGGATTTTCTTTGCTCAGATGACAGATGGCGTTTACTGGATGTCCCAGGATCTGTGTTTTTAAGCAATGGTGTCTTTGTGATGGGTTAGGAATGGAACAGACTTTTGCACAGGGTGCTGGGTTTCAAATTTTGTCATTTTGGTATAAACAGGTCTTAGAAAACCTGTTTTCTGAATGTAAAGCTATTTTTGTTTATTATTTCTATAAACCCAGACTTGATACTGTAAAGCTATTGAATATGGATATAATTGTATACATTTCAGAGTGTTTTATTTTAAGGTGAGAGTTTTGTTACAGTTTATAAGAGATATTTTCCTATTTAGATCTCAGGGCTATCTTGGGACCTTCAGATAAATGTGACCCCCCCTCTCCAGCAGCTTCAATTATTGATATTCAAAAGGTTCATGATTTTTAAGTTAAATGTGATATTTTCAGCAGAAAGAATGTTTTTTCCTTTTTAACTTATGACAAATTCTATTGAATATTTTAAGTTTAGAAAAAAGATGTGGTAGTGTAAAAACATGGGGAAATTGTGGCAAAAGAATTAAAACCACTTGCAAAATAAACATATTCTCATGTGATATTTGAATAAACTTGTTTGTATAAATTACAAAAGATATATATGGTATATTTCAGGTGATATTTTAATTGAATCAGATTTGTACTTTCTTATTTCCACACTCTTTCACTTAATTTTACCAAGGTAAGTGTTTAAAATATGTCAATTCCCCATGAGTACTTTCTCATTCAGTGAAATGATGGAGAATTGAGATGGTATTTCTCAGACGCTTCCATAGGCAGGAATTCACATCATACACAGAAGCAAAATAGAGCTTCCTTTTACCTAAATGGTATGCTGGATGTGTTTTGGGGGACCTTTTAAAATAATTTAAAAAGTATTTTATTAACTTTTTGGGGAGTGGGCACCAGAGATTGAATCCAGGGGTGCTTAACAACTGATCCACAGCCCCAGCCTTTTTGATATTTTATTTAGAGACAGGGTCTTGCGGAGTTGCTTAGGGCTTTGCTAAATTACTGAGGCTGGCTTTGAACTTGTGATGCTCCTGCCTCAGTCTCCGAAGCTACTGGGATTACAGGCATCCACCAACATCCCCGGCCTTTTATCTACTTTTTTTTTCCCAATAATTTTACTAAACCCAGGGATGCTTTACCACTGAGTTATATCCCTGGTCCTTTTTACTTTTTTTTTATTTTGAGACAGGATTGCACTAAGTTGCTTAGCTGCTGAGGCTGGCCTCAAACTCGTAATCCTCCTACTTTAGCCTCTCAGGTCCCTGGGATTACAGGCATGTGCCTCCACGCTCAGCTGGAACCAAGTTTTTAATGTGCTCTTCCCTCTATTGTATAAACAAGATCTCACTGGACGAGCAGTTTTGTTCATTGTCTGTATTTTGGGAGAATATTTAGATCCCTTTCATTCAATTTCCACATAGTATTCCCCAGAAGAAGTGAAGCATAAATGTTCTTGGTTTTTACCGTTTATAAATAAGGAAGGTCCCCATACCTATTTATTTGTACACACAAATTAGTGTTTTTAAAAGACCAGAGTGTAGAAGCAAAATTTGCCTGGTAAAGGAAATATGCATGTTAATTTCTATAGTGACATTACATGGCTCTTTGCACAGGCTCGGCCTTGCACTCAGCCACCAGCAGGGGGCGAGAGGGCCTCCCCCTTGCAGCACTGTTTTGCAAATCCAGCGGTGAATCAAGGCATCTCTCATTGCCTTAATTTTCATTTTCCCCAGTTATTGGTGAGGTTGAGTATCTTTGCATGTTTCTCCAACAATTTTTATTTTCTGTTTCATAAGTTCCTTATTTACATTTGTTCTTAATTTTTATTTTTATTTTTTTTTATTTTACAGTTTAGCATCATTTTTGCTGATTTTTTAAGGTTTGCTATGTATTTGGAGAATTGAACCCAGGGGTTATTTCCCTCATTTTATCACTGATTCTTATGATACCTTTTGTATGTAAAATTGATTTAAATCAAATTTGTCAAGCTTTTTTTTTTATATTTACATTTTGTGTTTCTCTAGGAAGGCCCTTTCTACCCCAAGTCAGCAGTTTATTTTTTCTATAGTTTCTTCTAATGATTTATAGGCATGTAGTTTTTTTCTTTTTAGCTCAAAGAATTAAACATACTTCATCATTTAGGTTAATTTTTAAATTTTTTGTTTTAATTAGTTATACATGCACTTTGATATATCACACATAAATGGGGTGTAATTTCTCACTTTTCTGATTGTGCATGCTGTAGAATCACATCAGTCATGCAGTCATGTGTATACCTAGAGGAATAATGTCTGTTGCATTCTACTATCCTTCCTATTCCACACCCCTCCCTTCCCTTCATTCCTCTCTACCTAAAGTCACTCTATTCTTCTCTAGTGCCTCCCCACTTTATTGTGAATTAGCTTATTTTTGATGGGACTTGAAATAATCAGTTCCTATTTACTTGGGAGTTTTGCTCTGATCTTAGGATGTCTAAAGTTCAACTCATTAAACATCATAATACTACATGAATTTAAAGGAAGGACCCAAATAAGTGATTTCCTCTTTAACTTTAAACAAAACTTTGTCCTAGGGTAGAATCGTAATTGGGGGTAATTGGTGCTTGCTTGTGAAATAGTCAATGATGTATTTGGTGGGTGGAAATACTAAATGAGAAGTTAACAGACGAGGAATGGACCTTGTAAAGCAGTCTGAGAACTGGGACATAAAAAGTGAGACAGGGAGACGGGGGGGAGAAAGACGTGGTCTTGTCTCTGGTTTCTGGCTGGATACTTGGGGGCCTGGAAGCACTAAGCTCCCCCCTGCAAGCTGGGAGCGAGATAGGTAGACATAGGCCAGTACTTCCCTGGGGGTTCACCCTGTCCAGTGGCCTTGGGAGGAGTGTGTGCCTGCAGAGTGTGGTCAGGAATGTCTGTGGAGGCTTCTGCATGCAGGTGCCCTTGCCCCTGGTTCACCGCAAAGCTTCTGTGGCCACTGGCTCGAAGGTCACGCCTGCTGTGTGCCTGGGTGAGGACTGGGCAGGTTTCCAGCCAGGGCCATGAAAGGCATTCCTGAGCCTCCAGTCTGCCCACAGCTGTCAGTGCAGATTGCTCAGGTAGATTGCCAGCTTGTGGCCAGCGGCTCCGTGATCCTGAGGGGTCACTGCCCCTGCAGCAGGGTTGGCCAGATGGGTCTCTGTGCAGTGTGGAGAGTGCCCAGAGGGCCACGGGCAGGGCAGGCACTGCTGGCCACCCACCCATGCTGCATGCTGCTTGTTGCCCTACTGTGTTCAACTCTGCATTGCTCTCTTTAAAAAAATCAACAGAAACTTAACAAAAGTGGAATGTTTTCCTAGCTAGAAAAAAATATGTGAACAAAACTCAAGTCCACCTTGATATTTCAGAAGTGTGATTTTAAAAACACAAGAATATCAAGAAATTATCTGCAAGGAGATGACTTTACCTTGTCTTTACCTCCTACTAAGACAGAAGCCTGGTCAGTGTCACAGCTGGGTGAGAGTCTGGATAGGGACTGGGTTCACAGACCATGGTGAGGAAGCCATTTCCCTATAGTGGAAAGGGGACTGTCCTCATTTCCAGGGCAAAGGAGTCCGTCAGGGAAGCTACTCAACAGTCTGGGCTCACTGTGGCCAATCTGGATCCTGCAAAGGGATCTGCTCTGAACACCCGCTACCCTTTCTCCCCCGTGATGCAGCCCTGACCTGTCACAGCCCTGGGTGACCAAGTGCAGGTGCCGATGAGAGGCCCTTCCTGTCCCCATCCTACCGGCATGGCCTCCCCATGCATGACGCATTCTCCTCCCTTGAATTAGATGCAGTGTCTTCTTGGGGTGACAGGAATAGGTCAGGGGCGGGAAATGCCACACCTGTCCTCTTCCTATCCCTGGCTCTATAGGTGCTGGGTCTGAATGCCCCATCCTCATACTGAGCCCTGAGAGCAGGACTCCACTGGCTGTCCCAGTCCTGGACTCAGGACTAGGAGGCCCTTGAGACACTGTGGCAACCTCCACATTCTTCCGGATTAACCCCCATTACCTGAACCAGTGGTCTTCAAACGGTGATCCCGCAGTATCAACACACCCAGAAAACTGTCAGAGATGTGTTCTTGGGCCCCACCTGGATTCCTTGGGTTGCTACATCAAATCACCACAACTCGGATGACTTGTGACTACAGAAATGTATTTTCTCACTGTTCTGGAGGCCAGAAGTTCAAGGGGCCACCTTCCCTCAGAAGCCCTTGGGGAGGGTCCTTCCTTGGCTCTGGCAGCTTAAATGGCTGCTCATAATCCTCAGCCTCCCTTGGCTTGTGGCTAGGTTGCTCCATGTGTTCCTGTCACCTGTGCCTGAATTTCCCTTTTCTAGTCATTGCATTAGCATCACCCTACTTGAGTGGGATCATGTTTTAACCATATTACATGTTTGAAGTCCAAATAAGCTCACATGGGTGAGCTCACAGGGGTTAGGACTGGAATGAACTTTGGGGGACACCACCACCCGAGGATACTGACTCAGAGCCTGGAGGGCTCTTGTCCCCTTCATGCCCAGTGGATGCAAATCTGAGTGCCTTCCTTGCCTGGACTAATTCTCGTCCACCTGTGGGTGAGGGAGGGATTCCTATCTGGGTTGTGAGTGGAGCACACAGCACTGGACAGAGGAGAGCAGCAGACAGAACCACAAATGCTCACAGCCTGGGCGAGAAAGACCCTGCAGGCCACAATGGACCACATGAGGAGCCAGTGGCAGAGGGCATGCCAGGAGGTGGGCACCCCCTAGTTTCTGCAAGAGGATGTGACTGGCATTTTGGGAAATTGCAGGGATTAGCAGGCCCTGTGTCTGGTCGTGGGACAGGAAGACTGCTGCTATTTGTCCACAAGCTGAGTGGGGGATGGAATGGGGTTGGACCATAACGGTCTCTCCTGGTTCTACCAGCTGTCGAGGAGGCACGCGATGTTAACTTTAGGTTCAGGTCTTACACCATATTAATTGGTAAAATGTACCTCAAATCCTTCACCTGTCATCGGCTGCCATCCGGGTCCGCGCTCCAGTCCTCCCAGGCAGGAAACCATGAATCCGACCCTGCTGCCCTCCAGCTCGAAACCTGCCACTGCTTTCTGCTGCACCTAGAGAAAGACCCGGCCTCCTTCCCTGGCCTTGAGGTGGGCGGGGAGCAGCCTGCTGTGCTCCCTGTGTTGGGGGATGTCCTGAAGACGAGAGGGGCTCCTTCTCCCAGCAGACTCGTGGATTTGTGCTTCTCCCTGCGACACAGGTCTGCCCGGTCCTAGCTCTGCTCTCTGCCCAGTGTCCTTAGGTCCTCTCCTGGACACCCAGCTAAAGCTCCACTCCGTCTTTCTGCCATCTCACTTGTTCCCAGTGGCACTCTGCGTGTTGTCCTACCTGGCCTCCACCCCACACCTAGCAAAACCTCCTAGGGAGCTGGAGCCCCATCTTTCTCCTTCCCAGCTTCTAAAGCGGGGCTTGCACCACAGAGTTGCTCCATTTCAACTATGTGTGCAGGACAGGTGTCCTGGCTTTCTGCTGAGCTGGGGCCATGAGCTGAGTCCAGCTCCCATCCCCTAGGAGGCAGCTTGGACCACAGAGGGCAGAGGTCAGGGGTCAGCTCTGCCCGCTACTGGCCATGGGGTCCCGGGGGCAAGTCACTGAACTTCTCAGTGTCCATTTCAGCATGGAAGTTTTAGGGTTTTCATGATGTAATTAATTGACATAAAGATCATAGTAAGGCTTAACAAGTTGGTGGCCACTGAACGGTGGTGTCCTACCTTCTTCTGTCAGACTCCAGACTAAATAATGGACTTCCATAGACCCCAGGGATGACCACAGAGACATCCACCTCTTGAGCCAGGCTCCCAGGTAAGTCGTGGAGATTGAAACACGGCCCCCCCACCTCCCACACCCCCCCACTCACCTTCGTCAGCTCCAAAGCCTCCTTGACTACACACGGGCCATATTCATGGCTTCCTGCGTCTTTTAATCCCAAGATTAAAGAAGGATCACAGCTTGTGCCTGCACCAAATGTACTTGGTGTCCTCAGGGCTAAAGCCCCTGGATCCCACAGCAGGGCAGGAGCAAGGAGAGGGTCTTGTGACCCTTCGTGCTTCTACCCAGAGCCTCTTGAATGCCAGACAGGGTGGCACCCCCTCCCAGCTTGGGCTGTGTAGCTTCTGACCCACACTTTTGAGCTGTGTCCTTCCCAGGAGCAAGCCCCCTTCAGGGAGGTGAGCAGAGGCTGCCCCTGTTTGGAGCAGTCACTGGCCTCCCCACCTCTTCTGTTCAGGGGTCAGAAATGGCCTGCTACCTGTTGGCCTGGGCAGAGCGACTGTCCTACCAAACCCTTCTCCAGACTTTGCAGATGAGGCCATGTTGATGGAGGTGCTGGCATTTACTAGGGGATGTTGAATGACAATGGAAATCAGCTAAATCATCTCAGAAAAGATGGAAATGTAGAAAATACTGGCTTTATTAGACCCAGCCTGGCTCTTTTCCCAGAAAAGCATACGGGGAAGAAGATGCTTGGCTTGCTTAATTAAACCAGATGACAACGGACATATCCTAAGCTATGTGCAGAAAGTCTTTGGAGACAGACTGACGGGTTTGATCCTGCTTTGTGCATGAATCAGTGAACACTGAACGCCAGTGCCTGTGCTACAGAGGGCTCACCTCATTGCCTTGACTGACGGTCCTGGGGCTTCCCCAGTCTTCCCTGCCTCCCTGCCCTCCAGGTGATCAAGAGCATCTCTTGAGGCCCCCAGTGAAGCCTGATACAGGGTAGAGAAGCACAGTACTGGCTTCAGCAGGGTGACACACATTTTAAGTCCTTCTGAGTTCTAACGATGTCCATAAACGTCTCCCCAGGGAGAATCAGGCCCTGTATGAACTCCGGTGAGCTGCTCTGAACTACGCATGGTCTTCAGGCAGGTAGAGAGGGGTCCTTGGTTCCTTGCTCTCTGGTGCAATCATGTTCCCAAAGAATCTACCTTCCGCCTTGCCATAGGTGCTGTGGGGTCCTTCACACAGGGACAGTGTCCTGAGTGGTCTGGGCCAATAGCTTTCCAGTTGTGCTGAGAGGTACAGGATTGTCTGCCAGGAGGAGCCATTGTCTCCCCGGAGCCCTGTGTGCACCAGGAGTCTTGCCCCTGCACCTCCCAGGAGAAGAAGGACAATTCTCTCACCTGCCCTCCCATAACCCACCACTTGGAACTGGGAGAAAAGCTTAGACCCATGGCAAGAGTCACTCCAGCTCCAGAACCAGTGGTCCTGAGCTCTGGCCCTGCAGATCCTCAGGGGTGGAGGCTGGACTGGCATCTAGACATGGAGACTGCAGCCAACAGAACAAGTGTCTAATTTTTTTGATCTTTCTTTTCTCATTCATCAGCAAATAAAACTTATGCTACTTTCTTAAAGAAGTTGATTTTCTTAAAGAAGCATAGGCTGTTTTGGGGAAGCCAGGGCTAAAAAATGCATGTTCAGTCTCACTAAGCCACAGGCCACTGCCCCTGGTTTCCCTGTACACTCCATCAACTAACTGGATCCCCCACGAGGGGATCTAATGTGGGATCCCTTACCTAGACCAAGCACAGAGGGTGATGTCCTCCTGATCCTCGAGGGCCTGAGGTGGCCCTTGGGGCCATCTGATATTCAGGTCTTCATTTCTGTTTTGCAAAAGGATTGGGGGTCCAGAGTTAGCCAAACTGCAAGGTGTGGGGGCACAGTCCTCAAGACGTGCTCACTTCTGATGAAATAGCAAGCCTGGTTGTGGGGGTGTTCTCCAAACTGCCCTCAGCTCCAGTAATTTCCTAGAAGGACTCAAGAACTAAGGGAAAGACTCATGGGTCACCCCTCAGCGCTGAGGGCTATGTACAGTCTCCACACTTGGACTCCACTACTGAGTGAGTGTGAGGAGGGTGGGGGCACTCTCCCCAAGCCCCCCGGCTCTGCACCCCTGTGTGGTGGCAGCAAGGACTTGTGGAGGAGCCGTCTGGTCGGGATGGTGCCAGGAGACAGGATGGAGACCAGGCCAGTCCCTGCCTGAAGACAACTCTCCCTGCACGAGCTTCTTTCACGCTGTTGTTCTACAGGGCGACACTCATTTTCCTCTGTAGCCATGTGTCCCTTTATCGCGTGTCCAGATAACTTTGAGGTTAATCAGCTCAAGGCACTCGTGGCTCATGGTAGAAAATAGGCTGCAATCATTTGGAAAGAGGTTTCCAGACCTTTCTTTGAGAAAAATTTAAATGGCTGAGAGCCTGGATGCCCTGGATGGGCGTGCGGGGGACGCTCTTCTTTGTATCAGTGTCTGAGAAAACAGTCATTATGCTGGGAACCACTGAACGCTCTCCCGAAGGAACAGATCTGCTCCACCTAAAGTTTCCCACTGCATCCCGCCTTTGTGTAAAACAGATTCCCCTCCATAAAGTCTGCATCTCAGCGATTTGCTGTTTTCTGCTCCAGGGACTGAAAACCCACGTGAGCTTGAGCCACCTCCACTGACGGCGCCCTCACCTCGGGAACACGTATTGCTTGTTTTCAGGATTCCAGGTTGGGGGCATTGGCCTCTGCTTGTTTAGTTACGTCACTATAAGCCACGGACGTCTAGAACAGGGCCCAAAGGCTTGTTGGCCTTGGCATTCTGGACGTTTTGGATGCCATCATTCTGTGTAGAAGGATGTCCATGCATGGGGGGACATTGGGTAACACCTCTGCCCTCTGTGCACTAGATGCCACTAACTGGCCCCCCTCCTTCCTGTGCCAACTAGTTCTGACAACCAAAAATGTCTCCAGACTTTGCCCCAATTCCCTGGGCAGCAGCATCGCCCCCAGATGATTACCACTGCTCCAGGGATGATGAACATTGTCATTATTGCTCCGAACGTGTTCCGTGTTCTCTGTGAGGGGAACACCTGCAGGTTTGGGGAAATTTGCACAGGAAACTGAGCCCTTATGCTACAAAATGTTGGACTTTCTCTTTGAAGTGACCAGTGGCATTGCAGAATGACAATGTTGAAATGTAATCAAAAAGCTGTTTAGGGCTTCTGGGTAGAGTCCCAAATCCTCCAGATTATATTAATTCATAACATCAGATAGTGTTGGGTCTTTTCTGGTTGACAAATTGGATATTTTTTTAAAGCAAGGCAGTTGGATTTATAATATTTAGGATTAAAGGGGAGAATGAGGGGAAAATTATTTTCTCTTGCCCTTAACTGAATTTTAGAGAGTCTGTTTGGAAAAGCAAGTTCAACACTAGGCAGAATGTGTGAAGACATCTCATTAGGACCGATGTAAAAACAGACTAAAGATGCTTGGAGACTCAAAGAACAATAACCTGTAATGGACTCTTTAATACATTTTTTTAGTTGTAGATGGACAGAATACCTTTATTTTATTTATTTTATGTGGCATAGAGGATCAAACCCAGTACTTCACACATACAAGGCAAGCACTTCACCACTGAGCCACAACCCCAACCCTGCAATGGACTCTTTGCTCAATTTTATGTGTCAACTTGGTTGGCCCGTTGAGCCCAGATATTTGGTTAAACATTGTTCTAGATGTTTCTGCAAGGGTGTTTTTGGATGTGGTTTACATTGAAGTTGAAGACCTTTGTGTAAAACAGATTCCCCTCCATAAAGTAGTAGACCTCCTCCAATCTATTGAAGGTCTGAAAAGAACAAAACCCGCACCCGCTGCCTGAGCAAGCAGAAGAGAGCCCCAAGACTTCACTGCAACATAGCTCTTCCCGGGCTGCCAGCCTGCCAGCCCACCCTGCAAATAGAGAATTTGCCCAGTCTCCATAAGATCATGAGCCAATTCTTTAAAAAAAGTTTGTGTGTATGTGTGTGTGTAGTCACATGCCACTAAGGACAGGGATACACTCTGAGAAATGCATCCTTAGGTGATTTTGTTATCTGCAAACACCTTAGAATATACTACACAAACCAAGATGGCGGCCACATCCCTATGCAATAGAGTCTTATAGGCCTACCACTGTGTATATGGCCTGTTGTGGAACAAAACATTGCTGTGAGGTACATGACTGTCTATCTACAACATCTTATCGGTTCAGGTTCTCCAGAGAACCCTGACTAATATAACCATTCCGAGGACATTTCAGGTACTCAAAGTTTCATGGTTTGCCACCGCCACCTACTCACCTCCCTGTTCTTCAGGAGCATATGGTTATAGAGGCCTCCTGGGAGGGTTACGAAATGCCTGGGTTTTTGTTTTGTTTTGTTTTTATCCTGCAGAGGCCAGCAGGATGCCAAGTCTTGGGGGAAAAAACTTTACTTTGAGTTTGTAAAAAGAAACATTTAACCAGCGCAGCATCTGTGGAGTCAGGAAATCTGCAGAACACTGGAAGAACACCATGGGCTGTCCAGGCAGGAGGCAGATGTTTTGAAAATAATTAATTCATTACAAACCTGCTAGGTCGACAATATCTGCCTTTCCCCACAGTCCCTGCCCGTTCTCTGGCTGTCTGAGCTCAAGGCTCCTCCCGCCCAGGCTGTGCCCTCCCCTTGGCTGGAGGTCACTCCCATGTCTCCATTGCCAGGTCTCTTGCAAATGGTGGGCACATCTCATTCTGTAGCTTTGAGGCCGTGTGTGCATGGGTGCTTACCTGACGCCTGAACCTGGGCTTAGGGAAGAGCCAGGCCTGGTTGTATAGTTCTGTGCGAGTGTTTGTGCCCTTCCAGTCAATATTCGAGCTTGTGACACAAGACTTGATCCTCTGGTCCATGACCTTGCACCAGCCCACCCTGTTGGTAACCACGCCTAAGTGAAGTGTATTTTTTTCCCTCCAAGTTCTGTCTCTGGTCACTGTTGGAGGAAGTCCTAAGATTGGCTGGAACAACTCCACTTGTGGTCCATTCTACTCTCAGTTCAGTCTTTCAAAGCTCAGCCAGTTTTGAACCACCTTCAGCTAACCCTGTGTGGTGCACGCTCTCATCTTCTCCTTTTCTCTTCTGCAGAATGAGAGGCTTTGCCGAGAGGCTGAGTTTGTGCTTCTGCAATGGGTGCCATCAGCTGTCCTCTTCCTGACCTCAACACCATTTTCCTGTGTCCAGATCTGCTTCTGTCCCCCTCATCTTCCCCTCAAGGGTAGGCTCATGAGCTATGGGAACCAGGGGCAGACAGCTCTCTGCCAAGGGGGACAACTGCCCCTGTGCGCCCCCTTCTAGTCTTCTCTCTCCACTCCTGCAGATGGCTCTGCTTGGTGACCAGTGGCACTGCCATGAACTGAGCATGGCAGGTGCAGTGATGGAAAGGTGATTTACTAAAGGAACAATTAATGGACTGGTGTGGCCAGGAGTTTATCAAGAGGTTGGTGCCCTGGGTTGACGAGTGTCCTCCCCCCAAAATATTCAAGCACCGACTCCCACTGCCTGTAGATGTGACCTCATTTGGAAGTAGGGGTTTTGCATTTGTAATGGGTGAAGATGATGTCAC
The DNA here is from genome assembly GCF_052094955.1 of Ictidomys tridecemlineatus. Classification (NCBI taxonomy): domain Eukaryota; kingdom Metazoa; phylum Chordata; class Mammalia; order Rodentia; family Sciuridae; genus Ictidomys; species Ictidomys tridecemlineatus. Next base: position 254,641,280 of record NC_135477.1, on the reverse strand, counting down.
ATTGGATCAGAGGAGGCACAAATCTAACGACTGGTGTCCTTTGGGACATTTGGACATAGACACACAGAGAAGGGGATGTCCATGTGACTGCAGAGTCTGAAATGAGATTTATGTTGCTCTGAGCCAGAAAATGGCAGAGGTGGTGGCTGCCTGAAGCTTGGTGGTGGGAAGGAGCCCCTCGTGTGCCTTCAGAGGGAGGACAGATGTCCTGCCAGCGCCTTGACTTTCAACATCCAGACTCCAGAATGGGCAGAGGACGTGGTCCTGTTGTTTGGAGCCACTCAGTTCGTGGCTCTATTATGGCAGCAGCAGGGAACCAATGCAGGGACAATGGTATTTCTCAGTGCCAGGGAAACCCCCGGGGTCAGTCCATCCATGTCTGATGTGTGTGTGGTGCTTCCACCCACCACTGCGTATTTTTTTTAATATTTATTTTTTAGTTCTTGGTGGACACAACATCTTTGTTGGTATGTGGTGCTGAGGATCGAACCTGGGCCGCACGCATGCCAGGCGAGTGCGCTACCCCTTGAGCCACATCCCCAGCCCGCACCACTGCGTATTGATGGAGAATATCGACTTCCCAATGATACAAAATGAGTAAGACCCTCAGCCCTGTCCCCAGGAGGCGGGACACAAACATACAAACAGCAGCTTCCAGAGGCAGCAGGATGTGACGGAGAGGGCTGTAGGGAGTTGCATTGTGTGATAACGGCCACACCCAAGCTTGGTCCATTCTGACCTTGCAGCTTCCAGGGAGAAAATTCCAGGGGTCCCTCCCAGCTCAAACTCAGACTTGGTCCTGCACCTCTGGGTTGTCTGCCTCCTGGTCTCCTCTGGGAGACCTTCTCATGCAGGCAGATGTTTGGCATATAACAAAGAACCAACTACCGACCACCACTCCTAGGCTTACCACGAGTAATTCTCTTTAAAATCTGTTCCCAATGGGCCTGCTCAGCACAGGGCCAGCCCAGCTGCTGGGCCCAAGTAATACATTTCCACCAACTATATTAAGCTTTTCCACTTTTTGCCAATCTCAGTAGATGATTATGCTCCAGTTGCCAGGTGTTCAACAGTTCAGATCCGTGACTGGGAAATGATTTTTTGAAAATATTCATCACGTATGCACATTTGTATTTCTACTGAAACCACCTGGCAGCCCCAGGAAAATGTAAAAGGGAATCTCTGAGATGTGAGAGAAACAAGCCATGAGAATTGATGCGGGAGCTTTATTAGAATCTCTATTATTCTTGCAGTCGGCGATTGATAAACTCATTCAGAAAAGCACTTGCTTTCAGGGATCTAGAGTCCACAGTCGCGTGTGCAATCTAGCTTGGAGTTTACGGAATGCGCCTCTGGAAAAATTGGCATGCCTCTGGCGGCAGGAGGTCCTTTCAACAAGACAGGGGCAGACTGCTCCTGTGGCATGTTCCATGGCAGTACTGCCAGCCTAGTCTGGGTCTCCAAAGATACCCTCTGTTCATACCTAAGCTTCAGCGATTAAGAAATATGAAATCGGCAACGTGGGCCTTGAGGGTTATGCCCTGGCATCCCAGGAAACCAATGCTGCCCATCAATGTGGTGCTGGGCTTCTCCCCCAGGGAAGAGGACAAGCTGATCCCGACCAGCTTGCCTTGGTTTTTGCCACCTGGCACACAAGCCTGGAGAAGGTACCAGAAAGGCTGGTCACATGAACGATGCCCACAGTGCCACCTGGACCTGCAGCAGACTCCACTGCTGGTGGGTGGGACGGTCAGGCACACCCTCTCCTGAGCAGCGCTCCAGAAGCTTCTAATGTCTGCTTTTTTGGAAAAGCAGAGCACACCATAGCCCCAAGACAAGGACTAATCTAGGGCATCTCGGGGCAGGAGACACATGTAAGAAACTGCACAATCTGATGTGCCCAAGTGAGGGTGGGTGCGGGCGGATGTGTGCCTGGGTAGGAGGGATTCTGGTCTCAGGGAGACAGACCACACTCGGGAGGACGTGGTGATCCCTGGGGAGGCAAAGGGTAGGCCTTGACCCCGTCTCCCATGCTTTCAACTCTTGTGTGAAGCACCCCAGAGCTAGCTGTGTCCTCCTCCACCCTGGGAGGTGGTCACCTCCAGAAGGCCAGAGCAGCCCTAGAGGTGACTGCTGAACCTTGAGGTCTGTCTCCTTCTTCCCAGAGCCTGCACTGAGACCATCTCACTGGGCAAGTGCTCCTGGGATCCCCCTGCCCACGACCTCAGCACAATGGCCTCTGGAAAGAAAGAGCCTTTTCAGAGCCGATCGCTTTCCTTTGCGTCCTGTGATGCTTGGGCACCTTGAACTGAGACCCTTGTTGCCCAGGGAGGGGATTCAGTGTCAGGTGCCTGCTCAAAGGCCCTCCCTGAGACCTGCCAGCCCAGCCCTATGTCATACCCTCCCGTGGCCATGCAGACTGTTACGTTTTTACTAAAAAGCATGACATGGTTGCGCTTTCCCTTAACCTTATCGAGTCTTGCCACACTGTGCCCTCTTGTTCTCAGGACCACAGGCAGGACTTCAGAACACCGCAAAGACAGAATTAGGCTAAAGGGTGAGGGACTTCATTTTACTTGGGTCTCAGCAAATTCTGCTAATGGCACTTCTGGGGGAGGGTGCGAGGATCTTTTCAATGACATCCCGCCAAGACTCCTAGGACACATTTGGGGTTTGAATGTTTCTAATTTTAAATATGGAAATTTAAGACAAAGGAAGGGGCGCTTGGCTTTGTCTTAGATTCCCAGGTTGAGCAGCTCTTGGAGAAGGTGCTGGGTCTCCACTGGGGACGTCACAGGGAAGCTAAGCCAGGACTGCTGGGGTGTCGGGGTGCAGGTGCTCCTTCACTTGCGAGGCTGCTGGATGTGCTGGGTCCTGGGAGAAGGGTGCTTGTCTATGGAGGCGTGAGGCTTCTGGTGAGCCACCTGTGCAGCCGCTGGGGGGAAGTCCTTGTCACCCTGTCGGAGACACAAATGAGCCACTGTGAAAGGGTGGGCTAGGTGCCAGGGCCCACACCCAGCGTCCACTGGTTTCCTGCAGGGAAAGCAGGGGCTGAGGGGCAATGGGGCAGTGACCTCTCAGCAGTGAGGAGCCCCTCTCTTGTGGCTGGGGGCCGAGGCTCTCAGGGGGCCTCAGGACCAGGGGCCGGTGGGGAGGGCAGCACAGGGACTGTGTTCGCTGGCTCTGCCCCAGGCCACGATGCACAGCAGGACTGGCTCTGCCCTGAGCTGGGTGCTGGCAGCTTCCCCTGCTAGATCTTTGTGATCATCCACATTAGGGGCAAGAAAGGACCAAAACCTGAGCCTCAAATTTGCCATCATGGCTGTGGGCCAGGCCTAGGTGCTGGTGGGGAAGGAAAGGCACAGGAGAAGGGGCCTGGCTGTTTTCCAGGGGGTGTGGGGTCAGTTGGCTTCTTGCACCAACAGCGGGCTGTGACGGGGCTGTGCTTGGTGGAGCCTGGCCCCAGGGTGGCCTCACACTTGTGCTGGTGTGGCAGACATGTCTGCCTGCCCCAGGGTGTCTGGATGGCTGTGGCTGCAGCTCCATCACAGAGCTGACCTCACTAGTGGCCCTTTCTTCAGGCATGGTGTGATCAGGACCTGGATGTGCGGAGAGCAGCAGAGCCCAGGTGGCATTATGGAGAGAGCCCGCAGACAGGCAGAGTGTAGTCTCCCCGGTGAGGGGGATTCGAAGGGTTAGGGTGCAACTGAACCATGGGTTTAACTCGGCAGAGGGCAGAAGAAAGAGCCATCTCTAGGACATAGTGGACGACGTAACTGGGTGCTACTAAAGCTATTCATGGACACCAAGTTGTGTTTCTTAAATTCTCTTGTGCTGTGACATGATTCTTATGTTGACGTTTAAAGTCACTTAAAAATGTGAGAACACTTTTAGCTGAGGTCACTGAAGAACGCCTGACCTGGGACATGGTTTCTGGAGCCCTGGCTGTCTGCAGAGGGCAGGGGCAGAGGCAGGTGGTCCCTAACCACGGGGCAGCCAGGTCCCCTCTGCAGCAGAAACGTGCTGCATGGAGGAAACAGGACAAAAAAGAAAGTCACAGGCCCCGGGTGGGTGGGGCGGGGGTGCGCAGCGCTGTGGGTTAGTCTAGGAGGGGTTCCCAAGAACCAGCATGGGGAGGCAGTGTGATGCTCCCATTTGATGCACGGCGTGGGTGTCGCAGGTGCCGCAGGGCGGACAGGTGAGCTTACCCGGGCGATGACTCCCGAGATGAACACAGTCGGTTTAGGCGGGCTGGAAAACAAGGAGGGAAAGGCGGGTTTAACAGGCAGGCCACAGAAGGCTGGAACAACGGAGGCTTTGGGACTGAAGAGGCCCAAGGAGGATGGGAGCAGACCTCCCTGGGTGCTGGTGTCCACAAGCACCAGGTGGTGGGGCTCTAAGTCTGAAGGCCCTTTGGAAAGGCCACTAGGAAGCTTTGCTCTGAAGTGAGTCCAAGCAAAGAGTGAGAGAGGAAAACAAGTGTCAGAAGACACAGCCCCAAAGAACTTCTTTTGGCTTGTTTTTCAGTCAGTCCTCAAATTCTCACTGTGAGGAAGCTGGGGCAGTTCTGAGTTGGTGGGATTGTGGAAACAGGGAAGCAGTTTGGCTCTGGGGTGAATTTCCCTCCCTCTCCACCAGGGGCTTCCCCGCCCAGTGTCCCCATGGAGTCCATGAGTTCCAGAAACTTCTAACCAGTGAGACCCCACAACCCATGCAAACTCCTGGCACCTGTGGACCACCAAGCATCATGGACTCAAGGTCCTTATGATGGCAGCTGTCACTTTTTCACCTGTAATTAATACCCATCCTCCCAAACTGTCAACGGTATTGAGGGCAGAATATGGCACCCTAGTAGCATATGATCCTTCATGAAGAGGAGACAGACCAAAGCGTGTTGGTGATGACCACTGTTAACATGCGGTCCCTGTCTGTGGACAGATGCACATGCTTTTCTTAGTAATCTGAGCCTCCAGCTGCCCTGGAAGCCTCTCAATGAGATGGTCCCATCATGGCTGCTTAGTGGCCTTCAGACTTAGGGCTGAAGCAGAACTTAGCAGTAGGAATGACCCGAGTCCAGTCATCCCAGGGCTGTCCGCGGGAGCACCCACAGGAGGCCACTCCTCGGGCCTCTAGCCCAGCCAACACACCCCTGCCCACCTGCCAAGGTTAGCTGCCCTTTGGCTCTTGCTCATTAAGGGAGACAGTCAGTGAAACTGTAAGGAACTCAGAGTAAAGAACATGCTCTGACAACAATCGGTGTTGTCAGTGGAGAGGGAGGCTCCATGGGTGCAGCTGCGCTGGGTGCGGCCAGCTTTGTGTTATGTTCTGCACAATGTGGCTAGTTAGGCTTCGGGGGAGGGAATTTCTGGATCATTATACCTAAAATTGATGGACACTTCTGGGTTAGGGAAGAGAGGAGGGGACAGATTACAGGGTTCCCATAGCAGTGGCCTCCCACAGAGTGGGGATATCCCTTTGGAAAGGAATCCGGAAATGGTAAATATTAAGCACCACAGAAGTAAATGTTAAATTTTCATATTGAATTATCATTAAATATCTTTAAATGAGTAAACACTGATGAATAAAGAAGTAAAAATTCAAGTATCACCTTTCAAGCCTACTTTGGGGATATATGTCTTAAAATGTACACTGCCTATCCGTGCGCATCCAGATCACACATGATGGGCACCCATTGGTAGCGATGGGCATGCATCAAGAGCATCACGCAAGCTCTCCCGTCACTGGAGCCCACCGGGGCTCCAGGGAGTCAAGTGGACTGGAGGGAGGGCAGGTGTGTGCACGGTGTCTGCCATAGTGGCTCAGGAAGTGGCTGCGGCCACACCAACCCTGAGTTTCAGCGTTGCAGCCACAGCAGGCTGTTCACCCTGTTGGGGTTGGAGTTTGAGACTGAGGAGTGGTCGGTGTGACTCAGGGTCTGATGGCCACAGTTGAAGGGACGAAGTACAGAAAGGGTGTGAACCTAACTTATGTGCTCCCCTGAGGGCTGATTCTGGTCCGTAGCAGGGACAGTGATGGGACTGGGGGATGAGCTGTGTGCAGAGCAGACGTTGGGTGCGACCCAAACCCTGTGCGTTCTATTAGACTAGCAGGCTCAAGGGTAGGGCATCAGTAACGCCCTACCTGAAGGCTCCATCCTGCATTGCTCTTCTCCAGGGCCTCTGTTTGGTGCCAGTCAGAAATAAAGTAGTAAAAGAAATGAGGCTAATTCCTGTGTATGAGGCATGCTCGCAGACAAGGCTTTTACTTTAAGAGGATACTTCAAAAATTAAGAATCGTGCTTGTGCGTGCAAAGCCTTCTAGCCACGAGGAGGAGACTGGGGGGTAGTTTAAACAAGGACCCCTGGTAAAGAGTCGGGTGCACCGCCGTGCTTGGGAAACACTGGCACATTAGATTCCATCAGGGCCCATGCCCAGGGTGACCTACTTTCCAGGTTCTATACAGTGTGAGAGCTGCTTTGAGGATTTATGTAATCTGATGAGATCGTCTGACAGGTGTTGTTTTGAAGATGCACCATTATTCTCTCAGGAAACAGAGAATAAAGTCCTCCCTTGTTCCCCGCACCCTCAGGCCTTGGCAGTCTCACCCAACACACTCACTGTCTGGATTGGAGTCCTGGGGACACTTCCCATCATCAGCAGGAACTGAAGCTGTGCCCAGTGGGGACGAGGCAGTGCTGAGCCTGGTCCCGTGTCTCACCTGATAACGACCACAGCAAACCCTCATCAGGGTCACTGGTCTTGAAACAGTTCCCTGTTCCTTATTCTCTAAATTTTCTTGGTGAGCAAAGCTTGGCATTTTATGGACCCGCAGACAGACAGGATGAAGTGCCAGAAAGAGCACTTAGGGAGTGGCGCCCTCCCACCCCAGAGAGCAGCTGACATCAAGACTGAGCTCAGGGACTCTAGTCCTGAAGGCTGAGAACCTGAATACCTGAATTCACATTCTTTTTTTTTTTTTTTTTAGAAAGAGAAAGAGAGAGAGAGAGAGAGAGAGAGAGAGAGAGAGAGAGAGAGAGAGAGAGAGAGAGAGAGAGAATAATATTTTAATATTTTTTTTTTAGTTTTTGGCGGACACAACATCTTTGTTGGTGTGTGGTGCTGAGGTTCGAACCCGGGCCGCACGCATGCCAGGCGAGCGCGCTACCGCTTGAGCCACATGCCCAGCCCAATGAATTCACATTCTTAAACTCCACTGGACTCCAAAGCAGCAATGACTGAAGTCAATTCCAACACACTGTATTCATGCCCCACTTACTACCTTCTCAATGTGTGATTAATAGATAAATCACCAGAAAGACTTTTGAGTGTTCTGGGACTTCACGAAGATTTCCTTGTCAGTAGGGGTCCCCAACAACATGGCATTTCTGCCCCGCCTCTGAGAGGTTCAAGCCACACCTCTGGCCTTAAGGGCCAGATGGGAACTTAGGGCTGACAGGGGTGCTCTTGTGCTTCTGCAGGCCAAGGGTCTCCGGTGACATGAATTAGGGCTCCTGTACTCTGCCCAGAGGCCCTTCCCAGGTCTACCCTCTTCAGTGGGACAGCCCTGCCAAACTTGAGGAAGTCTGCCATGGCCTCTGGGACATCCCCTCCCAGGCTCAGCGGTGGCTTCAAAATCCTTCACTCCTGCAGGCTGCCCCTCCCTAACATTCCAGTGTGGTTTCCAGCTCACCCAGAACCTCCCCATCGCCCCACAGGTACCAGCCCTGTCCTCACAGGGCACCCACGTTGACACTGCTCTCTCTGAGCAAATGATTATGAAAGGACCCACGGCTGGCTAATAATTGTCACACAGCATGGCTACTGCTAGGCAGCTGTGCTGGGGCAACCTACCCGGTGCCCTCTTCTCCTCAGCCAGTGGTGTGAGGTCCTCCTTCACCCTGGGGTGTGCTGCACCGCCCTCGGAAAAATGCAAAGCCCTCGCCACCCCAAACAGGATTCTGCACAGCAGGGAGGGTTCACTGCCCTTCCAACTGGTCAGCCTGTCCTTCCCAAGCAGGCTGATAAGGACTGGGGTCGGGTGCTACCCTGTGAGAGGATTTGGGGAGGGGAGATGCACACCATGCACGCATGCACATCAGTAAGCCTGGAAACCCAGGCGCAGCGCAGGTCCTAGGGAAGGCCGAGATGGCGGCACGGGCAGAACCATTTTCAGGTTAGTAGTTTTGACATGGGTTCATTTTCTGCAAATGCTTTTTCCTACTCACATGGACACCTTCTAAAAGAGCCAGTGGAGGTGTTTCTTGGAAAAATGCAAGCCCTCTATCACCCCAAACAGGATTCTGCATAGCAGGGAGGGTTCACCTCTCCATTTTCCAGATAAGGATGATAAATCAGAGATGGTCCATAATTTTCCTGAAAGCTATACAATAGCTAAGTGCTAGGAGCCAGACTTGGGACAAAGGCCATCCAGGGTACATGAGTGTGGCCAGGAGCCCACCCCCTCATTTTAAGGGACCTCAAATTATAGGTCTGTCTTCTATTTAGAGTGCAGATAGTCACCTAAATGCAATATAAGAGTCTCTCGTTCAACCAGCTAGTACATTAAGTCTATCTAAACATTCATTTTCTAATGTGAAATGAAGTTTTTTTCTATCATTTATGTCTGTAGCACTTAATTGGAATGCAGAATACTTCTGCTCACCTGAGTCTCCTCAGCAGGTGTGATTTCTATTTGAAGGAGGAAACGGAGGGTCAGAGGGCTTTGTAAATGTGTTCAAGGTCCCAGGGGCAGAGCTTGGGGACTCTCAGGCCACACTCTACCCACCTCATAGGTCTCCGTTCCCAGGCTTCAGGAATACAGTGCTTTCCTAACTGACCAGTCAAGATGCAGTGGTCAGTTCACGTGGAAGGACAGGAGGAAAGGTGGCAAACCCACACCTTCCAGGTGGGCTCTGCTGTCAGACATCTATGTTCAAATCTGAGTCTGCCAGGAACCAGCTGGTGGGCGGGTGCTTGGCCTTTCTGAGGCCAGGTTTCCTCCTCTGTGGAATGGGCTAGCAGCAGACCCTACCTCACCAGGTGACTGTATGCTTATGAGTACACACACACACACACACACACACACACACACACACACACTGCTTAGCACACAGAAAGCACTCCATCAATGTTAGCTGTGGATGGTGATGATGACAATGACAACACAACCCCACCTGTCCCATGCACACTGCTGTGCACATTCATGACAGGTCCAGCTTTGCTTCACTGTGGATCCTACAGCTAGGTGTGGTTACTGCTTCTCTGAAACAGAAGGGTTTCCAAAGTAAGCAAAGAAAGGGCCTCACAATCGCTAGACTGGAAGAAGGAAAATCTCTCCAGGCCCTTCCTCTGTTTGGCTCAAGAGTTTGACATGGTTTAGGCAGCAACTTAGCTTCCTAGCCCACTGAAGACAAGAAGAAACAAATGCAAGTAGCACGGTGGCTGAGCACCCTGAGAACTGCCAGGGGACCCTAGGGAAGAGGGCTGGAGGAGAGGGTGAGGGGCCGTCAGGGATGGGCCACCAGCTCCTCCTGCACTCCTACTTTCGATGCAGCCCATGAAACAGGGACAAAAGGAACACCACCCACTGATGACATTGGTCAGTGGTGCATAGTGCCATCGGGAGCTGGGAAGGGGCCCATCATGTGCCACTTCCCTCTCTTCCTGGTACAAAAGTAGTCAGTATTCAGAAAGGATATTCCCCTAAAATCTCCCTGCAAGTCCAAGTTGCCCAATGAGCCAGGGGCAGGGTATGAAGCTATGTGCAGAGTCTCGATTTCACTTTCTAAAGCAAAGCTACTCAGTTCCATGGAAAGGTGCTTATCTGAGGCCAAACCACAGCAAAACCCTAGTTCACCAGCAGCACGCTTGGGAGGAGTGTCAGGTTGCTCCCAGACCAGGAAGCCCATGAGGGTATCTGTGCCATGTCAACAGAGCAGGGAGAGGCTGTGTCATACCAGATCCAGTCCTACTAATGGACACTCCCAGTGTGTTCCCATCTGCTGGTGGGTCAGGTGAGTGAGCACCGGCTGGAAAGAATGTGATCATCTCTGTGGGGGCTTCAAAATCACTCCCATGCTTCAACTGACAGCACTGTGCCCTCCTCTGCACCAGGCAGAACAGATGGGGACAATTAAAGTCCACCGAGGACTCCAAGTGCCTCTCCACAGTAGAGGTGCTGAGCGCCTAGGGCAAGGCGCAGGCACCTGCTGTGGGAGTCCTTGCAGACCCAGACATGGCCACTGAGCCCTGCATGTGTGCACATGAGTGTGCATATCTGTGTAAGAGAACAGAGAGCCCAGTTTCAGGAAGAAGGGCATGTTTTAGTTAGTATTCACCAGTGCAAAATGAACAAAGGTGGGGTGGGGTGGGGGGGCTCGTGTGGCACCCAGTTGGGTGGGTGGGTGGGTGAGGTGGGGCCGCCTCTGGTGGCCATTCTCTGGAAAGCCTTCCTTCTACCCACCCTCCTAATGGAAGTGAAACAAATTCTGAAACAAATTCTGAAACTCTTCTTTGACTTTGCTCTGAACACGTGGCTTTGTGTTTTCATGAAATTTATGGAAAAATCTATTCCCATCTGAAGGGCTTTCACAATCACTTTCTAGTAAATAGCCAGAAAACAAATGCTTTCCTGCTATTTTTCGTTCTTGAAATATCTTCCTGACCTGGTCTTACTTTACTGGGCTTTTTAATTTTCTGGACACCAAAATAACAACGAGCGTGGCTGGTGAGCAGAGGGACAGCCTTGCCCCACTTACGTCCCTCTGCCCTGTTATTCTTCAAAGCCTGACAGTCAAGGGCTTCGTTCCTGTGGCCTGACTTCAGGTGCTGAGATCACCCCACAAGATGGCACTGCTGGTCCTCTCAGGGCTCACAAGGCTCAACGCTACCCCCAGGATGACAGGAACCAGGTGTCCCCTGCTGGCAAGCATGTCCTTTCTCTCTAAGGAGTCCCTTAATTGTCAAGTGAGTCTAACTGAAGGTGAAAAACAAAAACAAAACCTCAGCATAAATGCTTTAAGTACAATTCTAAACCCAGGAGAAAAGACTCTGGAACCCAATTCCTTCCAGATTTGATATCTGGAATTTATAGTGTTGTTCAAAAGAGCCCTAGTAAAAAACCTTGGCTGGGGTGGAGCTTGTGAGCTTTGTTTAGTCTGGTTCAATGACATTGGATTTCCAGTGAGAAGATGGTGCTTTGAGACACCAAAATCCCAGTCTTCAGATCCTCCAGTGAAGGGCCCGTGACCCAGCAAACCAGCTCAGCTTTCTTAGTGATCCACTGCCTCCTGCAGAGGGGGGAGAGGCTGCTTCCTTCAACAGGGCCACAAATACACAAAGTCTAACCCTGCTGGTTCCCGAGTGTCTCCAGATGAGCAGAGGCCGGTTGCCACTGGGAGGACAGTTCTTGCCTGGGTTCTAAAACACTCCTCCCAGGTGCTTGCCTAGCTGTTGATGGACACTCAAAACCTCACCGGCCCCCTTCTGCAGCTAGAGAAGACTTGAACCCCCTCTCCTGAGTATGGGGTGTTCACAGCTTGCAGTAGAGATAGGGTCCACCCTCCTCATGGTGAGGAGGAGGTAGGCACCTGCTGTGGGAGTCCACGCAGACCCAGACATAGCCACTGAGCCAGCTGTCTTAACAGGTGCTGGGATCTTCATTGTACCCATGGACATAGTTCCAGAGCTGCTTTCTCTCTTGACAACCAGAGAGTTTGACTTGGGCTTTCCCCACTCCTTCTTCCCTCTGCTGTCACCTAGTCCCCTCCTTCCCTGGATGCAAAGAAGACAAATGATCACAGTATGTGTTCTGGTTACTTATCTTGCATCTCACAGATTTAATACAGTGATGGTCCAGGGCCACTGTGGGCCTCTACCTCCATCCCTACACGGAGGAGAGGACGTCCTGACAGGTGAGGGCGTAAGGGCTTTTGCCTAGCAGTTCTGCTGCTGCCCCTGCAGAGTGCAGAGCATCTGAAGCCCAGAGGAAAGCCCCATGCAGTGGTGCATTTGAGAGCCTGGGCTTTGGAGACAGAGAGCCCTGGGTCCGCACAAGAAGCTCCTCTGTGCTCAGTGTCCATCTGTAAAATGGAAACAACACCCGATTCATAGAATATTTGGGAGTTTTAATGAAATAACATTTTTACTTTGCTTAGAATGAACCTCTATTGACAAGCTCATATTTAGTGGTAATAACTGAATTAACTGACTGTATAAAGTCAGTCTAGAGCTGGGCATGGTGGTACATGCCTGTAATCCTAGCCACTTGGGGGCTGACGCAGAGGGATTCCAAGTTTTCTAAGGCCAGCCCTGGAAACTTAGCAAGATCCTCTCTCAAAAAACAAAATAAAATAAATAAAATAAATAAATCAAAAGGGCTGGCGAGGCAATTCAGTGGTATAGAGCCTCTTGGTTCAATTTCCAATACTGGGAAAAAAAAGTCTAGAAGTTGCTAATTTTTCTTCTAAATTATAATTTGAGAATGATTTTTTTTCTCCTTTCTTTTCTCCCTTCCTACTTCCTTTTCTCCTTCCCTTTTTTCCTGGGGTGGCTAAAGAATTTTGGGGTATCTTAGAGCATCTCTGAGGAACACGAGGTTGCCCACATTGAGTTTTCTCTCCTTTGTTCTAAGCACCATGGGTACCACAGGGTGGGACTGGAGGTATTTCAGTGAGAAAAGATCCCTCAGTGCCACAGAATTTGGATTCCTCTGTCCCCACCCCCATCCTGTGTGTCCCCAACAATATATCCCCACTAGCACACGGCAACAGCCTCAGTAAATGTGCCAGAGAGGATCATTTTTAGGGAGCTGTTAGGGAGGCTAAGATCAAAGGCAAGGCTCCTGTTTAAAAATGAAGCCATTCTGTGCATGTGTTTTACCAAGTAGCAGTGCAGAAGGAAGACGGTAGATGCTGGGGGTGGGGTGGGGAGCCCCCTGCTGCTCTGCTCTACTGCTAAGCTGCTGGAAGACCCCTGCCAGTGGCCGCCAGCCCCCAGCCTACAGGTGTCTCTGGGATGCTGGGGAAGGCTCCCAGGCCTGGCTGGGAAGCGTCTGCTCATAACACAGCGAGGAACAAGTTGTGTGGTCGTTGGACAGTCTGTATGACCATGTTACATGTATTAAAACTTTACAAGTTACTCAATTTCAGTAAGTACCACACTTAAAGTGATTCCATCTTTTATTCTGAACACATTGATGTTTTAGGCTCCTTCCTTTGAATTTCAATTATGAGGAAGTGCTGGTGAATAAGCCGTGCTTATTAGACAGCTGGTGAAAATCAGAGCATTAATCGTTCCATCTTGAAATGGGAGCTTCAGGTTCAAGGGTCATGTTTTACAATGGTTTTGGGGAGGAGGGTATCCCCGGTTCAGAATGCAAAGTGTGTGGTTAGTACAAGACAGCTATTACGGCTTAAAAAGGAGAAGGATTACGTAAGTAGAAAAATTTCACAAGACAACTGCTAATAAAATTCCTATTAGAAAGGACATGATAATCAAATATAGACACTGAGAATCTCATTCTCTGCATCTCATCCCATCCCCAGAAGTACAGGTGGCTGGCTTTAAATGAGACAGCTGTCACTAGGTTTTTGCACAAAACTCAGAAATAAAAGAAGAGAAAAGCGATTTCCCTGCTCTCATATGCCTTCAGCTGCTCTCCTGGTGGCAGGAGTGTGCATCTAGCAAGGGGGAAGCTCAGCCGGGGAGGGTGAAGCTCAGCTGGGCCAAAGCCCAGCACACTGAGCAATGGAGAGAGCTTTCTGGCTTCCCTGTAGCTGGATCCACGGGACTGTACCTGTAACCCCCCTTCCATGTGCCTGGGGAGGGGCTTGGTGACCTGGGAGAGCAGCTCTGCCCAGATGGCAGATGAGCTGCCGACAGCAGTGGTCTCAGGATGTGCAAATCCAACAGCTGTCTGATTGGAAAGGCCAGTTCTGGGGACCACCTCAGACCACATCCAGTGCTCAAGCCTTTTCTGGAATTAGCAGAAGGGGAGCAGAGTCAAATATGAAGGAAATCAAACCCCACCAATTCTGCTTCCTTTCAACAGCAGGTGGTGGGGAGGACTTCTGTTTCATCCAGGAGCCCATGTGCCCTGGATGTTCAGAGCAAGCAGTGATGGCGGAGCAAGGAGCACAGCAGAGGGACTGCAGGCAGACTAGCACCAGGCCACTTCAGCTGCGGGGTCTGAGAGCACTCAGAGCACGGAATAAAGTCTCTACCCCCTGATGCTCTGATGCTGAGTCAGCACGGGTCAGTTAGTACCTCTGTCCTCTGCACCAACACACCATACAGGGTTCTGGGCTCAGGGCTGGGGTGAGGACATGGACTGCTCCTGAAAGGCCCTTTGAGAGGCCAGTGGGACAGCTGTGAGGTTTGCCGGAAGCTGGCGTGGGACACAGGTCATCAGGATTTTCTAGGAATAGGGTTGTCCCTGTGTCAGTGTGGACAGCATTTGTCACAACCAAGAGGAAACTGTCCTTATGGGTGGGAAGAACTTCCACAAGTCCGAGCCTCCTCTGTTGAGAGTTAATTCCCTCCATCCAGGGCACCACACAGCATCTCTTTAAACTTCTCAAATGAGGGTTTCGGGGGAGGAGTGAAGGAGCGGGTCACGGGCAGAGCAGGCATCAAGCCATGCACCTCATCCTTCCTGCTTCCCCACGCTCCCTGAGGGGCTGCCCTGGGGCCTCTCCATGCTTCCCAGAGGACAGCCAGGTCCCATCTTACCCATGGGACAGTCAACCTGCCTTGTTATCTACAAAGTGAGGAGGCAGATGAGAGCTGGAGGGGCAGTCCCACAGGGGGACGTGAGACCAGGGCTAGGAGACAAAAGACGAGTGTTCTAACCCAGAGCCAGACTGGAACTCCTGGAACTTCAGCTTCCTTCCTGAATCAAGGAGCCAAGCATCTCCTCTGGAGCTTGCAGGAAGGAGTTTGGGGAAGGTCAAATGAGCTCCCAAACATTAGGTTTGTAGCACATGCAGTGTGGCTCAGGAAGAGACCTGTTAGTAAGTGACATGTCAGTGGAAACAGTTGTAGAGGTGAAATGAGAGTGTGGGGACAGCAGGACAGGATGAAGGCTACAAACGTCAGAGCAGACAGGCACTGTCCTTAGGTGTTGAGGATGCTCTCAGTTTGCGCTCGGGCTCTGGGACCACAGGGTGAAACTTCCCATTGCTCTGCAGACAGGATGGGATGAGCAGTGCCCTGCAGGACACTGAGGAGCTGAGATGCACCCTGCCACAGGATAGAGAGGGGACCTGGAGGCTGGACACGACTTGCTTCCAGGGAACGACAGGGCTAAGTATACACTCACAGTTAAGAAGTCGGAGGAGAACTTATATTTATAGATCTCACTTTGAGATCATGTGTGTGTTGAGACCCCCGACACTGGAAACTTCTGGCATGGGCCAAAAGACCCACTGTCCCAATCCCAGCCTGGCTATTGTGAGCAGAGGGGAGAGCAAGAAAAGTATGGGTGTTTTTCAGAGAAGTTTGGGAACAACCACTGGCCATCACCAGCCAAGGCCATAAAGATGACTGACCTAGAATGTAAACTAAGTTTGGGGCCAATGGAGGAGCTGGAAGGAGGCAGGGGGTTGTGTTGGGGAAGGGCATTTTCAGTGGCATGCCCTACCTGGCGCTGTGGAGCCCAGGACACAGCAATCAGCATGAGAGGAACCTGTGCCCGCCATCACCTATGCTGTGCCTGTCCATCAGATACCTTCTCCAAGCAGCCCTCGGGCCTGCCACAGAGCTAGGTGCTGCAGGCTCAGTGGCTGACAACACAGATGGGCCTGCCCTGCTGGAGCCTAACTGGAGCAGGGTGCTGGGCTCCACAATGGTGTGGACTCAGGGCAGCCCTGACCTGCTCTGCCTACTCACCCAGGGCCCCCGTGTCTCTGGATCACATGCTACTTTTCAGGTAACGCCACTGTCTTGCATTCTGCCCTCCAGGACCAGAATACACTGCCTGCCATCTACCGGTCCTTGTGTAGACAATGGGAAAGAACGCAGAGACTAGCACTGTCCCAGAAAACCTGCTGTGTGGCCTGAGCTCTGGAATAGCAGGCTGTGCCTGTGCTGCCCTGTTCTGAGCATCCAGGGAAGGACCCAGGGAGAGGCAACCCCAGGAGGAAAAGCAGGGAGTCTGGCTGGGGCACCTGGGTGCACGGCCAACACCTGAAACGTCTGTTTATGATGAAGACTTCTTTTTCCAAGAAAATAAAGGGCATTGTGTCTAAAATGAGCTGCCTGGGCAAAGCCCTCAGAGAAGCTGATTGTATCTCTGCTGCTTGTTCTGCAGGGAAGGTGAGGAGGGAAAACAAGGCTAGCTAGAACACTGTGTAAAGGCAGTGAATTCTGTCATGCATGAAGAGCGTAAGACAAACCAGCAGTTCTTTTCAAGTTCAAGATTCAATTTGTTGCTTTTCCTGAGCATTTGCCTCAAAAGGTACCAATTTGAATATAAAGAAAACACCAGCATCTTTATGGTTCAATAACAGGGCTTAACGATAGTCCTAAAATGGTGATCAGGGACACAAGTACAAACATTTTTCTGCACTGTAGTTTCAGAATGATTGCAATGGCAGATGGCATTTGTATTTGTCTTCCACGCTTTTCTTAAAAAAAAGACAAAAAAAAAAGACAAAAAAAAAGACAACAAATGACCTGCTGTTTCTCCTCTGACCAGTAGAGGGAGACACTTCACTCAGGGAGACAGATATAGGCCTCAAGTGTTCTGCAGGTTAGTCATAGGATTCCAATTCCCAGAGTAGCTGGGTTCAGGTAGCTGTCCTCTGTCCTGGTATAATTACTGATAGTACCTTCTTTCTCTCTCAAAGGTATTCCAGACTACACATGCTGTTGCAGTCACTCCAGCTTGAGACAATTCCAAAATGATCCTCAACTTTACCTGGGCTCTCAAGAGTTTCACTTCTGATGGGAGAAATGTTGGCATTCCCTCTGCCTGGCACAACCTTAATGTTGGAGGCAGCTGGGGCACCAGCTTCAAAGGCTGGCTCACTTCTTAACTTTCCACAGTCTCCCCTGATCCTCCCAGGGCAGACCTTTCCCAGCTGTGTGGCTACAGGAACTTCCCACTTCTGCTTGCCTGGCTCCCCTTCAAGGTCAAGAACAGGGTGGAGTTTGCTGTATGCCTAGCATCCTGCCTGACAGATGCTCAACAAATGCTGTTAGCACCATGAGCATGGCTGGCCAACGAGCCTTAGCTTGGTATAAGTTTGCAACAGCGGCCAGGGGGTGAATTCACCAGGATGGCTAACCCGAGCCGTTTGTAGCTCCCTTCTTAGAAATGAAACTCCCTGTGCACAGTGAGCCTGAAAGCACTGCAAGAGAGTCATCAGATGTATGTGGGTTTATTTCTGTTGACTAACAATTTGGCAGAGCTGGATCCACTGGTGATGGGGCACTGCCTTGGATTTCCCAAGCAAAAGGGCTCTTCCTGCAGCTTTTGCTGGACCTTGAAGATTTCCAACAGTTTTTCTCCCTCTTAAGAGGGAGCCCAGGCTAAGATGTACTTCTTCAAACAGTCTCAAGTTAAACTTGAGAATTATGATAGAACCAAGTTCAATCTTAACCAATGAGGTCACTTAGCTGGGGGCAGGTAGGGAAAGAGGGTGTGCACCTTATCAAAGACCCTTCCAAGAGACTGAATGAGTACATTTAATGGGGGAAAAAACTCCAACCGCTTTCCATGTGGCAACTCCAGGCAGTGGTGACAGCACAACATTCCTCGGCAGGACTCTCGCCATATTTCCCAAACATCTGGAATGGTCCAGAAGATACAGGGGCAGACTCAAAGGCAGCTCGTCCTGTAAAGAGCTCAATGTGTTCTCAGTGTGTGATGCCACTCATGACAAACAACCCAACTCAATGCAAAAGGGACCACAGCCCCGCGGGCATTCTCACAGGACTAAGACCTCCTGCCACAATTCTCACCCCTAGCCAGGACCACCTCGGCTTCTTCAGCCTGAAGGATGCACACCTTAATTTTAAAAGTTCTCCTTATCCAGGGCCAGCCAGATCATCACGTGTAACTCCTAGGAAACAGGCTATTTCCCTTGACTTCCTTTTCTCCACGAGCACAGCTAACAGGAGCGAGGCACCCAGAGCTTGTGGGAATGACTCTGGGGCTGAAGGCCACTTAGGAAGGGTGCTCCCCAAGTAGAGGGCGCACGTGGTGGACACAGTAGGGCTTTCCCAGGTCTCTAAGCTGCTGTAATTCACGGAACACAGGTGGCTATTAATTCGCAGGCTGAGACCTGAGACTGGCTGTCTTCCACAGAGCTGTGGCAGCCCAGGGAGGGCAGGGGCCCTCTGATTCCTGCGAGTAGGTCTATTTACTGTACACTGGGTGACTTCAACTCAGGGACAAATGTGCAGGAATCTATCTGAGAATTCTGGAAGCATCATTTCAAGGGAGTAGCCCAGTGAACTTAGCTCCAAAAAGACTCTTTCCTTTATTAATTAAAAGAAACAGACAGAAGGACCCACAAGGGATAAATAAATTATTAAGCTATTAAGACGTTGCTATAAATATGCAATGGTGATTCAATAATTCATAATGGACTAGTACAACGAGATTCTTAGGTTTCACAAAGCATCACTGCTTTGGCATAGCCAGCTTCCTGGGGCATGGGCCAATTGCTTCTCTACCCGGGGTGCAGGGGTGCCAGGGAGCCTGTGGCGGGGGCAGAGCAAGGCCTTGCTGTGTGATGTTTCCTGTAGTGTGGCTTGTACTCTACGAGCTTCTGCTTGATCCTGTTTCCTGTTTTGAAAGTGCTGATCTCTACTCACTAACCTGACTTCATGGACTGCCGGTGGGTGACAACCTAGTTTGAAGGAACAGGTTAAAGGAGCTTCCACTTCCTATGTAATCATATGCAGAGAGTGATGTCACTGGGGCTCTGCAGGTCAGTTCTTATGCTGCAGGTCTGTCGCAGAAATGGGGTTTAGGACAACAATCAACAGTGTTCTTAGAATCTGTGACCAGACACATTGGAGCACAGGGGATCACATGTGCTTCTCAGGAGGGGAATCATTTCTCCAACAGACTCAAGCCTTATTTAGCTGAATTTCACTAATTTGAAATTTGTGCTCATTGATTTAAGGTCCATAGACAACACAAACAAGATGGAAGAATATTAAAATCCCCCAAGAAAACAAGGTTGGGAAAACCCAACAATATTCTGTAGTGAAAGCTTATACACAAATAATTGATGTGCTTATTACAAATAATTCTATTTGTACATTGAATCATGCATCCTGTAAGAGGAATTTACTGGGCCCCTCTGCTAGACAAGTCTGAGCCATGGTGTGATCTGAAAGTAACACCACATTTCCTTATAAATATTTAATAATTTGGATTTTTAGAAAGCAGATCAAACTACCATTCACTATAATTAATACAAGATGGCGAGGTTCTACAGCACAAGGGCATATTTCATAAACGTTTCTAAGTTTGCTATTCAGAATACGCACACGTGTCCTATAAAGACCCCTAGGAATCGCCTGCCATGGAAGACAAACAGGAGCCCAATCCCAGCACCCAGTGGGCAAGGTGCAGCTCCAGCCTGTGCACAAGACCCGGACCCAGCACACGAGGGAAGCAGGAAAGAGGTGAATAAGCCCCACTGGAGAGGTTTGATGAGGGTCCTGTAGCCCAGGTGGGCTCATAAACATTCCTCTGGGCTGCTTCATGGTCGGGTGGGTTTGGCAGGTGTGGGTTAAACAGGATGTGCGGCCTTCTCTCAGGCAGGCACACCCCTTGGCTGGGTTCTAAGCCCTGCACCCTCAGAGGATTTGTGTCGGTGACCCCTGGCCAGAACTTTTCATCAGAGTGCTTGTCATAAATGGCTAAGAAAGATGTCACACAACAAAGAACATGCCCACACTCCACAAGGTGGTGACAGGGCTGTGTTAAAGAAGCTGAGTCACCTGTATATACCATGTCCCAGGCGATGCCTCAAAGGGAACAGTAAGGTCTGCTGCCCCAAATTCGTCAGCGTTTTTCTCTTATTCATTAGGGCAGTAGGTCAAGCAGAGCTCTAGGACTTAGGCATCAGCACTGATTCACCCAGGAAAACGAATTGCATATTCTGAAGCCACACCCAGACACCTCCTTTGGAATCTTAGGGGCCAGTGACCTGCTTTGAGCCAGCCCCTGGTGATGCTGGTGTGGCCCAAGGTCGAGAATCTGGCTCTGCTTGGAGGGTCCAGTGCCCACAGGAAGGGGCAGTCCTGGGCGGCCTCTACCACTTCCACCTTTAGAAACAAATCAGGGAAAAGCCAGTACCCAGGGCCGGGCAATGAGAAAAACAAGGAAGTACTTTTCAGTTGCCCTCCTTCCCAGCCCTTTCTAGAGAAATCCAGTCCTGAGGCCCTGGGTGGAGCTGAGCAAATGTGTTTCAGAGCCTGCTGCTGGCCAGGTGCCATTCACAGAGAGCCTTGGCCAGCCTCGATCATGGAAAATCCTATGGGAGGACATGACAAGGCTCAGAGCGTTGCAGACTCTCCAGGTAGAGTTTATCTGGCAAACACCACCCAGCAGCCATGGCAGACATGAGCAGGCCCCTGCTCTCGCCCTACGCTAAGCCCTGCACCAAGGTCCTCCTGGGAATCGGGTCCACGGTCACAACACCAGACAACACTGAAGGGACTGTGGGAGATTCTTAGGGGGATCAGAGTGGCCGATGGCTCTGTGTGGAGTCATGCTGCCTTTGTCACTGGGTCTGGATACCTAGTTGGATAGCAGGGAGCACGAGAAAGCTCAGAGAGGAAGGCAGAGAGGGACCAGCCTGGAGGACGGGCCAGTGGCCAGGCAACATATAGAGAGTGGGGCCAGAGAAGCATCTCCAGGGAGGACAAATGCACGCAGCCTTCTGGGGACGATGGTGGCAGCGGGTGGTCTTACTCTGCAGCCTGAGCCTGGCACAGCTGGGTATGGGCAGCTGGTGGTTTCCACGGGAGCCTGGGCCCTGCCCTGGGGAAAATGCCCAGGTTGGACGGCCAGTGTCCCAGCTCCAGCCCCTCCCAGGGTGACACACATGACCCCTGAGGACAGGTGGCCTGCTGTAGAGCACAGCCCTTGTCCACCCGTCTCATGGCTTCCCCTGACCTACGCCAGAGCTGGCGAGGATTCTGCGGTGGGGACTCTGTGGTGGGGAGGTAGGTTAAAACACACCCGTCAGCACACCCAGGCTTAAAGGCTACTCAGCGCTCCAAAGAAGCCAGGAAGGGGCGTGTCACCCTGCTGGGCGCTCAGGAGCTGGGGTCAGGAGGAGCTGGGGTCAGGAGGAGCTGGGGTCAGGAGGTGGGAAGGGGAAGGCTTGCGCATTTTACCCGTTGGGAAATGGCCCCGTGCCAGGGCTGGAGACACATGATGGCTGAGGCCCACTGAGGCCCCAGCGGCTCCCACCCCACAGGGCCCCAGAGTGCACACAGGCCGAAGAGGAACTGAGATGAGCAACCAGCTCAGGAATGGGGATTCCCACTAAGGGAACCGCAGAGCACCTGCTGTGAGGCTTACTTGAGTCACCAGACTATGACTGGTTACAAACATCTAGACTTTTTATCACAGGCACAAGAATCCCCTACACACAGGGCTGCAGGCGCACACACACAGTGGTGTGTGTGTGTGTGTGTGTGTGTGTGTGTGTGTGTATGTGTGTGCATGCGCATGAACGTGTGGGTTCATGTTGGGGGAACTCTGGGGCAAATGAGAAGTGGGTATGGAGGAGGGGCAAATGGATTTTGGTTTGGGACAATCCAAGCAAGATGACTTGGGCATGCGTGTTGGGGTGTAGCCAGCAACGTGCTGCCACAGGGCAGTAATGGGTGCGAGATGCACAAGGGTTCTCTGCAGATGCACTGCCTGGAAAGCTGAAGTGGAAAGGAGATCCCTCTGAGCATGTGTGAAAGGACAGGGGACAGAGAGGAAATGTCATGTGGCTGATCAGGAGCAACTGAGGGTGTTGGTTAAACATGAGTGAATGTGGGACTCAACCCCTTGAATATTCAAAATCTTTAAACATGAAAGAAATCCTACCATGGGTACATGCTTCCAGGCTTGAGGACAGGGCAGAGGACAGGGTTACACTCCTTTGCACGTTGAAAGGCGCAGTGAGGGCTGGGCAGAACCAGGACTCAGCATGGCCACTGTTCCTACAGCTGCTCTGGGAGGTGGACGGTCTCCCACAGGGGTCAGTCTGGAGCCTTTGCGTTCATCATCCACAGAGGCCTGAGGATGGGTATCAGGGACCCCTCATCATCCGGGGAAAATCCCACCAGTCTGCATGTGTGTTTTCCATCCGTATTTGCAATGGAAAACATTAATTTAGACTGGCAGTGAGCAGATTTGCCAAGAGCCTCTTAAATGAAGACGTAGGTTCTTTCCTCAGAGGAGATACTCATGGGGCTCAGAACCATCAGAGCTCCACGGAAATCCAGACCTTAGGAAAGCTGTCTGATGTCACAGAAAATCAGAGGAGACCTGATAGGAGTTTAGACATGCATGCTTTACTACAAAATGTACCAAGACATAAGGACACATCACATCTAACACATCCAAAAGTAGAACCCAGGGCACCCAGGAACCAGGCGGGGGAACCGACTAACGACCAATTGACCATCCCTACGTCTCTGCTTCCCCCAACACCTCATTGGTACTTGGCATTCCCTCTTGCTAAGAGATAGTAGCTCAGTTCCTACTTTAGAAGAGAGGGAAGGAGGGCCACACCTAAGACACTGCAGAGGCTGAAGAACTGTCATCAGACGTCCCATGGAAGCGTGCTGCTGTACCCCACCCTGTGGCAACCTCCTGCGGTAACAGAAATGCTGGCTGAAGTCCAAGGCTCAGGATGGCAGTGGGAGTAACTCTCCGGCCTGTCCACTACTGACACTCAGCCATGTCCAGGGCCACTCGAATGCCTGGCCACACCTGCTCCAATCCACCCACAGGGACACAGAGCAGAGGCTGGATCAGTCCTGGTTCCCAACTCAGTGCATGTTGGCCTGGAGAGACCCCCACACGCTGGCTTTAACAGGCAGCTCCTGAGGACCTAGCAAATGGCCTTGGCCTTCTAAAATAGCTGCTGCGTGACTTCTAGGTAAATAGCACCCCTCCAAAGTAGCAGAAGGATGCTATGAGTAAACGCAATGGTGGGAGGCAGTGGGTTAAGGAAGGCCTCAGGAAAACCAGGAAGTTCGGGCAGGTTGCTCTCAGTGGGTGGAAGCCGGAAGCCTCCTTCACCCTCCGCCTCACGGCGGGAACGCATGGTGGAGTTTCAGCACCAGCTATTTATCACCTTCTGCACATGTCAGCTTGTAACATGTAACAATTAATTTGATGATCCCAAACTGGGCCTGACAGGACGCCTTGATGGTTCCCTGGGCCTAGATTTAGCAGAGATACACACCCTTGCTGATTTCTCCCGCAGAGGATGCTGGCATCAGCCCAGGGCAGCTTTCCTTCATCCCAGTCCTCTCGCCTGGGGACGCCTCCTATCGACCTGCTCCTTGTTCCTAATCGCATGGCCAGTGTCAGGACACACGGGCTGTCACGGGCGTCTACTGACCACTTAACAGTTTAGAGGCAAAGAGGACATGAGGGGGAGAAACAGAAATTGAGTGCTGTCAATGGAGAATCAGAGGGAAACAGGCTCAAACTGTGGTTTGCAAGGAGCAAAGCAAACCTCTGAGATCTAGATATCCGTAGGCAGCAAGAAAAAATAATATTATCCAGCCCTTCTCCCCAAACTAACTCTAAACTGTTGACGGCATGGTGGCTGGCCATTGTCTGCCATACCTCACCTGGACCCAGATGCCATGGGAATGCCACCCTAATGAAAACCACTGGGGTTGGTCCTCAGCTCCTTCCTCACAACCCTTTAAGACCATCCTGGGGAGGATGACACAGCAGCCACCATCAGCAATGCCCTCCCCAAACCCGCCACCCAGTGACTGACGGCGCATGCCAATTTTCTCCTGAAATTACTATTCCCCAGCATGCTTTAGGGAGTGCAGTTAGGAAGGAGCACACAGAAATGGGTATCAATCACAGGAGCCGCTGAGCCAGGCGCTCAGTGCTCCATGTACCGAGAAATCCTCTTTACACGTCTTTATGCTTCTGGCCATTGCGGCCGCAAAGTCCCAGCCATTAGAAGGGACAGGCATCTTTCAGAGCCGTGTTCCCTGGTGAAATGAAATGTCAAAGCCAAGGAAATCCAGACAGACACGCCTTGCTTACTTGCTCTCTCTCTTCCCTCTTGCCATCATGTTCTCCTCCAAGAGAGTAAGTTATTAAAGATAAAAAGCCAAATATTTAGTTCCTCTAAAACAGCATTTGTGACAGACTTATGCTGACAGAGGGGGACAGATATGGTATTAATAGTCCACAGATTAAAAAAAACTAGGAGAATGATAATAATCAGAGAAACTAATTCAACTCTCTCTCTACATATTTCTTTTTTTATCCTATAAATATAGTTTGGTTCATGCAAGGTCACTGGCCAGTGGTGGGACTGCCCACCTCAGGTCTTTCATCAGGAGTTTGATGGGGGGTCTTGCACTTCATTTACCCCATGCCTCGTAAGAAAAATGCAACCTACAGAACTTTGCAAATAATGCCAGCTGCTCTGGTCAGTAAGTAGAGACCAGGACTCTGTTTATTGTGAGTGAGCACCTGGGGAAGGCATAGCAGAGAGGTGGAGAAACAAGCAGTACGAGGACCAGGCAGGAGATCAAACAAAAGAGTCCTGAGCATTTTTAGTAAAGAAAAAGACAGCAGGCTCTAGTCACTAATTAACACATAGCACTCTCCAAGGAGAGGCTCCAGCCCAGGCTGCAGTCCAGAAAGCAAGAGAATAAAAGTGTGAAATCCAGATCCCCTCTCATTAAACGCCCTCCGTCTGCCTTGGCTATACATTTCATTATGGTCCTTATCTCCGCCCTCAGCAGTTCCCACAGACAGCCCCGAGTTGGCAGAGCTCCCCAGGCTTCTGAGAACAGGCTGGTCCATCTCGCTGTGCATCACGGGGCTGTTTGTCATCCCCAGCATTTGCCAAGTGTCTAGTTGGATGGTTACGGAAGCAAAGGTCAAAACACAAATGACGCGTTGTTTGGGTGCGGAAGAGAAAGAAAACATACAGCCCAAAAGTGAACTGTGAGGTTGGCTCAGTGCTTCCTGTGCTGCCCTACAATTGTTTCACAATCATCTCTGGTAAAAACCTTAAATTAAAAATACTTAAAGCACAGCACCTCTAATCCTGCATGACTGAAATAATTTTTGAACACCTACCTAGGACCTACCCTCCCACCAAAGCCGCGCAGGACCAGCCAATCTCAGTGAGGACTAGCCAGCTCTGGGGGTTTCTTGCAGACTAACTTCTCTTTTCTTATCTCCTTCAGCATCTAGTGAGGTTCACCCTCATTAACAGAAAACACACAAGAATGAGGCTGTTATTGATTCATGCTGTGCTTTTAATTCTTTTCATAACTTTCAGATTCTCATTTTTATCTCATCTTGTTTTTATCATAAAAGTCCTATAAGAGGAGCAGACACATGCATAAATCGGCTGCAGCCATGAAAACAGGTGCCACAGCCAGTGATTTACCTGAGCCCTGCTCCCCTCCCCCCAACTGCCTCCAGGCTTGTCCCAGGACCCTGGGGAGCCCAGGGCTCCTCCCCTAAGCTCAGGATGCTCCCAGACAAAAAGTGTGAAATGCACATTTCAGGAGGACTTGAGCAGGCTGACTTTTAGGGACTGTGTGCACCTAATTTGCTTAATTCAGGGTCATTACCAAGGTCTCTGATTAAAAAAAGAAGTTAGAAAGACCAACAGAGGAAAGGGCAGGGCTGTCTGGTTGCTTCAAGGCCATGCCCCTGGCAAACACTTTCCTTTTCTGGTTCCATTCCCTCAGGGATGTGGGGAGCTCAGGGACTCTAAGGAGGCAGGGCCCTTCTGGTCCCTGGGACCTGGGTTTTCAGTGCCTGTCACCCAGGAAGTGGGCACAGCCAAGCTCTGTAGGGCTGGTTTCCTCCCTCTTCCAGGAGAAGAAGGGTCCCACAGAGCTCGTAGGACCTGCCTTTCTTCTGTCCCAAGGGGGGGGGGTCCCTCTACCCAGCACCTGGCTCTGCCTTGCCACAGCTGGTCTGGTTCCTTTCTATCCACCCCCACATTTGACCCTGCAAAAGGAAAGACACTCTTCTAATTCCTTAGCAGCTCTTGTCGGGGCCCAGAGGTGCCACCCTTTCCATTTAAGGGTAGGGCCCCGCCCCCCACTAAAAGTCCTCTTGAATTCAGTAGCAGGGACTCATCAGGTTTTACTGACTCCAATTTCCTCTTTGTGCTTTCCCCTCCGGATTTCCTTTCTTGGAAGCTTCCTTGGGGAACCCCACTTTCTGGCCTTGAAATCGAGGTGGGGGTGTCGCTGTGCCCGCAGGCAGGGCCAGGCGTTTCCCTGGGATGGTCCTTTTGCTGGTTCTGGGACTCCTGGTGTGGCGGGTGCTGGAGAGGGGGCAGTTCCACAGAAGCAATGCCCCTGCACAGCATCCTGCACTGTCCTGGTACCTTGTAAAACCACAAGCCCAAGCTGACGATCAGAGACGGAAAATAACAGAAACTCCTGCATCTTAACTGAGCTTGGGTGGAAGCCGGTGCCTAGTAGTATACTCTACTAGCAAAAAGACCTCTGAATTTAAAATAGCAGGTAGAATTGCAGGTGTTCTTCTTAACCACACCCCCCAGTGCTTTAGAAAAGGACCACCAGCTGCTAGAAGAGAGATGGTGGGCAGGGGAGTGGCCAGAGTCTCTGCAATCCACACATTCAGACTGAAATATTATTTTTGATAGTTCGATGGATGACAATGGGCACTTCCTCAGCTTTCCACAGCAGATCTCCTTGACCATCAGTGGGGTTGCGTCCATACCCCTATAGGATGTGAAGACAAAGGAAGGCTAAGGATGAAAGCATTTGCCATTATTTGGCTTCTAGACTTTCAGAATGATGCTGAATTGCTTGTTAAATACCAGGACAATATTCTAACCTTCTCATTCCCCAAGGTCACACGAAGATGAGGCCTAAGCATAAATTCAACAGGCTGAATGTCACACATTTCCAAAATACAAAAAGTCCCATGGGGAAAAAAAATCCAGTTCTGCTCTATGAGCAGCTCTCACTCACACTGTCTCCCAGTTCCCCTCCAGAGCACCTATAAACATGGGGGTCGATCAGAAGAGTAATTTCTCAGCCACAACTAACAGGTAAGTTATTCACAAAGTGTTTCTTCCTTCTACAGAGACTGGGGTGCAGGCCTTAAAGCTTTGCTGCTAGTGTGGGTGGGGGGAGGCCCAGGCAGCACCACCATGGCCAGGCTGGAGAGAAGTAGCCCCAGGCCCTGCCCAGACCTGCTAGTGCAGAGCCTGAGTTTTGACCTGGTTCCCAAGTGATTTGCATTGAGAAGCTCTGCTCCCTCCTCAGTCACACAGAGGAGGCAGGTAATGCAGAGGTCAAGGTGCGGGCCAGGGACTCAGGAGACCAGGATTCTGATTGTTCAGCCTCTGAACTTGTCACAGTGTGTGTGTGTGTGTGTGTGTGTGTGAGGGGGGGGGACTCAGAGAAAAGGAACATTTATCACTCACAGCAAAAACAGACAAACCAAACCCCCGGATATGAGTGGTGGACTAGCATTTGTTCCCAGAGCATTGGTTCCTACAGTGACAGAGACAGGGGGTCACCTGTGCATGCAGGGCACCCTCACAGGAGAGGGATCTGAAATTAGGGAACCCTCATCTTACACAGGGCTCTGCTGACCTCCCTCCCTCTTGTCTAGAGAGACAGGGACTAGACGGGGCAGAAAGTATGCAGTTGTCCTGGGAGGTGGCTGTGGGAGGGTTACTGCTCTGGGTCACCTCTGGGGAGGGAAGGCTCTCTGAGCTTCCCTGGTCTGAAATTCCCCTTACAGGAACACTATTTACCTGGCCATGTCTCTCTTTGCTCAGAGAATCCGAAGTGCAGGAACAAGAGATGTCTGTGGAGAACTGATGCCTGGTGTGTCTGTGTCCAGATGACAGGAGGCTGGGCACAGCAGGGGACAATGCTGCTCTGCCCCAGGAGCTAGTAGCAGAGGGTGCCACAATCAAGTGGCCCTGCTGGGACAGGAGAAGTCCCAGGTGTCCTTGGGAACACCAGGCCACCAAAGCCTGCCTCCCCCACCCTCAGCCCAGGGAGGTGGGGGAGATGCTGTTTGGGAAGGGTCCCCAGGGCTGCTGACTCCCAGCTGAGCTCAGTGTTCAGAATGGCTACATGGGAGGGGGCTGCAGCCTTGTTCTTGATGCCCAAGGACCTGGTTTATTCTGAGGTTTTGGTCATGGGGGACTGGGGAGAAGGAGAAATAAACACCAATTTCCTGATCCTGGTGTGGTTAACTCAGAAATGAGAGCCCAACAAGGGTCTGAAAAGCCAGAAGGGAGAGGGAGAAATGGCAGGGCTTATAGACTGAGAGCGGATCCGACTATGATTAGTAGGAACAAGATACATCAAGGAGGTAAGCTCTTTTTCTAGATGCCAGGGAGAGTGAAGTTTTATTTATTTTTTGTTTATTCACTAATAGTATTTATTTACAAATATTTACTCTTGTGAATCGTTTGTGTTCTTTTTAATCTGATGGGGGTTTGATGTATTTATTATTCATTTATATGAACTTCCCATTCATTCGGACAGTCTGTACTGGGTTTTAATTATCATGCTTACTTTTAAGAAGATAAATATGGAGCTATTTAAAACCCTGGGGGAAGACTTAGACTTACCCAGGTACAGGCAAGAAAGATACAGTGGGGACCCTGGTGGCCCACAACCAGTCTTCTGCCCTACTCTTCAGAGCTTCAGGGAAAGGAGATACAAATAGATGCACAGAGCAGCAGATCCTGGGGTTAAGGAGGTAAAGCAGTGATACAGATTTATGATCTTACCGATTCTGAGTGCTCTTTAGAAACTTGGCCTGCCAGTAAGTCTAGGTGTGGAGAGTCACCAAACTCCTATGTTCCAATTCATGGCAAACCAGGAAAACCTATCTTGTCCCAAAATGCAACTGTTTGATTGTGGCCTACACAGCACTTGGGCCAGGGGCCCCTATCAGACACTGAAGCCTTGGGGAGAAATATGCCCCCATGATACCCTTATGAGAGAGGGGGAGGGGGAGGGAGAGAGAGAGGGAGAAAGACAGGGAGGGAGGGAGGGAGAGAGAGGGGGAGAAATAGAGGAGGGAGGGAGGGAGAGAGGGAGGGAGGGAGGGAGAGAGGGAGGAAGGGAGGGAGGAGGAGGGAGACAAGAAGTGAGAGAGGGAGAGAGGGAGGGAGGTGGAGGGAGAAAAAGAGAGAAAGAGAGAGAGGGAAGGAGAGAGAAAGAGGGAGGAGAAAGGGAGGAGAGAGAGAAAGAGAAAGAGAAGAGGGAGGGAGGGAGAGAGAGGGAGGGGAAGAGAGGGAGAAAGTGAGGGAGAGAGAGAGGGAGGAGGAAGAGAGGGAGGGGAGGAGAGAGGGAGAAAGGGAGGGAAGGAAGGAGGGGAGAGAGAGAAAGAGAGATGAGAGAGAGATGAGAGGGGAAGGGAAGGAGGCAGCCCATCCTCTCTCCAGCATCAGCACCAAAGATTCTGCCTTTTTCAAAAAGTCCATGGATGCGCTGCCTCCTGACTAGCACAGACTGCCTGTGTAGCAACCTATCAAAATTCTATGTGTGCTTCTAGGTTCAGAGAAAATCACTTTTAACATATAAGTTAAACTGCTTATTCGTTAGTAACTAATGTTAATTGTCTGAGTTTTTCTCTCAACGCACAGAACTTACTTAATATTCCAGGTGCTGTGGTTGGATATGGTTGGCGTGTGTCTCCAAGGGGTCACGTGTTGAACTCTAGTTGCCACCTTGAGGTTTTAGAGGGTCGAGACTTCATCACACCACGGTGCTGCCTCTGGGCGCTTAGGGTTAGATAAGGTCAGTGGGGGCCCATGACTGAATGAATCCTGGTGGCTTTATAAAGAGAGGGGCAGAGACCAGAAGAGGCACACACACGTGCACACTCCTTGTTCTTGCCATGTGATTCCACGCACAGCCTTGGAATTCTGCTTGCAGGAAGGATATCACCGGATATGGCCCCTTGGCCTTGGATCTTTGGAACCAAGAGACAGAATAAAACTTTTTTCTTGATAAATTAATCCAACCCCAGGTAATTAGTGAAAGTAATGCAAAACGGCTTAATAAAGCAGGATTTCAACAGTGCTTTTCCCACAAAGAATATAGATTTCAAAACTGTCAGAACAATCCCCTCCTGTCTGCTTTCTGCTGAATCCCTGTGTAGCTGTAAGTTAATCTTCCCTACAGAGGTCATGCTGTTGCTAATCCATAGGTGGAATGCTAGATGAAAAGAATGAGTTAGTGCTTGTAAGTGAAATAAACTTTATCCTGCACCATCATCTTTCAAAATAGGCCCCTGCCTCAGGATGTGTGATTTCTGCCGCATCGTCTTGGCGTTTCTTCCTCTCCTTCTCTCCCCTTCCTCTCCTTTCTTGCTGTCCCGACTCTCAATGAGTGAGCAGCATTACTTTTCTCAGTTAGTCAGGCTGCCTGAAGTTGCCTGGATGCCTTCATCATCACTCTGGGAGGAACTGCTACAAAGGAACACCTAGCAGATGTCACTTACAATCTTCTTATTCTCAGCGTAAATAAATTCCAAGTTATCTAGTTAGTGGTGGGAGTCCAGGTTTTTTGACAAATTCTTGGCACTCTGAAGATGGTGCTCTTTCTCTGGTGCTCTGTGGTTTTCCACTTGGGGATCTGTTTTGTAGAATACCAGGGAGGCAGTAGCCAACCAAACTCGGACCAGAGCACCAAACAACTCTGATGTGACTGTGTGTTATTGGCAAAATCCTTAGCCTCCGACCTGTGGTCGATCTTGAAGCCACACCCATAAGATTGCATTCTGGCTTTATTAGCAGAAAACTCATCTTTGTGGTGTGCAAGTCAGCAGCGGGCGGTGGAAGCGCACTGTCATCCTGGCATGCAGCAAGAGCATGGCTCAGAGCTCCCTCCGGCTCCTGGGCCCACAGACACTGCCTGCAGGGCCACGTCTGGGACATCTGCTCAGCATCCGTCTTCATTTCTCTCTTCCCACATGCGTTCTGCACAGGCCTTGGCTGTCATCACGTGGTTAAGAGCACTCCATCAGGCCGTCTTCTCGTGCAGTTTTCTTAGGAGTTGAAGCACCCAGTGCCCTCTGCCTGCTCTGGTTTCTTTGTAGCACCAATAACTTAACTTGCCATGGCATAAATTCGATCATCTGTGTGCGTATCACCCCCACTGGACTGTAAGGTCTGAGAAAAGAGGGATGGGTTTTGTTTTGTCTACAAACGTGTCCCCACTGTGTAGAAGAGTGCCTAGTGGACAGCAGGTGTGTGCAGAGGCTGGAGGATAAGCGAATGGTCAAAGACCGCAGAGTTGGCCACATGGATGTGTGCACCCTTGGAAATAGGTAACAGCTGCTGCTGAGAAATTAGTGACCTAGCCTCTCTGTCCCATGCCTGTCTACTGGACAGTGGGGGACAGAGGATTCTAGGAACGCATCCAGGCATCTCTAGTCTGTGCCGATGGTGCATGCAGGGACTGAACTTTAAAATGGTTTGGCTTTCCTCAGAAGCCCCGGTTTTCCACTCTGTGTGCCTGGGCACTGCTGTGTCAACCTCTGGGTTCAAGTGTGTGCATTCTGGGGACAGGTCTGACTTTCTTCGGGGCTCTACTGGGGGCACTGGGAGGAGAATCTTTCTGCAGTTTTTGCTGGAAGCCAGTTGTTCCCAAAGCCTGGGCTGGGATGCTGTCCTCCTGCTGCCAGCCACACAGGGTAGGATCCTGAGCCCTGGTCTGGAACCCTGTTCCCACGTTCTTGTTCTAGGCTCTGATGCACGACTCAGCTGCCCTCCCTGGACTACACTCCTTGTCTGCTTATCTGGAGCACCTGCTCATCCCACAGGTCCACGTGACATTCCTGGCCTGGCCTCTGCCTGATGCCTGGCCTGTGGGACTGGTCTATGTGTCTAAATTCCTCTCATGCTCTCCACTGCACACCGTGGGCCTAAGCCTGTCAGCCTCGTTGGACTTAGGGAGTCACGTGACCCAATCGTGGCTGATGGCTTTGCCAGGGGGCTTCCAGCAAAACCTGTCTTGCTCCTAAACAGAGATGCAAGAGATGCCTGTTTTGTCTTTTGGATCCCACTTGTCTGGGTGTGAGCCTGGACCAGCTGTGGCGAGCCCCCTGTAGCTGGGAAGCAACTCCAGGAGGAGCCCAGGGACCCCGCCTCTGCTGCAGCCAATGCCACGCTGGCCCTTCTTCACAGAACCCGGCATGCCCGCACCACCTGAGCATCCGTCCTTGCTGCACAAGGATGCCTTGCTTCCCACCTCCCCCAGGAGTGCCCTGGTGTCCTAGGGACTGTGGCCATGGCCCCCAGAAAGCCATGTCCCCCAGAAGTGAGCTTCCACTTTCCCAGCTGAAAAACTTGGGCTAGATTTGTTTTGGGAGGAAACATTCATAGGACATGGAATTCACCATTTTAACCATATTAAATTTTGCATTCACTATTAGATAGTGACTGGTCATCACTATCTGATCCTGGACACTTTCTCTGCTCCCAGAAGGAGCTATACACAGGCACTGCCCAGCCACTGATCTGCTTTCTGTTTTTATAGATTTGCTTCCTCTGGACATTTAAATAAGTGGAATCAAATAACCTGTGAGCAGTTGGGTCTACCTTCTTTTTTACTTAGCCTAATGTTTTTCAAGGTCCATCTGGCCCTGTGACAGCAGTCAGCACTTCATTCCTTTTTATGGCTGAATAATATTCCACTGCATGGATAGACCGTTTGTTTACCCATTCTTCAGTTGATGGATGTGTGGCTTATTTCCATTTTGTGGCTATTGTCAATAGTAAGATGATAAACATTCAAGAATACATTTGTTTTGAACACTTATTTTCAATCCTCTTGGGTAAACACCTAGAGGTAGAATTGTTGCTTATATGTGAATGCTCTTTAGCTCTTTTAGGAGCCATTACAATAGTAGCCAGTGCTTCTTTGTTGTCTTTTAAAATTATTTTTTAAATAATTTAAAATTATTTTTAAAGTGGTAAAAATACATAATAAAACTTATCATCTTAAACACTTTTAAAGTGTATACTTCTGTAGTGTCAGGTCTATTGACATGGTTATGAAACCAAGCACCAAAACTTCTCTGTCTTGTGAATCTGGAACTCCAGATATATGAAATGCTAACTCCCCACCCCTCACCCAGCTCTCGGTAGCCACTGCCCTACTTCCTAATCTATGATGTGGCCACTTTAGATGTCTCATAAGGGGCATTATACAGTATTTGTCCATTGGTGACTGGCTTCTCTCAATCAGCTCCACATCCTCATGGCTCACCCATGCTGCAGCCTGTGGCAGGATTTCCTTTGTTTACCCCCCTCTGTCAATGGACATTGGGCTGCTCCCCGCTCTTGGCTTTGCACACAGTGCATCTGTGAATGTAGGAGACCCTGCATTAGGATACCTACTCAGAAGTGGGTGGGGGTTTGCTTTTAGCATGAAAGAACTCTGTGGGTCCTTACTGTTATGGTTTAGATGTGGTGTCCCCCAAAAGCATATGTGTGAGACAATGCAAGGTTTAGAGGAGAAACGATTGGATTATAAGAACCTTAATCCAATCAGTGGATTAATCTCCTGATGGGGATTGACTGAGTGGTAGCTGAAGGCTGGCAGAGTGTGGCTGGAGGAGGTGGGTCCCTGGAGGTGTGGTTTATTTTTTATCTGTTCAACGGAGTGTCTCTGCTTACTGATCATTATCGGAGCTGCTTTCCTCTGTCACACTCTGCTGCCATAATGTCCTGCCTCATCTTGAGCCCTGGGGAAGGGAGTCTCCTGTCTATGGACTGAGACCTCTGAAACTGTGAACCCCCAAATAAACTTTTCCTCTTCCACAATTGTGCTGGTTGGGTCTGTTAGTTGCAGCCATGAAGAAAGCTAATAAGACACTTATCTGGCACATGTTTTGCTTTTGGTGTCTGAATCCTTCTGGATCTTCAGCAAAGTCTTGGATTTTGACGTTGGGGGTCCCATATGAGAGCGCTAGGTCTGGGGATCCCTCAGGTGGGTCCAGCTCTGAATCTGACAAGTCTATAGCTCCACCTGCAGCCCTCCACATTACCTCCTTCAGTCCACATCATTTCTATATTCGTGACTGTAGCCCAGTCTGATGTACACAAACAAAAATCAAGTAAACATACTGCCCAGAGAGAGCGGAGAGCCTGCAAAACGTGGCTACAAAGACTAAGAATTTTCTTCCCCAACACTGACACTGCCCCATTCACCCATTTTCATCAGCTGGAAAGTAAGAAGTAATTATGCTACTAATTACATAACTGTCAAAGAATCAAAGCCTAAGCTAATTTCACTGATGTGCCAAGCGTTTTCAGAGTGCTGTGTGTTCCTACACAGTTGAAGTCAATGGGGTTTGCTTAGATGCTTAAGTTTCAGGCAAAGTAATTTGATGTAATAAGTTCAATAGAGGGCACTTGTTTCTATGTAGTTATTATGTATTCATCCCATAAAATCCAGTTGCTAGACCGCTGATTTGAATCTGGCTCACACATTTACATAGAACACTCCCGATAGCCGCCATACAACAGAAGCACAGAGCATCACTTGTTGGGCGAGGCCGACTCCAGCACAGATGTGCGGAGCAGGGTCTGGGAGGGAAAGCCCCGGGCTGCACCTCCTATCTGTCCCTTCCCATCTGACAAGAAGGGCTCTCCTGGTGTGAGGCGGCTCAGAAGCTAGTAAATCACACCTGGTTTCCACACCTGTCACATAACCAGATGTTGTACAAACACTGCCATGAAGCTTCTCGCCAGCACCAGGGTGGAAAGAAGACAGCCTGCTGGGCTTTCCTTCCCCCAGACCCGAGGAGTCCAGCCCAGAACCTGGGACATATGGGCGCCCATATGCTCCACGGCTGCAGAGCACTGGAACCTGCCAGACCTGGGCCTTCCTCTGCTGCCCATCCAGAGAGAGGGGGAATCAGAGACGGAGATCCTGACAGCACAGAAGCCGTGACTTCTAGTACATGGTGACATGTTAGAGGAGAAATAAGTGTCTGCATCCCGCACATCCTGATCTGCACTCACAGGCGATGCTGGGCGAAGCTTCTTAAAACACACACATCGCACTCCTGTTGATTGTGCTAAAACACACGTGCCTGCAGCTTTTGGAATGAAATGTTTAATTTCTACCATGCACAACAATGAAACTGTATTGGGATCACCAGGAGGCAAGCAATGGCTAAGGCAATTCCTTCTGCTTAAGAAGGCTATGATTTAGATGGGAAATTGAGATCAACATGAAAATCTGTTCTGTTTACATTTTTTTTAATCCAAAGAAACAAAACAAATTGTGTTTTGTCACTGTTTATTATATGCACTGTAAAAATTGTCCACAGGCAAACTGTCCCTCAGCTGGCCCCATAGTCCTAAGGGCTCCTGAGGAAGGTTTGGGGTCACCACCCTCAGGCTCTGTGTCCCAACACTTGCTCTCAGTGTCTTGAAACTTACACGGGCCGTGTCTGAGGGACAGGGTGATTGAATTCTCTGGTTCTATCTTCAATGTATCCCAAGTATGAGAATTATGCCCAAATGTTACATTATGAATGAATTTAAACTAACTTTTACAAAATGGACAAGTGGATTAAGAAAATTCCTGAAAGCCAGGTGTGGTGGCACACGCTGGTGATTCCAGCAGCTTCAGAGGCTGAGGCAGGAGGATTGCGAGTTCCAAGCCAGCCTCAGCAACTTAGTGAGGACCTAAGCCACTTAGTGAGCCCTGCCTCTAAATAAAATATACAAAAGAACTGGGGATGTTGCTCAGTGGTTAAGCACCCTTGGGTTCATTCCCTGGTACAAAAAAAAAAAAAAAAAAGAAAGAAAGAAAAAAAGAAAAAAGAAAAAAGAAAAAATGAAAATTCCTGCAAAAAGACACTCTGGATGCTGACGTTGATCTGTAAACAGCACAGTGAACAATACGAGAGGAATGAGCTCACACCTCCCCTCATCAACAGTAGCACAGATATCAGGGATATAATCAGACCTGACAAGGAGCACCCTCCCCCACAAAACCTGGAATTACCGGAAGGTCGTTAGAAATTCAGATTCACATCCTGAATCATTAATGAGAAACTTCACCTCAAGGGTATTTGGACTTTGTGATATTAGCTAACGAGAGTATGAAGTCACAGTGCTTAGCAACACATTTAAAATACTGCTTATTTCTCCTCTAACATGTCACCATCCATTTTTGTATACATGTTACCACCTACACATGTGTAATTTACATATGCATGTATGTTAGAAATGAATGCGGAGCACATTCATTTTAACTTGATGAGCAAGCTAATGGATCGGCAGAGTGTCTGCCTGATTTGGAAAGCAGGCTGCTGCAGCGCTCAATGGGAAGTGCTGGCCCAGGAGGAAGAGGGACTCGTTTGCCACGTAGACCTCAGTTAATAAATTATTGTGCAGACATCCCCCAAATGTCAAAGGGACAGGGGAGCGGGGCACTGCCAACCAATGGCTACAGCAGGATTGTGCCCTAAAGAAAAAAAAGTATGTCAGAAGTCCTAAACCCCAGAACCTCAAAATGTGACCGTATTTGGAAATAAGGTTGTTGCAGATGTCGTTAGTTAGGAGGAGAGGGTTCTGAAGTAGGGTATGTGCCATAGGCCAGCTCTCCTTCTGAGAAGGGGCATTTGAACAGACATGTGCACAGGGAGAAACGGAAGACTAGAGTTCTGTGGCCACATTCAAGGAACTAAGGAGGCTAAGAGAGGGCCCGGGGCAGACCCTTCCCAGCACCTCCAGGGGGAGCGCAGTCCTGCTGCTACCTTCAAACATCAGGCCTCCGGCACTGCCAATCAACAAATTTCAGTTAAACCACCCAGTTTGTGGCTCATTACTAGGGTAGCCCTAGGAAGCCAATAGTCTGTGCTAAAGGAGAGGCAGCCTGCCAGGCAGTTCTGCCCACTGTGGCCTGATGGCAATGAGAGCGAGTCAGCCTGAGCCTCTGCAGGGCAATGGACAGATGTGGCCTCTAGGAAGACTGTGGGGATAAGGCAGGCTGTCACCAAACCTCCCTCGATGGCCTCTGGTGATGCAACCTCAGAGGTACGTAGTGTGCAGTTGATGCTCCCAGCGGACCTGGGCTCTGGCGAGGGATGTGGGGCCTGAGCTGGCTCTGCCCACCTTTCACTGCCCAGGTTACCACAGGCAAATGATGACCTGCACCGCTCCATGGCTGGTATGAAAACTACTCACTTCAACAATGCCCCCTTTGCCTACAGACATTAATTCTGAGGCTCATGTGGACAGCCCCAATGGAAGAGCCACCTAATAGCCACTACTCTTCCCATTTTTCTTACCAGGGCAGACTAGATATTTATTACCGTTTTGTGCTGCCACAAAATTTACCTTTCAAGTGCTTTGGATCTGAGCATTTGTTGTGCCTTCTGAGAGCTTCATTACTGAGGCATGTCAGTCCACAAGCAGGGGACAACCAGTTAGCTACCTCATAAGGACATGGTATGTCACACAAGGCACTGAATACATGGAAAGGCTGCCTTTGGCAGGACAGGGCTCTATGGCCCCTACACACCACACCTGGGCTGGCTGTTGCTGCCTTGTTGTAGGGGATCCAAAGCAACACTGGACTTGGTGCTGGCTGGCGCTCAGTATCTTTGCTCAACTGGCATCTCTGCAGATACCATGGGGAAAAGGATGTACTCTTTAAAAAGGCAGCCGACAACCAGCCTGTATACAAAATACGACATTGGGACTTGTGGGGGGTATGGACATTGGTTCGCCACAAGGAGCCAATAAAGTCACACCTGCAGACCACAGCTCTCAGCTCAAAGACAGACATTCTCAGGCAGGTAGGTCATGAGATCCCAGCTGGCTCACGCTGTGCCACTTTTCAGCTTCAGAGATCTTAATATTTTATTTCTTAACAATTAATTGTATCAAGAGAACCTTTAAAAACTGCCATGGATCACAATATGGCATCTGTTTTGGGTTCACTTATATCTTCCAAAAAGAATGTGTTGAAGTTCTAAACCTCCAGGCTAACAAAATATGACCTTACTTGGAAATAGGGACTTCTCGGATGTAATCAGTTAAAATGAAGTCATCAGAGTGGCCCTGATCCAATAAAAAGGGGAAATTTGGACACAGAGACAGACACATAGAGGGAAAATGCTGAGAAAGACTGAGGGAGAGCACCGGGTACAGGCAGAGGATCCTAGGGATGCATCTGCAGGCCAAGCAACACCGGACAGCCAGTAAGTCCCCAGAAGCCAGGGAGAGGCTGGGAATGGGTCCCCCCCAAGCCTTCAGATGAACTCACTCTGTTGATACCTGGATTTCAGATTTCCAGCCCGAAGGACAGTGAAACACTATCTGGTTTAAGGTACTAGTTAAGGCAGCCCCAAAAATCTAAAAAGCGTACCCTGACAGTAATAATTGTCAGGCAAAAATCATCAGTAAATGCTAATGTAGCAGGTCAAAGTTTGATGAGAATCAGAACATTTAGATAGCCTCAAAGTTATTTCCCCACAAGACAAATACTGATAACCAAGGGAAAATAGAACGTTTACAGAGGAGAATCTTGGCCGAGACCACCTTACTCAGGTTGATGAAGTGGACACTGCCAGGAGAGAGACATGAATTCATCATGTGCTTTCTGATTTGAGGCATCCTATAGGTGTGTTATCCCTGCCCAACACGACCTGGACGCCATCATGGAGAAACAGCAGAGAAGTCAAGTTGAGGGACATTCTACAAAATAAATGACTTGCACTCTTCAAACACACTGAGGTTATGGAAGATTGAAAAAGGCTAAAGGACCACTCTAGATTAGAAAAGACTAAACAGATATAAGTAAATGAAGTTTTTATCCTGGATAGCAATCTGAGCTGGGGACACTGATCAAATCTTAAAAAGTCTGCAGATTAGATAATTACTATTTTGATGCTAATTTCCTGATTTTAATGCTCATGGGATACTTGTTTTAAGTGAGGTAGTTGAAGCATTCAAAAGTAAAAGGCTTTATATCTGGAACTCATTCTGAAATGATTCAGGAGAGAGTTCATGTAGACAGATGAAGATTTGATGTATACAATAGTAAGAAACAGAAGCAAACAAGGTAAAAATCTTATCATGCAGGAAGTGTGGTGGGGGGGTAGATGAGATTTTTTTGGTATTTTTTTTTTTGCAACTTTTCATTATTTTTTAAAACTCTATATATTTCAAATATAATTTCTGCCAGCACTCTAAACCTTACCCAGAGTACCATGGAGAGGCCCAGCAAGGTAGGAGAGGCAGAGGAGCAGAGAACCTTCCACTGCATGTGAGCATCACACAAGGGGCCTGCTGATGTCTGAGACCAGGACAGGAAAACAGAGACAAATCTCAGCACTCAAAATCTAGACCATAAGTAGTGGGAAGGTTATGATCCCACCTTCAAATCTTAACTTGAAATTTGTGGCCACTTGAATCCAAATAGAGGAATGACACAGCCCTGGCCCAGTAGAGACACTAGATTGGCTCAGCGCGCGGGCACGCACACACACACATACACACACACACACACACACACATACACTAATGAGCTTGATCAGAAAGGCATACTATTTTCTAGACTAGAGTAAAAATCATTTACATCAGTCTCCAGTGTTCTTACTTCTGCCACTGCCATTCTTTCACATATGAGTTATTACTTCAACTAAAAGTTACTGGACACATGAAAAGATGATGTGATCCACTGTAAAGAAATAAACAGCAAGTAGAACTAGAAAACAGACCTGAAAACAGAACCAGAAAATATGGCCCAGATGTTGGATTCATCAGGTATAAATCTAAAAACAACTATGATAAAAGTTTGAAAAGATAGGAAATTTCAGCAGAGAAATGGAAATGATATAATTTTAAAATTAAACTTTTAAATTTTAATTTTAAGATTTTTAAAAAAAATTTAGTATACAACCAGAGATATGAAAATTTGTGCTCTATATGTGTAATAAGAATTGTAATGCATTCTGCTGTCATATATAAATAAAAAAAGAATAATGAAAAAGGAAAAAAATAAGTTAACTCTGAATTTTTAACTCTGAATTTTTTTAAAAGAATTTTTTAAAAATTTAAATGTTAGAAATGAAAAAACAGGATATCAGAAATAAAGAATCTTTTTGAGGGACTTAGAATGAGACTGGGTACAACAGAGGAGGGAACTGGTGGTCATGAATACAGGGTAATGGAAATTAATCAGAAATATAAAGATGAAAAAGAGTCAGGGCACAGGAGAAGGACAGAGCATCTGAGACCTGAGGGCACACCATTGGTTTAATGAAGCAACTGGAGTCTTAGAAAAGGAGAGTGAAGCAGAAACAATTTTAAAAAGTTAATGGCTAACAATTTTTCTAAATGGATAATATTAAACCATAAACCCAAGAAGCTCAGAGAACCTTAAATAAGACAAATACAAAAAAAATCATGCTTCTTGTATCACAAACTATTGAAAAACAAAGAGAAAATCTTGAAAGGTACCAAAGGTAAACAGAATTATTACACAAAGGAACAATGATAAGAAACACTACTGATTTCTCACTGTATACAATGGGGGCCAGAAGACAATGGAAAGTCACATTTAAAGTATTAAAAGAAAAAAAACATAATTAGGAATTCAATAATGAAAACATCTTTTCGAAGTTAAATTCATTTTCAGACAGAGACAAGCAGAAAGAATTCATCCCTATCAGATGAGTACCTTCTTACACTGTATTGGTACATTTTCTGTTACTATAATGCAATCTAAGGCAGAATAACTTTAACAGAAAGAGGTTTCATTTTGGCTCATGGTTCTATCCAAGGTCCTGGGTCTGTATTCAATAAAGACATTCCTGCTGGCAGAGTTCCAAGGTGGTGCAGGCATCAAATGGCAAGAACAGAGTGCAGATATATGGGGGTCTCCTCTGGTCTCCCTTCCTCTTCTTAAAAAACCACCAGAATCAATCATGGAGGCTCTACCCTCGGACCTTATCTACTCCTAATTGCCTCCTAGAAGCCTCATCGCTGAACACCATAGCCATATTAACTTTTCACCCTCCTAAGACCTCACACTGGAAATTAAATCTCAACACATGAACCCTTGGGAGACACATTCAAGCCTCAGCCAAATCACAGTGCCTACACTATGAGATGTTTTTGTGGAAATACATAATGGCCTTTACAAATACTTCACATATTTTTAAAAAATCTCTTTAAAAGATAATTGATCTTTAAAACAAAAAAATAATAACTGGTTGTAG
The DNA here is from genome assembly GCF_052094955.1 of Ictidomys tridecemlineatus. NCBI lineage: Eukaryota > Metazoa > Chordata > Mammalia > Rodentia > Sciuridae > Ictidomys > Ictidomys tridecemlineatus. Next base: position 254,599,813 of record NC_135477.1, on the reverse strand, counting down.
CCACTAGTGTGCCAGAGTTGACTGGAAGCATCTCTTCACAAGTTCATGTTTAGTAACATCATGTTGCTCACTTAAAACTGGCCATGGTGGGAGGTTTTACACCATAAAGATAGTAACTGCCACAGATCAGGGCTTTCGTGCCGCTGTAGAGCGAGTGGTGAAGTAGTTATCTGCACATTATTCCTTGGAGTATAGGTAGAAGTAAAGAATCTGACAACAGCACAAAGTGGGGAAGAGGAAATTAGAAGTATACAGTTGTAAGGTTCTTAATTGTTTATGAAGTAGAACATTTTTTGAGGGTAACTAAATTAAAATAGGGGCTGGTAAACTTTTCTAAAAGGGCCACATAGTAAGTGAGTAGTCTATCTTCTCTGCTCATAGACCCCTGTTGCTATGCACTTGCCTACTTGCAAACCTTGGAGGTGCTCACAGGGTCGCTCACAGATGTTCACAGAAGCAGCAGAAACTCAGTCATGAATACGCACTTCCCCAGCTGAGGTCGCGCAGGTAACCCTTGCCTTCTTCATCCCGTAAACACATGTCCTTTTCATGGTTTCTACTGTAAAGACACTCTCTCTGTGTTGTCTTATAACTAATAAATATATTGAAGAAAATACTTTGAGACTATGCAAATATTCTAGTCATTCTCAAATTTATACCCACAAATCCTAATTTCCACTGGTGAATTTTGCTTATAAAAATTACTATACTGGGCTGAGGTTGTGGCTTAGTGGTAGAGCACTTGCTTAGCATGTGTGAGGCACTGGGTTCGATCCTTGGCACCATATAGAAATAAATAAATAAAATAAAAATACTGTGTCCATCTACAACTACAAAAATATTTTGAACAACCAATAAAAAAAATTACTGTAATATTTGCCTACTGGTGATATTCTACTTCCCTCTTTCTTTTTTTATTAATTGGAATTATTCAGTAAAGAAGAGCTGTATTATCCCTTCCTTCTTTGTTCATGTTGGCGTGGACTTGTGGATATTAATTTTGCTGTGGCGGCTGTATATTTTGTGGCAGACTGTTTCAACTTTGGCATTAAGAGACCCTGAGAGTGGGCCTCTGTGTGTTCTGCCACGCCTGGGCCTTTCTGAAGCACTTCCTTATGTTCTGGCATTACAAATGCTCTGGGCTAATCTAGTCCTTTCCTTGCTGTGGTCCTGGAATCCACAACTTCTTCAAGGGACTGTTCCCATGACTGGGAATACTGTGTAGAAACCAAGATGTCAGCCCTAGGTGCTTAGGCTGCATGGGTGTTGGTTTTTAGGTCCCCTCAGTGAAGAGAGGCAGGGCATAGAAGCAGGAAATACTCGTATGTATACTAACCCCTCATCTTCATTTATTTTGGCGCCTATGTATGTATATAAATGCATCTTCCATCCACCCACCCATCTAAAACCATCAGTTCTGACAGTTATCTCCTCCCCCATCCATCAGCACAAAGTCCGTTTCAGTCTTCCCTCTATTTGTGACCCCTTGTTCTGGCAGTGAGAAACTTGATCTACAACATATTTACCAACTTGTTCAATTCTAGTATATACTTAGAGCTACCCCAACCCCCTGTGGGAAAACTGTTTACTAACTGTAGTACGACATTGGGGTGTGATGCTTTTTTATTTTCAGCCTTACAGTATCCAACCAAAATGTTGTTTTATAAAGTTACTTAGGCAACCTCCTACTCCCTTCCATGTGGTCATATTAATCAATTGTAGTGCAGTCAATCTCATCTGTCACTGTTTGTATGCAGGTTGGATTCCCCACTCCTGCATTTGGTTGATGTCAATGGTTTGCTTATTTCTTGGATGTGTGGAACAATACCATGGTTCTAGCTGAGAGGGACACGAAAATCCAAGCTCAGTGAGGAGCTGCTTGCTCCTTCCCGATCCTGACTGCTCATTCCATCCAATCATTCTTACTACTCTTAATCCTTCCAATCCTGGTGGCAACAAAATGCGTTCATTTGCTGCACATGGTGGCCCACACCTGTAATCCCAGCTACTGGGGAGGCTAAAGCAGGAGGATCACAAGTTTAAAGCCAACCTCAGCAACTTAGAGAGGCCCTAAGCAACTTAGTGAGAAAAAATAAAAAAGGGCCGAGGATGTGGCTCAGTGGTAAAGTGGTCCTGGGTTAAGTCTCTGAACCCAAACCCAAAACAACAACAAAGTAAACAGCGCATTCATTTCTAGTTTACTCTTTCTGACACTCATTGCTTTTTAATGTCTTGTATTAAGCCTGGTTCACGGCAGGTCCTCCATAATTCTCAACATTAATCGTTTCCTTCAGTGAGTCCTGACTCTTGGAGCCCATCCCACACGTGCAGTTTCACTATTTTATTATGCCCAACAAAAGGCTCTGAGGACAACCTCTGCTTTTCTAAATTGGGTCACTTATAAGATGGAATCTAGCAGCCACTCAGGAGAGGACAAGCTAGTGATAGTGGAACCTCGTACTCTCCTTGGATGTCAAGACTCATAGATGACTAGAACGCAGCCTGATGGGAATTCTTGGGCAACATTTTCACATTCTGGCCACTTTCTTCTCCTTTTTTTTTTTTTTTAAAGTACCATCTCAAAACAACTTAGCAGCATGAGATTATTTTTAAATTTCTGGAAAATTACAAGATTAAAGGGAGCAAGAATTACACAAATATTTGCAAAACAAAAGTAATTATTAGTAAAGGTCTTGGGATTTCTATTGGTCACATAATAACCTTTTCAATGCTCCAAGTTTTCATTTTCTTTGTAATCAGTGTATGATTTCTCAATGAGCGGGGAAGGAAGCCACCAGAAATGAGTTGGTAAATTAAGAACAGTTGTAAATATTTGGGAAATAAAGCAAAGAGTTTGTAAATGTAGATCTATGTTGAAAGAGGAAATTGGCATCCAACACAATGCACTTATCATCATATCTGAAGAACTTTGCATCAAAACACAAAACTTTAGGATTGGGATATGATGAGTCATAGGCCATATGACATTTCCAAGAGGATCATTTCATGTTTTACAAATTCTGCAAATAAAAAGATCTTCCCATATGTAAAATAAAATCAGCCCCCTGAAACCCTGTTGTAAGCTGACAATTAGACCATCTCTGGATGGAGAGGCTGAAGATGGGTAGGATTATGGGTTTGAGAAGCATAGACAATGTCATAGGCAACCTCAGAATGATGACGTTGAGAAAGGATCCAGACTGCAGGCTATGTTGATCAGGGGCTTCTGTAACAACCTGAGATTTGGGCTTCTGTTACAGTTTAGTTCTGGAGCCCAAAGGCTCATGTGTTGAAGGCTGGGTCCCCAGTGCAGCAGTGTTCAGAGCAGGGCCTTTGGGAAGTGATTAATCTATGTGTTCGTAATTTAATGGCATTGGGGGGGTGGTCGATGGGGTGGGAGGTGGGGCCCTCTTGTCCTGGCCCCTTCCTCACAACGCCCCCCACCCCCCGCCTGCTTCCTGGCTGTCATGAGGTGAGCATCTTCCTTCTGCGGTGGTCTTCTGCCACAGTATTCTGCCTCACCTTAGGCCCAGAGCAACAGAACCAGCTGCCCATGTATTGAAACCTGCAAATTATGAGCCAAATAAGTCTTTCCTCCTTTGAGTTGTTTCTCTCAGGTATTTTTTCACAGTGAAAAGCTGACTAACAAAGCTTCTAAGTCAAGACCAACTCAGGGATCAGTCCTGGCCAGGCCACTGACTGGCTACCTATCATGGGGTTGGATAACCACCCTGAGCCTTCTTTCTTCATGTCTATGAGGGGCACATTAACACCAAAGTGTAAGTGGCATTAAACCTGATGTGAAATGGGAATCTGCAGGCGCAGCTTCATAGCTAAGAAGAATCTGGATTCAGCTGCCAGCACTCTGCCACTTACTTGCTGTGTGACCTTAGAAAACTCACTTAACTCTCTGAGCCACCAAAAAGAGATTAGAATCTGAAATGAAGATAATAATCACTAATCAACTTTGAAATAGTGAAAATAACAGAGCAGTTATGAGAATTCAATGAAGTAAGGGGAATAGAGCACTTAGGACAGGCAGATTCCTTGCTCTCCATAAGAGCTAGCAATGATTACCAATTATTCAACTACCAACAGGAAAATGGGGTGGGCCTGGTGGTAGAAGTAAACGGTTATACAGGTCCACCGCCTGATGCGAGGTTTTAGAGCTGTGTTGGTGACACAGGTCAGAAGCTGAAGAGCACAGCTCCCTGCACTCCGCATGTTCTGTGTCACTGGTTTAACCCATGTGAACAGGAGCAAGCCAGGGTGAAGAGGACAAGAGTGACACACTGCAGCTCAGCTGCAGAGACTGGCAAGCAAAGCCCCCGACTGTGTCTGCAGACCCCACACAGCTGCTAAGTCAAGACAGACCCGGGGAGTGGTCCTGGCCAGGACACTGAAGGGCCACCTGTCACTGGGTTGGATAACCAGTAGAGCAGTCAGCTGTGGCCTGTACTCTGTAGTCAGCTTGCTTTAAAACATCAGGCCTACACAGAGAGAGAGAGTGATCTTTCTGGTGAAGGAGGGATCTGAAGTGCTGGGGAGAGCCACCTTTTCCATTTCCACTGTTCATCCTCTGGCACGGTTATTTAAACTGTTCATCTTCCATAAATGCTATATTTGATTTCAGGGACAAATGAGTAGAAAGAAAACTGACAAACTGTTCTGCCCTTATTTCTAAGCATGAGACTCAGGCTTCTTAGCACTTGACTGGGCAGGGGACGAGCCATGTGTCCTTGCCCCAGTGACATTCAGAAAGGCACCTTCCCTACCCATGCAGGACCTCACTCCAGCAGCGCCTTCCCTCTCTTATCCTCTTCCTACATCTTGAGGAAGGACGGCGGCAACAGGTGTCCCGGAGGAGGACACCCCTGCAGGCCAGATCCTCTTGCCCTCTATTCTGGAATGTTCTGAAATTGTGAGTTTCCCCATGTCCCCTATGGAAGCAAAACTTCACCTGCACTATTTACAGGTCCCTACAGGTGAGCATTCAGCCCACTTGGCTGGAGGGCAGTGAGCAGCTTGTGACAGGTGCCTGTGCCCTGGCAGCTGGATGGTGTCTGCATGACTGCATCACATGTGCATCAGTCTCTAAAACCCTAACCTTTATGGAGCCTGAGACATGCTGGGCCCCAGGGTGTGGACCTGGAGGAGTTACTGCTGCCCTTGCAACCCATATGCAGCTCTGGAAAACAGTCAGTGAGAAATAATCGTGGAATTTTCTTTAAACTGCTTTCTTCTTTTAAAACCAGAATTTGGGTATATGCTTAGCATGTGCAGGGCTCAGAGTTCAACCCCAGCATCAAACAAATGGACAAAAAGAGTTAAAAAAAAATAAAACCAGGACTTAGGCTGAACTTTCTTTGACATTGCTGACTCAATTCAAAATGGGAAATGATTGCACAGAAACTTCATGCAGATGTCTTCCCCTCAAGTAGTGCTTGACTGGGTCTGTACTCTGTAGTCAGCTTGCTTCAAAAACCTTGGGTCTACACAGAGAGAGAGCAATCTTTTGGGTGAAGGAGAGGCTAGAATCTGAAGCACCCATACAAGGCTTATGGAAAATGCCCAGTGAGGGATACCTGCCATCAGACACATGGTACCAAGTACACCTGCCTTCCTGTTGGTGTGCACTCCCAGGAGTCCCCTTTTGGAAACCTGGCCTTCTCTGAACCCCACTAGACTGCATTTAAATGACTGCTCTTATTAACTAGGAAGGAGTGTGATGTGGGATCCCGTATCCTCATGTGTAAATCGGGGAGAATACTACCTGCTGCTCAGCACTACAGGAGTGAAATGAAGTCAGATCGTGTGCCTGGCCCACAGGAGCAAGAGCTCACTGCTGTCCACGACCTCCTTCCCTCCCACCCTTTGTTTCCTCCTCTGCTGTCTGGAGACGAGTTATAAGCAGAAAACTGGATGTTCACATTCTTCCTTGTGGACACCTAGAGAGGTGCATGTGTCTGTGGTGCCTACTTATACATAGCAAGGTCAAGCACAGCAAAGGACGAGGCCCTTGAGCCAAGCTTGAACTCAGAACCTCCAAGGAGAAGAGATGCCCAACAGAAGGGTAAGCAGAAAGATTCCAAGACCCAAAGGGAGCAGAGATGTCACATAAAGTTTTCCCATAAACATTTCTTAAGCCAGAAGTTCTCCATCCCAGCTGCGCAGATGGCCAAGATTCAACTAGTGTAGTACCTCAGGGTTCCCAGGGGTTTCAGAACTGTAGCCCCAGTGGAGAACTGCAGTCCACAGACTGTTAGTGCACACTTCTCTGGAATAGTAAATGGAAACCTAGAGTGTAAAGGACCTGCAGTCCCAAGAATTAACCTATTTCCTCCACTCAGGCCTGGAGGGAAATGATGGTGGCTTTGTGCCTCCCGGAGAACCAGGAGCCACAGTAAGCTTCTCCAGGGTCTCCTGCTCCTGCTGGCACAGCCCCTTGGCTTGCAGGAAGGGAGGGGCCCTGACTTACCCAGGGCACAGAGAGGCTGCCTGTGCCTGCCAACACCAGTGCAGTCCCTGCACCTGCCTGGGCTCGTCGGTTGTCGACAGAGTAAACAGTGCACTTTACATGCCCTGTCTCCTGCCCAAGTGGCACAGAACTCTACCTCATTGACAGGGAAAGCAAGAATACACAGCCCAGGTCCAGCTGCCCAGGAGTTATCAGAACAGAGGAAGGACAAACATTAATGTTTAACAGAACGATCGTTATTTGCAAAGTTTGTTAAGAGTCACCAGACATCTCCCACCTGGGGCTTTCCCATTCCTGGTCATCCTTGTCTTTTTCTTCCTTGGCGTCTCCAGCATGTGGGTGTTTCTGCACGATCCGCATTCCACCAGCTTTCACTGAAATGAAAACCAAGGGCAAGTATGATTAGTACAGATGGGGAACTGCCTCGGAGGTTTGCCCAGTGGCTACAAGTCAGTTTGGAGACCCTGGCAGTGACAATCATTAACTGGGGGTAAGGGAGTAGTGTGGTTTGGAGGAGATTCAATGTGTTACCTGTGCAATGCTATCTCTTACTCCAGATGTTAGAAACTTTCCAAGACTCTGGGGTCCCTGTTTGTTTACATTTCATGTATTTTGTAAGAACAGTCACATATCCAAAGTGTGAAGCATGTGAAGCAGTGGCTGCTTAGTTCTGCACATCTTATTGATACAGGGGCTCCCTAAACCCTGTCCTACCCTGTGAGCATTATTTTTTCAAATACCAGTGATGCTTTTGAAAGGTGACATAGCTACAGGTGACACAGAACAGCTACTGTGTTAGTCACAGAGCTTAGTCAGGAGTGGCAAAGATGTCCACAGCAGCCCTTCCCAGGCTGTGCTGTGAAACCCTCCTATTGGTAGATGTTCATTCTGTTTTTAGGAAAACAGCCTCATTGCAGTTGGGTATGGTGGCACATGCGTGTAATCCAGCAGCTTGGAAAGCTGAGGCAGGAGGATTGTGAATTCAAGCCAGCCTCAGGAACATGGAAAGGCCCTAAGCAACTTAGTGAGACCCCGTCTCTAAATAAAACATGAAAAATGGATGGGGATGTGGCTCCATGGCTAAGTGCCCTTGGGTTCAATCTCCCCCACCAAAGCTTCATCAAGATCTAATTTATGTACAATTCATTCATGTAATACAGTGGTTTGAGTGAATTCAAAGTTATGCAACCATCACTACAATAAATTTCCATTACTCAAGCAGAAAATCCCACACCCATGAACAGTTGTTCCCTGTTCACCTGTTCCTCAGCTCCCAGCAACCAGTGACAACAGTTACTTGGGCTGGTCTCTTCTGGACACTTGGAATAGAAATGGACTCATAAAACACATGGGCTTGGGTGGCTGGCTCCTTTCAGACAGCACGTGTTCAGGTTCGCCTGTGCTGCAGTGTGAGGGCTCAATCCTTCTCAAGGACAAAAACGCTCCATCACACAGACTCACCGTGTTCCACTCCGTTCATCACATGGTGGATATATGGGTTATTTCCACTTTTCAGCTGTTATGGATAATAAGCTTTGAACACACTTATGTGACCTTTTCTGTGTAATATTTTCATTTTCTTAGGTTTGTACCTAGGAATGAATGGCTGGGTCACATATTGACTCTGCATTACACTTGTGAGGAACCAGGTTTGCTTTTCAGTTGTGCGCTATTTTCCATTCTCACGGTGTGAGGATTTCTGCACATGTGTCCACGCTTGTTATTGTCTATTTAATCATAGCTGTCCTAGTGGGTGTAACGTGCTATTTCATAGTAGTTTGATTCACATTTGACAAACACTAACATGTTAATATTATCTTATAAGGAGGACGAGAGTGGGACAGGGGACCCAGGATCTAGTGGGTGTAGGAAATACTAGGTTGAACAAAAGCAAATGAGCTTCTTCTAGAGAGATTTTGGGGCCCTTTAGCATGTTAATGTGCAACACGAAGCTTTATGAGGGGCATGGAGCATGCAGTCTCCCCCAGATGTTTTTCTTTTTTTTCTGTGTGCGTGTGTATGTGTGTGTGTGTATGAATGCACTGGGGATTGAACCCAGGGGAGTTTTACCATTGAGCAACATCCTCAACTCTTTTTAAAATTTTGAGACAGGATCTCACTAAGTTGTCCAGGCTGGCCACAAACTTGTGATCCCCCTGCCTCAGCCTACCAGGTTGCTAGGATTACTGGTATGCCTGGCCCCAGATGCATTTGACTCAGTTTTTGTTTTGATCTATTTTTGGTTTTGCAGTAATGCTGTTATCATCTTTTAGCACCACAGTGTCCCATGGAATAGAGTTTGGAAATACTAGCCATATATCCAAAAAGATGACCTCTCATGGTGGTGTGGAGCTGAGGTTCTCTGAAGAAGCTGCACTCATATAGAAGATCTTGCAGACTGCTTGACTGGCTGAGCAAGAGGACTGCGATTGTGGAGAGATGGAAGATTTCAGATCGGGATCCCAGGCATCTTGGTATTTCTTAGGCTCTTTAGTAGCCACTTAATTTCAACTCCTGTATCTGCCATTATAACTTCAGATAAAACTTAGAATAAATCAATAAGCTTTGCAGACCTATAAGCATCCACCAAGCTAAGCATGTTTAAGGTAATGGCTAAACCTACAGGAAAGATTTTTCTCCCTCTGCTTATAGCCAGCCTACCTGATGACTCGCCAAATATTTGCTAAATGTATTGATTAGGACTTCCCTTGTTTTGTGGCTGTAAAAGTTGCATGGTGGAGTATGTCATGTAGTGCCACTTCCCAGACCACAGCCACTCCTGTTTGGCTTAGGATAAACTATTTTCTTGTTTCCTTTAAAGCACAGTTGTTATTTTACATGGACAGTGGTTGCTTCATCTGCATAAAGGGGAGAAAACTCCAAGATGGAGACATTCAAAGGAGGGAACAGCAGTCTACATCATGGGCCTCATTTACCAACTCTCAAGGAGGGGAGTGCTTGATGGAAGGAAGGGCTGTTTTTTTGTTGTTATTGTGGTTGTTTTTTGCATTTACCCCAGGTTCTTGATGCAGGCCTTAGGGAGTCCCACCCTTGCCCTACTCAGGGCAGCTACTGGGTCTTTGGCCATGAAGCAGCCACATCCCACAGTACCGTCCATTTGTCACTACAGCTCCTCCGGAGTCCCAAATCTGGGTGGACCTTGCTGGTTCACAAAAGTCCAGGGCAAGATGATGCTGAGGAACAGGAAGAGACTGTGCAGTCACCTCAGCCTCACATACTCCAAGTTGATTAGTCTTCAGTTTCTCAGACTTCAGGAAGACGATGATGCTTGCTTCTCAGGGACAATGGTACCCTAGCAGCTGTCCCTCAGATGAGGGCAAAACAGGCATCAAGTAAAATAAATGGTTGTGTTTAAATAGTGCCCATGCTGATCTGGGATTGGAACTACAATCTCCCTGTGCCCTACCACTTCTTTCATGGAGCGGGGCCATTCTACTTCGGAAAGAAAGAAACAAGATCCTGTTCAGTGATCCGCTTTTAATCCTAGGAATTCATTTCTAATCATTTTGCATCTGACTGTGAGAGCTTATGCGTTGTGGTCTCCAACTCATCAGGTCTTTACTTGATAGGCTCTGCTTCTTTTCTCATGTTTCCCATTATAATAAACTTAACCATTTGGGCACACTTGTGTGTGCACTTAGAGTTGTATATGCAGATATTTTGTCACCTGGGGCCCTGGGAGTCAGTCCTCCTGTTGGTTTCTGTCTGTTCCTTCTTGCTCTCGTGTAAGCGACTGTGGATCACACACTTGTCTTCACTGGGCCTGTCAGGAAGATCTTATGGGGCCCGTGATCTAGTAGAAACACAAGTAGAATGCTACTTGTGTTTCTACTAGATCAAGAGGAAGGTGCCTGAAAGTCCTTACCAAGGATTTCTTAGGATGGAACAGCCAGACCAGACAGTGTAATCTGAACCCCACTCATAGAAGCCGGCCTCATTTACCAATTCTCAAGGAGATTTGTGCCTCCACTCAGAGCCCACTCTGACATCCAAGGCTGCGGGGGCCCTTCCTTGCCATTCTACTGTGTTGCCCCTCTGCCATGTCTCCCCCAGGGTTTGGCTTCTGAGCATGAAGCATTATGCTGCAGTCTGGGGTCTGTGGGTCAACTCTCATGCTGTCTGAATTTCAGTTCCTTGCTTTTGGTTTCTAAGGATTTTCCTCACTTTAAACTCAGATTAAAAAAAAAAGATAGTTGAGTACAGGAGGCTGAGGAAAGAGGATCACAAGTTCAAAGCCAGCCTCAGCAACTTAGTGAGATGCTAAGCAACTCAGTGAGATCCTGTCTCAAAATAAAATACAATAAAAGGGCTGGGAATGTGGCTCAGGGGTTAAGTTCCCCTGAGTTCAATAACTGGGAGAGAGAGAGAGAGAGAGAGAGAGAGAGAGAGAGAGAGAGAGAGAGAGAGAGAGAGAGAGAAATCTACTATTGGTGGACAGCTTTTAAATCTAAGATTTCCCAGCCTGTGCAGTACCCCATTAGAAATGGAGTTTGAAAATAAAATTCTGCAGTGCAGTAAATGACTTTCCACTCTCTTTAAATGTGGAATTTGAGAATTATGTTTTTGACCAAAAGAAGAGCCTAGAACCGTCCCATGAAAATTTTTTTAATTATTTTCGTAGTTGTACACAGACAGCATGCCTTTTATTTTATTTACTTATTTTTATGTGGTGCTGAGGATTGAACCCAGTGCCTCACACAAGCTAGGCAAGTGCTCTGCCACTGAGCTATAGCCCCAGCCCCCATGAAATGTTTTTCACAATACGTTTTCCTTTTCTCACACCTTGATCCCATGCCCTTCAGAAATTGATTATAGATGCTGTTATGTTCCACCAAAATACATACGTTGAAGTCTTAATACCTTAGATAGTGTCTGGCTTTAAAGAGGTAATTAAGATAAAACTAGGTCAGACCCTGATCCAATAAGACTGATGTCCTTATAAGAAGCGGGGTACAGTGGTGCACGCCTATAATCTCAGTGACTTAGGAGGATGAGGCAGGAGGATTGTGAGTTCAGAGCCAGCCTCAGCAACTTAATGGGGCCCTAAGCAACTCAGCAAGACTTTGTCTCTAAATAAAAACATAAAAAGGACTAGGGATGTGGCTCAGTGATTAAGCGCTCCTAATCCCCAGTACCCCTCTCCCAAAAAGGAAGAGATGCAGGGAATGCATGTGCACAGAAAAAAGGCAGAGAGAAGAGCCAACTGCCAGCCAAAGAGAGGCCTCAGGAGAAACCACACCTGCCCACACCTTGATCCTGGACTTGCAACCTCCAGAACTGTGAGAAAGAAAGGTCTTGGTATTCTACTATGGCATCTCTAGCAAACTCATTCAGGTGCCCATTTAAAAATAATCTCTGAATCATTTATACCTGGCAGACATAAAACCTTTGAACTGTACCTCACAGATATATTCCATAAACTAACTAAAAGTAAAAAGGGCTGTGAAACCAACTACAAAGAAATCTGATACTGAGCATCAAGGTGACATTTGAAATAATCAAGTCCCTGGAAGCTCTGTGGAAAGGCCTGTCCATTCTTCCATTGAAATAAGGGCTCAGTGGCAGGGCCAGTCACCCAGCATTAGCACTTGCATTTAATTCTGTTTCTAAAACAATTAACTTCATTAATCTCTCTCAGTATGTTTGGTGATTAATGCAGCAATAAGAAGTGACAATAATAATAATTCAAGGCTGAGACAGATTAATTTTAACTTGCAATACTGCCCCAAAATATGACAGCACAATTTATTGTGATTGTTGTATCCATGTCTCAATAACTTTCCACTGGTAGAACTATAATGGCAGAATTATTTTCTAAGAAATCTTTGCAGAATTATTTGCCAGTCTAGATATTTTTGTGAGACATTAGGAAAAAAACTCGAATTTTTGTAGTGGTGGCTGTTATTCAAACAAGAGCTTCAAATTTAAGGAAGAACTACACACCCTCAGCATAAGTGCTATGAAGAGGGGAAGCATGTGATCCTGGGGCCAGACCCTTGGGCTCACTTCTGCCCCTGCCTGCGTGTTTGTGTGCATGTGTGTGCACGAATGTGCACAGGCATCTGCACATATGTGAATGTGCCTAGCAAGCTGCCAAAGCTCTCTGTGCCTCAAGATCCCCCTCTGTGAAGAGAGTGACAGTATTCCTCCTCCCAGACAGCTGAGGACTATGTGAACTGGCACCCTGGAAATCCCTCCTGCAGGCCTGGTACACAGAGGTGCGTAACTGTTAGCTAGTCTCACCACACGGGGTCTCAGTCAGCTTTTCACTCTTGTGACCAAAGCACCTGTCAAGAACAAGTTTAGAGGAGGAAAAGTTTATTTGAGGCTCACAGTTTTAGAGGTCTCAGTCCCTAGATGGCCAACTCCATTCCTCAGTGCCGTCAGGGCCCAGGGCAAGGCAGCACACCATGGCAGATGGGTGTTGTGGAAGAGAGCAGGTCAGGACATGACCAGCAAGGAGGAGAGGAGGGGGGGGGCGGGGGGTGGAGAGAGAGAGTGAACACATGCGCTCCCCCCTCATGGACAATATAGTCCCCAAAGGCACACCCTCCAGCCACCCGCCTCCTCCAGCCATACCCTACTACCTGCCTGCAGTCAACACCTAGTTAATCCCTAACGGGGTTGATGATTTGTCATTTCACCTCTGAACTTTCTTGCATTACCTCACACGAGCTTTTGGGAGACACCTCCAAACTAAACCATGACAGGCAGGTTTTACAAATTAGAATTTCATGCTTAGAGACCTCTATAGTGCTCAAATCCTTGATGCCTGAATGTCTCCTCCCTGTGGTGACAGCATCAACCTATGACCTCCAGGTCATTGAGGAATGAAGGAGAGGCCTGCAAAGTGCTTGGCCACTGTGCTGCTGCTGATCATGTGGCCAGCTGACCATCACCAGGTAGTTACCACTACCTCACCACCTAAGCAGGGAAGCTTCCAGAGACTCTGGGATCCTGGACAATCCTCCCACTTTCTGTTTTCTTTGCTGTCACTGGGTGGGCACTGCCCTGGGCACTTGTGTGCATGGTTCCACTTCATCAGCTCCTTGTGGGGTAGGGCCTGAAGCAGCAGCCAACATGCACAGGCAGCCAGCAGCATAGCGGGATGAGACCCAGGAACTGTTCCCCAATCACACACACATCTTCCTACGCTGGGAATCCTTCCAAGATGCAGAGTGTGGAGGCTCTTCAGTGATGTAGGCTGGGGCCTACAGGTGGATGCACACAAATGTCCCCAAAGCACTGACTGTGGTGACTGGAGCGTGACTTAGAAGTGTTGCTGCCTTTGTTCTTGCCTGAGAAGGGCTATTGAAACGTTATTCAAAGGGATGCTAATCCATTACAAGAAATGAAGATTCTGAGGATTATTCTGGTAGGAAGAACAAAAGAAAACAAAACAGAAAACAAGCAGAGTGTTGTAGGTTAGGATTAAACCTGATGGCTAGGGCATTGTGGCGGCAGATAAGCACATGAAATTGGACCTCCTTTCCCCTCCAATGTGAGATTGGAGGGGAGCCTCCTGAGAGGCACGGGGCAAGGGATGCCATCTATTTTAGTCAAGAGAAATGGCTCTACTAGGAGAGAACCACTTGGCAAGAAAAAGAACCCCCTTGGATGAAAGCTCATCACCCCAGGGCAGAGCCCTGTCAAGTCAAAGTGGAAAGGATAAGAGGCCAGAGGCAGAGAGAAGCTGTTGGGCACTGGGTTCTGATATCTGGACTGAGAGCACACCAGCTATGGGGGACCCCAGACTGTGGGACAGACAGGGGCTTTCTGGTACGTACATACATACAGGTGGAAGTGCTAAAACTTGAGCCCCCAAAACGCTGCTGAACTTGCACCCCAGATGGAAGGAAGGGAAGTAGGTCTAGCACTGAGAATCGACTGTGAAGTTGCTAAGGCACTCAGGCCACAGAGGGCCACTCCTTTCACTTTCCAGAGACTTGGTGTGGCCCACAGGCCCTGAGGGCTTTCACTCAGCTAGAAGGGCTGGGTGTGTCTTCCATAGCTGTGTACTCTATTTAGGACACAGCTTTGACTTCAAGGACAAACTGGGTGGGGAACTGGAAGGGGACCCTGGTGGACAGATAACCATGTCCCCTTCAAGCTGAGAAGTGTGGGGGTCAGCAGTGTAGGGAACCTTAAATTTAGGGAAAGAAATTAGTTCTAAAAATACCAGGAGAAAGTAGGATCCATTGCCTGGAGATGCTCAGGAGAAGCCCGGCAGTGAGGATTGTTGGCTGAGGCAGGGACTGTCAGGTGTTTGCCTATCCTACTCCCAGCGTCCCTTGCAGTTGGTTTGGGGCCATTTAACTGGGTCCTAGAAAAGGAATGGGAAAAGTGACTGGTGGGCAGCATAGTGTTGCTCATCCCAGGACCTTAGATGTGCTATGTGGCAAGGGGGAATCAAGGCTGGGAGTAAGAGGCTGATCAGCTGATCTGAACATGAGGAGACTGCTTGCATTATCCACATGGCCCATGTGATCACAAGGGTCTTCAAACATGCAAGAGTAGAGAAAGAGTCAGGGTTGGGGGCTGTGATAGAAGAAGGATGTAAGCAGCCACTGTGGCCTCTGCAGATGGAGCAGGGGCTACAAGGCGAGTGGGTGCCTCTGGACCCACAGTGGTTTTACACTACCAAGGTTATTGTGTTTTGCTATAGTAGTCATAAAAACTAACACAGTGAAGCATGCCGCTTGTGGGCCCCAAGCATGCTGACCCACACTTATCCTCCTCTGTAGTGGCTTTGCCTTGAAACAGCAGTATCCTGCAGCAAGAGGGGTCTGGGCCTCTGTACTGTTTCTTGTAGAGGGTCGCCCAGGAAACAAATAAACTTTAATTTGTTTAGCTCACTTACTGTACTTTTTACAAAAGTGAATATCCTTTATATAAATACAAAGACTTCTGAGGTTGAGAAGGGGAAACTATTCATAAAACCAAGTCAGAATGCACAGAGCATTGGCTGAAATGAAAAGGACACACATAGAAGATGTTAGAAGGGGAAAATAACCAAAGGTGACTAGGGAACAACAATAAAATCTACAAAGGCTGTGGTCCAGCCTGACCAGAAGCTTCTTAAAAACAAAACAACAACAAAACAACCACACAATAACTGAAGGATATTTTCCCCTTGGCATGCTGGAACCAAAAGTACACCTCTGACCTGCATCTAGCTGAGAACATGAGGACACTGTTGGGTAGTCTGTGACTATATGCTTAATACAATAAAAGACAACGGAGCTTCCCATTTCTAGCAGTAGAATAGCCTGGATAACTTGAAAACCCTCCTTCCTATAGGAAGATAATTCAGGGAGAAATGTTACCCACAACCTTATAAATTCTCCCTTAACTCATGACTGACCAACTGGTTCATGTTCATATTTCCACTTGACTTAGTTCTATGGGGGGTGGTGCCATCTACTTTTTGAAGAAAACTATATAACATTAGTAACATTCAATGCTATCATATCAGACGTATGAGACCTCACTGACACATGGTTTTGGCTCCTCTGAAAAGTGAGGGCAGGGGAATGTGGCCAGCAACATGTATTTATTCACATCACTGCCAAAACCCACAGAGACTGGCAGAGATGAGTAACAGTATGGCTTGTAATCAGGTCCTCCTTTCTGCTCTGGAAGGCTATTGCTGCTGTTGGGGGAAATAGCAAGGAATCTCACTACTTTTAACTTTGCTAATCCAGTTTTGCAAAACTTCTCATAAAATAAGCATTCTTCAACCCATTTCTCTGCAAATATTTTGTAGTGGAGAACAGTGGTGGGGTCTCCAGTCACTAAATGGATTTCTTCTGCAAAGAGCTGGCAGAATGTGGTGTAGGTCATCCATCACTCTCAAGTGATGATACTTTGTATCTACACAGAACCTTCCTTTCACACTAACCCTAACCCTTTACAAACTGCCCCAATAATATCACACCTTCAGAGGCAGCACCTGGCAAGTGACAGGGTCTCCTGTCTGGCTGTAAGCAGCAAAAGCCCTTCAGGCTGGTCCCCTGGTTACTGGCTCAGAGGAGTCAGCAAGACATACTCCAAATAGTTTAGACAGTTTTTTAAATGGCACTGTTCCTCAGGGTCCCAATGTTAAGGTGACTATAATTTAATAACAGTGCCAAGTGCTTAGAACTGTGCTGGCACAGTATTACACTCAGCAAATTACAGTCGCCATTTCCTGCATTTCTCAACCTAAATGAGGGAAGGGGACCACTTGCACCATTAGCACACAATGGAGAGGTCTCACACAGGGAAGTTGGAGGCTTACCATGTTTGGGGAATAGAAGGTGAGAAAGGGCCTCAAGTAACTCCCAGGAGAAAGCTGTTTGTGGAGTACCTCATGCCAGGCACAGTGAGACCCCTGGGATTTAAAGATATCAAATAGACCCAGCCCTGGAAGCCAGAAGAGAGGCAGACAGAGGGAGGTAAGTGCAATAAAGAAAACAGGACTACTGTGGGTAGAGGGAAGAGGGGACCTGATCCAGAAAGCAATAAAGAGAAAACACAAAAGAACAGCAAGACAGTCACTGTAAGAGAATTTTATTATTTCTGATTAAGGATTTAAGCACAAGTCTGTTATCCAATTTAAGCACTTAATAAAAGTGTTCCCAAAGTTTTTAAGGCAATTATTTTAATTTATGAATTATGCTCTTGGCTATCTTTGATGATTATTATAGTGGCTGGCAGAATGGCTTACTCTCTGGCAACACCAGACTGAAGAAGATTGGGAGCTTCCTGGGAAAAGAGGCTTGCACACAGGTCCTCTGTAAACTGGGGAAAGCATGCCTCCCAGGAGCACTGCAGAGCCAATACTGCAATTTCCAAGTACTGTACCTTCCAAGTACCTGTCTACCTAGGCCTCTGGGCTCAGAGCCCAGGGCCTTTCCTTCAACTCTGGCCAAGTCTTATTGGTCTTGAAAATGCTGTGTGACAGTGACAGCTACCCAAAGCACTCCTGCTAGACTTGGGCCCCACAGTTAAGAGGTGTGCCCTGAAATCCCTGGAGTTTACTGTGGTTAACTGACCTGGGGGCTTTGATCCTGAGGAGGGCAGCTGAGAGCTTGGAAGAGTCACAGCAGCAAAGGCTGTGTGCTGGGACTTATCCAGAGGCAGATCTTCATGCCATCCTGGGATTTCACAGATGAGGAAATCTGAGTCCCACAGAAATGGAGTGGCCTGTCTCCAAACTTGGAACCCAAGTTCACTGATACATAGGTGCCAATAAATTGCCTCTTCTCTTGTTAGGCATAAATAAATCATTATTTTTTTTTTAATTCAAAAGCCTTGTAGTTTACAATTGAAGCAAAATTAGAATTCTGCATGAAAATTTCTCCCAGAGAGTTAACATGTACAGTTGATAATTCTGATCTTAAAAATCTCCATATGGATATGTCTATATATATGCAATTTAATTACTGCTACTTTGATTTGGTATCATTCCAGAAAATATACTTGAATGAATTCACTACCCTGGGGGAGTGGACAGCCTCAGGAAGACTGCTGCTGCAAGGTTCTGGGGTGTCAACCCTGCCATGAGGGTAAAATAAAGGTGTTCCTCCCAACACAGAAGCACAGAGCTACAGGCAGCTGGGCAGGGACACCTTGCTGTAGGGATTAAAGATCAGAGCTATCCTTAAAGGAAATCCCTTTGAGGGTGGTTTTGCTTGTGTTTTGTATTTTGTTTTTTCTGTGCTACTGATAGCACTCAGGGCACCAGGTAGTCTATCACTTAGCAACACCTCCAGGCCTTGGGGGCTCTTTGTTTTTATTGTTATGAGCAAAAGCTCCCAAAGCCATTTCCATTACAGTGGGACACTTTTCTAACACAGGTCCTGATAAGTCCTCTTGGAACAGTCAGCCATTTTTTTCACTCTAGTGCAAGTTGTTGCTGTTGGGAGGCTGTCACTCGTGAAGTATATTCCTCTTCTGCAGTGTAACATATTTAAAGGATTGTTCCTATTCCCTGTAATGAGGCAGAGAATTTGTGTCCTACAGTGGGAGACAGATTACGAATTCTTCACTATTAGATGGCACAGATGTGCCACAAAAAGAAGCCTCAGTCCTCTGAGGATTTGTCATCGAAAGACTGAGTTCTAATCCTGGCGTTTGCAATTAAGACCCTAAAAGAACCCCAAACCGTCTTCTGTCACCTAAGTACTTTGATCTGCTCACCAAGTGTCTATCCATATGGATCCACTGTCCCTTGAAAGGGCAGCAGAAATGGAAATCGACCAGTCTGGACAACATCAGAGCAAACAGAACTATGAGCAGAGAGAGAAGGCCCCAGTGAATCCAAAGGCTGCTTAAATTCCTATATTCTAAGAAAGATGGCTCTTTCCTGGGTTTAGCTTGTTTGGCTCAGAAGTTTAGCATTTTCTTTCTTTTTTTTTAAAGCACCTTTGAAAAAAAGCTGGACGTGAAAGAAAGTGGGGTAAGAGAAGTCATATTGAGTGATTAATGATGAAAATGATTTTCGCCCCTTTGGTTCTTTTATCAGTACCCAATGCTGTCGGGCTACAATTAATCATCCCGATATTAAAAACCCAGACTCCTGTTACTCTTTTAAAAAGAAAAAGAAAAAGAAAAAAGCCCTGTACATTCTTAGTAAACAATAACAGCTCAAACTTTGTCTTGTAAAGTTGTGCAACTGGGCTTAGGCCGTTGTCATTAGCAAGCAACGGCCACAGGTAGGCTACGTGTCGCACTCGTCATGACAGCGGTCTTGGGGGGCGCGGGCCCGGGTCTGCCAACCGCAGCGGGTGGGGCAGCGGCGGAATCCCGCACAGGCCGGCGGACCGCGCGCCCGGGCGCCCGCACTCCCCTGCGCCCCGCGCTCGGGCATCGGGGCGCGCGGTCCCTCGGGGGCCTCCCCCGCCCGGCGCCCCCGAGAGTAAGCGGAAACGAGTCAGTACCGGCGGGCGGGTGTCCAGCTTTAGTCTCTAGTTTCCCTTCGGGAGGCGAAGACATGGTGCCACCGGAGTTCCGCGGGGCTGGGCGGCGGCGGCGGCGGCGGCGGCGGCGCGGCTGGCGGACCTGAGGGGAGTGCGCGTGCGAGAGCGAGAGTACGCGCAGGGGGCGAGGCAGCCAGGGGGGCGCGCCACCACCCGACAGGGGGCGTGGCCGAGGAGCGTCGACGTGGCACGCTCCGCCCTCCGGCACCGGGCGCGCCGACGTCACTGCGGCCGCCCCGCCCCGCCCCGGCGGCCTCCTGCGCGCGCGGACAGGGCATGCGCAGCGGGCCGTGCCACGTTGGGGATCGTGGGGAGGAGCGACTGGGAAGGAGGGCGTGGCGTTCGGTTTTGGGGGAAGTAGGGGTCGGGGCTGGCTGGGGACGGGGAGAGTAGCGAGCGACTAAAAAGGGCCCAGCTTGAGAACACTCCCCCCTCCACGAAACCGCTCCGCCCGCCAGTGTCCCCACGTGGACGGCCACGCGGTGGGGAGCTGAGGTGTCGTCCTGAAGTCCTCAGCTAGACTAGAGACCCCCGATGGGGCCGGGGGTCGGATTTTGTTAAGAGACGACGCAAAGGATGAGCCTGTTCCCCGGGACCGAAAGGCAGCGCCGGAAACGAGTTCCCGAGCGGCCGCGTGGGTGCGGCCTCGGAGCCGTGGTCTCCCTGCTGCGGGGCTCGCGGGTCTCCCCAGCGCCCTGCAGCTCCAGGGACTCCAGGGCCGCCGTCTCCGTGGCCAGATTAGCATTCAGACATGCCCAAGACCTTGGAAGGAAACACCGTCACCTCTCTTGGCTGTAGGTTTGTCTGTGATGACAGAGCTGTTGGTTTTCAGTCAGCTCCCCTGCGATGACCTCCAGGCTGCCAAATCCAGTGGTCACTCTTCCACTGATTCTACTTGACTTCTTAGCAGTACTTTGAAGAAGCCAGCCATCCTCCTATTCAGCTTCAGGGATGCCATGTTAGTGCCTCGTCTTGCAGTTTTGGGGCGACCCGGGCTGCACAGTCTAGATTTCTAAATATTTGAGTGTCCCAAGCCTCAACATTGCCTCCCGCCCCACCACCCCTTTCCCTAGGATTAGATGGTGTCTTTGTCTGTGTTCTGCTGCTACAACAAAATCTGAGAAGGGGCTAAAGACCAGAGATTTCTTTGGCTACTGGCTCTGGAAGCTGAGAAGTTCAAAGGCACAATGATGGCATATTGGAGAGGCCTTGGTGCAGCAACACCTCAGAGTGAAAAGTGAAAGGGTGAAGAAGAGGGCTGAACTCTCCTAATGGATTCACTGTAAGGGTGACCCTGTAAAAGCAAACTTGATTCATGGGGGCAGAACTCTCATGACTTAATCACTTCCTATTAAGCCCCCATCTCCTGCATTGTTGCATTCAGGATTAAGTTCAACACTTGAAACTTGGAGGAACGTGTCAAACCATAGAACATCTTGGATGTCTTCTATCACAGGCAAGCCCATGAATATGACTTTCATCCACATGCTTACAGATCCCAGGTCTGCAAACCTATTTCTGTATCCTTGATCTCTTGACTGATACATTCCGTTGGCTCTGAAACTCCATCAAAGAAGATGCCTCCTTCAGGGCTGCCCAGTTCTTTGTGTCAGGCCACACACACTGATGCTGGCCATACGCTGATCTTGCACTCACCCTCCATGTTTCACTATCACTAATGGCTGTGGGCCACCTGATGGTTGTGATACAGTTGTCATTGTCTTGCATTCATGTCAGAAGTTGCAAACCAGTAAGAACAGCTTAGAAGGAAATCCTGGAATAACAGTAAAGCACTTTCTCCTCTGTAGTATTGACGATCGAATCCAAGGCCTCACACATACTAGACAGGCATTCTACCAACCCAGCCCCAAAGTGCTCTTTTCACTAACACCTTTGAGAATCCTAAAACAGTGCTTTGGATTTTGAACTGAGAAGCTCTAAGAATACCTAACCAATTAATTTTATGAATATTTTCCTTTTTCTGTATATGACTAAAAATTCAAGTCTTAACAACTAAAATAATTATTTCTAAGAAATACAAATAAAAACTTTAGTTTGAAAGAAAACATTGTATTAAAGTTTAATTGGCCATGTTTTCTTTCCCCTTTTGGCACATAAAGTAGCAGGCATAAGCTGTGACATCTCAGACTCAATAACAGACAGGATTGTTAGGGAATGCTGGGGTAAAAGGAGGAGCTTTCTGAGGAAGAGCGCAGTGACCCAAGGGTCTGGGGGCCACAGACACCAATGGGATGGCCTGAGGTCTGAGAGGACTAGACTGATGGGGCCCTCTAGTGTAACAGCATGTACAGTGCCACATGTTCAGAGCAGAGTTCCTGGTCACCTACTTACCCACCAATAGCTTCCTCTCTGGAGCAGAGGCCAAGCTATTCATTCCATCAGTGTGCCAACTGGGCAGCATTCCTGCTGAAGAAGACACTGTCATTTAAGGAGGAATTGAACTTAGCTTTAAAAACACAGATTTTCAACCTCCCTTGCAGGGGGTGGTGAGAGGTCGCATTTCTGACCTCTGAAATGTACTTGGAATCTGTGGGGGGAAGCAGAGGGCAGTGTCCTGGTTTGGATCTGGAATGCCTCCCAGAATTTAAGAGATGAGGCTTTTGGGAAGTGACCTCATCAGAGCCATTGAAGCCAAGTGGACCATAGGGAGGTGGAGGAAGAAGGTCACTGGGGCCTTCCCTGGAGTGGTTTTTCTTCCCTCCTGACCCATCCCCTCTCTTCACTGTGGCCATGAGCTGAGCAGTTTGCCTCCCCCACACCCTTCTCCCATGGTGTTCTGCCTCACCTCCTGCCCAGGGCCGTGGAGACTTTGGACCACTGACTACTGACTGAGAGCTCTGAAGCCATGAACCAAAATAAATATTTCCCATCAGGTATTTTGATAACATAACAAATGAGTTATCACCTTGAGGCAGCCAAAGGCTTGAAAACCACACGTGGACGATGGCAGAGCACAAGGCCAAAGCACATGGGACTTGAAAACAAGTCCCTGTTATATGGAGACCTTGTGCTTGGAGGCGTGTGGATGGCCAGATGCAAGCTAGAGCCCTTGCAGCCCACTAGGCATAGCACGATGGGGCCCTGCCCAGCTCTCAGCTCATCTCTCCTGGCTCCAGTGGCTACACTGTCCCACGTGATGCTTCTTTAGTGGGACAAGCTGATTCTTCCCTTCAGGTCTTAAAATCAACCGTTTCCACCACTAAGAACCATCTCTCCAGATCCTGTGTGATCGACTCCTTCCTGTTTTGTATTCAGCTTCCTGAGGCCTTGTCTTGAACCATTTCCTGTGAAGAAGCCACCCAGAAGCTCAACTGATACCACTTTTACTGACTTGAATAGCTTTTCATCCTTGTCTTAAATCCCCCGTGTAACTGTCTGCTCACCCACTGTCTTTCTCCATGATGACAAGGTCATCTCCATGAAGGGAGAGGCCTTGTCCATCTGGCCTGCTCCTGTGTCCCAGCTCCCAAAGGCATGGTGGGCACCGCAGCAGTGTTCAGTAGTATCTTCTCCTCATAATTATGGAGCACAAACACAGGATTTCTTCCAACTGTTTACCTGAATGAAGGGAGCACAGGAGGACTGCATAGGGATGAGGAGAATGCCCAGAATCAGAAGGCAAATGCCTCTAATCTTTCCTGATATTTACCTTCGTTGTAAATAAGCGTGTGCCTGCCTGCCTTGCTTTGCTTTTCTCTTCTCTCCCTTCCTTCCTCTCTTTCTTTTCCTCCCTCTCTCCCTTCCTTCATCTCTCTCTCTCTCTCTCTCTCTCTCTCTCTCTCTCTCTCTCTCTCTCCTCTTCTCTCTCTCTCTCTCTCTCTCTCTCTCTCTCTCTCTCTTCTCTCTCTCTCTCTCTCTCTCTCTCTCTCTCTCTCTCTCTCTCTCTCTCTCTCTCTCTCTCTCTCTCTCTCTCTCTCCCCTATGTGCTACTGCAGATTATACCCAGGGACTTGCCAGTGTGCTGCACTGAGTTACATTCCCAGAAGTTTTTAGAAAATTTGAGACAGGGCCTCACTAAGTTGCTACGATTGGCCTCATACTTGTGCTTTTCCTCCCTCAGCCTCCTGAGTGTCTGGGATTACTCAGATGTGTGCATCACTGTTCTAACTTCTAAGTAGGTTTTTCTCTGGACTTATGTTGTTTTGAAACAATGGCATCCAATCTGATACTCCTTAATGGGAGTACTGTAAGCACTGGGAAGAGTGTTTGAGGAAGAAACAGCATTACAGATTCTCTTTTCCATGGGTATACTTTGTAACCTTGATGATATCAAGACATGAACTTGAATATCTCTTGTGCTAGTCAGCTTTCCACCACTACAACAAACACCTGTGATAAATTAATTTATACATATATAAAAAAGGTTGGGCTTTGGGAGAGAGCACTTACCAGCATGCCTGAGGCCTTGAGTTTGATGTCCAGCATTGTAAAAATCAATCAATCAATAATAAAAAGTTTAAAAAATAGAGAAAAATCTTCATTTTGGCTCATATTTTTGGAGGTTCTAGTTCATGAGGGATTGACTTCATTACTTTAGCGTCAGTGGTGAGGCAGCACATCATGGTGGGGGTGCATGGTGGAGTGAAACCATTCACACTGTGTTCTGAGGTTCCCTCATCCCCATGGACATGCCCCCCGTGGCCTGAAAGCCTCTCACCAGAACTTAGCTCTTAAAGTTTTGATCACCTCCCAATAGCCCCCCAACTGGGCACCAAGCCTTTACCACATGGGCTTTTGGGGACATTCCAGATGAAACTGTAGCACCTCCCGGGGAATGGAGAGTTCAGGGCTTTGGATCAGTGCACCTATCTCTGTGTTATCCCATTACTGCCCATGGGTTCCTGAGGCATGGCGACCTCTCTGGCTTCTTGATGGAGAAAATGAGCCTGTGAAGGGCAGTATTGGTACCTTAGTGGGAAGGCCCTAGAGTCTGCTTTTGCCACCATTCCCACCTCGTGCTGCAAACATTACTGTCCTAGAGAACGTCCTGCTAGTACTGCAGTGGGAGTTTTTCACCAGCCTTCATGAAACACATGAATTGTCACATGTCATACTATAATGACCCATGCATCAATCAGTTCCACGGACCTTGCATTCTTATTCCAGGTTAGCCCACTTTCTGTCTTCTAGTGCCGCTGTCTGGTGGATGAGAACTTTTACAGTGTTAGTTCTTACACAGAATCTCTTCCATTATTGATTTTTCTCATAAAGCGAGGGCAACAGTCATTTTCGACTTTGCTTTGTAACATCCAGAATGAATCTACCTAATTAATTTTTCTTTCTTTCCTCCTCCTCCTCCTCCCTTTTTTTTTTTTTTTCCAGTGATGGGGATTGATTCCAGTGATGGGCCTTGTGCATATTAGGCAAGTGCTTTACCACTGAGCAACATTTCAGTCTGACAGGCAGGATATTTTTTTTATAATATATTACAGAGGCTTTAAATAAAATCAATTTAAATGTATTTGGCATATGCACATCTATACTAGAATACTTGAAGAGGATACACATCTTTTGTCCCAAAGCCAAATAAAAATGATAGAGCATCACATATCACATATCTTGCCCCACCTCCCCCACATGAGGAATTTCTGGAGGTTTCATTGTCATTTAGTCACAGGGTAATTGAGAAACACTTTGGGGAATTTTTCAAAAGAAGTTCATCAGCTAATAAAGAACACAGATCAACTTTAGTCATATATGAAGTTTTACATTAGTAAAAGATATCTGAAGGAAAAAATATCCAATCTAAACCTTGGCAAAATATCCCTCTTATCTTTATTTGGAAGTTAGAAAGTAGAAACTGAAAAAAGATGACTGTAATGCGACCATGAATACTGATTTCCCACCGAATTTCCAAACGCTTGAGAGTTATTTATGAAAAATGTGTCTTAGCGAGAAACCAGGCAAGGGGAGGGATAAATTGTATTTCTGGCTCTTCCTCTGAGTCATTCTTTGACCTTGTGCAAGCTCCTTACATATTCTGTGATTATAATTCCGC
This sequence comes from Ictidomys tridecemlineatus, assembly GCF_052094955.1. Lineage (NCBI taxonomy): Eukaryota > Metazoa > Chordata > Mammalia > Rodentia > Sciuridae > Ictidomys > Ictidomys tridecemlineatus. Next base: position 254,574,333 of record NC_135477.1, on the reverse strand, counting down.
ACTGGAGGCAATAATACTTATCTTACTTAGGGATTCAAATAGTTATTCAATATTATGTCTTAGCATTTATCTCCTTGTATGAAATTTCTTACAAGGGTATATGAATTGCTATAAGTTAAAAAATAAACATGACAAAGACTTCAAAAATAAAGAGGCTTTCAGCAAGACAAAATAATCTCCAGGGAGCCTGAAATTTGAAATTGAAGAATAACATGTTTTATTACCTTCTCCCCTTTTTAAAAAGATTCTATCTAGGAGGCAGCGGCATGGGGACATTTTTTTTTTCTAATCCCTCCTTCCTTCAACAAAACAAAACATGAAACGTTTCAAAAGGCTCTTGAGGGGTCAGTGTGTCATATCCGGGGGCACCGTAGAAACAGCAGAAGGGTCGCTTATGTGCCTTCTCAATCCCGAGAGGCTCTGCTCAGACTTTTCTCATGGGCTCCATCTGGAAGGAGAGCCTGCAAGTGACTGAATGCTGGTGTCTGGACCTAGGGCTGAGTCTCAGCCTTCCAGAATGCTCCATCCTCCCCGAGTCTCAGAGCTGCCGCCTCCAAGCAGGGAGACTAATGCCCACCTAGGATGGTTACAAGAGGCACAGGTGATAGTGCTCAGGATTCTTTGTCAACCTGAAGGAAATAAACAAATCTACTAGAAGCACATTGCTTGTTGGTGAGAGATTTTAGAGAAACGGCAAAGTGAAATAGACTTAGAAGAGGAGGCAGAATGTGATGGTATTCTAGGAAGGGTCTCACTGGTGCTGTGGGGGGAGGAAGGGTGAGGATGAGCCGATGCCACGGCAGGAAGTGGACCTGGGACTTTCCCCTTGGCAGGAGATGGGGGTTCAGACAGAGGAGAGCAGAGGGGAGGCGTGGAGGTGGACACAGAGCCTGGCCCCAGCAGACCTGCCGGCAGCAGAGCTCCTGCCTGGGTCAGGCTGAAGGAAGGCAGAGGCCCCTCACCCGTGTGGCCTTCATTCTCTTGCCTGGAACCACAGGAAAATTCCACTGCACACTGGAGAGAGAAGAAGAGTGGGAAGCAACAAATAATATCCAAAAACATAATTTATACTTCAGTTTGGTGCAGCCACTCTGGAAAGCAGTTTGGAGATGCCTCAGAAATGGAGCCACTGTTTGACCTAGCTATCCCACTCCTTGGTTTATACCCAAAGGACTTAAAATCAGCATACTACAGTGATGCAGCCACATCAGTGTTTATCGAAGCTCAATTCATAAGAGCTAAACTATGGAACCAACCTAGGTGCCCTTCAATAGATGAATGGGATAAAAAAAAATGTGGTTCATATATACAATGGCACATTACTCAGCCTTAAAGAAGAATGAAATTATGGCATTCGCTGGTAAATGGATGGAACTGGAGACAATCATGCTAGGTAAAATAAGCCAATACCCCCAAACCAAGGGCTGAAGGTTTCTCTGATATGCAGATGCTAACTTACAATAAGGGGGGCAGCTAGGGAAGAATAGAGGTACTTTGGATTAGGCAGAGGGGAGTGAAGAAAGGGGAAGGGGTATGGGGAGTGGAAGGGTAGTAGAATCAAGCAGACATTATTACCCTACGAGCATGTATGATTACATGACTGGTGTGATTCTACACCAGGTACAATCAGAAAAATGAGAAGTTATACTGCATTTATGCATGATGTGTCAAAGTGCATTCTACTGTCGGGCATAACTATTACAACAACAACAGGACAAAAAAACCCACATAATTTGAACCTCCCAGATCCCCTGAATGGGCTTAGGGAACCTCCAGTGTTCCTCCTAACACACTTTGAGAACTGCTGTTCTAGACATTCCTTAGATACTTATTGATAGAAGATACAAAATTTTAAAAAAAATCTGGATTAGTAATGTGACCACCACAGTGTGTGTGGGGGGTCATCAGCACCATGACAGCATGACAGGCTGGGCCTGCAGCGTGAGCTGGTGCAGCCCCTGTGGCCCGGTCAGCAGGTGGGGCTTGGGGCTCCCCTCTCCTGGACACCCACAGATGCTGGGGGGGGCACCTGGGCCTTGTCCCCCAGGGAAAGCCTTCCCTACACTGCAGCGTCTCTGGACCCACGCGGCCCCCATTCTGTGCTGTTCTGCCTCAGGGACGGTGGCCTGGGCAGCCTCAGGGTCCACAGTGTTGAGGGGTCCATTTCCCCCAGGGCTGTTTCCGCAGGCACCTGAGTGTGGGTGGAGTACGCAGGCCGTGTGTCCTCCACAGCGCCCTCTTGTGCTTTCTCGCGGTGGGACATGTGGCGTTTGGGCTAAGGAAGAGCTTTTTATGAACACACTTTCACAGAAAAATGCAAAAGCAATGCCCTTTTGTTGGCCACTTTCCATGGCCATGAACAAACACCCCAGACAAACCCCTCAAAAGGAGGGAGACTGATTTCCACTCACAGTTTCAGAGGCTTCAGTCTGTGATTGCTTGGCCCAGTGGCTCTTGGGCCCAGAGTGAGGCCGCTCATGGTGGAAGAAGCCTTGGCCCAGGAAAGGTGTCCAGGAAGAAGAGAGGGAGGGAGGGAGGAAGGGACCAAGGACACAATATACCCTTCATGGCCACGTCGCCAATGACCTACTTCCTCAGGTCGGTCCCGCGTCCCAGTTCCCACCACCAGCTGGGACCAGCCTTCACCCCGCAAGCTCTTGAGGCACATCCCAGATCTAGACCAAGACAACTTTCAAAAACCCCAATGACAGTAATGCCAAGGGGAACAAGCCTGGCGGCATCGCCCACAGCCTGCCCACGTGCAGAATGGGCCACTGACCGCGTCCTGTGGCACGTCGCTCGGCTTCCAGGAAGCCAGACAGGGGCCCTTCTCAGCTGTCTGTCTCTGTGGACTGTCCCTGGGATCCTGGCTGGTGTGTTTCCCAGGGTTCAGCAGCAGCTGGGGTGTGGGAGTCCCCTGTGCCACTTGCATCACCGTGTGTGGCGTGTCGGTGAGTTCAGCTCTTTATCAGGAATCAGTGTGAACATGGGCTTAATTCCGTGTATTGGGAGATGGTATGAGTGTCCCCCAAGACTTCATGTGTTGAAATGGAATCTCACTGTGAGGTGTTGAGTAGGTGGAAACCTAATCCAGCTGTAGTGTGTAGAGGTGGGGTTTGGGGAAGGGATTAAAGTCTTTAGCGTGGAGCCCCCATGGTTGATCCTGATGGCTTTGTAAGAAGAGGGAGAGAGACCAGAAAGCACACATACAATGCGGGCTCCCCTTCTTGCCATGTGTTGCTTTGAGGCTGTGCCAGCAAGAAGGCCATCATGGGATGAGGCCTCTAGATCTTACACCTCCAGAACTGAGGGCCAAAATAAACCTTTTCTCTTTATAAAGTAGCCTACTCCACGTATTTTGTTGTGGCCATGCAAATGGACTAAATCAGTAAACTTAGAGTTTCTTAATGATTTCTAAGAGTCTATATTAACAAGCATATATCTGGACATGATTCTGGAAGATACTTTTAGGCTCTTCCCCTCTTTCCTTTATTCTTTCTGTCTATTCTGTGTTAGAGACGGCTGGTAATATCCCTCACACATTTAAAGGCTATTTTTTCCAGCTGAAATTACTTGGGTTTCTTTTTAAACCATTTTTCTTCTCAGCAAGGCCTTTCCCATCATTGATTAATTATTCCAATCAGGCTGAAGTTTCTGCGTGTGACTTTGCGGGCTGGAGAAGGTTGTAAATAATGACTTCTGTCCAATCTCCGTCCTCAGTGTTTGCAAAAAAAAAAAAAAATCAGTTGTGTTCTTGTTCAATATTAGAAAAGGTCCAAACTTGGGAAACATGATTGCTATTAAATCCCGAGAAGAACACATCTCAAACCCATCCTTTAAGTGTTAAGGGGCCCTCTGGGGCACCCTCCAGGAGCTTCTCACGGGTGCGAATTAATAAACTACCTTTGACCATGGGGGGAAAAAGAAAGAAAATACACAATTTCAGCAGCTCACAGGAGACTTACGACACGACCATTCTTCACCTTCAGCAAGAGCCATGGGACCTCTGGGTAAAGGCGGCTACACTGAAGCCCTCCGTCCCAGGCTGTGGGAGAGGAACCCTGGGCATGGCGCCCCTCAGCAGCAGCACCGAGGCCTGGCCGTGAGCAGGCTGGGCTTGGGCTGGGCTTCTTTAGGGTTCCTTTGTCCCTAAAGGCTGCTTGTTGTCACTCCCCCTTTCTCTTTCCCTCTCTTCTCTCTCCCCCCATCCCTTTTCAAGGGGAAATCACCTCTGAGTTTTTAACTGGGATATCTGTGGAATTCTGGAGGGGCTCATGGAATCCAGGAGGGGACCCCTGCCAGGTCAGGAAGGAGGAAAACCAGGGAACCTCTAGAAATACCAGCAACAACCTTCTCTCTCCAGGACGTTGCCAGGATGACTCAGGCGATGGTCCATTTTGCGTGTGAACTTGGCTGGACCAGGGGACCCAGGTATTTGGTCAAACATTATTCTAGATGTTTCTATGAAGCTATTTTTTTTTTAAAGATGGGATTTAAAATTGGTTAATTTTGAGTAAAGTAGATGACCCTCTGTAACGTGAGTGGGCTTCACCGGGTCAGTTGAGGGCTTTTAAAAATATAAATGCCACCTATAGCTTCCACAATCCCACGAAACCAGTTCCTTACAATCATCCATTCTGTCCCCCTGTCGATCCGGGTCCCCATCTCTGCCTCTCCTTACCCACAAACACCCACAGCAGTTGTTCCTCTGGAGAGCCCTGGCTACTGCACTCTGCTGTGCCTGTCCCCATCTGCGGGTGACCATTCTGATTCAGAGAACGTGTCATGTGCTGGTCTCGACTGCTGGAGCACAGAGGCCGTGCTGTGAATGACCTTGCTGGGTGCTGATCGACAAGCCAACGTGGGTACAACTTAGAACCCGGGGATCAGAAACAGGAGCCCCTCTGCCTGGAAGTCTCAAGCCACACGGAATCCTCCCAGATGCACCTACGTCACGAGTCCTGCCTATCGGGTTTTCCTGGGTCTGGTGTCAAGGACGCTCCTGTTCTCCAGCCTTGTCTTACTGGGAGGGAAGGGAACCCTTCACCTCCACTTGTGCAACTCCATGCCTTCCCAGCCCCCTGGCCACCAACTCCTTGCTCCCCGTAAAATGTCGAGTTCATGAGATCTCAGCTTTCTTGTTGGAGGCCCACACTGTGCATGGTGACAAGTGACAGAGGCAGGCTCTGTCACTCTCCCGTTACACAAGCTGTACAGCTGAATAATGCCCCGGTTTCTGAGGCTCTGCAGTGTTAACATGCTGTGTTGTTTCTGGACAAATATTGGCTCCCGTTCCTGAGACACATTTTCAAAGCCAAACCAGGCATCGTGGCACTTCTGCTTCAGGCAGGGAGGCGGGGGCTGCGGGGGCTGGCTCACAGGCCCCTCATCCCTTCCAGTTGCTCAAGCCAGGGCGAGCCTTTTGAAGAGACTCCTTCATCGTCTCTAGAGGAGTCAGTAAACCGTGGCTCAAGACCAAATCCAGCCGGCTGCCTGTGTTTGTCCCTCACCCCTGGAGCACTGCCACATGCTCTGCACGTGGCGGGCTGCTGCTCTCCCTAGCAGGAGCAAGGCTGGAGCTTGCAGCGAGGTGGTGCGGCCACACAGCCAGGCTGTCCATCTGGCTTTTTACGGGAGGTGTGCGGACTCCTCTGTGGAGCAGTGGTTTTAGAGTGTGGTCCCTGGAGCAGTAGCATCAGCTTCACTGAAGACTAGTAAAGAAATCCAAGTTCTCACTCCACCCCAGGCACACTAATCAGAAACTCGGGTGGTGGGCCCTGCTGGTGAATCTGACCACACTGAAGGTTGAGAACCACCACGTATCACGTGACCCTAGTCTCAAGGCAACACTAGCCTACCAGGAAGTTAGGAACCTGGGGCAGTTTTCAATTCCTAGTATATCCTTATTTTTCACAATTGCTTAGAAAATGAAGGTTGTGTGTTGTGACGTGTTGGCTGAGGAATTTCAAGAGGCTGTTTGTAGTGGTGTTCATGATTAAGAATTGTGCTTCCTGCAGAAGGGATCATTAGCTGACCTCATAACACTTACGAGGGCTGATATTTAGTTAACTGATTTATGCACATTGCATTGATATCCCTTTTTGAAGTTAAATCTCTTTAAATTCATTTTTGATCACACTTGAGCGTGAGACACTGACTGACGATGTGCACTAGTGGGCTGTGATAGTGAACAGCTCCCACACTGTCCCGGGGGCCGCAGATGAGCCTGATTTAAGCCGTCCATGAAAGGCTCTGAAAGACATGACTATGGGGTGTCCCTCTGTTGGGGGGTGTCACGATGCTGCCCCCGATTGCCCTTGTCTGTTTTGTGCTCTGTGATGGACGGCCGCAGACTGGGTGGTTCATGAAGAACAAACAGTCATTCCTCACCGTTTCAGAGACTGGAAAGACAAGGTGGTTTGACTTTAACCTTTGTTTCCAGTTTTGCTTTATTCTCCTGCCTGTGTCTGGGGAGCGCCCGCTCCCTGTGTGACCTGGCAGAAGGTGCCACATGGTGATGGGAGGGAGGCCCACGCAGGGGGAGGGCCACAAATCCACTCCTGAGTGACGTCCGCTCTCCCGGAGCTCAGGCCTGGTGACCCAGCTGCCTCTCACGGGTCCCGCCTCTCAACCCTCTTGCTTGGAGGCCAGACTTTGAGGGAAGCCTTCAAACCACGGCCAGCTCCTCCTCCGCGGGGAGAGTGCAGTACCAGGGTGACACACTGAACTGCGTTTCAAGGTTTGGGACATTCGAGAAGCAAAGGGAGGGATGATGTGGGAGGGTGAGCCCCGGCGCCAGCTGCTGTCATCTCCGTCTGGGGCTGGACCAGGAGCAAGGAGATTCCGCAAGGCTTCTCTGGACCGCGGCCTCCTGACTCTTGTGTCTAGGACTCAGACTTGAAAAGGCTTCACCAAGCCTCTTCCTTTGCCTTCGTTTCGGGCTTAGTAATTATCATCACCAGGATTTTCTTTCACTGACCTGTATCCCTCACTCAGACGGGATTTTCATGGGCCACCCGGTAATTCTGAAGTCATAAAATCAGCCAAAAGAAATGAACGGCACCCGCATTCCAGGTGCTTAGGTAGAGATTCACCGTTAGGACGACAGGGAGAAATTTCAACTCTGACCACACTCACCTCACTGGTTCCACAGCTTCGCACAACTTTTAAAAATTATTATAGACAGCAGGAAGGTTCACAGATCCAGTTTCCATACTTGGATGGTGATGGCCATTACAGCCTCCGAACAAAACCTGCATATTTACGCTAAAGCGTTGTGCACACATGTCACCCTAATGTTTGTCTGAAATAGTAGCACACTGGTTTGACTCTGACCTTCGTTTCCAGTTTTGCTTTATTCTCCAGTAGAAGGATTCAGGCTCTCCCCTACCGTGGAGTTGGTAAGCTACAACCCTGTGGGCAAGTCCTGCCTGTTTGTGCAAATAAAGTTTTATTGGAACTCAGCCATGCCCACTGGTTGACATATTGTTTATGACTATTTTTTGTGCCTCAATGGCTGGGTTGAGTTACTGTGACTGAGGCCATGTGGCCTTCAAAGAAAACTACCTTAAATGTCCCTTATGGAAAGATTGACAGCCTCTGCTCCTCTGTGTCACCAGCCAAGGCAGCATTTCAGGGCTAGAGATTTGTTTATTGGTAGACACTAAATCAGGTGGAGGGTGTGTTCCTCTCAGTGTTGGCTTTGCCTTAGGTACCAGTGCAGAAGCAGAAGCAGAGCACTTGGTACTCAGTGTTGAGAATAATGGACCAAGGTGAGTTTTCCATGATTTATTTTTAACCCTTATTCCTATTCAAACGTGATAGAAAAGGATCCTTCCAGAGAGTGCTATCTATAGAACCCTGAGCACAAACTCCTTAGGAGAGAATGTCCTGTCGAAGCGGCTCATGCTGTGTGGAAGCTCCTTTGACCAGAATGTGGGAGGCAGCCTCTAAGATAAGCCCCTGCGGCCCTGCTCCTGAATTCACATCATCACATAATCTCCCGCCTGTGGGCAGGATCTGGAATCTGGCTTCTAATAAACAGAGTAAAGTAAACGTGGTGCAGCATCGCAGCTGAGAGTGGGCTGTGAAAGACTGTGACTTCACCTTGGGTCCACTCTCTCTACCTTTGCTCACCTTGGGGGATGCCGGGCAGTCATAAAGCAACCCTGTTGCTCTGGTTTGGGTCTGTCTCCTGCCAAGTGTGAGTTGGAAACTCAAACCCTAGTTCAACAGTGCTGGGCGTTGGAGCCCAATGACAGGCCACAAGGGTAGAGAGAATGGATCAATGACATCATCATGGGACTGGGCTCATTAGCAAGGAATGGATTTCATGTGGAAGGATGAGTTTAGTAGTTTCCTACCCACTTTCTCCCCTTCTCTTTGTCTTTCAGCATTGGGTGGTGCAACAAAATGGCCCTTGACAGACGTAGCCCTTCCTTCATGGACTTCCCAGCTTCCAGAGCTTGGAGCCGATACATTTTTGTTCATTACAATTGCCCAGGCTGCAGTAGTCTGTTACAGTAGCACAAACAGACTGAGACACTGTGAAAAGGTCCATATGGCAAGAGACCAAGCCATGACTATGACCACACAAGTGGCCTTGGAAGCAAATCCACACCCACCACTTTAGGCTGAGCCTCAGATGAGACCACAGCCCTGGTTGACAGCTGACTGCAACCTCACAAGCCACGCCTGCACTTTTCACCCAGAGACTGTGGGATTAAAAATGTTTGTTGTTTTAAGACACCAAATTTTAGGGTCCTTTGTTCCCCAAGAGGGAAAAACTCAGCTGAACTAGGGAATGATGCCATTTTCAGGCAATGTAACTTACCCGGTCCACTTTATTAGTTAATAGTAATTGACAAGGGCAGGTCAGTACTCTCTTGAAGTGCAGTTGTTCCTTCGTATTCAGGGGGAGTAGGTTCAGGGACATAACAAAATCCCAGGTACTAGATCACTTGTAAAAAATGGCACAGAACTGGGCAGGTGGCTCTGGACAGTGAGGCAAGAGGATCCTGAGTTCAAAGCCAGCTCCAGCAACTGAGGAAGGCCTAAGCAACCTAGAGAGACCCTGCTTCTAAAAAAAAAAAAAAAAAAAAAAAAAAAAGGCTGGGGATGTGGCTCAGTAGTCAAGTGCTCCTGGGTCAATCCCTGGTACCAAAACAAGCAAATAAATAAATAAACAGTGTTTTCAGGTAGCCTATGCACATCCTCCCTGCACCTTTAATTATCTCAAGGTCACTTATAACTCTGAATACAATTGTAAATGCTATGTAAGTAGTTGTTATGTTTTAAAATTTATATATTTCTTAATTTAAAACAGTTTTAAATATTTTATATCTGTGGTTGGTTGAGCCCATGGAAGTGGAGCTCACAGAGAGGCAGAGTTATCTGTTATTCCACAAGGTTCACATGTCCCCAACTACTGTCAACACGCCCAAGGCCTCACTCCCGTCTCCAGGGTTGCATACTACTCTAGGACTGGCAGATACCGCAGTGGGTCTCCACTCCTCTTTATGCACAATCATTACGTCATAGCTCACATGGCTAGCTATGATATATATAAGAGTGGGCTAATTTTATGGGAAATGAAAGGCCAGAAATTGCCCACTTTGAAGAGCTATCTGTTCTTTTGAAAGTGAAGCCAAGGCACGTTGCAGGTGCCAACATCTGTACTTTGTAAGATTCAAGCTTTGGCCTATCTCCACTGTAGGTCCAGCCTTGTGCTCCGGCAGCCCCCAGCTCCTGCAGCTGCCTGGCAGAGGAGCTGTGAACAGTCAGGCCTGAGCAGCTGCAGCTGTCCCAGCGTCCCCCAGCCCATGTCCTGCTGGCCTTTGCTGCTCATCAGACCCCTGACAGCTGTCAGGCGGCCAGCATAGGCGGGGGAAGCTCTGTGGCCATCAGGGGAGCTGTGGGGTCAGGACAGGCAGAGCTCGCCAGCTGCCGGCCCAGCCTGGAGGCTGATTTGGCGAAGACAAACCAGTTCAATTTGTTCTTTGCCTTTCTTCTCTCATGTACATCCGTGGGATCTCGAGGCTCCTCTCTGCATATGGACACATACTTAGGGGCATGCGCAGACCATAGTGGCAGGGCGGCTTCCTCTGAGGGAGAATCTGCCCCAGATCTCTCCACGGCTTGTCAGGGGCCACCTTCTTTTTGTGCTTATTCTTGTTGACTTCCTTCAATGCATGTCTGTGTCCAAATTTTCCCATTTTGTGAGGACACCAGTCATATTGAATGGGGGCCTCTGCCTCTGTGACCCACTTTCAAGCTTAATTACCTCTGTAAGGACTCTATTTGCAAAGAAGCTCACATTATGAGGCCCCAGGAGTCAGGACTCCAACAGACTCTTTTAGAGGGGGACACAGTTCTACTTGTATAACAGGGCCTTCACCCAAAAGATATTAAAGTATTCCATAATTATTAAATGGCCATAGCTAAGATTTGTGGGGTGCTTACTAGTCAAGATAAGTGTTTTATGTGCATTTAAAAATTTTAACCTTTACAGCAACCTTGGAAAAAGTTGTGTTATTATTATTTCCAATTTAGAGATGATGAAAGTGAGGACTGAAGAGATTATGTAACTTGTCCAAGACCTCACAACCTGGAGATGGCAGGGTGGGCCTCTAGTCCAGGTTGGAATGATTGCAGAGACCACAATTTTCATATCACGAGTTCAAATATCAGAGTGTTCTGCTTGTTAGGCAAGCACCCACTGTGCTTAGTCAATGTCTTTCTTCCCTATCTTATCGCGAGCTAACCTTTCCTCCTGGTTTTGCAGCCAGATTGACTGCATTCCCTGGTCAAAGTCAGGTGTGTGTGAAAGGTTCCCGGGACCTTTGAAAGCTTCACTCTTCCAGGAAGCAATGCCTGACGTCCCCTCAGATGACAGAACCCTGCGTCCTCTGATCACAGGGCCCATCTAACCAGAGCCTTCCTGTTTTCTGACGAACATCTTGAAGTGCTGTCCCCAGGGCAGACTGGAGCTGCTCCAACACACTGGCTTGTTGTGCTCCTGGTAAATGAGACCTCCCAGTCCCTTTAAGCCAGACCACAGGCAGCTCCTGCTCCTTCCCCAGAAGTGTATCAGAATGTAGGCCAAGCAAATGCCATACACTGAAACTGTATGCACCTTTGAATTAAGCCTGAAGAACACTTTCTCTCTGCCTCATTGAAGGCCAAGTCATCAGCTGAGGCCAGCAGGAAGAGTGAGGGCCCTGTTGTTGGGACCTGCCCGAGTCAACAGCAAAGGGCTGCCTTTGTGGGCATCTCACAGCAAACTTGTGCACGTGCAGCTGGGCTTTGTCACAGGTGTTTCTTGTCTGGTCTCTTCCCTTGGTGTCTGTTATGGTTTGGGTATGAGGAGTCCCCCAGAGCCCCTGGGTCGATGCAGGAATGTCTGGAGGGGAAATGGCTGGATCATGAGAGTCCATCCTCGTCTGAATGGCCTGGCTGGGAGGAAATCTTAGCAGGTAGGGGGTAGCTGGGGACGTGGGTCTCTAGGGGTGTGTCCTGGAAGGCGCATCTTCCCCGCAGCTCCTTCCCCCTTCCCCCTCTCTGCTGCCATGAGCCGCTGCCTTCCCCACGCCCTTCCACTGCCACGTTCTGCCTCCCCTCGGCCCGAGCAGTGGAGTCACTCACTGAACCACAAACACATGAGCCAACATAACCTTTTGCTCCTCTCAGTTGTTCTTGTTGGGTGTTTTGGTCATGGAGGTAAAAGGCTGACCAGCGTCATCCTCCGTGAGGCTCTAGCGTGTCTGGAGGCAGGAAGGACTGTCCCTTTCTCCAGCTGGCTGTCTTCCTTTGTTTTTTAAAATTGCCCGTTAGGTGGTTCTGTAATTGAAGAGATTATCATTCTCCCAAACCCGGGGTTTTAAACTCCCCTGCTAAACTACCGAGGAGATTGACACTCATCTGAAGGTGCACTGCCAGAGTGTCCTGGGTGGTCTCAGCACCTGTGATGGGGTAAGGACCCAGCTGCCAAGCCCTCCCTCCTGCCTCCCCAAATGGTAATGTGGCACTGGGATTGAATAAGACGGACAAGGTTGCTGCTCTTAGGGGCACTCTGCCTGTAGGTTGATAGGGGTGTGTGTGACAGAGTGTGTGTGTGTGTGTGTGTGTGTGTGTGTGTGTGTGTGTGTGTGTGATAGAGCGTGCGTGCGCACGCCTCACTGGGCTCCTCTAGAGCTAGCTCCTTTATTCTGCTTCATGTCTCACTAGTTGTAAAGACTCTGGTGCATCTTGGTATCCACCATATCCCTGTCTCAGTCATCTTTTCGTTGCTGTGAACAAAAGACTTGATGAGGACAACTTGGAGGAGGAAGAGTGTATTTTGGCTCATGATTTAGAGAATTAGTCAGGGGTTGGTCAGCTCCATAGCTCTGGGCCTGAAGTGAGGCAGAATATCATGGCAGAAGAGCATGGTGGAGGCCAGCAGCTCAGGACACAAAATCCACGAAGCAGAGAAAGTGTTGCTCACCAGCAACAAAATATAAAACCCAAAGGCATGCCCCTTCCTCCAGTGACACCCTACCTGCCTGTAGTTAGTCACCCCCCAGTTAATCCATATCAGTGGATTAATCCACCGATTAAGTTACAGCTCTCATAACCTCATCATTTCACCTCTGAACATCCCTGCATTGTCTCACACATGAGCTTTGGGGGGACACCTCATATCGAAACCACAACAATCCCCCTTTATTTGCCAGGTGAAGTTCTGCAAAGGAGACTTTGCACTTACCATAGTTGTGAAATTTAAAGTATCACACACTCACTCAACCAGCTTGAAGCAGGAAGCTCTTCTAGGCAGCATTTCTAGACATCTCTGAACCATGCACAGTTCTGGACATCTGCTATGAAATGATCTGCAGAACCTCTGTGTTGTGAGAGCTGAGAGAAGCAAGCAGAGCCCTGGGGAACTTTGGATTTGAGCAAGATGGCCTTGGCTTGCTGCCCCTCTGGCCTTTCATGTCCCTAGAACTAACCTCTCCAAGCCCTCTGCAGGCTCTGCAGCTTCCGTCTTTCCCACTTACCAAAAACAAGAAGAGAGTTTCTGTATCTCTATGTGGTTACAAGGAAGACCAGGATCAGGAGTGATGGTCTAGGAGCCTCCACCCAGAAGTAAACATGGGGCATTTTTCTGCAGCCTCAACAGTTAGCGTCCTCTAGAACCTTGAGCCTGGCCACCCGAGTGGCAGGTCTGGGATCCTGACAGGTCATCGCATGAGGAAAAGGGAGCTTCCAGGCCAGCCCCCCAACCTCAGTGAGGCATGGAGGCAGCCAGAGTCGGGGTACACAACACAGTATGTGCTGTCACGCTGGGAAAGTCCTTCTGTGGGGAACAGAGGGCCCTCAAGCCCTGGGAAAGAAAGGAGACTCTAAGCAGGTCCCTGTTTACCTGAGGCTCAGCTGGACAGATGTCCCCAGAGTCTTCCTGTCCTAAGCCAAAATGGAGGTAAAAATTCTATCGAGCTATTGTTTTGGTTTGTAGGTAATTTATACTGTGGAATAGAAGGCTCTGGACTCTATTCATGATCTCTCTTTCTGTTGTTTCTTTTTATTCACATGTATTAGTTGTGCATAATAGTGGGGCTCAATGTGACACCTCACACATGCACTCAGTATGCACTGGTCAAATCCAGACTTCCTTTGTTTGCCCTCCCCAAGACACGTCCCAACCCCTGTCAATCACTACTTCATACGCAGGGTGACTTTTTCAGCTTCTACATATGAGAGAGAGCATGCAGTGCTCGTCTCCCTGTGTCTGGCTTATGTCACTTAAATGTCCTTTAGCTTTTCATCTTGCTGAAAATAATGGGATTCTATTTTTCCTTATGTGTATATGGACATGCAGGCTGATTCCCAGTCTTAACTGTTTCAAATTGTGATGGGATAGATACATTTTGGTTCTGTGTATAAACCCAGCAGTGGGATTGTAGGATATGGTAGTTCTGTTGTCAACTTCTTGCGGAACCTCCCCTTATGCTTTCATAGTGGTTGTACGAAGCCCACCCCACCGGCAGTTCACATGATCTTTCACACATCCAGCTGAACTGCCTAGTTTCTGAGCAGTCAGGTGTGGTGGGGGAGCTGCTCAGCCTGGCCTCTGGTCCACCCTGAAATCCTACTCAGGGTAGAGCAGTCCCCAAGGACTACTGCCAGCCTACTCCAGAGTGGCCAGGGGATAGGGAATTATAACAAGAAGTGTGGGCCACAGAGGCCATGCCAGGCTACTGATCACGTGACCCCAGGCTCAGCTAGGCAGCCAGGGTCTCCCTGTTGCAGCTCCAGGACATAGTGCACCATGTCCTCAGAGTTCTGCCCTGCAAGGTGGCTGCTTCCTTCCCGTCTTTCCTCACCCTTGCCTTTTCTCTTTTTTCTCCTCTTGTGCAATTTTCCAGCTTGGTAGAGCTCACTTCCTGTGTGCCTTGGCCTGTCATCTGAACCAAGCCACTGCCTGGCTTTCCCTCTGTGTACTCTGAGGCGAGACCCCACACTTCGGCCAGGAGCCTATCCTTCCTGTTACTATGGACTCTCAGAGCCAGAAGCTAGAAGCACGAAGTGGGAAGCAGGAAGCAGGAAGCAGGAAACCACACAGCTATCAGTGCTTCTTCAGGAGTCCTTCCTCTGGGCCCCAGTCTGTGAGACTATGGGATCTCGACCTTGGGGTTTGCCATAGTTTGGATCTGGACCGTCTCCCACAGGTACACGGAGTAAAGCCTTGGTTCCCAGTGAGGTCTCTAGACAGGGAAACCTTTAAGGAGGGGCCAGTGGGATGGGCTGAGATCACTGAGGGTGTGTCCTCGAGGCAGATACTGGGGCCTCCGATTTCCTTCTTCCTTTCTTTCGCTTCCTGGCTATGGTTGAGCAGTTTTACTTCCACTCATTTCTGCCATCTGAGCTGCTTTGCCACAGGCCCCAAAACAGGGCTAATTGATCATGGACTGAAACCTCCAACACTGTGAGCCAAAAAGAAACCTTCAGTAAGTTGGTTTATCTCAGGTATCTGTTAGAGTGATGGAAAACTCACTGACATAGGGTAAAACTGTACAGAATACTGAGGAAATTATTGATTGGGATGTTGATTTCAGCCACTAGGAAGACAACAATGTGAGAAAGAAAAAAATATTGGAGAGACATTGGAAAAATAATAATGTTAATAATGATTATTTGAATGCACTATTGGAGAAACCTGTTACACACATTAAAAAAGTGTCTACAATTTTCTTCAATTACAGAAATTAAGCCTGGCTTAGATGTGTCCCACTTTCCTGGTGTATGACTCTGATAGCATGATATAAAAATAACAAGACAGAATTACCCTGTAACAAACATGAGTTTGGACACCTCACTGAGACATATCATATCAAATACCATATTTGTGCAACTTCCTATTCATGGCTGGTTTTTCAAGGAAACACTGAGAACAAATTAAAGTGTCTTGAGTCACATAGTATTTTAAATTTCCTTTAAAATCTGTATCTATTGCACACATTCTCAAAGGAGAGAGATTGCACATGGGGTGAAAATTTGAGGGGATGCATGTGTGCAAAACATAATATTCTTTTTTTTCATTTTTAAAAAAAAATTATATATGACAGCAGAATGCATTACAATTTTTATTACACATATAGAGTACAATTTTTTATATCTCTGGTTGTATACAAAGTATATTCACACCAATTCGTGTCTTCATACATGTGCTTTGGATAATAATGTCCATCACACTCCACCATCATTTCTAGCCGCATGCCCCTTCCCTTTCCCTCTAATCCCTCTGCCCTATGTAGAGTCCGTCTATTCCTCCCATGCTCCCTCTCCCTATAACACTATGAATCAACCTCCTTATATCATAGAAAACATTTGGCATTTTTAGGGGGGATTGGCTAACTTCACTTAGCATTATCTTCTTCAACTCCATCCATTTACCCGCAAATGCCATGATTTTATTCTCTTTTATTGCTGAGTAATATTCCATTGTGTATGTGTGCCACATTTTTTTGTCCATTCATCTACTGAAGGGCATATAGGTTGGTTCCATAGTTTAGCTATTGTGGATTGAGCTGCTATAAACATTGATGTGGCTGTGTCCCTGTAGTATGCTGTTAAGTCCTTTGGATATAGACTGAGGAGAGAGATAGCTGGGTCAAATGGTGGTTCCGTTTCCAATTTTCCAAGAAATCCCCATACTGTTTTCCATATTGGCAATTTGCAGTCCCACTAGCAGTGTAGGAGTGTATCTTTTTCCCCACATCTTTGCCACACTTATTGTTGTTTGTATGCATAATAGCTGCCATTCTGATTGGAGTGAGATGAAATCTTAGAGTGGTTTTGATTTGCATTTCTCTGATTGCTAGTGATAATGAACTTTTTAAAAAATATTTGTTAATTGATTATATATCATCTTCTGAGAAGTGTCTGTTTAGGTCCTTTTATTGATTGGGTTATTTGTTTTTTTGGTTCTTAGATTTTTGAGTTCTTTATATACCCTAGAGATTAGTGCTCTATCTGATGTGTGAGGGGTAAAGATTTGCTCCCAAGATGTAGGCTCTCTATTCACATCACAGATTGTTTCTTTTGCTGAGAAGAAACTTTTTAGTTTGAGACCAACCAATTTATTGATTCTTGATTTTAATTCTTGTGCCACAGGACTCTTATTAAGGAAGTTGGGGCCTAATCCCACATGATGAAGATTTGGGCCTAGTTTTTCTTCTATTAGATGCAGGGTCTCTGGTTTTATTCCTAAGTCCTTGATCCATTTTGAGTTGAATTCTGTACCATTGGTTTACCACTCTGTTTAGGTGCCAATACCAAGCTGTTTTTGTTACTATGCTCTGTACTATAGTTTAAGGTCTGGTATAGTGATGCCACCTGCTTCACTCTTTCTGCTAAGGATTGCTTTAGCTATTCTGGGGATTCACATAGAAGAAGAACTCAAATTTTCACTATTTGCTGATGATATGATTCTATACCTAGAAGACCCTAAAAGTTTCACTGGAAAAGTTCTAAAACTAGTGAATTCAGAAAGTAGCAAGATATAAAATCAACACCCATAAATCAAAGGCATTTCTGTGTATCAGTGACAAGTCCTCCGAAAGGGAAACAAGGAAAACTACCCCATTTACAATAGCCTCAATAAAATTAAATACTTGGGAATCAACTTAATGAAAGAGGTGAAAGATCTTTATAATGAAAATTACAGAGACCTAAAGAAAGAAATCAAAGACCTTAGAGGATGGAAAGATCTCCTTGTTCTTGGATAGGCAGAATTAATATTATCAAAATGACCATACTTCCAAAAGCACTATACAGATTTAATGCAATGCTGATCAAAATTCCAATGACATTCCTCATAGAAATAGAAAAAGCAGTCATGAAATTCATCTGGAAAAATAAGAGACTCAGAATAGCTATATTCTTTTTTTTTGTTGCAGTTTTGGTGCTGGGGATTAAATCCAGGGGCACTTTACCACCAAGCTACATCCTTTTATTTTTATTTTGAGACAGAGTCTCACCAAGTTGCTTAGGGCCTTGCTGAGTTGTTGAGGCTGGCCTCGTACTTGCAATCCTCTTGTTCCAGCTTCCCGAGTCACTGGGAGTCCAGGTGCGTGCCACCCGGGTCTAGCATAGAACTCTTTTCATGTATAAAGCAGAGATATAGAAATAATGCATAAATCGATATCCCATGTGTCTTTAACATTAAAATTCCATTGACCAGGACCAAATTGCCTACAAAGTCTTGTTGCAGGGTCTGGGGGACAATGAAACATATTGAGAAATTCTGCTTTGGATACTTTTGTAGTGCTCTTCTCTTTTGAAGTGTCACCTCGTCATTAATTTTCAATCAGGAACCTAGATATTTGCACCCTGGGTTTGCCTAAAATAAGACAGATCTACAGAGAGTTTGTCAGGACCACGGGGTGACGTTCATCCCTCTCAGCCATGGTACCGAGGCTCCTGGGGGAATCTCCCAGTTGGGAAAATCTGTGCCATGCGATTATTAGGTAAGAAAGCTTCTTGCTGTCCACAGCTCATGGGAGCAGTCTCTATTACTTTATGATCATATGTCTTTAGTGGTAATTTAGCTGTAATTACAATACCGTATGTCACCGGAATCCAGGTTCCATTAATTGTAAGATGCACCATCAAAATTTGACACGATACTAGGATATCAAAGATGGCCAGATGTACAAACAATACGGCAGAAAAAGATAAGTATCTTAGGATTAATGAAATACAGAAATGGCTCAAACCGCTGACCTTCACCAGGTACCTGGTTATCTCATCAAACACTGGCCACAGTGATGCCTCTTAGGTGTGGGGATTCCTATCATCAACTCTAGCCTACACACGAGGGCCACTGGGATACGGAGAGGTTAAGTACTTCACCCTCCATTGGTAGAGGAAGGAAGCAGCGGGAGGGCCCCGGGACCCTCGTCTCCTTGTGCATTCTGGAGCACAGGCTGCACCTTCCTTCCGGTACCTGCTCTCCTCCCCTTTGCACTATCCCCACTGCTACCTGAACAAGCAGATCCATCTCATTTTCATTCAATGCAGGCAGAGGCTGGAGCTAGAGCACCCCCCTGCGCGAATGCCAGTGCCCATGAGAAGCCAGAGTTCAGGGATTGGGGCCATCCTGAAGCTGTGGGACCATCAGAGCCTGGGTTCGGGAAGCACCATCTTCCTTCCAACCTTGGATCAATGTTGAACTCCAGCTTCTTAGAGAAAAGAACTGCAGGCTCCAGGTGAGGTCACTCTAGGTGGGTGCCACACCCCCAGGCTCAGTCATAGACACATGCAGACACTGCAAAGGGACAGCAAAGGACTGGTTACTCCACCCCAGCCCAACCCCAAGGGGCTCCCGAGTGAGGAAACCAAGACTGGGGAAGGTGAGTTTGCACTCCCTCCCAGAGCTGGAGGGCAGAGGGGTCAGGACCAAGCGCAACTTGTCCCAGCTCCAAGTTGAATTCTCTCTCCATGTCAGGAGCGTGAACCAACGCAGTGCTGTCCAAAGCACTCCTTCCATAACAGACAAAGAACGTCCCCCCTTTGAATTTGAAAAATACCAGCATTCCACTTTGGGCACCTTCTAGAAACCTGTGCATTGAATGAAAATGAGGGCACTTAGTTCCTTCAGCTGAGCACTTCCTTAATGGTACAGAGATCACCAATTGTGTATTTTATATTAGAATGGAGGATTTTGCCTCCCTCAAGAATATTATAATCTTAACATATTGTGGAGGCTCCGTTGCTTTTGCATAAACACAGACTGTGTTTTCTCTTCCCTATGGTGGGCAGTTTTTCAAATGGACTGTAACTGGAGCTTCTCCGTTTGCATTGGGAGTCCTCTCAGGTTCACATCCAGAAAACCTAATAAAAATGTGAGCCGCAAACAACTGGGTGGACAGAATGAAAAGAAATTGTTTGGTGAGGGTTTTGCAGCACAGTGTGTGAGGCTGCTGCGGGCAGAAGGCCTTACGATTGCTCAGACGGGAGTTTGCTTCTGCTCCCCCCACCAGGCATTCCCGAGGGTTCAATGACCATTAACCCCTCGTGCAAAAGTGTCCTATGTGCGAGTCAGAACATCCTTCCACGTTGGCCTCACAGAGGTTAGGGTGCATTTCTATAAGATCCCCCTTTATCTGAATTTGGTGTGATATGAAACTGTTTAAAGTTACAATAAACAGAACCCAAACGAAGCAAGCAAAGGAGTGATGTCTCCCCGAGTGCACACCGTAAGTCTGTCATTTTGCCAACATCTGGACAGAAAAAAATTCCACATTTGTTAACGAAAATATGTGCGAGAAGTCAGGGGGAATTTTTCCTTCCTACGATTTTCCATTGTTCTAGTTTATTGGATGAATATTTTCAATTGAATAAATGGGTCTGGGCTGGGGGATGAGACCTGCGTCATCTCCGTTCCTGTTGGTGTTGAGCATCCCGGGTCTTGACTGATTCACACGGCTTGGGAGACCTGGTCCGGAGCTGGCCAGTGCTGTTTATGAGAGCTGCCTGTCAGTGTCTCTTCCGAGCCTCACTTGCAGTGGCCTCACGCTGGTCGCTTGAAATTGGCCGTGAAGGAGCATTTGCATATAGAAATTGACAAGTCCTGCGACTCGAGTTTCCTCTCCCCACGCCCAGCGCTGAGTGCAGAATGTTTGCAGCTCCCCAGTGCTGGTGCCTGTCAGTTCTCAGCGCCTCAAATTCTAGACGACAGGTGACAACTGTTGGACACAGTCACTGTCCAGAAAGCTGATCTGGGGCTTCACAGACAGATGTGGATGATTGCCCAAAGCTGGCCGTGGCTACTGCCACAGCCCATGCCACCACTCAGCTGAGATTGTAGCTGCTCCCATGTGTGAGTGTGCCTGTGCCTGAGTGAGCTTGTGTGAGCCCATGCTTGAGTATGTGGTCATGCAACCACCTGTGCACCTTTACATGTACATGTGTCTCTAAGCATGTATATATGTGTGTACACATGTCTATACATGCATGTCTCTGTCCATCTATCTGTATGTCTCTGTGCATTCACATATGTTCCTTTGCACATTTTTGTGCTCCTGTGTACCTATGGGTATGCACATTTCCCTTTGTGTATCTGTGTGCAGGCACATATATGCATGGCTATGCCCATGTGCATGTGTGTACGCCTATGTATGCATGGGTGTACATCTGTGCATGCATGCAGGTATGCCCTGCCTGTGGGCATAGATGTGTCTGTGTGTGCTATGTATGCCCATGTGTGTGCACGTAAGTGTGCCCAGAACCCAACATGCAGTGAGAGATGAGGAATGATGTTCTCTAGGATATGCAGATCTGGGGTAACTCCCCAGATCTCTTCCTTGTCTATTACTCCTTCTTTACCACTCAAATTAATATGTACGAACATTCAATAAGGAAAGCATGTCCAGTTGGGTGGCTGGTGGGAATGAGGAAGGATTCCCGAGTGCACACTGTAAATCTGTCATCATAGATGAATGTGGCCGGTTTGCCTGGAACTGCTGGAGAGTCTGAGGACTGGCTGTGGTGTCAGATCCTCTGGCCTTCTTTCATGAGGCCTCTGCCTTCTGACCAGTGAAAATGTAGTCTGATCTCAAGGACCTACAAGTTTGTCCAGCTTGTAGTTTTTGTCTAGCCTCTGCAGCCATTGCTCAGACTTAGGGGTGGAGGCCTGAGTCACCACCCAAAGTTAGAATGTGGGCTGGAGCCCTGGCTTCCTCTTTGTGCCCTGAGGCTGGCCTGGGCTGGACCTGACATGTGCTCACGGTTTGCCTGCCCTGCTCACTGCTGCACAGGCTTTATACACAATGGCCACTGTAAACCTCACAGGGACCTACCAAGCCAGGCCTCTTGGAAGACTGAGGTCCCAAGAAGAAAAGTAACTTGCCCCAAATCTAATGGCCAGCAAGTGGCAGAGACAGAGTGGGAGGCCTCAGTTCCAGGCTCACAGCTAAATTCTATTCAAGGACAGAAGGGACTTTCCAGTTTACTTGGGAGTTTTTGTCCTCTTCAGCGTAGATCTCTCTTCAGCCATCAATGAATCTAATTGGGCAGGCAGAAATCCTGCCTCCCAGGGAAAGGCTAGGTTGGCATGGAATGCATTAATGTGGGGCCTGCTCCACTCTAGGGCCTTTGACCCCAGCCCCAGCTCCTGCCT
Source organism: Ictidomys tridecemlineatus (assembly GCF_052094955.1). Lineage (NCBI taxonomy): Eukaryota > Metazoa > Chordata > Mammalia > Rodentia > Sciuridae > Ictidomys > Ictidomys tridecemlineatus. The sequence continues at coordinate 254,552,672 of NC_135477.1, read as the reverse complement.
GAACTTGCAGCATGCAGGAGCCGATCCCTGGTGCAGACTCAACAGGTTAGTGGTGGAGGACAGTGTCCTTCTGCTGACCTTGGCCCTTGCTCCACTCTAGGGAAAGTAAAGCCACGAGGGTGAGAGGTGTGCCCAGGGCAGAGTGCTGGACTTCAGCTCAGCCGGGCCAGCTCAGGCCTGTCCTGTTCTCCTCCTGCCACCTGAGGGTGCAGACTGTGCTGTGCTGCTGGGTGGAGGTGGGTGCATGTGGGGCCCTCCACAGGGGTCAGGAGGTAATGGCCATGACCACCTGGAAACACTGCAGCAAGAATCCAGGAGCAAGTCAGAAAAGATCTAAAAATATCTTGGGAGTACATTAGGGCTGCAGATACCATGTAGGTGTGAAGGGATGAGGAGAGGGGAGGCAGGTAACCACTGGGCTGGGCTCTTTGCACCACCGAGACCCTGACCTCACAGAACATCATGGAGCTGGAGGAAGATTGTTTCTTAGCCTCTGAGGTGATGCTGTGTGCACAGCGGGTGCTCAAAGTGTATGCTCATGGCTGAAGAAATGAGCAGAGCGACGACACCAGCAGGGCCGAGGCCTCGCCTTTGGGCTGTCGTGGTTGGCTTCTTTGTCCAGAGTGTGCATCTGGATCAGACAAGCCCAGGACGGTCCTCCGCTGAGCCGCTTGCTGGTTCTAGAGGCTGTCATCTCAGCACATGGCAGTGAAAGGGAAGGTGCTTGAATGCTGCAAGTTTATGAATTTCATAGTGTTTGACTTTTAACAGGTGCCTAGGGCTAACTCCACACCTTCCTCCCAGTGAAAGGAGAAGTTCTGATTTAATCATAGAGAAAACCGGTCTTCACAGTCAACAAAGGCACTCACATGATTAGATTGATTGAGGGATGTCCATTTCTTTCCCACTTATTTACTGTTGCTAAGGTATTCCATCAAGTCTGATCTTTAGCATTCCATCCAAGACCATTAAATATTTTTAATTAGATACTTAAAAACAAATTTGAATAATCTATTTCAAATTGTATGTGTTTTGCTGACAGTTGCTTTCAGTTTTGAATAGGAACATGTCAAACCTTTAAATATCCTATAGCTCAGAGGCACCTGGCTGGAAATGATGATGTTCCTTTTCTGCATCCCAAAGTTTAGGGGATTAAAAAAAAATCTGTAGAAGAGGTGTTCTTTCAAAACGCATATCAGATGCACCTGAAATCTGCTTTTTTTTTTCTTTTTTGTCAGAATACTCAAAAATATATTGAGCTGGGTGTGGTGGTGCATGCCTGTAATCTCAGCAGCTTGGGAGGCTGAGGCAGGAGGATTGCAAGTTCAAAGCCAGCCTCAGCACTGGTGAGGTGCTAAGCAACTCAGTGAGACCCTGTCTCTAAATAAAATACAAAAGAGGCCTGAGGACATGGCTTGAGTGCCCCTGAGTTCAGTCTCTGGTACTCCCCTCCCCCAAAATATGTGGAATAGAACTCAACAACCAATCCCTGCATATTCCTTACTTTCAGGGACGATGGAGAAGAACATTACACTGTGTGCAGGGACCTTTTCACATGGAGGGAGCGGTGGTTAGTGGGGGTTGTCAGTCTAGCTGGATTAAGGGATGCCCAGGATTCAGAGACTTGTGGGTGTGTTGATAAGGAGGTTTCCAGAGGCCACTGGCACATGGGACAGCAGACTGAGTGGGACACCCACCTTGAATGTGGGTGACACCATCCAATGAGCTGGGGACCTGATGGGAAGAAGGTGGCAGAAGGAGGAAGCCAAAAAAGACACCAGCTCCGTTCTTCCTGAGCGGGTGCTTGGGTTGCTTCTGTAATCGACCAGTGGACGTGGACTCCGGCTCTTGGTTCTTCCAAAGCAGACTGACCAGTGATCTTCAGGGAGTTTCTGGACTTCAGACTGGGGCTCCGTCATTCATCTCCTTCCTTCTGGAGCTGCAGCTTCTGGGACTGGGCAGCTACTGGTCCCTCCGTCTCTCCAGCCTGTTGTGGAGTATCTGGCTTGTGGTTCTGAAAGTCACTCTAATGAATCCCTTTTTCATAAACACACACACATATGATTATATCACATATATGTGTACATACATAAACATACATAGAATATATATAATATGTGTACATATATAACCTGTTGGTTCTGTTCCAAAGCATTGCCCAGGAGGTGCTAATAGCCTTGACCTTGATGGTCTATTATTTTTAGGTGTAAGGGCTGCTATATAATTATGCAAAATTATTCCCTTGATCTCTTAATCACCAAAGGTGTCTCAAGGGTGCTTTTCTAGAGGTCCTACTCAGTGCGTATTAGCAGGCTGTAGGAGGGCCTATAGTTATTTCTCAAATCAGACCAGGGCAGTCTCACACACAGCTTTCTCTCAGGGCTCAAAATTCTACACAGGCAATGGGCAGCCGTCCTCTACCCTTCCCTCTTTCCCTTCCGGACTCGGCAGCTCTGCTTATCAGAAAGTGGCATCTGGTTTCCTTGATCCTGGCTGTGGCCTGGCTTGTGACTTGCACTGGCTCTAAGAGCGCAGCAGGTGTGCGGTGCAGCAGGCCTGGGCCTGGGCCTGCAGAGACCAGCAGATGTCTGTCACTCGCGCTCCCCCACTTCACCACGGGGCCAGGACCAGGACAGCCTATTGCAGGTGAGAGACCATGTGCACTAGAGTCGAACCGTCCCAGCCCAGGCCAGCCGAGACGGCCCGTCCCCAGCCACCCTGCCAGCAGACTGCAGGCTCCTGAGCCAGGCAAAGGGAGAACACGGGGCCTGGCCCATCAGAGTGCCACCCGCCTAACAACTGACAAACAGGGTGTTGTTAAGGCGCTGGATTTGGGGCATTTTGTTATCAACAAAATGCTAATTGATACAATACACATTTGGTAAATGTAGCTAATACTCTGTTGAGTTTTCCATTCAGCTCACCAAGGAAAGCTGGGCTTCTCCAGAGTGTGGCCCTGTCCCTTCCTGTGTGACTGTCCTCTCTAGTCCCTGCTGGGCCCTGCTCTCTGCTTAGTGAGGGCATCGATGGCTTCATAAGCACCGAACATCATCTGCTTTCTGCTCTTCATTACCAATACAGAAAAACAAACCTAAGAAGAGTCTTCCTACTGCAAGAAAGAACGGAACATAGCAAGTTCCCAGGGCCACACCAACCCCACACAGCAGACACAACGCGAGAGGTGACTCCACCCCGGAACCCTGTGTGGCATGCACGTGAGTCCTCATCCTCACGGTTGTCCCGGGCAAGCCCTGAAGTGCCGAGCACAGGGCAGCACAGGCTAAATGTGTGTGGAATGGAGCCGGATTAGAAGAGGAGACGCTCCTGCTAATTCTGGACTTGCTTCCTACGTGTGCCAGCTCCCTGCAGTTGGACCTCGGCCCCGCCAGGCCTCCCCTCTGAACGTGTTTCTTCTTCTGTGAAATAGGAGTGATCATGTGCTCTTCTTACCTCATTCATCATTGCAAGGATTAAACTAGATGGCACGTGTGAAAATGCCTGTACACTCCAAAGAACCACGTGAGGCAATGTAAAGCGCTGTGAGGATTGCTACTATTTTGAGCCCACAGTGGGAGACTGGACCTGGGAGAAATGGCAGATGGCCCGGGGTTGTGGGGCAGGAGGCTGACTTGTTTGCTTATCAGTGGAAAACACACTCTGACTCATACCAGAAAAGGAGCCTGGCAAACATTAAAAAAAAAAAAAAAATTGGAGAAAGCCAATGAGCCCACAGTTGGGATTTTGGACTGGGGTTTAGAAACATGAGTACCAGGAGGCTGACAACATTGGATGGAGTCCAGGAGAAGCAGCAGTCCCTCCAGAACAGAAGGTCCCACTCGCAAAGGAGTCAGCAGGAAACATGTGAGTCTGGCTCCCAGGACGCTGCGCTTGTTGGCCAAAGTTCTTCTGCAACCAAATGCACGAGGTTCCCCCCTGATGAGCATGAGGCTGAAAGCACAACCAGGAGACCAGAGTGAAGGTAGGCTTACGGCCCCTCAGAGGAAGCAAGAGGCTCTTCACGGGGCAGGCACAGTCGTGAGCATGCTCAGTGGAGATCACTGGTCACACGTTCAAAAATAAACGGTGGGCGGAAGCAATGCTGTGTGGAGAGTTTTGTATTATAAAGAGCAAACTTTACTCTTGGTCACCTGAAGAGAGTGAGTCAGAGTGACGAGGCGATTTTGGCTGGTTCCTTGGAATTCTCTCTGGAAAGCTTTAGTGGAAACACAACACAGCACAAATTAGAACAGCAATGACCATCATTTAAAAGGGCAGTAGCTTTCCACCCCACATGCACAGAGGGCTGTCCCTAAAGCACTTGCCTACCAGCCACCGTGTCCAAGAGGAAGGTGCTTCAGGACTATGTGACATTGAGAGACCCCCAGATCCCCCAACCAGGAATGGACCACTCGAGACACTGGATGCAAACCGCAGGAGGGTTTATTCTCACCCAGGCGCCTGTGGGTGCACAGCAAAACCTCAGCCGGAGCTTCGGTGACTGGCACACCCGGGCTCGGGGGTACAGAGTTTTTATAGGAAGCAGGGGGCAAGGTTTCAGCCTAGCACAGTAACAGTTATTCTATTGGTTTATCTAAGTTCCTCTAGGTCCAGCCCCTTAGGTCACCTGGGGGGTAAACTTGTTTTTTCCACTTTATGTTCTCAGAAAAGAAACCCATAAATTGCATCCTATTCTTTTAGTTCCTGTTTTTACTCTATTTGCTCAAGCTTGGCCTTCCCAGGATTATCTATATGGAACATCTGGTGGTGGCATTGTATAGAGCTTGGAGTGTTACGTGCAGCTGGGAAGTGCTATGTGCAGCTTGTGGGGTTTTAACATGGGGGTTGTACATGGGAACATCCTGTAGGGCACAGGGGTTAGAATTCCTAACATTGGGTTTGGGGCCCTGTAGTCCTTCAACATGCTCTGGTGGGTAAAGTTCACAGGGCCCGGCACAGGACCCCCCAACTCTACCCCAAGTCTGGGTGAAGAAAACAGTAAGAAATATACCAGACAAAGGGGAGCCCAAGCTTTTCATGCAAGCCAGAATTTCTAGCAGTTAGGGTGCTTTGGGCTGCAAGTAACAGACAAGCAAACAAAGAACCATTCAGGGTGAGGCCATTCATTTTCCCTTATGAGAAGTCCTGAGGCAGGTATGTACTAGGGTTGCTAATTCATCAGTTTAGCAAAATCATCTAGGTCTGAATCCATCCTGTCTCTCCTTTCTGTGGTGCTGGGAGGGTGATTTGGTTTATCCTTTTAGGCTGGCTACATAGGTGGCTGCTACAATTCCAGGCAGAACGTGCAGATGACGATATCTATATAGATGACAACTCATCAGTCCCTTTTTAAGATCAAGGAATGATTTCCCTGATGTTCCTCAGGGGATTTCCTCCCCTTGTATTTATGCATGACTGCATCTCTTCCTAAGCTGGATCAGTCAGGATATATATCACAAAGAATTGGCTCACACAATTATGGAGGCTGAGATGTCCCAAGATCTGCAGTTCTAAGGCCTATGATCTAGGAGAGCTAATGGTGTGATTTCTAGTGCAAGTGATTTCTAGGCAGGGAAGACCACTATCCCAGCTCAAAAACTCTCTCTCTCTCTTGTTCAACCTGTTGTTCTAGCCAGGCATCAGCAGATTGCACGAGGGCCATCTGCATTGGGAGGGGCCGTCTGCTTCACTCAATCTACAGATTCAGATGCTAACCTTACCCAGAAACACCCTTGTAGACATACCCAGAAATGATGATTAACCAAACATCTGGACACCCCTTGACCCATTTAATTCGATGCATAAAATTAACCATCACACAAGACTAATATCAGTCACAAGTGACTGTCAGACTAATCAAGATCCATGCTGGGACTTGAGAGGGAAGCCAGCCTCTGGAAACACAGGCCTTCCAATCCCTGAACACAGCTGGGATTCTGCTGTTAGGTAAAGAGAGGAAGAGCTGTTGGGTAGCTGCATCCCTCTGGTCCTTATGACTCTTAGACGAGGCACCCCAACTGCAATACGTAACAGATGCTATTAGTGCCATTGCCGTAGCTGACACTTGTTGGGCAGTTATGTCTACTCTTGGTGCAGAGGTAATGTCCAGGAAGATGACACTGCAGAGCTGTCATCCCATTCAATCATCTCAGCTGCCTGGAGCTCCAAGTCATCGACTTTTCTTGTTCAGGGAGGAGAGAGGAGAGTTTAGTACCTGAATGTCCTTGGAAGAGTCCAGGGTGAATCTTTGTTATACCAAACTTCTCTGTATAAATACCTGTTTTGCTATGCTTCTGTTGAATTCCTATTTTTCTTTTCTTTCTAGTTGTTAACCTTACCTATCACCACCATGATTTCTACCTGGGTTGGTTTCTTAGATTGTGTCTTTAGCATAGGTGCCCAGAACTTCAGGAGTCAAGTGATGTGAAAATCAGCCCAGAGGGAAAACCCTTTGAAGCTCTATGGTTATTTTTTTATTTTTTTTTGACTTTTTGAACACATAGTTCTGCAACAAAATTGCAAGCAATACTGAAATTCTGTGAAACACAAGTTTGCTTTCCACTCTGGACCCTGCCCAGATCAACTCACCCATTAATCCCCTCCTGTTTATTAATGAGCTATTAGTAAGCCAAGGTGCAGGCTAGTTTCATGCTGGCTCTTGGAGTTCTATGCAGTTGTCTCTGGTTCCTTCCATCGCACACCCCCAACACCACCAGCGGCTGAGTGCCAACCAGCCGTCTTCACAAAACCTTTGACCTCTTCCTTCCCTGTCCACAGCTGATAATCTTGGATCCATTGTGCCAGCCTCTATTGGTCTCACTGACTTCATTGCCTCCTTCCTGGTCTTTCTTCCATCTTCTGTAAGAATGTTTCTTGCACAGATTATGTTATGGGCTGAACTGTGCCCTCCCACCGCATCTTCGTGTTGAAGTTCTACCCAGAACCATATAATGGGACTATATTTGGACGTGGAGCTCATGAAGTTTAAATGAGGTGTTTAGGGAAGATTCTAATCCAATATGGCTGGATCAAAAAGAGATTAGGACAGACATTTGCAGAGGAAAGACCTTGTAAAGACACAGAAAGAAGATAGCCATTGGCAAGCCAAGGTAAGGCTGCAAAAGAAACCAACCCTACTGACACCCTGATGTTAAACATTTCTAGACTCCAGAAATGGGGGAAAACAAATGTCTAGTGTCTAAATTTTCCAGTTGGTATCACTTTGTTATAGCAGCCCTACCAAACTCATACTGTCTACCTATAACAAAGTCACTCATTGAAAGGACACTTGTTTCTTAACAGAGAGGCCAATTTCTCATCAGGTCTCTCAGGGCCCTGCTGCTCTGACACTAGCCTGCCTTTCTATCTTCTCTGCCTCTTGTTCATGCTCCCTGCTCTAGTGCCCCCCAAACAGACTTAATCAGGCTGTGCTTCCCTGCCTTAGTGCCTTTGCACAGGATCTTCCCTCTACATAAAACAGTTCTGCATTTCCAGACACAATCTCCCATTCCTATGTTCTGAAATCACATGGATCCCTCCGACCTTGGTGCCAATTCCTTTATAACTCCATATGCTCTACCAAAGCCACAATCAAGCAGAATCGCTCTTTCACCTCCTCTGAAGCACTTTGTAAAATTCCAATTAAAGATAAAACATAAGAAAAACAAGAAGCACAAAAATGCTACTTCTCTCCCAAACTCTTGCAAAAAACAGGGGAAAAAAGAAAAAAAAAACACTTTCTTCTAATTTCTGCAAAAGAAAAATGAGATCGGAAACTCTGAGCCATGTGGAATCCAGCAGGGCCGATTATTTCCCCTAGTGAGCCTCAAGGCAGCAAGAATTTGTCCCTTGCTTTTCTTTCTTTCTGTCTTCCCTCATCTGTCCCTGAGCGAGGCTTGCTGTCGGGGACTGAGCAGGCTCTCTCAGGCTCCCTGAGCTCCCGGATGCACAGCATATCAGAATGCAGGAGAAGTTGTGCGGGAAGGGAAAGGGGCCACGCAGCGGCATCGACATTCACTGGGGACGAGGAGGCTGGTGTCCTCAGGATGCTGCATTCTGCGGCTCAGTGGAGAGGAGCGTTTGGCGTCCTGTCCCCAGGGTCTGCCTGACAGTGTGTCCAGTTCTCTGGCTCCTTTCGGGGGCTGCCCTGGTGTCTGCTGTCAAGGCCCTGAGTTTTCTGGAGAGCCCGAGACGCCAGGACAGGGTGGAGTCAGGATCTGCAGTCGCACAGGGATGGGGCAGGGGCCTCCTGGCTGCGAAGGGCCCTGGGTCCCCAAAGGTGTTTTATGGATGCCCAGTGACTTCAGTTGGGTTCCCCGGATGAAGCACGGGACGGGCGCCTGTGCCAGGGATTGAAGAAGCCATTGTTCTGAGAAGGGAGGGGGCTGAGGAAGGGTACTGTTGGGGGTGGGGCTAAGTGGAGGGGGACTCCCTGGGTCTGCCCCAGCTGGGTCCCAAAGGAGCGCCACAAGGTGGACCGTACCACACCCATGGTCCCCTCTTGTATCTCCATGTTTGGTCATTTGTCACCGGCCATGGAGGTACCGAGGTGGGTCTTCCCACCAGGACAAGAGGAACAGTCCCCAGAGTGAAGGAGCAGCTGCGTTCATCTACTCCAGGGCTGTCAGCACAAAGCACCTTCAGGATGCTTGGGACCAGCCGTGTGGAGGTTTCGGATATTTTTTAAAATTTTGAAAGACTAGTATGAATGTCATAAGAAATCTTGGGATGGGATTCGCGACCAAACACAAAACGCATTTATGTTTCACATGTCCTTCTTTGCACGGCCTGAAGGCAATTTGATACAAAAAGTCCTAGGTGTCGGCATTTTGACTGAAAGCCATAGGTGAGGTCAGGTGCTGACTTTCCCAGTTGCGTTGTTATATCGGTGCTGAAAATGTTTCAGACTCCGGAGCATTTTGGACTTTGGATTAGGGACAGTCAACCTGTACTGGGCTTTGGATGCTTCAACAACTGACTGTGTCCCCTCACCATCTGGAGGCTGGGAGTCGGAGGTCCAGTCCTGATGGGGATGGTTTCTTCCGGGGCTGCCCTCTTCAGCTCGCAGATGACCTTCCCGCTGCAGGTTCTCACTACATCCTCCCTCTGTACGTGTGTGTCCAAATTTCCCCTTTTGTTGGAACACCAAGTACATCGTGTTGGGGTGGACTCCAAAGACCTCACTTTAACTCATTTGTCACTCTAAAGGCCCTACTTCCCAATAAGGTCCCATCCTGAAACACCAGGGTTAGAACTCCAACACAGGAAGGTTGTGGGCAGGGACACCAGCCGCTGGGGGATGGGCGTGCCCCCCAGGTGGTTCAGAGGACCGGAAGTCCTGCTCCATGCAGACCCTGCAGAGCAAGCGCCAGTGCTGGGTGCGCTTCACGGTTCACACTGGTTTCCCCGGGCAACATCTTGTCACATACGGCCGCCTCTCGGGTGGGGTGGACAGTTCTAGAAAGCCCTGTGGCCATCAGCACTCACCTCTTAGCACAGATTAGTTTCAGAAGATCACTTTTTCTTTACAAAGACGTAGCATGACCAAGAAGCAGAGTGGAGAGACTGGGTGAAGGGAAAGTGAGAGCAAAGGGGGAAGCTTTTCTGACTGGCCGAGTTTGCCTCCGGCCAGCTGGGCAGAAAGGAGGCCCAGGGCAGGCCAATGGAGGCTCTGGTAGGAGGGAACAAAAAGCTGCAGGGACCAAGAAGCAACTGTCTTTGTGGAAACAAACCAGTGGAAGACGTAGGATCAGCCTTAGGAAAGGGGATGGCGAGGGGGCAGGTCCCGGCAGTCGGGTCCTAAAGCTTGGGTTTGCTCACTCTCATGGACGGGCGGCTGCAGTTAAAGCACCTCCTCTTTTCTACCTGTTGCTGTACAGGGGTCAGGGGTGAGGGGAAGCTCCTGGCCTTCCCTTAAGAACAAAGAGTAGGACCATTTTTTTCTGATGGATGACCCTTCCGTTATGGGGCTGGGTGTGGGGTCTTACTGGGTGGACACATATTTTGGAGGCATCTTTGTTGTGAGAGGAGGCTGCATCGGACAGGAAACGTGGGCTCAGGGGCCGGAAAGGAAAGCTAGAGGTGGGAATGGAATAATGCAGCACAGAGGGTTTTGTGCCTTCAAAACCTGCTTGGAGCAATTTCAGTTATTTACTAGGCATTTAAAATAAGGGGTGTGCTGGACTGAGGATATAGCTCAGTGACAGATCACTTGCCTAGCCTGTGTGAGGTCCTGAGTTCAATCCAATAGAACAAAACATAGATCTATATGTAGAGAAACGATAGATAGATGAAATGAGGCATCTATATCATATCATGCACACACCAGACAGCAATGCTGGTGCTCTTTCCCCGTCACCTCACCTGTGTTATGTGCCTGTGTTTCTTCCCCAAGTGCTCATTGCAAGCACAAAGCAAACAAGCCCCTGGGGGTTTCTGGGTGGCGTCCCTCCCTAACCTCAGGTTCCCTCCACCTCTTGGTCTTCACACACTTGTTTGCTGGAGCAGATGCATGTTTATCCTCCAGAGCCGAGTTTTGAGGGTTTCACCCTGTTGGGCTTTTAAGCTGCCCAGGCATCCACTGTGCTTTCTGTGAAGGGACGGGTGGATGGACGGAGAGGGCTGATCAGACTCTGATTTGGGGTATATGACACGGTTGCATGATACGTGCTAGGTGAACTTCCTTTCTGTAGAGTCACAAAGATTGCTCTTCTGATTGGACAGCAAGGATGAGCTAGGTTCTCCAGCCCTCTAGTAAGGGTGCTAACCCTACTCTTACCTCATCACCTCACCCCTACTTAAAGACCGCACCCTTCTATGGCCGACTTGGATCTCAGGTTCTACCATAAGAATTTGAGGAAGATAAATATATTCAAACCATAGCATTTGCTGATTTTAATAGCAATGAGTTGATTACCAAACATTCTCCACGGTAATCCAAAGTATTTTTGTTATGCACTTAGGGATTTAACCATATGTAACATGTTTGGTATCTCCAACCTGGCTGACCCCTGAAAATTTTTAAAACATTTTTTTTATTGAGATATGTAGTTCACATGCAGTACAGTTCATTCATTTAAAGGATACAATTCAATGGTTTTTAGTATATTAAGAATTGTGCAACCATCACCACAATCAATTTTAGAATACTTTTGTCAGTCCCCAAAGAAACTCTGTGCCCATTAGCCCTCATTCCCTGTCTCTCTCTAACTACCTTCTCCTCCCTAGAGCCCTAGGCCCCCTACAGCAGAAAACCACTAATCTACCTTTAGCCCAGAAATTTACATAAATGGAATAAGAGGGCATCTTTTATAGCTGGCCACTTTCACTTAGAAAAACATTTTGAAAGTAATCTTCATTGCAGCATGAATCCAGTGTTTCATTTTTTAAAAATTGCAGAGTGACATCCATTCTGTGGGTGTTCTATGGACCATCACTTTCATTTACTGTCCCCCTGGGTCATGGGCACATCTTGCCTCAGTGTCTCTTGGCCAGCTTGACAGCATTCTTGCTTTCTGATGTGATAAAACGTTCCAGAATCTCCCGGCACATGTCTGCTCCAGGCCTAGAAGAGCCTATTCTCCAAGGTGCACCTCTTCCCTTGAGTGGGAAATGGACTGTCAAGATCAAAGTCTGGGTGCTGGGAAGCCCTTAGCTGCTGGGATATCCACCGATGACAGGACTTGCAGCAGATGCAGCCAAAAACATCTTTTGCTTTGTTTACTTGATTGTTTTTTGCTATTTATAATAAACTATGTGGAGTTCATCCTGGAACTTCTAGTTCAAATGTAGGGACATGGTGTTCTTACTTAGCCTCATCAACCTTACCTTTTTTTTTCTTTTTTATGGTGGTGCTAGAGAACAAACCCATGGTTTTTATTTTTGCACTCTAAGATTCCAGGTTCACAGTGAACCAACATAACCACTCATTTTTGTATTATCTCATAACACACACACACATACAAGTTTCAGTCCACAATGCCAACACTTGCAGGAGCAATATTTTGACTGAAAACAGTTTATGATTTGCTAGCGGTTGCTCTTTCCTCACAGAAGTGCTGCTGGGATATTGGTTTGCAATGCATTTTAACAGCATGGTGAACAGCTCCTCTGGGTGATTATGCTCTTAACCGGACACTATCTAATTCCATTTGGTTCACTTTACTTTTTTTTTTTTTTTAAGAATTTTTAAGCTGTTTTTATTATGTATTAAAGTTAAATCTACAAAATAAGATTTGTCCAAAGAAGCTTAGCTTCTCTTCCTATCCCTTCTATTGTATTCCCTCATCTTTCTGTAGACAACCACTTACAGACATTTATCTTCCCAGGTCTTTTTAAAAATTTTAAGGAAATTCTCTCTACATTCACACCCCCCTCCTTTCCTAATCTATTATAGTTGCTGTTTTTCACTTTGCTTTTTTCACTTGACCATAAATATCAGAGATTTATGGAAAACTTTCTCATTCTTTTTGACAGCTGCATAACCCTAGTACTGGGCAGTACTGTAGCACAGTTAATTCACCAGGCACTCCACAGATGGACAATCTGGTTGTCTTAAGTCTTGTGCATCTCACAATTGGAGCTGCAATGAATTGAATTTACATTTTGAAATTTACATTTTCAAATTTTTGCCAGTATATTAGTGAGTTAGGTCCCAGAAGTGGGCTAGCTAGGCTGGAAAGCCTTATATTGTCGAATCTGGATATTTTCCAATGCATTAATTCATTTAGGGTTGTAAAATGGTGATACTTAAATCCCAACACTCTTTATTAATTAATTAGAATAGTTCTATGAAGAGAGATTTCCTTTTACCACATCTCAGCCCAAATACCTGCTGGTTCACAACAGTGAAGGTTCTCAGGCACATTCCAGAGGTGACAATGAAGGTTTTTGTCTGTATGAATCACAAGCATATAAGTTTAGCCATATTTGGTGTATTTCAATACATTGGTATCTTTTCATAATTTTAACTTGCATTCCTCTTATGAGACAGGTAAAAAAAAGTTGAATATCTTCCCATGTGTCGAAGAGTCAGTTGCATTGATTATTTGTTTTTTCCACAAAGTAAGTGTTCATATTTCTAGATTTTTTTTCAGTCAAGTTTTTTTTTGTCTTGTATCAAAACCTTTTTATGAGTTAAGTCTATTGATGGATATATGAACTTTTCCCTTCGTATATCATCTGCCTTTTTACTTATGCTTTTTTTTTCCATAATTTTTTTTAGTAATACAACTAATCAATCTTATTGCTTCTAGACACTAAACCACATTTACTAAGGTTTTCTTCGTTCTCAGGTTAATGATGAATATGCCCAGTTTTTTTTTTCTAGGACCTAATGGTTTTCTTTTGGTTTTCCATTTAAATATGCAACAATAGAAACTTATCCTAGCATATAGCATCAGTAGATTCCACTTTGTTTCCCATGGGGCTAGCTTTGCTCTACTGACTTAAGATGTGCTCTTTCTTGTCTACTAAATTTTCATAGTCATGTGAGTCTGTCTCTGGATTTTCTCTTCTGCATCCTGTCTATCGGAGCACCCACAGGAAGCTTCTTAAAGGATAGATCCATCACAGTGTGTTCTGACATCCCAGAGGTCTGGCTCCTCCCTCTCCCCCACAGCTCTTCTTTCTTAGGGTGTTAGTTATACTTGCTTGTTTGTTATTCCAAATGAACTCTTTCATCAGTCTATCTGCCCCCAAACAAAAACCTGGGAATTTAAGAAAATTTAGATTGCATTAAATTTATTTATTAACTTGACAAATCCAATAACTTTTTAAATGCAGAGTCCCTTCAAAGAACACAGGTTGGCTTGGCACCTGTGTTCTAGTCTGCTTTTGTACCTTCCATGAGTGTTTTGTGGTTTTATGGAAGATTAATAATTAATAAATGAAGTGTTTTATGGTTTTTTTCACATAGGGTTTGGACCCTCTTTTGTAAAATCCACACCTAAGTTTTTCTTCCTTTCCTTTCCCCCCAAAGGCATATACAGGGGTTTGTTTATGAAAGTAGGTACATATTCAAAGGGTCATAGGGGGCTCTCAAGAGAGACACTGTGGGGTAAAGCAAGGAACGCATGTTCAAGGGAGAATGCCGGCCAGGTTTTTATGATGTGCACTTATTTTTCTCTGATAATTTTAAACTTGCTTCCTCACTAAATTCTCTTAGGGCCATAGTGTCTTTCCTTTTGATTCTTTTGAATTTTCCACATATGTAATCGAAAAGTGAAAAAAGGTGTTTTATATTAGCAACTCGAAGAAATGTTCGAAATTTGAATCTCTGAGACAGTGCAGTGCGCCTCTTGGGGCTGGGATTGTGGCTCAGCGGTAGAGCGCTTGCCTAGCACGGGCGGGACCCAGGCTCGATCCTCAGCACCACATAAAAATAAAAGCATTGTGTTGTGTCCATCTACACCTAAAGAATAAATATTAAAAGAAAGAAAGAAAGAAAGAAAGAAAGAAAGAAAGAAAGAAAGAAAGAAAGAAAGAAAGAAAGAAAGAAAGAAAGAAAGAAAGAGTGCCTCTTAGGAACCGTGTGAATGCAGTCGATGCAATTGCCAAAACTTGTGGGAAGCATATGAGGAAAAATATCGGCATGGAAAGCAAACAGAGCTTTTTAAGATTTGCTGTTTTATTGGTTATTACCGTCACATAATAGCAGCATTCATGGCCGTATTTGTACATGCACCTGATGTGATTCCATCAGTCACGTTCCCCAGCCTCTTTCCTCCCTCCTGCCAATGTGCCTGCTCTACTCTATGGATCTCCCTTCTATTATTGTCATCATTATTTTAATTGGTGCATTATAATATTTACAAGAGTGGGATTTGTTGTGGTATAACAGACGATGACAGCTTTTTTAGGTGTTCATCTTGCAATCTCCAACTCATAAGGCCAGAGAAACGTTACAAAACGATGTCATTGTTTTCTTGGTCCCTCGGACAGCCCTTTCTTCCTGTCTCCTTTACTGTGTTTTCTTAGGAGAGTCACTGCAGCTTGCAGGGCCTGCTTTCCTCACGGATTCTCTACCTTTCCACCGTTTAGGGCTCCTTTCAGCTCCTCTTTACTCTTCTGCTTGTGTCTCCTGTTTCTGCTTCTCTAATTTTTGCCATGTTTTTGTTTATGTTTCCATTGGAAAGAACATTGGACTATAATCAGGACTAAACAAAAAACATCCACTGCAGGACAGGTCTTAAAAATATGTGCAAATATTTCCAGACATGTCTTTTTATTTTATTTCTGGGGGGGAAAAAAAAGAGTATTTTTGTTTTGTTTTGTTTTGGTGCAAAGGACCTAGCACATAGCACAGCTTTTCCTGAACGTCATAGGTAATAAGAATGATGGTGAAGATCTCCATCTGTGGGCAGCTCCTCAGCGCCAGGTACACTGCCAGACACGGAGCTAGAAACTCGTCCACTCCAGGGACCGCTCACCCTGCTGTGCACAAAAGGAAACCTCGGCTCTCACTGAACTTACCTTCCAGGAGGAGGACAGAAAATTATGAAATGAATCCACAGACTGAAGAGGATCTTCTGCAGCTCTGACTTTTCTAGAAAGTGGAGGTTTGGGCCGTGCGAGGCTGGGGCTGGGAGAATGTAGAACGAGGACACAGAGGTTGAAGGTGAGCTGGAAAGGGGTGTGGCAGGTGGCAGGTTCTCATGCACAGGAGTCCTGGGGAAGGGGCTCCCGAGGATGAGTGTCCAGGAATATTCACAAGAGACATTCCTCAGTCTGGCCCCTTGCCATCTTCGCTGTCTACTGGGAAACTTCTCCCCATGGAAGTGAACTTCCTCACACTCCCAGATCATGCTTTCTGGTGGCCTGTCAGAAAGCCAGACCACTTTGCTGAGAAGGTGACAGGGCAGGGATGACGCATTGACCAAGGGGAAAAAAGGAGGCAGTGGTGACCAAGGGGAGGACAGTTTGTAAGAGGGTGAGTCTCGTCACATGAACTCAGAGAGGTAAAGGGGTGGTGGTGGAGGGCTTCTAAGTTCCCAGGAAGACACTGGCTTTGACCTGGTAGGTGACGGGGAACCACTGGGAGAGGGCCTGGAGCACAGCGCTGACCCTTCTGACTTGTGTTTTCACAGGCACCAAAGCCCTGCACAGGCAGTGATTCATCCTCAAGGACGTAAAAAACTTCCTGGTAGTCACACAGAGAGGGTGGTGGAGCTAGGATGTGATCCCAGGTATGAGGCTGAGGTCCCCGCTGTGCCTACGAGGAGCATTTCCTGCCTGATCTACTAGTTGCATATATTTTTTTTTTTGTTATTTGTGTCTCTTTTACATCTCCTTTTCAGGTCTGTGCATTTCTGGTTGGCGGAGAATGAAGCTGTGCTCAGTCTGTATTTTTTCCTTCATGCCCCAAAATTCGTATTCATTTCTGCCATGGGCAGGACACCATAAATTGCACCATGAACGATAAAGGAGGTGGACAGCGAGGGACTTTCTCTTAAGATATTTATAGGCTGGCTATGAAGAGAAGACAGGATTTGTCTTTAAATTGTTTAAATCCAATGATTTCCACTTTTGGCGGGGGGGGGGGGGGCTGGGGGTTCTTGCTTGTTTCATTTAATTATCTGAAAGAAAATTGCTATTTCTTTTTCAAGAACAACCCTATCCAAGAACCAGAAGCAGATAAAATATGGGATTCCCTCTTTGATTTTATAGATTTTGACTTCCAGCTTGACTGTTCCGTTACGGCTCCCCACCCCTAAGCCTTGCAAGCCCAACCTGTGATCAGGAAATCCAGCTGCGCGCTTTCTAGGTCTCGCCTCATTGCCAGGAATAAAGATCCGGCAATCCCTGCTTAACTGACAGTGTTACCAGTGACACCTGAGGCCCAGCAGAAACCAGCTCAGCACTTCTGCCGCAGCTGAGCTGCAGCGTCTGGGCAGCAGGTGGGTAAGTGTTCAGTGCCAGAAGCTGCGTCTCTCTCCTTGATGAGGAGATGTGACAGCCGAGTGGGGGGTTCTGGGTCAGGAGACACTGCCGTCTCCCTTCCACTGCTCTTTCAGATATTCTGAGGACTTGAGCCCGAGAGCTGTGCCCTTGGAGCCCCTGCAGGAGGCCAGGAAAGCATCACATTTTAGGGGAACCAGCTCCAGATGAGGATCACAGGTTTGAGGTCTACCCTGGTCACCATCTGTCTATGGGGTGTGTGCCCTCCAAGAAACGATTCGTGGAGTCCTCCCATTTTGTGTACCCCACACATTTGGGTCTTGCAGAGTCCACAGGGGAAGCCAACAGGATCATACGTGGCCTTTGCCACTCCTAAATTTCCTGTTTGAAAGCCCATCTGTGTTCACCTGAGTTGGCCTCTGTGGCCATGTGACTATGCAGTCCCTCTGGCTCTACAGATCAGAATAACCCCTCTGTATTTGTCAGCTTTTTGTTGCTGTGACCAAAAGCCCTGACAAGAACAACTTCGAGGAGGAAAAGTTTATTTTGGCCCACGGTTTCAGAGGTTCAGTCCGTGGTTGGTCAACTCTATTGCTGTGGGTCTGAGATGAGCAGATCATCAAGGCAGGAGGACGGACACTCTATGGGAAATCGGTCACCTTATGGCAGCCAGGAAGCCGAGCTTGTGGGTGGAGCCAGGAGCAGAGCCTAATCCCCAGTTACACCCCCAGCGACCTACTAGCATGCCCACCTGCCAACAGTTTCCACCGAGTAATCCGTTCAGATTATCAATCCATCAAGTACATGAATCCACTGATTGGGTTCCAGCTCTCAAAACCTAATCACTTCATTCTGAACATTGCTTCGCTGTCTAACACCTGAGCTCTTTGGGGGATACCTCATTTCCAAACCACAGCACCCACTCATGGTCCTTCCAGAAGTGTATGATGACCTTCACTGAGCCAGGTTGTTCTCCACGTTCTTCCCCTCCAGCCAGTGGAACTCTGTGCAGATTCCTGACAGCTGTTCTTCACATTCTGCAGTTCTGGAGCTGCCACCCTTTGCACACCACAACTGCTTCTCACCTGGCTATGTGTGCAAGCCATTCGTTCACTCAGTCCTCCAGTTAGTACATAAGTGTCAAGAACTGATTGCTGCCCGGTGTTGTGACACCTAGCACCCATCCTGCCCCTTGGGAGGCTGATGTCTCAGGGCAATTGTCTTTATGCCTGTTGCTTTCCTATGTGAATATCTTTGTTGTAATAATTTTACAAAAGAGTAAACATTTCATGGTAGTATGGGCTCTTTACTGATCAATTTTCTATATCGTAAAAATCTCCAAGATTCAATATTAGAAGTCATTATAACTAGGAAGTCCTGACTTATTTATCTGTAAAAATCGACTTAGTGGGCTGGGGTTGTGTTTCAGTGGTAGAATGCTCACCTCACACGTTTGAGACCCTGAGTTCAATCCTCAACACCATATAAAAATAAATAAACAAAATAAGGACATTATGTCCATGTATAACTAAAAACAAAATTTTAAAAAATCTACTTAGTAATGGTGAATTCCCCTCTTCCAGGTACCAAAAATGATAGAAACGAGACTACTTTTCATTTCTTTCTTCCTCCTCTTCCTCTTTCCTTCCTTCTTCTTTTTCATTTTCATTTCATTTTGTAGCCCAAGTTCCTCTGGGCTACAAAAACAGAAGCAATAGTGGTATCAGTTTCTGAAATAAGACTTTAGATATAACTGCTATTTTATCTAGGTGAAAGTTTCTACTGAGAACAAAATGCACTTGAAATTTGCAAAAGTTGGCCTGTGAATAGTTTTGTGTTGAGTTTGAAAAACTTACAATTCATTTTTTAAATGTTAAATTGAATTTATATATGTACTACCAAATAGTATGCAAGTATAAGAATCTAGTTATTTTCAATTCTCAATATCAATTCATTTTATTTGTTATTCAAATGTATTTCTGTCAATTCAAGTTTAATTAAATATTTTTGTGTGTGAACAAAGTAAATACCAAATGAAGGTGATGGGTGAATCATGGGAGTAGAAAGGTAGCAAGATTTGGGATGAAGGTCTTAACAGGGAGTCTACCCTGTAGCATTTCTTCCCATGAGAACAGCCCCACTTCTATCCATAATCATTATATTTCAGATTTCTTATCTTGTGTGTGTGTGTGTGTGTGTGTACATGTGTGAGATCACACAGAGCAGAACCAATGCAGACAACTTCACCTCCTACCACCTTGGAAATCAGCAGGCATCTTAGAGTTGACAGGGTATGTTCTGGATTTGATAAAATATGGCTAGTGGTCTGGATTGCAGGAGTCTTCTATCCATGTATGGTCATGCATGTAGTATGTACTTATGTCCTCTGTCTTAGTGAACTGAATTTATCTGCTAAAATGTTTTCCAGTGCCTTTAAATCTAAAGGTCTCGGAGAAACTATATTTGGGCTCTCAGAGCATTCTCAGGTGTGATGACTCCCACGGGGCCAACTTATTTCTAGGACTATCCAACAGTGAGGAAATACCTTAGATTCCACTAAACCCAAGGATGGAGAATGACTCCTGGGGTCTTCAGGTTGTCTTCCAAAGCATCTCTTGAGTGCCTACCATGTGCACTAAGGGTACGGTGGTGAGCAAGGCAGGTGAGAATCTCTGCTCTGGTGCAATGAGGTTCTAGAATGCTGGCTTGGGTGTCCACTCCTTGATGCAGCATCAACCTTCAGTAGGAGTGCCAAGATGTTGTTTCCTTTCTTTCTTGGTCAGGATCACAACCTTGAAATGACGGGCAGGCCCAGCGTCTTCGCATTTACTCCTCAGCCGGCTCTTCTGTCCCTTGATGTTGTTTTCTTGCTGCAAAACTTTTGTCATGATGCACTGGAAAAAGACATGTGGTTGTTCCTATCAGGAGCCTGGCTGGAAGAGCTGCAGCAGACGTCTGTACACATTAGAGTCTAAGAAAGTGTTCCCAATCCTTTAAGAAAACCATTACTTGGCTCACTGCAAGCTAATTGCATTTGTTCAGTCAAGGTGAAAATGGATGCAGATAGGATGAGCTAAGAAATATCCTACTGTTAAATCACAAAATAAAGCCACTTGTTCAGGAGACTCTATGGCCCGGGATACAGTTTTTACCAAGAAGTGGGAAATTGCTTGGTAAATTTCTCTTTTCTGCTTAACTAACTCCTTTAATTAATTTTTACTGACCTACTCCTCCTTCAACACAAAAGGTGTGAATAGATAAAGAATTGGTCTTGCAGACCTTCCTTCCAAAGTCAAAAAGTAAAGAGGGAGATGGATTCGTTCTCTTTCAATTTGGGATAGAGCTTTGGTGTGTTAAGATCTGCAACTTGTAATTAGCCTCAATGGTACAATGTTATCTCATTATCTCATTATTTCTACTTTGGCATGATAAGAGCTTATGTTTTAGATAAAATGCCAAGATGGGATTAATGACTAAAGCAAGGAGAATCAAGTTTTAATGAGAAAAGTACACAACATCAAGATAAAACTTTGTGTGATGTCTCTACTTAAAGGAGACAGGCTAAAGCTCTAGCACCATTTCTTGTATCTTGAAGAGCCACCCTATCTACTAGTTTGATCAGATGGCACCATATTGTCATCTTTTCGTTAGTAAACATAAGGTGTAGTGTCATTTAGAAACTTGTTTCCATGTGGTAGAAATTATAATTGGTTCTAGAGGTGTTGAGTTTTTTTTTTTTTTGTGTGTGTGTGTGTTTGTGCAAGATGTTAATGCTGATCACCAGGGAAGCCAGCGGTCCAGACCACTATGGTTCACTAATCTTATCATCCCTGAAATTTATCAGTGACCTGGAGAAAAATTCCTATTGAATGTCCAAATTGTTGTGTTATATTGTCCAACAGATGGATAGTACAGAGAGATAGATATACAAGATTATCAATCAGTGATCAGATACTTAGTTTAATGAAGAATTTATTTTACTAGTAATACTGTAATTTATCATTTTAAATTGGCCTTGATGTTAATCTAGCTTTCATTTAAGCAAAGAACACTTATCAGCCTGCAGGACCCTTCTCCCAGTTAATTAGGAAGGACACAGGTAATAAATATTACCTGTTTAAATATTTAAATATTCTTTGAGCAGAGTTCAAACATGCCGAAAGCAGGGAACACCCAGGGTTAGACTCCTGGGATGACAGCCCTGAGCCTGGCCTTCCAGGTGGCTGGTTAACCAGAGTGAAGTCTGCAGCACAGGTCAGGGCCTTTGTGAGGGAAAGGGACCGTCCCTCATTTTCAGCATCCTGTAGGGCCTCTGACAACAGGACAACTGAGAGTTTGCTAACTCCTAAGACTGCCTGTGGGATAGGTTTCATGAACTGTGTGTTCCATCTCCAATGGAGTGGCCTCCAGTTCCACAGGACAGGAAGGCAGGTGACAGCTTCAGGTCAGGGACAAATGGGTACCCATCTTCCTTATGTCACCAGGCAGGGCCTCCCCTTATGAGAAAGGCACTGCTGAATTTGGCAGCTCATGGGAACATTGAGGCTGAGGGTGATCAACTACCCAAAATGCTGCTTAAGACCCCAAATGGAGATGTTCTGGATATACTGGAAAGAGCTTCTCACCTTGTCAGAAGGACATCTATACTTTGCATAGCTATCATCCATTTCCCTACCTACTTCCCTATCTATCAGTATATGTATATGTATGTATGTTTACACATATGTGTACATATGCATATGTATACATACAGACAGATATGCTTCATAGGGCTGACTTTGAAATGTTTGCTGCCTTGTTAGTTTTAGCCTTAGGACTATTCCATTGTTAAAAGAGAAAAGAACTGTAAAAATACTTGGGCTAACAGTCTCTTCAAAATTCTCTTGTGTATAAAAGCCTATTCTCTGCATTGTAATTTGAAACTGATGATGGTGTTGCTGTTGACCAAATCTGACACCTAGCACAGGAGTGTCTGAAGTGAACTGGAGACATTATCAGCATTTATGCTTTTCAGAATTTTAACGATTCAGTAAAGGGTGGAGACAGGCTCTCTAAATCGCAGCACAACTGAAAATTCCCCTTCTTCCTGGGTAGCAAGGCCCATCTGTTTTTAAACAGCGAGGGAGCTGCTGACACTTTATTAAGCTGTTGTTTTACTTAAATTGCAGTTGTCCAAAGTGACGCTTCCCCTCCACGCCTGCTTTCCAAAGTGCAGTAACCATAACTACTTCTTATTTGAGAAATTGCATGTGGCTACCCTTCCAGTTGGTTAATACAGGGAGTCAATATTTTTGCTTTATTTTAAAGCATCACAGCGTGGGGCTGTTTTTCTTGGCTTTTCACGTTTTCTGCCTCTTTTTTTCCTTTCTTCCTGATACAAGAGTAGTTATGCTAAAATTTGATTTCTGGGAGAGAACATGGCTGCCAGCGAAGAGGCAGCACATACAATGCCTCCGTGGTAAGGGGATCAGAGAGACTCATTAATACACCCACATGCGTCCTGCTGGGAAACTTCAAGCAAATTTCCTCTGAAAGGAGACCTTCCTGGAACTAGTAAGTTTAATAGGAGGTGTCAGATTGTTACAAAATACTGAATCTCGGCAACCCAGAGCAGGGGCACAGTCCCGCCAGGGGCCGCCGAATGGCCGCTGCCTACACATTGCAGTGAGCATAGGAGCGGACACTAACCGCCTGGACCCCCGCGGGCGGGCTCTGTGAACCCAAGCCGACCGCTGCCCACACGCTGCAGCATTCGTGGGAACGGTCGTTGCCTGCCTGGGTCCCCACGAGCTGGCTCTGTGAATCCCAGCCGGCGCAGGGCACACGCTGCATTGTTCTTGGGAACCATTGCTGCCCGCCTGGATCCCCGCGGGCGGGCCTGTGAACCCAAGCTGATCGCCGCCCACAAGCGGCAGCGAGTTTAGGAGCAGGAGCGACCCGCCCCGGGTCCCTGCGAGCTGGCTCTGTGAATCCCAGCCGGCGCAGGGCACACGCTGCATTGTTCTTGGGAACCATTGCTGCCCGCCTGGATCCCCTCGGGCGGGCTGGTGAACCCAAGCTGACCGCCGCCCACAAGCGGCAGCGAGTTTAGGAGCAGGAGCAACCCGCCCCGGGTCCCCGCGAGCTGGCCCTGTGAATCCCAGCCGGCGCAGGGCACACGCTGCATTGTTCTTGGGAACCATTGCTGCCCGCCTGGACCCCCGCAGGCGGGCCCTGTGAACCCAAGCCGACCGCCGCCCACACGCCCACACGTGGCAGCGAGTTTAGGAACAGGAGCGACCTGCCCCGGGTCCCCGCGAGCTGGCTCTGTGAATCCCATCCGGCGCAGGCTACACGCTGCATTGTTCTTGGGAACCATTGCTGCCTGCCTGGATCCCCGCGGGCGGGCCCTGTGAACCCAAGCCGACCGCCGCCCACACGCTGCAGCGAGTTTAGGAGTAGGAGCAGCCAGCCTGGGTCCCCGCAGCCTGGCTTTGTGAACCGCCCACACGTAACATCAAACTTGGGAGCAGTTGCTGGCTGTCTGCCTGTCCCCCCCCCCTCCCCCCGGCTGGCTTGGTGAACCTCATCCAGCCGCTGCTCACACGGCACAGTGAACTTGGGAGCCGGCGCTGCCTGCTTGGCTGCTTGGGCCCCCGCAGACCAGCTCTGTGAACCGACGCTGGCTACCGCCAAGCAACCGCTGCCTACACCCTTGCAGTGAGTGGGGGAGCAGGCGCTGCCTGCCCGGCCCCGAGGACTCGACTCTGTGAACCTCCTCTGGCGGTTTGGAGCTGCAGACGACCACCCTCCACCTGCCAACCCAGTGCTGCAAACGACCCCTGATCAGCTCTGAAAAAGGCCCCGCCCACACAGTGAACAGCAGGAATGGAGACCCGCCTAATCCGGGAGGAAGTACCGCTGCACAGTGATTGACTCCCGCCTACTGAGAGGAGAAACTTGGCCCGGTGGGCATAGCTCCACCCACTGGAAGAGCAGTTAATTGAACTCTAGGACTGCATTTATAAATTTTTTTTTTTTTTTTTTTGCTGTCTTTTTAAATGTTTTTTAATCCATCTTATTTTATTTTATTCTATTTTTTAAATCTCATTTTCCATTTCTACTATTATTATTTTTCTTTAAATCCCTTTTAATCTTCTATTTTTTTCTATCCTTCTTTTCTCCTGTCTTTACATCTCTTTTTAATTTTCTTACTCCCCCTTCCTTGAATTCTACCTGCTTACTCTTATTCTCTTTAGTGACTTCTACCCATCCCTTCTAATACCTTTCCTCCCAAGCTTCAAATATATTTATAGGAGTAAACAGTAACTCAGCAGTCAAACAGAACAAGAAACAATATGAACAGCATGAAAAAGCAAGGAAGAAAAGGAGTGCAAACAATGCAGGGCAGCCTAAATATTCAAGAGGATATAGAACCACCAGAAAAATGGTCATATAAAGAACTCATGGAACACCTGAGACAGATGGAACGGAACCTTAAAGAGGATACAAGACAGCAAATTCAAGCAGCGAAAGAACACATTGAGAATGTATTACACAAACAGATAAAGGAAGAAGTTAAGCATCTTTATCAGGAGATAGAGACTATAAAAAAGAATCAAACCATAATCTTAGAAATGAAGGAAACTATAAACCAAATTAAAAACTCAAATGAGAGTATCATTAATAGAGTGGAGCAAGTAGAAGCTAGA
The DNA here is from genome assembly GCF_052094955.1 of Ictidomys tridecemlineatus. Classification (NCBI taxonomy): domain Eukaryota; kingdom Metazoa; phylum Chordata; class Mammalia; order Rodentia; family Sciuridae; genus Ictidomys; species Ictidomys tridecemlineatus. Next base: position 254,528,088 of record NC_135477.1, on the reverse strand, counting down.
ACATCAGATAATGAAGACAAAATATACCATCTGGAAAAGAGACTAGCCATCTCAGATAGGCTAGTTAAAAATCATGAGAGAAGCATACAAGAGATATGTGATAATATAAAAAAACCAAATTTAAGAGTCATTGGGATAGAGGAAGGGATAGAGATTCAAACAAGGGGAATGAGTAATCTACTAGATGAAATAATCACAGAAAACTTTCCAGAATTAAAAAAGGAAACAGATATTCAAATTGTAGATGCATACAGGACACCGAACATACAAAATCACAGTAGACCAACGCCAAGACACATTGTTATGAAGATATCCAATATACAGAACAAAGAGAAAATATTAAAAGCTACAAGAGAAAAGAGAAAGATTACATTCAGGGGTAAAACAATAAGGTTAACAACGGACTTCTCAACTCAGACGCTGAAAGCGAGAAGATCCTGGAATAACGTATTTCAAACACTGAAAGACAATGGATGCCAACCAAGAATTCTGTACCCAGCAAAATTAAGCTTCAGATACGACAATGAAATAAGAATCTTTCACGATAAACAAAAACTAAAAGAATTTGCAGCCAGAAAACCAGCGTTGCAAAGCATCTTGAGCAAAACACTTCACGAGGAAGAAATGGAAAACAATAACCAAAGCCAACAGTGGGAAGTACCTCAGTAAAGACAGACGGAGGGGGGAAAACTAATCATGGTGAAACAAACGCAATTAAAAAAATAAAAATAAAAAAATGAGATAAATAATCAAATATGGCTGTAAGTACAAACCATATATCAATAGTAACTCTAAACATTAATGGTTTAAACACTCCAATAAAGCGACATAGGCTGGTAACATGGATCAAAAAAACAAATCCAACAATATGCTGTCTCCAGGAGACTCACCTGACTGGAAAAGACATACACAGGCTGAAGGTGAAAGGTTGGGAAAAAATATACCATGCACACGCTCCTCGCAAGCAAGCAGGGGTGGCCATCCTCATATCGAATAAAATCGACTTCAAGACTAAGTTAATCCAAAGGGATAAGGAAGGACATTATATACTGTTAAAAGGAACCATTAAACAACAAGACATAACAATTATCAATATTTATGCACCAAATAATGGCGCTTCGAAGTTTATAAAACAAATTCTCCTCAAGTTCAAGAATCAAATAGACCACAACACAATAATTATGGGTGACTTCAACACACCTCTCTCACCATTGGACAGATCCTCCAAGCAAAAATTGAATAAAGAAACTATAGACCTCAATAACACAATCAATAACCTAGACTTAACTGACATATATAGAATATACCAACCATCATCGAATGGATATACTTTTTTCTCAGCAGCACATGGATCCTTCTCAAAAATAGACCATATATTATGCCATAGGGCAACCCTCAATAAATATAAAGGGGTAGAGATTATACCATGCATTTTATCCGATCATAATGGATTGAAACTGGAAATTAATGATAAAAGAAGGAAGGGAAAATCCAATATCACATGGAAAATGAACAATATGTTACTGAATGATCAAAGGGTTACAGAAGACATAAAGGAGGAAATCAAAAAATTCTTAGAGACAAATGAAAATGCAGACACAACCTATCGGAATCTATGGGACACAATGAAAGCAGTTTTAAGAGGGAAATTCATCGCCTGGAGGTCATACCTCAAAAAAAGGAAAAACCAACAAATAAATGAGCTCACACTTCATCTCAAAGCCCTAGAAAAGGAAGAGCAAAACAATAGCAAATGCAGCAGAAAGCAAGAAATAATTAAAATCAGAGCGGAAATCAATGAAATTGAAACAAAAGAAACTATCGAAAAAATTAACAAAACTAAAAGTTGGTTCTTTGAAAAAATAAACAAGATTGACAAACCTTTAGCCATGCTAACGAAGAGAAGAAGAGAGAGAACTCAAATTACTAACATAAGGGATGAAAAAGGCAATATCACAACAGACGCCACAGAAATACAGAAGACAATTAGAAACTATTTTGAAAACCTATATTCCAATAAAATAGAAGATAGTGAAGACATCAATAAATTTCTTAAGACATATGATTTGCCCAGACTGAGTCAGGAGGACACACATGATTTGAACAGACCAATATCAATGGATGAAATTGAAGAAGTAATCAAAAGACTACCAACCAAGAAAAGCCCAGGACCGGATGGGTATACAGCGGAGTTTTACAAAACCTTTAAAGAAGAATTAATACCAATACTTTTCAAGTTATTCCAGGAAATAGAAAAAGAGGGAGTCCTTCCAAATTCATTCTATGAGGCCAACATCACATTGATTCCGAAACCAGACAAAGACACATCAAAGAAAGAAAACTACAGACCAATATCTCTGATGAACCTAGATGCAAAAATCCTCAATAAAATTCTGGCAAATCGGATACAAAGACACATCAAAAAAATTGTGCACCATGATCAAGTAGGATTCATCCCTGGGATGCAGGGATGGTTCAATATACGGAAATCAATAAATGTAATTCACCATATCAATAGACTTAAAGATAAGAACCATATGATCATCTCGATAGACGCAGAAAAAGCATTCGACAAAGTACAGCATCCCTTTATGTTCAAAACATTAGAAAAACTAGGGATAACAGGAACTTACCTTGATATTGTAAAAGCTATTTACGCTAAGCCCCAGGCTAGCATCATTCTGAATGGAGAAAAATTGAAGGCATTCCCCTTAAAATCAGGAACAAGACAGGGATGCCCTCTATCACCACTTTTATTCAATATAGTTCTCGAAACACTGGCCAGAGCAATTAGACAAACGAAAGAAATTAAAGGCATAAAAATTGGAAAGGAAGAACTTAAATTATCACTATTTGCAGATGACATGATTCTATACCTAGAAGACCCAAAATGGTCTACAAAAAAACTACTAGAACTAATAAATGAATTCAGCAAAGTGGCAGGATATAAAATCAACACGCACAAATCAAAAGCATTTCTGTATATCAGCAACAAAACCTCTGAAATGGAATTAAGGAAAACCACTCCATTCACAATATCCTCAAAAAAAATAAAATACTTGGGAATCAACCTAACAAAAGAGGTGAAAGATTTATACAATGAAAACTACAGATCCCTAAAAAGAGAAGTAGAAGAAGATCTTAGAAGATGGAAAGATATACCCTGTTCATGGATAGGCAGAACTAACATCATCAAAATGGCGTTATTACCAAAAGTCCTCTATAAGTTTAATGCAATGCCAATCAAAATTCCAATGGCATTGCTTGTAGAAATAGATAAAGCAATCATGAAATTCATATGGAAAAATAAAAGACCCAGAATAGCAAAAGCAATTCTAAGCAGGAAGTGTGAATCAGGTGGTATAGCAATACCAGATTTCAAACTATACTACAGAGCAATAGTAACAAAAACAGCATGGTACTGGTACCAAAACAGGCGGGTAGACCAATGGTACAGAATAGAGGATACAGAGACTAATCCACAAAGTTACAACTATCTTATATTCGATAAAGGGGCTAAAAGCATGCAATGGAGGAAGGATAGCATTTTCAACAAATGATGTTGGGAAAACTGGAAATCCATATGCAACAAAATGAAACTGAATCCCCTCCTCTCACCATGCACAAAAATTAGCTCAAAATGGATCAAGGACCTTGATATCAAATCAGAGACTCTGCGTATGATAGAAGAAAAAGTTGGCTACGATCTACATATTGTGGGATCAGGCTCCAAATTCCTTAACAGGACACCCATAGCACAAGAGTTAATAACAAGAATCAACAAATGGGACTTACTTAAACTAAAAAGTTTTTTCACAGCAAGAGAAACAATAAGAGAAGTAAATCGGGAGCCTACATCATGGGAACAAATTTTTACCCCCCACACTTCAGATAGAGCCTTAATATCCAGAGTTTACAAAGAACTCAAAAAATTAGACAATAAGACAACAAATAACCCAATCAACAAATGGGCCAAGGACCTGAACAGACACTTCTCAGAAGAGGACATACAATCAATCAACAGATACATGAAAAAATGCTCACCATCTCTAGCAGTCAGAGAAATGCAAATCAAAACTACCCTAAGATACCATCTCACTCCAGTAAGATTGGCAGCCATTATGAAGTCAAATAATAACAAGTGCTGGCGAGGATGTGGGGAAAAGGGTACTCTTATACATTGCTGGTGGGACTGCAAATTGGTTCGACCAATTTGGAAAGCAGTATGGAGATTCCTGGGAAAGCTAGGAATGGAACCACCATTTGACCCAGTTATTGCCCTTCTTGGTCTATTCCCTGAAGACCTTAAAAGAGCGTACTACAGGGATACTGCCACATCGATGTTCATAGCAGCACAATTCACAATAGCTAGACTGTGGAACCAACCCAGATGCCCTTCAATGGATGAATGGATTAAAAAAATGTGGCATTTATACACTATGGAGTATTACGCAGCACTAAAAAATGACAAAATCATGGAATTTGCAGGGAAATGGATGGCATTAGAGCAGATTATGCTCAGTGAAGCTAGCCAATCCCTAAAAAACAAATACCAAATGTCTTCTTTGATTTAATGAGAGCAACTAAGAATAGAGTAGGGAGGAAGAGCAGGAAGAAAAGATTGACATTAAACAGAGGCACGAGATGGGAGGGAAAGAGAGAGAAAAATGGAATTGCATGGAAATGGAAAGAGACTCTCATTGTTATAAAAAACTACATAAAAGAGGTTGTGAGGGGAATTGAAAGAAAAATAAGGAGAGAAATGAACTACAGTAGATGGGATAGAAAGAGAAGATGGGGGGGAGGGGGATAGTAGAGGATAGGAAAGGTAGCAGAATACATCAGTCACGAGTATGGCATTATGTAAAAATGTGAATGTGTAACCGATGTGATTCTGCAATCTGTATTTGGGGTAAAAATGGGAGTTCATAACTCACTTGAAACTATTGTTCGAAGTATGATATGTCAAGAGCTTTGTAATGTTGTGAACAACCAATAAAAAAAAAAAATAAAAAAAATAAAACTCAGTACTAGAACTGTAAAAAAAAAAAAAAAAAAAATTTGATTTCTAGCAAAGGGAAGAAACTCATATTTAGAGCAAGTCTTTTTTGCTATTTATCCATTTATGTTAGTTACAACCTGCAGCATCTTTGGAATACTCATTTGTGCAAGTCTCAAAATGATACTGAACAAGGGACTTCCAGACTCAAAGGCTCACCTTCCCAGTGAAGAGGGCTACTTCCTGAAGTTCAGTCTCATTCTCTGTTTTCTGACATTCTGCTTTTCCTGGAGATCACTGCACCTAGGCTGGGGCTGTGAACTTGGGCCCTCTTCTGCAAGGAAGCCCTTCCCACCCTGTGGATGAATACTTCATGTGCATTCAGAGGTGTTGAGCCCCTGGATCTGAAGGGACATCTGCAGGAACAGTCTATAGGATGCATCAGATTCTAGAGCTGGGATCTCATTTCATGCTCTTGGTACGTACTCCTGTGTTTCTGGTTTACGAATCTCTTCAGCTATCTTTCCGCCATTGTGAAGAAACATGAAAGACATAAGTCAAATAAAGGTAAGTGAAGTGTCCTTGGAAGAATCAGAGAAAATGAACACTCTGCACCCCACAAGGTTCGGGGTCTCCCTTTCTCTCTTCCTTTGAGCACCATGATTCTTCCGCATTCATCCACTGGTTGAAGTTCACAGTCGCTGAGCTAGAGATGGAGCCCCCAACCTGCGTGGTGTCAGAGAGTCTTCAGGTGTGAGGACCAACGGGAAGGGGAGGAGGATGTGGGCAGAGTTCCAGAGACCAGAATGTGCAAAGAGTCTTCTTGCTGCTGGAGCCTGAGCCTGCAAAGTCCATCACCCCTGATGTGGTGTCCAGGTGTCTGGAAGCCCACTGGCCTGTCTGCAGTGCAGCAGCGAGGCTAATATGCACTTCTGTAGGCAAATAGAACATTTTGCAGGTAATTCTGATGAACAGTACCTAAGAGTTCTTTGGGCTTCACCATAATTAGGAATAAAAAAAGAATGCTAGCAGTTCCCTTGTGTTCGCTGTTGACTTGATTTCACTGGTTCTCCGTGTCTCCAGTGGACCATTTTCCCTGATCCTTGAGCTACTTAATTTCCGTGTCTTGCTCACACACTCTTCTGTTCCCCTAAACATGCTCACGGGCTTTAACTCTGTGCCATAGGAGCTTCTTTCTCCTGAATCTCCACTGAGCATGCTGCAGGGGATTGCTGGGGTATGGCCTGGACTCCACATCCCACCTCTCTCTTTGGAAGGAAAAGTGGTTCAGAGAAGGGCAGAGTGGGGAAGGGGAGAAAAGGCATTACTTCTCCACGTTTCCTCAGCCCCTCAGTACTTCTGAGATGATCCCAGCCAGATCGCCCACAGCACAAGGCCAGGCAGGAGCTGAAAGGTGTTCTTCTGCCTCCTTGCCACACATCAAGTTCCTACTCTTACCTTTGACTCAAACTCTGCTCATTCAACCAGATGAACATGGACTCAGAGCCTTCCATGTAACTACAATGGAGACAACAGGGCAGCATAAAGGCTTTCTGCCGAAGCACAGATGATGGCATTATATCTCCCCCTGTTTTAACATGAAAACACTAAAGACGCTTTAGTCTTTAGTGTTTTCATGTTAAAAGGACAAAAAGATGGGAAAGGCAAAGCTGGAGATCCTGGCATCTTGGAGAAATGTCAGGGCTTTAGCCGTGCCTCTAGAGTGGCCTGGTTTACTGTTCAAGGCAAAACATGGCCTTAGAATTAGCCAGTTCAGTCCTTTCCTTTCCCAAGTGAGAATCGGGTGCCCAGGGGCTACAGCCACCTGGCCGTGGGTCGCAGAGCTGGTGAAGGCAGACCAGCAGGGGGCCGGCTCCTGACTTGCAGTCCTGTGTTCTTTTGGTGGTAACTCAGAGCAAAACAAAAGCATAGGGCTGTCTTCCCTCCCAGGCCCCGCACAGGGAAGGGCATGGTGGGCAGAAGGTTCCCCGGGAGAGGAACCAGAGATTGAAAGGGGACGGCCCTGCAGACCCATTAGCCATTCCCGAGCTACTTCTCTCTGTGGATCCTCTCCAGGATCCCGGCCACACTTCCAGAGGGCTCGATGCAGCTCTGGGAATGGCAACGTTCTCCGTGCTTTAATGCTGGTCTGTATCAGATGGATGAGTGGACATCATTCTAGGCGAATTTTAAAAAGTCTAATGTTGTCTGAGCAGTTGTGTTCTGCCTGGTCTTCCTCACTCCTCTTTTTTTCCTCCTAGGTTCTAGTTTTTCAAGTTCAGACAGAATCCATTGCTTTTGAGGTCCCTTCCCGTCTGCCCTCTCTGTTGAGTAGCAGTCTCAAAACTAGACACAAAGCAGGGACCTGATGGCTGTGAAGTGCATCGAGATCCCTCAGGTCAACGCACAGCCTTGAGCAGCCCAAGGCAGGTGCCGGCCTTGGCCCTGTTGGAGTCAGTGATCTGCAGCCTCGGGCTGAGCTCTCTGCCTGAGTCTCTTCATTTAAGAATGAGGATAGCTCGGAGCACTCTATTTTACTCAGTGTCGTGAAAATAAAACGTAGGTCCAAAACACATTTATAGGTCTTCAGATATTAGATCCTGTGTAACCAGACCCTACATGTCTATTCTTTGAGGGTCTCAAAGGTCTCTGGAAAACTGTTAAATTTAACAACAGAGGCTTTATGTTAGAAAACAAGCTAGCATGTTTCAAGGACTCGTGTGTTTATTTAGGAAAGAAAAGAGAGCTATCTAATTTTTTCATGCAAAAGAGAGGGGTTCTGTTTCAGAATTCTCTAGAAGTCCTCTGCCCTCTAGGAGCATAATTGAGTGTTACCATACTATTTATTGCTCCGTGTTCCTCTGGGCGCTGTCGTATTGAGCTGTAGTGTTGTAGTATTGAGGAAACAGAGAGCTATGCAGTAAATGGCCAGTTCACTGGAGTCCAAATGGGCGGACAAGCTGCCCTCTCTCTGTGCTGAGTATGCATCCCAGGGGCTCCCACTTTGGGGTCGTCTTAATGAGTCAAACCAGGGTCCGTGGTGGACGAGGAGGCTGCAGTGCGTGTTCTCCCATACTCTACGGAACCACAGGGTTCAGTGCTGACCGAATCCTCGGGTCATACCTGCTATCCTTTGGGTCTGAGAGGTCCCTCAAAGCCCCATGCACACCTGGGTATGATGCCATTGAAGGTGGCCCCTCCTGAGCCTGCTTTTGGACGCCCCTCCAGTGGCTTTCCAAGTGTTAGCTGGTTTGTCCCTCACCACAGCCAAGGCTGTCACTGTCACACTCCTGTCTCACAGGTGGACCAGCGGAGGCCCAGGTTGAGGGGCAGCTGGTGAGAGGCAGAGCAGGATGTGACAGGCGTCCCTAGTCTGCAGTCCTCCCCTGAGTCATTATGCTGCCCAGGAACCTGGAGCAGGGTTGGGCGCACACTGAGGGGCCCTGAGGGAGACGGGAATCTGCAGAGCCGTGAAAGCAGGGCTCTTGGAGGTTTGCGCTGTTATAGCTTATGCGGAATGACCCCCTAAGATTCATCTGTTGAAGGCCCGGTCCCCAAGGCAGCAATGTTCAGAGATGGGACTTTGGGGAGTTAATTGGATCACGAGGGCTTTAGCCTCATCCATGGAATGATCCATTGATAGATTAGGATTTTAATGGCATTGTTGGGAGGAGGTGGGGACTGTAGGAGGCAGGACCTCACTGGGTGAAGTAGGCCTCTGGGGTGTGCGTCCTGTGTGGTTACAGCTGGTCCCCACCCACTTCCCTGCTCTCTCTCTCTCTCTCTCTCTCTCTCTCTCTCTCTCTCTCTCCCAGCTTTCCTCTGCTGCACCCTTCTGCCTTGATGTCCTACTTCATCTCAGGCCCAGGTGACCAGGGACCAAAATCTCTGAAAACAATTAACCTAAATAAATCTTTCCTCCTCTAAGTTGTTTTTCTGAGATATTTTGTCACAATGTTGGAAAACGGACTAACCCAGATGTCCCCAGGACAGTGACGTCCACCTTAAGGCTGCCTTGTTTTTACATTAGCATTGCCTGTCCAAATTCCGTTTTCTTGTTTTAGCCTGGTGTGTCTTTTCCATCCCTCTACTTTCTAACCTTCTGCTCTGTCCTGTATCGTGTTGTTTTATGTTACATGATTCTTTCTATATGTTTAGACTTTTTTTCGGATAATGATATGAACTTGACAAAGCTTTTCACAGATTTTGATAATATTTTTCATATTTCTTACTTTTTCATCCTTTAAATACCATTCAGGATTCTGAGTGGGGAGTAAAAAAGGTAAATATTTCCTGGTGGAGAGACAGTAGATATTATCCACAAGATGTTATGGAGTCTGAATATACTCTGCCTATGTGTTTAGAATCCCAATCCAAGAGATCAGTGTAGACAGATGCCTGCCCGTGATCCTTAGGGATGATTGGCAGAAGCTAGCGCTAAGCCACTCTGCAGGGGTATTTGCACGACCCCAGACATTCCATTGAGAATGAGGTCACAGATCAAATGCAAAGCACAGGGAAAATTATTCACTATGATTCATGTGCTTAACTCTGTCTTGCTTGAGACTTGGAGAGCCTTTTGAATCTGAACAATCATGCATTTTAGAGAGCTGCAAAATTCTTTTAAAATAGTCTCTCTGCCAGTTTCTCCATTTCTTTTTGGAAAACATCTTTGTAGACTTACATTGGACCTTCTCATTTTATTCTATGTGCCTCTTAACACTTTCATGTGTGTGTATATAGGTATTCCTTGATTTATGATGGGGTTATGTCCAACAAACCCCTCATAAATTGAAAATATCAGAAGTTGCAAATGCATTGAGTCTAACCCAAAAAGCATCCTGCCTTAACCACACAATAGCTGTAGAGAGAGTTGTTGTAGAGAGTCGTTGTTTCCACTCATAATCTGGGGGCTGACTAGCAGCAATGGCTTTCTGCCCTACCCAGAATCACGACAGAGGATTATACTGCATATCACTAGCCCTGGGAAAGATCAAAAATCAAAATCTATATAGTTAGGAATTTATTTCTATTAAAATAATACATATGCAATGTTTAAAGCTAAATAAGTAAGACTTAGGATATAATAAAGAAACCCCCTGCTTCACACAAATTCCAACTCCCAAACCTACTGTTTTCAACTTGTTTCTTCTGACATTTGCCTCTGCATTATTATATTATGATAATGCTACTGTTTTCAGGTTTGGATTTCATCTACTGATTTCTTACTACAGAAATGAGGAATTCTCTCTCTTATACATGTATGATAGTGTTCCTCTTCCTTTTGTTATCTTTTAAATTTTTCCCAAAAGTTTTTCTTCCTACTATCATTTTTAAAATTTTCTAAAAGATTGTTATTTTTTTTTTCTGCAGTGGTTTCCTTTTTAATACCTCCTGTTCTTGTTTCATGTATATACTATCCTTTTCTCCTCCTCCTTCTCCTCTTCCTCCTCCTCCTCCTCCTTCTCCCTGAGGACATTATCAATACTTGCTTGTCTTTTCTGATTTTTCTGCTTCTGCATGTTGCTTCCATTTCTTAAAAGTTCTTTTCTTTTCCTTTTTGATATAGAACATTCAATTGCTTTCTAATCCTCGCTTTTAAATAGGAGCCTAGGCAAACATTACAGACAATTGAGGGAAGTGTTCATATAAAAAAAGGAGTAGATGTTTTCTTTTGCTCAGTTTTCTAAAAGGGACAGCCTGCACATCTGTGCTCGGGGAGTAGACTCTGGATGCCTATGCTCTCCCAACCAAGTGCAGGAGGAGCGTGAGGCTCATAGCACAGTACGTGGATCACCTACTTCTACTTCCACCTTCTCCTGGTGGGCTCCGCGTTAGCCTTCTCAAGCTACATGCTATCACTGATGTCTTATGGTGCATCTCCTCCCTGTTCCCTTTGCTCCTGAGGTGGCTGCCTTCCTTTCACCATTGTTACTTCAGTGGAATTCGCAGGGAGGAGGAGTGATAAACGTCTGTGTTAAAAGGAACATTTATGTTTAAACAGAAACTTTTCTTCTTTCTTAACTTCTTTCACTGTGTTACATTATGTATAATTCCACATTTTTCTAATCCCTGAGGACTTGACTACTGCTTCTCCTGGTTTCTTCTCTTTCTTCTGTTTCTGGTTTTGTGTTTCCTGAGTCACCTTCTCCTTTACATGAAACATTTACTCTCCTAGGCGGTTTTTTTCTTTCTTTTCTTTCTTTCTCGTGTGTGTGTGTGTGTGTGTGTGTGTGTGTGCATGCGCACGTGTGGTGGGGATCAAACCCAGGGCCCTGCCCCTGCTAGGCAAGTGCTCTGCCGCTGAGCCACACCCCAGTCCACTCTTCTAGGCTTTAATTTTGAGTCCGAGCTCATCTCTGGTGGACAGGGGAGGCCTGTTGCCCACTCACAGGAGGGTTGGGGAGGGTGTGTTTCCTCTGTAAACCACAGGATTTCACTGGCCTGAGATTTTTTTTGTTCTTATTTTTCGAGATTCCTGCACTGTTTGGATGGTGTAAATTTAGACTCTGCACCTAAGCTATGTCTAAAAGTACTGTTTTGACTTTTCCTTGGAGACTTGAAAATTATTTCTTGCCCAGATCCCCAGGGGTGAGAAACCTCCTGCCACTCCTTGGGTGAGGAGGACGACCTCTCTTCCTGCCTTCTGTGCTCAGGTGGAGTGGTGGGCTCTCGGCTCCTGCACGTTCTGCTTGATGATGCCAAGGTTGGGATTCTGCAAACTACATTTCCCCTCTGTCACTAAAAGGGAGGAGGCGCCTCTCTCTTTTAGCTTTTGCTCATCGGGTTCTCCAAGTGAGGATGGAAGGGGAGTGAGAGAGGACACTCCCACTTCCTGTCTGCTCCATTCCTGAAGCATCACTCCAGCCACGGTCTCCCTGTGGCTGGCCATGGTTCTATTCCCGGCTTATTTTCCCACCACCAATGACACCCTATTGTACCCACAGACACCAGTACCAGCTGGCAGCACCCCTTCCCGAGACTGGGTCTTGGCTCTGTGGGGGGACCCTCCTCCAAGTTCTACTGAGCTCACTCTTGGACAGGAGCACACGGATCTAGATAAATAGCTGGTTGTGGTGGGCAGCTTCAAAGACGGCCCCTGTTAGCACAAAACAGCTGAGCCCCGTGCAAGCTTCACAGATCAGCACAGTCTTCATTCAGTGGTAGAGTCAGTTTCCTGATGGAAAATGAGCCACTGGCCAAAGGGGGATTCTGTGCGTATATATCCTGCACTGAGAGGTGACTTATTTATGGACAGAGCAGGTCAGTTTGGGCACTCGGGAAACAGGTTTGTGAGAATTTTGAATTTGTTTTTCTTGTGTTAAGGTCTGTAGACAAGTCAAAATAACACGTGGTATTTTGCCAGGGGAATGTAGAGTTCGTAAACAAGTCTGGATGGTGCCTGGCAAAATGCCAGAGGGAGTGGTTTGAGAAGTAACAAAAGCAAGCCATTAAGTGTGGAGATTCCTTATTGGTTGACTGATGTATCTAGTTTATGCTAATAATAATAATAATAAGCTGTGCAAAATGTATAAATAGCTCTGTTGTCCTATTATAAACGGCTTCCATTCCTGCTGTGTCAACGTACACAAGTTATTCGTCACCCCCGGTTATTCTGCTGCAGCCGGACTGCGGCATTCTTGGGCAATGTTTTCACCTGGGGAAGAACGGAGGGTCTGGGGTCAGCGTTCCGTGCTTCTCTTTCCCTCCAGGGTCCCACTGTACTGTCACTGGTGAAGGATTTATTTGGGAAAGGATCAATGCTTTGGCTTCCTCCCAGAGACTGCCATTCTGGGCAGGATGAGTGTGTCCTCCCCAGGGACTGTGGTGTCACTGGATGATGTTGGCTTCATTCCCAGGGGTTGTCCTGCACTGGAAAAGGATGGACTGGGAAAGGATCGATGTTATCAATGTGCTCTTCCTCAGCCCTCTTCCCAGGCCACACTATTTGGGGCCTGCCATGTCCCATATCTGACCGCCCCAGCCTTCTCTCTCTGTTATTTGCACTCCTGTGTAGCCCCGTCCCTCGAATGCGAGCTGACGGACAAATTGATAGTGGCGCAAATGGTAGGGAGCCGCCTCTGAGACCAGGTCACAGAAGCCCTGGCCTCCATCGTTCCCTCTCCTGCCTCTTGCTTGTTCTCTCTAGAAATCCGGCCGCCAGGTGGCTAGCCGTTCCCTGGAGAGGGCCAGAGGCTGGGAGAGCAGAGGGAAGCCTCTGGCCGACACATGAACGGAGGCTCTGGGTCAACAGCTTGTGAGGAGTGGGCTTGGAGGCAGAGCCATGCCCTGTTCAAACCTTGAGTGGAGCCTTATAGGGATGCTGGGGCAAAGGCCCAGCTAAGCCCACCAGGACGAGCGACCCACAGAAACCATGAGCTAATTAATGTGTGCTTATGCTTTTAGGTTGTGAAGCTTTGGGATGATTTCTTACGTCGCCAGAGATGATTACTAATGTAGTTCACTTCTGACAACAGAACATCTTTTTCATGGTGGTGGATCTTCAGAGATTCTGGCTGCAGTGGTTATAGTGGTATTCTTCCTTTCTCAAGGGGCTCAGAACCCATCATGTCTCCCAACATGGCTATTTAAACCCTGGCCCTCGGCTGTTAGGGCCCCTGTCCAAGGTCTGCCGCTCAGGGTGTCATCTTGCAAGCTCATCCTTAGTGGCAGCACCTTAAAATTTCTTTTACTTTTTAACTTAACTACGTCTTTAAAACACATTGAAATGTTTGTCCAGGATTCCGCTGTGTTTTAGGAAGAAGTGGATTGTCCCTTCGGCTCAGTTTTCCCCATGGCCAGCATTTCAAAGTCAAACACAAGGCCCTGGACATGGCTGCAAAAGATAATTAAAAATTAGGAAGTCTCTGTTTTTTTTAATTCTCAATATTGAAACAGATTGATCTTCACCAGTTGTTAAAAGGCAAACTCTAGTTGGTAGTACAAATGATCTCCCAGGATGAATACCATTAGGGCAATCTGGCAGCTTAATCGCTTCCTCCCGGATGACTTATGACTTGGAACAGACAGGAAAGGAGGGTATCAAAACAAATGCTTGAAGTGCAAAGATAAAAAATGTTAATAATTAGTAACAGCTAGGAGCAAAGTTAATTCTCAGTGGGCCCGTAATGCCAGCTATTTAATGCAAATTAACAAATGACATTTTAATGTGAAGGACTTGAAAGCTAATATTCTAATTTTCCAAGTAAGATCAATAACTCGACAAACAATAATGTGTTCCAGAAAGGAATTGAGAACTAGAGCAATAACTTTATTTTAGAGATAAGTGAAATGCTACATGAAGTTTATATTTGTGGATCCAAAATTAGACTAAATTAGAGTTGGGTGCCACATGCATTGGAAGGACAGCCTCATAAAAATGACAAGTGTGAGCAATAGCTGATCACACCGAGATAAAACCCGTCCGATAACACCAGATAATGAGGCCATCGCTTACCTCTCTGGAGGATTACCAAGGGGACTTCTGAGTTTAAATGGTGTTGTTTTGAAGTCTTGGACCTTGTGTTTTCAATAAGAGCTTTGTAAATGAGTAATGGAAGAGCCTGCTGCTTTCTGGTGCTGATCTGCTCAGGAGGAATCATTTTGACCTGAAAGATAAAAACATGCTCTTGCATTTAGACTGTAAGCTCATTGTGACCAGGAGCAACATTATTTTTTTTGAAAGATAAAAACATGCTCTTGCATTTAGACTGTAAGCTCATTGTGACCAGGAGCAACATTATTTTTTTTGGTCTGGTTTATAGAAAGCACTAAATAAGCTGGTAACTTCATTTGCATGGTCCCTCACAGTTGACAAACATATTCACACTTCATCTCGCTTCATCCTTAATACCAACCTGGGGGGCAGGTGTTCTTAGCTCATTTGGTAGACGAGGGGGCTGAGAACTACAGAGGTGTGAGGAGCCATGACTCTGGCGAACCCGGGGTCCGGGCTGCCTCCCTGGCTCAGCTGTGCTCTGCCACATCCAGGATGGTTTTATGACCCCTGCTCTGTCCTCCAGGGAGGCCTGCGTCTGCCATCTCTGGCATGGCTGGTGAAGCTGAATGGGTGGTCTCCTGTATCGTCCTTCAGCATTTCCCGAGTGCTGGCTCCTCTGGCTGTCCTGATATTTTCTCACAGCCTTTCATTTTGAATTTGGTGTTTATCAGACAGAATCCCAACCCAATCTTCAACAATGGACTTAGACACCTGCTTTCTTCTCACGTTCTCCCTCTCCCTTACCCTGCCCCTTTACCTGGGTATTATTATTATCTTAACTTCAATTAAAATAAGAACACATCTGTATTGAAGGGTGTGTGCACACAGAAAAACCCCATGAGATCATTTTTCAACCACACAACAGGCTCCTGTGGTTTTTCCTCTGAGAAAGAAACTAAATTGCCAGCTCCAGAAAACCTTCCGGTCCCTTCCCAGGCACACCCCCTCAAAAGCTGACCGTTGGTGTGCCTTCTAACGGCACGCATGTGCGTGGCTTGCTTTTGTCGTCTTAGAAGTGAAATCTTCGCGTCTGGCTCCTTGGGTGTGAGGTCCAGCCCCGGTGTGTTCACGCTCCACAGAGCACTGTCCCATGGTGATGCTATCGTTCTAGTACAATCTATCATTTTAGGTAACACGAAATAATGTATGAAATAGAACAGAAACCATCTAAGGACAAAAGCACAATGTTGCTCAAAGATCTCCTGTGGCTCTATTTTCTGTTCTGGAACTGGGCAGCATGAGCGTTCCCAGAGCCAGGCAGAGGAGGCTCCTTACATAGACAGGAAAGGGCTTCAATAAAAGGCAGATTGGTCACTGCAAAGTTATTTTCCTTGTAAGGTGGGGACAGGAAGACAGACAATAGAAAAATAACTGATTGGTTAAATCAGGTTGCCTCAGGCCACTATTTTGTGTGTGTGTGTGTGTGTGTGTGTGTGTGTGTGTGTGTATAAGAATTAAAGCTGAAGGAATTTCATTATCATGCCAATCGAAACTGTCCTGACTGGAAAATTTGTCTATTATCTTTCTACCTCTGATTTTTTTTGGGAGTTCAGATAACAGATTAGTTTCAGTCAAGTGAAACGTTAGCACAAGTGACTCCATTTTGATTTTTAAATCTGGTCTCTTGGTACCTAGTGCAGGAACTTATTTGAAAACCAAGAAAGAAGGGCTCTGATTTCCATTTAGCAACACTTATTCTGTAATACCTGTAATTATCCATTTTATAGGCAATAGGCATTTTGATGGTTTCCAGTTATGGGTTATTATTGATAATGCTAATTAGAACATTTAACACAAGGTTTTTGATGGATATAGTCATAAATAGTTTTTTTTGTTGTTGTTGTTTTTTGTTTTTTTGGTAAAAGTGACTTAGTTTTTAGATCCTTTCTTCCCTTGGAAGAAACAAAAATTAATAAAGAGTATAATTTCCCATTTATATGTTTGTATTAATAATCTAAGTCACCTTTTTTTTTGAAAAATCAGTATCTCTGATAACACATCTCATTTGTTTAAATTTCATTAGTTTAGAATTTGTAATGGTTCAGATAAGAACTCAATGGAGTCTTTTTAGTTTGCAAACATTTTATTGAAAGGTAATTTTCGTTATTATTTCAATGTGAGGGAGGGGTGTATTTCTCATTCAAGACCTACTCATCAAACTCTGGAGAAACAACATTTACATATACAGTACAAGGTAATTATAAATGGATCTTATTCAGAAATAAAAACAGACTATCTAAAGAAATATCCTTTAAAAATAAAAAGCTTTGTTAGTAGGTCTGAGTTGGCTATACTTAAATATCATGGGCAATTCCCTTTTGTAAGCTAGGCTACATTCTGTCATTCCAAAGCTCCTCCATTCAGCTGTGGCCCTGGAACTGGGCAACACCCTAGTGGTGTTACTCTGGTTTGCATATAAGCACAGAAGATTATCAATACGTAGGACTTTCCTCCCAATTAATCAGGAAGGACACGGGGAATGAGCCAATCCCAATCACGTTCAAATGTTCACTGAGCAATCTGCATGGAAGTCGTGGTGCACCGTGCTCTGGCTGGGGACAGTTATTCACGACACCCGGGTGCTGGAGCCTCCCCCACCTCCTTCTTGTCTAAAGGTTTCTCTGCAGAGCCACACACACATGGAGTTGGGTCATTTCCACCCCCCTTTTCACTGAGCACACCCTTCCCCCTTGTTTACTGTCCAGCACCTTAGCAAAAGCGGTAACAGTTATTTTTCACTAATTCATCCTCTCCTTTCAAAGGACTTCTCCTGCCACCTCCTGAAATAACACTTTTCTCCATATCCTGCACAATAAATTGGGAAGTGCATCCAGTGCCTTGGAGGAGAAAGGGGGGGGTACCAGGAGAATCTTTCTGGAGGAAGTGACCTTGAGGCTGAGAGCTGGAGCTTGCATGGGTGGTGGTAGGGCATGGGCTAGCAGGTGTGTTGGGGCAGAAGAGCTGTGGTCAGGAGAGAGCAGGACGTTTCAGTGAATCTGTGGTTTTTCTCCTTTGACTGACCATGCAGTGCTCTGATAGAGCAGTTATCTCTCGTGACAGTAATGCTGTGTAACAAACAACACACAGTCACAGTGGTATGCGACACTGCATCTGAGGTGCTTAGAGAGGTGGCTCCATGACACATAGATTCAGTGAAACGAATCGTGATCTTATAATCCCACGTGCAGCACCAGGGAGTGCAGCCCCGGGGGTTGTGTGGCAGGGGAGAAGGTGAGCTACAGGCCCCATGCCCCGAGGGGAGTCCTGGTTCCCAGCATCCCAGGAGCTTGGCCCTGGGCAGGGTGGTTATACACTTCTCCACCTGTGCAATGGGAACACTCACAATCCACACCTCACAGAATGGTTCTGAAGGTGATATTAAGAGAACATGTGAAAATCTGGGCCCCATGCCTGGTGCATAGCTAGCTCTTAGAAAGAGTGAGATTAATGAAGTAAGAGCAAAACTTCTAATTGTTCTTCTTAAATTTTTTTTGCGACTTCTTCAGAAAATTAGTCATCTAGAAGAAGACTGCTGTCTCAGTCTGCTCAGGCTGCGGTGTCAGAATACCGTACGTTGGGCGGCTGAAATGACAGACAGTTATCTCCCACCGTTATGGAGGCTTGGAAGTTGACGGTTGGGGTGCCAGCCTGCCTGGGTTTGGAGAGGATCTCTGGTTATGTGCTCACATGGACTTTTTTGGTTCACAGAGAAGAAGAGGAGGAGGAGGAGGAAGAGGAGGGAGGAGGGAGGGGGAGGAAGAAGAAGAAGAGGAAGGAGGAGAGGAGGGGAAGGGGAGGAGAGGAAAGGGAGAGAGATCCTGTGTCTCTTTATAAGGACATTTATTCCATTACAAAAGCCCACTCTCGGGCCCTAATCTAACCTAAGCACCTCCAAAGGCCCCATGTCCAAATGCCAAATGCCATTGGGGATTGTTTTCTGTGGCAACCCCTTTCACTCACATAGTGCATTAAAACTCACAGAATGCTTTCAAACACTTCTTTGATCCACATCATCATCTGGATGGAAAACGAGGACCAGGAAGTGAGGTTCAAAGTGCTGAAGACTTCCAGTGAGCTGTGTGGCCAGGGCAGCTCACGGGTGGGCTCTGCTTCTGGCCTCGTGTTCACACTGGAGTGGGGAGGGGGTCCCAGAGGCATGGCCCTGCCTTCCCTTCCACACGGCCCACACAGCAGCAGCCATGGCTCACGTCCTGCTGGGCCTACTGTGAGAAGCTCAGGGGGAGTGTGGGAAACTCCTGTCTGCACTGGCCCCCACGTGCTGTCCAGCGCAGCCCCACTGTGTTGGGATCCAGCGGTGACTTTCAACTCCTCAGCGTTTCCAAGAGGAGTTTTGAAGTCTCCTATGTAAAGAAGGACAGATGCTATTAATAACGCAAGTCAGCAAACACTGGGAGGAGCAGCTCTCTGGGGGCAAGTGTCCTCGTTAGTTTAACCCTAACAGGTATTTATCAGAGTGGTTTCACTTCGGGCCACTTTATGTTGGGATCAGAGTTGGAACAATTAAAGATTCACATTTTAATACAAGATTTCCTTTCTTTTCCAAATTACTGATGAAGGACGAGTTGGTCTGTGCGTGAGTGGGAACCTGCAGGCCGGGTGGTGGGGACAAGGGAGTGTAGGAAGAGGCCTGAGCCTTTGGCAGACACCTGCCCTGGGCCTGCTCAGCTCTCTGGAATTCTGATGCATTTCCTCTTCACTCAAGTGCCTGGTGGGAAGGGGCACCTCAGCTTTTAGCGTGTGAGCTCTTTACTGGCTGGGCTTTGATTTGTGAAATCAAATTCATTCATTTGATTTCACAAGTTTCACATTAAACTTGTGAAAAGTCCAAGCGGCCCCCACCCCGCCGCCTTCTGCATCTCTGAATTCTAACCTCTCTGCAAGTGGAAGCTCCAACCCCACCTGCTCCCACTCACCTCCCCACCCCCAGAGCCAGCAGGGATCTTTTCTTCCTACCATCCTTGTAGGTTCCTAGCAGAGCCACACAGGGCACTTACAGTCAGCACCAGGCAAGATGCGTGTGGTTTAGATGATAAGTCACAACAGCCAGCCCGAGGTGGGGACTCACCCGAGCACCTCACTCAACCAGCTCATTCAGCCTCACGACCCTCCACTGAGCAGACCATGATTTGTAAATAGCAAGGAAAACGTCATCATTCCCCAAGCAGATGTTAAAGGGCTTTGTCTTTTGGGGTGGGGGGCGCAGTGGTGTGGACCTGGGATGTGGTGGGCACAGAGTAAGAAATGACAAGTTGGCCAGTGAGAGAAAACTGTCCACGTCTTCACCATCCCCTTTTCCCTCCCAACTTATTTTCATAAAAATTTTCTAATAAAAAGAAAAGCGAGAAGAATATATTTAACAAAAAGTCCAACAATTGCTCACGTTCTACGTGGGGGATTTATTAATATCAAGCATATCACGAACATGTGCCTCACTAAATCATTTGCAAGTGTGTGGCCAATATCTTGATGCTTGCCCCAAGTCCAAGGCACACAAGTCCTTAAACAGAGCACTTAGAACAGGTACCCAACCACAGCACCGTCCATACCTAAGGTGACTGACAATAAAACTGAGTGTCACTTGTCTTTTCTCCTATCACTAGGTGACCAATAAAAAGGCGATAGGGAAAAATGTTTTGAGTTTGGTCTCTAGTGAGCTGGCACTGAGTAGCCTGTGCTTCCCTGAAAATGTTATTATCAGTCCTTCTGTTCCTTTGAGGGCATCTGCCACTTGGATGAGGAGGGAGACCATTTTTTTCCAACACTTTTAAAATTGGAATTCATTCACTTACTGTAGTAAATATGGACATGCTCGTGGTACGTTGGGGAGATTAAGACTGACAGTTACAGGTCAGTAGTTTCAGTCTCTGTGGATTTG
Organism: Ictidomys tridecemlineatus; assembly: GCF_052094955.1. Taxonomy (NCBI): domain Eukaryota; kingdom Metazoa; phylum Chordata; class Mammalia; order Rodentia; family Sciuridae; genus Ictidomys; species Ictidomys tridecemlineatus. Next base: position 254,507,694 of record NC_135477.1, on the reverse strand, counting down.
AATCCTAGATTTCCCCCTGAAAGTCCAGTTAAATTTAGAGCTAATCAGCAATGCACAGAGGCAAAGGGACTTAACAGTTTAATGGACAAGAAAGCATAGATACGTTCAGAATTCAACAGTGAGCAGATAGGGCTTGAGCCTCCATTTCCAGAGCGTGCAGCCGCTGAGGAAGCAATTGCATTGGTGAGCTGGTGATAGATGGTGGTTTTCTTTTTCCATTTATGAGATAGATCACTATTTTTGCTGACCAAAGAGAAATGAAACTTTAAAAATCTTGAAAAAATAATGTGTAAGCGTTGCTTGGTGTTTGTCTCCTCCACGCCAGCTTCAGTCTCCAGATTCCCTGTTGGATTCGGTTTTCCAGTACACTCTATATCCAACTCCTCAGATGCACTCGAGTTGCCTGACAGATTTACTAGGAATGAAGACATTTCTGATTATTTTGACAACACTGGCTATTACTACCTTGTCTCTGACAGGCAAGTCATGCCTTTTAACCTCTAGGTTTGGAACTGTGTTTGGTCTTTCCTAGTACTTACAGGTAGAGGGAAAAGTTACATAATATTTTAGGAAATATCCAAATAACCAGGAAGTAGTCAATGATCATATTGTGCTAACAGCAGAGGAAGCATTAGTTTTTGCTTTCTAGGAAAGATCAAGAAGCATTATAGTAGGAAATATTGGTCTTAGCTAAAAAGCTGCCGTAGCCTGTCAATTTTAGGGAGTACTGACTGAATTTCAAGTATACTTACTCTTCTGATGTAGAGCTCTCTACTATGAAATGAGGCTAGAGGTTGAATCATGTCCCCCAGAAGGGTTGGAATTCTAACCTCCAGAACCTCAGAAAGTGACCTTGTTTAGAGAAAGGGCCTTCACAGAGATAACCAGGAGAAAGTGGAGGATTAGGGTGGACCATAAATCAACATGACTGACTCTTTATGGAAAAAGAAAACAGCGTGTGTGTGTGTGTGTGTGTGTGTGTGTGTGTGTGTGTGTGTGTAGATTAAGGCAGACCTCAGGATGGTATTGGTGATTGCCAACTAACCAGAAGCTGGGTGTTATGTCCCCCCAAATCTCATGTGGGAGTCAGTGCAAGAAGGTTCAGAGGAGAAATGATGGGGTGGTAGGAGTCTTAAGCCGGTGATTTAATCCCCTGATAGGGATTAACTGAGTGGTAATGAAGTGGTGGGGTGTGGCTGGAGGAGGCGGGAATTGGGGCGTGGCTTTGGGGTATATATTTGTATCTGGCGAGTGGAGACTCTCTGCTTCTTGATCACCAGGATGTGAGCTGCTTCCCTCCCCCACACTCTTCTGCCTTGATGCTCAGCCTCATCTCGAGCCTTGAGAAATGGAGCCAGCCTTCTATGGACTACGACCTCTGAAACTGTGAGCCCTCGAATAAACGTGTCCTCCTCTGTAGCTGTTCTGCTCAGATCCTTTAGTCCCAGTAGCGGAGAAGCTGACTGAAACACTGGGGGAGAGGCCTGGGGCGGGTTCTCCCTCACAGCCTCCCGGGAGCCAATTCTGCTGACATCTTGATCTTTGACTTCCAGCCTTGAGAACTGCGACACGATGACCGACTGTTGTCACAGTTCATGGGACGTTGTCACGGTAGCCCTAGCAGGCCGAAGCAAGGCCAGCTTCTTGAGCTGATGTGTGTGGATGTGAGGTGTGATGTCTCCTTGGGTCACAACTCGTGTTACTCCCAAATCTCCTCCAGGGGACAAAGAGTTCCGTGTGTTTACTTAACGAGCTTTCCCCCCTGGGTTCCCGGGAGTAAAATTGACATTTTATTTCTAAGGGAATCACGTGGATGTTCATGTACACTGGGGATACCCACATGCACAAGCGAATGGTTACTGACGATTGAAACGTCAGTAGTGTTTACACTTCTGTCTCTTGGGTGGTGAAGTGGAATGTGCTAGTCTGCTTCACTTGTCTTCATCTGGGAAACGTCCCCGAACCGTGGCCTTGTACACACTCTGTCTTGCGGTATGGTTGGGACTCACTAGGTTCTCTGGCTTGTCCCAAGGGTGGCCAGTGGAAGCTCTTTATTTCTTTTTAATGGTTCAGGGATGACCTATCAGACTATTCTCCAGGAATTTTGCTGGGTTGGTCAGGAAATTGTTCTTTTATTGGGAATTAGGAGATTAAGATCGGTTCCGATGCAAGTTCAGGATGGAATCCTCAATGCAAATGGTGGAGCCATGCCAGAGCAGTCAGAGTTCCTGGATCAAACACTACCTGAGAGCAGAATCCTTCTTTGAATTTCCTATTTATGTTCTCTCTTGTGTTTTAAGCCCTTTTGAGTTGGGTATTTTTTTATCTAAAAGGAAAAGTGTCATAAAATATCTGTGAAATATCATCTTTACTCAATGTCTGTCCCCTCATGGCCTCTGGAAGCCTTGGATTGTGCCAGTGCTAACCTTTCAGGAACCTGGTGAGCTCTTAATGAGAGCTGGCAGAATATTTTATCCTACATTGTTAGAAGAAGATGGATTCCCAAACTAAACAAAATGGCACTAGGATGACTTTATTGTGACAGGGGACAACTGTAGTCCCTATTTACCATTGCCCCTGAGGCAGGTGTGTTTTCCAGTGATGACCATCTGTAGATACATGTCACACCAGTTTTTTACTGCAATGCAATTGGCCATCAGCCCAGAGTGTCTATATTTCCTCCCCACGAACATGGGTTAGGCTTGTTACTGGTTCAGCCAGGAACAAATGGTGGAAGGGATACTGTGGGACTTATGAGGCTAGGTCACCAGAAGACCCCAGCTTCTACCTGTACTTTCTCAAGGGGATGTGTGTGTACAAGGAGCTGGGCCCAACCACCTGGAAAACAGCACGGAGGCTAGGATTGGAGCCACCACAGGACCCAGCTCGCTACTCCTTGGTGTCTGTCCTAAAGAACTAAAGCCATTGTACAGTAGACACATGCACACCCATGTTTATAGCAGCACAGCTCATGACAGCAAACTATGGTAGCAGGTAGGTGTCCATCAGTGGATGAATGGATAAAGAAAATGCATTAGATACACACCATGGAGACTTATTCAGTCACAAAGAAAAACAAAATCAGGTCATTTGTAGGAAAATGAATAGAATTTGAGAACATTATGTTAAACGAAATAAGCCAACTCAGAAAGCCAAGAAGCATGTTTTCTTTCATATTTAAAATCTGGAGAGAAAAAAAGGGGGTGTCTCATGAAAATACAGGTGAGATGAGTAGAGGAAGGGTTCCAGGAGAGAGGTGGGGAAGGAAAGGGAAGATACTAGGAAATGAAATTAACCAAACTATGTTTGTGCATATATGAATATATAACAATGAATGTTATATAGCTGTATAATTATAATGCACTAATAAAAATTAACAAAAAGAGAGAAGCCTCCACAAGTCCCAACCTTCAAGGTACAAGACATCGTGGAGCAGAGATGACCATGGCTACAGTAACTTGTCCCAACTCCTGGCTCACTGAATACCTGAGCATAAGAAAGGAGTTTATAGCACTGAGTTTTAAGGCAATTGAAAAAGTGATTTAAAAAATATATACCTATGTATAATCTATTTCTAATTTACACATAATGATTGACATAATTGGGGGGGTACAGCATGGTATTTCCATACAGGTGTATGATGTGTAATAGTCAAATCAGGGTGATTAGCATATTCATCACCTCAAATGTTTATTCTTCTTACTAAGATGTCGGGTGAGGTCACTGGCAATGACTGACATGTTGACGGGGCTCAACTCCATTTCAAAGCCCCCTCTCCTGTGTGTTTTGATGTGGAGGCCTGAGGAGAACCCGGTGGTGGACTCAGAGGGCAGAAGGGAAGTGGCAGCCAGTTTGTCCTGTGGGTTCCAGCTTGGCCATGCTCCTCATGGTTCATGACCATCTTGTCTTCCCACTGCCTGCCCCGTAGACCTCGGGCTCCAGCCCCAGACTGCAGGACAACAGCTTCCATACATGTGAGGTCAAATCACTGTTTATATGAAATCCATATTGTTAGGCTTGGGTGTGAGTGTCCCCCAAAAGCTCAAGTGTGAGACAATACAAGAAGGTTCAGAGGAGAAGGGATTGGGTTGTGAGAGCCTTTACCCAATCAGTGAATCAATCGCCTGATGGGATTAGCTGAGTGATAGCTGAAGGCAGGTGGGGTGTGGCAGGAGGAGGGGGGACCTTGAGGCATGGCTTTGGGGCACATATTTGTATCTGGCAAGTGGAGGCCTCTCTCTCTGCTTCCTGATCATCATGTGAGCTGCTTCCCTCCACCTCACTCTTCCACCATGATGTTCTGCCTCACCTAGAGCCCCAAGGAATGGAGCCTGCTGTCTGTGGACTGAGACCTCTGAAACCAGGAACCCTCAAATCAACTTTTCCTCCTCTACAGTTGTGGTGGTTGGATTTTTTAGTCACAGTAGTGAAAAAGCTGACTAAAACATATATCCATATAAATAATATTCAATCATAGAATATATAACATGTAATACACAATGCAGAATGTATACTGTATAATACATGATCGGTGAATATACTATGATATATGGTATGTAAAAACATACATGCTCACATACATGTATACATGTGTGCACGTCTCTCTGCTCCTCCTAGGTGCTGCCCTTGGTCCCTGAGTGATATGCATGGTCACTGGGTACCTCAGTAGCCAGGCTGTCTCCTGCTTCATTTCATCCCTCTCCCATTTGTCACTCAGTATCGCACAACCGCTTGCCTCCGGTCATCACTCAGCATCCTGCACCTGTTCCCTGTTTACATTTGTACTGCTGCAGTCCTCGCTGATTTGCAAATCTGAATCCATTTTGATGATTTAAATAATCTTTGAAAGCAAGCTGTGCCTGAGAAAAACTCCCTAGTACATAAGAATAGATTGATATCCACATTGGACTCAGCAAATAGTCACATTAAGAAACAGATTTGTTTCTTTCTCCTCATTCCCAGGACAATTCTTCATCCAACTTTTTAGACCAACATGTTTAGTTTGCTCAAGCTGCTATAACAAAATGCCATGGAACACTTGCCTTTCACAACAGACACTTATTTCTTAGAGCTTTGAAGGCCAGAAGAATAAAATGCAGCAAAGTCAATTCCTGGCGAAGGCCTTCTTTCTGGTTGGAAGATGGACACCTTCTCTTTCTGTCCTCATGGGGTAAGGAGAGAGCTCTGTTTTTCTTCTCTTCTGGGGACACCAATCCCATCACAAGGGACACACCCTCATGACCTCATCCAAATCCAATTTCTTCCCATAGGTTCCCCTCCAAATACTGCAGGGGTACCATATTTGGGGTTAGGACTTCAGAACATGAATTATTTTGGAGGGGGTGAGATACTTTCAGTCAAAAGATTTAAACAAATCCATATAACCTACGAAGACTGGTGGTGTTCACTTGTGGTGAGTGGGTTTGAATTTGGCTGTTGGAAGCATCTCTGCCATTAGGCATGCCCTGGGAGTGGGGCTGCAGGGAGACCATCTGAAGGCCCTCAGGGTTCCCAAGGCTGACGTGGTCGACACTCTGTCTGCCGTATGTAGCTGCACCTGATGGGTCCCTCCTTTGGCTCACTGTGCTTCTTACCAAGGAGGAAGCCACTGCAGCCAGGGGCCTGGTGGAAAGCACTGTGATCATGAAGAGGATCACAGACACCTCCAGCACACAACCACCGTGTTCTCTGCCAGTGGAGGTGCCCTGGGGGAGAAATGTACAACCTCGTGTGTTACTGAGGCCTCCCATTTCCCACGGTTTTGGGTAACAAAACCCACACAACTTTTATCATTGTACATAGCTATAACTGCTGTATTTTATCATTGTCAATCTCTGACTGTGCCTAATTTAGAAATCAAACTATATCATAGATGCATAGGTATAGTACAAAGCATAGTGCATATGTCTAGGGTTGGGTACTATCTGAAGTTTCAGGCATGCACTGGGGTCTTGGAATGGATCTCCCATGGATAAAGGGGAATAAGTACATCTTCTTTGTGAGGTTCATCAATACACCGAGAATACAAACCAAGTAGGTAGAGTTAGTCTTTTCTACCCAAAGTGCAGAGAGGCATTTAAGCACCGAATGCACTGGGATAAATTGCATATGGTGGTGTTTCTGCTCGGCTTCCCACTGTGTCTCCTTCCACTGGGACTGCCTGTAACCTTGCTAAGATTACAAAACCCTTTGGGCCAAATTGGTTGGGCCAGGTGTGGACACTTAACCCAGCCTGGTCCTATAGCATTACATGTTATGTGGGTGGCAACATGTCAGTATGGTATGGCAGAATTATTTCAGGCACAGGTGGTTGACATCCAGTCCAAGGGGCTTACTCTGAAAGGCATTTATTGACTGGAATAAAACATTGAGGGGCTGGGATGTGGCTCAAGTGGTAGTGTGCTTGCCTGGCATGTGCGTGGCGCTGGGTTCGATCCTCAGCACCATATAAAAATAAAATAAAGATGTTGTGTCCACTGAAAACTAACTAACTAAATAAATAAATATTAAAAAATCCTCTCTCTCTCTCTCTCTCTCTCTCTCTCTCAAAAACAAGCAATCAAACAAAAAACATTGAAAGGTAAGACTCAATGAAGGTGTCACTTGATCCAAGGACCTAAATATTATAACAGGATCCATATCATCTCCACTTCTTGACTCTGTTTTCTGAGTGTTGGTGCAATCTCAGATTATGGTGCCAAGAGAGCTGCAGAAGCTCCAGTTTACAACTCTCAAGTCGAAGTCCACAAAGAAGAGTTCAGTGCTAGTTCCTTGAAGCCCCACTGCTGACCTCAGTGCATCTCCTGGGCTCTGCTTGAGTCACATGCCTATGGCTGAGCCAGTCCCTGTGGCTGGGAAAATGTAACGCTCTGACTGTGGCTCACCTGAGTTACCGGCAGAGCCAAGGATTTAGAGAAACAGGAGAAACAAGAGCTAGGGAGACTCCCCTTAGTTGCCAAATGTCCCCTGCCCCCTGGAGCCCTAGGGGACACGTTCCGCCATGCACACAGAGAAGCAGAGGGAGCGCTGACTAAAAGGAGAGAAAGATTGACAGGAACACGTGGAGAGGACGGGAGGCAGAAAGCAGAGGTTTCCATGGCTTTCCAAGGCCTGCTTCTGACGCTCCCAGAGGCTCGAAGCTCACGCGTCACTGGTGTCTGTGGCTTGACAGTTTGTCCTCCCTTCCTGTCCTCCATTCCTTGCCTTCTTTCCACCCGAGGCACTTGCATTGGTTTGTCTTACTTACAGCCGAGGACATTAACCAGGGAGTTCATGGAGGTTTTCTGCAGCTCCACAAAGAGAAAACAAATGGGCTGTTTCCCAGGCTGGGAACCCGTTGTCTGCCCTGGAAGGAGAAGCAGAACAAAAACAAACAGCATGGTGCTGCAGTCAGCTCCTAGCCCCGGGGGAGAGCATGGCTCCTCTATTCTCCAAGGATGCCGCGTGGGTAAAGCAGCTCTGTTAAGCCAGCCAGCATGTCCACCCGTTGGAGCATCGATTGACTTCCTGATGGTCACATGACGTAACCCTCACCCAGCACAGCCAAAAGGAACCATTTTCCAGGTTTTGGTTGGAAGTATCAGGGAAGCATACTTCCTTTTTCTATTGGAATGTGAGAAGATGGCAGGGCTGAATTGGGTCAGATTTCTTATGGTTCATGGGTCTGAGCATGGACTAAACTCAGGGGAGCAGAGCCCAGAAACCCAGAGAAATAAGCTGCATCCCTGTGAGGTCATGTGAGTCCTGGATCAAGCTATGCCTGAAGCAATAATGACCTCTGGATTCTTCAGGTGTGTGAGCAAAGAAATTCTTTTTCCTTTTCTTAAGCTTATGTGAGTTAAGAGTTTTTGTCATTCGAAGCAGAAAGAATCATAACTAATATAGTTACGGGAAGTTGGGTTTGAGGAAAGGTGTCAGGTAATCTATAAGATGGAGAGGCTAAACTATAAACAGAGACAGGTTCTAAAACTCCAGTAGGCACACTTCCTTTTCTTTTTTTTTTTTTTTTAACTCATAAAACACTTTGCTTCTACAGTAGATATGGCATGTATCACCCACTGCCTTGAATTACAATTACAGTTCTTGTACAGTAAGTACAAATTTCACAACCATAAAACTCCGGTGTGCAGAAATGTAACTTTCCTTATTGTTTCATAATTGAGCTTAATTTAGCTCACACACCCTCATTTCCGCTAATGGTGGAGAACTTAATCTTGCCAATTTCGGGTGATTCTGGCAGTCCTGGTTTAAAGTATGGGATCTTTTGCAGGGAATCAGTTCAGGATTCCAAATCACTTTCCCCCGGGGGTGACCTATGGGCCTGGTGAGTAAGCAGACCTTCTGGTCTAGGCTAACCTCTGACTGTGGAGGGCAGCAGCCCATGGCCGGTCCTTGGAGCTGGTGGCCAGCCCTGGCTTTGTCCTTGCCCATCCCCCAGTTCAGCTTCTGCAGACTCAACCTGGTTCTCTGTTGGTCTCCAGCTTGGGCTGCCCCGTGGTCTCTGGGCTCCCTTTCTCTTCAGGTATGCCAGCTGTTGACCTTCAGCTGCCCTTGACATCCCACTCCAGCATCTGGGGACTCCCGGGTCTTTCCTAACCTGCAGGAGTGAGGAGTGAGGGGCAGGGTCAACTCAGCCTCCCCTCTGCCTAAACCAGCTCTGCTCCCCCTTCTCAGCCCCAGGAACCACTTGTCAACTTGACTGGACCAAAGAATACCCAGATACTTGGTTGGACATTGTCTGTGGGTGTGTCTCCAGAAGAATAAGCCTTTGAGTTCATGGGCTGAGTCAAACTGGCGTCTTTCCCCAGGTGTGTCCAGTACGCTGAGGGTCTTAATAATATAAAGAGGAAGGAAAGACTGTGTGTGTGTGTGTGTGTGTGTGTGTGTGTGTGTGTGTGGTATTTATATCTCTATCTGTAAAGTCTTTATCTCTGTCTCCTGTCTGCTTGAGCTGGGACATTGATCTTTAGTCCTTAGCACTCCTGATCCTCAGATTCTCAGATCTTCAGATCAGGATTCAAACTTACACCATCCCTGTCTCAGGCCTTAGAACTATACCACTGACTTTCCTCATCTCCAACTTGCAAATAACAGATCATGGAACTTAGCTACATTGTTGCATGAGTCTATCTATCTATCTATCTATCTATCTATCTATCTATCTATCTATCTATCTATCTATCTATCCATCTATCATCTATCTACCTATCTATCCATCCATCATCTATCTATTATCTATCTATCTATCTATCATCTATCTACCTATCTATCCATCCATCATCTATCTATCTATCATCTATCTATCTATCTATCTATCTATCTATCTAACCATCATCTATCTATAATCTATCTATCTAACCATCATCTATCTATCTATCTATCTATCTATCTATCCATCATCTATCTATCTATCATCTATCTATCTATCTATCTATCATCTATCTATCTATCTATCTATCTATCTATCTATCTAACCATCATCTATCTATCTATCATCTATCTATCCATCCATCTATCTATCTATCTATCTATCTATCTATCTATCTATCTATCCATCATCTATCATCTATCCATCCATCATCTATCTACCTGCCTATCCATCCATCATCTCTCTTTCTCTCTCCATCCATCCATCATCTATCTCTCTACCCATCATCTGGCTGTCTGTCACCACCTATCTGTATGCATAGGTCTCCTGTTGGAGTTGTCTCTTTGGATACCCTGAGTGATCCACCACCACAGGCTCACTGCAGCTCTTCTTGATCTCAAGGAGGTGCGGGGCTCACTCCATCTCACCTCTCGTGCTGTCCCCTGTGAGCCCAGCAGCCCCTGCACAGGAATGCCGATTGTTCTCACTGTGAGCTGTGGATTGATTTCTTTGCTTAGGCTTGCTCTTGATTTCACTTGGAATACAATAAAAAACCCTTTTCTCTCTCACCTGCCTGAAGCTTTAAGCTGAAAACCTTGGTTTCCAGACTGTGACTCTCTTCTGGATTCTGATTGGTTCCGCAGCTTCCAGGGGCAGAGTGGACTGCTTGCTGGGGGCCTCTGGGGGTCAGCTCTTCCCTGCAGCCACTGACCTCCGCCTTGCAGTTCTGTTTCGGGGGAGGGGAGGCTGTGGGGTGAAGAGGAAACTGAAAAGAAGAACTTCGGAGGAGGAGGACCGCTTGTGGGAATCCACAGCATGGTCTGGCTCCAAGGGCATCACGGCTGTTTTTCCAGGGTCCTGTTCTTCATGTGGAAAGATCACGCTGCCTCCTCTGCTGTCTGCCTGACACCCTCGGGGGCCAAACGCGGCCCTGTCTACTGAGAAGCACAGCAGCCAGAGGGTGTCCCTTCAAGTGTAAGTGCTCCTTTTCTTTAGCCACTTGGCCCTGGTGATTGTGGTTCTTTTAGCAGCTGAAAGTTGGCCCCAGTGCTTTTTATTAGCAGCCTTCTCATCCAGGAGCTAACAGCGAGGTGGCTGCAGTGTCTCTGGGTGAGGTGGCCTCTGTGTCTGTTAGGGATGTGACCTCTTCAGTTATCCTCAGTGTCTTGGGTTCAGTTGTGACTGCCAAGAGGCTGTGTTGAAGTTCTAGCCCCCCTACCTGTGACGGGGACCTTGTTTGGAACAGTCTTCATAAGTAAAGGATCAGCTCGACGAGGGTGGACCCTAAACTTAAACTGGTCTTTTTAAGAGAGGACACAGGCACAGATGCGCAGGGAGAAGGCCATGCAAGGGTGAACGCAGAGATTGGAGTGGGCCATCCTCCAAGGTGAGGTGCACAGGGCGGTGTGGGCTGGAGCCACCAGAAGCTGGACAAGGCTGTGGAGGGAGCCAGGCCCTGCTGACACTGGACCACAGAACCCCCCCCACCGCCCCCACACACCCAGAGCTGTGAGGTTTTAATCCACTGTTTTAATCCACTGGCTTCTACTTCTTCACTACAGAACCTCTAGGAGACTAGGACCCCCACCCATTGGTGACCCCCCTTGGTCAGACGTCTTGAGGGTGGCACTCTCCTCTTGCTGGGCTTGAGCTCCCAGCAGCTGTGGAGCTTCCGATGGCCAGAGCTGTGCTCCTTATTATCCCTCTCCTGGGACGGATGAAGCTGCCTCCCCCAGGAGGCCTTGCAGCTCCTGTGGTGGCTCACTGGTGGCTCACTGGCCGATTTGGTGTTCCTCTGCTTCCGGTGGGACCAGCTCGGTGGCGCAGTTGGTGCTCTGCTCTGGGGCTCTCCTGGGAGGCAGGCTGAGGGGCTCTCCAGGAGAGGCCTTGTCCTCGTCCCCTGTTCTGCCCTGTCCTGCTTCCCTTCCTCTTCCTCTAGGAAGTGCTATAGCACTCTGTTGTCCCCTGTTCCTGAATCCCTGTCTCAGGTTGTGCTTCTTGGGACGCTTCTCTGAAGACAGAGCCTCATCACAGGATGAGGCCCCAGTGGGCTGTGATGGTCCAGCTTTAACCCCCTGGGAGTCACCCAGAGAGCCTGGGAACTCCGGAGAGTCAGTCTGGGGTGGAGCCCAGGAGCTGGCATTAACAGACTCCCAGAGCTGCTGCTGCTGGTCCCAGGACCACGCCTTGAGACTGGCTGGCCTGAGCTCGTGGGTGGGTGGGCTCTCCTTGGGTCTGGGCAGGACTGACCGCCTGAGGGCAGGTGGACTAGGAGAGGTTTGGGGAAGCGAGTTTCCATGTGGGGTTTTTGAGGTTGGGCAAGGAAGTGAAGGGGTCTGTGTGGTGGGCTGGGGATTGGGAGGTGTGACTTCAAAGGCGGATTCCTGAGCCCTACCCCTTGACCTGTGTCTAAGCCTCTAGAAGGGAACAGCTGTGGACAGAACTCCAAAGAGCTGTTTATCTGGAAGTCTGTGGGAAAGAGGAGTCCCCAACACCACTCTACCAGGCACGAGAGACACAGCTGGACTCAGAAGAGAGAAGGGGGTACTGTCACGTGTGCCTGTGCACACTCTTGCACCCGCAGCAGGCACAGGTGAGCCCCTGTGTGTGCAGATGTGCACGCACACAGATGTGGTCACAGTTTCTTGGGTGTCTTCTGCTTTCCCGGGCAAGACAGGCCACCACCAGCAGCAGTTTCCAATACAACATCCAACACTCACCTGGGCCTGGATTTGGTTGGAAACCTTCACTCCATGGTGCAGGAACCTATCCTTGTAAGATGTCTCTCATCTCCTCACTGTGGTTCCTGCCTCGCTGTCCTGCCCTGTGACGTCCTTCTGCAGCCCCTTCCTCTCTGCCCCTTCTGTGTGGGCCACGCAGAGCGGAGCCTAGCACCACCTCTGCTTTTGCTGCTCTCTTTGCCTCCGTGAGCAGGTGCTTCGTGACTGTAGGTACCCTACCTGACGGACAGGGGATCTGAGTTCTCGCTGGAGCCTCTGCCTCTCAGCATGCCTGGCTTGGGCTGCGCTGTGCCGTCTGCCAGCAGGTGGCAGGATGCCCATCCTGTTCACATCACCGACAGGTTCCAGGTAACTGCAGCACCCACCGCCCCCCGGGCCTCCCTCTCTTGAATAAGTTGCGAGGGCGGGGGGAGCTTAGGTCAGAGGTGAGTTAATCCTGTTCTTATTTCCAGAACATTCCACCCTCACTCTGTCTGAGATGCTGCTCTATTAGACATTCTCTGGTTTCCTCCTCATGGCAGTCCCGCTCCTCTCCGCTCCTCTCCCGGCCTCCGTGGTACCTGCTGGAACCAGTTCAACCCGTGTTTGCATCTGCAGGTGTGAACGGAGCCCACCCAGCCCCTTGGCCAGGTGGAGTCCTGACCCTGGCAGCTGGAGTGGTGCTGCAGACAGGTGCCTCCCTCTGGATGGTGACAGCAGCTCTCGCTGCAGGGAGCTGCCCTCTGGGGAGGCCCCAGCCACTGGGTGTCTCATAGAGGGCACAAAAGGCCAGCACCTGAGGCGAGGGCACTGGGCCTGGGTTTCACCCCAGACCTCCCTGGGCATTCCCCAGGCCCACACCCTGGCTGAGCGCCTTCCCTTGTCCTGTTCTGCCCCTGGCCTGGCCTTCCCCAGGAAGCTCTCCCTCAGTGTGTGCTGGTCTCTGAATCCTCGCTCAGACTCCAAGGACCCCAGCAAGATGGTGTGCCTGGAGCAAGCGGCTGTGTGTGTGTGAGTGTGACCTCCCTGAGGAGCTCTACGCACGCACGCTCCCCTTGGTTGCCACGCACTGGCATCTGGCACCTCTCCCCGTGCCCTGCACCAACCCAGCCTACCTCTGCCATCTGTGTCATCTGGGGGCAGCCATTTCTCCAGTGATAACAGGTTGCCTCGTCCTCGGTGAGACACAGACAAGACCTCAGTGGGCGTCCTTGTACGTGGCCCCTGGGCCTGGAGTGACAGTCCAGAGTGGAACCTAAATCAGGGCTGCGTGAGTTCTGGGGCGGCTCCCTCCTTCACAGGCCCCGCCCCCTCTGTATCCCCTCCCAAGCCCCACCCTGAGGTTGGTTTTCCACCACGGTTCTGCTCTTTTCTCCACACCAGCAGCTTTCAGCATCTCTGTGTGTACTTGCTGGCTGCTGCCCCTTTTGCTAACCACTTACTGTTTTTTTTTTTTAAATAATTTACAAAACTTCTTTGTTTATTCTAGACATTGATCCCTTGTTGTTTTATACAGTGAAAATAACTTCTTAGAGTGGACCATCTGTCTCCTTTCCTTGTTTATGGCTTCCTTCATTGAGGGGAAATCCTTAAGAGTGACTGCCGTATGCTCTCACTGTCACATGGGGATTCTGATGAAATAGCTTATTTATATTTTGCTTGGCTTTTGTCACAGTCCCCCAATCAGGACACAGGCATGAGTCCCCAGGGGGCTGTGTCAAAGGACAAAATCATGCTGCCCTTTTTACTGACCCATAAGACCCTACTTCTGCACCCTGGGCAGCTCTTCTGTGATCTTGATTCTCTTCTGAGCTTTCCAGGCCCTCCTGCGCTGTGAGCACGGATGGGTCCTCCCCCTGAACCCTGGAGGCCCCTTCGTTAGCCTGCTGAGCTGGCCCGGCACCGCAGCGAGAGCAGCGGAGGGCCAAGCACTGGCAGCCCACCTCACAGGGACTTCTGGGCTTCCAGTGTCTCAGTACGTCCCCAGTCAGGCTCGCTGCTCTTAAGTGAGCAAACGACATGGGAGCTAATGCCCAGATGGACGGACACTGTGCTGTATGGCAGATCTGTTTCCTGAGGGCCAAGAAGCAGAGTTGATTTAGTGGGTCCTTTGGAGGTCCCTGGGGGTTTACATTGGGGAACTGGCCCTCCACGTTGGCTGTTTGTGTTCCAAGGAGGGAGAATTGAAGGATGGCCTTGGTTTCCCACGAGGATGACTGTGAGGAGCCCACAGAGTGGTTTCTCAAGGTGGTGGGCGCAGATCCCCGACTGGCATTGCCACCAAGCCTGGCATCTCTCAGCCTGGACTGCTGCCTGGATGAGACTCTGCGGGCTTTTTCTGTAGAGCCAGAGTGTAAACACTTCAGGTTTTGCTGGTCATCTGCTCTCTGCCACAACTCCTCTACTCGGCCAGCATAGTGCAAAATCAGCCAGAAACAGTGTGTGCATGGGCCAGGTTTCAGTAAAGCTTTATTGATACAAACAGACCAGATTCGGTCTGTGGGTTACAGATGGCCAAACCCTGACCTCTGTTGACCCCTGTGCGTATGGTGGGGCCATGTGCTGCTACTTTCAAAGGGGTTTTGATGTTCCCTAGTTGCTTTGGAATGGCTTGAGGAAGACTGAGATCACAAAAACTAGGTGTAGCAGGATTCCAATAATATCTGTGACATAAGGATTCTATCTAATACATAATGGAGAACCCAGGGCAAGATTTAAAGTGGGAAGGGGTGTGGGAAGCTTCCCAGAGTGGAATTAGTTTTGATTCAGACCAGCCTGGGCCCATAGCCCAGGGCTGGCTCCACCGTCACCAACTCAGGTAAGATTTTCATCACTTCCAGTTGGGCCTAGTTGGTCAGAGGGCACAGAAGCTGTTCCTATGTCTCCAGGGTCTTTACGGACACCAGTGTGAATGAGAGAGGGTCGAACACTAGACCAGAGGGTCAGTGACTTGTGGCCACAGGTCCAATTCAGTCCACTCCTATTTGTGTAAGTAGGTTTATTTGGAACACAGCTGTTCCAAAACAAAAAAACCAAAAAACTCATGTCATGCCAACAAAATACCCAAGATTGGGTGATTTATAAAACCAAAAATTCATTTATCATAGAAATTCAAGGAGCCAGTACTGGGCATCTGATGAGGGTCTCCTGTTGCCTGCTATGTGAAGGAGAAGGTGGACAGGCGGGGACAGGCCCTGCATCCTCACATGGCTCTTAGAGAAGGGCCAGCTGGTCCAACGATGCAGGGAGCCTTTTATAAGTCCTACCCATGAGGAGGGCCTGGTGGCCCAGTCACCCACAGAGGCCCCACCCCTGCTATCATCACACTGGCAGCTCTTGATGTTTGGAGGGGACTCACAGCAACAGCGATGGCCCTCTGTTCGTGCACTGCCTCTAGATGCCTTTGGTGGCACTGGCAGGGTGGAGCAGTTGTGCAGACACAGCACGGTCCTCAAAGCCTACAGTGTTTGCTGTGCAACCTTTTGCAGAAACATTTGATGACCCTGCTTCAGAGCCCTAGGGAAGGAAGGGGTGTCATCTGCTTAGGGAGTGTCCCACTTCACCTTTGCACCCTCCTCCTTTTTGCTGCCTGGAAAATAAGTGTCACCTGGAACATTAGTGTAATTACTGATTTCTAGCAACCTACAGTAAGGAGAGGGAAAAAAGAGGTAGGACTGGAAAGAGCCCGAATCTCTGAGGATTGTGCAATTTCCCTCCTCTGTGAGACTTTTAAAAAAATCCCACCATCTTGCTTATGTCGTTGTGTGGGGTTTCTGTTACTTGCAGTTGAACTGAATCCTAACATACCCTCCTTCCACCAAGGTGACATCCTTGGAGTAACAGAAGGTGGAGCAGTGGGTGTGAAGGAGGTGCAGAAGAGCCACCTCCTCCCTGCCTTGCTGCAAGTTGGAAGGGCCACACCGCAGATCCAGGGACCAGAAAGCACAGGATGTGGCATCCACCACAGCAGCCTAGTGCTGAGCTCTACCAGAGCCAAAGCCTCCGTGCAAGTCGCCCCTCTTTTGGGTTCAGTCAGTCAGTTCTAGTTAAAGAATTTCTTGAGAAGCCTTACCAGCAACTTCTGCTTTACCTTGTTATGAGTTGGACTGTATGTCCCCGAAAAAGCTATGCAGATGTCCCAGTCCCCCAGTGTCTCAGAAATAGGGCCAAGGCAGGTGTGTGTAGTTAAGGGAGGTCACCCTGATGTAGGGATAGACCTGATCTAGTGTGACCAGTGTTCTTACGAGAAGGCAGCCATGTGAAGACAGAGACACCCTAAAGCACCACACCCCAGTGGGGATGGACGGGAGTGGGGTGCTGCCAGCTAGGAAATGCCAAAGACAGCTGGCCACCAACAGCAGCTGGAAGAGACAGGGAGCGTCCCCACACAGGTCCACCAGGGACCACGGCCTGCCAACGCATTGGTCAGGGACTTCCGGCCTCCAGAACCACAAGACAGTACAATTCTGTGTTTTAAGCCACAACATTGTTATGGGTCCCTATGAGTCACCCCAGGGGCCACGTGCATCACAGGGAGACCGAGGAGTGTCATTTCCGCCCATCTCTGCGGTATGGTGGAACAGGAGGTGGGTGGGGCAGGGCAGCCTCTGCTGCCGATGTTCTGGGGCACCTGTGCCCTGAGAAATGGCTGGCAAGGGTCGATTTTACTGTGGTCTTTCCCTTTAGGACAGACGTTATTCTCATCCTTTTGCAAGTCATGAACCCTGAGTTTACTTCCAGGCCTTCCTCATATCT
Source organism: Ictidomys tridecemlineatus (assembly GCF_052094955.1). NCBI lineage: Eukaryota > Metazoa > Chordata > Mammalia > Rodentia > Sciuridae > Ictidomys > Ictidomys tridecemlineatus. Next base: position 254,490,852 of record NC_135477.1, on the reverse strand, counting down.
ATTGTGTTTCATGAAAAAGAGGGCGGACCCTAACCTTTCATGCCTCATGTTCATAGCCTTCAAATGACTCTCAGTTGCCCAGGAGGGACACCGCCTTAGCTCCCCAGGGATGCCGACAGGCTACCCGAGGCATTGAGCTCAAGGATGGTTTCTATAAGTCGGGCATCAGAGGCAGCAGAGAAGACCCTCCTGCAGCTCATCTCAACTGAGATGGACAATGAGATGTGATGACATCACCTGTTGGGCTGATGATTATGACTGATTCAAGTAGATGTCAGTTTTGTCCTCTAGAAATTCAAGGTGAGTTTGATTTCCCACATCAGAATAAGATTCAAATGATATCGACCAAGAAATTTGACATGGCCAGGGCTTCCCTTAGTAACTCAGACTCATTGGAATGTTCATTCTCCTTGGTTCAACATGGAGACATGGAAGTTTTATACCAGCACAGTTCTCCAGATAGTCGGAAACCAGCCCAGTAGGTGTGTGGGCATGCTTTATGGATTTCCTAATGCAAATAAGATTTTCCTTTTCTTCAAATATTTTTGTTTTAATTAATTATACATGACAATAGAATGCATTAATGTACTTTGATATACCATACATAGAAGGGATTAATTTCTCATTTTTCTGAGTGTACATGTTGCAGAATCACATTGGTCATGCAGTCACATATATACACACAGTAATAATGTCTGTTTTGTTCTACTATCTTTCCTATCCCCACATCCCCTCCCCTTTTCCCCCTTCACTTCCCTCTACCTAATCTAAGGTAATCTTCCCTAGTGTCCCCTGCCTTACTGTGAATTAGCATCTGCATATTAGAGAAAACAAATTCGGCCTTTGGTTTTGTGGGATTGGCTTATTTCACTTAGCATGATATTCTCCAACTCCAACCATTTACTGTCAAATGCCATAATTTCACTCTTCTTTAAAGCTGAGCATATGCCACTGACTATATACACCACATTTTCTTTATCCATTCATCTACTGAATCTGTTGAAGGGCACCTAGGCTGGTTCCATAGTCTAGCTATTGTGAATTGAGCTGCTATAAACATTGATGTGGCTGCATCACTATAATATGCTGATTTCAAGTCCTTTGGGTATAAACCAAGTAGTGGGATAGTTCGGTCAAATGGTGATTCCATTCCCAGTTTTCTGAGGAATTTCCATACTGCTTTCCATAGTGGTTTCACCAATTTGCAGTCCCACCAGCAGTGTATGAGTGTGCCTTTTCCCCCACATCCTCACCAACACTTATTGCTGCCTGTATTCTTGATGATTGCCATTCTGGCAAGAGTTAGATGAAGTCTTAGAGTCGTTTTGATTTGCATTTCTCTAATTGCTAGAGACTTTGAACACTTTTACATATATTTGTTGATCAATTGTATTTCTTCTTCTGTGAACTGTCTGTTCAGTTTCTTAGCCCCTTTATTGACTGGGTTATTTGTTTTTCTGTGTTAAGTTTTTTTTATTTCTTTATATGTCCTAGGGATTAATGCTTTATTGGAGATGCATGTGGTAAAGATTTTCTCCCAATCTGAAGGCTCTCTTCTCACTTCATTGTTTCCCTTGCTGAGAAGAAGCTTTTTAATTTGAATCCATCCCATTTATTGATTTTTTATTTTACTTCTTGAATTTTTTGTTAAGGATTTTTGTTAAGGAAGTCAGATCCTAGGCTGACGTGGTGAAGATTTGGGTCTATTTTTTCTTCTATTAGGCACAGGGTCTCTGTTCTAGTGCCTAAGTCTTTAATCCACTTTGAGTTGATTTTTGTGCAGGGTGAGAGAGGTTTACTTTCATTTTGCTACATATGGATTTCCAGTTTTGCCAGCACCTTTTGTTGAATAGACTATCTTTTCTCCAGTGAATGTTTTTGGCACCTTTGTCTAGTATGAGATAACTGTATTAATGTGGGTTTGTTTCTGTGTCCTCTATTCTGTACCATTGGTCTACAAGTCTATTTTGGTGCCAATACCATGCCATCTTTGTTACTATTGCTCTGTAGTATAGTTTAAGTTCTGGTATTGTGATACCTCCTGCTTTGCTTTTCTTGCTAAAGATTGCTTTAGCTATTCTGGGTCTTTTATCTTTCTAAATAAATTTCATAATTGTTTTTTCTCTTTCTATGAAGAATGTCATTGAGATTTTAATAGAAATTGCATTAAATCCGTATAATGCTTTTGGCAGTATGGTCATTTTGACAATATTAATTCTGCCTCTCCAGGAGCATAGAAGATCTTTCCATCTTCTGAGGTTTTCTTCAGTTTCTTTCTTTAGGGTTCCGTAGTTTTCATTGTAAAGGTCTTTCATCTCTTTTGTTGGATTGATTCCCAGGGTGTATTTTTTTTTATTGTTGTTTGTTTGTTTGTTTTTTGAGGCTAATGTGAATGCAGTAGTTTTCCTTTCATGGATTCAATGCTGATGTATAGAAATGCGTTTGATTTTGGGGTGTTGATTTTATAACCTGCTACTTTGCTAAATTCATTTATTAATTCTAGAAGTTTTCTGGTGGAATTTTTTGGATCTTCTAGATATAGAATCATGCCATCAGCAAATAGTGATAGTTTGAGTTCTTCTTTACTTATTTGCATCCCTTTAATTTCTTTCTTTTGTCTAATTTCTCTGGCTAGAGTTTCAAGGATGATATTGAATAGAAATGGTGAAAGAGGACATCCTTGTCTTGTTCCAACTTTTAGAGGGAATGTTTTCAATTTTTCTCTATTTAGAAAGATGCTGGCCTTGGGTTTAGCATATATAGCTTTTACAATGTTGAGATATGTTCCTACTATCCCTAGTTTTTCTAGTGTTTTGAACATAAAGGTGTGCTGTATTTTGTCAAAAGTTTTTTCTGCATCTATGAGATGATCATATGATTCTTGTTTTTAAGTCTATTAATATGATGAATTACATTCATTGAGTTCTGTATGTTGAACAAACCCTGCATCCCTGGGATGAATCCCACTTGATCATGGTGCACTATCTTTTAAATATGTTTTTGTATGTGATTTGCCAGAATTTTATTGGGAGTTTTTGCCTCTATGATCATCAGGGATATTGGTCTGAAGTTTTCCTTCCTTGATGTGTCTTTATCTGGTTTTGGTATCAGGGTGATATTAGCCTCATAGAATAAGTTTGGAAGGGTTCCCTTTTTTTCTATTTTTATGGAATACTTTGAAGAGTATTGGAGTTAATTCTTCTTTGAAAGTTCTATAGAACTTGGCTGAAAGTTTTCTTGGTTGGTAGGCGTTTGATGGTGTTTTCTATTTCATTACTTGAAATTGATCTGTTTAAATCATCTATGACCTCATATTTCAGTTTGGGTAGGCCATATGTGTCTAGAAATTTGTCAATGTCTTTGATATTTTCTATTTTATTAAAATGTAAACTTTCAAAATAGTGTCTAATTATCTTCTGTATTTCAGACGCTCCATTGTGATATTTCCTTCTTCATCTTGTATTTTAGTAATTTGCGTTTCTCTTTGTTAGCATGGCCAGGGGTTCATGCATTTTATTTATTTATTTTTCAAAGAATCAACTTTTTTGGTCAATTTTTCCAATTGTTTCTTTTGTTTCAATTGAATTAATTTCAGCTCTAATTATTTCCTCTCTCCTACTGTTTTTGGTGTTGATTTGTTCTTCTTTTTCTAGGGTTTTGAGATGTAGTATTAGATAATTTATTTTGACTTTTTATTCTTTTAATGAATACACTCAATGCAATAAAATTTTCTCCTAGTACTGCCTTCATAGTGTCCCAGAGATTTTGATATGTTGTATCAGTATTCTCATTTACCTTTAAGAATATTTTTATTTCATCCTTGACTATCCATTCATTATTCAATTGTGTATCATTTAGTCTCCATTTGTTACAGTAGCTTCTATTTTTTATTTTATCATTGATTTCTAATTTCATTCCATTGTGGTCTGATAGAATGTAGGATATTATCTCTGTTATTTTTGTATTTACTAAGAGTTGCTTTGTGGCATAAGATAAGGTCTATTTTAGAGAAGGAGCCATGTGCTGCTGACTGAGAAGAAAGTGTATTAGCTCATTGATGGATGAAATATTCCATTTATGACTGTTAAGTCTAAATTATTGATTGTATTATTTAGTTCTAGTTTCCTTATTTAGTTTTTGTTTGGAAAATCTGTCCAGTAGTGAAAGAGGTGTGTTAAAGTCACCCAGCATTATTGTATTCTGGTCTATTTGACTCTCAAAATTGAGAAAGATTTTCTTGATGTACATAGATGGTCCATTGGGCATAAATATTTATAATTGTTATGTCCTGTTTATATATATTTCCCTTAAGAAGTATGAAATGTCATTCTTTGTCTCTCTGATTAACTTTGGTTTGAAGTCTACTTTATCTGAGATGAGAATGGAAACCCCTGCTTGTTTACTCAGTTCATATGAGTGATAAGTTTTCTCCCATCCTTTCACCTTCAGCCTGTGGATGTCTTTGCCCACGTGAGGATGAAGCAAGTAAGATTTTTATACTCAAGAAAACCATAAAGTTTGCTTATCCCCACGATCTCTAAATGATGCAGTCAGTTCAATCTACTATAACAAAGTGCCAGAGACCAGATGGCTTATGAACAATGGAAACTGTCCTCTCACAGCTCTGGAGGCTGGGTGGTCCAAGATGAACTGGTGAATTTGGAGTCTGGCAAGGGTTGCTTCCTGGTTTATAGATGGTGCTTCTTACTGTGTCTGTCCCACATGTCTCACATGGAAGGACCCAGGGGTCTCAGGCCTCTTTTATAAGGGGACTGACCCCATTCAGGAAGGCCTCTGATCAGTTCTCAATGCTCCATATGAATTTTAGGGGGGGCACAACATTCTAACCACAGTTGAAAACTCTCTTCAGTCTGAATGTGTTAAGACTGGTAAGGAACACTTTCTTTTCAAATATACCTAGATTTTTTTCTTTTGCTTTTCTGGGTTGTTGCAAACTGACTTGAGAGTAACCTTATCCCAGTGTTTCTAAGCAAAGAAAATAAATTCACACATAGGAACCCAGGGCTTATTAAGGTGGTTCTGTTGGAAAACCACCAGGGGGCGCTGTGAAAACGCAGACTTGGGCACGGACCTGCTGAGTTGGGTTGGGGGTGATGCAGTTATTTGCTTTTTAATGAGCATGTCAGGTGCACAACTGGATTAAAGTGCATTATCGCCTGTGTTCCAGGTGTTTTCATGTGTTATCTCATTTAATTCTCTAGCAACTCTGCGTGGGAGGTATACCTAGCCTTATTTTATAGATCTGGCAACTAAGGGTTTTGCTCATGAGATGCCTTAAATCCAGGGTGCTTGTAAGAGGTGAAACGGGGTTTTCAAATTTACATTTGTCTATCTACAAAGCCCTCAGTCTTAAGACTGAAATCTGCAGGAGAGCAGGGAAGGGTAGAAGAAGCAGTTTTCTTTTAGGCAATAAGGCAAGACTGCACTGGCTGGTGGGCACAGCTTGGTTTCTCTCAGCTGAAGAATAGAGCACTTACTTGCCTAGTGCAAACTTGTTTGTAGTCTGTATGGGTCATGAGCCTCCATCAGCTGCGGTAACAAGCATCTTCAGAACCTTAGTGCCTTCAAATAAGTTCATTCCTTGCTCATTCTACATGCCCTTTTTTGGGGGGGCGGGGAGGGTCTGCTCAACCGAATCTTTCTGGGGCCTCCCAGGGCAGTGTTATTGGTCCAGTCGTTTGGCAGTTGCTGGGAGATGAGAGAAGACGAGCTCTCAGGAAGGTCTTGAACTGGCAACCGCATGCTCCTTTGGACTCTAGTGATCAGAACTAGTTCCCTGGCCCCACCATGCCCACGTGGGAGCCAGAGACATAAACCTATCACGTTCGGGGAAGTACTAATGAGGACGTATGACCACTGCAGAGCCCCTATCAGGGATGAGATATTAAAATTTTGATATTTTATTCATCCTGAGTTCTTTTGTTCACATTCATTTTGAGTTTGCAAAACATTGCCTCGAGACATCATTTGTCTTGATTACTGAGCTCTTTGACACTCCCATAAAGTTTGCACCCAAGTCCTGCAAATAGAGATAAGATAAAAAATATGAGTTTTGACTGAACCTTTGTTTTTACGTAACAGCCCTGAAGAAAAGCAACACTTACAGAGAGGGAAGGGGTAGGTTGACATCTACATAAATATTGACAGAAAAGGAAAACAGTGAGAAACACGGTCTCACAGAAAAGAGGAGACAGAAGGCAGCCCATTGGAGTGGAGATTCCCAAGGTACATGCTGCTCAAAATCTTTGTTTTATCAGCACCCGGTACAAGAGGCCTTTTGTGCACAATTTCCCTGGTGTCTCTCCAAGTACATTATGAAGACAATTAAAACCTGTATCCCAGACCACAAAGCTTCTAGTGATTGGGTGAAGGTTCATCAGTGTGAACTGAATGAAATAGCTTGTTCAAGTAAAACTGATTGGAATCTTGGGGAGCAAAGTGGAGATTTTGGCCTCCAGGCCTTGCTTCTTTCCTTAGAAGCATGGTTGTATAGGATTTTTTTCTAAAGCATTACTGGAATTCCACAGAAGCTTCTTTGAGATGCCACAGAAATTGATTTTGGTAAAGACCTGGGATATGTTCCATTTATTGAACTGTAAATATATAGCATTTTAACTTATTTTGATACTCGGTATGATTTTTCTTTTAACCGATGTCTCTCACATTTCGTACTTCTGTGGATTTCCTGTGGGGGTGAATCTATAAAATTGACCTGGATTCTCTCACAGCAGTAGGATTGATCTCCTCTTCCTTTTCTTTTCCTCTTTGTTTCTTTTGGTCTATGGGCCTTGTAAAACACGTCTGTGGACTTGCCTGATAAAGTTGAAAAGAGAACTTCTTCAAAGGCCAGCATTAGTTGTTAAATGTGTCTCGACTTTGAACATCAGAGACATGGGCCCCACCTGTGGGGTGAGAGGCAGACCATCTTCTGGACCACACCCTTGCTTTCATCTTTGGTGTTTTTGTTTTTCAGTAAACCCCAACATCCACAGAGTGTACCCACAGCAGATATGGCTGCTAGCTAATTATCTTGACAATGAGGAAAGGCCTCTTCCCAAGGCTCTTGATGGATGATGTGCTGTTTTTCCAAATGCTGTGAGTTATTTGAAATCAGGCTTTCTGGGAATTTTTCACATGATTCTCTTCTGCATTTCCAGAAGAACCACTTGGCAACACTTTGCTATGGCGGGGAATCATTTAGCGCTACATTAGTAATTCACAGCTAGTGGGCTCCCTTCTATTGCCTCCCTGGGGATAATTAGGGTCTCGGAGAGGTGCAGATTCAAATCTGTTCCCTGGGATTCAACTTGCAAGCAGGGAGCCTGGCTGGCTCTTGGAAGAAGAGTCATTAAAGTGATAATGGCAACTGCTGCTCTCAGAAGGCTGTTACAGGTACAGAAAGAGCCTAAGAGGGGAGATTTTGTACTTGGGTTACCAGTAACCAAAGCATGTGTCACTAACACACACCTGGGCAGGTCTCCTTTGCTCCAAGCTGTGATAAGCCCCGGCATGTAAGGTGCACCCAGAGCCCAGGGTCAAGCGGAGCCTGAGGTTCACCTGGGAGTGCCCCTTTGCTCACCCCACCCACCTTCCTGAAGGAACCACTGGTGCCCAAACCCTTGCTCCAAGCTCAAGGCTCCTTTTGGGAAACCCAGCCTCAGCCAGATGTTCCAGGCAAAGGAAGAGGGTACGAAGGCAGTTTCATCAAGTATCTTTCCCAAGGCTTCTCTGGAGACTTCCACCACATGGGTGGAGAGAAGGTGGGCAGGCTGGCCATGGGCTACTGAACTCTCCTTGGCTGGTGTCCTGTGGCCCCAGGCTCAGCAACCACACACAGTGGGTCCTGGGATAATTTGACACCTTTGCTATAGAGACAGGAAAACCTTCAATGGTGTGACTTTCTTGTATGCAGTTAATTTGGAGGAATAAAAACAGAATCAGCCATCTATTTTAGGGTAAGATGAGTAGACACCTAGGCCATGGAATTCTCCAGGGTTTAAAGTATCAATTCTTCCATAGTCACGCCACCCCCCCCCACACACACACTTTCTTCTTTGCTCACTAACTTAAATTTGGCTAGAGTTTTATACTTTGTGTGAGGTTCCGTGTAGATTCAGAAGCAAATTTATAAAAATTCTGTGAAAATAAAAAAAATCAGTTGGCGGTTGAAACCCTGCAAAAACCCTTCCATAAAAGCCATTCTGCACTGTGACTTCCCTGATGGAGGGTCAAAGGCTCCCAGTTTCAGGAGAAAGTGCATCCGGCCCTTCCATGGGAGCCTCTCTTACTTTGGGCTAGTTTAATCCCATGAATCTCAGTTTTCTCAGATGCAAAACAGGAGATAATTAGGCCTCTCATGCTGGGTGGTAGGAAGGAAAGAGAGTTCTCTAGCAGGGAAAGCAGCACATAATAAGAACTTAATAAAAGGTAAACATCATTTCATTATCATCAGGCAAACTTGGCCAAACAAAGACCTGAGTTCTGGGAACAGGGAAGGGAACACTTCAGGAGACAATGGGATGTTAAAAAATCTGCCTCGGAAGAGCTACATATTCCTCAAGTCCACTGTAGAGAGAAATCTGCACGCGTGGATGTGGTGGTGAGGACAGGGGGACCACCAAGAGCAACGGGGGCATCGAGGAAACCGGGCAGCAGAGTCCAGCCGCGCTGGACCAGAAGGGTCCTCTTGTTTTGTGTGACCTTCTAGTTTTCGAAACTATTGGAAAAGCGCAGTCTTGGTCAGAGATGCAGGAGGAAGTGCCGGTGTGTTGGGTGCACCGACCTCACAAGGCCAGGACACGGGGCTGTGGCTGTGGTCTCGCCTCCTTCCTTCCTGCTCTCATTCAACCTGGTCTGCAGTCGGAGATGGGTATCTGAACAAACGGATTATTTTATGTGTCCCTGTTTAGAGATATAGGGTGAGTCTTGCTTTTTTGGGCTGGAGGCAAGAACAGTAAAGACTTGGATGATGAAAGGCTGCAGAAGGAGCTTTGTTCACCGTGTGATGTGCTGACGGTTTTAGAAGCTGAGCTGAAATTAAAACTCTTGCACAGACATTGCCAAATGCACTTTCCAGTCCTCATGGAGAATATCAGAAGAGAATTATTGGTGGAGTGAATTTTTTTTTTTTTTTTTTGCAAATTTTTCTTCTGATCCCCTTTTAGGCACACCTCCTACTTTTTGTGCTACACAAGAACCGAGCCTTTCTGGAAGGAGACGCTCCAGAGAGTCACACATGCTTGCTCTATAGGGAGAAATTTCCAATCACTTAAATTCCCAGGCGAGAAGGTGGGGGGGGGGAGGGGGAGGGGGAGGGGAGAGGGAGAGAAAGGGAAATAAATTAATCTCCCAGAAACCATAAAAACCCATCAATAGAAAGTCTGACTTTTTAAGCTTCTCTTTTTCCTAGATTCCATTTTTTAAAAGCACAAGTCAAAAACTGGTGCTTTGAAAGGAATATTTTGCAAATGAAATTGAGAACTCCTGGGGTGTTTACACATCTGCCTCACTGCCCCTGAGACCATGTTTTGAATGAACTGTGCAGGTATTCCATCTCTGGATAATTTTACATTAGGGCAAAAGATCAGTTACAGTTAGTGCCGCCAACTGGACAGTTTAAGTCCTCCTCAAAATGGTCACACCATCGAATTAAGAGTCGTTGCAGGAAAGTCCAATAGCGCAATTCATGCACACTTGGAAATTGCCACTATTTTTCGAGAATGTTGAGTAAAAATGATAATAAACCAAGGAGATCTCAGTTTGAACACAGAGGTGATTTTAGTTGATGTTAAAAAACAGCCTCATTAAAACTCACCTTTGCCCCCATCATGGACACTGGCCCAGGTTTGAATTGTGGGTGTTGATTTATGGACCTGTATAGGGTGGTTTCCCAAGCACAGAAATTGTATTCAGCAACAGAATTCAGTCCCTGAATTCCAAAACTTTCTGGTCCAGAGTCCACTAAATGTCAGTTGGGGAAGGAGTTGGAGCATACCAAGAAACTCCCTGGTGAAACCTGAGGGGCAGGATCTAGCAGGAGCTGGCCATGGTGAGCACTGGGTGCCTGCAGGTACCTTCAGGTACCTGCAGCTGCCAAATACCCGGTGTCACTAGAGCCCCCAGCCCTACACAGAGCAGAGAGCTGGTCACCCTCTTCCAGTCCAGATGCTTCCCTGGAGCCAACCAGTTACCTCTTTCCTGCGTGTCCCTCTGGACTGTGTCCCACACGTGGCCCACACTTTTAACACACGTGGAAAATGCTGTGCCTGCTCTCGCACACTTGAACTGTTCAGTTACTTGATCTTGAGGGTTCCTCTATCAGTGCATCCACTTTTATCTCATTTTCCAAAACTCTTGTTTGGTTTTCTGTTGAAGGGATGTGCCACAATGTATGTAAACTCTCCTGTTTAAAAACAGGAGTATGTAGATTGTTTTCAGGATTCAAGTTTTTGCTACAATGTAAATCGTCGTTATACGAATATTTCTTTTCCAAAATATTGTATACTGGCAGTTTGTTTTTGGTGATTTCCATTCCATGGTATAAATACACTACAATTTATTTTTTCTCCTGTAGCAATTTCATTGTTTCCTGTTTGGGGCTTTTATGAATCAAGCTGGAGTAAAACTGCTGGGTCATGTTTGTGTACGGTCAGCTTTAGAAGATCTTGCCAAATAGCTCTTGAAATTGTTTGGATAAGCATACTCCCCGCCAGCACTGTTGGAGAGTTCCACTTTCTCCACATGTTTGCTGGAGCATGATGCTATCAGAATTCTCCATGTTAGCCATTCTAGGTGTGGAATAGTATTTCACTGTAGTTTCCATTTGCATTTCCCTGATCACTGATGAGTTGGATGACTCCTTGGATAGCCACTTGGTTATCCTCTGAGTGAGCTGCCCAGTCACGTATTTTTCTGTTGGTTACTTGTCCTTATTGATTTGAAGAATTCTTTGCATATTCTAGATACAACCCCTTCACATTGCAATTCAGATTGCAGTGTACGGAATGTGTCCTTCCCAGATGCAGATGTTGAAGTCCTAGCCTCCTTTATGATAAAATTAGGAGGGAATTAAGTAGTGAAGGTGGATCTGAAATTAGGGCCTTTGTTAAGGACACCCCAAGAGCTCTCTCTCTCTGCTCTTTGCCATAGGAGGTTATAGTGAGAAGGCAATTTGCTGACCTTTATGCCAGATTTGAAACTTCAGGTACCTGCATCTTGGATCCCCAGCTTTTAGAATTGAGGGAAATAGATTTCTATTGTGTATAAACCTCCCGATGTATGGGACTGTGTTACATCTGCCGAGTTGACGGGGATGAAGATGTGTGCATTGAAAATATCCTCCCTCTCTCTGGATTCCCATTCACTCTCTTAACAGTGCTTTCAAATGAACAAAGCTTCTTGATTTTTAATCAGTTTATCAAAACTTTTCTTTGTAGTCAATGTCCCTTTTGGTCCTTTATGGATATTTTATGAAATTTTTGTCAATTCTAAAGTCAGGTGAATATTCTCTTATGCCATCTCCTAGGTGTAAACTCACCTGGAAATAATTATTGTCTATGATGTGGGGGAACAAGATTTGTTTTTAAAGTGACTACTTAGTTTACCCAGCACCATTTATCAGAGGGAGCCTTTCAACCTTTCTGACATCTGCATGATTGGAGCAAATCGATACCATTGGGATAACTTTTTTTTTTCCCCCAACCCTGTGCTGAGGATGGAACCCTGGGCTCTGGGCAGGCCAGCAAAGCACTGTACCACTCAGCTCCATTACCAGTCCCTTAACTGTGTTTTCATCAGAATAAGCCTTGAGAGTAGTTTGAGTATATTCGCTTGTGCCCGTCCATGGACAAAGTGCTAAGCAAATCTCCTCTCCTTCTTTCCAGGTTTTACAGGGAAAGGATGTTGTAGGGACAGATGAGGCAAGACACGGAAGAAAGTAGGAAACAGTTTTATTTGTTGCAGCTGGGTTCAGAGGGCACAGCTTTTGCTGTAATCAATCAATCCCCTGAACCCCGAGTCCAGGGAGTTTCAGAGTTTTATACCCAGTGTGTAAGGGGAGGGGCTCAGAAGTTCACAGTCTGCAGAAGTTCACATAAAAGCAGCCTTTTCTCTCACTGTTCTGGACAAGTTAACCCTTCAAGGACAACACCTGAGAAGGGGAGAGCCTCTTCTTCCCTTTCTTTCCTCCCCCTGCCAGCTGTTACCATGGAGTCCAGTTGTAAATTATCTTAGAAATGTAGACATCTCTGTGAAGTCCAGCTCAAGCCCAGAGGCCTTGTTTGCACATTTCTTCAAAGTACTATACTGGATATGTTTGTGAAAACTAGTAAGGGGGTGTCCAGCACCTGGAGTCCTGGTATCTTCTTGGCCAGTGTCCAAGTAAAACAGAGCGACATGAAAATAGGAAGTTTATCTATCTATTGAACTCTTTTTCAGAGACTCTTTCGCTGACAGTGCTAAAATCAGCCATGGTGGAGATTTCTGGAGAAGCCCAGTTAAGACTTTTATGTGGAGAGGGGGTGCCACTTCAAGGAGGCAATCAAAGCTTTTGGGTGGCACACCCTGGGATGGCTTCAGGGGTGGCCTGGTGGAGTCGGGGCCCCTCCAGGGGTTGGTCCATTTCTATCACATTCTTCTTCCTGTTCTGTCTCAGGGTATTTCTCCCTGGCTGCTCAATCTATGCTTCCCTGCAGTTCTCAAAGCCCCATCTGCTCTCCCTCCCCTTGGTCGGTTCTGACACCTCTCTTGGGACATCCTCTCCCTGCTCGGGATTACTCCCGACACCTGACATCTTCTAGAAACCTCTCCTGACCACATCATCCCTCACGGCTCTTGCTCACTCCTACAGCTCCTATTTTTTCCTGAATTGCTGGTTCTGGCCTTGGTATCATTACTAAATATTTCATGGATGCTTGTCTTATCTCGCAAGCTAGAGACCCAGATATGCAGGGGGTCAAAGCGCCTCTCTTACTCAAAGCAGTTGCTCCATAAATATTTCATGGAGGACGAAGGAAAGAGTGGGCGGGGGGGGGGGGGCAGGGAGTGCAGGGCCCCAGGAGTGCGGGCCCCGGGGTCTGAGAAGCACAGGCAGGGCTCATGGTCACTGGGGGTCAGACTGCACCCTGCCTTCCGTCCCTCAGGCACATTCTGGGTGCCTGGTGCTCCTGTGCCCCAGAGTTGGGGTCTGCTTATTGAGAACTTCCTTTTTCTGTTTGAACTGGAAAAGACACCCTTTCATGGGAATAGCGAGGGAGTGCAGGATGAGGAGGAAAATCAGTTCTGAGTCAGACTTTTTTTTTTGGTCTGTTTTGTTTTAATTGAAAATGGAAGAGCTATGACTGACCCGGTCCTTGAATCACAGAACAAGCCTTCAACCAAAGAAGCTGTTGGAAGAGGAGGGACACAGACCAGCCCCTCGGGGCTGCTCAAAGACACGCTGTCTGCATAGGTAAGTCAGAGCACCTACAGGGGGGGACAGATGTTAGTTAAACCAGACCAGTGCAACGAGCCCTCAGTGGATGTCATGATTCATGCTTGCGCTGGCTGGCGCGTAGGGAAGAGCCGTTACGTTGCAGGTGTGCCAAGGTCTCAGCTTGGCCCCAGAAGAATCAGGAGGCACCACACACCTTCGTAGGTTCAAAGAGCAATTCTTTATTCCCGCTCTCACACCGCCTCCACACAGGTCCAGGGCCGTCTGCCCGCACCAATCACCTACTCCACGAGGCTCTCTCCAAATCCCATTTTAATCTCACGAGAACTCAACGGGAACAAGCAGCAGGAACACCCTAATCCCAGCAATAATCTTCAACCTCTAACTTCCCTAAAACCCATTATCTTAAACTGGCAACGCCTTAAACTCAAGGAGCCGGTTACTTCCTCAAACCTGATCAGCTCTAAACCCGGATCCGCCTTGGTCCTTGAGCAAGGTCACCTTATTAAAGCATGCATGCAATGTCCCATCAATGTCCTCTAAGCAGCATGGGGTACGCTTGGCAAGGAAATTTCGATGCGTCATTCCTACTTGGTAATGGCCCTCAGCATCTGGCCCTCAGCACAGGTGAAGTGAGACAAATGTGGGAAGACATTCCAGTCATTTGGGGGATTTTTGTCACGGATTCCAGACAGATGATTTTGGAGTTCTGTCCTTGGGTCTTGACAGATATGCTCCACTTAGCTTCCCCAAGGTTTCTAGCAGAATGGAAGGAGTGATCTGTAGGTTTTTCCTCCCTATTTAAAAACACTTCCCCAGACTTGAAAAGTTGAGAAAGTAAATATTGCCAACTCAGCCTTCGCTGCTTCTTTTTTGGTGACTTCTAAGGAGTATGCAGTGTAAAAATAAAGCCCATGGTCTGGTTTTGTGGGTGACTTGAATCAGGCACAGTCACCCATCTGCTAATGATGGGTTTGCCACTTGCTACAGGCACATTCCAAGGAACACATCAATCCTTCCTGCCTGGATATCCCTTAGGTCCCAAATTGTATGGCATCATGCATTCCTGATGACAAAAACTCAGAACTCGAGATCCAGTGGCCCAAGGCTTCAGTTCCCCCAGTTTTCTCTGAGAAGGGAGATGTTTAATCCCGTGAGGAACCCACCCTTGACATCACATCTCCATCTTCCCGGACCGAATGCCCGGCCCAGGAAGTATTGCTGAGAACAGGTCTGCCAAGAGGAGAGTGGGCCTGTGAATGAAGAGAGCCCACAGAGCTGGCTGCCGGTCCCAAAGGTTGATGGAGGTCAAGGGTTATGCTTGGGTTTAGGAGCCCAAGAGCCCTCAGCTCCTGCTTCTTCATACAGCCTTGGGGCTGGGGCCTCCTCCCTGATCCTGGCCCAGACCCAATCATAGCCCAGGCAACAGATGCCATGCACCTCCTGCCAGCCAAGAAGTTCCCCAAATAGTGCCAAATATGTGCTAGTGAGATGCCCTGCAGGCTGAGTGTTCCTAACCAGAAATACATAGGTGTATTGGATTTGGAATTTTGAGGGGTATTTTGGAATATGTGCACACACATACAGAGAATTCTGGGGACAGGTTGCACCAGATTCACTTATGTCTGACATACATAGCCTGAATGTAATTTTATACCATATTTTTAGTGTACCTATGTTTTGACTGTGACATAACACGAGGTCTGGTATGGAAATTTCCACTGCGGTGTCATGTGGACGTCCAAAAAGTTTCGGATTTTGGAAATTTCCAGTTTCAGATTTTCACATTGGTTTCATGATCTCTTTTTGTTATGTGTTTTTGCAGTACTGAGGGTTGAACCCAGGGCTTTGCGAATGCCCGGCAAGTGCTCTGCTCCTCGGCTGCATCCCAGCCCTAGATTTTCGTACTGAGGGGAATGTGCAACCTGGAGTCCCAGTTTTGAGGCAGACCTGGCTGTTCATGATCTTCAGCTACAGACTCAGCACAGAGTGCCCGCGGTGCCCCTTGAGGTGTGTCAAGGACGGCTTCAGTTCCTCAGCGAGGATTTCCATGGGGGCAGGAATGTTTGTCTGGTCCTCAGTTACCTAAGACATATGAAGGGAGTTTCTGGAGTGGGATAAACTGAGGGTGGGAGTGGACCTACCCTGAGGAAAACATCTTTGTTTCAAGGAGAGATTCTGCAAGAAAGGGAAGAAGAGAACCTCTCTGGACCCCGACAGGTCATGGCCACCATGCCCCATACTTCACAAGCACTTTCTCACGTGAATCCTTGCAGCAGTCCTTATAAAACAGGTATGATTCCCATGGGTTGGTGGAGAAGACTCAGAGAAGATAAGTGTCTTATGACTGTCAACCAAGAATAAGATCAGTCTCGTCAACAGCAAAGAGTATCACATTCATTTGGGTCTAATTAGGATTGCAGTCTGGGAAAACACAGATTCAAGCAATTTTGAAAAGGTCCTCCAAGATTTTACAAAACAGTGGCTGTATTTGCAGCTTTAAACCTCAAGGGGGTTCTGAGGTTATGTCACTTGTTGGTCAGGAGCTATGATTGTATGGATTAAGCTGTCTTTAAAGAAAGGGATTGTGTGTGCTCTCAGTTGCTGTGTGGTCTGGGGAAAAGCTCCTTGTACAGAAGGTCAGCAGAAGTTAATACACAATGTTTCAGAAAACTGCTCTTTGGTCCAGTTTGAAGATCTGTGAATAACACATGTGTATATGTGTGCCTGGAACACGGCTCAAAGGTCAGCTGCAGACATTGTCCTAGACCAGATTTAACAAATGCCTTATAACTCTATTTTAAGTGCCCCGAACCATTGCTACTCCATTTTGATTTTCTTTTGTGCCATTTTTCCATTACTGTGTCAAAATACCTGAGATAATAAACTTAAAAGGAGGAAAGTTTTATTTTGGCTCAAAGTTTCATAAATTTTGTTCATGGCTGTTTGACCGTGTGCTTTGGTGGTGGCACATTACGTCATTATAGAAGCATGTGATGGAGGAGGGCTGTTTACCTCATGGAAGTAGGGAAGGCAGGGTGTTGGGGAAAGGAGAGATGAGAGAAGAGGAGGGGCCAGGGTCAAATATTCCCTTTAAGAGCATGTCCCCAATGACCCAACTTCCTCCCATTAGGCCCCACCCCATAAAGGTTCCACTACCCCCTATAGTGCCACAGGCTGGGGACCAAGTCTTTAACACAGAGTCTTTAACATTCAAGATCCAAACTAGTATTTCTTTTAAATGACAAAGACCCTACCCTTGATCCAGCTTTAATTAGGCTTTCAATCCCTCAGGGTCCTGTCCTGGTCCACTGAGTCAGGTTTTAATTAAGAATTCCGCTGGGTCAGTTAATGAAAGTCCCCACCCTTGATATCTGATCCCCCATCCCCTACCCTCAACATCTTACCAGCCACCTGGCCCTCAGCCACAGTCCTGTCCAATCCCTTAGTTTGGATGTTCCTCCTCAGTTATTTTCCACCCACTGACCCCTGTTCCCCCCTTTCCTGTAAGTCTCCTTGTACTTACTGATTTACAAGTTAAGCCCCACCTCCTTGCCCTACGGTCAGCTCCACTGTGGGTCCCTTAACACTCCGTCTTACCCCTGTGAAATTTTTTGCTTAATAATTGCACAGCCAGGAGCAGGTGGGGCTGGGACTGGAACTGCTGCAGGCCTCCAATCCTGTGCTCTGCACCAGGCTGCCCTTGTGGTGCTGTTGGAGCTCAGAAATGACACCCCCAAGACTGGCACTCGGACATGCTCAGAGGCCTTATAGGATACTCAGAATCAAGGTCCCTCTGATCTTAGGTATTTCTTCCATTCCAAGGTCAGGGAGGGCCTCTCCCGGGAATTTTCTTATCTGCCTTAAGACTGAACACTCATTGTCTTTCATTCCCTTCCTAAATCTCCTGTCTCCCACAGAGAAGACTCAGCCCCCTGCCCCCCCTGGATGAACTGGCACAAGACGACTAGATTGTAAGTGTTTCGAACACAAAAAAGCATGTGAGGTAATGCCTATATTCATTCATTTATTTGATTTAGCTGTTCAACTATGGGTAACCGTATCAAAATACACCAGAAATACAGACAATTTTAATTTTTTAGATTAAAAATAAAATAGAAACAAAACAAAACAAAAGTTCCGGCATTCTGGTTCCTGTTTCTTCTCACCTCCAAGACACCCAGAGTAAGTGCAGAGGAGACAGGACAGAGCAAAGTGCTGAGAGCTGCTTCTACAGATCTGTGCCCCCGGACGGCTATAAGGGTGAGCATCATTTAACTCCATCATTAAATGACCTTCAATTGCTCCTTCTCTTGTGGTCTCAAGAGCAGAAGGACTCCCGGGAAATGGAGTGAGAAGGGAAGCCCTGGAGACTGACAGCAAGCCAAGGGACGCGGAGAGAACCCAGGCACTGGAACTTTCTCACTGACCGTCCTTCCTCAGATGCATTCTGCTGTGGAAATGGAAGACAGGACCCTGCAGTTTTGACTCGTCTTTAAAGATTTCCTCATAGGAAGTGGTTCCCTTTCTAATCCAGATCTCAAAGGTGTGCTCTTCAGAAAATCTTCGTCTGCTCCCATTCACACCTTTGGATCCGGTGGGTCCCGCAGGGCTGGTCTCTTCCCCAGGGACACTGGATGTCTGCGGTTGTTAAGAGGCAAAGGCCCAGTCATGGGAGCGCCAAGTTGGGCTGATATTAACACACATCCCCGTTCTCTCTAAAGACAGGTGCTTTTCTTGATTGAGGAGTCAGGACCCTTTCTCGACTCTGGCACCCATCACTTACCGCCTGCATGGCACCCGTCACTTAGCGCCTGCAAATCAAGTCTGTGCAGCTCCTTCTCCCTCCGCAGCTGGGTTGATCCGTCTGACTATTCCATTCATTAGGCATGGCGTGAGGGAAGCGCACACCTCATTGCTTTGTGGCCCCTGCCTTATTTCCCCTCTTCTGGTCTGAAGAGAACTAATAAACCTCTATCTTCAAATTTCCAGAGGAGTGCTTTCCGTAGAGCTGATTCTTGAATGCTTTGAAATGGAAAAAAAAAATAATAAAGAACAGAAAACAGGCTGCTGTTTGGGTGATTTGCAAGCTCTCTGAAATTACTGTTTTTCTGCTTCCCAGGCGTGGTGATTGACAGTGCCTTCCCCAGATAGTCAACTGGTTGGCATTGGCCAGGAGGGTGCTGTTCAAAATTACTTGAGTGTTTTTTGTTTTTTTTTTTAAATGTCAGTTGCTACTGTTGAATGAAAACTAGAATTAATTTTCCACGGGTTAATAGTCTTGCACAACTATAGTACACCTGCTGAGTTTATGGACTTTTACTCTCTTTTACTCTCTCTTATTCCATCCCTGGTCTCTCAGGATTTCTGTTTTCTCATAGTTTTAGCCCTTCCTCATATCTGACTTATTTTGATAAGAGCAGATTAACTAACTAATGTGGAATATAAACAAATTCCTTGAAAATGGGCTCCAGTGGCCATAGCATGCAAGGTCAAGTGGACAGGAAGCCAAAGTTTGTGCAGAGCCTCCTCCTGCCCTGAGCTGTGTCCAGGTTAAGAAGTCCCTGGGCACAGCCGTGAAACACATCTCTCCTGGCTGTAGGCCAAGGTTTCTGTTGTCATTTGATATTGGTGGAGGGTTGTTCTATGCATTCTTGGATATTTAGCAGCATCCTGGCTTTCTGCACCCTGGATTCCTATAACAGGCTTCACCAGGAGTGGCCATTAAGAGCATTTCCAGATACTGCCATACATCCCCTACAATGGTGGTGGTGGGGATCATCTCCAGTGGCCATCTTCCTCCCCTGTGCTCCTTGAGTTTAAGTTCTCTGGGTGAGGGTTGGAATGAACTGGGAAAGAGGAAGATAGAGGGAAAGAAATCAGGAAGAAGGTGGCTCTTGAATGCTTCAGCCCCTGCTGAGACCCCAGGCTAACAAACTCACTGGTTGACAAGTTGGCTGTGTGCTAGATCACCCAGGGAGCATAACAAAGCCCACTTGTGAGTCCAGCCCCAGGGTTGTGAGTTCAGTGAGTTGGGGTGGGCCCTACAAGCATCTTCTTCTCGAGCCCTGACAGTGACTCTGATGGGCTGCCAGGGTTGAGACCCACAGGCAGGTGGCTACCTTGAGGCAGTGCTCAGCTCTGCAACCAGCTGCCACGGTGATCTGACGCCTTGATATCATCCTGTCTTTGGATGATATTTCTCTGAGCACATACTGCAGTGAGGAGGAACAGGTATCCTAGCTCCCTTAGACCTTCCTGTGGACCACAGCTCCCTGTGGGCTCCCTGCATCTGCATTTGTGCAATGATCTTCTCAATCAAGCTCTATTTTTTGTCTCATTAACACCATCTTGAAATTTTGTCAAGACCAGTAAAAAAAATCTAGCAGAATAAAAGTGCAGAAAACAATCGCTGAGTGACTATTTGACAGAAAGAACCATTTAAATAATGCTGTGGATTGTCTTCTGGATCTAGGTAAGTGGTCCCAAGTTCAGCAAATATTTGAGGATGTACACTGTGCAAATATGGGCTAGGCTTGTCCTCCTGGCCCTAACAATGGTGTAGACCTTGGATTGACACAATGTCACCACGAGGGTTAAGTGTCAAATGTAAAGAACTAATACAAGTTAGCTGGGTTTAAATGAACGTGACACCCAGCTGCTGTGGAGATAGGTGAGATCTCCCTAGAGCAGAGAGTTCTTAGAGAATGGGTAGAATTTTAACCAGGGGTTGGGATGTTGGGAGTGGTGGAGAAGCTGGAGGAGAGTGTGGACAGGGGAACCCAGCAGACTGTGACCAGGTGAGCGGTGGAGCTGGGCCAGCAGGTGGAAGCAGTGTTTGTGTACAAGAGCAGCCTGGCCACGAGATGGACGAGGCTGGATTCTGGAGGGTTTGAACGTGGAGTCTGACCTTTATTTATATATTTTTTAACATAACTTGCCACAGAATAAGAAGGCATTGGCTTTTCTAAGCCGGCAGCTGCCGTCTCTGGCTGGGCTTTAGGAAGGAGAATGTGCCCACTTATGTTGGAGGAGCTCAGAGTGAAGGTCCTAAAGCAGCTCAGAGGGTAGGGGTCCGAGTGGTTCTGTTCCGTCTACCTCAAAGGCTCTGGGGCTGCGTGGGTCGGCCTTCCTGCCCTGGTGCTTAGTGAGGGGGGCAGCTCAGGTGATGGGAACACCCTCCAGGACTCAAACACCAGAGAGCCACCACCACGTTGAGAGCTGTGGAGCGCCGGCGAGGGGCCTGGACAAGACAGCTCAGGACGCCTGCTCAGCCTAGGGGCCTGGAGCTGCCAGGGCCTGAAGAACAGGCTTCCTGTGGGCACTTCACCCCCATCACTGCGGTGGGACTCGCCGTGATTTCCTCATCTTCTTTCTTTGTCTTATAGTTTGGAAATGAGGGACCCACCAGAGCTCTGTTAGTTCAGGGTTATTCCGAAGTAAAGGGACAGATTCTGAGACTGTGACCCCATCAGTGCATCCCAGACCCAGTGACTGGTGGCGACTCTAGGTGTGCCCGGAGGAGGTCACGGGGGTACTTTTTGGAAGGGTGCGTCTTCCCCGCGGCCCCTTTCTCTCTCCCTCTGCTTCCTGCACCCCTCCATGAGTCGAGCAGCTTCCTTCTGCGGGGCCCTTGCCCCGTGATGTGCTGCCTCACCGCAGGCCCCGGGCTGTGGCGTCAGCCCTCCATGGACTTGGACCTCTGAAGCCAGGAGCCCCACGCAAGCTTTCCCTTCTCCAAGTGGGTCTTCCCGTGCAGTTTGGCCACAGCAAGGCAACAACTGACTAGAGCACTCTCCCATTCAAAAAAGGGTTTACTGAGGACATAACCATGAGCCGGGCATTATGTTAGGATCCAGAACCTTCTATTTAGTTCTTCTTTTTAAAATTTATTCCTGAGATTATTAATATTATATACCTAATACTGTTACTTATTATCACTTCACTTGTGAGAAAACTGAGACTCAGAGAAGTTAGGTAACTTTCTCAAAGTTGGCAGGAAAGAGATCTGGCTTCCAATGTCCTGACTGGGCAAATTAAACCTGACATAAAATAGGAGTTAGTGTCTTCTGATTATCTAGAGGGCATCATGCCCCAGCATTTTAGGTACATAAATTGATTTTAACAACTCCGTTATTAGGTATTCTTATCCCAAAATGAGGCTCAGCGGGCTGATGTGACTGACCTAAGGTCCTAGCTATCATTGGGTGAGCTGAATTGAGCCTTGTTAATTGATGGTAGAGGTGCAGCTGAGATTTAGATATCTCTGTTCCAGGCTGCTTGTTAGGTGGAAGGGACCCTTCTCACTGAGAGGACTGTGCTTCCCCAGATTTACCAGTCTCCCCATTTAGTTCCCAGAGACTGGACTGGGAGGGAGGAGCAGTCCCAGGGGCCTGGCTTTCTCCTTAGACTCTCCCAAACCAGCCTCAGAGGATAGCCTTCCTCAGGGCTGAGAACTGTTGCATAGTACCACACGGTGGTTTATAAAGAATTTTGACAAATTTAGTCTAAAGATCTGAGATTTTACTAGCAACTCAGGAGTCCGCGGCATCACATTAGTAATAGAGGGGTGTTCTGGTGGGCATGGCAGAGCAGCTTGAGCAGGGACGAGGAAACTGCACAGTGTAGAAAGAGCTTGGTTTATGGTAAGAGCGGAGGGGGCTTCCTCCTCCTGCTGGCTCAGACTGTCCTGTTTGGGGACTGGCTGTCCTATCATCTCGAGGTCTCATAACAACTCAGTGTGGGTTGCTTTCGTGGAATTTCAGCCTGAGTTCCACTGGGTCTGGTCTGCTGGGGTCCAGCACAGACGTCATGTGAAGAATGGCTTCCCATGCATTTTATTTAACTATAAGTCAAACATGAAACCATTTAATTTAAAAGTGCAGCAACTAACTTATGGAAATGTTAATTATATACATTTAAGGGAGGAAGCAGGGTGTAGGAAAGATCTACATAGAAACACAGATGCCCAGGATCGGGGTGAGGGGCCAAGAGTGGGAGGTTCAGGTGACATTGTTTTCTGTTTTCTATATTGACTTTAGTGTTTTTTTCCACTGGGGAGGTTTCCTGGGGTGGAGGTTTGTGTGCACTCTTGAAGAAGCATGTACTTATACTGCAAAAATCATAGGTGTCCAGCTCTCTGAATTTTCACAAATGGAAAACACCCTGCACAACATGGATCCAGGTAAAAAAAAATAATAATACAACTTTGTTGGGACCTTGAAAGTGCCTTTGGTACGCCTTCTGGTCTCATTTGTCTCAGTCTGTGTTTTAAAAGGTAAGATTAGTAAAGCCCCTTCCCTGAGGATGAGATAGGCCGCACTTCATACAAAGCAAGGAGCTGTCTGAAAACGGAAGCCTGGGGGAGCTCGGCAGTCCTGGGGCTGCTGGTTCACCTGACGTCCCGACTCTGGGAAAAACTGAGAGGGTGGCCCACTGGGCTCAGGGAAGGCAGGGGGTTGTCCAGGAGGTAGGAAGCGGGCTGAAGAGTGTTCCCAGGAGCACCGTCCTCCACCCAAGTAGCAGGACCCAGTGGGCCCAAACCTCAGAGCCTGCAGAGAACAGAAGCTGATGGCTCTTCTAGAAAGAGGGAGGGGGCTTGAGAGCAGGATCCTGAAAAGTTGAGCAGACCAAGAAGAGAGGGAGCAAGGACAGGGTGGAGCTGCCAGGGGTCCAGGTGGCCTGAGGACTCACTGCCCAAAGGTTTAGGGAAGAAGGAGTTGCCACCCAGAAGATGGGGTCTTGGCTGGTGAAGAAAAGGGCCACCCAGCCCCTCCACAGCACTCCCTGAGACCCCACATGGCGAACGAGAAGAAGCTGTGGCTCTCTTGGGTCTAAGGTCAACGGAGGGCTGAGTGCTAGGATGAGGGAGGCAGGGGAGGAGGGGATTGTACAGGGAGGTTCAGGAACGGCACAGGTGAAGGCTCCCAAGGCCAGGGAAAGCGAGTGTCCTTTTTTGGGGGGACAGGAAACTTGATCTCATGATAAGAGAGGCCAGCTCCTAAGGACAGCAGTGGGAAGCAGAAGGGTGTGTCCCAACACTGTCCATATTTCATTAATAAGCCGGCTATATTGAATAATAATGTTGCAAATGCAAAAAATTGCAGAGATATGCAGCAATGTCCAATAAATGTAAATTTATAAAACTATAAACATAAAACATTTTTAGAATTCCCATATAAATTTTCAGCAGATTAAATGAATACAAATAAAATAGTAATAAAAAAAACTATTGACCTCAAATGAAAATAATTTAAATAAGAGTGAATAATTATGAAATCTCATTTGATCTCTTTTTTGTTCAATTTAATTTATTAACTATTATCATTTGTGTACTGGGGATTGAACCCAGGGCCTTGCATGTACTAGACAAGTGTTTACCATGGAGCTACATTCCCAGCCCAATTTGATTTCTTTTTCAAAGGACCATATTAAAATACATTGTTGCATCACTGATTCATTCAAGACCTTGTATGGAACCATGCATCATGTCACACTACTGTCAACCCAGTGACTAAGGAGGATGAGGCTGGAGGATTGCAAGTTTGAAGCCAGCCTTAGCAATTTGTGAGGTCTTAAGGAACTTTTCGAGACCCTGTCTCAAAATACAAAGTAAAAAGGGCTGAGAATGTGGCTCAGTTGGAAAACACTCTGGGTTCAATCCCCAAGACCAAAAAGAGAGATTGTAAGGGGGCAAATTCTTCCAGCTGCTGAAAATATCTTTCTTAATCAGAGGAGAACTGGTGATGGAATAATTATCAGCTAATTTCAAATGATTCTTTCTGAATAATTTGAAAAAGCCTCTTATTTGATCATTGTAAAGAGTTGTGTTTGAATACTCTTTTTTTCTTGGACTGTAGTCTTACTGCTGAGCTTTACAGACTGAATTGTGATCTTCTCCCAAATTCACATTTTGAGCCTTAAGCTCTAGTGTCACCGCAGTAGGACGCATTGCCTATAAAGAGGTAGCTGAGGTTAAGTAAGGTCAGAAGGGTGGGACACTAATCCAATATGCCTGTTGTCCTTAGAAGAAGAGGAAGAGAAACCAGCATGCATGGCACAGGGAAGGCCACATGGCCACCTGCAAGCCATGGAGAGGGCCTCAAGGGAAGCCAACCCCGCCCACACCTTGACCTTGGACTTCTACCCTCTAGAACTGTGAGAAAATAGGTGTCTGTTACTTAAGCCACCCCACTCTGGTCTTTTGATAGGCATCCATATCTGACTAAGACAGGAGCTAAGTACATATTTTTTTTTGCTGTTTCTGAGAATGTGTTGTTTGATCTTTGCTCTCTTTGCTTTCTTCAAGTGCAGATGATAAAGACAAGGCAGGTGGCTACATCAATTTCATACTGTTGTTTTTTGTTCCATTTGTTTGGAAACTTTAAAAATGCAGACTAAGATTTATTCTTGAAATAGAAACTTTTGCTGATACTGTAATATTTACGTATTCTGGCAGCTCAGGCAGAGACCTGTTCAGACATGCAGTTTGGACATAGGATCTGGGCTTTTTTTTTTTTTTTTTTCCTTGATTGGATAATTGAGTCATTGATCTTGAATAAAAATCATAAAATGATTCAGAGTCCTTTCTTAAAAAAATCAGCATTATTTTATAACAACAAAATGGTAGATTTTATAACAACCGATTGTATATTTGTTGCTGTAAAGCAATTTTGACACATCTACCATATCTCAGTACTTGAAAAGAGTCTGGCTTATTGGAATACTGGAACACCAATAATTCACTTGCTGGCTGCTTGATTTGGGAGAGGCACTCTGAATTTCTCTGAAATCCACTTTTCTAAGCTATGGAACACTGCGTATATTGCAGGCTTGCGATCAATACTGTATGCAAAATTTTGGACAAGCAGTCCTGCTGTGGAGGACATCGGGTAAATGGGCACTACTGCTGCCTTGGGACCTCTGTGGTAGAGGCTTTTTCTGGCCCCTGGAATGCATGTGGGCTGTCCGAGGACTTGGTCACGGAGCCAGGAAAGCAGAACTGAGGTTGGCTGGAGAGGCCTCTGGCAATATCTCTGGGCTCTTGTAAGTGACCACAACCAGGGCCATTACCTGGGCTGTAATTTGGTTTGTCAGGGAACCAGAGGCCAAGAACCCAGCTGCTCATAGTACCAAAAGGGAAAAGCAGGGCCGATGTGGAGGAGGGCTTTCAAACACTGTGCA
This sequence comes from Ictidomys tridecemlineatus, assembly GCF_052094955.1. NCBI lineage: Eukaryota > Metazoa > Chordata > Mammalia > Rodentia > Sciuridae > Ictidomys > Ictidomys tridecemlineatus. The sequence continues at coordinate 254,465,219 of NC_135477.1, read as the reverse complement.
CCAGGGCAATGCTTTTACAAACACCTTTTGTCACAGAGGATGGTTTTGGCTCTCCTCTGACTTCATCTGCCCAAGCAGAAGGTGGAATGGTTGGACAGGGCCTTCTGAGGCGAGGTCAGGGAAGGGTGGGTCAGCCTGCCCTGTTCATAGATCAGCATAGGTTTGTGACTGGCCTGTGTCGGGGACAGAGTTGTGAGGAGAAAAATCTTTCTGTCCCCATGCTGGCATCCACAGTGACAGGCCACTCCCAAGGAAAACCACAAAATATTCCTCGTTTGTTCCCCAAGAGCCTAGTGTCCTGCTTCATGTCCCCAGGCCCCTTCCATGTGCCCCTGTTGCGTCCTTCCACTGACTCCTGCCTGTGGTCCTTTTCTACCTCCTTTATTTCTGTTAAACCTTCCGAGAGGGTCCCTCCCTTGGCACCAAGCTCCTGCTCTTGCCAAGGTTTGCCAATCCTGAGCACACAAGGAATTACCAGGGGGGCTCACAAAATGTCGGTCAGAGCCCCAGCCTAGAGGACCGGCTCCTCAGGTCTGGGAGGTGGGGATTGGGAGCCTGTGCTTTAACCAGGGCTCCCTTGGTGCTGGTTGGTCATTAATCCTGGAACCAGGCTCCAACAGAGCAGGAGATAATGGACTCTGACAGGGTGGACAATCCCGGACACTGTCTCACTAACTCACAGCATCGCAGCCATCCCAGATTGAACCTCCGTGTCCGATTTGGGGCTGAGCTATTAGTAATTAGGAATATGATTCTGGAGAGCTCAGGGGGCCTTTGGGTGGTCACTTGGGGCTGTCGGGCCCTGTGGTCCAAGCAGTGCAGGAGGAACCACACACTTGGCTTGGTTGCAAGCCTTGCAGCTGAGGGGTTTTCTTCGTGGCAGGTAGACGGTGGGCATGTGGAGCCATCTGGCTGTTTCCTGAAGTCATTCTCTGGGCAGGAGCATTCACAAACCTCCCTGTTCCTTCTGTCAGGGGCTTAGAGCAGCCGGTAGTGGAAGCTCATGGAATTCTGGTACTCCCTGAGTATGGGATGGGACGAGAGATTGGTAATGTTTTAGTGAATTCAATTTGAGTGGAAATGGGAGTTGAAAGAAACTACTTTAAGAATAACTTGGGGGGGATTCTCATTAATAATAATAAAAAACCTTTGTGTTCTCCACTTAACTTTCTGTTCTGGGCAGTTTAATACAGCGATGGTGTGGTGAGGCATGGTCTGGTTGATGAGGGCCCCCTCCTCCACCCCACTGTGCCTCCCATCTCCCGATGGCCTTTCCTAACTCTTAGTACTTTAATTCTCTTCAGTCCTTAGTCATGCCAGAATGCATGACCTGCTCTCCAACACGATGTCTGCTATCGATTAGGATGATGGCACCAAGAGTTGGTGCAGTTTCCTCATCAACACAGACTCAGAAATGCCTGCAGAATCCCAGTGTGGGAATTCAAACCGTCTCTCCGCTTCCTCCTGGCTCCTGCAGCAGCCCAGATGTGATAATCATCACAGCACAACACAGAGAAGATTTTTCTAGACCACCTCATATCACAGGAAGAGTTGCTGAAAAAAGTCTCTGAGGCTTCGGGTCCCCAGCAGACAGACAAAGAGGTGAGGTTGCGGCTCAGCACTCTGACTTGCCTTTTCAGGAGGCCAGTGTGATTTTACTCCTTGTGACAAACTTGACACTCTCCCTTCCTGAGCCAGATGGGCCATCCATCCTTCCTGCATACTGCCTCTGTATTTTCTTAATTCTACCTGAAGGAGTGCTGGGTTCCTTGCTCTCTGCGTGTTTGCGTTAGAGGAGCAGCAGCCTGCTGTTGGACAGAGGTGCTATTAATAAGTTAGGGGTAACAAGCACACAGCTCAGCTCAGGGCTCCTCAGAAAATAGAATGATGAAGAAAGTAACACCATCTTGGGGAGGTGTGGTGTGTGTGTATGTGTGTGTGTGTGTGTGGGGGGCATCTCAGCTCTTCTGTCATATAAACATTAAAAATAAAATTAAAGTACATAGCCCATAAATCCTCACCTAGAGAAGCAAAATAAATTGAAAATCGTCTCTCTAATTCCTAATAGCTTCGCCCAGAGAACGGCCTCTTTCCACTTATCTGGATGCAGCATCTTCCTCCGTCTGCTCTCTCAGGCCCAGGTGGACATTCACATCTGGATGTTGGCCTTGAATTGTCAGGGCTCAGGTATGCAGCTCAGTTCCCAGGGCCCATCCTCAATTGGTGCTGGAGAATTCCAGAATAAGTAAGATTATCCAACTCTCCAGCCGGGGTATCACCGTTTTAAAGGTGTCCTCAAAAGGTACCTGTTGGAAACCAAACCCCCAAGGCAACCATGTCGGGAGGGGTCTACCCAGAGGTGATGAGGTCATCAAGGCACAGTGGATATGGTAACGCTGCTGTCACGGGAATGGATTTCAAGTTGTGGAAACATACTCCTTATAAAAGGCCAGACAGGTTTGGCCCCCTTTGGTCTCTCTGTCCAACACTTTTGGAGTGATGCTGCTAGAGACCCCCAAAAGATGCTAGCTGCTTGACCTCGGGGCCTCCCAACCTCCAGAACTGTGAGAAAATAAAATTTCTTTTCCTTTCAAGTTACTCTGTCTGCAATATTCTGTTACAGCAGCAGAAATCAGACTGAGACCGATGTCTGCTATCGATTAGGATGTTGGCACCAAGAGTCACCGCCTACAGTTTACTAATGATGGTAAATTTCATGACCTCTTGGTGCCTCAGTTTGCTCATCTGTAAAAGGTAGAGATAAGGTGTAATCTGCTACAGAGATTCCTTGGGAGGCATAAGGGAGTTCAAGCAGATGAATTCTCAGTATGGAGCTGAGCACAGGTGCTTGGATTATTACCACCTATTGTCATGGTTGTCATTTTGGAGACCTTGCATTTGACTTCACTAAGAAGACACCTTGATCTAGTGGGAGGAACTCTGGGACAGGGCACTGGGGCCAGTGCACACCCTGCCCTGACATCCCGTGAGAGTACAATCACATGCTGCTGGCCTGTGACCTGTGATCACTGGGGTGGTGTGTGTGGGGGGTGATTCCAGTTTGTGGATTTCCTTAGATTGCTCTGAAGATAACTTTAGGTGCATAATACCCATGGTTTTAAGTAGATGTCACTAGTTAAAATTTTCTGCTCTCAGTCTCTGATTCATCTTTTTTCCCTCCCTGCCAAGTGGATCAAATCCAATTTTGTAATTCAGACATCAGATTGGATTGCAGAAGCTCAGACAAGAAGATGTTAACTCTTTGGACTGTGCCATCATCCAGCTCTCCGGGCTCACCATTTTCTGGATTATTAGAAATATCTTTTGTTTATTAGAGAATCTCATTCAAATTTATGTGTTTTGACTTGGCATTTCTGAAGTGACATATATCAAATGGCAAATACATTGCTTGTCATCATCTGACACAGTGCAAAGTTACTTGCTAGTTGTCAGTGGATTGTCTGCTTCCTTGCTCTGGAATGGAAACTTCACATGTGCAGGGCTGGTTTACCTCACTGCTGGATCTATAGTGCCTAGCAGCTGGCCTGACTCTGGAGTCTCTCCATAGCTATTGAGGGGGCGAGTCACGTCTCAGTGACATAACTGAAACACTGGAGCAACTGTCCATCAACAGGACCAAGTGTTAAGGAGAGGAAACAACCAGAATTGCTTTAGTTGCAAGTCATGGGCAGATGCCACCTGAGATGATTGTGAGAGCTGGGTTTTGTGGGACCAAGGAGAACTGAGACCTCCGTCCTGCTTGAAAGGGAGCTGGAAGGAAAGCCAGGAAGAAGCAGGAAAAGAGTGAGTGTCAGCTGACACTCACTGTGCAGGACGGGATCACTGGACAAGAGGGGGAGAAGGTGGAAAGGAAAAGTGGATCCACTAAGACAGATGGGGGAGGGTTTTGTGCAGCAGCAGATTCCTGTCCTTGAAGGACGAATGGTATTTCATCAGGAAAATGGGATGAACATCCCAGAGGAGGAACATGGAAAGACTTTCAGCCCGCCAGGGCAGACCATGAAATGTGATAAGAGAAAGCCTCCATCTGAAGGAAAGACATCTATGGGAAGACATAGGGGCTACTGGTCAGTGTTGCTGGCCTTTCTGATCATATGAATGTCCAAAAAATGCAAACACTGCTTGGACACTATTCTGGGCTTACTGAACTGGAAGGTCTAGGATTCTCATTTTAAATTTAAAAAATTCAACCCATCGGTTAAGACAAACTCCTCAGGCAAGTTTGGGAAACACAGAGGGTATGCCATGGACAGACACCAATAGTTTTGAGCAGACAGGAGCAGACCAATGCTGTGTTTTTGAAAGACTAATGGAAGTGATTGATGGAGGGTGGATGGTGGAGGAGGAGGCTGCCGAGGAAATCCCGGCAGGTGGAACAGGCTGCATCCACAGGTGCTACAGGGGGTGTAAAGTCCGTGGAATACCACGACCAGACTCCACACAGAACAGCCAACCGTGGGACCAGCCAGAGGAGGAAGTCATTTACAACGGGGTGACTGCAGGAACTGTCTAACAATTTACAGAAAGAATAAAATCCAGACAGGGGCCATTTACACAGCGAGTTCATCTCAGAGACACCATGTTTCTGGTGGTATTGGGTGTTTCCCTGGAAAATTGATCTGAAGTTGGGTTTGTGGGCCTGGCATGCAGGAGAGAGTCAGCGCTGGATAGTTGAACTGGCCCTCTCCTGGACAGGGGGTGGGACAGTATATTTGCAGCCATAGCCACCGCACCCACGTTGGGAGGTGGAGGCTTGCGCTCACCGGGTGAGGGTGAGGGTTACACCCCGCCCCCCCTGTGAGGTGTTGTGTCTTTCCGCTCCCATTCATCAGCTAATTCCTTGGAGGTACTGTGTCCTCGACTTGTTTTGTTCAAAATACATCTTTTTTCCCCTTCAGCAAAATAGAACGAAGTCGACAAGAAATTTTGACAATTACTCCCTGAACAATAAATCACTCCGCAGCTGAGCTGTGCAAAGCCCAGGTGGGGCCCCCGTGCATTTCAAGGGAAGCCCTCCCAAGACGAATGGCACCGAGGACTGTGATCACAGGTGCGCAGACGCACAGAGGGCGCTGGGCCGGGCTGGGTGCTGACCGCCAGGCCGGAAGGGGTTTTCCAGAAGAGCTTCTGAGAGGCTGTGGGAGGAGAGGCAATGTGCCCCTCGCTCTGCAGCTACCTGTCCCTGGGAGACGCCCAGGGAGTGAGTGAGCACGGGAGGGGTTCCTCAGCCCAGGCTGGCGTTCATCTGACACAGGGCGTGGCCATAGTGATCAGTGTGGACAGCCCCCATCCATCTCAGGGCCTGTCCTGACTGCTGTCGCCTGATTAGACAGGATGCTAATTCGCACAAATATCACCCTGTTAATCTAATTAAATAAGATTAAACTCTCATATTCTCTAAGCACAGGGGAAGCACTAGAAATATGAAAATAAGTAGCCTGGTGTATTCCTCAAGGAATACACGTGTGCATTCAGGGTAGAAACAGCCCAAACTCCAACCTTTGGTATAGTAGAAGCACCACCGAGTCCAGTGTCTGGAGGGTGTAGGAGGCTTTTGGGAGCAGAACACAGTGAGGGGACCTGTTAGGAGTGGGATACACTCCTTGGTCCATTTGGGAAATGGCAGCTGTTTAGATGGGCAGCTGCAGGGAGTCCCGAGTGGTATTACCTGTGCTGGGGAAGTGTGAGATAGCATGACAGTCGGAATAGGTTCCTGAAATTCCCTTGCTGAAATTTTGAGCAACAGAGTGGTGAGATCATATTTGCAAGTTAGCAAGACCTTCCCAGCTTGAGAATAAAATAACGTAAAAAGGGGCCAGGGAAAGACTGGTTAGAAAATACCATTGGTCCATTCATTCATTCAACACATACTTCTTGAATGTCAAATCTGTTCCAGGTCACAGGCAGGATGCTGGAGATAAAGAAGTGACCAAAACAGTTAATAATTCAATGGGAGAGTGGGATTTAAACACAGAGATGCTAAAGTGTGTGTGTGTGTGTGTGTGTGTGTGTGTGTGTGTGTGTGATTTTAATGAGTGACCAGGGCCAGGCCTCCTTAGGAAATGGCACCTATTCTGAGACCAAAAGGATGGGGAGGACATACCTGGCTGTTTTGCAAAGAAAGACTGGGAGCAGGTAAACCTGTCCAGAAGCTGGTTCCCTGGCAAGGAAGAGGTTGTGGCACTCGGAATGTGGGAAGACAGCTGATGAAAGATGGCTTTTTGGAGAGGGAGTTGGCAGAGCTCCTGCAATCTGTTGAGAAGCAGACGCAGCTAGGAAGCAATTCAGAGGAGGTAGTGTGATTTGAGAGAGATTTAGAGAGGAAAATCCACAGGACTCGGTGATGAGTGGTGCAGGGTGTGGGCAAGCGCTGGTGGGCCCAGGGTGCTTTCTGGTTCTCTGGCTCAGTAGTATGGGTAGATAGCAGCAAGATGGGCCAGGAGTGTAGGGAGGAGATGTGTCTGAGAGGCCTGTTGGTATATCCAGAGATTTCTCTTACTAGCATGCAGGTGAATATCGGGCTGGGAACTGAAGACTAGGAGCCAAGTTCAAGGGCGGATCCAGAATGTGTGTAAGATTGGGCAAAACCACAGCTGGGTCAGGTGCCAGGAATGTGAACTGATCCTGTGGTGCTAAGTACCATCCTTTCATCAAGCACAAGGGCAAGAGAAAAGCATGTTTGTGAATTGATGTACAGGGTCACTGTACCCCTGAGCTACATCCCCAACCTTTTTACTCTTTTTTGAGTCAAAGTCTCACCAAGTTGCCCAGGCTGCCCTTGCTTGAGCTCTCATGCCTCACCCTTCTGAGTGGTTGGGATTACAGGTGTGTGCCACTGTGCCCACTGATAACCATATCCTGTTGCCCTTTTTACTCCCCAAATAACTCAAAGTTGGTGGGCAATCTTGATTTAATGAAACTTAAAAAATTTCTTTTTAATTGTAGATGGACACAATATATTTACTTATTTTTATGTGGTGCTGAGGAGCAAACCCAGTGCTTCACACATGCTAGGCAAGCACTCTACCACTGAGCTACAGCCCCAGCTTGATTTAATGAAATTCTACTCTTTTCATGGAAATCTCATTCACTAATTAGCAGCAGTTCTCTCTGGAGAATAAGATTAGGCAGAGGTGATTGAGAAATTTTTCTTATAAAATTATTTTTTAAAACTTAGGTTTTACAGCAAATATTACTTATATAAACAACAGATAAAAGGGGGGCATAAAAATGCTTAATTATAATAAAATTGGGTTTCCTTCCTATGTTAAATACACTTGAGATGTACAGTGTCTAGATGGTTCACTTTCGGTGCCAACTTGACTGCACTAACAGATTTGGCATACCCAGAGAGCTGGGTGAGTCTGAGCCTGCTTCCCCCCACATTCGAATCAGTGGACTGAGAAAGCAAGATCTGCCCTCCCCGGATGTTGTCTGGGCACACCAGTCATCAGGGACTGGATAGAACAAAAAAGCAGAGAAAGGTCAAATTCTCTTTCAGTGCTGGAGCCTTCTTTTTCTAGTGCCTTCAACATCATAACTCCAGCTTCTGCATGTTCTGGACACTGAAGCATGCACAATCACCCTCTCAGACTCCTAGGCGTTTGACTTTGGAGTAAGCTTTAAATCATTTGTCCAGGTAAAGTGGTACACGCCTGTAATTCCAGCAGCTCAGGAGCCTTAGGCAGGAGAATTCTGAATTCAAGCCAGCCTCAGCAAAAAGCTAGGCACTAAGCAACTCAGTGAGACCTGTAAATAAAATACAAACTAGGGTTGGGGATGTGGCTCAGTGGTCAAGTGCCTCTGAATTCAATCCTCAGTACCCCCCTTCCAAAAAAAAATAGAATTACACCATTGGTTTCTCTGGTTCTGAGACTTCTGGATTTGAACTGAGCTACACCCAGGTTTCTTGCTTATCATTGACATACTATGAATTTCTCAGACTCCATAATCACAGGAGTGAATTCCTCTAAGAAGTCTTCTCTCATATATTTATATCTTATCTATATCGACATATTCAGGAAGGTTCTGTGTTAGCAGATTAGACTAAAAATATTTTTTATAGCTGTATTTTTACTGAAAACATGCAGTTATTTTTCTTATCATTATTTCCTAAATTGTTCAGCAAGACAATTATTTATATTGTATTAGGAGTTATAAATAATCTAGAGATGATTTAAAGCATACAGAATGTTCATAAGTTAAATGCAAATACTATGCCACTTTATGTAAGGGCTTGAGCTTGCATAGATTTTGGTATTCCCAGGAAAGCTCCTGGAACCAATCCCCATGTATACCCTATTGGATCTGTCTCTCTTAAGAACCCAGACTAATACAGTTTTATGACTTTTTATATACAAATTCTCAAAGTTAAAAAAAGTAGCTCCCCCCACCTCCTGTTTAATTCCTGACGTGACTGCCATAAATGAGTTCTGGTGAGTTGGAGGTGATTGGGGAAGAAAGGACCCAGGACACTCAAACATTGAATTACAGCAGTCCCGTCTTACTGGGCGCCCTCCACCGATTCCAAAAGCAGATTGACACATTCTCAACATGTAGCACGTTTTCTCTGAAGCCACAGATTGTAGAATTCCTGGAGTGAGGAATGAGTGGAGGGAGAGGTGTGAACAGGAGATTCTGTGAATGGACAATCTCTGTGACTCAGGAAACTCACCAGACTCATTTCTCCAGATGGTTTTCCTCTTCTTCCTAGGGTCAGGGATTGTTTTGATGATCTCATTCCTTCTAAGAACTTAGGGGGACTATTCAAAGATTGTGGCTGATTATATAATTCCTTTTGTTATGGCTTAAACTCAGTAACATTCTTAGGGAAAGACAAAATGTGCTAATGAGTTTGTTTGTTTTTTTAAAACAAGATAAAAGAGGCCTTTGCAGGAAGGAAGTCGGAGCTGGTTTTGCCATGGAATAAAAGAGTGAGGAGCAGCAGGTGGTGATCAGCCTGGCCTTCAAGGAGTCCAGGGCTTTCAGATGTGGCTCTCCATCCTGCTCTGATTTAGTTCAATAGCACGTTTTATTCTTAAACAAAGAAAAATGAAAGAAACCTCTTTAAAAGAAGATCAGTGTAAGAAAAAGGTATTAATTCCAATGAAAGTTGACTTTTCTCTTTGGGACATCTGCTGTCTGGGGGGCCGCTACTGGACAGGTGGGCTGTATTTGGAGGAACAATGAGTGAATCACCCGAAGCCAAAGAAAAGCCAGGTGATTGGTTAACTGGTTCTTTGTGTGTGTGGTTTCTTCAGCCATTGATTCGTCCTGCTTCCGATGTACGTTAATAAGGGTGCAAATCCCTACTGTCTGTGTGCTACAGCTCTGGAAACAAAGGGAGAAAAATAAATCAAAGAAAACATCCTTCCCCTCATCTACAAGAGAGATAATTCACTCAAAATGACTTTTTTTTTTTTTTTGACATTTCCAAAACTCCTTAAAATGAAGTGGGCTGCTTGGGAATTGAAGTATATAAATTTAGAAGACTAGAAAAGCCGTAAACCTGGAGGACACTCTTTAAGAGTGCATGCGGGAGTCAAAGTCTCACTCCTGAAAGATGGGCCGATTGTGTTGAAGAAGGCCAGCCACTTGGGTAAAGTACTCTTTTTCACAATTTTGTATTAGTACCACCTTGCAAAATCCTGGATCCACAAAAGCTTACTCGGCCTTAAGCTGGTTTCGGAAGTTGGAGGTCTGGGTCTTATGACCATGACTGAAGTCTTAGCACTCTGGGGAAGTTCATTTTCATCCAGTGGATGTCCCCTGTCTGCCAGGGAAGCTGTCAAATGTTTTCTGCCATGAAAAGACTCACGAGGCCACATGAATTTTCCAAATGATCATCACTTGAACTCTCATCCTGCTCAGTTGCAGGAAGACCAGTTCAATTCTCCAAGGATATTGGGAGAGCTTCAGGGAGTTCTTGGATGTCCCCCATCTCCTTTGGTTGCCAGGCCAGCTGCCACCTCTCTCAGGACCATCACTCAATCTGCTTCATTCATGGTCCTCGTGGCTGCTCTGCAAGTTGCCCCTGCAGCCCTAGAGAGCTTCCTTCTTGTGGCTGCTGCTCTCCAGCTCCCTGATCTCCCTTAGGCTGAGCTCCAGCCTCCAACCCTCCAGCACATGTCACCCCAAGTCCCTCTCCTGGAGCTCCTTTCTGTTCTCCTCCTGGGAGTCATCACACTGATAGCCACTGTGGACAAGGACAAGTCTTGGTTTTGACAAAAGATGATGTGGTTTCCCTTGCAGATACCTGGCCTACCTTCCATTGCTATCATCCTTGACCAAATGCTGGCCCTGCCTGGACACTTGGCCTTTGCTGCTACTGGCACCAAACCCTGCATTGCTCTTTCTGTTGCAACACCATAGACACCCCCACTGACTGGGCACAGCTGCCTCTGTCCAGGGCAGGATGCCTGGCTCTTCCTTCCCTCCACCAGAGGATGCTGCAAAGGGGGTTGCCTTCCATCACTGAGTGCTGCCCACTTGATTTCCCAGGTGGAGTGAGCAGTTTCACCCCTCTCCTTCAGAGGCTCTTGCTCTATGTATTTAGAGAATTCAGGGAAATGCCAGGACAGAGCTCAGCAGTGCTTCAGGCTGTTCCCATGTTGTATATTTCATGAGCCAAGTCACCAAATGCTGCCTCTTTTGCAGCATATTGTAATGTTCTGTTTCTGGCAAGAATCTCACCAGAATCCTGTATCATCTCCAAATAGTCTCATGAATCACCTTGTGGCTTTATTCCACAAAATAGCACAGGCTAATTGCTGCCTGCCTTCTGAAACTGCAGGGTACAGTATCTGGGTACTTAGCTTACATTTATTGGGCCCAGAATGATTAATTCATGCACCTATTCATCCACTGAAGAAACACTCATTTTAAATCTACCAGGACTAGTGGTAAGGAAGTGGTAAGGAAGGTACAAATGAACTGGAGAGGTGGGTTAGATCTTCCAGTAGCTTCCAATCCAGAGGGCCAAGTTCACATGTGAAACTGTCTCTGCCTCTGAATTCACCTGAGTGACCTTAGGAAAATGTTTTAAATCCTTTGGGCCTTAGTTCCCTCATGAGAAAATGGAGAAGGAGACCAACTGTCAAGTATGTTTCTTTGTACTGATGGACAAGGTCAACACCAGAGAGCAGAATTGGGCCCAGCAGTGCAAAGTCTAATACGATGGTATTAATGCAATGGTGCAAAGACTGTACTAGATTGCCTAGTTTGGTCTCAAGATGGACTGAGCCCCATGGCACTCCTACCAGCATGGTGCCTCCCCCAGAATGAGCTCTCCATTCCTGCAGGCCTTGGAGCACAGACCAGAGGGTGCTAGCTGGAGAACCTGCAGTGAGTTTACAAAATTCAGTCCCCCAGGGCTTTGTGAAACATGGAAGCAGATAAATTAACAGTGCAGGGTGGCCTTAGTCTTCGGGTGGAGCTCTTTCTATTTAACAGACATGGGACATCTACTAGATGCAGAATCCTGGTGCTCTGTCCAAAGAATGTGAACAGCAAGGAGAACAGATTTCCTGTCCTCATGGAGGAAAATATCATGTGAGGAGATAGTTACACACAGGGTGAGACACAGAGAATCAAAGGGAGGTGAGCTACTGCTTCCAGTGTACCCCAGGGGTGCACGTGTTGTGGTCTTCCACGTTGTTCTAGGGTCAAGGTTTGTAAGAGAAAACAGAATCGTACTGGGCCTTGGGGCAGGAGGAACATTGTAAGTGATAAAATGAGGGGGTTAGACAAGAAATGTCACCCCACTGTGTTCTCAAACTTGAGATACAGGACCTTGTAGGAATATTTTGATCTTCCACCGCTGACCTAAATCATTTTTTATTACAAAACTATTTAAATACAAATATAAAACTAAGTATACATTTCTCAGAAGGATGTCATTAGCATATTTGTAAATTACATACAAACTAAACCATGAAACCAATAACATTCACTTTTAATTTAATTTGATGAGTGTTTTTTTTTTTCCTGAACCTAAATTGCCTACAATGGACTTAGGAATGGGCTTATGGTTTCCTCTTGTCAGACTGTCTTACAACTTTCCTGAGGATGGCCTGTCACCTGAGTAACTGTCACTGTAAAATACCCACTGCATGTGGGTAAAATTGTCGATGTTAAAGCCTGAGGTGGCCACATGGGGGTTACGTGGCCCTGCGTGTTACTTTACTTCTCTGTCTCTTCCTCTCCTCATCTGTAAAATAAGGAAGAAACGCTAGCACTTGCCTCTGAGGGTTGGAGTAAGAATTAGAGGATGTGACACATTTATAGAAATCAGTGAGGTGTGTTTTGAAGGATGCCTCGCACATAGCATGATGTAGCATAAGTGTCCTTCCAGTGTCAGTTATGATTTTAAATGTTCCTTTCTAATTATGACTTTATTTGAAATCTGTGATGAATTATTTTGACGAACAGTTAATGCAAAAGTGGTCCCTGAATCTAATGGCAAAGCATAAAAATAGCATCCAATGAAACATGTCATCATTGAATCTTTACTGCTGTGCTCACTGCCAGTGAACTGCTGCAAGTGTGGACCGGAGCTGCTCACCTTGCAGCCTGAGCCAGGGGCTCTCTCCTGCTGTGCAGGTGTTGAGTAGGCTTGCTCATGCTCCTCAGTACTGGGTGATGACTCGGTTCTCCCACCTCTTCTCTCTGCTTGGAGGACTGTGACATCTCTGTGAGACCTTCTGCAAGGGAATTTGGGCTTCACCTCTCACAAACACAAGGGAGGAGCAAGTGCCTTTGTCTGTTGGGGGCTATTATAGCCAAATCACATGGACCCTGTGACTTGGTGGCAACAGAAATGTGTTTCTCATAGTTCTGGGGGCTGGGAAGTCTATAAGATCAAGCAGCTAGCATCTGGTGAATTAGCATCTGGTCAGGGCTCTCTTCCTGGTCCACAGATGGGGCCTCTCACTGTGTCCTTACATGATGGAGGAGGCAAGCTAGCTCTCTGGGTTCTCCAAGAAAAGAGCATGTTATGGTCTGGACCTGAAGTGTTCTCCCAAATCTCCTATTAATGCAGAAATATTCAGTGGTAAATTGTTCAGATTATGAAAACTGTACCTTAATCAGTCCATTCTACTTTGAGTGGACTGACTGGGTGGTAACTGTAGGCAGGTAGGGCGAGACTGGAGGAGGAGGGTCACTGGGGAATGTTCTGGAAGGGCACATCTTCCCCTCTCTCTTTTGCTCTGCTTCCTAACTCTGCCATGAGCTGAGCAGCTCTCCTCTGGGACACTCTCCTGTCATGTTCTGCCTCACTTTGGGCCCAGAGCTATGGAGTCAACCATCTATGGACTGAGACCTCTGAAACCATGAACCCCAAATAAACTGTCACTTTAAGTATTTTTTGAGGGGATGCGTATGGGAGTACCAGGGATTGAACTCAGGGGCACTCAACCACTGAGCCCACATCCCCAGTCCTATTATATATTTTATTTAGAGACAGAGTCTTTCTGAGTTGCTTAGTGCTTTGCTTTTGCTGAGGCTGGATTTGAACTCTCGATCCTCCTGCCTCAGCCTCCCGAGCTGCTGGGATTACAGGCATGTGCCACTGCACCCGGCCTTTAAGTTGTTTTGCTGTTTTTTTTTTTTTTTTTTTAATGGTCATAGCAATCCAAAACCTAAGTAAAATAAGACCCTAATTCTGTCCTGAGAAATTTTTCCTATGACCTAATCATCTATGGAAGGTCCTATGTCCTAATACCACCACCTTGGAGTTAGGATCTCAGCATATGAGTTTTGGGGGAACATAAACATTCAATAGCACATGGCCTAAGAAATCCTGGTCCTACATGATTGCCATGATCCAGATGATGACAATATTACTTTAAGGAAGATAAGAAAGAATTCTTGTTAAACCTGGGTGCTGTTGAAATATATTATTTCAGGAATTTGGAAAGGAGAAAATGATATTGTTTTAGATAATTCCTTAAGGCCTTTAAAATACTACCTAGGAACCATTCAACATGCCAGGCATCATGACAAGCCCTTTGTAAATGGCATCTTGTTTAATCCTTAGAACCTTCCTATGGTGGGGACATGTTTATGATTAAAAAGTCAGAAGTTTAGGGATTGTCTTGCTGAACATTGTTGAAGCAAATGAAAGAAGTATGAAGAAGTACATGAAATGAAGCAGGTTCTCTGAGCTGTTGGCCTGCAAGGCCCTGCTCCTACCCATCATTCTCCTGTTTCCTTGGGAAGGACTAGAGGGAACAATCACACTCAGTGGAACCTGAGAGGTCCTGGTCTCAGACACTGCAGCAGCCCCGTTGCAGCCTGCCATGTTCCACATTTACCTACAGTAGGTAAGTTACGGAGTGATCGCACAGCGGGGGCAGATAAAAGCCACATTCTCAATTCCGAGATAAGACAAAGTGGGGGTGAGGAGAGGCTGTTGTCTTAATGCAGTTATGAGCACCTCTGCTATCAGTCCAGGTCTGAAGAGCTTCACAATCGGAAGTATGCACAGAGAAAGGATACCCAGCTCCAGTTACATGAGGCTTGGGCCTTATTATCATTTCTTAGAATACTTGAAACAATCCCATGAGGATTTTTACTGAATATTGACTGGGAATTTCTAGAAAAATGGACACCGCCATCATAACTACTGTTAATAAATGCTGTGCTGAATCAGTTGCAAATCTATGAAAGGCAAGTTAAAAAAAAAGTTAAAAGTCATTTTCAACAATATTTTTTTCTGTTAGGAACAGAAAGTCATTGTTCTGAATTTTCTACAGACTGACTCTGACCCTGATATTATAACTGAAATATTGGATTTCTTTACTCCTTTGCCTAAAACTGTTCTAACCAACTATTTTAGTTGACTTCTACTGTCCACCTTGTAGCAATAGCCTGTGAACATTGAGAAAGAAGTACAAGGATTATTATGGTGATTTCTTAAGATTCTGCTGCTGAGAAATTCCTTTTGCTTTGTCCTTCTCTCCCCCAGACTCTCCTTTGGTTTTGCTTTCTTGGTAAGAAGGGTATCCTGTTACTGTAATGTTCTGACTGGCTAAAAAGGAACCGCCAGTCACATAGAATTTGCCATAGTTTAGACAAGAGATTGGTAATTACCCCCACTCTGCTATCTTTCATTTGGGTAATAACAAGAGGAAAGACTGAGGGAGATGATTTTATTTTACTTGGAAGAAAAGTTTGAATGTAGAAAAAACCCCAAACAGTTCCCACAGATAAAACACTCATGGTGAAATATGTCTCCAGTCTCCACAAGAATTGTTTTATCTGCTGCAAGAGAAACATGTAGGACTATGATGCTGTAACTGTAAAACTATGCTGTGTTTGGATTTCATTTCTAAAGATCTAAAGAAAATCCTAAGATGAAAAAAATTAAGAAAGTAATCAAAAAAGACCCTGTACCTCCATCTGAAAACTGGTGCCTTCCTTGGGGAACTCTGTCATATCTTCAAGGAACTGATAAATCCTAGACTCTTCCTTCACATCAGGGAGGATGAGGCTCTCCTTTTTCTTTCCTGATGTCATCAAACCGTGTAAACTACAGAGCAGGGCATATATGAGCAAACTGCCCAATCCCACCCACCTCGAACACAGAAGAGTGTCATCATTACAACATCCGAGGTAAAACACTGGTATTTTAAAAAATAATTTGCAAACGTGAGGCTCCAGGAATGGAAGGGTGGCTTAAAATGAGAAAATAGAGCATACTCTTTTAAAAGATTGAATGAAGAAAAGTCGTTTGATTGTCTTCATATATTAAAATATGATAATATTCATTTTAAAATTTTTATTTGTTTTAATTAGTTATGCATGACAGTAGAATGCATTTATGCACTTTGATATATCATACATAAATAGGATATAATTTCTTACTTTTCTGAATCTACATGTTGCAGAATCATATTGGTCATGCAGTCACATATATATTACATACAGTAATGATGTCTGTTTCATTCTACTATGTTTTCTATCCCCACATCCCCCTACCTTACCCTCTCTTCACTTCCCTCTACTTAATCTAAGGTAACGCTATTCTTCTCTAGTGCCTCCCACATTATTGTGAATTAGTTTCTGCATATTAGAGAAAATATTTGGCATTTTTTTTGGAGATTGGCTTATTTTGCTTAGCATGATACTCTGCAACTTCACCCCTTTACTGGCGAATATCATAATTTTATTTTTCTTTAAAGCTGAGCAATATTACATTGAATATATATACCACATTTTCCTTATCCATTCATCTATTGAAGGACACCTAGTTTGGTTCCGTAGTTTAGCTATTGTGAATTGAACTGCTATAAACATTGACATGGCTGCATTAATGTAGTATGCTGATTTTAAGGCCTTTGGGTATAAATGAAGGAAAGAAAACTTTAGACCAATATCCCTGATGAACATAGATGCAAAAATTCTCCATAAAATTTGGGCAAATCACATACAAAAACATATTAAAAAGATAGTGTACCATGATCAAGTGGGATTCATCCCAGGAGTGCAGGGTTGATTCAACATATGGAAATCAATAAAAGTAATACATCATCTTAATAGACTTAAAAACAAGAATCATATGATCATCTCAATAGATGCAGAAAAAGCATTTGACAAAATACAGCACACCTTCATGTTCAAAAAACTACAAAAACTAGGGATAGTAGGAACATACTTTAACACTGGAAAAGTTATATATGTTAAACCCAAGGCCATCATCATTCTAAATGGAGAAAAATTGAAAGCATTCCCTCTAAAAACTGGAACAAGACAAGGATGTCCTCTTTCAGCACTTCTATTCAACATCATCCTTGAAACTCTAGCCAGAGCAATTAGACAAAAGAAAGAAATTAAACTCATACAAATAGGTAAAGAAGAACTCAAACTATCACTATTTGCTAATGACATGGTTCTATATCTAGAAGATCCAAAAAATTACACCAGAAACTTCTAGAACTAATAAAGGAACTTAGCAAAGTAGCAGAATACAAAATCAACACCCATAAATCAAATACATTCCTATACATCAGCAATGAATCCACAAAAGAGAAATTAAGAAAACTACTCCATTCACAGTAGCCTCAACAAAACAAAACAAAACAAACCTGGGAATCAATCCAACAAAATAGATGAAAGACCTCTACATTGAAAACTACAGAACACTAAAGAAAGAAATTGAAGAAAACCTCAGAAGATGGAAAGATCTCCCATGCTCCTGGAGAGGCAGAATTAATATTGTCAAAATGGCTATACTGCCAAAAGTGTTATACAGATTTAATGCAATTCCTATTAAAATCCCAATGACATTCTTCATAGAAAGAGAAAAAACAATTATGAAATTTATTTGGAAAAATAAGAGACCCAGAATAGCTAAAGCAATCCTTAGCAAGAAAAGTGAAGCAGGAGACATCACAATACCAGATCTTAAACTATACCAGAGAGCTATAGTAACCAAAACAGCATGGTATTGGTACCAAAATAGACTTGTAGACCTATGGTATGAAATAGAGGACACAGAGATAAACCCACATAAATATGGTTATGTCATACTAGACAAGGTTGCCAAAAACATTCACTGGAGAAAAGATAGCCTATTCAACAAAAGGTGCTGGCAAAACTGGAAATTTGTATGAAGCAAATTTAAATTAAACCTCTATCTCTCACCCAGCATAAAAATCAACTCAAAGTGGATCAAAGACTTAGGCACCTAATAGAAGAAAATAGGCCCAATTTTTCACTATGTCAGCCTAGGATCTGACTCCTTAATAAGACTCCTAAAGCGCAAGAAGTAAAATCAAGAACCAATAAATGGGATGGATTGAAATCAAGAAGCTTCTCAGCAAAGGAAACAATGAAGTGAGGAGAGAGCCTACAGATTGGAAGAAAATCTTTACCACATGCACCTCTGATAAAGTATTAATCCCTAGGACATATAAAGAACTCAAAAACCTTGACACCAGAAAAACAAATAACCCAGTCAATAAAGGGGCTAAGAAACTGAACAGACACTTCACAGAAGAAGAAATACAATTGATCAACAAATAAATGTAAAAGTGTTCAAAATCTCTAGCAATTAGAGAAATGCAAATCAAAACTAAGATTTCATCTCACTCCTGTCAGAATGGCAGTCATCAAGAATATAGGCAGCAATAAATGTTGGTGAGGATGTGGGGAAAAAGGTTACACTCATGCATAATTGGTGGGACTGCAAATTGGTGCAACCACTATGGAAAGCAGTATGAGATAACTTGGAATGGAACTGCCATTTGACCCAGCTATCCCACTCCTCAGTTTATACATAATCATTCTTATTAAAATTTATGGAAAGTTGCTTTGTATAGTATGTGAGGGAAAAAAACCCCCACAATTCATGTGTGCTGTTTATATGACCATCACCCGGATGGTCCATCACACTCCCCACCTGTCAAATCCACACATTCTGTGTCCTGTCACTGCATTGTAACAATAGCCAATGTCATGTTTGGTGATGTAGAGTAGAAACAGGTTAATTCTATAATCATCATGTTAAATTGTTCTGGGAATGATACAATGAAGTTAGGGGGAAACTGCGATCAGAGTTCTATATCCTGGTTAGAAAAAGGCAATATTTTCAGATGATATGATGAACTGCCTGGAAAACCCAACCATAACAGTAAAAAAACTCTAAGAAACAAGAGGAAAATTAAATAAACAGGTTACAGAATTGAAATACAGAAAGTGGCAGTGTTTTTAGTACAAATTAGAATGAAATACACCAGACACCGAGCCACATAAGGAAGCTGCATGTGCATCTGTGCACCCGCCATCTGGCTGAAGAGATCCACGCGGTTGAAGTAACAGTGCAGCGCCCTCCTGACCATATTCTTCCTTGGAGGTGGTGCGTGTCTTGAGATTAGTGTTGGCCATTTGCACACAGGTCCTAATGCCTTTCTGAAGTATGCATGCATGCCTGGATACCATCGTCTATGCATGCATGCTTAGATTCCATCTGTGGCTTATCTGGTGCCCATGGAAATGGTGTCACTCTGAAAGGGTTCCTTCTGAGCCTGCTTGTGTTGGCCGGCAGCAGGTTGGTGGAGTTCTGCTGGGAAGGTGTGTGGGCTGCAGCATGCCGCTGCCTGGCTATGGGTTATTGCAGTGCCAGGATGTAGCTCTGCTTATTCCATTGCTTGGGTGTGAACATTCATGTACAAGTCTCCTTTTCACAAATGTGTCTCTCCAGTCCCATGGACCTGCAGTATGTACCAGGACCTGGGTAAAATTCCAAATCTTCTTCACCTTTTCTAGCCAAGCCCAGTTGCTCTCAATTCATTTTCCAACCACAGTGTATATAAACTGATTATTTCTCACCCACCCCCCAAAACATTTGCTTTTATTAATCTTTTTATTTTTTTTACTATATCAGCCAAAAATACATAAAAAATATAAAGGAAATAAAAAATGACATTCTCAATAGCACTGACAAAATTTGGGGGAATAAAATTTACAAACAACATGGCACAGAATTTATGTGAAGGAGACTAAAACTCTTTTCAAAAAAGAATATGAACAATGACTTTAGTAAATAGTGACACGTTTTCCTTAGTTGCAAAGACTCTAAATTGAAGAGCTAAAAATTTTAATCTAATTTATTCTACAATTTCAAAGCCTAAAGTAATTTCCCTCTATGTATTTAAAAAGAGTATATTAATGTATACATAATTTTGTGGGTAAGGATATATATATATATATATATATCCATAATTTATTTCCTTTCATCCGTGAATTATACATAATAGTTGGGTCCATTTTGATGTAATCGTACAGGATGGTCCATTTCAGTGCCCCTTGACCGTATTTCCTCCTCTCCTCCCTCCCCCTATTCCACTTTCTCTACTTTCCTGGTCTTCCTTTTACTCATTTATTCATTTGTTAATTCATGCTCTATATAAATAGTGTCAAGGGTGAAATTCACTGTGGTGTGTTCTCTCATGCTCATGGTGTAATTGTGTCAAATTCATCCTGCATTTCCACCCTTTTCCCAACCCTCCCCCTCCCTCTCAATCTGCTTCTACTCCACTGATCTTCCCTATGTCTTTAGGATATCTGACCCCTCCCATTTTATCCCTTACTTTGCTCTAATTTCAACTCTGGATTCTCTGAGTCTTAGCCATGACTTTTTTTTTAAAAAGAAAAGAAAGGGGTTAAAATAGTGCTAGCAAACATTAATCATTTTATGACACACTTAAGTGGTATAGGGCTGATGCAAGACAAGAAGATTGGACCTCGAAATTGGTGGCTCTAGGAAAAAAAAACCATGGCTAATGCAAACGAAAAAGATGGCATCTCAACTCCCTGGAGGAGAGATATGCCCTGTGGATGTTGTTGGAGATTTTGGCTAACAATTTTAAAATAAACAAATGGAATCCCTACCTGACCATGTACATACATACAGCTCAGGAGAATTAAATATTTTAAAGAAAAAATAAAACTAAAATAACTGGATAAAATTTTTGGTGATTATGTGATCTTGAACACAGACAGAAACCACCAAGAAGAAATCTGACAACATCAAAATGAAAATCTTCAGCTCAATAATAGAATTTAAGCATATAAAGAACAATAAACCAGAAAAAAAATTATGAGGGTTAATAGTCCAAGCATTAAAAAACTTCTGTGGATATGAGGAAAAGGTATACCTCAGTAGGAAAACACAGATCACAAACAGGCGAATTATAAAAGCAGCAGCATAACACCACCAATAGCATTGTAGCAATAATGAGGTACACAGGGACGGCTGGGGGTGGGAAACAAGCAACATAAACTCGTAATGCACTTTTGGAGGGAAATTTGCTTGTTTCAAAAGCCAAATTGTACATTTTTTTTTGACACAGAAGTTCTAGTACTAGAAATTCGTCACCAGGGAAATCGAGATAAGTATAGTGGGCAGGTGCACCCCAGATGTGAGGGCCCACCAGGAGCCAGGTAGGCCTTGGCTTGACTCTCAGGGAAATCACCTGCTAAGCCTGCCTTTTCCTAAGTGTAACAGATAATAATTCATCACACCCTCAGAGTTGTGAGGATAAAAGGGGGAAGCAACACATGTCGAGAGCTTAACAGAATACCTGGTGCATAGAAAGTGCTCTACAAATTTTCGAGACTCCAATTGCCATGACTATTAAGGTCTATTCCTAGTCATTGCAATGAGATACAGAATTATGTTTTTTTGTCATATTGCTGGGAATTACTGGTCATATTCTCTTTCTTTCTAAGATACAGCATTAAATGAAAATGCAACTTATATAGACAGCATTCATGCCGTGAATACATTTCTGCCATATGTCTAGTCCTGCCACCTCTAGGTAGGGAAGCAGAGCCACTGCCATGAGGGGAGAGAAAGGGGTCACCTAATGTGAATCTGCCTAAAAGGCACAAAAAATTTGCAGTAAAAATAAATAAGAAGAAATAAATATATTTTATTACTTTATCTTGAAGAGCAAAACAAAAACTTTTGGAAAATTTTTTATTTTATTCTTTACAACATTTAAAAAACATAATGGTGCTAAGTACTAATGCTTAAATGAATAATGAGCTGTGTTGAATGAGTTTGGGGGCATAGATTTTCTTATGAGAGGTGTATTCCTGCAATTATTAGGCATTCACTATATGCAGGCCCATCACAGGCACCGAGGACACAGCAAAGAGACGACACAAAGGCTTGCTCCTGTGGAGCTTGGTTTTTAGAGGGGAAGACAGACGAAGAATGAGTGTCAAGGAGCAGACCACATGACTGTCCCATGCCTGTCCCTGGGCATGGAAGGGACAGGCTCCCTG
This sequence comes from Ictidomys tridecemlineatus, assembly GCF_052094955.1. Lineage (NCBI taxonomy): Eukaryota > Metazoa > Chordata > Mammalia > Rodentia > Sciuridae > Ictidomys > Ictidomys tridecemlineatus. Next base: position 254,443,403 of record NC_135477.1, on the reverse strand, counting down.
GGGAGGGGAAGTGAGGATGGCCGACAGAGGCGGGAGAGCTCTAGGCAGAGGCAAGATGTGGTGCAGGGACCGTGAACCAGGGCTGTACCTGCACGTTTGAGCAGCAGCAGTGGGGTCCCTGTGGATGGGCCAGGGCTGGAGAGACACGAGGATTGTGCACAGCAGAGTGAGCAACAGGCCAAGGGAGGACGGGCAACTGGACCCCGTGGGAAGCACCTCAGGAAGGAGAGCCATGACTTGGTGTTGAGGGATCAAAGTCAAGGACCAAGGCACTGACAGATTCCGTGTCTCCCAAGAGCCCGCTCCTCCTGGCCACAGCTTCCATGGGTAGGATCAGTTTTACAAGTGGTTATTTCATTAATTGATTTTGCTGATAACTGTTAGTTATCATATTTGCTCTCTTTTAAAATATGTTGATGATAATAGCTCAACAAACAAGGAAAATACATGTAAAAGTCTAGAAGGTGGCATACTACATTAGCTTTAGTTTTTGCTGGGAATTACTGGTCATATTCTCTTTCTGTTTTTGGTGATTTTACCATGAACATGTGTAACTCTTATTTGCCAGAATAAAACCCAAACAAAGCTATTGTCATTAAAAGGAGAAGAAAGTATGAAAACAGTACAGAAGTGCCTAAAAAAGTTAATAGAATTTCCATATCATCTAGTGATACCTCTCCTGGGTCTATGTCCAAAAGAATTAAAAGCAAGGTCTCAAACAAATATTTGTAGTAGTATTTTTCCATAAGAATCAAAAGGTGGAGGCAACCCAAGTGTCCACTGACAGAGAGAAGCATAAATCGAATGTGGGCTATAATGCAGTGGAATATCACTGAGTCTTACAAAGGAAGGCATCTCGACACATACTGCAACATGGATGAGCTTCAAGAACAATTTGTTAAATAAACGAGCCAGTGGCACAATAAAACAGCTTGTGACTCCACTTGTATGAGGTAGGACGAGGAGGAGGCAAATGCATAGAAACACAGTATAGCGGTGGTTTCCAGGGGAGGGGAACAGGGAGTCTTGATTACTAGGTGTGGCGTTTCAGTTTAACAAACTCGGAAAGTTCTGGAGATCTGCCTCTGACAATGTGAATAGACTTAGCTCTAGTGGACAGCACACTGAAAAAGGGGTCGAGATGGTAAATGTTATGTGTATTTTATGACAAACATTTTTAAAAGAAAAGAGACAGATTGGAAGAAAGAAAGAAAGGGGGTGGGAGGACTGATGGCCAGCTGACTGCTGAGATGTAGCTGTGCTTGAAAGCCGAGTGGACACCGGACGGGGAGATTCCTCATGGGTCCTCTGAGAGTCACTTTTAGTTTTGTGGATCTAGTCAATGTGGGATTCTTTCCTCATACTTGAAAATAAGTCAGTAAATGAAAAGGGTTTTTATAACATGATTTGTAGCCTGTATTTTGAGTTGAGACCAAGAGTACTACAAGAGCCCCACATGAATACAAGTTTTAAAATTTTGGCCAGCTTAGAGGGAAAAAATGGATTTTTTTGGATTCATTTTCAGTGTAATTTACTTTTCCAGTCTCTAGTGTACAGTATGATTCATATCAAAGGGGCTCTATTTAAGGCAGTGTGGCTTTTAGGAGGACTCACATAAAAGGAAGCCACGGCATCTAATTCATCATTGAGGAACCCAGACTCTGTAATTACGTGCCAACCGTCTCCAATCATGAGTCAGTTGTAAATCTAAATAGAATGGTGTGCCCACTGCAATTATGTAAGTCCCTCTTATTGAGAAGGTCACAATTACTTTGACAGTCCTTGTCCCTGGCTCTCTGTCAACTTTCAGAAGGTGCTTCTCTTTGAGATGTGCAGCTGTACTTTCAGGATCCACCATCAGGCGGGTCACCTGGGGACCAGGCTCCCTCACTGAGGCCTGCAGATGAGGCTGCCACACCCCCTCCATCATGGGGCTGAGTGGAGACATGACTCAGCCAGTGCTCCTTGATCTCCAGAGGGCAAATGTTCATGTGGCATCTATCTGAATGCAATACTAGCCAGGCACAAGTACCACTGTAGATGGAATTGGCTTTCTTGATTTCTATATCAGATAATTTGCTATCGACATACAACAATGCTACTGATTTTTGTCCATTGATTTTTAAACAAGGTTGACAAACTTTGGTAAATTGCATGGGCGAATTCCAATAAAGACATCCTTTGCCTGAACGTGGTGGAGCAATGGGAAAAAGAATTGTCATATTGGTAAGTCTTCAGAGAATATTCAATTTAGAGATATTAATGTGGAGGGTGGGCAGAGAGGTGGCATCAGGGCAGGAGGGACAGCAGAACCAAAGGCTAGAATCAGAAGCAGGTGAGACAGAAGAGGGGCAAAGATCACTTCAAATATATTATATGAAGAACTATACTGGAGGGTTTAGGTTTAGAGAAACAATGGATATAAAGAACTGAGTTCCCTAATTTCCTTAAAAAAAAAACCAAAAAAAAAACCTACTTCTACAACCTTGGCATTGGGCAGAGACACAGAAAGTTGACAGATAAATCTTGCCGCATCTGTGGGGAGTTCATTTTGACCAAACTTTGGGAAAATATCCTCTTAACTATACAAAAATCATAAATATCTTAGGAGAGAAAATGTTATAAAATGGCAAGTCATGAAATAAATTTTATTGTGGGCTCTTGGGAGACACGGAATCTGTGTTTCAAATCAGATTACTCTCTCCATTTGGCTCTGAGGGTGCAATGGGTGGTGTTTGAGAAGAGGTGCTCTGGCTTTGAGGAGATGCAGAGACTCCCGGGGAGAGATGTCAGGATGCAGGGGAAATAAAGGAGTTGGAAAAAGGCTCTGGAAGGGCCTTTCTCCAGGTGAGCTAGACCTCCCCTAATAAGACCCCTGCACACCTGTCCTGGCACCTGCCTGAGAAGGCCTGAGCACACTGCTCCTTCACTGAGTTTCCCGAGGCCCAAATCCTGCTAACAGTGCCCACATTTCCTCCTTACGCCTTCTGCCATTCAACAGGTATTGATTTCAACCCCAGTGTGCTGAGCCTGCTTTGAATGGGCTTCTCACCTTGGTCACTTTCTTCTGAATGCTTCCTGTCTTACCTCTATTGTTCTTACAGTGTGGACCTGGGAACCCTTATCCTGGTTTGCAGAATGAAGTGTCGTTCAGTTCTAGAATCAAGAATTAAGCCAACGCAGATCTTTGAAACAACGTCAACAACAGAAAATACTTGGACCTCGACGTGAGTGAGTCCTCAGCCACGGTGTGGCCAGGGCACATCCGAGGAGGCCCTTGCTTTCCCTGTTGGAGATGGGGCTTCTGACTCCAGGGGAGCTGCCTCTCACTGTGCCTCATCGCCCTCTTCTCAGATCGCATTCCTCCCTCCTCCTGCAGACCTCTGTGTTCCCCTCCTGGGTTGAACGATCACTCCTTTGAGGAGCTGGAACAAGTTCATCCTCACACTTGTTCATCCTGCGAGCCCAGCCTCCTGCCCCAGCCTGCTGAGCGTGTTTGTTCAACCATGTGGTCATGAGCGGGCTTTGCACCCCTGCATTCCTGGCAGGCTTTGGGATGGGCAGCTGTGAAGACAAACAGGGAGCATGGTCAGGTTTAGCTATTTATCCTGCTTTCATTTTATACAGGAAACTTGGCTTTTTGGTGAATTTAGAGCATAGTTACTACAAGTGGCTTCTGTGCATTCTGCCAGCAATGAGGGCAATGGTTAGAAGACTTGCTAAAAGTATGCAGTGAGCTCTCTGTGAACTTACATAAGGACAATGACTTCCTTTAAAAGATGAATGAATTAAAGCTAATTGATAAATATATTGTGTGCATTTATGGTGAACAGCAGGATGTTTTGATAATTGTGTTCATTGTGGAATAGCTAAATCAACTTCATCAACATGTATTAGTTAACATACTTATACTTTTTTATTTGTGGTGAAGACATCTAAGTTCAGCTCTCTTTTTAATTTTCAAGTATATTATACATTGTTATAACCATTGGCACGGTGCTGTCTTGAACTTATTCCTCCTTTCTCCATGAAAGTCTGTATCCCTGGACGAGCCTGGGATCTCTGCGAACCACCATTTTACTGTTTCTACAAGGTCCACATTTTAGAGACGATGAGTTTTTGAGAAGGCTGTAGGTGCAACACAGACAAAATGTATTTCACAAGTGACTGATTCCGACCATGTTTGTGTACATGTGTGTGTTTATTTAATACAAGTTTAAATTAATTTTTTATCTAAGCGAATTCTAATTCCTTACCCAAATGAGAAATTTTTGTAGGTTTCAGAGAAAGAAAAGCGAACATCTCTGGCATAGTAACTTACAGCTGCACTGTTTCAGCTCCTGGGCCTTCAGCAGGGCGTCAGAACCAGAGCTGACGGGTCAGATGATTGTGCCTCCTCAGGCTGGGAGGCTGGCCCAGCTCAAGGGCAGCAGGCAAAGGCGATACCAGGCAGCAACAGGACCCGGACAGGCCTACCTGAGCTCAGGTTCCGCAGGGGTTTCCCGTGTTTGTTTTGTAACATTTTGGTGAGCATCCAATGATGTGTCGGATGTTATTTTCAACCTGCTATTCAAATTTTAAGGATTGTTATTTAGAAAGGCCAGGAGTGTGTGATTCATACACAGTCCCTGCTCCCTCCCATGTGATGAATGCCTTATCTTCCAAAGAGCATTTTTAAACGACGGCATGTTCAGCTGAGGGAACCCAGAGGAAGGAAATTCAAATAGAAAACAAAGAAGAGCTTGGTAATTAGAAGGACAAGATGACAACGCTTGAGCATAGGAAGGGCTGATGAGACGCCGTGGGATGGACACATGTAGGATGTCAAGAGCTGGAACTCTGGGAAGTGGTTTCCCTGATATCTCACTGGTGGTAAGGACAATGACACTTGGTGTTTCACTTCTTGAGGCTGAAACAGACTCTGCTGCTTCCCTTTCCCTTAGACTTGGTTAAATATCCTCCCCGAAGCTCTCTAATGGAGCTTGGTCTCTCCCTGCGCATCCCTGAAACACCTAACAAACCTTTAACAACCGAAGCTCTTGCAAGCAAAAGAGCCAGGCCAATAGCATAAGTCAGAGGTCAAAGCAAACAAGGTGCTAAGGGCTGAGGCCAGTGTTTGGGAGATGACCCGGGCGATGGCCTGGTACATCTGCAGCCCGCTGGTGTCACCTGTGGAGGTGATTGAGTGGCCATTCTCAGGCCTGCTTCTCTTCAGCTAGTTAGACCCTGAGAATCCACGAGGAAGGCACAGGAAGAGCATCTATCCAGTTTAAACCGTGAAAGGAGTAATTTAAGTGTGCGTCTCCCCTTTCTTGATGTTCAGGGAGGGTGGGAGAAAAGTGGACGAACTGAACAATAAATACACTCACCCAGGAAATCCCTGCATCACAACACATATCATGTTTGGACGGCTTTGCAGGCCCAAGCCATGAGATGGTTCGAGGGTCTCGTTTGTCATCCTGTTGACTTTAATTAGGCTCAAGAGTTTGACAATTTATTGCCATTATCAGTGTTATTTTTTAAAGCCGATATTCTTAACACTTACACTCACCCAAACTCACCCAGCTCGACTATACAAATTTTAAGAGAAGATACAGGCATATATTCTTTGTGATAGTTTCTGGCACCAAGTCAACTGCATGGCCATAACAAGATACAGCACAGCAGGAATGTATAAAAGGTTCTTTATGAGGTGGTACTTTCAGAAATTCATAAAACATTTAAAGATGAGCAAAAGATTTTTAGACTTTGGAAAAAGTGAAAGATCATTCAAAAAGATGCATTTCAGCTCACACTGGTGGATACCAATGAGTGGAACACCAAATCTGGTCATTTGTCCTAATTGTAAAGGGCAATAACTGGTCTTCTAGATATTTTAATGAATATTAAATTGGCATTTGCTTTGATTTCTGGTTTACTCCCCCATTTGTGTGCAAAATGATATTCTAAGAGCAAAGGTCAAGGTCAAAGGTGGGAAAAGCCATCCAGACTTCAAGACCTTTCTCTTTCCCCAGAAATCTAAATCTTAAAGTGGGAGGGGTCCCTAGTGGCAGCCCAGAAGCCACAGAAACTGTGGAGACATGGAAAGGATCGCTTGCTGGTCAGGGAAGGACCTGGCCTTCTCCTTGTGTTCTCAAAGATCATGCGTCCAGAGTAAGCATCACAGGGAAAGGTCAACTTGGGAAGACATTTAGGTGTTTTAGGTACCCTCCAAGATGTCCCCTTCATGTGACTGTGCTAAGGAATGTGTAGCTTCCACATGACTAGTGAGTCTAGTTCACTGCCAGTTCACACAGTTGTCTCCTTGAGTGGGAAAACGCCAGGTGAAAGAGGTAATCAGTGATTGGCTGGTCCGTCTTACCTGTTTTCAAAATCCTCTGGCTTTTCCTTGCCTTTGGATTCTCCTTCCCTGTTTTCTGGAAGCTCCTGTTCTTAGTGCCTACATATGGAGGCTCTTTGGCTACATGGACTTAACAAAGACCACTTAACACCAGCCCTGGTTTCCTAACCAGGGCCATTGAGCACATTAACCTGTTATGAAACATTCTAAGACTGCGGTATGCCATGTCACCAACACTGGCAATTTATACTGACTCAAGATGCTTGTATAACGGCAATTTTAAAAGGCCATCAGTTTGGGACACAAATAATACAATTAGGAGGTAAATCTGGAGCATAAAATTTCTCCAGATGACGTGCAACACAGTTCAGCCTTACCCTGTTCTACTTTTACATGACAGTATGGCCAAGGTACAGAGCAGAAGGACAATTTCCTGGGCCTCTCCTGTCGGAGGTAATCCTGCTATTGCCAAGGATGGCTCGTGGCTGAGAGGAGTGTGGTCTACTTGCACATCCTTCTAGATGCCCCTGGAAGTGGATGCTGGGCATTGGAGTCTTCTGTCTGCTCTGCAGAAGTGCCAAGTGACATCTTCTGTTCTCTTTCTCTGACAGGTGTCTATGCTGCGCTTTAATGGAATAAAGAGGATAAACATATAAAAAAAGTTTTATCATTTATTTCTTTGGGGGCCCCATAAGATGGATGTGTCTGGGCTCTGAGGACAAGAGAAGAAATGGCCAAGGCCTGGGAAGGAAGAACTCTGAGGAGGTGCTATGTCACGGGACCAGCTGCATCTGAAAGATCTTGGTGTGGGCAGCTCGTCAGAGGAAAATAATCTCTATTCTCTGATTGGATGAGGCCTGTGGGAAATTCCTCCTATTAGTCAACAAGGGGATGCAGGAGCTGTTTAGCCCCGTAGCCAGTCACCAACATGGTCAGATTCGAGGCAGCCTTCTAAGCAGGCCTGTAACCTAGCCCTGCAACCACCCTGCTTCTCCTTCCCTGGGGTAATAGTGATTTCCTACCAATCTCTTGACAACAGATTCACCTAGAGAGGATTTTTTAAAAACACTGGATGCACCAAATCAGAGTATCTATGGATGAGGCCTTGGCATTTGATAATTGTAAAAATTGCTCTAGGAAATTCTGATGTTCAGGTAGGGCTGAGAGTCATTGGATTACTCCATTGATCTTCTGTTAAATAGAACTATTTCCTGGCAGGGAGAACACATGACATCACTGTAAGTCTTCAAAATCATTTACGCCAGCAGGGGGTGGGTCTAGGCGTAGGACAGGTGAATTGACCTTACTGAGGAATGGACATAAAGGGATCAGAGGAGAATGCCAGGGACTCTGGGTGTCAGAGAGTCAAGAAAACTAGACTGAGATCAGAGTCAACATCAAACAAGACTGGGAAAATGAATGAGAAACAAAATTATTTCCAATTTTTCAGGGCCAGTCAATTGATGGAACAGGAGAGGGTTGCAGAGAGAGCCACTAACTTTTACTATCTTGATTTCCTAGTTTGGGAGGTTGGATGACTTGATTCATTATGGAAACTCAAAAGGACCTGGGCAAAGAGTACCCTCTGTTGTAGTCAGCTTTATTTTTGCTGCTACAACTAACGGATCCATCCAGCACAATTATAAAGGAGGAAGAGTTTATTTGAGGGCTCGTGGTTTCAGAGGTGTTAGTCCATAGAAGGCGGGCTCCATTCCTCAGGGCTCCAGGTGAGGCTGAGCATCATGGCAAGAGAGGGTGACAGAGAGAAGCAGCTCACATCATTGTGATCAGAAAGCAGAGAGAGACTCTACTCACCAGATACAAAACACATACTCAAAGCCATGCCCCAATTCCCACCTCCTCCAGCCACACCCCAGCACTTCAGTTACCACTCAGTTACTCCCTATCAGGGGATTAATTCACTGACTGGGTTAAGACTCTTACAACCCAATCATTTCTCCTCTGAATCTTCTTGCGCTGTCTCACACGGGAGCTCTTGGGGGACACCTCTCACCCAAACCATAACACCCTCAAACTTTGCTGTGGGCACACCATCCAGGGAAAACCACCCAGGATCTATTTTTTATTATTATTTTCAAGGAAATAAACAATCATCCCTAGTTTACTGTAGCCCAGCAGCAAGAAAAAAATCTAATTTTTAAACCTAAAATAAAGTTTTGATAAAATTCCCTTTTGGAATACATCCTCAATTTGACAGTTCCGTGTAGCTGAATCAACCCTTCTATGAGTAATTCAGTGCAGGTCGGCAATTTATTTCACAAAACGTAACAGTGCTCCATTGTAATGCCAGGTGAAAGTGAGAGTCTCTGTGGATCCAGCTAGTAGTGGCAAAATCACGAGGAGCAATCACACTCAGTATGAAGGAAAAAGCTAAAATCAAAAGAGTTTCTACTCTCCTGAGGAGACATTTTAGAAAGTCAGGGCCCTGCTTTTCAATAATGTGGTTGTCGGCAGATAGATTTTTCTTTCCATTAATATTAACTCATTAGATGTTGACTTGCTTTTTGTGTATTGATTTTTCTCAAATGAATAGGTTAGGCCACTGAAGGCGGTGATTTAAAGACACACTTTAAAATAATGTTACCATCTCTGAAATCAGAATGTATTCAAATGGAGCCTCTTACCCGGGAGCAATAAGGCTGCTCTCCTGACCTTACCAATCTCACCTTTCTTCCAGGGGCAGGATCCGTTTTTGCCCAAAGCTGGGATGTATGTATCCATTTGCAGGCTTCTCTCTGATGGCAGCCTGAATGCACGGCTTGAGTCCCTAGAGAATATCAGCTGTGTCCTCTGCTCCTGACTTTTGTTTTTGCCCCAAGTGCCATTGAGGAGCAGCCCTGGGCTGCAAGACTCTCCAGGTCACAGCAGGCAGAGAGTGACTCTCTCATGAAGTTCTCCTCAAGCCACACAGTTAACCTACTTTTTATATTTATGGAATAATTTTCCACATTCTTAGTTTAAAAGATTAGAACTCTACTAATGTCCAGCATGTGGATAGAACAGGCTTGCCTGGGAAATCTCCCTCTGAAGTAGGAAGTCCTTCCTCAGGATCTGCAGCCATCAACTCCTGCTCGGTCACAGTGGGATCATGCCTCCGTTGGGGCAATCTTTTTACTTGATAGTTGGAAAATTCTTCCCAAAAAAGTAACCATGATGTTCAGACTAAGAGAAGCCCAAGTGTTCCAAGCTTTCAGCCTCTCAGAGGCCATAATCAAATGTCAGAACCCAGGACTCCATGTGACCTGACTACAGAAGTCTAGTCCTTTACCAAGGCATCTACCACATGTGCCTGCTTATGATGCCTTCCACCATTTCCCATGCGCCATCTTGGTGATCCTTTCCACACAGGTAAACCCCTCAGGACACCTCATGTAGGAACTCTGACACAACTCTTCCTTTAATGCCCAAGGCATACACTTATTAAGGTAGTGCTGCTCAAAACACCTTGCTTCAGATCTGAGAATAATATAAGGGAATTAGCATGAGGGGAAGGACACTCATTTCTCACAATCCATAGTGTCCCTAAGCTGTCTCCCTCCTTACCTCCTTGGCCTACGTGTGCTATGGTTCTGCAAGGTTCTGCAGGGCCCAGCTCTGTTGTCTAGAGTCCACTTTATCACCCAGAAACACCCCTCTCTGTGCTTCTCCAACATAACAATCTCTTGAAGACCTGTTTTACCAGGCGCAGACCATTTGTTTTATCTTCCTGGTGGATTCACCTATTTTTGGAGGTATGTTTCCATTGTCTTTTCTTCTCTTTTTCCAGACTCTTGATATGTCCCGTCTCTTGCTATGCTGCTATATTTTTATTGAATGCTGTAAATTCACATACATTTGTACCCATGGGAAGTTACAGAGGCTCTGGATCCTGTTATCTTCCTCCCCAGAGGGTTCTCTTTAGCTCCTGATGTGGAGCTGGGTTAGGAGCAGACCACTGCTATTCAGGTGGGGATTGGAATGAATATAGATGCTTCTCGACTCATGATGGGCCCAGGTCCCAGTAAACCCATGGTAAGTGGGACTGCATTTAACACACCTCGCCTACCAAACATCGTGTCCTAGGAACACACCGCAGAGCATCAGCTGTGGCCCCTCACCATCGTGTGCCGCCCTGCCCAGAATCCCAAGAGTACATATCACTGCCCTGTGAAAACATCAAAATTCAAAATAATGCAGTTTCCACTAGATGCATGGCACTTCTGCACTATTGTAAAGTGGGAAAAATTGTAAGTCAAACAATTGTGAGTTGGGGACTTTTTGTACAGCCTCATTTCCACTCTCCACAAGGTCTGCTCTGCTTCAACTTACCCTTACCATCCTGCAGTGGCATCCTGCAGGGGTCCCAAGTGAAAACTAATATTTCCCTGGATCCTCCTCTTCATTCAGTTTCAATATTCATTTCCTTAATACCATAAAGATTCCAGTAGCTCTGCTTTAGATTTTTGGCTCTTTCTTCCTCCATCCCTCCCTCCCTCCCTCCCTCTTTCTTTCTTTCTTTCTTTCTTTCTTTCTTTCTTTCTTTCTTTCTTTCTTTCTTTCTTTCTTTCTTTCTTTCTTTCTTTCTCCTTCCTTCCTTCCTCCCTCCCTCCCTCCCTCCCTCCCTCCCTCCCTCCCTCTTTCTTTCTTTCTTTCTTTCTTTCTTTCTTTCTTTCTTTCTTTCTTTCTTTCTTTCTTTCTTTCTTTTCTCCTAACTTCCCCTGTATATCCTCTCATGTTGAGAGAGTACTTTGGGAGAAGACCTTTACTCCACAGTCTTGGTATTTTGGGTCCTGCCTATGTTGGGAGGCCTGTATGTCTAACCTCTTTCTCATTCCTCATAGAAGCATATCAATCTCTGGATTTAGGGCCCACTCTAAATACAGGAGAATCTCATTCTGAGAGTTAATTTAATTCCATCCACAAGGACCCTGTTTCCAAATAATATCACATCTGTAGTTACTGGGTGTTACAAGTTGGATCTGTGTCTTTTGAGGTGGACATTATGCAATCCATTAAACACATATAGAAGATTAGGAAATGAAAGAACAATTACATCAACAAATATTTCTATTTGGTGCTGAATTGGAGGAACAAGGTTTGTGCCTAAGAATCACATCCTCCTTGGACTATCCACAGAAGCTTAAAGGTTTCTGATAGGAACTACATGGAGTGGTATTTTATTTCTAACTGAGATTAGCTTAACTAAGAGAGCCTGGTCTCAGGTCAACTGGAAGGGATCTCCAGAATAACTCCTGGACTGAGGGGCTCCTCACAGTTCAGGATGTGGCCCACGGGCCTGCTACATCCAACAGCTACTTTCTCCAAGGAGTCAAGGCACTGGCAAGTCCCAGGTTATGTTGGATGGCAAAACCCAACCTCCCACCCCAGATGACATGAAGATGTACTGCTGTGGATTAGATTGTGTCCCCTCCCCCAAGTTCATATGTTGCAGTCCTAACTCTCAGTACGGAGATGTGACCTTGTTTGGAGACAGAGTCTTTACAGGGGTAACCCAGTTAAAATGAGGTGTTCCGCAAGGGCTCCATTCCAATGTCACTGGCTTCATTGCAGAAACAGGAAATTTGGAGACAGACATGCACAGAAGGCAGATGCCACATGAACATGAAGCACATTTCAGGAAGGTGCTTCTACAAGCCAAGTAACACCAAAGGTCACTAGCAAAGCCCCAGAAGCAGAGGAGAGCCTTGGAAAGATTCTCTTCTGTGGCTTCAACAGGAGACAAACCTGCTAGTGTTTCCGACTTCTGGTCTCTGGAGCTTTGCAACCATAAATTTTTGTTTTGATGCCACAGATTTTGTGTGTCACAGGAAAGGGATACGTGTGCATTTCTCCTTTTCTAATTCAGAGACTTTCCACTTTGATCTTGTTTGATTTTCAGAAATGGGACTGTATAGGCAGGGAGGTGTTTCCCTCCTCTGTATGTCGTCTAATCATTCGGGTTTATTTTTCTGATAGGGCAACATGTTATCATGTTATTGTTGACACTCTGCCAAGAGCTTGTCATGACGTTTTTTTGCCAGCTGTCACCTGAGCCGTGGGGTTCCACAGCAATGGAGGAAGTCGGAGAGTATCTACCCAGGTAAATTCAGACCGCATTCGTCCTTCTGGAGGTTAACAAATTGCACCAGATTTTAAATGAGGGAATTTATTTTTATTTTTTTTTGCACACAGCTTATGCCATAAATTAAATTTCTGAAAATTTGCCAGGCTACTTCTTATTGCCAATACCAGGTTGGCAAGTAGAGAGGTCAGTAATTAAAATAATCAAAATCCTGCTATGTTAGTTATTTTTTGAAAGTCAGATGTAGGCAAGACTTGCAGTGGTTTGCAGTTGCTTGTAGAATAAAGTGTAAAGCAAAGGCACAGCCACTTTTCCCTGAAAGCTACAGTCACAAAGCAGCTGATGAGGAGATCCATAAGAGGAAGAGGGTATGAAAGTGGCACCCTCCCTCTGACAGGTTAAAACATCAGTCCTAAAGTAGAGGAGTGCACATCTCCATCACCTTTCATACAGGGCAAAGGCAGTGGAGGCCATCTGAGGTGTCTGCTGTGGTTTGAATGCATCCCCCGAGTTTCTTGTTGGGAAGCATAGCCCCCAAGTTTATATGCTAATGGCATTTGGAGTAGGGGTCTTTGAGCAGTGACTGAGTCAGGAGGGCAGCCCTCCTGAATGGGTGGACTATTCACGGCTCAATGGGTCACTGAGTGACTCTGTTATGAAAGCAAGTTCTCTGCAGCATGCTTGCTCTCTGATTTGCCTTAGGTGCCCTCTGCCACATCATGGTGCAGCAGGAGGCCCTCCAGAGGCCAAGCAGACTCTGGCACCCTTCTCTTGGACTTCTGAGCTGCTAGATCCATAAGCTAAACAAAATTCTATTTTTTATAAATTACCCAGCCTCAGATACTTTGCCATAGCAACAGAAATAGACTGAGAACAGCTCATCTATGTACAGAGCTGCATCATGTTAAGGTTTGTGCATCTTTTTATAAATCTGTCTGGACCAGGGGCAGCAATGACCAGCAAAGTCTCCTGAAATTGAGAATCCAGAAGTCTGGGAAACAGGAACGATTTCTAGTGCTGGTACCACTCTTCTTTCTCACTTCTCATCTGTCCTTGTTTTGTCTCACTTCTTTATTTAGTGAGAGGAAACAGTGAAACGAAGGAATAATAATAGTCTTCCTCCACTTTCACAACTTAATGCTTCATATATAAATAAGAAAATGAATGTAAGAAATAAAAACCTAATGATGAACTGCCCAGAGACAGAGGGGGCACCTCTCTTGGGAATTTCTTAGTGCAAAGGTGCTGTGAAAACCACTCTGCAGCATGCTTGCTCTGTCTTGCCTTAGATGCCTTCTGCCACATCATGGTGCAGCAGTAGGCTGTATGGTGATGCCCTGTTCAAAGGGAAATTCCTTGCTAGCCAGGGACTTTTATTAGTTCATAATCTGGGCTTCAAACATCTGCTGCCTGGAGGTAGAAGATTATGGGCACAAGCTGGTAAATTCTAACTGGGCTGGTTTTACCCTCAGCTTTGGTTTTGTTTATCTTGAAGATCTTTCTCACAATAAGTCCTTCTGATGTTGAAACCTACATAATGAATGTGCCCAGTTGGCTAGTGCCCAGCTTCCTCCACCAGCGGCAAGCTGAAACTCCAAGCCCCAGATTTTTCTCTATTTTTGTGTCTGTTTGTCCTTTCCTAATGCCTCATGACCAGGTCATGTAGTCCTGAATAAACTGTTGTGCAGCCCACGACCATAAATAAAGTAAAAATAACATATAATAGCTAAAATAAAATTACAAAATAACAATAAACTGGACCTTTCTTCCCTAGTCACTTGGGTTAAAGCAGACTTTCCACAGAGTTGTGACCCCTCCCCAAGCTTCTATGGTATGAAGCACTGATGATCCTTGAGAGAGACTGCTTGATGGGAGAACTGGCAATGAGTGCCAGCTGGACAGGCCTCTTGTCCACCTCTGCTGCTCCCTGCAGCAAGGCCTAGCAGCAGAGTGGGGGGGCAAGCACGGTGGGTGGCAGCCTTTCATTTCAGCAGGATCCTCCTCTCTACACACCAGGACAAGAGCAGGCCGGGCAAGGTCGTCATTTGACAGTGGAATACCTATATTTCATCCTCTGAGCAGAAATTAGATGTTTCAAGCTCCTCATTACATTAACACAGAAACACATCACTGTGCATGTTAGGAAAGGAGTTCGTTCATGTTAAGAAAGAGTTCGTTCAAGTCCCAACCACTACTAATCATCTGCTAATGTGCACATTTTCCCTGTGGTAACTGGTCAAGTTTTGAATCAGCAGTTGTTTCCACGGCTTAGTATTTTTAAGGAAAGCTACACAACGCCCATTTCCCTCGGGGTCACTCAGTCTTGGTGGAATTCTGATTCCAGGACACAACTCTGAAATAAAGGGGCTAGATATTGGAAGGTGCTTATGGGGACTCCAGAGTTCCTACTTCCAAAAGCCTATGAGCAATCGCCAAAAAACCATGTTAGATCTACCGTGCCATGCAGAGCGATGAGAATCAAGCCTGTTGAGGAGAGCTGAGGGGATGGTGGTGTATACAGGGGTGCCTCCAGGTGACTGGGCTGTCCTCTATAGGGCAGAATGGGGCAGGACCCCTGCTTCTGTGTCACAGGCTCAACCACAGAGACAACTGCACAGCCTGGGGCTGTCCCTCTGCTCCTCTTCCCACCCCATCTAGGTAAAGATGGCTTATCTTCATCTGGCATAACTTGGGTCTTGTCATGTTCCCATAATGCCTGATTATGTTGGTCCTGGGGCTAACGGTTCGGTCAGTGCTGACACCCTAGCCAGGACAAGCGTGGACTCTCACCTCCTCAGTTTCCTCTGGTGCTCTTTGTAGCACACTTCACCCTGAGCTCTCAGTGCCTCAACAATACTAACGTCGACTCTCAGGTCAAGTTGACGGGGAGAGCTCTGCCCCGTGGGCCGATCAGCAGTAGGCATCCTGCATCTCTGTCACCTGCACATGTGGCCTCCCTGGCAGCTGCAGTGGGGAGGACCTGGCTGGAGGGCCTCCATCCAGCTTTTAAAGTTGTCCACCAGAAGTGAAATTTCTGCCCCTAGCATTGACCAGATTCTGAATTCCACTTGAATACCCAGAGAGTCACGAAGGCCTACTGCAGGTCCCCGTTCATGTTTTGTGCTGGTTTATCTTCATCTTGTTTTGTAGGTCAGTTGATCTGTTTTACATTTTCCCTGATAGCCCGAGCTGCCTTCTCGTCTCTCCTTCCTCTGCCCAGGCTCTCCTCTGTCTCTCCAGACTGTGCTCCGTGCTTTATTGCTGCCCGTTCATGAAGGCTATTCCCCTTTTGGAGAGTACAATGGTGAAGCCATAAAGTGTGACCAAGCTCAACAGCGGAGTCCAGACAAGGGGTCTCACTTTAAACTTGTAATGGGATGACTGCTGCTCACATTGGAAAGTGGAGACCCACATGGAGAGCTTGCTGAAACACGGGTTCTGACCCAGGACGTTTGAGGTGGGGTTGCATATTTCCTTTCTAAACATGTTCCCAGATGAGGTTGATGCTGCCATGGACAGTGTTTGGGAAGCAGGTTGTTTCTGTTTTCCTAGACTTATTCTTGTTTGGAAGCTGACATTTTCTGCAGCCTAACACAGCGGGGGAGACATGGTAGGGAAAGGAAATTAAATTATATTTTGGTTCGAAATGTGGGAAAAGAGCTATTTGTTGCTTGTTCTGGGAGGCGAAGGGTAAGCTTTTGTAGGCAATTCTAAGGCATGCCTGGGTTGCTGGAAGCAGTTTTTCTCCCGTTCCTCCTGGGCTGCCAGCAACAGCGGCTGTTCTACCCCAGGGCTTCCTTTGTAAATGGGAACGTTTCCCTGGTGCAGATGGGAACACTTTACTCAGCCTGCACTTAAGGGAGCCTTCTAGGTCATATGAAGAGTTTTTTTTTAGGATTTGCTTCTGAGTTTGATGGAAGGGTTTACTAGCAATGCCTTGCTCAAATCTAAAAGAAAACAAGGTAAGTGAACAAAACTTCATTTTTCACAATACCTTGTGTGAGGCACCTCAATGTCACATTCTTCTTATTTCAGGTGGGCTACGTAATGAGATGCATCTGGGAGGAACTGACGATGTCACGTGTGTAGCCCATCCTCACTCATTTCAGCTGTGCCAGCTGTTTGGGATGATTTGCTGTAACTCCTTTCCCTACCAGCCAATATTTAAAAATAACTGAGACTCCCTTCCTGTTGTTCCACATCGGATACTTCTTAACCCCATCTTATGATGACAAGGTGCAAAATGGTTCTAGTCCAGGATTTTTTTTTTTTTTGAGAGTTAAAATAGGGTCGGGCTCAAAAATGTGCTCATTGGTGGGCTTTTGGGGCTTTGGGGAAGTTGAAAGGAGGATTCGTGCTTAGCACTTCTAGAGCTTCCCCTGAAAGTTTTTCCTGAAATGCCCCAAGCTGACTGCTGCATCTGTGAGCGAGAGAGTCCCCAGGTTAGGTGCGACTCCAGGTGGAAAGCCTTCTCCATTGACTGCTGTGTCGAGTTATTTCGGATTCTTATCTAAATTTTCAAAATCTCTTTTGAGTGTGAACAAATATTTTTGCTCTTTTGAATTCAAAAGTTGATGAAGTAACTATTATATTTTTTGAAAACATCCTTAATCGGACAGCTTCTTTTTAATGATAACCATTCTAAAACATCTGAAAGCACTTTCAAACCTTTCTCCAAACACTTATTTTTTTTTTTTACACAACTAATCCATAACTATGGCCTATTGCTTTTTAATTTTTCCTTTTACTTTTTATTTAATGTTATTATACACTGTTTCCATATTTCAAGGTAGTCATCTTAAACACATTTTAAAATTGAGGATAAATATTGCACAGTGGGCACAGTGTCCATTATTAGCCTGAACACCTGCTCTCCATCTTCCATCCTGGTTCATCTCTTTTTTCCCCCTTAGTGTTGATATTTCTTCACCCAACAATTTGATACATTGTTTCCTCCTGTTGAAATATGCTCTTGGACTGTTTTCTCTGGGTTGACCTGAGAGGCCCTGGTATTATTGGTCCCTTTTCCATGTGCTGAGATCACCCTTTACGAAGTGCAGAACCAGATTAACATGACATTGTGGTGGCAAGGTTTAGCATTCCACCTTTCTGCTGTATGACATCTATGTGATATATAAGAGCTTTTTGTTCCACTTTTATCTCTATACCTCTTTTTCTTTATCCCAAATATGGAAAACCCTCTGTGTGAAAGACGTCCTCATTATGGTAGCTTGTTACTCTCTGATGACAGTGTGGAGTCAAGTGCATGAGTGGCCAGGAGGGGACTTCTGGGGGTGGAGTTGAGGAGAAGAGCTCTCACTCTTGGTGTGCAGCGGTGATGTTCTCAGGCTCCCTGTGGGACCAGAAAATCTCATTGCTCACTAGGTGTCACCGGCAGTAAGTTTTCTCTTTGGGAAATGTGATCACTGAATGCAACTCTAGGTTGGCACCAGATGACCCACAATGGCAGTCACATCTGTTTATGAGTGTGCAACCAGTCTCAGGTGCCCACTCTGGCCCAAGACCAACACTGAGAGGTTGGCGATGCTTACACAGGGGACGACTCTCTATTTGGAACATATTACCATTTTCATGACGTATTTCCCCTTGGGTCTTTTCTGTTTGTCCACATTTAGATTAATTCAACAGACACACATCGAGTCTCTGCTATGTATTAGGTACTGAAGAGATGATAAAAATAAAGGTAGTTAATGTTTGTGCTCTTTTGAGAGCTTAAGGATACTGTCGCATGCATACATCAATCTCCTGAATAGATAGGGCTCTGTTCTCAGGTAAATGATGGTGATATTATAAAAATGCCTTGTTTAACTGAATCTGGGGGTTTGAGCAAAACAGAACAGTGTTGGGAGGTAGAGGTGTTAAACTTCCAATGAGAGCAGGAGTTTAAATGAAGACAATTCTTCAAAATGGCAAAGTAGATTAAGTTAATGTCTCACATTAATGAAGGGATTCCAAATGAGTGGCCATGCATTTTTTAGTAAATCATGAAAAATATTCTATTCAGAAAAATGAAGATTTGAAATGATTGACAGCTTACCTTGCCTGTCTTTGTTCTCTGGTGATTTATTTCTTTATGGAGAGAACAGTGGCAGTGACAACATTCAGAAACGACGGGTGCTCAGGGTCAAATGGGTTCGCTTTGGGGCTGCCAGGAAAGCTTTTGTTTGGAGATGCTGCCATGGCCTGCAGCAGAGCAGATCTGTAATTTTAGCTCTGGAAATAGTATTCAGTTCAAGGTAAGTTAAAAAAAAAAGCATCTGTCTCTTCTGAATACATGTTGTTTTTGACAAACTCTTCCTCTTGATGTGCTAAGGATGCCTGGAGCTACATAAGGAGCTTTGATATTAACTCTTAAATTAAACCACTCAGGAAAAATAACAAGAGCAGCATAGAAAGGACATTTGTTGAGTATGAGTTTTCTTATGATGATTATGGAGCCACGTTTCAGTTTTCTCGTGTGCACAGGGTTCTGGTTTCAGGCTGCTGGACAGAACCCAGTGGAAGCGGATGTTTCATGGGGGACTTGGGAATTGCTTGGCAGTCTTGTAGTCCAAGAGAAATCTTCATTACAATAGACTCTTTCAATTTGCAGAAGACTCCTCAAATTCGGAGAGGGTTAGTCTGTTGAGTTTAAAAAGGAGGAACAAAATCAATTTCTGCATGGAAGGGATAACTCTCATTTCTACAATATAAAGGAAAATGCCATTTTCACATTTAAAATTGACCTATACCATCCAGAATGGGAAGTAATTGTTTTGTAGCCAATAATTAAGGCAATTGACCATAAGCTTTGGCTCTGCTAAGTTGTCCCTCCTGTCACATTTGTGTGCAGTGATAGGTCAGGCAGGGACAGTATCAGGTTCCTCACCAGCTACATTTGTTTATGCCAATCACACAGGTGCAGGGGCACTTGGTGTCTTTGAAGGCTGTAGCTCCTGCTTTCATAGAAGCAAACAGAATACAGGTGCTGACCTATGGGTAGGGGTTGGTCCTCTCTGGCCTGAAGCCTCAGGTGGCCTCTTGGTTCTCCTCAATCCATTCATTACCATTCAAAATCATAACTTCTCTGGATGTCATTACATGAGCAATATTGGGAAACATCATGGTGGAGGACAGATTCTTGGAGAAGATGCTAGCTAAACTGAGGCTTCAAGTTCAAGAAAGAGAATCCTAGGCAGAGGGTACAGCATATAAAAACAGAGGCAAGCAGTACCATGACACCTCAGGGCAATAGCTGGCATTTGGTTCAGTTGGGAAGAAGGAGAATTAGGGGGAAGGGAGGTTTGATTGGTGAAGGGTGCAGAGACGTGTACAGACAGCTCTTTAGCTCCCCAATCCCAACTCTGAGCAGGGCCATTGAAGGATCCTAAGGAAAGTGGTTCTTTTGTCTGGGATAGTTGCAGAGAGACTGGAGGACAGGAGAAGACAGCAGGTAAACTGAGTGGGCAGCTTGGACAGTTTGCAAGGATCCAGGAGAGTACTCATGACGGTCTCAGCAAAGACAAAAACAACCATTAGATAAAACTGTCCTTTGCAAATTACAGTGATCTGAAAATACTGATTTTAAAATATACCTGAGCAGGTTACCTATGCAAATTGAAGGTAAGATCTGTTACTATCTGCTAGGGCAATTGAAAAAAAAAAAAGAAATCATTACATGAGAGTCTAGGTGAAATTTAAAGAATTTTTATGTATTTTTTTCAATAGAGTAGGTTTTGCTTGCTAGAGGAGAATGCTTCTCCAGAGCCACATAGAAATGCTTAGCATATTCATTACCAGAAGTGGTTGGAACAGTCAAACAAGAAGGTCCGAGAAAGAAAGAGGCATCCTCTGGTTGTTTCTGGTCTTTGGGGATTTTGTTTGTTCTCACAGTGTGACAGTTCATCTTACATCTGGGGATTTGCATACAATCAACCAGGCTGTATCCTATTTTCTCTGTATCTTTGGTGACTGATGATTCCAGTGTGGCATATTGAAGTTCATGCATCCCCACTGAGACCCTGACACTGCTGATATATGGAGGCGTTACATTTGGACTCTTCTGGAACTTTTATATTTTGGAAGTCAGGGTTTCTGCTTCTGTGCCACATGGTAGTGGAGTTTATTGAGCCTTGATGGCTGTCTCAAATACATGACAGTTGATTCTCCTGATTGGCTAGCATTGGAGTTTTCTTAAGTGCAATTCATTGTGGTGCCAAACCACAGCGGCATCCATAGGAGGAGGAGTTTGGGCTTGAGTCTTGCAGGAGGTGGGGCATGTTCTCCTCTGAAAGTCCTTAAGAATAACATGGAGTCAATTCCTTACCTCCAAGAGGCTCACAGGGGGTTATACTTGAATAAATGAGCTGTTGGTATTTTCCAGCCTTGTTGCTCTATGTTTATGAGCCTTTTATTCAGCCTAACAGAGCATCTGTCTTAGTCTTTTTGCTTGCAGCAGCCCGGCTGGCTGGGCAAAATAGCCGGGGGGTGACGAGCAACTTGTGTAGATTGATCCAGCAGGAGTGGGAGCCCTTTATTGTAGAACAGGAAGGGTCTATATACATTCCACACAGCTTATCTAATTAACATAAACTAGATACAGCAGTCAACCAATAAGGAATCTCCACACTTAATGGCTCGCTGGCGTTACTTCACAAACCACTCCCTCTGGCATTTTGCCTGACTTGTTTACAGACTCTAACATTTGCTGTTACTATAAAGAAGTGAGGTTTATTTAGCTCACAGTTCTAGAGGTTCAAGAGCACGGTGCTGGCATCTGCTTGGCTCCTGGGCAGGTCTCCAGGCAGATATGCTTCACTATGCCATGGGACCATGTGTGTGGGGTACAGATGGAAGCAGGCCCAGGGGAGGCCAACGTAACTTTATAACAACCCATTCTCATGCAGTCCCAAGAGACTTGCATAAAGCCCTTTGCTAGGAGCCACAGCAAAAATATTATAATACATGGCACTTTTGTTTTAGGTGACTGCCAGCTAGCCATTGAGATGATATGATTATTTTAAGATTTACATTCATATGGAAATTGGACTCCTGCTGTTCACCTCGGCCTGTTACGGGACTCATGTTATGGTAACAGGCCTCATGTTATGGGACTCCCGGAGAGTTCCCATTGGTTGGGGAAGGATAGTAGGAGGGTATTTCCGGGGGAGGTGCGGGCCCCGGGTTCCGGTAGACGCACACACATGTGTGGACCGGCTAGCTAGCGGGACGCAAACGGACCACTGGAGGCCTTTTTAAAAAATAAAACTTTGTTTCTGCTCGAACGGCTTGTGTTTCTGTGCCCAGCCGGGTTGCGGCATTGCAAGCCGGCGCGCGTGAGCAGCGGCAGCACGAGCACCGAGGTGCCCAGCAGGAAGGTGGCAAGGCTGAGGCGTGCCTCAGATCCTGGCGGAACCCGTGCCGCGCAGCCGCGCAGCCTGCGGCAGCCTTTCCAAGAGTGGTGCCCCCAACCTCATGACCTTCTGCCAGACCCCACCTAGCCTAAAAGGTCCCACCACATCTCAACATGCCTCACAGAGGACATGATTCTTTGGGGTCTCATTTCACATAATATAAAGCATCCAGTAGAACAAGGTTTCAGAGAAGGAGCTTTTGACATCGTCGTGTTGGGATAGTGTTTGAAGCTCTTCGAGAGGTCAAGTCTCAATGACAAGGGCCAAGGGTGAAACGTCCACGCACGTTACTTTGAGGTGCTGCTAAGGCTCTGTGTAGTTGTTAGTCTTTCAGTCGCTGGAAGGCAGGTTACTCATTACGATTAACTAATTAGGGGGTGGAAATGGAGACTTGTCATCTTCATTATTCTCTTGGCACATATTGTTCCTAATTTTTGGCTGTTTTGCATCGTGATAAAGGGCACTTCAGTCATGGCTTTCTAAAGAGGGTGCGTCTTGGAGGCAGATTAAATCAAGATTCGGTTTCTTTGTCCCCACAAAGATAACGTGTCACCTGTGAGTGAGGATCGTGACCAGTGATGGGGCGTATAATCATCTCTAGATCAAGAGGTAAAACTCAAGCAGAAATAAATGAAAGCTGAAAGCTCTTGGGAGAGGTGGATACTAATTCTGCCTGGGAGATCAGGGGTTCCTGAAGGAGCAACTCTTGATGTGGGCTCTGAGCTCAGAGTGGTTGAGAGATGGGGTCTGGGAGGGAGAGCAGGATGGGGGAATCATAGGGACAAGCCCTGCAATATGAAGTTGCTCTGTGTGTATTCCTTCCACACATGTTCAAGGATGTCATTCAAAGTCTGGACCCAGGAGAAATCAAGTGGGCAAGTTCCTCCTTGCCTGGAGGTTCTGAGAAGCTAGGTATGCCATGGACTGGGTATTGGACAGGTGGGTCAGGGCACAGGGCCCCGTGGTAAAATGCCACTGCATGATGGTAGAGGAATTCAGGCTCTGCTCTCTGGTCTGTGGCAGTAGGGACTCTAACTGGCTCTGTAGACCCATCTTTTGAGATCCTATGAATTTGTATGGACCTCAGCCTCAAATACCCAAGTTGTGTCTAGGAGGAAACACCTGGAAGGTCCTGTCCTGCCCCACACAGCAATCCTCCTGAGTCTTCACCTGGTCCTTCTTTGTTGCTGTGGCTTGGGCTCTCCATGGCCATGCCATGGCCCAGCAAGTCCTGGGAAAAGCTGCACTCTGGTCCCTCCTAATTCTTGTCCCAATGGGATATGGTGGTAGCAGGAGAGAAACCCCAAACACCCTGAAAGTCTTTATCATCAGATGTTAGACTAGGGCTGGTTTCCCTGCACAGGGGGCTCTGAACCTCTGATGTGGAAACTGCTAATTTCTGAACCTGTGTGACCTCGACACCATTCCAGAGCAGCTGAAGGGGCCCCACAGCAGCACCTGGGCCAACCTGAGAGCTTTCTCCAGGGTTACCTGCTTAGGTCAGAAGGGCGGGAGCAGATGCCCAGGGTGGCCCTCAGTTGAGGATGGATGGGAGTGAAGGATACATACCTCTGCTTCTTCCTCCTTTACTCCATCCATTCCTGCTCTGTCTCCTTGGACCTGCACCTTGGTCTTTTCAACTCAAAGACAGTGCTGGGCCTGAATCTTTCTCCAGGCACAAGCTGGTTCAATTGCAGGAGATCCCGAACTTGTTTTTCTTGTCTACTGATCACTGTCTTCTTTTCCTCCATTGCCTATTGTCCACTGTTTCTTTCTTTGTTCCTTTTTTTTTTTGGTCAAAAATTTTGTTGAAAAATATTAATTAACTTTTTCATTTGCTGGATTATATTGTCCCTAATGGTGGGATGCTTTGTGGCATGTTCATATATGTACATAACAGTTTGGTCAAGTTCATTCCCAATACCTCCCCTTTTCCCTCCTCCCTCCCCCAGCTGTCCCTACACTTTCCTGGTCTCTCTTCTCATTTCATTGCTTCCTTTATGTGATTGAGTGTCCTAATTATTTAAGAATAAATGCATTCCCCGTTACTCCATAGAGGTCAGACGTGGAAGTCTGGGGTGGATGCAATTCAGTGGAGAAAGTGTGATCTTCCCGGGGAGCAGGGCTGGACACTCAACGTCTGTGTGGGAAGAGCTGAGCTTTCATCTCTGCTTTCCATCACGCCTAAACATAAAACAGAAACGAGTTGAATTAGATCCCAACCCTGAATATGATGACTAAATGATACATTGAGAAGATACAGGAGAAACTCTTCACAGCTCTGGGGTAGGCAAAGATTTCTTAGGACCAACAAAACAAACAAACAAAAACTCCATTAATTAACTATAAAATTTTAAAGAGCAATACTTCAATGAATTTTTTAAAAATTGCTCTTCAAAAGATAGTATTAAAAAATGGAGAGACAAAATCACAAACTTGGAAAGTATGTTTACAGTGCACATATGTATCAAAGGACTTGCATCCGGAAATTATAAAGCACTCTGATGACTTAATAAGGAGAAAACACACAATCCAGTAAAATATGGGTATCTCATTTGATCAGTATCTTGAAAGAAAAGAAAACATCGAAAGAGCCAGTAAGTACATGAATACATGTTCATTATTCATGAGAGAAAACCCAATTAAAACCACTAGTCACCAAATAAAAAGGCTAAAATTTAAAGAACTGACAATACCAAATGTCAGTGAGGATATGAAGGGTTACAACTCTCAGATCTTTCTTTGGGTGGATATACCAGCAACCCCTTTTGTAAACAGTTCAGTAGTCTCTTAAAAAGTTATGACTTTAGTAAGGCCTTAAGCAACTTAGTGAGACACTGTCTCAAAATAAAAAAGGCTGGGGATGAGGCTTTGTGGTTAAGCAGCTCTGAGTTCAATCTCTGGTTAAAAAAAAAAAGTTACATGTATATTATATGTATATTATAAGACCTGATGGTCTACTGCCATAAATTATTTACCATGTATTTATCTAGAAGAACAATAAATATGTGCTCATTCCACCACCACCAAAAACAAAATTAAAAACAAAATTCTAGTATACAACATCCAAAAATGTGTATTCACGGGAGCTCCAAACTGGAATCCACCTAAATGTCCATCAACAAGGGAATGGGTGAAAAACAGAGTCACATCCATACAACGGAACTGCACTCACCAATAAAGGTAATACTAATACATGTATCAGCAGAGATGCACTCACAACCACAGGATGAGTGAAAGGCACGAGGAACAAGAGCACACGCTGAGTTTATTTCTATGAAATTCTAGAACATGCGAAGCTAATCAGTAGTGTCAAAAGCACAAAAGTGGTTGCCTAGGGTCATGCATTGGCAGAGATGGACAGCAAAGGGGAGCCCTTGGGTGGGAGAGAGTGTGTCTCAACTGGAGCAGGCACAAGGCCATCCATTGGTCGAAGGTGCTGAATATACAGATGGACACGTTTTGGCATGTATAACTTATAACTCCATAAAGTTAATCTTAAAATAAAAATTGTGGTGGCCATCTTTTTAGTAACTTCAAACATTTTCACTGATTAAGGATAATTTATTTCTTGAGTGTTTACTATGAGTTGGATGCCAGGTGTATCCCATTTCACTATCTACCTAGAATGTTAGCCCTACTGACATCACCATTTCATAGATGGAGAAACTGTGGCTTCCAGAATAAAGCCATGGGAGGAACTGACTTGATATCACTGGAGCAGCGGTTGGAGACTGGATTGAAACACAGCCTTTTGGATTCCAAAGTCTTTGCTCTTGTCCACTCTATGAAGAAGTCTTGTTGGTCATAGAGGCTGCACTTCTGTTCCTCAATAAAATAAAAGTCACCTACTTAGCTTTGGTGTGAGGGCCTGGACCCTTATGCAGGGATCTGGGGCAGTGGACAGTGTACTCGCACAACCCAGTCTTCTCACTGCTGGTCCTTCCTCCAAGCAGTGATACTGGAGTTGGGGGGTGGGACAGTGTGGACACGCAGCACTTGACAAATTACTCATCCCTCTTGCTGCCTGAGCCAGGTGCAGGAGAGCCTGTAGGGCCCCAGGTGTGGAGGTTCAAGTGCTCTCGTGCACCTGATTCATCTCCTTCTTCTTAGTGGCATCATTGTTCATCTGTGGTCAAAGATGCCCTGGACCATCCCTCAAAATGAGGCAGAAGGGGCTGCTGTCCCTGCGGAAACCTCTGTCTTGTCTTGTAGGTCTGGCTGACCCCACAGCCCACCCAGGAAGGGCACGAGCAGTATGCAGTTCTCATCAGGGAAGAGATGGAGCAGCACTTGGAGATCTCTAGCCCTCACCTGCCCCAACTCTCATCTGGTTCTACCTGTCCCCCAAGACAGGTGGACAGAGAAGAGCCATGTTCTAGATCTTAAAGACTGAGACCTACCCACTTCTACCCATACCCCACGAGGAGTCAAGGGGCACTCTGAATTGAAATTAGTTTGGATGTAGAATCTCCTTTATAGCTCTTGAACCCTGGAGCTTATGGGAGGTCATGCATTTTAATAGCTTAGTAGTCACGTGTGCTGGATTTACAGATTTGGTAGGCCATAGAGGGACTTTCTACAGTCTGAAAGAGAAAATGGGGTAGGAGGGTGCTGGCCCCTTGGGTAGATTACAGCATGGACTCTAATGTAGCCATTTAATAGCGATTGGTCCACAAGGGGATACCAAGGAGGTCTAGAGGAGGCTCAAGGGCTGAAAAGAGAAGGTTGAAATTTCCCCAGCAAACCCAACCCTTGAGAGAGGGAAAAGGAGACCAGTAACTTCTGGTTGCAGAGGGATTGTGTATTTTCTCAAACCTGTAAGCTCTTCTAGTGGCTAACTAAATGACACACATACTCAGCTTCCCCAAGAATGCAGAAGCAAGAGCATTTGAGACAATATTCAAATGTCTTGTGAACTCTTTCCTGTATCCATCCTGACTTCAGTTCTGAGCAAAAGGCCCCTCAGGTTCCCTGAGACAGAACTGGCTCTGCAGGAATGTCAACTGGCTCAAACCACCACTCAAAGAAGCACCCGCATTGGGAAATCCCCAACTATCCACCTCTGCACCCCATCTCCCAGGCTTCCAATTTGATTCACAAGCAGCGATGGAAGAAGGAGGAGAATGAAGAACAATTAGGAGAAAGATGGGTACTTAGGTGGAGACTGGAAGGATGGAATGAAAGAGGAGGGAGATCTTTCCAGGACTGAGGGACACTGAAGAGGAGGGGGCTGCTGGCTCAAGACTGTGGTTGCCTGGCCACTGAGACCATCATGCGATTCCTTCACGGGTCCTCTTCCCGCTGCGTTCCCTGCTTAAAATTCAGTTTCACACAGCCATCTTCCTCCCTCCCTCCCTTCTTTCCTTCCCCTCCTCCTCCCCTCTAGCCCTTTCCTGTAAAGCACAGGAAAAAGAGACGAGCAGAGTTCAGAGTCTATTTACCAGGCCACTTCAGGTGACTCACTGTTTCAGTATCAGCCATCCTGATCCATTTAGCTTTTCTCTCCTTTTTAATTAAGTTACAGCAGTCTCCTCTCTCACTGTTGATTTTCCATTTTTTAATTGTGCAAGACCTTCGCATAAGCAACCTCAGAACATGCTCTTCTCACATTTAAGGCGGCAGTAATTAGGTCAGATTTGCTGAGCCTGTGGGAATCCCACAACCAAAGTGATCTTCATGGTGGTTTAATGCCTGAACTCCTCTGTCTTATGTGTGAGGTCACTAAGTGGATAAAGGGAATGGCTTTGACATCCTGGTGCCTATTGAAGTTTGGAGAATGGCTTCAGGGTGGAAGGTTTATGCGTTTTTCTTTACTAGTTGAGAAACTGTGAACCCCTGAACCCATGTCAGAGCCCACGATGCATCTGGGGGCTTTCATCCCTCTGTACGTAAGGTACCTGGAGATATTTTATTCAATTTAGAGAAAGTAAAGATTTGATGGATGGCAAAGTCTTGTAAATCAGGAAGCAGGAACCAAGTGGAAGTGCTCCGTGGTCTGTAACAGGAGAGGCATTTTATCTTTAAAGGAAAGCTTTGTTATCTTCCAAGTAGAGACCTGCTGGTATTTTGGGTTCATTGTAGAAGACTTTACAGGACATTTATTTATAACTTTATGGAGTCTTATCAAACACCCACTTCATAGAATAGAGACTATTTTTACTGGTGTTACCCCTAAATATGATTTCTCATAGGTGGTCTGAGGGAAATGGAGAAAGAGCCCAAATAAATTGTCCAAAGCATGGAATCATCATTGTCTCAGACAATTTCTCCTGTCTTAGGAAGCCAAGAAACACCACCTGGCCTTTCCCTAGGGAATCACTGAGTCTAGTCTCCAAATCCCACAAACTTCACTTTCCATTCAATAATAATAAAATTCTTTGCCAGTTGGTTCCTTTGATCTGTCTGAGTCTTTTCCAACTACCAGATGATTTCTGAGCAGAGACCACCTCATTATTCTTGTAAAACCAGTCCGTTATCTCAGTTACCTTCTCCCTGATAACCACCCAGCACACTTTGACACCACCTCATTTATTGACCAGGCATGGTACCAGGATCTCAAGACTGCAAGATGCCCAGGATGACCTTAAGCTGCTGTTCTCTTTTAGGAAGCTGCAAAGCAAACACAGGTATGACTGCCAGACAGAGAGATGAGGGCGTGAGAGAGGCTTGCCATCGGGGCAGGGAGGGGCTCCACATGTGATCACAGACTCGGAGAACCCTGCCTGAGGGTGACGACATTTAGTCTAAGCCTGAGGGACGGGTAGGAGTTAAATGGTGGCAGTGTGTATTCCAGGTAGAGAGAAGACCCACCGCGAAGACTTTGTGGGTAACCAATTATTTGGGATGGTTAGGTCAGATTTGCTGAGCCTGTGGGAATCCCACAACCAACGTGATCTTCATGGTGGTTTAATGTCTGAACTCCTCTGCCTTCTGTGTGAGGTCACTAAGTGGATAAAGGGAATGGCTTTGACATCCTGGTGCCTACTGAAGTTTGGAGAATGGCTGAGTGGCTTGTCCCTGGAGGGACAAGTGTAGGTGGACAGTTGGAGCTACCATTGGGGCAGTGACTGATTGTGAAGGTTATTAAATTCAAACTCTACCCCAACAGTTCTTGGAAAGGAATTGAAGGTGTCTAGCAGCATAACTGGATGTCTGTTGAAGAAGGATGAATCTCCCGTAGATGATAGAGTGGAGGGACTTATTCCATGAAGAGGGAAGCCATTGAGGTTGCTGCCGCCGTATTCCAGGTGAGAGGAAATAGGGGCTGGATGGATGCAGAGAAGTGGGAAGAGGAGGAACGTGTAGAACAGAAATACCAGGACTGTCAGGTTGGGAACTGATACAGGCAGGGAAGGGAGAAGGGAGAATTGAGGCTGTCCCGACTGCTGCCTGGGCTGGGGGGTAGAAGGAGGGGCTTGCAGGGGGCTGGAGGGAGGTGGGCCCCGCCTGCACATGCTGGGGGTGGGGTGAAGCTGACAGAGCTGTCTCTCATTCAGTTCTCGACTTCAGACACAGGTCTAGTGGGTACCTAGTCAACTGCCCACGGTGGGAATGACTGACTGCTGAGGAAGTGCACGGAGCAGGAAGACTGGCATTCAGGGAGGGAATGGAGCAAGGAGAATCCAGCAGCCCAGGAGAGGAGGCGGCAGGGGGAGGGAGGGAGGACTGAGGGTCCCAGATGCGCCTCCTGGTTCTGACGTTGAGTCTCTGCTGTGCTGTGGGCTCCATTTCCTTCTCTCCTTGAGTTGCTCCTTCCGCTGTGCACCTCCCCAAATCTGGTTAACATTCTGGGTAAGGATGGACCCTGTCTCTGAACACCGTCCACTACTGTGTCTTGTGGTTCCTTTTCCTGAAGAAAGTTTATTTCTTCTTAGTTTTGGGAAATTGTTAAAATTCCCTCCCTTGGGAACAAAACAGCTTACAAAATTCTGATCACCAACAAATATTTTTTAAAGAATGGCTCACAGTTTAGAGAAAATTTGAACAAATAAAAGTACTTGGGGAGAGTTAGATATTTGCCTGTGTAGGTTGAACTTTTCTTGATCAATAGGATGCTTGTTCTAAACAAGTTTATGGAGTATTAACTCACACGGATGTGGTTTTATTCTTCAGCATTTTTTTTAAAAAAATCAAATGGTCCCAAACCGGATTTTCTGGGTGTTATATGCTCTTTTAATTTTATTTTTTGTTTATTTTTGATCATATCAGAGAGCTCCGACTACATCATATTGTGACTTCCCTGGGAATGGGCACCCTTCATTACTTCTGTGTGCTAACCTAATCTTCTCTAGGGGGAGTGATCAATGAACATATAGTGTGTGATAAACAGATTGCTTCCAGCCTTTCAGCCAAATCATCAATCGGCACTCCAAAGATTCCCATTCTTTTTTCTTCTTGTTGTTTCATTTCCAGACCCTGCAGAAATAAAATGACAAAATCATATTCTAAGATATATTAGTTTACGTGGCTATTCCAAGAGACTCTTTCTCTAAAAAGGAACCTATGCAAATTTTACTAATTGCTATAAAATTTTATCTCATATTGGATATATTAAAAGACTGTACAATCTTGACCTTAAACATTGAGATCCACTGTTTGTTATCAACAGAGGACTGATTTGGGGGACTGTCTCATTTTAAAGATAGTTCCATCAGTTTTAGAAATTTTCTCTTTAAACGTATTTAACTCAACGAGGGTGGGTTAAATAAAATTTGAAATAGATATAGGAACGTAATTAGTACTATGATTCACTGTCCTTTAATATCCCTTAAGTAGCTCATGAAGATAAGCACACTTGAGAGACAGAGGTCTAAAGCCCCGTGGGACAGGGTCTGTATGAGGGTCCTCTGCTGCTGTGAAGATCCCCACTGACCTACTGTCTTGTGCTGCCGGTCAGCAGGGCTGTGTTGCTGGGCAGGCCCTGGGGAGAACCGCTTCATTCCCTTTCCTAGCTTCTAGAGGCCAGTTATAGTCCATGGCTCATGTCCCCTTCCAGCCAACGATCACGCTCCCAGCTCCAATTTCATTGTCACTTCTCCTTCTCTGACCCTCTTGCCTCCCTCTCTTTAGGACTCTTGGGATCTTGTTTGGCCTCTGGATAATCCAGGATAGCCTTCCTGTCCCAAGGTCCTTAACTCACTGACATCTGCAGGGTCCCTTTGCCATGTATGGTCACACCTATTCACAGGTCCTGGGGATCTGAATGTGGACATTTTTAAGGGGCCATTATTCAACGCATAGTTGTGTCTTTAAGACAAACAGTACCCAGCTGGAAGAAGATGCCCTGAGCTCTGTGATCCATGGTCAGAAGGGTCCGACTCTGTTCTTAGTCTCTGCTTTCCCAAGCAGTTTTTCACATTTCTGCATCTCTCATCTTTCCCACCTTCCCATTTTCATGTCTTGTTCTTAGTCATTTTAAAAGGACCAAAGCAGGAATAATGATTATATGCCTTTCATATATCAAGGGGATATACAGCCTGTGCATGATAACATGAGCTCTTGATTCTGCATGAGTTATGAGGCAAGATGGGGAGGATACAAGGGATCATGGCAACCTGAAAAATGTTCATCGTACATTCAGCAGCGGGAGCAAGTAGCTCAGCTCCCTGTCTCTGTCGTGGTCCCAGAGCAAATGCATTTTATTGATTTTTATGTTTGAAAGTCTCATCCACTCAGGTAGCATATTTAATATTTCAGGTACAATTGAAATAAGCTGAAACTCCTCCACTTTAGAGAAAAAGTTGTGGCAAATTGTGTAACTACCTGCAAGTTTATTTATACATCTATTGACTTCTCAGTTATCTTTTGTTTCTCTTGCCTTTTAGCAAGCAATGTAAGTGTTCTTGTTCAAGTTAAGAATGATCCCTTTTAAGATCCTACCAAGGCTTGGTGCTGCAGAGATTTCTTTCCAGGGATTATTTGAAGATGTAAGAGATTCTATCAGAAGGAAGAAGATGATTGATAATAAATGGTTAAAAAATCATTTAAATCCAAATTGAGAGACGCTTGTTTCCACTACCAATAAGTGTCATGAGCAAGTAAATGTCATTCATCTGTTATTCCAAAGATTGTCCACACACACTTTGTGAAGGTTCCCCCACCTCCCTGTTCCTATTCTTTCTGCCTCTTTGGTCACCTCTAATTCCCACACTGCTGGGTCCCAGTGCTGGTATGCCGCTCCCGAACTCTTCAGAACAGTCTGCCACCACCAGATTAGCCTCACGTGGGCTAATCCTCCTTACCCCTCCATTCCTTTCCAGTATCTTCCACGAAACTTCCAAGAGGATCTTTTCACAAGAGCAGTATCTCCAGCTTCCTGACAGTTATCCCAGATCTAATCATCTGGTTCTTGCAAAGTTACCTTATTCTGTTTTCCTCTCCGGGATGGCTGGAAAAGCAACACTCTAACTACAGTTTCCCAAATGAATTCCTTAAAACACAAGTTTCCTAGCATGCTAATAGTTACCATGTGAAAAGTATGTTCAGTTGTCCACTAAACCCCGAGAGCCCGTAATGCGCATTGGCATGTGTGAAAACAGAGTCCTAAGTAACCTGTCCCATGCTGTTTGACACTGTATTTTCCATCATGTCGTCTACAGGCCTGGAGGATCTGGACATCACTTCAAAAGGGGATCACCTCGGAGATGAGCTGTCTTCCTCAATGACAAGCAGTAATGCTTTGGGGACAGTGAACAACAAGAGAAGCAGAGAAGCTTCAGCTGATGTAGAGTTAGAAGGAGTAGAAAATTCAGACTCAACCCAAAAAGGAAATGATTAATTCACTTACAGAAAATGAATTGAAAACCTTGAGAACAGATCTGCTTCGGGTGGAGCTGGGTCCTTCAACAAGACTTAGGAAAGCCAACTTAAACCAAGAGAAACCAACAAATCTCATTGACTCGCTGATTGAAAAAGCCCCAGGTAAGCAATGGCCATGATGTTCTGACATAGCCATCAGGGCGTGGTGTCCCTTTGTCTCCTGGCTCTGACTTCGGCCTCCTTGGT
This sequence comes from Ictidomys tridecemlineatus, assembly GCF_052094955.1. Lineage (NCBI taxonomy): Eukaryota > Metazoa > Chordata > Mammalia > Rodentia > Sciuridae > Ictidomys > Ictidomys tridecemlineatus. The sequence continues at coordinate 254,410,561 of NC_135477.1, read as the reverse complement.
CTCATTCCCAGGACGGTGTGGTGGTCCTTGTCAGCTCCTGACTCACATCTTCCTACTTCTAAGGAAAAGTTGGGAAGGTCTCCTTGAATTTCTTTAGTTCTGATTCGGTAACACAATCCTCCTTGGGCCAACCACAGTGACCAGGGAGATACCATCCTCTGACTGGTCATGTCTGAGTCCTGGGACCAAAGGAAAATCAACCCCTCTCAATGGACATGGGCAGAGAAAAGTTGTGGCATCATTATTAGCAGCAGAGTGAATAGGTGTTTGGTGGCCAGAGTACATCACTGTCCACGGCAGCTGGGAGGGAAGCATCTGCCAGCACATCTTGGTCTCAGGATTTAAAGCAGTTCAATTTCACAAATGAGTACAAAGTCATTGCTAAAATTTCTCCATGAGGACTGGCAAGTTAGTGCTGCAGATAGTCAGGATGCCTGCAGTTGTCACAGAAAAAGCTGGAGAAAGATGTCCCCAGGACGTGGAACGAAGGTTCCCCTCTGAAAATGTGGTCATCCAGAATGTGCCTCGCGGAGTGTGAGTCAGTTCCGAGTTCCTTGCTGGGGTGATTTGCTTAAGGGTCACGTAAGGGTGACTCAGTGTCAACCTCTCCATCTCTTATGTCACGCCTGGTAAGGAATTTCTGAACCAATTGAGAGCTGGCAGAAGTGACTCAAGGGATGGTCATTTTAAACTTATGCCCTGGGATCTGTGAGAAATACTCTTGTCCAGGCAAAAGGTGAATGGTCTAGGATCACATTGCTATCAGGGGAGATCTGCCAACTAATTGACTCTGCCTCAGTGAATCTGAGGACTGTGTGAAAATCCCGTTCTTGGTGCAGGAGGAGCCTAGGAAGTAAAGACAAAGGGCTGGGGCTTTTCAGGGTCAAGGGAGGACGGCCTGTCCAGCTAAGTCAGCTTGGGCTACTATATGGCACATTAGCATAGAGACAGTGTCTTATAAACCATAGAAATGCACGTCCCACAGTTGTGGAGACTGCAAGTCCGAGATCGGGGTGCTAGACTGGTCAGGCTCTGAACAGAGGGTCCTTCCAGGTTACAAACTACAGACTCCGCACCGTCAACTCACTTGGTAAAAGGAGCCAGGAGTCTCTCTAGGGCCTCTCCCATTCATGAGGCTCTGTGCCCAGGGCTCAATCACTTCCTAATACCATTACCCCGACAGGTGAAGTTCTGAGGACATAAACATTCAGACCACAGCACCAGTTTACACCCGTGTGGCTCTCTTTTTCCCCAAACCTGCCACTCCTTGGCCTCCCAAAACTTCAGACTTTGTCTCTTCTCAACTCAGGTCCCTCCTTGCCTGCAGGCATCCTGAGACCCCAACAGTATTGATATCTCAGGGCTCATCTTGGTGTCTTCTTCCACTTGGGGACCACAATCCTATGTAGACCTTTGTCCAAGGATGCAGGCATTTTGTCTAGTCTTCAAGGTGCTTAAGGTGGGAGGGTAAACCCAGCTCCTGCTAGTCTAAGGGGTTCTTGGTCTTTGCAGTGAATTCATTGGGTCTGGGTGTGAGATCCAAGGAATATCTGGAATGAATAAATGGAGCAGGGGACCGGGTGCCTTTCTCTCAGCTTCTCCTAGTTGTCTGATGAACAACAGAGAGTAAATGTGATTTCCTCGGGCACCACAGGGCAGCAGCAGTTACTGGGGTTCCTGGTTGGGAAGTTCAGAAGCTGGGTTTTGGCACATGTGCCTGGAACCTTCTCTCCTGTCTGTTTCTGCAGTCCTCCCCACACTCCTATGATACCTCCTTTTCCTCCATGAACCACCAGAGTCGGCCACTCACTTGAAAGACCCATTGTTTTAGGGCTGTTATTTGACTGAGTAGTAAATAATCACCAAAAGAGTGACCAAAAAATAGGATATTGCTTTATCCAATCAAGAAAGGCTAATTTTAAGTAGCTGCTTCCGGTTAGACCAGAGTCCTCTCTTCCACGCCATCTCTGTATGCCACAAACTGATGCCAAAGACCAAAAGAAAATGAAAACATTAATTGTTTTTATATCTTCCTATTGTCAACTGTAATGATTTTTCCATTTGAAGTAAAAATCTCCTTGTTAGTGATTATTACTAAATGTTTTAATAACCTGTGCCAACACTTTACAAATCATATTTTTGGAACAAGTTTCTAGGCTTCATCAATATTTCCAGTGATGGGCATTTGTAATCAAGGTATAGGGCGTGTGAAGGTGACAAATGGCACTCTCTCAGGCAAACAGCGTCTGTTTAATTAATTGTATATTTTTCCATTCTTTTACATTCATAAGCTGAACATGTACTACACAGGCTTATAATTTATTCCTTTGAAAAATGAGCACATCTAGCACCGTACAGAAAGCAGAGCCGTTTTTATGAATAAATGTTCATCTTCTTGAAGCAATGTGCTTGAAGTGGACATCGTGTTGGGCTCCATGGTGGGTCACCTGAGCTGGCTGGTAGAGAAGAAGCTCCTGGCGTCAACCAGGCCAGGCGTGAACTCAGGAGACAGGAAAGGCTATCCGAATCAAATCCACGGATTCCTTGTCTTTTTGAACAGGAACTAATGTATCCCTGGCCTGTAAGAAGTTTCTGGTGGGTGTTGCTTAGAAGCGTGTATTCGAATTTCGGAATGGCACACTTCTCTCATCCTCAAAAATTACTTGGTGAGATTTTTATGGACACTGAAACCTTTGAAATAGGGTGAGAGAGAGTGAAAAAAAAAAAAAACTACAAGCGAATAAATGGACAGGTTGAGAACATGATAGGGGAGACATTGACCTAGCTGCTGTTTATGCCCGCAAGAGATTCTGAGTGTTTTTAAAATAGATCTAAATTCAAAACCATTATAGCAAGAAGCGAATGCTTCATTGAACTTATTGCTGGGTGAGAAGGAAAAAAGTAGATATCAAAGAATAAGTTTTCTGGAAAGGACCTTGGAAGTCCTTCTAGTTCGACACTCTTATTATGCTAACAGGGGAAATTGAGGCCCAGACCAGAAAGTGACCTGTCCAAGGTGCCTTATTAGGTAGTGAGAGAATTCTTTGGACTGAGTGTTTGTCACCCCTTCCCCTCCCCCCTTGAAACCCTAACCCCAGTGTGACGGTGCTGGGAGGCAGAACCTTCAGGAGGTGATTAGGTCATGAGGGTGGCCCCACCCTGAGTGGAGTTAGTGTCTGGTTTGGGGTAATTTCCTATTGCTATACCAAAATACTGAGATGGGTGATTTCTAAAGTGTTTGGCTCCTGGTTCTGGAAGCTGGGAAGTCCTGGAGAATGGAGCTGGACTCTGCTTAATCAGAGCAATTGGGCTTCATCTCGGGGACATAAGAACAGTTCAACATATGAAACCAATAGATGTCATTCACCACATAAACAGGATTAAGGACAAGAACCACATGATCATCCAATAAAAGTAGAAAAAGACTTCAACAAAATCCAGCATCGATTAATGTTGAAAATGCCAGAGGAACTAGTTATATAAGGAACTTAGCTCAATGTTATAAAGGCTGTATATGAAAAACCCAAAGCCAACATTGTGTTGAACAGAGAACGATTGAGAACATTTCTTCTAAAATCAGGAACAAGCCAAGGATGTCTGCAATCACCTCTTCTATGCAACATTGTTCCTGAAACTCTAGCCAGAGTATCAGGTATAAAAAAGGAAATCCAAGAAATAAATGGGAGAAAAAGTGAAATGATGTGTTTTCTGATGATCTGATCCTACAACTAGAAAACTCAAAAACCCCAACCAGAAGACTTCTAGAGCTCACAAACAAATTCAAAAAAGCAGCAGGATACAAGATCAACATTCCTAAATCAATAGCTTTCCTATATGCCAATAATGAATTTTCTGAGAAAGAAATAGGGATAACTATCCCATTCATGATAACCTTAAAAATAAAATACTAACAGAGGAGGTGAAACACCTCTGCAGTGAAAACTGCAAAGCCCTGAAGAGAGAAATTGAAGAAGACCTTGGAAGATGGAAAGTCCTCCATAATCTTGACAGGCAGAAACAACGTTGTCAAAATGATCACACTAACAAAATCACTCACAGATTACATACAATCCGTCAAACACCAAAGAGATTTTTTCATAGAACTAGAAAAATAACAGTTCTAAAATTTATTTATAAATGTAAATAAAAAGAATAAAAGCAAAGTAACCAAAGCAATAATAAGCAAGAAAAGCAATGCCGGAGGCACCACAATACCTGATCTCAAATTATACCACAGTGATACAGTAAAAACAGCCTGGTATTGGCGTTCAAATTGACATGAAGACCAACAAAATAGAAGACACAGAGACATCTGATAATCAACGAAAGTGCCAAAAACATTTGTTGGAGAAAAAACAGACTCTTAACAAATGGTGCTGGGAAAACTGGATATTCATATGTAGAAAATGAAACAAGATCCCTCTCACCCTGAACAAAAGTCAACTCAAATTGGATCAAGGCCTGTAGGAAGGAGGCCAGAAACTTTGCAACTGTTAGAAGAAAACAGGGGCTCAATGCTACAATATATTGACACCAAGTTCCTTAACAAGACCCCTGAATCTCAAGGAAACAAAAACCAAAAAAAAAAAAAACCAAGAATCAATAAGTCAGACAGCATCAAATTTTAAAACTTCTGCACAGCAAAGGAAACAATTAGGAATATGAAGAGAGAGTCTGTAGAATGACAAAATCTTTGCCAGCTACTCTGCTGATAGGGAATTAATAACCAGAATATATAAAGAAATAAAAAACTTGATTACCAAAAACAAATAATCCAATCAACAAATGGGCAAAAGAAAAAACAAATGGCCAACAAATATATTAAAAATTAATGTTCAACATCCTTAGCAATCAGAGAAATGCAGATTAAAAGTATATTGAGATTTCATCTCACTCTAGTTAGAATGGCACTCATCAAGAATACAAATAATAAATTCTGGCAAGGATGTGGGGAAAATGGCACAGTCCTGCATTGTTGGTAGAACTATATGTTGGTACAAACACTTTGTAAAACAGTATGAAGGTTCCTCAAAAGACTAGAAATGGGTCACCATATGACCTAGATATCCTACTCCTTGATATTTATCCAAAAGAACTAAAATCGGCATACTCGAGTGATGTAGGCACATCCACATCTACAGAAGTACAGGTCATAGAACCGGCCCAGGTGCCCACGAACTGATGAATGGATAAGGAAAATGTGGTCCATATTCACCATGGAGCTTTACTCAGCCACAAAGAAGAATGAAATTATGGAGTTTGCTGGTAAATGGATGGAACTGAAGAACATAAGGCTAAGTAAAATAAGCCAGATTCAGAAAGTCAAAGGTTGAATGCTCTCTCTTTTATGCAGAAGCTGGAGAAAAGTGAGGGGGAAAAGGGGAGGATATAGGTGGATCTCATAAAAATAAAAGGGAGATCAGTGGAGTAGAGGAGGGGGATAAAGAGGGAGAGGGAGAGACAGGAAAAGGAAAGAACCGCAGAAAGAACTTGACCCTATTATGCTGTACCCATATGTGAATATACCACAGTGAACCTCACCTTATGTATATACACAAAGTGCCCATTAAAAAAAACAATAAATACATAGAAGCAAGATCAGTAGAGTAGAGTATGGGGAGGACTAAGGGAAGGAAGTGGGGAGGGAAAGAGCAAGTAGTTGAAATTGCACAAATTATATTCCATGCATGCATAATTATGTCAGAATGAATCTCACTGTTATGTGTAACTATAATTCACTATTAAAAACAATACAAGAAAAAAGATGATATAGCCTGAATAGGTGTCGGTGTCCAAACACCTTGGAGAAAGAAACTTTGAAGGCTAGAGATGCAAGTTCAAAACAAGAGAGAACTTTCTTGCTATCTATTGCATGGATTGGGCTCACTTAGACTGGTATGCATCCCTGGAACGCTATGAAGAGGTGTGTGAACGTTGCTCAAGAATGATGTCTGTTTGATCTGACTTGGACTAGGTGGCTCCCAGCTCCATTCTAACTCAAGGGTTAAAAGTGCTAACTACAGCATTACCTCCCATGCCCACCACTTACTCATCGACCTCAGGCAGGTTATTTAACCTTTGCTGAATCTTTCTTTCCTGACTTGAGGATCAGGAAGATCAGATACATTTCTCAGGAATTGTCTTAAAAATCAGCTTTAAAATGCACAACAAGGTCCTTAGTATAGTACTTGGGTACATGATGGTTTTTCAAAGGAAGGCTTGTGTCTCTGCAGCTTTCCATTCTCCCATCTTTAACAACTCTTTCAGGCATGAGCGTGTGACCCCATAACAACTAATGAGATACCCTGAGACTTTTGCTGAGTCTTCTTGCTTAATGGGTTTGAGGCTGACAGGACAAACTTCCTGGAGATCTTATTACATCTGAACTCAGAGATGAAAACCGGGACAGCGGGAGAGGGAGATGAGAGCGAGGGAGAAACAAGCCAGAGAAGACTCTGGCCCCTGAATCCAGCAGAGCCTGCAGCTTAATGACTTCCAGACTTTTCATTTACAAGTGACTGTTAATTTCATTCTGTTCCTGCTGTCTGGGCCATGGTTTCAGGCACGTGCAACCAAAGAATTGTGACAGATGTGGACCTTCGAGAGACATCCCCATATCCATACAGTTGAAATATCATCGCTTCTTGTGAAGCCCCAACCTGGCAACTACTTTCCCTCCTTCCCTGTGTGGAGCCACTGAAAGTTCTGCCTTTCCGAGTCCTCTACCTCTTCTCAGAGCCCTCAGGGTGGCTGGCCTCGGTGTTTTAAGGATGTGTCGACCTCAAAAGTCTTGTTGATATTTTTGGCAGCTCTCAGTTTAGAGATGGTACCTTTACAACAAAAACTGCATCTTTTAGAAGTGCTTTTTAGGTGCCAAAAGCCAAATTGATAGCGACATTTAAAATTTCTTCAACTGAATTTGGCATGTGGCCTGAGCAGGTAGTGCCAAGTCTGGGTCTCATGGTCAATCAAAGTCGCATTGGAAACAGAAATGCTGAGACATGCTCAGTCACAACATAGATCCACAGATAATCTTCTTTCTTCTTCTTTTTTTTTTTTTTTTTGGGTATGTGTTTCATTTGTTTTCTGACTCAGCTAATTTCCCCTGTTTTCTGACTCCGCTAACTCTGTCAAAACCTGCTGTAGATGGGGCAAGGGCTGAAGTCAAAAGGCAGAAGCTGTGGTGCCATCTGAGAAGCAGGCTGTCGCAGTCCCCACTCTGATTGTCTCAGAGGCCACCTTGTCTGAAGGACCTCCAGAGACTCTGCTGATGAGCTCCCAGGAAGCACGTGGGGCTTTCAATGGACAGGAACCTGGATGTTGGCGGCCCAGGTGCTGGAGGAAGAGCTCCGAGACCCGACAGGAGTCTGTGGATATCAGTGATTTAACGCCGGTATTCTTCCCAGGGGAGGCTCTTCCTCTATCAGTGTTACGTAGACCCCGCTCCCAAACTGTATTTGGGAGTTTAGGTTAATGAGTTTCCACTGTGAAAGGTGTCAGAATCAAAACAAAGTCACTCGTGTCCAAACCCAATAAATCAATCAACAAATGAAGCAGAGAGGTTAAGAAGGGGACCTCATGGGCGGGCGCATGCCTGATGACAAGAACTGTCAGCAAACTAGTTTAGTACAACTATGGCAAAGACTCTGACAGAAACACAACCCTGCATGAAGACCGACACAGACAGACCAAGAACCTCCTTCTGTGAGGACATCGGCCAGCAGCCGACGTCTAAACGTGGTCTGTCGACAGCTCCTTGATGATAATGCTTTCAGTCAAGGATGTGTGCTTCAAACTAACTTAGATAACTTTTCAGCAGTGAGAGATGAAGAACAAGATCAGGGGTGGTGCTAACGAGTTACAATCCTATCTAAATAAAGTGGATTCATTTCCCAGGGCTGCCATAACACATTCCTACAAACTTGGTGCCTTAAAACAACAGAAATATATTCCTCCTCAGTTCTGGATGCCAGAAGTCAGAAGTGGAGGCACAGGCTGCTTGGGTTCCTTCTGCAGCATCTCTCCCTGGCCCTTCCCTGGTCACTGCTTGTTTCTGGCAGTCCCTGGTGTTCCTTGGCTCAGGCTGCATGTCCCCGCCCTGTCTCCATCTCCACAGGGCCTCCTCCCCTGAAAGAACATGTCGACGAGTTTAGGACCCACTTTCATCCAGTATGGCCTCATCTCTTACCTTGATTCCTTCTGCAGACGCCTGTTTCCAAATAAGTTTTCTGAACTTCTCCTGGACATTTAATTTTGAGGGTAAAACTATTCAACTCAGTACAAAGAGTGAAAGCACCTCATTATCAATTAAAAAAAAAATCACTTCTCGATTGTACTTACCATATGGCCATATGGCTGAGATTTTGCTTCCCAAATGGGACTGGAGAGAACCTTCACAGGTTTGTGAGGTCCCAGGGGAAGCCTGATCCTTGAGGAGCTTTGAGACCCACCCAAAGGCTTTGTTCAAAGATGGAGCTGAACAGGAAGAGGGCAAGCACTGTCCAGGAGGCAGCCCTGGCTGGGCGGAGAACCGTCAACGACATGGGCCTCTTTCCTAGGCAGAGACTCAGGCCACATCAGGAATACCGTGCCACGTGGTGAAGCATCACAGCCTCATTTGATCAATTAATGCTTCTAAACACCGCTCTCCTGGCTGGGGCCCTCAGGATGAAGATCGGGTGCTTAGCAGCAAGTTCAGCTTTAGAACTTCTGAAGTTGGTTGGATTCCGTGCTATTGCCCTTTGATCCCTGTATCAGTGTGCCTGGGCTGCAGTGTCAGAGCACCACAGGCGGGGCCTAAACAGCAGAAACGCATTTCCTCACAGTCCTAGAAGTCTGGGAGGAAGGTGCTGTCACTGTTGGTTTCACTCTGGCCCTACTTGGCCACTGTGTCCTCACATGGGGGCCTTTGTCCCTGCATGTGAACAAGTTTCCTCTTTTTACAAGGACAGTGGTCCTATTGAATTGGAGTCCACCCTACTAACCTCCTTTTAACTTAGTTATCTCTTCAGGGGTAACTTAATAGGGACCAGAGTTAGGGCTTCAATTTGTGAATTTGAGGGGACACAATTCAGCCCTTAACGATCCCTTTCACATTTTTGTATTAAGTGGGGGAAGCACATGCCCTCCTTGTTGACACCCTCATATGTCTGGGGAGTTATGACTACCTTTCAAGGAAGTGTCCAGAACTCAGATGGCAGAGCCACGAGGCAAAGCCAGGCGGAGACCTTGGACTCTGTTTCCCACCTGTCCCCTTGGCATTGAGCACCATTTTGCAAATGTGTTGGCTGGTGTGACCTAAGTGTTGTGCCTGGCTTGTTGTCTTAGGATGTAGTTTCTGGGAGCCTTGAGATAATGTGTGAGAAGTGTGGCCACTCTGAAGTGTTTCTGCTGGAGAAAGCATGTGGGGAGGCCTCAGAGGATGCCCCAATGCTCAGGAGCTGTTCCTGCTCCAGCTGCCAAGAGCTTGGTCTTCCGTTCCAGACCTTGTACTGATTCTGAGATGAGCAGAGTTGAGCCACCGCCATGGAGTCCAGTCTAGAGTGCAAATTCTTGAACAACTTTTGGAGTAGTCTGTTAAAGAGCAGAAGACAATCAGAATGACTGTAGTTCAGAATCGTGTGTGATTTTGTAAGTAAGCTGTACATACAAGTGGTGGTATTGTAACCATTTTTTTCTTTGATAACTGGTTAGCTCAGATACTTGACGTACAGTTTTAACATGGCTATTGATCTGCATTTAACTTGCAGTTCACTTTCCTCAGCTCTGTGACCAAAATGTGTTTATCTCATAGATGTCTGCTTTCATGAGAGAATGAAGAGTCCTTGCAGCCATTAGGAAATAGACACCTGGCTTCCCTGCCAAGTGCATGACTGAAGGGGGCTTGGCTGTGTTGTGGAAATGGGCTTCAGGTAGCCCGGGCATTGAGGAATGTAGAGTTAGACTTGAACACAAGCAGGTGAGAGAGTGTTATAGTTTGGATTTGAGGTGTGCCCCAGAAGCTCATGTGTGAGATAATGCAGGAATGTTGAGAGGTGAAATGATTAGATTATGAGAGCTGTAGCCTCATTAGTGGATCAATCCATTTGATGGATTAATAATTTGAATGCATTAATGGGTGGGGGTAACTGTAGGCGAATGGGGCGTGGCTGGAGAAAGTAGGTCACTGGGGGCATGCACTTGGAGATTAAGTCATCCTTGGCTCTCTCTGCTTCCTGTCTGCCACACCCCTCCACCATGATGTTCTGCCTTACCTTGGGCCCAGGGATGGAGCTGGCCCACTGTAGACAGAATCTCTTAGAAAACCTGAGCCAAAAGAAACTTTTCCTTCTCTGAGTTTTTCTTGCCAGGTATTTTGGTCACATTCACGCAAAAATGACTGACACAGAGCGGGTAGTACGGATGAAAGTCTGGAAGGAATCCACCCAGCTCATGTGGCAGGTGCCTGTGGGTGTGGAGTGGAGAGTAAATGGGCTCCTTGAAAGGGCTGGTAGCCAGATGCCCAACCTTCTGAGATAGGATTAACCTTGTTTCCTGCCGTTCTCTGTGTATTTCAGGGTGCCAATAAAGGATGCACCTTGGGGAGTCAGACTGTCCTCTCCCTATGGCTTCTTTGCTTGGCAGGGTCTTAATCATGTCTCAGGTTGCAAAGTCTCAATTTTATGTTGACCTACAAAATTCATCAGTATATGGCATCACATATCCATTCCTCTGACTTGAAAAAATGGGGCTTTAGGAGTCCACAGGACAAGGAGGATAAGTGTTTAAACAGTACAGAAGCCATAAATGCTGTACCTATAGAAGGGTTGGCCTTTAAACTGTTTGTATGAGCATAAGCCACATTCCCCTTGATTCCCTCAGCTGGCCCAGATGGTTCAGTCCTTCCTTCCTTCCTTCCTTCCTTCCTTCCTTCCTTCCTTCCTTCCTTCCTTCCTTCCTTCCTTCCTTCCTTCCTTCCTTCCTCCTCCTCCTCCTCCTTCTTTCTTCTCTTCCTCCTCCTCTTCTTCCTCTTCCTCCTCTTTTTCCTCCTCCCCTCCTCCTCCTCCTCCTCCTCCTCCCCCTCCTCCTCCTCCTCCTCTTCCTTCTTCTTAATATTTTTTAGCTGTCAGTGGACAGAATTGACCCAGTGCCTCACACCTACTAGGCAAGTGCTCTTCCTAGCCACAACCTCAGCCCCTCCTTTCGTTTATGATTGCTCAGGATCGCATCTCAGTACATGGTCCACTGCCATCTTCCTACTCACTCACCCTCACCTGCTTTTGGAACAGCCCTTGAAGGCCCTACATGGTCTGCAAAGTACTGTTGAAGGCTGCTTCTCTGCCCTCCCCCTCCTTGCCATCCTTTGTGCCCACCATTGGCATTTGCCACTCTTCACATGAGGTCTTTCCTGCCTGGTTTTGAAACCTTTGATTTCACCTTGTGTCCTTTCCTATAGCGCACAGCCTCCCTAGAACCTTCCCCACTCCAGGACTCGCTTCTCGCCATATTCTCCTTTTCATAAATGCTCTCTCCACGCCCACTTTCCACCTTTCAACCCCAGAGGAGCAATGCCTACTTTTATATCTCCAGTTCAGAGTTTCGGAGTCTCCGTTACATTTCCCAGTGCCGGTTGCAGCTCCGCCCCTGGATATACCAGCAGCACAGGGAACTCCACATGTCCAAATGGAGTGGGCTCTGTTTGCTGGAAAGGAGGGGCCACCCGGGCTCACATCTCAGAGGCATCTTTAGGTGCTTCTCTCTCTCATCAAGTAGTGGACAAGTGCCTCTGATCAACCCTGACAATATTTTATATTAGTTTTGTTAGTTTTACTGTCAGCTCCTCCCTCAGACCCTGACTTGTTTTCTGGATTGTTGTTCTTTATTGTTCTGTGCATCACCCAGGCGTCTTGTGAAAAGGCAGATTTTGATGTGGAAATGCTCGTGTGGGAGTGATTTTGAGTAAAATGCTCACGCTTCTGGATCATTACAATTGTCTCATAAGTGATCGTCTTTAGACCAGGCATTCTCAAAGTGTGGTACTCAGACAAGCAACGTGAACACCATTTGTTAGAAATGCAAATTCTTAGCCATATCCAGCCCTACCCAGGCAAGCCCTCGGAACCAGCTTGCTGGGTCATGTGCTCCAGGTGGTTCTGCTGTGGGCTGGAGTTTTAGAGATCCATCTAGAGTTTGCCTTTATGGTCACCACACACACCAAGGATCTTTGTACAGGTGCAATAAGAAATTATCATTGTTTCCACAAGGTGGTTTTTCAAAGGCCTGCAGCTTTGCCCCCAACTAATTTTTCTTTCTCTCTTAGTTAATCCTTTCTCTGTTCCTAATTTTAAAATAAAAATTATCGCCTGTTGTTCCCTGTCCGTTCATGGTGCTTCCTAAATCTTCTCCTTCATTCTTGTTTCTGTTACCTGAAATGCTCCTATTCTTGCTCCCTGGAAGTCTATCCTTTCTTCAAATTCTAGCCAAATGCTGTCTCCTCTGTCTTGTTTCTCAGATCACCACGCTATGGAGTGTGGCATTTTACGTTCTTGAACTCGGTTGTGATTAGCACCTGGAGCAGGGCACTGGGACAGTGGTTCTCCACTGGGGCTGACCTGCCCCCTGGGGAGCACTTGGTATTCTTTGTGAACTGAAGGTCTTGGTCTTTCACTTTGTAAGGCCACTAATAATTTAGCACATTATGATTTTCCTTGCTCTTTGGTTCTACTGGTGACCAAACAACATGGCGCTTCGAGGTGAGGCGTGATGTGCACAAGGTTCTCTTTCCCACAGAGCCCTCGCCAAGGTGCACCCTCATGAAGATCCTGATCTGAGATGCACCATGGGTTGGAGATTATCTCTAGGAGCTAAAGGAGACCTTGGAAACCCACAAGTCCAGTTCTTATTCAGTTCGTAGACCAGTTCACGGGTGTGAAACTCTTGGGCAAACTAAACTCAAGTTTTCAGATTTTTAAAGGCCATCAGTCATTCACCCATAAATTCCATAACACCCCAACACCCCAGCAGAGTCTGGGCAGCACCGGGTGCTCAAGCACACAGTGTGTGACAAATAACTGAGCAGCCACACTAAGTATGATGAACAAAGACCACAGAGGGCTTGCAGCCAGAGCAGAGCGGGTTTTGCCACCAAGCCAGTTGTGAAATGTTATTTGGGATATTTGAGAGAGCCAGGTTACAGGCCGATCAGATGGTCATGAGTTTGGTCTTGATGAGCTGGTTGCTTGACCTGCATTTCAGCTCTGCTGTCCTGACCACACTGGGAAGGAAAGTGTCTCGGGTGGGGCCTGGGAGAGCATGTTTCCCCAGGGAACTCTGCCAGGTATCAGCGGGCTCCGGTCTGGGATATGCAGTCCTAAAACACCATGTGCCCCTGTTGCTTGGCGTTCCTCCTCTCTGTGTCAGACAGATGTTCCGTCATTCAGTCAGCTGGTGAGCTGAGGTGTCCATAACCCACTGGGCTTGGCCTTCTCCTGCTATCTGAGCTGAGCTGAGCTGATCATTCTGAGTTTTCATATTTGGCTGGTGAGAGACCGTGGCAGTCTGGAGCAACACTTTTGCAAACAGATATTTTTCAGGCAGTACTTAATGTTATTTCCCCACACCAACGTGGGGGGTCTTCAGATCTTATGGCCCAGGGGCACAGCTTCTAGGAAGAAGGGGGATAGTATCAGACACTAAGGAAGAGTTCAAGTGGAGAAACCAGACAGACCAAAGACATTGAGTATTTTGGTGGTTATTGATATATACTTCATCTTTATTTGTTATCCAGTTTAAATGCTGCTTTTATCTTATTATTATTTCTTTAAGAGCAGCTTTCCATAATGTGAGCCTTATCAAGATGAACAGGTCATCACTGGCTAACCTTCACCTAGGTCAGCGCCAGTAAGATATGACCTCTGAGTCACCCTAATTCTTAGAAAATTGATATTTTATTGTTTAACCCATAACTGTTAACGAGGACTGAAATATGAGTGCATGGTATTGCAGCTGAATCAGGATTAAAAGATCTTATTTGTAAGTGTTAATTCTATTTATAATGGTGTAGTCTAAGTGCTCCTTTATCAGACTGTGGTGATTAGCTTTTCCTACGTTCATGTCTGGGCTTACATCCTGTTACGTGCCCTGGGTGTATTTAGTATCTACCATAAGGGACTGAATAGAAGAAGAAGTTGTGCTAGCTTAAAAATACCATTTCCATCTCAAAAGGGTGACCCAGGGTCTGGAGGCTCTGTAGACCCAAGAAGCAGACACCTGGGGGAGGTGTCTTACTTGCTCATCAGCACAGTGAAAGCCAACCCATGGTTCCTTGCCACTTGAGGCTTTTAATCAATACATATCTTATATTTCACTAGCTGATCAACCTTATTTACCAAGGGAGACTGTGGGGCTTCAGGCCATGTTACTGTTCAGATAAGACCCATCTATCTAGTTGGTTATTTATCCATCATCTCCCTCCCTCCCTGCCTGTCTCCCTCCCTCCCTTCCTTCCTGCTCATTTATCAGCTATCTTTTGCCTTCTGCTTACCTACCTATCATCTATCTCTGTGTATTTATGAAAAGGAAAAAAAAGGATTGGCTTGAGTAACTACGCACACTTCAATTTCCTTCTCCTCCTTACAGCTGGATCCCAGAGGTTCGTGGATGAATCAGTTCATCACAGTCTGGTATCATATGCCCTCAAAGAAATACAGACAGCAAAGGCATCTTTGGTCTTCAAGAATTGCTAATGTGGGCCATCCACTAAGACCCAAAGTCATTTAAAAAAATTTTGCAAGTTCCTGCTAGGAGGAGGACTGTGTTAGCACATCATTAGTTTTCCCTGCACATCTCTCAGCAAGAACTGCATCCTCCTGTTTACTTTTGAAAGGTTAAACCAGCTATTGGTTGTGGATAAGTAACGTCTATACCACACTCTGCCTTGATGAACCTGCATTTCACTCTACAACTCAGATGAAGACCAAGCTCTGTCTTTAATGCTAATCTTTCTCTCTCTCTAGAAGGAGGGGTGGGAGCATTTCTTTGAGGAAACCCAGAAACCTGGAGTCCTACAGTAAACAAAGCTTCAAGGTCCAACACCTAGGTAATTTTTAGGAAATTCATATGTAATTTTCTGTCTGCTGCTCTATTCTGAAAGTTAACATTTCCAAAAAGAGGCACAAATGAAGTATATTTGGATTACTGTTAAATTTGGAGCAAGAACCACGACTTCAGACTTTGAGCTGAATTAATCTATGTGGCGTGAAGGGCAGTCAGTTTTAAAGGAAGATGGCAGCCAATTTCTTTTGTTATTTATTTTTTTATTTTTTCCAAGAACAGTTAACATTTACTAGGCACCTATTGGCCTCAGTCACTTGCATCTAAAGAGCGAAGCTAATTCACCCACAGCCCGTGTTCTTTGAAATGGTTAGCCTTATTTCTTAGCTCTGTTAACCACTAGTCTAACATTAGCTTCAAGTTCAATTTTAATCATCTACCCCGTAATTGTCTACTGCTCCCTGCCACGAACAAAAAGTTTAGGGGGGAATAAGGCGAGCAGTTTACATTTTCTGTGGACACTTCAAGTAATTGGCCCCAAAGTGAAATTATCGATTGGCCATGGTTTGTAGTGTTCTGAGGGCGTAAAACGTGGAAGGAAATTGACCTGTAGAAAGAGTTGGTATCCAAGAATGTGTGAACGTGTGAAAATCCTATAACTTCACTTCAACTGGCCTAATATCCTGAGTCACTAGATGGTCAGAAGAATAGATACAGTACGAAAGGAACAAACCAATGTACATTGATACTAAAAACCAAAAACAAAGTCTGCACAAATGAACAGCAAATGAAATCGCTTCTATCCAAATAAGATCTCACACAGGTCATTTTTTTCCCTACGTACATGGACATACACACACCCACACACTCACAGACGCACAGCAAGGATGCGTATTTTTTGTAAGCTAGGTCCTTGGAAATAGACATTCTTAGCAAATATGGATGACAGATCAATTGTAATTTATTTTCTTTTTAACACTGTATCATCATAAAGAAAACTGGTATAAATGAAAAAATCTATTTCAAATATCTACATCTAAAATTTTAGGCAGTGGAAAAGCACTTTGTTGACAAGGAGAGTGGAATGATGGATGTTAATCGTCAGGAACTGCTGAATGCCTCGTTAGTTGCCACAAACAAATTCACATATCAGAACGAACAATACTGCTAAATATTCCTTTTTTTCCTTTTTTTTTTGTTTTTTTGTTTTTTGTTAAAACATACTGGGAGAAAGAAAAGAAAAGAAAAACTGGAAATCCATACATCTTTCAAAAGTTTGAAATTGAAGCAATATTTAGAACCATAGATGAGGAAACACGGTGGCATTGGTGTAATATACACAATGCGCTCTTCTTCTTTAATCTGTAATGTACATCAAATACTTTACAACAATGCATTAACAAAAGGCAAGAAACATCTTGCTATACAGAGGAACCCCAATGCAACTTGAAGCCTAGAGTCACAACGGATGAAGAGAGTAAACAAAGCGTGAGAAGCCGTCCCCCATAAGTGTGTAAACTCTTCTGTGTCTTGTGCTTAACTAACCTCCACGCCCCGCCACCGGCCCTCTCCTCCCTCCTTCCTCTGCCGCCTTCCACATAAAGCACTCTTTAAGCCCTACAGCTCAGACTAGAACGGTGTGGCCCGTTGTCGTGTTTAGGATCTACCGATTGCCGAGTTAACGTTTGATTCGTTTAGCTTTCTAAAATAGCTCTTAATATTCCCTTACTGGTTATCACAGCCTTCCTATGGAACAGGCTTGAACAAACTAAATTTGCAGGGTGGGGAGAAATGTCTCGTGGTGTCTGCATGCACATGCACTGCTCCGGGCGCCTGGCCGGCTCACACCCAGGAGTCGGGCGAGGCCGGGTAGTGGCTCGTTTCATAGTTCAGTTCGCTGTAGGGACGGGCTGCCGAGTAGAAGTCGACGTAGTTGCCCGTGGACTTGAGGCCCAGGTGCATGGTGTACTCGCTGGCCGGAGGGCGGTGGTGGACCTGGTCCTCAAAGAAGGACTCGTCGTAATTCCTCGTGGAGTTCTGAAACGGCTGGTAGGCCTCGTAATCCTTTCTGCTGGGCTCTTGGGGGACTGGTTGTGCTGAACCCTGTGAGGGCAGAGGGGACAGCCAGGCTGGGTTAACTCATTTCCACCAGCTCCCTCCCGCCAAGCCACTCCACCCGGCCTCGGAGAAAAGCCCACTCCGTGCTGGGCATTCACCCGTGAGCATTCTCCCAAGGCTGCCACCTGTGCTTTTTTTTTTAAGAAAAAAAATTAAATTGATCATAATTATGGGTGAGCTGGAATGACTGTACAGATACACAACAAGCCAGGATCAAATCGGTGCAATGAGTCTTTCTGTCTCCTCCAACATTTATCATTTATCTGTGCTGGGAACCTTTGAACCGCCCTCCTTATAAAATATATGGAATGTGCTGTGTCCTGGGGTCACCCTGCGGTGTTGCAGAACACCGTGCTATTCCTCCCCTGTAACTGGATTCTGGAGCACGTTATCCACCTCCCTCCCGCCCCTCCTCTTTCTCCCTTCCTAGTCTCCAGGGACCACTGTTGTACTCTCTGCATCCACTCTTCCAGGCATGAGTGAGAACCTGGGGCACTCGCCCTTCTGTGTCAGCTTTTTTGACCCAACACAGAATCGTCCCGTTCCAACCCTGCTGCTGCAGATGACAGGAGGCGGTTTTCTGTGTGGCTGAATAATATGCTCCCGTGCACATATATCACAGTTTCAGAACGGGTTCTTGGGTCCACACGTTATCCTTCTGCGTACTCCTCTCTCTCTCATTGTTATTGTGGCAAAGTTGACACAACATAAAACTGGCCCTTGTGAACAGGCTGGAGTGCCCGGCTCAGGGCTGTTGGGCAGCCACCCCCCCATCCCCTCCAACTTCCTCCCCACCCCACACAGGCTCGCTGGCACTCACTAAGCACAACCCACCTCCTCCCCCACCCCTGGCACACACATTCTACTCTCTCTCTCTCTCTGAATTCCCTGCTCCAGAGCTCTGGTCAATGGAGTTGTACAGGATCAGTTGTTGTGTGTCCAGCCTGTTCACGCAGCATAATGTGTTCATGGTTCATTCATGTTGTAACATGTGCCAGGATGTCCCTGCTTTGTATGTTGAGATTCCCTTCTAGGGACAACCCATGTTTGGCTCATCTTTCCTCCATCCATGGACACTGGGGATCTTCCCACCTTCTGGCTCTTGGGAGTGAGGCTGTGAGGATCATGGTACACCAGGGTCTATGGGTCCCTGCTTCTGGTTCTCCTGGGTCAGCACCCGGCAGTGGGCCAAAGGGTAATTCTTTCAGGGAGACGTCACACTGTCTGCCATAGTGGCCACACCATTTTACTAGCTAACCTTTTAAAATGAAAGTGGTGTAGACCAGAGCTAGAGAACACATGGACTTGACTTTCATCTTTTCTGCATTTTCTGGTATCACACTCAGGTACTGCCATCTCCAGGAGACGTGAAGATGCACAAGGTCTAATGGCCACTCAGGAATCTTCCCTCCAGTGTAGAGGACCATCATCAACATGCTTCTGAGTCCTGTGTGCACACGGGGGACTGAGGCTTCCCTGTGGTTGGGCCACTCCATCACACCTTCCTAGGTGACCAGGGACCACAGCCTTGGATGCACACTCCAAATACTCTGCACTCTGAGGGACAAAATGTTCCCTAACTTGGTGCTATCAAGAACTGGTGGGCTCAAGTATGCTGGGTGATGAAGCCTTGGATTAGCAGGGAGGGGTCTTCACAATTGTCTGGTTCCCCCTGGGCCACCTCAATACCCCCCTAGGCTTTGCCCTCTGCACATTACTGTTTGATGTATGGCCTAGGAACATTCAGGGATTACAGGAGCCTAGGAGATACATGAAAGTCAAGAGTCAGTTCCTCTGCTTGGCTGTAGGGAGAGTGAGACCCAGCGTGTTCATGGGCTGATAATATATTTACTACCTGGGGACAGAACGAGCCTTTCCCTTCTGACTGGCTCTGGGGTTCCTCTCGAAGTCCCTGCCCCCAAGGGACTTCGAGAGGAACCCCAGGACCCCTCAAGGTGTGGGGTAAGGGAGACCCTCATAGCTAGTGCATAATGCAGGGATGCACCAGCTCTGCTACTGCAGTCACGGGGAAGGAGGTCTGGTTTCAATTAAAACACTCTTAAAAATACAGTTAGATCACTTTCCAGCATTCGGTAATTTCCTATTAATTTAACTAAGGTTCAGCATGGAAACACCCTCTAGAAATTGGTCTCAGTTAGTAAATAATGATTTGCAATTAGCACGTTGTGTATGAGTGAATGTCTCTAATGGCCCGCACATATTTCTTCTCTCAAGGAAGTGAAACTCCCTCTTTTATATGTAATTGATTTATGTTAGTAATCGACCTGCTCTTCTAAGAAGCAGTGAGCTTCGTCACAGAAGTGCTCAGAACGTCCACATGTCTAGTCAGTGGTGGCGGAATGCATGAGAAAGTCCAGAAGTCCATAGAGCACAAACCATGGTTAGCCCAAGAGCCTGGAGAGGAGGGGGACATTTGGAAATAATCTACAACACCTGCTCTGACCACACAGACTGTGTGCATAGGCACCAGTGACCTGGGCTACTCCACCAAGAGCTGTGCCTCTGTGGACCTTCTCCACCCCACTTGGGTGCAGCTGTCTGAGCACGGAGGACAGCAGGCTTACAGGTGGGAGGTTAGAAAACTCACACAGAAGGACACCAGAATTCACTGTTTCTATTCAGTAGGTACCATCTTCCACATTTAACAAATTCTGTTTTGTTTACTCTTCAAAGGGCAATAAATGTACATGTATATGTCTACCTACATTGATATCATCCATCCATCCATCCACCCATCCATCATCCATCCATCCACCCACTCATCCATCCATCCACCCATCCATCCATCCACCCACTCATCCATCCATCCACCCACTCATCCATCCATCCACCCATCCATCCACCCATCCATCCATTCATCCACCCACCCACCCATCCATCCATCCATCCATCCACCTATCCATCCATCCACCCATCCATCCACCCATCCATCCATCCATCCATCCATCCACCCATCCATCCATCCATCCACTCATCCATCCATCCATCCACCCATCCATCCATCCAACCACCCATCCATCCATCCATCCACCCATCCATCCATCCATCCACCTATCCATCCATCCATCCATCCATCCATCCACCCATCCATCCACCCATCCATCCATCCATCCACCCATCCATCCATCCACCCACTCATCCATCCATCCACCTATCCATCCATCCATCCATCCATCCATCCATCCACCTATCCATCCATCCATCCATCCATCCACCCATCCATCCACCCATCCATCCATCCACCCATCCATCCATCCACCCACTCATCCATCCATCCACCTATCCACCTATCCATCCATCCATCCATCCATCCACCCATCCATCCATCCATCCATCCATCCATCCATCCATCCATCCACCCATCCATCCATCCATCCACTCATCCATCCATCCATCCACCCATCCATCCATCCATCCACCCATCCATCCATCCATCCATCCATCCATCCATCCACCCATCCATCCACCCATCCATCCATCCATCCACCCATCCATCCATCCACCCACCCATCCATCCATCCACCTATCCATCCATCCATCCATCCATCCACCCATCCATCCACCCATCCATCCATCCATCCACCCATCCATCCATCCACCCACTCATCCATCCATCCACCTATCCATCTATCCATCCATCCATCCATCCATCCACCCATCCATCCATCCATCCATCCATCCACCCATCCATCCATCCATCCACCCATCCATCCATCTCTAATTATAGGAGAGGAAACTGAGGTTCAGAGTCATTAAGCAGCTTCTCTAGACACCATGGCGAGTGAGGCTGCGGAGCTGGCATTTGAACATATGCCTGGTCACTCTAAGGTCTATGCTCTCTTTGTGCCAGTAGAGTTTCCACAAAGTCATGGTGGCCAACCTTGGAGGGCTGTCCTCACGGAGCTGATTCCAGACCCTGTGATAAGCAAGGAGGTCAGTGGACATAGGCCAAGGAGAAGTGTGTCTTGTGCTGGTCATGGCCTCCCGAGGGCACTGCTGGAGACAGGGGGGACCTCAGGGGAAGTCACTCATGAGGCTGCATCTGCTGCTTAGTCATTTCCAGGGTCAACGTGTTGTCACGTTCTCTGGTTGGGGCACATTTGAGAGTTGGGTATGACTTATTATCTGAAGCACTTCCCTTCTTCAGTTCACCTGTGTTATTCATAAAGTCCCACATCAACCCCTTCTAAGGCTGTGCTGAGTGCACAGGTCAACAAACTACTTAGGATGGGTGGTGGGTGGCACTGCTGCGTTTGGAGGGACTGAACTGCTCCCTGGCCTGGTGGGAGGAATGTTGGCTGGTGGAACACATCCATAGTGGAAAAATGTTGGCTGAATTTTACAATTTTCCCTAAGGAAATAAATATCTAAATGTGTTAAAAATTTGGCAGATGAGATGCTCTCAAATATAAGCCCACCCCCAGAAAAGAGCTAAAAATACATGCATCAAAAATATCGTGCAGTTTGCATAAACTGGATTCTATGAAGGAAGGAGGACGACCCTATGCAGTGGTGGAAATTTCTAAATGTGAGTGTCTGCTGTGGTGCAGAGAAGCCTGGCTCACCCAAGGATCTGACGCTGTGGCTGGCTTGCCCTCGGGCAGCATCCTCTCCAGGAAGGGGAGGTGTGGCCAGCTCACGTGGGGCTGGGGGGGCCCATGCTCTTTGTGCTTGTGCTGTGACTCCTGTTCTTGTAAGGCCATCTTCGCGCCACTTTCCCCTCACCTAGTAGAATGTCTAATACAAATTATGGAGCTTGGTTTCAAAGCCCTCTCGACTCTGCTAGCACTAGAACACAAGACTTCTTCGTGGTTGCTCCTCGCCACATCATCCAATGTTCTGGTCTGGATGTGCTCTGTCCCACCAAGGGTCATGTGCTGGAAGCTCGGTCATCAGTGGGGTATTGTTGAGTTGGTGGAACCTCAAGAGTTGGGGCCTAGTGGGAGACAAGTGGGTCTTGGAGGCACCACCTTGGAGGAGATTAATGCTGGTCTTCCAGACTAAATTTGTGTGGTTGAGAATGGGGCTTTATAAAGTGAAGCCACACCATGGGCTGGGCCTCATTTGGATGCAGTCATTTTCCCTTTGTGCTTCTCTGCCAGGTTGTAATGCAACCGAGGGGATCTCACCAGAGGCTGGAACAGATGGGGCCTCTTGCTCTTGGACTTTCAGCCTCCCAAACTGGTATTTAAATAAACCTCTTTTCTTTATACACAACTCAGACTCAGGTATTTTGTTATAACTACAGAAAACAGACTCATACAGCCAGCAAACGGGATTTATTTTGAACACAAGGGAAATATCTGCCCATAAAAGTTCTTCAAACTTTTCCATACTGGGAAATATGAAGAGTCAGAGTATTAACAAAGGAGGCCACATGGTAATCTCAGTGGTTTGCAAAGGGTGGTCCCAGCAGCATCAGCATCACTCCCTGGGAGCTTGTTCAAAGGGCAAATTATCAGGCCTACTCCAAACCTATTGAATTAGAAACTCTGGGGTTGGAGCTCAGCAATCAGTATTTTAACATCCCTTAGGGGAATTCAAATTCCCAAATTTGAGAACCAAATTGGCAGAGAAGAGGGAAAAATGGAATGAGGCAGAAAAACCAGGTTGAGTCTTTGCCTTTTCCTAGCTGAATGACGGAAGTCAAAACTTATCCTCCTTAAATCTCAATTTCCTCATCTCCGGGGGCACTACTACCTGACAGTGGGACTGAGGACACACGGACACATGGACACACACACACACACACACACACACACACACACACACACACACACACTCACAAACTAACTCAAGATGCTGGTTTTGTTACAAGCAAAACACAAATCCCTTTGCTTCTCGTTTACAACAAAAGGCCCACTGCCGGCCACATACATAAAGTTAAATAAGGCGCTTCTCTTTATAAGCATGGGATAGACTGGCAGAAACTCAACAGGACTTTCAGAGAATACAAGTGGTCAACTCTTACAACGGTGCCTGTGACCCACAGACCCCGGACGTGAACCTGGGGCCACCAACTTTATTCTACAGGATTAGTTGTTTCTTCTAGGAGTCCTTAAGCTCTGAATTTGCTGATGTGTAAGTGGGGTTCCAGGTGGTCACAGGGCAGAGCAGAGCTGGCTCCTCCCCCTGGGTCACGGGGGATGCCCTGTCCCCCATCAGACTTGGCCATGCCTCCAGAGCTGCTGCCCTGTTCTCAGCCCTCAGAATCCTTGGCCTCCTCTCGGAGGTCATCTCCTCTAGAAGGCTGGCTGCTTCCAGCCTCCTCTGTGAGGCTCCTG
Source organism: Ictidomys tridecemlineatus (assembly GCF_052094955.1). Classification (NCBI taxonomy): domain Eukaryota; kingdom Metazoa; phylum Chordata; class Mammalia; order Rodentia; family Sciuridae; genus Ictidomys; species Ictidomys tridecemlineatus. The sequence goes on along the minus strand of NC_135477.1, from coordinate 254,387,108 downwards.
AGGGGAGCTAACCCTCAACAAACTCCAGAACATTCCTCCCAGTCAGGCGAAAAGTGGAGAGGTCACTCTGTCCAGGAAAGCTCCTAAAATGAAGGCCTTCCACTTGGAAATGGCTGGCCCTACCCACCTGAGGGTCCAATCATGGACCCTGTCTACAGGGCGTCTCTTACCCGACTGGAGGCCTCAAGAGGGGAAGCTCCACATAAGACAGACTCACTCGGTAACGGAGTCCCCGTAAGCACGGCATTTGATTCTCTTTTCCAGGCTCACTGGAGTGTGACAGTGATTTTTAGGGGGTAAGAGCTCTCTGGTGGATATTTTAAAATGCTGCCTCGTATTAGAATTTGACGGACAGCCATCTGCCCCTTCCCTTTGCTGCCCTGCTCAGGAACAACGAGGGCACGGAGCTGTGACCACCAGACTCAGCTCTGGGAGGGATCCCCCTGTGGTCAGCAGCTGTGGTGCTCAGGTTCCTCCCGGGTGCGGGCAGGGGGTTCAGCACATTCACCAGAACCTCTGGGCCTGCAGGCTTCACCCTGAGATGGACGTCTGGGCAGTGCTGGGGAGAGGCTACACTGGACTGGCTCCCTCCACTGCAGGACGCCATCTTAGCCCATCAGTTCTAATTGGCATAAGGGCCCAGAATATTCTTAAGAAGGTGTCCCTTGGGGCAGTTATGGCTTGTCCCTACGTCTAGATAGCAGGCAGTCTCTGGAACCCTCTGTAGCCACATCCTGAGGCACCCAGGACTCCTGGGCCACACCAGGGTGCTTTTTCATTGCCAAGAGTGTGGGATTCCAGGGAAGGCGGGTGTGGAATTCACTGGTTCTGCTGACGAGCTTCTCTGTACCCTGGGAACTAAAGACTAACCTTACACTCTCGAATGCAAAATCAGAGTCCTAGTGCCTCCCGACAGGTCTCCCTAAGAGCTAGAGACAGTCTGCTCACTGCGCTGACAGAATTTTGCAGTATTCGCTATAAGAAAAGTGGTTGCTTTCCATAGACGGAGGCGGCATTCCCAGACATTTTGTTTCTGTTTTCCTTTATGCTCAGGCAGGTACGTTGGCATGTGTGCAATGGTGAGCCACGCTGGTGACCACGTCTAGTGCTCATGACCGATTTATTTATTTGTTGGCTTCTTTGCTTTTACTAAAGACCAGAACTTAAGGGAGGCCGGTTAGCTGTTAGCAATGTGTCAGGAGGGTGCAGGGCCATTGCATTCACCAGGGGGTCACGCACAACACCAGATGTCTTCCAGAATGATTGCAGTTGGATGGAAAATTGAGGGTGAGAGGCTAACTCCTCTGCTGATGGTCATATCTCCTGCTGATGTCTGATTAGAGGAAAAAATGACTTAAGGTCAAGGAGACAGCCTGGTGTTCTTCTTTCCCACCCAAGTGGTTCTGCTGAGGACATCTGCACCTGCTTGAAGGGGGAGATGCTACCCTACACGGTGCTGGGATACTGTTCCAAACCTACACATTTCCCTTCCATGCTTCCTTTATCTGGCTACTGGTACATGGCTTTCAGGCTCATCTTCTTAACTTAACTTTCCCGAAGTGTGGCAGGAACATAAGACATGAGCAGAAACGGTTCCTATTGACAGTTCTTAAGAGCAACCAGCTATGGGGGGTCGGTCTTGCTGTGAGGCCCACCAAGGGAGGGAGAGAGAGGTTGTCAATCAAATACGAGGCACAAGCTTTGCCCCTTTGCTTTCATAGTTCCTGCAGAACTCCAGGAAAAAATGAATGTTTCAATGAATGTTTCAATGAATGTTTGCTGAAAAAAAACAAACACCTACAGATTCATATTAGTTCAGGGTCTATAATTCAGAGCTCCTAAAACAAGGAATGTTCACACAAATCACTGGGGCATCTTATTAGAATGCGGCTCTCCTGCAGAAGATCTGGAATGGGTTAAGGCACCAGAGAAGACCCTGTTCTGCACTTGTAATGAGCTCCCAGGTGGTGCAGATTATGCTGTTCCTCAACTAGACTTTGCTCAGCAAGGCATGTTCAGTGCTTTCTATTTGGTTGTTTAGACTGAACTTGATGTTTCTGTGTTATTGGTAACTAGCATGTGTAATGAATGTTTTCTTCCTAATTAGAGTTGGCTCTGTTACAGGAGCTATTCAATTCCTGCCCAGAAATTAGGCAGTTTCTGTTTAGCCAATGACACCTTACACTTATCTACTGGGGATTTTCTTTTAGCTTTATACCTATATTAGTCTGGTGTCTGTTACTGTAATGAAACACCTGAAGCTGGGTAATGTTACAAAGAAAAGAGGCTTATTTATCTCACAGTTCTGGAGGCATGTTGTTGGTACTGGCCTGGCTCTGGTGAGGACCACATGGTGGATAGTATGACAATGGTTGGAGAACATGTGTGAGAGGGATCACGTGAAGAAACAGGAAGCCCAAGGAGGAGAGGGCTTGGTTTAAAACAACTTGCTCTTGAGAGAACTAACTTCAGATCCCATGAGAACCACCTTCATCACTTATGAGGGTCTCAATGACCTTCCATTAGGCTCTACCTCTTAAGGCCCCACCACCTCAATGCCGCCATCCAGAGGACCCAGCCTCCTGCACAGGAACCCTGGGGACAAGCCACATCCAAGCCCCGCAGCACCACGGTGGAGAACCTGCTTTGCCGGCAGGTCAGGAAGAGCTGCCATGAAATCCCAAGTGGTTTTAGGATCTGAGGCTGTTCTGAGCACTGCGCTGGCCACCCACCTGTCTGCTGTGGCAGGTGTGACAGAGGACATCGGGGACATCTCTCCCGGTCTCTGATGATGTGAGGTGAAAGTTAAGGTCTTAAAGACCCCAGGTGACTTCCCATGAGTCCAATGGGAAAAGACGCACAGAAAGGTGTGGCCTTTACTCACCTGGTTGTGTTTGATGTCCTCGGCGGGCGCACCGTACGAATTCCTGTACAAGGTGGAAATCCCAGTGTTTTGAGCTACAAACAAAAGGAAAAGGAAAGTGTTAGCAAGGAAAGCAGGATCTCAAGCGAGGAATGATGGCTCTCGAGGCCAGTTCACCCCGACAGAGCCGGGCGTCCCGCGAACCGTTCCAAGTAGGAGAGATGCTTTGAGCCTGGACCTCGTTTTACATGGGGAGATGCAGAAAGAGAGCAGGGGTGCTGTCCACACCCCGGGCCCGTGGGCCGCTGGCAACACTGCTCACCGCACAGACAGGGTCAGCGCAGGTGCAGCAGACACGGCGCCACCTCGAGAGCTTTATCGCCTTCTTTTCTGGTGAGAACGGGTAGATAATAGAGGCTCGTCACCTGCCCTGGAGCATGCAGTCTGTATCAGCAGCTTAGTCTTTAGCTGAAGAATGACAAGAATAACATTTCTAACTTGGGCTCACAGAAGTGCTCGGTCATCATCCAGACAGTTCACTTCTCCACAGCCCAAAGGACCAATTGACGGTGCCACCTGAATGTCCCCTGTGCATCTGGGGGGCTGTGGCTTTGAATCCTGCCAGGTGCAGAGATAGGGTCCCCCTGGCTTCTCACCCACTTGTGGTGTGGCCAAAAGGAAGGAGGAGGACCCCCTCCAGCTGCCAGCAGCTTCCACAGGCCGAGAGTGGGTGACGGTGCCCCTCCTTACCCAGAACCCTGAGGCGCAGGCCACAGGCCCCCAGGAGGGGCTCAGGCACTACCATCGGGTACAGCTGATGAAGGATCACGGGGGAAGAAAGCTCAACAAAGTCCGTCTGTCCAGTGTCAGTGGGACATAGAATACTCTGGAAATAAGAAGGGCTTGGCCTTTGTTTCCAGTGATAGACCTAACCTGAACTTTTCTTAAAATTGGGAGCCATCTCGCCACAAAGCCATGAAAATAATTTCGACTTTACTATAAATTACTGCAGATTCTGAACCTGCTTGGAATGCCTGCCCGTGCCTTGAACTCACCCATGCCTGGCTCTCTGACCGGACAGCAGCCCTCTCTGAGGCTCTAATGACCTTCATAGATTCTGATGTTGGGGCCAGCGAAAATGTAAACTACCATTAGTGTGATGCTTGTCAGAGTTCTGTTACCTGTAACCCCCCTTTTTGTGTAACTTTCTGGGCTATAAAGCTGGGCTGCAGGAAAGCTGCTGCTGCTGTCTTGTTCCCGCCGTTTTGGGTGGGAAAGGCAGCCCAGCTGGTCAAAATAATAAGCTTGCTTTAATTTGATTTTAATTGGAGTCAGTGGTCTTTTCTTGCATCCTGGTCTAACACCAGGGTCCAAGGGATAATGAAATCCATCGCACGGCCCCTGCTCTCTCAGAGACCAGGCTGCTGTAGGGAGGCCCAGCCCTGCTCAGCCTATCCAGGTTCAAGTTCATTGTCACCCGTGATGGTTACCCACAGGCCCACGGTAACTGTGCAGTAACCTCCTCTTGGAAAATTCTGCTCAGGAAGCGAGGGTGAGAGCACAACTTCGACTTCAAAGACAACTCTGCCGTCCTCTCTGGGTGAATGCACATCACTCCTCTCTCCCTGGACACTAAATCCCCCGATGGCCCAGCTTCCTGTCCCCCAGTCTGCTCCTCCCAGCCCCCAGGGAGAGCACTGTTGGGCAGATTGATTACGTCACTCCCTCTGCTTATCCATACCCGGTGCTCTCCACTCGAGACGCTCTCCTTCCTGGTCCACGAGGTTCCGCGTGATCTTCCCCAGCTGACCTCCCGCGGCATCTCTCCCTTCTCTAGTAACGCGGCCCTGGCTGCCCGTCCCTCCTGGCTCAGTGGAGTGAGCCCAGCTTGTTCAGCTTCGGGGAGACGGTACTCCATCTTCCTCTAGGAATTACCTCCCCCAGACTCCGGCTGCCTCTTGCTATTTAGGTGTCACCTTGTTGCCCAGGGCAGGTAAGGACCCTCCCACCTGGCGTCCCCCATCTCTCTGCTCCAGTGAGGGAGTCCCTTCATGCCTCTCAACATCTGCAGTGATCCTGCTGGTGACTGTCCCCTGATGACCTCGCACATTGCCTGCCTGTGCCCACCAGCGCAGAAGCCCACGTGGGGGATAGAGACAGTAGTGTTCTCACCATTGTCCACGCCCCCGGAGCCTGGCACAGCGTGTGGCCTCAGGGGACACTCCCAGAGCAAGGGCTCAATCTGCTGATGGATGAAGAGAGGCACAAACCGCGGGTCAGCGCTGTCAGAGCTCTGATCCCCGACAGAAAACGTCCCTCCAAACTGACACTGAGACGCCTGGACGGGGCAGAGGGGAGGACAAAGCCTCTGTCCTGGTCGAGCCGCGGCCTCCCTTCCTACTAGATTTGTGGTTTCTGAGTGAAAGCTATCCCTCCTGGAAGTTCTGCTCCACTCTTGGCCCACTCCCTGTTGAGACGGGACTGTGTGGCTGAAGGGCCCTCAGGAAGCAGAGGTCTCCAGGCGGCCGTGCAAGGACCTTCAGAGGTGAAATGCTGGGTTATGAGAGCCCGAACCTGATCACACATTCACCCCCTCACTGGGATTAACTGGGAAGGGACTAGGAGGTGTGGGGGGCTGGAGGAGATGAGTCCCCGGGGCAGGCTTTGGGGTTTCTATTTTGTCCCTGGTGAGCAGAGCTGTCTGTCTGTCTGTCTGTCTCTGTCTCTCTCTCTCCTTCCTAACTGCCATATCCTCAGCTGCTTTCTCAGCCACACCTTCCGCCTCGATGTCCTGCCCCACGGTAGGTCCAGAGCCATCGAGTCGGCCAACCACGGACAAAGTAAACTTTCCCTCCTCTGCCTCGTTCTTGCCAGGTCTTTGGTCACAGCGATGCAAAACTGACTTAAACAAACACCTTTTTTTTTTTTTTTGTATCATCCCCCAAACACCCAGCTTCCCACGGAATCAACACATGGAAGATGAGAGGCTTTAAAAGGCGTCAGTGAGAGCCGGGGAGAAGCAGCCCAGACCATCTGATGAAGCGGCACTTGGGACGCTCAGGAGGGAGGGCAGAATCCCGGATCCACTTAAGTCAGGCCAGGAGCTGAGGGACCAGCAGCCCTGCCCTGCGGGGAGCGTCCACACCAGAGCTTGCTCTCAGCGGCCGTGACTGCGAGAAGCAGAGTCCTGCTCGCCTCAGTGAACAGCTGAGCGGGGTCCTGGGCTCCTCAGTGGCAGAGGCACCCAGGATAGAAGACACTTGAAGGGACTTCATCTCAGTGAGACATGAACCCAGAAAGGGGTGGGGGAGTGAGGAACAAAGCCCAGAGGCCTGGCTTTCTGAGAGCTCAGGAGGGAGCTGACAGCTGGGCCAAGGACGACTTTCCTGAACCCAGAGCTTGGTCCCAGGTGGGGAACGGCAGGATGGCCCTGCACTCAAAATTACATGTCCCTTGCATTCATTCTTTTTTTGTTATTAATTTTTAAATTACAATTTTTTTTTTTTTTTGGTGTGGTCCTGGGAATTGAACCCAGGGCACTGCACATGCTAGGCAAGTGCTCTACCACAGAGCTACATCCCCAGTACCCTTGGATTTATTCTTGAATGAGAAAAAGAAAATACTGCTTTTGGTGTGGAGGTCACACAGAAAAATTCAGATTTCATAGGTAAATACTTGAATTATAGGCATTGGTCAAAGGGCTCCGGAGAAGAGCTTGGCAGCTTCTATTCCTGTCTGGAATACGGGCTCCCACCCGGCTGGGTTGAGGACTTATTCACTTGTCTATAAAATAGGATAAACATCACCAGCAGCCTCACTACCAACACCACAGCCTGCCTCCCACCAAGACCATCATCTCCACTAATATCTCCACCAGCGTCACCCTAAACAAGCCTTGCCAACACCATCCCCTCCACCACCCTCATTACCCATCCTCACCTCATCACCAAACCACTCCCCCACCCCCCCACCCTCCCTTCTCAGTGTCTGTTTAGAATTGCATCCTCTGCATCCAGTTTCACGAATGATCTAATACGACCATGCTCTCTTAGTCACCTCCACCAGCATTTTTGTGATGCCAACAACTAGATTTTACATCGGGCCTATTGGCTTCCGAGAAGCTTCCCCTGTCCACACACATTCAATAAAGATCTTAGTGTTATGGGCTTGCTATGTGACTGATCGTGTAGTTTTGAATTGCATTTTTAAGTAAGTTAGAGCAAGGCTGTTTAAGCCTTTAAGTAAGTTTGAAGATTTATGTGTATAAAACTCAATACCAGAGTTGTCCAGACCCCCGCCATTTCCTAGGAAGGCTGAATGTGGGAAACACCAGATTTTATGTTTTATCTTATTAGGTGGGCAGGGCACCATCATATACCATTGGAACTATTTCAGTGTGATCACACCCACCTTTAAAAGCCTTCTGAGTGATTCTACTGGGCCAGAGAGCTAAAGAGCAACACTAAACTTAAATGATGATACTACAATCAATCTCACAACTATTCTTAGAACCATCATCTCAATTTGTTGTCCCAGACTTCTGGCCATGTGGCCACCTGGCACAATAATCATTGCAAACTGAATGGGTCAGGTGAACTAGGTGCCACTACTCATGCAGACTGGTTGGCACCACTTGGATTCTCCACTGAACATCTCCACTCCAGGGACTCAACATTCAGATTCACGGCTTTCTTTGTTCATGTTCGTTTATGACAGGGGCAACATTTATGGGGAAAAACAGAGAAGGAGATTAATAAGCTATGGCCTTGTAATGAGCTCGGTCATCCCACCCAAAGGACATTTCAGGAGTAAACAGGGCGTATCCCTGGGAGGGTCTGCCCGAGGAGGCAGAACGTGGACCTCCGAGTGGGGGTGAAAACATCTGTTTATTATGCTTTTCTTTATGCGGCTGTACAGAGTTAAAGTGGAAAAGACAGCCACTGGGGTAAATACATTTGCTATTAGGAAAATTCATCTTAGCTGTCCTGGGTTTAGAGGACATTTTAATAAATCATCCAATTTGTCTATTCTGCTTCCCTGCAGGTCTGCATGTAAATAATATCAGAGAAATGTGCCCCTGCTTTCAAGATTTCTCTGATAACAGGGTCTTGGTTTAGAATTGCATCCTCTGCGTCCAGTTTTATGAATGATCTAATATAACCATGCTCTCTGAATGCCCTGTTGCTCATGACTGATTTTCAGAGGGACCCATCTCCATGTCTGTGTGGAAAAGAAGCATGTGGGTCCCCTGTTAGAGTCTCTCAGCTCTGAAAGTTAAGTTCTGCTTTTAAAGTATAAACCCCTCTCTAATAATATTCTTTGTCCTGCTTCTTAAAGGAGGACCAGTGGAAAGGAGATTTATGGAAACCCTGGAGAAGGCTGAGTCATACTCCATTGTGTGTATATTCCACAGTTTCTTTACCCATCATCTGTTGAAGGACACTCAGGTTGGTTCCATAGCTTGGCTACTGTGAGCTGAGCTGCTATAAACACTGATGCGGCTGTGTCAGTGTCATATACTGACTTTAAGTCCTTTGGGTATATCCAGGAGTGGGCTCTAATGAAGCTTCCTGGCCATCCACCATGGAATGAGGCAGGCCTCATGACAAGAGGAAACAATGCCTCCTACAGGAGTTCTGGGGGATTCTCTGAAGTTGATCCTCTCCATGCTCCTCCCTCCCCTCCTTTCCTAACCGGCAAGCAGAGCTATAGAGCCACCAGCATCTTGGAATCTCTCCCACCAGGGGTCGTGCCCACAAAGAAGAAACAGGTGTTGACTCTCCCTTCTAATTGGAGGGGATAGGATAAGCTGGGAAGGTGAGAAGGAAACAGTGAGATTAAAAGTGTGTAGAGGACATTTTCTCTCAGTGCTTCCCAGCTCTAAGATGCGCAGTTTTTATATCTTTGCTTAATCTCCTCAGTTCCCGTTTCTGGGAATCACGGCCATCAAGATCTCCAGTGACCCAACAGCCACTTGGTCTTCCTGAGCGGCAAAGCCTGGCGTGCGGCCGAGGTCCCAGCCCCTCCCTGTCCCTGGGTCCCCTGCTCTGAGGAGGAGGTCCCAGGGCACCCACCTGTCATGGTGTCTTTCCTGGAAGTGTGCTCGCCTTTAGTCCCGTGGTAGGTGGCGTTGCTGCTGGTGGACTCGTAGTCCGTCTTCCTTTCCTTGAGGCTGATCATTTCCCGAGGTGAAGCTGGGGCACTTGCTAGATGAAGAAAGGAGAAGGGTGGTCTTTTTGGCATCTCATTCCAAACCATGTCTGCCTTTTCACGAGCAGTTAAGGCCACAAAGACACGGCTCCACCTGGGCCCCCTATCTCTGCGTGGCCTCTTGAGAGTTTTTGGTGATTTTTGCTCTTGAACGTATCACTTTGCCTCACTCTGTGACAACTGGTGAGAGGTGTGGCTTAGAGGCAGGTGTTTAAAAATGACATTCTGGGACCATCTTCCCTGGTAGAGACAGGACCTGCCCGAGGTTGTACATGGCAGTTTTAAGAATGAAGACATGTCTTGCTTTCTTTTTCTTTCCCTTCCTTCCCTCTCTCCCTCTTTCCATTTCTCCTCCCCTCCCCCTTTTTGGCTTTAGCATCCTTAACCCCAAAATTAAAAAATCTGAAGTGCTCCAAAATCAAACACTTTTTCAGTGTTGACATTATACCTAAGGTGAAATATTCCATACCTGATCTCAAGTGATAGGTTGCAGTCAAAACAGATGATTATTCAAAATATTACATAAAATTACCTTCAGGCTATATGTGTAAAGTATATATAAAACATAAATAAATTTCATGTTTGGACTGGAGTCCTATCTCCAAGATATACCATATCTATCTACCTATCTGTCTATCTATCTACCTACCTATCTGTCTTGGGGCCAGGGCCAGAGTATTTCATATTTCTGGATATATACCACAGTGTGTGTGTGTGTGTGTGTGTGTGTGTGTGTGTGTGTGTGTGTATCCAGAAATATGAAATACTCTGGTCCCAAGCATTTTGAACAAAACATATTCAACCTGTACTGATAAGGAAGAATCCATGTTTAGAAACAACGCAGTTTGGTTTAAAGGTTGAGTTGTCGACGTCATCAGAAACTGCTCTCGAGGAAGGCAGAAGAAACGACCGTCCACGTGGGGAGATTTGTGGGGCTGAGATCACCAAGCCCACCAAGCTTCTCTCCAGGTGGCCCAGGGCCAGGGCTGGGAGAGCTTCTGTTCCTGATGGGGTGTCCCTGCTGCAGCTCCTTGGACGATCATCACGTCAGTCCCTCACACATCTAACCCTCCAGCCACTCATTTCCTGTTGGACCCGGGAGTGAGCCGCTACCAAAAGCAGAGGGAAAGTTGAACTGGGAGGCAAAGAAGTGAATCCAAAAGGTCAATTTTTTGTGGGAGCTGGAATGGTTGGTAGCCACCCAGTAGCCCGGCTGGTGCAGAGAGGAGGAGGGAAGGAGCAGCAGCAGGGTGTTCTGTTGGGGACAGTCCTGCTCCCCCCTGTGGGCCATCGGTGTTGCATGCAGGTCTTCTGTAACCCTAATGCAATGCCCCACCATCTTCCTTAACCCAAACACCTGAGAATTTAGGATTCCACCACCTGATCCTGGGCCTGGCTTGTTTGAGTTGTCAGTGAAGGGGCCTCGGAATCCATGCCTGGGGACGGTTGAGGGTAGGACTCCCTGGGAACTCTGATGGCAGGCACCAAGTCTTCTTTGCCAGCGGCCAAGCCCCTTCTCAGCTAACCTGCTTACCTTTCTGCACGTTGTTCACATGTGCAGGGTCCCTGAGCCCCAGCGCAGGGGCTGCCTGCCCCCCATGCACCTCTCTTTTCACTGAATCACTGAATCCTGTTGGTCAGACTATTTATCTTCTGTGTGCAAATCCCTGCTGAGCCCCTGAGAGGTGGAGCTGTGAGCCACTGAGCTTCCTGATCCTGGGAGCTCTCAGCCAGAGAGGAAGTGGGTGCTTCACACCAGAACAAGAGGCACAAGTACTGAAGAGGAGTTCCCTCCCTGAAAATCCCTTGACTTTCTCAAAAACTGATGAAAGCAAAATCAAGGTCATCTCTGCTCATCCTGGGATACCTGGGGGCAAGTGACCCTGGTCTGTTGGGAGAGAGACATGGTGGCTCCCTCATGGAGGGAACAGGAGGTTAAGAGAATAATTTCATAAAACGGGCCCACTGAGCTGACCCCCACCTGCTTTCTTTTCCAAGAGGCAATTTACCTGCAGCCCTGCCTGGCCTCGGTGGACAGGACATGTCACAGTCCTCAGCAAGCTACCTGTTAACTGCAGGAGAAACGCAGGCCTCAGATAATGTTGACGGGAGGAACCCAGGAAAGCTTTGTGACCAGATCCTGAAACTCTGGGAGACAAGGATGGTTCCTCCTAACCATAAAATCTGTAAGAAATCAGAAGGGGTCATCCTGGGCCAAGGAGACCCACAGTTGCCATGACAGCGGGGACTTGAAAGTCTGATGTCAGCCTGCTGTCAGTCAAAAGGGAAGAGGTGGATCTCCGTGGGCTCTCTGGAAACTTCCACGGATCCCCAGTAAAACTGGAGTGCAGGAGAGGCACGTTGTCCCTCTCCTCTCTGAGGACCTACTCTTTCCTTTGAGAGTGTCCCCTTTCGCTTTTCCTATCCCCTCAATCAACTCATTCCTGTTACTCTGAGCAGCAGGTCTGACATCTTTCTGACGTGATCACAAGAATTGGGGTTTGAAGCGGGTCTTCCTGCTGCCTCGGTTTCCCAGAAGGCCACAGCTCTGTAACAGGTGGCTGCATCGTATGTATTAACACTTGGGGTTCTGAAGCGAAAAGGGGGACCTCTGCAAGAACAATGAAGTCCCGGAGAGCCCCTAGCTCAGCTGGGCTTTGTCCATTTCCTGCTGCTTCAGAACGTCAGCTGCTCTGCTCGACTCACCTCCCTCACCCTCTGCTGGAGCCTTACTCACCTCCGTCACCCTCTGCCCCCTTCTCTCTCTCCTGCTCACCCTGTCTTTTTCCAGAAAAGTTCCTTTTCTCTCTTTCCTGCTTTGCTTCTGGGTCTTCCTACGCAGCGGCTGCCCTTTGAGGAGCCGCTGCCATGCAATCACGGAGGGATAATTTTTCGAAGCTTCTTAACCAAAGCTTTTAAAATTAGAGTCTAATACTGCACAGATGGTGGTGTTTATTAAACCACGTCAAGTGTGTAATTATCTCCGGAGACCTCAGACGCAGTGGTGCTTTGAGTCTCCAGTAAATCAGGATTAAGCTCTGGGAAAAATCAAATCATGCAAACAAGTGTTTATTAGGTGTCTTGATGTGCCTGGCCTAGGAAATGCCAAGGCACTGGTGGATGGCTGCGTCCCCAGCCCTGCCTGCTCCTGTGGGGGGCTTACGCACTGTTACGCCACTTTATCTTCCTTACTTCTACCTGAACTTTCCTTATGTTTCCCAGGCTCCATGCTCCTTATCCTTTTAAACCTGCCAGAATTGTAGGAAAAGAAGACAAAGAGGCCACCTCTGCACTGTGAGTTTAGGTGGAAGTGTCCCCAGTCACAGGGGTTCCCGATCCTCATGGGAGGCTGGACCTAGAAGCTTTCACGGGTTGGAGAGGGTGCCTTGTGTCGGTCTAAAGCTCCCCCCTGGTTTCTGATTTTCCGTCATTCTGACGGGCCAGTGTAAGGATTTGCAATTTTCCTCAGATTTGCAATTGTCCGCGGGGTGGAGAGGCCACTTTGGTGGGCAGCGTTTTTTGCCAATGTCTCCAGAATATCCTTTCAGAAATACCATCATCTCATCAGGGAGAGGGCTGGGGAGGGTAAGGAAATGGAGTCATGTGCGGAAGCCAGGAGAGCTGGGTTGGTGAGGGCATAGAATTGTTGTCCGTCCTTCATTCTCCAAACAAAACCAAAACGCAGAAATGAAAAGTTTCAAAAACTTTTGAACTTTGGGTAAAAGAGCAATAAACCCATGCTGCTTCTATTATTATACAAGGTGTTCGTATTTTACCTTGTATATTTCCATCTAATTTTTGGCATTCCTTCAAACAACTGAAAAGTGGTATCACATAAAATACTTTCACAAATAAATGTATGAATCAAGCTCAAAATTGAAGCAAGAGGAATGTGACAAAATTAGAAAATTAAATGGAATGACTTACAAGTTAAAATTTGGTGTAAGAATTTATCAATGATTTGTAGGTAATAATAAAAAGCCAACTGGACACACAATAATTATGAGACCCTCAAGATATATCTCATGCCAAAGAAAGACACAGTATATCCCGTGTCCTCTACTCTGTTATCCCATTTACAATAAAGAAAATGCAACTCAGACTAAGTTTCAAAAACTGCGCATGGAAAATCCTGATGTGCACAGTCTTGACAGTCTTCCTCACACTTGCTCCTCTCTGAAGGCAGGTTCCTGATAGGCATTTATGCATGGGAACCTGTTAGAGAATTTGCTCTGAATATGTGTTTACATAACACAAAGGCATTTCATATTCCTAGTCAAAGTTGGGGCAGTTCCCCTCCGGGTGCATCTCAGCTGAGGGACTGCGGGGAGAGCCTTTGCTCAGGGGAACCAAGGCCTGGGGCGGCCCTGGGCAGCCTCTTACCTGAGCGGTTGTTGGGAGACACGCGCACAGGGGAGATGGAGGGTGTGCGGGAGGAGGAGTAGGGCCTTTGCCGATCCCTCTCGATGGTTGAAGATGAGGCTACAAAGTGATATTGTGACCATCCATCCTGCAAAAGACAGCGTACTCCTATTAAACGGGAAGGCAGAGTGATCCTTCACCTCCCGACATTTGAAAGTTCTAAGCATTTGAATTTGCAGAACATTTCTACAGCATGTCAAAGGAGATTACAGAGCTCCTGGCCATCATCAAGGTTAACAGAGGGAATGTGAATTAAGACACACCCCTTCTCCTCCAGGCAGCCTGGCTGGGAGCCCCTGCTTTTAGTGCCTGCTTCCCTTCCCAGATGTGGAATAAATGGTCTCTTTGCAAATTTGCTTTGGTTAGAGGTTTTTATTAAATGCAAATATGATGCTCAGAAAGTCAGACGACCCTGAAAAAGTCTATCCTTTGTTTACCTGTCTCTGGCCATGCCTGCCTCCTCTCTCCAAATCTTCCCAAAGTGATTACTCTTTTTTTTTTTTTTTTAGAGAGTGAGAGAGGAGAGAGAATTTTTAATATTTTCATTTTTTTTTAGTTCTCGGCGGACACAACATCTTTGTTGGTATGTGGTGCTGAGGATCGAACCCGGGCTGCACACATGCCAGACAGCGTGCTACCGCCTGAGCCACATTCCCAGCCCCCAAAGTGATTACTCTTGTTCTCAGGACCGATTTGTGAGCAATCAGGATGCTAGGTTGGCGTCCTCCCTTCCCACTTACCTTCCTTACCCTGTTTCTAACCCTCTTCTCCGCCACAGATACCCAACCCTGCCTGTCTCAAGGTCTTAGCAGCTGCTGCTAAGTATCCACACTAGACTAGGTGTTCCCTGGTGCCCCAGAAGTCAGATTTTAAATTTTGGAGCATATTCCAAATGCATCCTACCAAGCCTCCATTAGCCTTTTAATACCCAGTTCATATATGAAAAGCATGCATATGATTTTAAAAAATGTATTGAAATACATTCTGGATCATTTGGGGAACTTAGAAAACATAAAGAAGAAAGAAAGAACATCTGGTGATTCCACCTTCTCCACCCCAGATAGCTCTTGTTAATGGGTCCCAGTATTTCCTTCCAGTCTTTCTTCTTAAAACTCAACTATATATCTACAAAGTAAAGTGTCCAATAGTATTAATGTTGTAACAAAGAAGAGCAGGACTCTATCCTGCTCCCAATTCTTGCTTCACAGAGACAACTGTTTGCAACTCTTTCAGGTTTTCATTTTGGATAATACTTAGACTTTTAAGGGAATTCAATGCTTTTTCGAGAATCATTGAAAATATCAATAGATGAAAATTAATAAAAACACAATTCATACTCATTTTGCTATTGCGTCTCTTCATTTATCAAACTTTTGTTATTCTTGTTTATTTGAATGGTGGGATGAAGTTCAGGTTAGAGGTATATTATTTTAAAAGATACTGTTGGGTACTTACGATGGTGCAAGATCCTCTTATCGATCCCAAGATCTGGATGTTATTATTCTCCCCAGTCTACAGAGGAGGAACTTGAGCCTTACAAAGTCAAGACAGCTCCCAAAGTCAAAATGTAAGCAAGCTAAACATTAATATTAAAATGTGACGTACTTTCAAGTACTCGGAAGGGAAGGAGGGTGAAGAGAGAGAGTGTGGTGGGTCGTGCTGGTGTGGCTATTGAGTGGCCTATGGTCAAGGAAGCATTTTGGAGAATGACCAGGAGTCAGACACGGAGGACAGAGGTGGGGCCCCAAGTCCCAGGATGAACAGAGGTGAAGGTGCTGGTGGGAACTGGTCTGACCTACGTGAGAACAAAGGCTCCTATGACTGAGCAGAGTGAGCAAGGGGACCAGGACAGCAAGAAGCCTTCTGGGCCGAGGACAGTTTACAGAGAACAGAATAGAGGCTGCAATTTCACCAAGAGAGAGGGAAAGGCCACACTGACTCAGATGGGGTGCGCCTGGGGAGAAAGGGAAGATTTGCTTCTGTGCTGGAGGGTTTTCCAAAGAGTGTGGGACAGAGAAATCAAGTCTTACCCCGATGCTTCTGGTGTGAACCAGAATGGCAGGAGCCACTGACTGAGGGAGAACAGGGAGAGAAGTAGAAGGGGAACCAGGAGCACCTTGGCACAGGTTGGGTCAGAGATGGAACAGAGGCTACAGCATCAGGTCGAATCTGTGAACCCAGAGGAACGTCAGGGTTAGAGAAGAAATTCTGGAGTTGAGCATGTAGATACTATTCAGAGCAAGAGAATGGGTGGAACCATATGTGAGAATGGGTGGAACCATCTATCTGAATGGAAACACAGGAAAGCCGGAGACAGAAGCCGGGTGGGCCCTGGGGCACTCCAGAATTTAGAGGGTGCAAGGAGTCAGGGGTGTTTCTCAGGGCACTGAGCAGGAACAGGGTGGGCTGGGGGGAAAACAAAGTGGTGTAATGTCAGCAAGACTAGGAGAACAGATGCATAAGGAGGAGGAGAAGGCCAATCAACGGAGAAGGACCAAGCACGTCCACTGGTCCTGGAGAGATGGAAGCCATCATGATAGGAACAAAAGTACTTGATTCTGCCAGACTGTGTCTCACTCAAGAAGGCTCAAAAGATAATGGAGAACTAATGAAGGAGAGACAGGGAATCCAGGCAGCCTGTGGCACAATTCTACCATAAAAGGGCAGCAGAGGAATGGGGCTTGAAGAGAGAGGGATCAAGAGGTGTTTTAATAGATCCCTGGGAAGATTTTGCAGCATTTTGTATGCTGATAGAATGACTCAACATCAAGGAGGGAAAAACTGGTGACGTAGGGGAGAAAGGAGAAGATCACAGGAGGAAATAGGCTGATGGGATTCAGTGAGCAAAGGGGTCACTGGCTATGGGAACAGGAGGGAGGCCAGACAGGCTCTCCAGCCAAGATGCAGCAAGGAGATGGCGAGATGCGGAGACGGAGGACGAGCACGTTCTCTCCTCAGGGAAAATGAAAAGTGAGGTCGTCTGCTGAAGGTAAGGATGGGTTGGAGTTTGGAGGATGGAAGAGGGAGAAGAAAGGTGTGGAACAGTTTGGGAGGTGAGGGGGGAGGAAGTTGGCTATGGTCAGGCCCTGGGCGGCCAGGGTGGGCAGAGGGATTGCGGGGACACTACTTGAGGTGTGCAGCAATGACTAGAGAATGAGGCGACCTGTCAGCGTGGTCCTTTGCTCTTCCCCAGCCACATCCTGCTGCTCTGGGGCAGGTGGGCAAAGTTGGATGGAGGTTTTCAGTCATGCAACTTGGAGAGGCACAAGGACAAGAGAAAGTCATGGAACTAAGCCGGGTAGAGAGGAAAATAAAGATGGGAGGGAGGGGATGGAGAGTGGAGATTAGCTAGTGGACTGGAGATCCCACAAGGATCAGAGTCTGCGGGAGTGGGGGTGCCTCCCAGATGCTGGGAGTTCTTAAAAGAGGAGAGAAGGCCAAGTTCTCAAAGGAGCAATGAGGAGAAGGAGGGCACTTACCCCACCTCCAGGGCCAGTGACATGGGGTGAGGGAGTCGAGGAAAGAGGAAGCAGCTACCTCCTGAGAGGGTGGGCGAAGTCCCCAGGGTCTCCAAGGGTCAGAGCAAGAAGAGGAAGAAAGAGCAGTCAGGTAATGGACATAGAGGGGCCGCTACCAGCACACCAGGGGTTAAAGATGAAGGCGTAGGACCAAGACAGACTGTGGAGGCAGCCCGAGGTTGATGGATGACCCAGAAGGCTCAGGAAATTGGCGGCAGTTGAATTAATGAATGAAGGGTGAAAGGTGTAAACTGTCCTCAGGGAACGGTAGGATCATGTCATGGTAAGGGGTAGGGACCGTGGTAGGAGGAGAGAATGTGTCCACTGGAATCCTATGGGTTTTTCTTAGATCCTCTGGAGGGTGGCGTCCATGACAGGAAGGGACAGGTTTACCGAAAACATGTGCAGGGTGAAAAATATTTTGAAAGTGTATGTACCCGTTACTCATATTTGAGAATGATTTAAAAAAATTGTTTAGATAAGATAATCTTTCATTTTGAAGGGAATGCTTGGTTGACAGCAAAAAGAAAAAAAATCCTAAATATGATCCAATGAAGGCAGCTTGTTTTATGTTGGTCTCATTTGCAATTTAGAAGGTACACCTTGGGGTTCTAAGTCATGGCTTAGGACATGGCTTCAGTCAAATCTGAAGCAGTTTAAATTTCATGGGGTTAGGGTACACTGCTCCCCTCTAAGTTCTTCCATTTCAGGAAAATGGCCGTATAAAACTGCTTATGAAGAAACTTCAAGGACACACACACACACACACACACACACACACACACACACACACACACAGCTTTCAAATCCTTCATAATGTCCAATCCTGAAAATGCTCATGCATGACAGAGATGTGACCTGGCAGGTAACTTGTCTCTGGATGATGGGATTAGCAGACCCCTGGGGGTGGTGAGAGAGGAGGTGGTCAGAGGCAGGGAGGAGAATGCCAGTCTGAGCCAGACCCCTCCCACATAGCCATGCAAGTGGGCACAGAAACTCCTAGTGGAGGTGGGGAGAGGGGAGCTTAAGGAGCAGGGCTGTGGAAACCCAGTCTGGGATGTTGATTTGGCAATTTCCTGAGCCACAGCAGGGGAGCTCCAGGAGGAGCAGGAAGAAGAGGGGCTCCGCTCCCTTTTCCCTCTTGGTCCAAGATGCCGTAGACGTTTCAATGGCAAAACTGTCAGACTTCAACTTTGCTGCATTCAACCATGCCTGGAAGGGACTTTAAAATTCAGCTTCTGAATGTACCTATTTCCAAATGCCCCAGAAGCCACTGGATGCCAGACCAGGATACAGCTGGCCTAGGATACAGATTAGTCAGTGCTCATTGCAAAGAGTTATGATGAAGAATCAGTTACTGTGAGATGAATTTCATGGCTCTCCACTCCTTTTATTATATGAAATTTTGCGTCAGTCAATTAAAAGACAATGTTTGGCTTTCTAAATAAGAAAGGAAATGAAGAGATAGTTTCTTTGGGAAAGTTGTTGTTAAGTTAACCTTCTTTCCGTCCCACTAGCCACTTACATATTTGTGATCAGCTCGATACCAATCATTTCCTTCCCATTCTCGTTCAGAAAGGCTTGAAGTGGTTCATGTAAACACGTGCCACTTGGACAGGTATCTTCCATCATTGTTTGCCTCCTTAATCACTATTTTCTTGTTAAAATTTTAACTCACTGTCAGCCAGAGAACTTCTTGGAGCTCTAGTACCTTGGGTGCTTGGCCTTAGACCCCCCTTGCACCATCTCTCTGGCTTGCAGGGGTTAGATAAGAAAGCTCAAAGAAGAAAACCAGAGAATTCAGAATAGGCACAGTAACCAGGGAAGGGCTGTTAATCCTCAATGTTGATGATAAGGAACTTTTCCAACATCTGTGGCTCAGCAGAATGACCCAGAAGTTGTGCCCTCCAGCTCAAGACCCAGCTAAGCTGTCAAAAATGTGATATGATATCTGCGCCTCAAATTGGTTTTTATTTTTAACACATTAAACTTAAAACTGGAGGCTGTTAAATGGCTCCAAGTAGATAGAGATGGAAATCTAAAGAGGAGTTCAAAGTCATTGAACTTTTAAATTGCCACCAGGAATCATCTGATTTTCTTTATCTTATCCTTTTACTGTCCTTCCACCAGTTTTAGCTTCTGTGTCAAAGTTTCTGACGTGTTTCTTTATGAAATTTATTATTCCCCAAAGCTGGGGTCGACCCCATTGGCATTTTCAAGGGTGCAGAGTGCCAGAATGTCAAGTTCATGCACACTCCACAGCCTCAAAACCACTGGGTCTTCACGGTGGGTCTAGGCGGCCGCCACTCTATTAGGTTTCACAGACTTGAGTTTTAGGTTCCTGAACTTATAATACTCTCCATATTATATTTATTGAGTACCCAGTAAACATCTCAAGCAGAATGTTATTACGGAGAGATTTCTTCCACTTACAGAGTGTGGACGAAGGGTCTAAGCGGCTTTCAGACTGTTGAGGATAACACATTAGCCCACAGCTTCTTACTCTGGAAACTGTGACATTCAATTCAACTGTGCAAGGGATGAGCTAGAGCAGTCTGTCAAGGCTCAAAATTATTATCAGGAATATGCTTCCCCTACTCAGGGTGTTACCCTAGGGGTCCCTGTAGCTGGAGAAGTGGGATTAGACATCTACAAGGGGTATATACATCTACAATGTATATACCCCTTCCTCTCAGTATATACACTGTAAATAGAGCTTCAGGGTTTTTTTTTTTTCTCTCTTCCATAAATTAAGGGCAACAAGATTCATGAGCTTGGGGAGTTTGAGAAAGAGTAATGCCTAAGCCGTAGCCCTGGAGATTCTTCTGTTTAAGTTGTTCTGGGAAGGGCCTGGGCATCATTCTTGGTGAAAGTTCCTGCCTCTCCAGAGTTGGTACTAGCAAAGCCCTGTGATCATACACTACTGGCTTGGAGGTTTTGCACAGGTGGAGGAGATTACTAGTTGGAATGCACACAAGTTTTTAAAACACTAATTCCTAGGAAGCCATTCAGCCCCTAATCCATGTGGAATGTCTCAAGGATGACTTCTACAAAGTCAAAAATAGGTCACAACCTCAGGGTGCCACACACACACTGAGCCCCAGTCACACCCGATTGCACAGTATTCGCTGACTGTGTGATTCAATTTCACATGTCTACCCTGTTCAGCAGGCAGCCCTGAGACTGAGCACAGTGCCTTCCCCTTTTGTATCTGTTGACTCTTACCTGGTCAGTTGTGTGCCAGGTAAACAGGAGGCAGGCAGCAGATGTCCATCAAATCACCACTGCTCTGAGACTTGGGATGCCTCTGAGACTTGGGGGGAACGTACAAGTCACGTGACTATGGTTTTCTTTCCCTACGATTAACAAAATGCTTTCATATCACCGGAAAGTCTCTTGCCATCCTGTCTGTCTCCCCAGCTGTGGGGCAGGAAGGGTGAGTACCCTCTTTATGAAGCCTTAGTGCCAAGTATAATACCTGGAACACAGAGGTGCCTAATAAATGCTAGCTGGATTTGATATGATGGCATTTATTATTGTGAAAGGAAATGCTAAGCAATTTTGTAGGTTTTACACATAGCCTGTACTGTTCTTAAGGTCTATTATTCTATACTGAATAAATATGACAGTCTTATGATATTTTCTTAATTTTAGATTAGAGTAACCTCATCAGATGAATCCTCTTCTGTGTTGGAATATCTGTCTTTTATGTCATACGTGCAGCTGGGCTCAAGGCAGTGTTAGTTTAGGCTAAATATTTTTTTAAAAAACGGGGCCGCAGCCTGCCTGCTCCATTTTAAGTGGTAATCTCTCTCAGCTGCCCATATTTCAGTGTGAGGCAAATGAACTTGCCTCCTCCTTACCGGATCTTGAAAATAATTTTGAAGCATCATTATATCTGCACATCTGGCCCCAGACTGGTGCTGATTCCAAACACATCTCTCAGGGCACGCATCTCAGCTCCTCCATCTCCATTGCTTCTTGCATCCTGCCGCTCAGAAAACACCAGTTCCTGCCCACAGCCTCACAGACAGGTCTCCATCCTCAAACCCCTTAGGAGCACCAGGAGAAAAGGATGAGAAGGGAGGGCATATCACATTTCCTGTTAGATATGCTCCAGTTTCTTTCAGGACTGGGTACAGCCACCCACACCTACCAGAATGTGCCCACTAACCTGAAGGGGCTGCTTCCTGAATGTGTCACATTGACATTACTGGGAGGGAAAAAGGACGACAGTCACATTCCTGTCAACAACATCATCTTGTTGATAGAGCATGTCACCGAGAGGGGTGGGGTGGGGAGAATGTAGGGGAGACAGGAAGAGAAGCACCTGTGTGGGATTGGGTACAGAATCCCACTTGGCCCCAGGGAGCAGAGAACATCCTGTTACCGCCAGGTGGGCAGATGAGTGCACTGGCACCCTGCTGAGTCAGAGAAAGGATGGAGAAGGACCAGATAGAGGAGGAGAAGAGGCCCCAGGGAAATAAGTTGGCTCCATCCACACAACAAAGAGTTTACAAAGAAGAGCAAATATCTCAAGGGCTGCTAGAATGAAGGTTTGGAGGATTTGGCAATCAGGCAGAGAGAAAAGGGATTATATACCAAATCCTCACTAATGAGATGACAAGTGGCAGGAAAGGGGTTTTGAGTCACTTATTTGGTGCCCTCTGACTTCACCTTCTGGAAGAAGACACGCTTTAGAGACCCCCTTGGGCTGGGGTGAAAGGTGGCCTGGGGGACAGTCAGGGAAGTAAATGTTGATGATACCCCTGACAATTCTGTTCTCAGAGTGGGTTCTGGCTGCTGGACTTCAATACTTAGAAGTCAGATTTAGCCAATCTTTCCTTGTAATCAGGAACATCTCTGACTCAGACACAAGTTTCTGTAAAAAATGAACCTTGACCGTGGACAACAGTTT
Source organism: Ictidomys tridecemlineatus (assembly GCF_052094955.1). Classification (NCBI taxonomy): domain Eukaryota; kingdom Metazoa; phylum Chordata; class Mammalia; order Rodentia; family Sciuridae; genus Ictidomys; species Ictidomys tridecemlineatus. The sequence continues at coordinate 254,365,177 of NC_135477.1, read as the reverse complement.
TTCATTTCTACTGGGGACATGAGTTGGACTCTGGCTCAGACCCTAGGACACCGTGGCTGGTGTGCGGTCACTGGCCTTTTCCTCCCTGGTTTGTAAACAGCTCTGGAACTTCCTCAATCTGGTAAGATTTATTTGGCCTCAAAACAAGGATTTCTCAGTGGGCATACAGAAACTATTTGATGCTGAAGTAACGAATACAAGTTTTTCCCCTTAGCTGTCCTTGAAGGCTCTACAGCCCATAAAGCTTGTCAATTCTAATTTTCTTTGAGTGACTTGAGATACAAAGAAAAGTATGGTGAAAATCCTTTGGGCTTTTAGCAACCCAAGACCATCTACTAGTCCGCCTCGCTGCTTATTCTCGTCACTTACACTCACAAACAAGATTTCTTCTTTGGGGACCTGTTTCTCAAATGAAAGTTAAAACATAAATTGTTGCTACCCCCCTGCAGGAGGCAACCAGCTAAGACATTAGTCTCACATGCGAAAAACTTGATTTTTAAAAATTGTGCCCGTTGCCAGTCATTTTTAAGTGTACAAACCTATTAATGTAATCACATTAAGCAGAGAAAGAAAATATTCCAAATTAGTGGTAGTTATACATTGTCCTTATTTCAATAAAAGGTTATTAAATAGAAAAAAAAATGGAAGCAGAATACTCCCATGCATAGTCCCGGTAATTGAAGACCCAGGCAATTTTGCATATCAGTGAAACCTTCAGCTTCTCTTGGCTGTAATAAAACAAGCTTCCATCTATTTTTAAGGTAAACTGTTTGTTAAAGATTCATTTAAGCTAATTCCATCAACAATTCCGAAACCCATTAAAGTTAAATATTTAAACTAAATTTTAAGGGCCAAAAGGGAGTATTTGCAGTTTAATGCAGGAATAAATACCACCTGACATGCCAGTGGCTTTCATTAGCTAGTTTCAGCTCTGCCGCTTCTAATGAAATTTAATTAAATTGATTTGGATACTTAAAGGTACAGTATATATGAGGATCTTCTGTAGTGACATCTTTTCAAAAAGACTCTGTAAATTCATTTTATGAATTCAATTTAATTCAGTTGGCCTAATCTTAAAGAACCCACTTCACCAAGAAGATTTGACAGTTTGGAAAGAAATGGATACAATTTAGTTGAAGAAAGTAATATCATTGTTAACTGCCCCAAATTAGTCATTTATACTGATAGGACGGGGGAGGGGAGAGCTTGGAAAGTTGAAACAAGACCAAATTAGTCCTTTTGACTTCCCTGCTGTCACTTTAGAGGCTTTGACCCAAAGATGTGACATGGATGGTCTTTGGCTCTGTCTTCTGTGTCCCAATCAATACTGCAAAGTTGAACTTGGGATGCAACTGAACGAAGTCCTGCCTTCAGGTTCACAAATCCAAATGTCTGGCTTTTAGTACTTCAGTCACTTTGACATTGGAAATAACTGGGTATTTTTCATATATGCTCATGAGGGGTCGATGAAGACCTGGGTCCCAAATCTGAGGTCTCTGCAGAATGCCCCACAGTGGACAGGGAAGGAGTCACTGAATGCACCCCTGCAGTGCCTAAGCTCCCAGGTAGCGACAATGGAGGTTTATTCAATCAGCACTCAGAACCACCTAACAGTTGGCTTCTGATGAAATTTAATTAAATTGAGGTGTGAATAGAGAAAGAGACAGGCATAGATCCCGAGGAGAAATGGGGGAGGAATGAGTGTCTAAAAATGGCCACAGCAATAGCCTCTTGCAAAAACAACCCATGAAGGGAAAGTCTAGCCTTGGTAACAACCATGCCATGATGGCATAAAAATACATTTCTATTTTAGAATAGAGCCTGGTAAAAATAAAAAGTAAAACAATCAAGAAATAATGATTGAAAAGGATTGTCTTTATGAAATTGGGGAAAGGCAATATGGATGTGTTCACTTTGGGAAACTAGAAGAGAGTCAAAGACACAGTAGGTATTCAACAGATATGTGTTGAATGAGTGTAGAAGTGGTCATTTGCTACTAGGACAGGGAGGATGACTAAGAGGAATCATGTGATATTACACAAGGAGATTAAGAAAAGGGGGGTACTATAGTTTAGAATGGCATAGAGGAAACCCAGTTGATGCACTTCATTATTTGATGCTATGTATGTCATGGTAAATCTGTCATCTGGTTAAATCAGGCAATTAGCATAAGTGACTCTCAGAGGATGTGTGAGAATTGTGGGTTCATCAGGGTTTACCACCAGGCACTCGGCCAACCTGCCAAGGGCACCGTGTGCTAAGATGGGGAGAGTAGAAACAAAGAAAAATCCAACATGTTTCCACATCCTATGACCTCGCTTCTTCCTCTGACATTACTGATGCTCTTTGCATTGTGCAAGACTATTTTTTAATAATCTGAAAACTTACAGGTCTTCTTCTTTACCCACTGCACTGGTCTCCTGAATAGGACTAAGGAGTCATGGAAATGGCTGGTTTTCAAAGTTGAAGTCAACTGGTAACTCCTGTAGAACCGTTTGCAATGAGAGGTAAGCATAGTGGGATCTTCCAAAAATGTGCTTTGATAAAAACTGGGCACTGAGAGTCAAGGAGTTTGGTGTTGTTATGTACAGAACATGCACATCATGGGCGTAAACATGTCAGTAACCTTTTAAAAAAACTCCACCTTGTAATAGAAACACTCAGCTTTTGGTTAGGCCCCCAGGTAGGGAGATCTGCCACATGATTTAGAGCTGGTGGCATGTCTCCAAAAGAAGAAGGCACGTGCTCCTGGCCCATTTCCAGTTGCCTGTTATGTGGACAGACTGAGGGTCAACGTGAACACTGCAGATGAGGTTGACACTCTAGAGGTGAAGGCAGCGGGTAACGAGAAGCCAACCCCTGACTCCAAGAGGTGTTATTTCACGGTTTGACTATTACACTCAGACTCTCATGTGAGAGGGTGTGGGGCTGAGCAATGGGCCCCAAAGATGTCCTTTTCCTAATTCCAGAACCTGTGAATAGACTCCCTTAAATGGCAAAAGGGACTCCAAAGGTATGATTAAGATCTCAAAGGACAAGGTCATTCTGAGGATGCCATGGGCCACTGCAACCACCAGGTCCTTCCTCATGAGAGATTCAGGAGGTGAGAGCTGGGGAAGGCAATATGGCGCTCAATGCAAGCACAGAGAGGGACTCAAAGGTGCTTTGTTGCTGACGTTGAAGATGGAGGATGAGGCTACCAGCCCAGGCATGCGGGCCACCTCCAGGAGCTGGAGGACATAAGGAAGGCAACTCTCTGGAGAATGTAAAGAGGGAATGCATCCCTGCCAACACTTTGATTTCAGCCCAGCGAACCCATTTTGTATTTCTGGCTTCTAGAACTGTAAGATCACTTATTTTTGGTATTTTTAACTTTTTTTGGCGGTAATTTGTTAGTGTTGCAGTAGGAAGTAAATCCAGAGGGTGATCCATTTCTAACTTCCTTTGAGTCATGTTTGTTCACCATAATGACTTAGCATTATGAAAAACTTGTAGATAATTACAGAACTGACAGGGTACTGGGCCTGTGTTAATGTGATTTTCCACACTGACTCCATGGTCCCTTATTCTCTAATTACAGTTCTAGAGCATTTGTTCAGAGCTGCAACAGTGGCAGACCAAATAGGCTTCTGCAGTATTAGCATGTGACCTACTTTCATATGGTCTAAGAATAGGCGAGGAATTTTCTAGAGGGTGAAGAGGCACTTCCATGAAGGTAGCCAGTGGCTGAGTATTCCCCACACCTCATCTCCTAAAACCCAGGGGACAAACTTCTTAAAGAGCTTGACCATGGGCTCCCTGGAGTTTGGGTGTTGCCAGAGCTGGTGTCTTAAGTAATGTTGGCAGAATGATTTGGGGTCAGAGGTGAATTGACAGTGTAGCACAAGAAGTTTAAATTTTAGGTCCTCCCACTGCATGGGCTCCTTCGGAGGATGTTAAATAATTTTATAATCATAAAGTTTACTCTTCTTTTTAAACAGGACTTCCAAAACTATGTTACCTACAGGAGCGCAGAATTTGTATCTAACCAGTCTATATACAGTGAAGAAGCAGAAGCCTGAGGCTGATGCAGAATTCTGAGCAGTTGGAGGAGGCTGGGCCCAGGCCAGGCAGCAGACGGAAGGCTCTCAGCAGCAGGTGGCACTTCTCAGTAAACCAACCACTGCCCTCACGAGAGAAGGAGCTAGCCGGTGGACATCTCCCACAGCCCAAGTGCACCAGAGCAGGATATGGCTGCATTGGTCAGGTTGGGTCTCCTCACTGTGGCTTCCTTTCCCACTTGGTCTAACCTCGTTGGTGGCATTGGGAAGGGTAAAGACACAGCTTATGAGAGAGGGAGGGAGAAAGGGAGGGTGAGGGGAGCATTCAGCCAGGTTGAGGTTCTCATAGGTGACATCCCCAAATCTACTGGTACCCACTGAAGACGGAGTGGGAAAGGTAGACGTGGTCACACAAAGTAAGCCACAAGAATGCACGTATGCTGTACGCCTACGTTAAACTTCCTGAGTTTTCTAGTTACTGATGCAATCATTTTTTTCTGTCTTTTGTCTCTTCGGTATTTTTGTCACGGGCGAAGCTCTGTAATAGAGTGGTATTATAGGGGAAATGTTTAATTTGGGCACTGCTATGTGGATTTCCCTGACTTGGGGACCTGTCCCAGCAATAGCTACAACTGAGTCACTTCTCGTTTATCAACTGCCGGGTGCATTGATTTCCACTTTTTGCACAATTGATTTTTGCTTCTGTTCCCGTTTGTGCCTTTGTTTTTGGACAGATATCATATGATGAGTGCCTGAGAATTCTCTCTGAGAGGTCAGGGGGCCTCATGAAGAAAGACCTTCATTGTCAATAGAAACATCAACAAGTAAATGCCCAGATTTATGGAGGAGAAAGTACTATAGACGAGTTTAACTTCAGCCTTTTCATTTTCTACCCTAACTTCATATCAAGCTGTTTGGAAAAGAAAACACTAGAGGAACTACAATTGTGAACTTTGAGGGCTCCAGCCTTGGGGATGTTTTAGAATCTGGCTAGTAGTCCTTGTGTTTTTCTAGTCATCTCTTGGTGAGGAATTTTTCAGCACTGCTGAAAGATTAATAAATTCCTGGTGAACAGGGTTCCCTGATAAAATGACGGCTCTGCATTTAGCAGTTTAATTTATTTCTACAGAGGATTTAGTGCTTTTCCATGACTATCTTAGATACCCAGAGAGTAAAATCTATTAATTCTCAAAATGGTACATACTGAAGGAAGTATTAAAGTATGTCTCACTCTTCTTACTGCAAAGCTTAGGGATCACAACTTCGAATTTTAACTTTGTTGTGTTTTTTCCTTGATGATGTTTCAAAATAGATTTCTGATTTTCATCACAAACTAGGGGTGTTCTTCAAATGCCCAGCAGACCAGGCTGATGAAGGAATGTCAGACACGAGCCATTAACTTCAATTTGCAGGGACAGGACTCCTGGCTCATTTATGTGCAGTGGTCAGCCTTGAACAGGCAGCAGGAGGCCACTCAAGGGCTGGGTTCACTCTCCCACCTGCTGTGGTGTGGACACTGGAGGAGACCTGTAGGCATTCCCTTACCTATCCATAATTACTTATTGATTTCTTGTTTTGTCAGTGCAATGGTGGTAAAAGCCAATGAAATGAATAGCAGGGCAGGAAGAAAAGAGAGTCCTGTGTGAGACAGGCTGTGAAGGGCACGGACTTCACTTCTATCAAAGCTCATTATTCACTGGCTGAATGGAATGTGCCATCCGAGAGACTGTATTCCCTGACAATAAAGGGAAGGGCATCTAAAGATTAGCTTTATGTTTTGTTTCTCACATCAAAATGGCAATAGCAAATACAATATTGCTATTCAGAGAAGCATGACCTTACCCAGTTTCCAGGACAGGCAGCTTGGCATTCCGGGAGAAAGCAACTCACTGTGCACAATGCTGACATTTCACTGGGGAAGGGGCAGGATCCTAAAATCCCCAGGCCTAGAATAATCTGATTTCTAACCCCAGTGACTGTCAACAAGAGTTTGATTCTGATGTTTGATTGATCTTGGATTCGATCTCTGCATTTATGAGCTAAGGGTTTTAATTCTTATGGAGAGGCTGAGTCGATGTTGTTCTCTTTGAAGCACTTTGAGTTTCTTGGAACACATGAGTCTCAGTAACAGAAGGCTACATGCTGGAAAAAATCATCTGCCACTTGGAACAGGGACTGGCCTGTCTCTTCCATGGTAACACAATAGTTTGTTTCAAAGGCTTAAACGTGTTTCTAGGAAGCATCTCATGGAGAAGCAAAGGAACGAAAGAACAGAGGTGGTGTCTCCACACACCGCTTGCCCTCTCAGCACCCAACGCTCACAGGCATTTTTACTCTGGTGTGGGGCTGACTGATACCTACTTCCAGTTGATCTCAGATGAACCAGTATGTGTCTCGGAAGGCAGAGCAGAGTTCATCGTACCTGAAGCTCCATGACTGCCCTGTAAATCAGTTACCCTGGGGTGGGTCCCCATGGAATCACACAAGAGGGCCCAGAGGGCTTGGGTAGCTAGGGCTTCCGGAGCTTCCCAAAGCTGTGGCTGAGGGGCCCCAGCTAAGTCCCACTGAGACTCCAAGTCCAGATTGTGAATGTTGAAGCTTGGGGAGAGCAAAACACTGCTGTGTGGAGCTGAAATCCGACCAGTTTAGGGAGAAATCACACACCAAAAAGATGTCATGGAAAGAGACAAGGAATCTCCTGGCTGGCAAATTAGCCTAGAGCCCTCCCACCACCAGGCAGGAATGATTCACTGGTGAAACGTTCACGTACACTGGTTGTCATTCTTCAGCAAAAAGTTATTTTGCTTCAATGTGACAGTGAATATGAGGTCTTATTTGCATTTTTAATAATCAAACAATAGCACAGTTCTATTTTACTAAAATTGAAGGAAGACATTGATACAAAGCCTAAAATTTTGTTCAAATATCTGTCCAGATTTAACAGAAGCTCAGAATTTTAGGCCAGTGAAAATACTCTGTATGATGCTATCATGAGAGCTACCTGCCATTATATATCTGTTCAAAATCAGAGAATACACCACACCAAGGGTGAACCCTAATGCAGTGTATGAATTTTATGTGACTATGATTTGTCAGTACAAGTGCACTGGCTATAACAATTGCCATTCTGGTGGGGGATGCATATGTGGTGCAGGGGTATATGAGAAATCTCTACACCTTCCTCTTAATTTTGCCTAAATTTAAAATTGCTTTAAATAAAGAATTCAAAAAATGTATTTAAGTGAAAATAGTAAACTTCCTGAAAGAACAACAACAAAATCTGAGACCAAGTGCTAAACATGCTTACATTTTTTAAGAGTCTGCTACATAAATAATACCTTGAAAGTAAAGAGGGCCAGGTAAAATGTAAAACCAAAGTCTGTCACTGAATTCGTATTCTGGAAGGCTAACTAAATTGATTATGGACCTACAGCCTTATGAAGACCAATAAAACAGAGATCCATATTGGCTGGGGATGAGATAAATGTCAAGTTTCCATGCCATTAAACTTTGAGTTGTATCTTTATATATTCTGGTATCCAAGAGTGGAGTTTTGAATTTTGGGAAACAGAATAATCGAAGTAGTTGAGATAAACTATGAACTATGATTTTAAATAAGTCAAAAACATCTGTTTTTGCCTAAGACATAGTTATGGTTACCTTCATTTATTTCATTTTCTGCATTTCTATTTTCTAGCATATATGAATAAAATCTCTTTCAGGCAGTACTTCTTAATTTTGCCTGGTACCTATTTTTGATGTTCCTTAATTCAACACTGTTAATTAGGAATGAATACTAATTGTACCAGAGCTGGGCACAAATTCCACTGCAATTTCCATGGGGAAATCACTTGCAACATAAGTTCGGGTTGCGAATTCTTCCATAATAAATATTTGAACCCAAAATGAAATTATTTTCTAATAAAAATACAAATACAGCTTAGGCTGTAACATGTTAGCTGTAGGTTTAAACTATTCCTAATACTTGAAAGTTATTCTTTCAAAGTATGAATTTAAACAATTTTATTCAATCAAACTAATCTGCTATGTAATTATTTCAGATTAGTGAGGAGTGACCTTACTTCAGAGCTAAGGAGAGGTCAGAAACATTATTTTCAAGGAAGGTGATACAAAAAAATGTAGGGAGAATGAAGATTTAGATGGGCTAATTGGATGGAGTATGGACTTGGGAAGGCTTTGGAGGATGGTGGAGATGGAGAGTGACCTGCAACCCCGCTCAGCTGCGGTGGTGGTCAGGGCTGGCAGGAAGCAGGGAAGAGCTACAGAGAGAAGCCACGGCCACTCCTGAAATGACTCATGGGCTTTGCTGACATATTTGACTCTTTCCTGAGGACCACAGTGGCCACAGAATGTTGTGGCTGCAAGGAGACATGAATTCAGATTTGCTCTTTAGAAAGTTCACACTGACTGCCCTTTGGAGAGTTTGTTGGTGAGGAGTAGGACTGAAATAAGAAGCCTCGTTGGGAGACTGGAACCAAAATCCAGAGATAGGAGACAACTGTTCATGAGTACAGAAAGAAGAGGGCAGAAGCAGAAATCTGGGGTTTGCTGGTGGATTGGATGCTGATCTGGGAAGGAGAGAAGAGAATCAGGAGATACAGTTTAGCTGTGCTGCTTTTCAACTGGGGTTGGGAGGCAAGAAGAGGAGCTGACTCGAGGAGAAGCAGGCCTGTCTGGGATCTGATTCAGGGAGATGCTGCAGATGCTGCATCTGAGCAAGTTTTTATAGCAGGGGGCTAGAGATTCAGAAAGCAACTGGGGCTAGAGAAATAGATTGGAGAAGCCACAACATTTAGTTGATAATTGAATCAATGAAGAAAGTTATGATAACCCAGGAAGAAGTTGAGCATGATATGAGAAAATTCCAAGCATCAGGTCCTTGAGGACGACAAAATTCAAGAAATGAACAGGGAGGAGCCCATAAAGGGTGGAGAAGGTGGGATGGGGATCATGAGACCTAATGGGAAACAGATTGTCCTAGTACTTAGGAGAAGATCCTTTTTGTGAATGACACTATTTTGCCACAATGTGTTCAAACTAGAAGCTCAAAGGATCACAGCAGAGCCTCTGACTAAGGAAACATGGTTGGCTTGCACTTGTGAATTATTTAACCCTAGACCTCACCCTGACCCCCAGTCTAATATGTCTTCAGCATACTTGACCTTCTCCTCCATCCCCACACAAATTCAGCACTAATATGAAATGGAAGCATACCAAATACTTCTGAAATTACTTATGCTGTCATGTTATAAAACCTGTTTATGGTTTGGTTTACCTAAATCTCACCATGCAAAGTTCTCCCTGTTGGGACTCTGGTCAATATGGATGGCCGACGGAGATGCTTAGGAGACAGATTGTGGGAAGGGGGCACTGCTCCAGTGTCTGAGGATAGGAGGAGACGGTAGAAGAATCAAAGGGGAAATAAGCCATAAAAATGTTGGTGGAAATGAATAGTGATGGTGACAATGACAAAATAAAATCCTCAGCTTCAAAACTCCAGGATGGGAGGGACAGCATTTGTCAGCAAAATGGCAAGAACAAGTGTTTTGGATCAGCAGCAGCAATGTCCATGGGCACATGAGTTCCCAGTGAACAGAGCCCTTTGGTGACTGCTGTTGCTGCACCTGAGACGATCAGCAACCCAGCAAGGAAGATGCTACACTTTTTCCTTCATATTGGGAGATTGGGGCTGGGTTGAGGAGACATGCTTGGTCTCTGAGGAAGCTGGGGAGGTTTTAGATGCAGGGATTGAGGAGTGCTAATATCTCTAATTCTTAAAGCAGAAGGAAGGCAGTGAGTCATGGAGGTCCAGGCCTCCAAACTTCCAGTACCCTGAGGCCATGTCCAGCCACCTAGAGAGAAGATTCTGCTCGGAGAACTGCCATAGGCCATTTGAAGAAGTCATTTAGTTTTCTGGAGACTGTCAGCAATGTCTGGGAAGGAATGGCCTGGTAGAGACCGAGGTCAGTTTGAAAACCAGGAAGGCCAACACAGAGAAGAAAAATGAGACTTGCTCAGTATGGCTTTAGGGGAAAAACCTGCAGATAAAGAGATCGGTGCTTACAGTAAGCAAGAAGTTCTGGCTCTCTTGGTCGCCCTCACATGAAATAACGTCTCTCATTAGGTCAGACTGGCAATTGGCATTAAAGATATTCGAACAAAACAAAATGACTGCTGCCTTCCTTCTCCTGTCCTGGCTGCCCACGTCTCCCGCCACTCTTGTACAGCTGGATGCGGCTCCAGGGCTGAGATCTAGCCCCAGGTGCAAGAGCAAGAGATCGGCAGTTCCCCCACTGCTTGCTTGCCTTTCTCCCTCTCCTGCCCAGACAGACAAGGACCACCCGCTGGCCCCAGACCACTGTCTGCCCAGGTGCAGTTCTGTGAGAGTTCCATGAGATGTCTGTTTAGATGGAGCTTCTGAAGTTCTGAGTCACTCTGTTAGAGTGACATAGGTCCCAACCAATTGAACTGTTTCTTGATGATCTGACAGATTATTTACCCAAGGACAGGTACCAGCGGGTTCCCCAACTCTACATTCTATCTCCCGCTCACCCAGTCATTCCAACAGTCCCCAATCATGGTCAAATGTAAGCACCTCCTGTTGTCAGTGACATTCGGAGGTTCTGGGAAGACAAGCTCTTCTGAATTCCTGCTCGTCTTCGCCCCCACCTGCAGACAGTTCCTGAGGCTAACAGCCACCAAGATGATACAGGTGACAAAGTCGTTTTGCAGATTTATTTGTGGCTACCTAAACTTAAGGACTTCAAAAAGGTGACACAGTATTTATCTTGCATGTCATAAGGTTCTTTGCAATGGTGTATTTTCTCTGCGGGGAACAAACCCAGAAGGCCAGGTCTTACTTAGGTAGAGGGTCAGAGAATACAAATGTGTTTGGGCTCCAAACATAGGAATTAACAACACCCAGCCTGAAGAATATTCCAGCCCATTAGTTCTCTAAGAGGTAAATAATAAAGCAGACAAGCTAGAACTAAAGTCCCTGATCTCTGTGCCTGGGTCTGAGTTCTGTCCCCGATACACATGGCTGTCTTTCCAATTTCCATCTCCCCCTCATAGTTTTCCTCTGGCCATAACTCCCTTACCTCTCACCTCCTAATTATGCATACTGTAAACATTCTTCAAGACTTTGCTCTATAATTTTCCTTCCCTTAATTAATTCTTTAAAACCTGAAATATATAATTCAGGATCTAACAAAATCTCCAGTAATTGTTCCATCTTTCACTTTTACTCACAGTGGCTACATCCAAATCTTAAGTTTCCTTTGGAACTCTTCCTTTGCTCAGCCCATAATAGGTGTTTAATAAAGAAATCTGAAATGTGGGTAGTTAAAAGATATGAATCTGACCTTTTTCTGATGATATGTAAATTGTCAATGAAGAACAAGAGAGATCACTTCCCTGATGATTAAAACAATTCATGAGGATAAATGAGCTTGGTTTTCTCACCCAAAGACTTTTTCAAATGGAGAGATTTTTGAATTTTGAGCTTTGCTATTAACAGCATCTATGACATTGAGCATCAAGGTCCTCATTTCATTTCACAACCACATAATTTGGAAATGATTAACAATAGCTCTTTCTAAACATCTTTAAATCATGGGTCAACTAAAAATATCATCATTTATTTCTCTAGCCCATCTTTCTTGAATTTTCCCATATGAAGCACATTTTAAACTTTCTTTAGCTTTGAATTTAAGGTCCATTAAATTCCTGTCAACACATTCTTATTTTCATGGAAATAGAAAGACAATTACACTTTTTGAACTGTACTACCAACAAAGAAAAAACTAAGGTGAAAACCCATACTCCTATTTAACAAATAGCGTGCAGCATCTTTAAAAGCTGTTCCCCTCCAGTGCACAAAAGCATGAGCAGGTAGGTGCATTTGTGCATAGAGGAGGCACGGAGGATCCCAGGGAAAGTGGTTTATTTGAGGCAGTAATACTTCTTTGAGCTTCTGGAACCACTGACTCAGAACCACCAGCTTCGTTCTAATTTCTAACATGTTCTTCATGTCTGGCTGCCTGGTTAGCCCAAGGACTCCTTCCTGGGAGAGAGTCTGTCTCCTGGAGGAGTCCAGGGAGGAACTCAGAAGGGATGCTGGGACCTGAATATTAAGCAAAACAGAACAGAATCCAAAACATTTGCTCCTCCTAACATGCAAAATACTAAGAAAAGGATGCAATTAATCTTCAACACTCAACACTTAATTTTGTTATCTGTGATTTAACTTCGACACACCACCTCTTGGGGAATAGGAAAACTTTGAAAGAAAAATATGTAAGCTAAACTTTATCAATTTAAAGTGCAAAGTAATGGATGCTTAAGGGAAGTAGGAGGGCCCTGAGGAAATCTAGAAATAGACTATAACTTAGTAGAGCCAGTTATTAAATATTTACTTTTTCCCATTGGTTTAGAAAAAGACAAAATTCTTTACTGGCAAGATGGGTCTCACTCCCCACAAGAGACCCTTACAGAGGCCTCACATTCCGGCCCAAGGAGCTGGTGGGTGCAAAGGAGGCAGTGATGACCTTGGCTCTCTCCCCTCCCCACACTGCCAAGCAGGTGCCCTGGAAGCCCCTGTGCCCTGCCCCAGCCCCATCGGATCCAGGCACTGCTTTCTTCCTGTATATATCCATGTTCTCTACTCCCATTCACTAGCTCAAATTTTAACTGCCCACATTTGCTTGGCAAAACAACAACTTATAGAAGATATTGTTAAAGTATTCTTCCCACTAAAAAAAAAAATAAAGAAATAAAGAAAAAGTACCCTCTATTTAGAAGCATTTGGAAATGAGGCATAGAACCAAAATCTCTAGATGTGGCATTTTCTCTTCAGGTTTAATTTCGAATTATTTTGTGGGTAAAGACTTCTTCAGAGGCACGATATGAACGCTTACTACCTTGCACAGGTGTGCAGACCTAGTGCCCCAAGGCCAAGCCCCTCTGAGTTCTCCAGTGGACACTAGACCATTGTCTCCTTCCCTCTGGGCACTAAAGTAGTGAGGTTCTCAGGGCCAGGGGGAGGGGCCACACTGGGGGACGGAGTTCACATCCATGTTCCTGGGCTGTGACACTGGACTGCCTGAATTGCTTTTTGTAATTTTTTTCTGTCTCCTTTCCAAAATTATTTGTTGAAACTTGTTAATAATTCCCCCCTGCCAAAAAAACTCTCTGAGTTTATTATATTTTAGTCTATTGTAGAATGCAAAAGTGTAGGAAGATATGTCTATTTTCTTCTTTATGTAAGGTGATTTAGCATAATGAAAAATATTACATATTTCAAAATAGGTGGAAGAGAAAATACTGAGTGTTCTCACCATAAATAAATGAGAAATATTTCAGATGATGGATAAGCTAATATCCTGAATTGCTTATTACATTATGTATACATGTATTGAAACATCACACTGTACTCAACAAATACATACAATTACTATGCATTAATTAGAAATTAAAAAAATCACAACCCCTTATGGAAACAAAAAAGACAACTTTGGGTAAGACTCTCTGGGTGTGGATCTGTCCAGTCCCAAAGGTTCATGGATCTTGGTGTGTATTTAGGGGACACATGGTGGTCCTGTTTTTGCATCTTCATTGACGATCTTGTTTCAGTAGCATTTTGGCTACTGAGGCTGTTGGACTAGTGCTGTCCATATCTGAGATGCTTTTTGTTATGGCCAAATACTGAGTCTTTGGATCCAGAGCCTGTGTGAAGCTCCTGAGCCAAGTAGGTAAAGCAAACCTTACCTTTTTGTACAGACTTCTCAGATCTCGGTACTGCCACATGCTGTTTAGGACCTGAGATGCAGCCTTGACCACTTTTGGAGAGTGTCTGATAAAGGAAAGACAGGAAATGCAATCAGAGTGGTAGCTGGGCTTGCACTGACCCTGACATGTCAGCAGAGGTCAAAATGAACTTCCTCCCAGATTTGTTGGCTCTTTTCTTCTCTGCCTGGGGACTGCAAAGGAATTTTGTACCAGTCCCCATCCGTGGTCTCATCACACATCCATGAGGGTAACGGGTAGGAAGAAATTACAATTTGGAAAGAGTTTTTAAAAATGCAAACACAAGAACAGTGGCATGTGGTCAGAATGCAGACTTAGTGTTTGACTACAAAATGGAATAGAAAGAAAAGTAACAGTGATCAGAAAGGACAAGCTTCAGGAGTTCTGATGGCAGTTTTGCGGAACACCTGGTAATAAAACAGTGTCCCACTGGGGCATGAGAGCGTACCAGCATTGACTACACACTTGCTGAGGCCATAGGCAGTGAATGCTGAAGTGGGCACACTCTGACTGGGTGCAGAGGAATACATTTGTGTAAGAATCTATAATGCCTTACTTGCACTTCAAGTTCTGGCCTCTGGACCATAGCGCACAGGGAGAAACCAAGGTCACAGAAATATTTGGACAGGAAGTTGTTAACTGCGTTCAAAGACATGCCTTTGAAATACCTATGACAATATAACTAGAGATTTTGATTTAGGTTCAGTGCCAATTTGAATCTCAAAACACAAATTAGATTAATAGATTCCTGTCAATTTAATTCAATTGAATTCTTGGAAGTCACTTTGACTTGTGGTCATGGAAGCTACTCAGGAATTAATCTAAGTTAATCCACTCAGGAATTTTGTATACTAACAGGCCGGTTTCACAACCAGAGCACTATTTTAGTGACTATCATTACAGAGTCTATCTGAGAGTGTCTGATAAAGGAAAGACAGGAAATGCAATCTGAGGGGTCAGCTCACTTTTTCTGCAGAGGGTCAGATGGTAAATATTTTATGATATTAGTCACAATTACTTAACTGTAACTGAAACATGAAGAGTCATATTTAAACAAATAGGTATAGCTGAGTTATAATAAATGTGATTTATCAAAAACAAGCAGTTGGTAGGATGTGGCCCATGGTCGATAATCAGGGGACTCCTGCCTCATGTGGATGCTGACTCCTGGTGTTCGGCAAGATGTTACCATTCATGAAGACTCCAATGTGATAACCACTCCTGAAGGTGACTGGTTGCAGTGGCTAGCAATGATATCTGAATTAAAACCAAAGATGCCTTTGAAATAAAATAGTATTTGAAACAAAATAGGAAGATGGTAGATGGTCCAGGATGAGTTTTCAGTTGAGAGCAGAAGTAAATAGATATTCTGGGGATATGCATTATACAGTGAAATTATGGGATGCCAATACACGGTGAAGAAAGTGGCTGCTATTTTCCTAGGTCTTCACATTTGTCATTTAGACCAACCTAGTTTGAGGATTCTTCATCCATTCACTGAAGGGCAAGTGTAACAGCCATTGCTATGATTACTGAGATGAAATTCAACTTTGGCCATGTTAGTTACATCAAGGAATTAAAGAGAACAAATATAGAGTTTCTATAAATTCCAATTTTTAACATTTCTTTTCCTGAAATGAATTGTTGCTAAATTATTTCAAAATTTATGATAGTATTGTGCTCCAAATGTAATTTTAAATTCCTTTGACTTAAAGACAGGATTTTAGGCCTTTTTGTGGACACAGATAAAGGTACCTGTCATTCTTATATAATCAATGCTGAACAAAGATTAGATGTTATGTTTTGTTGCATTTTGTCACTGTTGGCTAAGCAACCTAAGAGGAAACTATATTAAAATTTAGGTAGTAATAGTGTAGTTGAAATATTCAGTAAAAAAATTTCTCTGACACAGTGCAATTTTTAAGTTCCACTTCTTTCCTAGTTATAAAATAGAAAGAGACTATGATGCGTAACAAATAGCAGTTTTTAACTTCTTAATTAAAATGCCAATACATCATAGTGTTATAATAATATGTGAAGGTCAAAGGAAACATTGCCTTCTTTTTAAGACTTTAATTTCGATTCATCCACTAGACTGGTATCATATAAACTTCTACTTGAAAAATGATGAGTATTGATTGAAGGACTTGAACATTGAGTGCTTTTAATGTGACAAGTGATTATAACCCAAGCCACAATACAGAGTTCTCTTCTGACAAGTAACAGTTGAGACTGTTAATAGCTTTTCTGTCTTGTGACAAAAGACACAGATATATTCAATGCTATTTCCTATACAACTGTTAAAAGCGGGAAAAAAATATTATTTTTGAAATAGACATGATGGAATGCCCATGATGGGTGTTTAAAATGATGTGAAAAGAACAATATTAAGACTTCAAAATGGTGAGTATGAGACTCTTACAAGAGTTAATAACAATTACACAATGTCCGGTCTTCACCAGAGCTGTCAAATCAGGGGTGACTGTTCTGAACAGTCATGCCAGCAGCAGGATCCCAGTCCCATTGGTTGTGCTCCAAGATTCAGTGAGTGTTGTGCAATCACACAGTGATGGCCAACTCACCAGCCTGGTTAATATCACTGCATATTTAGGCTTGCATATATTTAGAAATTAAACAGATCTATATATAAAATGGAGGATCATAGCTAGGCATGCTTTTAATGCCTGTGGCTCCTAATATTATTTCAAATAAAAATCAGATATACACTAAATTTATTTTTGGAAGTAATTTTTTAAATAATAATTTAGGGTGGACTTTTTGCAAGTATTTTATTAATTATCTAGTATGAATTGATACTCCTATAATTTCCAGTTATGAAATCATTCCCAATTCCAAAAAAACTATTGTCAATAAAAAGTTTCTCTTTTATTAAAATATCGCTAGAAAGTGATGGGAATCTCAATGACTCCTATCATGATAGAATTGAGTGAGTTTCATGCTAAAATATGGAGCAATTCTCTTGGAATCACTTGGACAATGAAAAGAATAACAAAACTGAAGTGCAGATAGATAGGAAATGAGGAATTATAAAAATCCTTATTTTACCCCCTCAATTAATCAATATATATATATTTTAAAAAATTGGCAACATGGAAAAGTGGATGAGCTTTCCTAAGCTGGAGAAATACAACTGAAAAGGTACATAATTCATTCCAGTTCAACACTTCTTATGCAACTCAGAAACCCAGGTTGTTGACATTAAAAAGAAGATCAAGGAACAATGAGACAGGACAAGTGCCATGGAGAAAATTTTACTCAAATTAAAGGACATTTGTGAGATCATCTCAAGTGAAAATACCTTCCCATTAGTAATAATCAAGTTAGGACCAGATATAACAGGTCCATTTTTTTTTTTGTATTGGCAGCAAGTATACATACTGTATCACAGATAGTTTCTTCAAATGATTTTTAGTAGTTTTGATTAACAGTTGTCTCTGACCATAGAACTGAGTCAAGCATCTTTTCTCTATAAGGTTCCAATAGTGAGGCACATTGCTGTAGAGAAGCTCACGGGAAGGAATGGAGTATCACTCCCTAAACTCCCTAGTCTTAAAATTCAGAGAAAGTACTTCAATCTTTGAATGCCTCATGGACGTAGACAAAATGTTAGAGTGTTTCTGTGCACTCCAACTAGAGATCCCAAGCACCTACTGAATCTATGCAAAGAAAAGCACATACCTGCAGAGTATGCATAACATTATGAGATATCTATCTATCTACCTACCTACCTACTTACATACATACCTACAGGTTATCTTGTTGTTGTCCCTGCATGGCTGCAAGACTAGGTATTGTTGGATCCATGTCCTTTGACTCTGAGCCCTTCATTGCTGCATAACAAGTCATCATGCAGTACAGATGGGGAGGGTGTCCTACAGCATCTCTGTTTGTCTATCCATCCAACCATATATAGTTAAAATTCAAGCCAACAATCTGCACCATTATTGCATGAGTCCCGTGGGCCTTCTCTATCTGGTACAGGAAAGTATTCAAATTCTAATGCTGAATTGTTGATCGAACCTATTTCCAAATAGGTTCTCAAGGTGCTTAAAACAGAAACAGTGAAATCTCTGAAACACATTAGTAGCATCTTGAATTAAGTTAAATAATGAGACAGCATTTCCAAAAAGTCTCCAAGTGCATTTCTCACAGTTTCTAATAATGAAAGAAAAATTATTTAGCATTTAGATGTAAAGGAATGAAAAGTCTAGAAGCAGACAGACCCTTAATAACAAAAGGTTTACCCTTTTAATCTTCTTTGATTACACTGAGGGACTTCCAGGAGGCAAAATTTAATTAAGGTTGGTGCAGGTTTCTGTAAAAATTGACAGCTCTCTGATATACTAGCACCCTGGCTGGTGGAGATATTTTTTAGTTGTGTACACTAAGATACCCTTGGCTCCTCAATCACACAGGGAAACATTCCCATTTGTGGCAGTGCAGCTGCTTGACACCCCGTCTTATCTCTTTTTATTCCATTTGTCTGAAAGCTCTCCCTTCTCCCCGCCATTTCCTCAGGCTAGGAAATTTCTGCTCATCCTTTTGGGCTTGATTATCAGTAATTTCTGGAAGAATATTATACAGCTCCCCCCCAGCTTTAGATTGCAAAATATGGGCATAACGATTTGTTAAATTAAGTGGTTTGTCCCAAACCACAGCTTGTAAGGTGGGGTGGTGGGCTGGGCCTGAGTTTACCCTGGCTGCCTCTCACTGTCTTCTCCCCGGTCGGTGCTGTGTGATGAGCTGCTATGCAGAGCTGAAGGGGCACAGGTCCGTCAGTGCCTGGACTCGCAACCACACAAGGACAGTAACAAGAAGAGTCCTTCATGCCTCCAGGTTAAGCGAGTGTCTCTTGCAACACACTAGCATGAGGGTTGGAATGTCAATTCTACCTTTCCAATTTCTTGGCCATCGCCCACTCACAAGTTATTTATCAAATCAAAATTCACAGTGAGATCAGCTTTCATGGTGAGGAAGGAAAACTGGAAACCATTTGCCTTTTTTTTTTTTTTCCTTGACTATGAGAGAAAAATGGTTTTGAGTGACAATCAATAGTGCTAGCCATTGGCACACTTAGAACCAACTCTGCCCCTGCGGAGGTGGGACGTCACCAGCCAACGTACTTGTCTCCTTTGCTCTTGGAGATGCCGACCAGTTTCTCGATGCCTCCCGCGTCCCTCAAGGCCTTGGCGTTCTCCATGTTCTTGGTGATCACCTCGTGCAGGGTGCAGCAGACGGCGGTCACCGTGTCGTCGGACATGGCCTTGCTCGCTGCGTTGTTGCTGTTGTTCCCTCCAGGAAGCCTGTGGACCAGGTCTCGCATGGCGTATTTGCCTTTGGAAAAGGAAACAGAGGGAAGAGTTGAAGGAGAGGGCAAGCAGAGAAAGAAGGTTCAGGGAAATAAAGAACAGGGGCAGGTGGACGCAGCAGTGTCACTTTCCCACCCGAGTGTTGACTATAGGGTGATTTCAAACATACACACAGAGAACACAGTGGTCCTCCCTCAGAACCCATGGGGCATTGGTTTTAGAAGCCTCCTGTTCCGCCCCATGGTTACCAAAGTCTGGATGTTCCAATCTCTTATGTAAAATGGCACATGCACATTTTTCTTTGTATTTTTAGTCATCTTTAGATTCTTTTAGCTTAACAAAATGAAAATGCTATATAAATAGTTGCTACACTGTACAGTTTAGGGAATAATGGCAAGAAAACGTCTGTAAATGTTGAGTACAGGTGCAATTTTTTTTTTTTTTTTTTTTTTTAGTATCTTGATCTGCAGGTGATTGAATCCAAGCATGAGGAGTGCATGGATGTGGAAGGCCAACTGAATCTCCTCATGGTGAGCACCTGGAATTTGGTCTTAGATACATCAAGGATGAATCATGGGTCACTTCATTTAAGCTTTGGTTTATTATTTCCATTTATAAAGGAGAATGACAATGATACCTGATTTACAAGATATTTTAAAAATTAAAGGAGTAAATGTATGGAGTGCATTTGACACCGTGAGGATGCAGGACTCAGTAGACATTAGCCATCACAAGGTTCCTAACTGATGTATTCACAAAAGTCAAGAAAACGTATGTGATTCTAAGAACCTCCAAATGCCTTGCTGGGAGCTATCTTGGGACCTGTACTCCTGAACAGGAGTCAAGCCACACTTATATAGAGAACATGGTCACGCATGTGAGTTCTGACCCCTTTATAGCACCGAGAATTTGCTCAGTGCTATCTAACTAGGTACCTGGTCCATCAGGGATTTGCCTACTGGGATTTTATTGTATGGGTCCCCCAATGTTTACTAATGTGGCATGTTTTTATTTGCACAAGAAATAAAATATAACTCTGCTTCCTTAATTCACTTTATCATTATTAATGTGGTTACTCCTGATGATAAGGGTACTTACAATGACATAATTATAGAGCCATTTTAGTTTACATAGCAGTTTAGGCAAGACAATTCATTTATCCCACCTGCAGCTTCCAATTCTGTTTCTTTAATTTATTTTTGGAAGTGAGTAAATGAGTGCCTGCAGCAAAGTTGGCTGTTCTTAAATTTGGGGGGTGGAATTGGCAAGTGTCCAGAGTTATATTTCTGACTTGTCCCCTATCCCCCAGTAGACATGTGTGGCTAGCTCCTCAAAATCGTGTGGACTTTTTACCTCCAGCATATACTGTAAATGATTCTTTCATTCGCTACTAAATTCTCTAGTGCCCAGAGCCTGGGGCCAGAAAATAGAACCCCTTGGGAATGTGCAACATCTTAATTCCAGGCAGTAATAAATAAAACACAGACCCTTGTAATTTTGGTATCTGCTTTTATCCTGTGTTCTAGTGGCTTATTTTAGTGTGGACAGAAAATGCTGATGTTTACTGAAATAGAAAAGAGTCTTCATCCACTTGGTGATGGCAGAGGAAGCGTCTGACAAAACTGGTTTCCTGAAAACCCCCACATGTGGCATATTTCTCCTCTAATGACAGCACTCACAGTAGTCTGGAGAAGATATCTGTACATAGACAGTCCTCTGAGCAACTTGCCTTAGCTCTCTGTCATTGGACCAGACTGAACTTGAGCTAAGAGTTTACTTCTGTAGCACTCAGCATGCTGGACCTTCTCTCAACCCATTCATCCCATAAACCACGAGAAGATACATTTGAGATCCACAAAAGTGAGAAGATGGATGTGTTCCTTTCTCTCTCTCTCTCTCTCCCTCTCTCTCTAAGGGAAATGACGGAGAAAGGGCAACAGTATTGAAAACTATTCCAATCCCCATGTGTATGGCGCTATTCACACTCAAGACTGCATGGAAGACTGGCTTTGTCACCTTGGACAATGTTGAAAGCAGAAATGAGGACAGGAAAAGGTTTGGCTGCAGCGTTTCTTAGTTTGGTTGCTACTGTCATCACCAAATGAGCTCGGACACACCTGAATGCGCAGTTTTATCAGGGCTTCCCAGTCCCTGAGCCCTGGGGGAGACACAGTTGGCCCTGTCATATTCAGGTGGCAGGAACCCTGCTGAGCAGCCTCTTCCTTCACCTCAGGGTGCAGTGCAAACACTGTCATTGTCCATGTGCCCCACCATGTGACAAAGATCAGGAGCCACTCTAATTTAAGCCACCACAATTTGACAATCCTGGGAAATGCACCAGAATTGCTGGATTTCTAATATTCTGATAAAATTCACTGATGTTCTACTAGGCAGTTGAGGATTTTTCATGTAGTCTGCTTATCCAGAGAGATACCTTCTAGTCTACACTTTTTACCATCTGAGAGAAAAATTATTCCATGAGGAAGAACTTTGTTAATTATATTAAGGGCGAACCTTATTTATTATTATTTTTTAAACTTTGTGTGTGTGTGCTCAAAAATGCTATCTTCTCACATTAGAATTTGAATCCCACCTTTACATGGAATCTGGGTAGCCAGGAAAGCTTCTAAAGCTCTTTTTAGTGTTTAGAAACTTTGAGGCTAACTGGGGTGTGGGGGCAGGAAAAATGGATCGTAGAATGCTTACAGCCCCAAGTGACCTTGTGTGGCAGGCTCACGACGTCAGCTCAAGGAAGAAAGGCACTAGGGTGGACTGGAGTTGTTAGGGCAGGCCAGACACGGGAGGTGGACGTTTAGGACTGCTCTGTAGGTCAGGGCCAGCCAGTCACTATTTAACAAAGAGAACTCTGGGGCACGAGGAAGAAAGTTCTCGGCAGTCAGCCGGAAGGTGGGAGAAGCATGTGCCTTACCGCTGATGATAAAGCTGTTAACTGCAGATATTATCAGCACTCCAACTCCAGGAGCTTGTCCCCTGTAACTCTCCAGGCCCCTTGTTTCTTTTTCCCATAGGTTTCTACACACTGGAAAAAGCTAAAAAACTTTCCTACTTTATCAAATAAGAATCAAGGTCCCCTTTCCTCCAACCCTCATGCAGGCTTTTGGGTCCTGTAGGCCTGAGATTTCTTCAGAGGTGAATGGAGTAAACTTCCTTTCATAATAAAGAGAGTGGGCCAGACCTTAACTTTCACAGCTTATCACCATCAAGATGTCAAGTTGTTGATTTCTTTGTTTCCTTTATTTTCTTCCTTTCTTTCCTTTTTTTGGGGGGAGGGGGTACTAGGAATGAATCCAGGGGTACTTATCCACTGAGCCACATCTCCAGCTCTTTTATGAATATTTTAGAGATAGGGTCTCACTGAGTTGCTAAGAGCTTTGCCTCACTAAGTTGCTGAGGCTGGCTTTGAACTTGAGATCCCCCTGCCTCAGCCTCCTGAGTCTCCGGGATTACAGGCATGTGTTACTGAACCCAACAATGTCTTTTTAGAGAGAGAAATGACAGAGGCCAGGTTCTGCTATGGCTAAGGATGGAGTGGCCAGGACAACAGGTGGTGACTGTCTCTCTAGGGATCCTGAGGGGGAACAGGTTGGAGGTTCTGCAGGGGCCCAGGGACATAAAAGGCATCTGCAGCTCAGCAGTGGCTCCATGGGGCCCGGGGACACTCTGTGCATGCAGAGCAGGACATGGAGTACAAGGATCACCCTGGGGTAGAGCCGGGCACGAGGCATAGGAGGTGATGGCCCAGGCATCAGCAATCAGGTGTTGGGCGACCACTCCCTCTTCGTCTGGATTTTGTCTGGTTTAAAAATAAGACAATGATACAGACTGCAGTCTCACAATGGTTCACACTGAGAGGCCACCTGACAGCCACTACAAGACTTCAGGATCCAAACGATAGGGACATGTGACTACTAAGAGGTGGCCATGGGAGCCTGGAGAAGAGAAGCACCGTGATGGAGGGTCCACGGGCTTGGAGTCCAATGCAGAGTTGAGCTAATGGAGGGAGGATGACCCGAGGTTTTCAGCTGCCAGTGAAGTGGGAAGTGAAAACCAAAGAGAACTTTAAAGCTCAATGATAACGGGCAAGTGGATTTAATTTTACTTTTTCACTCAAAGGAAAATGTGCAGAAGTAGTTGTGCTAGTTTTGAACATGGATTGTTCCCATCAGAACCCATGTGGAGACCTGGTCTCCACTCTCACAGTCTTGGGAGGTGATGCGACCCGTGGAAGGCACTGAGGTCACGAAATCCATTCTCATGAAGGATTAACGTCATCTCTTGGGACTGAATGAGTTGTCGCTCTTGAAGGGCTGGATTAGTTTATGCAAGAGTGACTTGTTACAAAGGGAGGCTGTCCCTTGAGAGTTTACCCCTGCAGGAGCCAGCTTGCCCTTCCCTTCCACCATCATTGGAAGTAGCCCAAGGCCCTCACCAGGTGGGGATTCCCAGTGGTGGATTTTCCAGCCTCCTGAACAGTGAACCCAAATGTAGTCCCTGTCCTTATACCTGACTCAGTCTCAGGTATTCTGCCATTGAGTACGAAATCAGCCAAGACACATTACACTAGATACATGAGAGAACCGCTCAGCCAATCCCTATCTGAAGACAAGCAGGTGATCAGGTTCAAAGGACAGAGATTTGTGAGGCACAGAGGACACCCTGTCCTGCCTCTATTTGGAGTAAACATGCTTCCCATGATCCACTACACGGGCCATACTGTAAGAGAGAAAAGCTCTTTACTTTCTTTATTTCTGAACTAAGCCTCAAAACAAAACAAAGCCTGACACCACCATCCCCACTAGACAAGTCGCTCCATCTTGCAGAGTTCCCAGTACAAGCGAACCCTCAGGCTGTTTCTTCTGCAGTGCTTGCTCTCTAGTGGAGAGCACCTTATCTATGACTTTGGTGGTACGGACATGAGATACCTACTAGAGGTATCGTAATCATGTGGAATTGTAATCTGTGTTTCCGTCAGCGATAGACCAAGTGCAGCCTTGTAACTTGCTCTGTTTCTTCCAAATCCATGTGTTTAGCACTCAGCAAAACCATTTTGTAAATTCAGACTCTCTTCACAGGTTACAAGTAAAAATTATTTTCTCTTTTATCATGCGTCTTGATGGTAGTCTTCTAGTCAAAGCCATGGGCACCCAAGGTAGCCAGTGGACTCACTCAGGAGACCTAACCAACCGTGCTGCCCACAGACAGTACTCACTGAGGTGTGGCTGTGCATGCAGGCTGGGGGGGCTTTCATGACGGGGGACAGAGCTTTGCTCTTCTGACGGCTTCTGCTTCTGTGTTGTGTTTGCTTGTGACTCTATTTCTATTTCTGAACTAAGCCTGTTTCTGGTATTGATGTGCATGTGACCATTCAGCTCCCCCGCACTGGAAGCAGGAATTTTGAGGAGTGGTGTTATGCTTTGTAAGGTGTCAGACAACAGAAAAGTCCCCGGAGTTCCTTCCTGCACTGATTATGTGTTTCTTTTGATCATTGATACAGTTCTCTGTTAGCTGATCTTTCTTGTGCACTACCCTAAACTTAAATGTCTCAAATTGACTGGGAAAATATATTTTCTTAAATAAAATTAGGTAGAATGGACAAAAAACCAGGATCAGGAACCCACAGCTCCTTTGTGTTTGAGTTCTTGGTGCTTCTTTGGCCTTTCTGTTTCTGGAGCTGCTAGGAGTGACCTGTGAGTTTTTGCTGAGACACTCTGAAGTTTTTTTTTTTTAATTTATTTAACTCTGTTTTTTTATTGTGATAAAAAACATATACCATAAAATATACCACTTCATCAATTTTTAAGCAATATTAAGTATCTTCATATCATCGTACAACCACCACCACCATCCATATCCAGAATCCTTTCCTCTTGCAAAACTGAAACTTTATGTATTAAACACTAATTTCCCCTCTCTCCTCTTCTCAGCACCTGGAACCCCTATTCTACTCTCTGTGTCTATAAAGTTGACTACTCTAGATGCCTCACGGAGTGGAATCATAGACTGTTTGTCTTTTTGTGGGTTGTTGATTTCACTGAGCACTGAGTCCTGAAGGCTTGTCCACATGTAGCTTGTCAGAACTTACTTTCTTCCTCATGCATTTCACTTACCTGTTCATCTACTGATGGACAATTGAGTTTTTATTGTCAATAATGTTGCTATAATATGGTGCATAAATACTCTGTTGTCAATCTATTTGTCTTTTGATCTAAAGTTAGCCTCTTACAGATAACAGGTACTTGAATCATGGTTTTGTGTGCAAATGATTGATTCCTGTCTTTGCAGACTCTAATCCAGTTACATTTAAAGTCACTGCCAATTAGGAAGGACTTATCTCCTGCCATTTTGCTGTTTTCTAAATCCCTTATTTCCTGCATTATTGTCTCTTTGGTGTGTAGCTGATATTTTTGTAGTGAGATTTTTAATTCCCTTCTCCTTTTCCTTTGTGCATGTTTTTTGTTTTCTTTGTGGTTGCCATGGGAATTACATCCAACATCCTAAAGCTATAAAACTCTATTTTGAATTTGTGTCAGGTTAACTTTAATAACATACAAAACCTGATTGGTTATAGTGACACACTATCCCTTTCAGTTACTGATGTCACAAAATTATACCTTTGAACATTACATGTCAAAAACATAAACTGATGATTGCTTTTAAAAATACATTAGCCTCTTAACATATGTAGAAAACAAAATATGTAGCTATAAACCAAAGTTACCACAAAATAGCTTGTAGACTAATACGTGTTTTCTTCCTTATGCTTATCAGTCTCTTAAATCATGTAGAAAATAAAAAGTAGAGCTATAAACTATTGTTACAATAATATTGGCTTTCATAATTGCCCATCTTTACCTTTACGGAGGTCTTTCTCTTGGGATCTGAATTACTGCCTGGTGTTCTCTTATTTCAACCTGTAGGACTCCCTTTGGGGTTCCTAACAGAACAGGTCTAGTGCTAATGGTCTTTCTCGGTTTTGCTTATCTGGGAATGTCTTAATTTTTCCCTCACTTCTGAGGAACATTTTGCTGAACACAGGAATCTGGGTTGATAAGGTCTTTTTGTTTTTCCTTTGAGCATGTGAATATGTCAGTCAGCCTTCTGACCTCTGTAGCTTGAAATGATAAATCTGCTGTTAATCTTCCCGAAGGTCTCTTGTATGAGATGAGTTATTTCTTTTGCCGCTTTCAAGAGATTCTCTGTCTTCCCACAATTTGATTATGATGGGTTTGTTGCAAAATACCTTATTTTATTTGGATTTCATTGAGCTTCTTAGATGTTTATATTTATGCCTTTCATCAAATTTGGTAAGTTTTCAGCTCTTATTTCCTCTAACATTCTCTCTACCCTTTTATCTCCCCCTTTCTGGGTTCGCAGTGTGACTGTGAGTCCTCTTGTTGAGTCTCACAGATCCCTTAGAATTAGCTCCTTTCCGGAATCTTCTTCTTTCTGTTCTTCAGACTCAATCATGTCAATGGTCTGACCTTCATGGTTGCTGATGCTCTCTTCTGTCTGCTCAAATCTGCCTTTGAACTCTTTAGTTTTCTTTTAATTTTTTTCATTTCAGTTATTGAACTTCTCATTTTGGTTTCTTTTTTCAATTTTGTATCTTTTTTGACATTTCCATTTTGTTCACACATAATTTTCTTGACCTTTTTTGAGTCTTCTTCCATTTTTTGAGCATCTTAGAGATAACTGTTTTAAAGTTTCTGTCTAATAGACCAACCATCTAGCTTGTCTCAGGGAGATTTTCTGTTGGTCAATTTTTTTCCTTTAAATTGTCCATGTTTCCCTATTTCTTTGTAGATGATGATGATGATGATGATGATGATGATGATGAATTTGTTATAGAAAATTGAATCTAATAATGTTGTTACTCTGGAAATCATATCCTTATCCTTTTCCAGGATTTAATACATTTTTTATTTTGTTTTAATTGTTGCAGGTGTTCTCTGAACTGTGGAGTAACCTGAGGTATAAACTTAAGCTTTCACAGACATTTCTGAGCCTGCCTCTTTCCCTGGGCATGCACACTGACTTTCTAATTTCTGTAGCTGCTTTTAAACATCCTAGTCTTTAATGACTGGCTTCTAAGAGAAGAAAAAATTTTAAAAAACCCTCAAGATCCCTTGAAATGTCAGCTAAAGAGGGGCTTGCACCTGGTGTGTGTGCATGTGCAGAACAGTGCTGACCCTCTGCCTGCTTCTCTGTGATCAGAAGCAGATATCAGTAGAAAACACTGATCTCCAATATTTGGTGGACAGAGTCCCTTGTGCCAATCCTGGCTTCTGGAAGTTACATGTAAGCTACTCTAGCTGCCTGTAACAGGGTTAAAGGACCAAGGGATAAGAGAGGTGTAGCTGGGGTAAAAACTAATATGGACCAAAATCAACTACAACTTACTGCATAAGCCTTTCCCTGGAAATCGAAAGTCTTCAATAGACTTCTGAGTTTCTGAATAGTTACATCAGCCAGATGCTGTCGGGGTCACAGTGACGGTGCTTCCTTCTCCTATACCACTCCCCATCCTCTCTGTACTCTGAGTTTACTTTTTCCCAATGAATAAAGAAATAAAAGTGAAGGGTTGATAACTATGTGATTGGGTATCTGTACATAAGTGTGAGTAGAGTTTCTCTCCCCTTTGCAGTGGAAGGCTATTGTCTTTGGCAATGCTTTGTGGATAGCTGCAGCTCTACCTAAAGCAAGCGGGCAGTTTTATATCTCCTTTCTCTTTTGGGGAATGTCTGGAGCTCAATTTGTCACAAAAACTAGTCATTTATGCACTATAAGAATATTTAACCTATCCAGATAGTCTGTGATCAAAGAGGAGATAGCATAAGGAAAATATTTGTTTCAAAACTGATTTATGTGCTTATAGACCAAGTTAGTGAAGCACATAAGATGGTATTGTTAGTTATTGAAAAAAGAAAACTGAATGCTTATTGACATCTGATAAATCTCTTCTGACTGGTCTGGAGATTTCCGACCTCTGGAACTATCCGGAAGGATCTGCTTGCAGGAAATTTTCCTTTTCTACCAAAAATAGATGGAATATTACTGAGTGAAAACAAAAACCCAATATATGCTGTTTAATAATGCAGATAAATCAATGTTTATAGCAGCTCAATTCACAACAGCTAAGCTATGGAACCAATCTAAGTATCCTTCAACAGATGAATAGATAAAGAAAATGTGGTATGTATACACAATGGAATATTACTCAGCCATAAAAAGAATGAAATTATAGTATTCTCCTGTAAATGGATGGAACTGGAGATTATCATGCTAAGTGAAATAAGCCAATCCCAGAAAACTACAGGCCAGCTGGGCATGGTGGTGCACACCTGTAATCCCAGCAGTTTAGGAGGCCGAGGCAGGAGGATCATGAATTCAAAGCCAGCCTCAGCAATACAGCCAGGCTCTAAGCAACTCAGCAAGACCCTGTCTCTATTTAAAGTAGGAAAAAAAGGGCAGGGGATGTTGCTCAGTGGTTAAGTGCTTCTGGGTTCAAACCCTTGTATCTTCCTTCCACTCTCCCCCCAAAAAACCCAAAACAACAACAACAACAACAAAAAACAAAGGTTGAATGTGCTCTCTGATATGTGGATGGGGTGGGGAATGAAGAAGTACTTTGGACTAGACAAAGAGAATGAAGGAAGGGAGGGGGGATGGAAATAGGAAAGACAGTAGAATGAGCTGGACATCACTTTCCTGTGTTCATACATAAATACACAACCAGTGTAACTCCACATCACGTACAACCTCAAGAATGGGAAGTTATACTTCATGTGTGTATGATATGTCAAAATACACTCTTCTGTCACGTATAACTGAAAAGAACAAATACAAAATTTTAAAAAAGAACAATACAGGTGCCATCTAGAGAGATCACAACAGCACTGTGTTAAGTGAAACAGGCCAATTTGGACACGGCATATACTGTGAGATCGCACTCTGTCTACAATTTCCTGTGACTCTATAGTTACTCCACAATAAGAAACTAGCATAGTCCCATAGAAATGCCGGTAAATGTAAGGGCAGTAGAAATATTTGTGAAATAACAATAAGGTGCTGGTAAATCTTAGAGTGGACTCCCTGGGCCCACACTGGGCTGGACAAGCATGGTGAAAGTCACAGCTATTTAATAGGGAGAAACACAGTTGTAAGTTCCCCTGGATTCTCCAGTTTGCCTAAGGATCTTGTGGGACTCTATTTTCTATGTGTATATAAACATTTTATGAGTCAAGAGATTGGCATAGTTTTTATATTTTCTGGGTGAGCTTATTAAATGGAAATCCTTGGTTTCATTGGATTAGGTAAACAATTAATTCTTTCTATGTAAAATTATAATCAGAGAATTAAAAACGTTCCAGTGAAGACATACTCTCAGAACGATTTCAGCTGTTTGTCCTTTATGAAAAAACAATTGTCTCATGAAAGCTTTTCATAAAGGGAAATAAATGCAAAGTCGGTGAGTGATGAATTAAACTAATGGCCTTGGTTGCTAGGTTAAAAAACTGTGCAGCAAAGGAATACAAGTGGACGTCGAATAAGGCAAGGAAAAAATAGTACCAAGGCTCTTCAAGGACCCTGAAGGATATCTGAAGAGTTTTCAATATTTGGTACTTAAGGTAGAAAGAGTGACATTATATTTTTAGCTAAGCCAAACCCTTGCAAAAATCAGACAAGTTTGGTAATTTGAGGGTAAAACAGAGATGTGTGCCCTCCCTGATTTTATTGTGAAATAAATTTTCCTTTATTTGTATCTTTATTTTTTCCACAATTTTTATTGGGGCATTTAATGTCATAAATCTTTTGTTAGCATGATCTATTTTATACAAGATGAGGTTTATCTCCTCATTTGTGAATTAATATAAGCCAATTAAATTTCCAATTTTGGTTTTTTCAGACAAGCTCACATTATTTATTTAAAATGATAAAAGTAAACAGGTGTTCAAGCACACTGAATTCTATAACTGCTGCTTTATAAAGGGTTTGCTCTTCTTAACCTTACACAATTCTGAAAATTCTACTGAGTTATTGCATTTAACTTTCTCGATAGAAATTCTAACGTCCTCTTTTTTTCTAAAAGGCTGGTCACTCAACACAGGTGCACAGGCACACGGAGACATGCTCCAAAGACTTGCGGGTGTGCAGCAAGCTTGACCTCATTAGTGTGTGCATCTGTGTTGCTGCTCGGGCAGACAACAGGGCTCTGTGGGAGACGAGGGGGGAGCACACTGGTGGAGCCCTAGATCTCGCACACCTACCTTGAGTCTGCTCCATGTCTGAAGAAACAACTTGGGTGCATTGTTTAAAAGTTACAAGTAGAGGAACAGCCTATGCTGTGAGCATTAGTTTTCTATTGCCACCATAACAAATCACCACATGCTTCTTAGTTTACAACTACACAAATTTACTATGTTTCAGTCCTACAGGCTAAAAGTACAACACGGGCTTCGCTGGGCTAAGGAGTGGGCAGGCTGCTGTGTGCCTGGTACTGCTGCCACAGTCTGCTCTCTGGCCTTTTCTGGTCTCTGGAGGGCACTGCATTCCTTGCAAGTAGCCTTTGGCTTCTGTTTTTGAAACTAGTCACGATGTGGGTTGAATCCTCCTCACGTCACATTTTTCTGACCCTCTTGTTTGCCCCCTTCACCCTCTTCCACTTTTAAGAACACCTGGGATCATGTTGAGTGCACCGGGGTGATCCAGGGCCTCCTCCTTATTTTAAGATAGCTTAGCTGATTAGCACCTTGGCTCTCCTTTGCAGCACAAGGCCACAGGTTCCCAGGTGTGGGGGATAGGGATCTTGGAGCTGCAGTCTGCCTGCCTTGCTATGCCAGGTATGTAATGTGAGTGTATCTGTGAGTAATGGGCTGTGTTTTTGTTTACAAGGTAGAAAGCCTCAGGTAAAAATGTCTAGCTGTGTGTTAATGTGAAAGAAAATAATACAAGACATTTGCGGGGAGGCCAATAAGTTACAGAAAGCTTGAGAAGAAGTGGGCCTTATTTCCCTAGTTTCTAATACCTGCGCATAATGAATTTGAAAAAAAAAATTGAAACACATTAAAATCTTCATCGAGTTTGCCTAATGTTGATGAGTTTACTTATAAAGTAAGAAAAGATTAGTGAATTCTTGATTGCAAATGTTACCAATGTGATGTACATAAAGAATAAAGTCAGAACTGAATTTTATCTCTGGAGAAATAATTGATTTGAGTATCCACTCTGCTTTCAACGTGGAAATGTAAAGAATGGTCTGTGCCCATATCCCAGGCTTCTCCTATCACCAAAAAACTTCTACTTCAGTGAGGTCATGTCAGTTTTAAGCTGTTTTTGTCAATCTCTTTAATCACTTAACTTTTTAAAATTAATACTTAAAAGATCCTCACTTCTGCAGAGGCTAGCATTCCTCATAACTGCTGGGTTTGTTGTTGTTTCTTTATTTTAAATATTATATCTCTGCACCCTCTGAATTAAACCAAAGTTATGAATTGTCTTTATCCACTCAGGGTTCACATTCATATCTTATGTCTCCTGATAGGTCTTTTTGAAATTTCCTTTCCAGAAATGTACACTCCCGGGCTGCATGCATGCCAGGCATGCGCGCTACCGCTTGAGCCACATCTCCAGCCCCTATACAGATTTTTTTTAAAAAAACTTTATTAGTTTATCATCAAAAAAATCTGTAACCCCCCAAAGGGTTTGCCAGGCTCCAAAGATTTCTCTTCTTACTTAGGAAATGTACAGCATTCTGCAGATTTTTCTTAGCTGAGTACTGTGGTGAGAGCTGCACCATTTACCAAGAACCCAGCACAGAAAGATCTGACAAGTGAGAAAAAGAGAAGCTAAATTTCCACTTCATTACAAGTGAAACAGTGTCATTATGATCAAGATTATGTCATTATGTCAGCAGCCAGGGACCTTTCATTCCAGACTGAAGCATGTTCCCCTTCAGGCTGGAGAATGGCCTGATAGTGGCCAATGCCTTATTATATTTTATTTTTATTTATTTATTTTTGGTCAATGGTTTATTTTATTTTATTTATTTATTTTCCCTTTAATTCAACTTTATTTCAAACAACTACATCAGGAAAAATTAACGGCAGAAGCTCATTTCTCAAGTTTCCCAGCTGACTTTTAAGTTTTTAATAGGCTGGGGGGTTAAAAGGCAGGGGAAACCAGCTTTTTAAAAAACTCTGAAGAATTTACTTTGAGTTCATTATAGCCAAGGAGTTAACAGCTGCTACAGTTTATGGAATATCACTGTTTCTTTCTTCTTTTTAAATTGATTTTATTTTTTTAAATACACGACAGCAGGATGCATTAAAATTCTTACTATACATATAGAGCATAATTTTTCATATCTTTGTATATAAAGTATGTGTCAATGGATTATTTTAAAGGAAAGTTTCCATTTATAAGTTTCAGGGAGCCACTTCAGTGGTGGTAACCCTAGTCTGCACTCACGGATAAATGAAGGGGCCCTGGACATCTCTCTGAGCTCCTCCTGTCATTTCTATGTGCTGATGGTTGTCATCAACTCCATATATGAGAATCGCTTCAACTTCAATGTTATTGCTCATAATGAGCATCTAACCAGACTAATCAGCCTTGTCACCCACAGGCAGTTTATGATTTTTCTCCCAGGCTTAACAAAACAAACAAAAAACCTGCTAGAGCCATGGAACAGTTATCCTATCTGTTAAGAAATATCAAAATGCCCTGATTCACGGACTCTCCCAGGGAACTCTTGCACCTGATACACTAGAAAATAGGATGCTGTTTCCAGGCAGCCCTAAAGAAGCTGATGTTATCATCACCAATGAACATCTCTCAGACTGTGGAGGGACTGGGTCAGGATTTCCAGAACTCATTTACATCAGAATCAGACGACGTGGAGAAACTGGACTGGTTACTAATCCAAGATCAATAAAACAAGGATTTATTACCTAGACTACATGAAACACATTTAATTGAAGCTAACACTGCATTTTGGATTGGCATGTTACAAAAAGCCCTCTTTCTACTTTTTCAGTCTCTAATGCTTATCTAACAGGTATTGCTTGTAAAAGTTAGAATGAAACATTCTTTAAGTAAGATCTTGTTCCAATTAATCCTTTAGAATTCATTAGAAAGATCCTTTAAAAAGTCTTAAAACAGATGATAAGTCAATAAACTATAGGGCAAAGCTTATCGACACTATAATCATCACCATCACCACCACCATCATCATCATCACCACCACTACCATCATCATCATCACCATTATGCTATAAATGCAACAACATATATTGATCAGCCTGGGTTTCTGCTACCACTTACTGACAAATAAATAAAGTATCTTTACTAATCTGTGCACATCTTTCCTTAAACATAGGTTTTCATGGTTTATGATGAACTAGAATCTGTCCTTCTTCCAACCAGAATATAATTGAGTAGGTCAAGTATGTAACTGTGACGGTGCCAGAGACATCATATTTAAAGGCAAATATAACTTAACAAGACATGACAAGTAAGAACGAGTACATCTCATATGTAGAATTGATGTGCAAGGCGTCCTCCTAGACCCTGTCTTGGTTCCTGTTGTGTGGCTCGGGGAGTCCCAGCCCTACAGGTAGTCTGGCCAGGAGCACTGATAACTGGGAGCTCCAGCAGGTGAGACAATCTCCATGTCCTAGGTAATGCAGGTGAAGCCTGTAAGAGCTGAATCTTGAACCAGAGATTTCTGGGTTATTGTTCTCAGTAGTTGAACTGAAAGGGAACTGAATATTTCTGCCACATAAATGGCCACAAA
Source organism: Ictidomys tridecemlineatus (assembly GCF_052094955.1). Taxonomy (NCBI): domain Eukaryota; kingdom Metazoa; phylum Chordata; class Mammalia; order Rodentia; family Sciuridae; genus Ictidomys; species Ictidomys tridecemlineatus. The sequence continues at coordinate 254,331,164 of NC_135477.1, read as the reverse complement.
ACAAAAGTTAAATCTCAAGATTTAGTGTCATATCGCTTTCATTCTGATAACTATGCATACAGGTGTTTGTGAAGTAAACCAACACGGCTTGCCGTCCCTAAGGCTATACAACTGGTCAGATAAGACAAACCATGACATTAATAATGAAATTACATAAATAAGAAAACTGATAAACAGACATCTATGGCTCAATCTGCATTTTAGGGGTAGAACATCAGCATGAGGAGGAAAACTGACCCCAAGCTCTGTCCCTATCCTGGCAGTGTTCACAGCGTGGGCTCATTATGAAAACAGAACAAAACAGCACTTATAAGCTCAGGGAAACTAAGCCAAAAAATCAAAAGAAACACACTCTGTTTTTCTAGCTCTAGTCCCAAACTTTGGATCTCTGAGGCTCTTTTCTTCAGTTCCTGACTCCTAATCAACTTGGTCTCTGACCCTGGCAACACCAGTTGGTGACTGTTTTCGTTTAGATAGGAAGTGTCCTCACACCTCCTGTGTGATGTTGTCACCATGAAAGTCCCCAGGTGACATGACTGGCTTAGGAGAGTTGTAACCCCACTGATGGGGATTAATTGGGTGGTAGCTACAGGCGGGTTGGGTGTGGCTGGAGGAGGAGAGTCCCTGGGTCATGGCTTTGGGGTTTACATTTATCCCTGGTGAGCAGAGCTCTTCTCTCTTCCTGGTTCCCATGTTCTGAGCTTCCTTCTCCAGCCCTTCCACCATGATGTTCTGCCTCACTTGGACCCAGAGCCAAAGAGTCAGTCCACCATGGACTGAAACCGTGAGTAAAAATAAACTTTTCCTCCTCCATGCAGCTCCTGATAGGTTCTTTGGTCACAGAAATGAAAAGGCTGATTGTAATAGCCGTGAGTGATGAGCCGGCAGTGGCGATACGATACGGACTCTCTGGTCTAATCATGACAGTCCCTTTCCCCAGAATTGGAACCTGCTCATCTCCACATCTGTCCCTTTGTTTCTGCTGGATTAGAATAAATATTTCATGAGATGCATTGTTTTTTAAATGAACCTTCTTTTATGTCTCTGCCCATTGTTTTAATTGATTTGAGATTTATTCAGAGAGAGAAAGCAGAGCAGGAAGGGATCAGTGAGGACCAGGGACTCCGATGGATGCTATGGGCAGAGGTTGACACAAATTCTAGAAGATATGCTAAAGTTCCTTATGCTTGTTCCCCCCTAATAACTATGATTTTTAAAAGACTAATACTGACTTCTAACACATATAAAAACATATTTCATGTGCCCAAATTGGTAAGTAGTTGGCCTGAGAAAATGAGTCAAAGAATAATTCAGCCTTCTGAATAGAAATAATATTGAACAAGGCAGCATCTTATAGATTTATGGTATATGGATGTAGTTCTTTCAAGAGTTATTACCCCCCCCCCAAATAATCTATTTCATCTAGTTGAAGACAAAAGGAATTGTGTTTGGGGGCACCTTGAGGTCTCATCCAAGGAATTCACTGAATTAGATTCTGAGACCTTCTCGCACTGTTGAAGTGTCGAGAGCTGTAAGGAACACAAGAAGGCAGCTAAGATATGCATATTTAACTCACGTAAAAATGATTCTAAAAATAAAAATGGCAGTTAATTAACAAGAAGTTCACTGGAGCACCTCTTTGAACTAAAAATAAATTGGTTTTTGAGAAATTTTGAAAATGAGGCAAGCAACTGAGATGACACATTTTAACAGGGTTTCAGTAATTTGATTAGATATTAAGCACAATAGCCCCCAAATTATCTTAATTCATTGCTTAAGTTTAGCAGAAAGAAAATAAAGATGAAAAGTTTAACTTAACTGATTCTAGCTTCAGGGGAGAAACCTAGAAAGGGCTCTTTATTTTTAGGGCAAGATTGCTATCTATCCAAGACCCAAGCACTCTTCTAGGGTAAAAGTTTCAGAAGACAACAGTCTAACAGTCTGCCTGAGTCAGGGTGAGATCAGCATTTCCATAAAAAAAGTTTGTTTGCAGGAACCGAATCTGAAATCCACCCCCTAACCTGAGCACACTGGGATGACAGCGTGGTTACTGTGAATGAGCTAATGATGGGTTACAAAACCACACTCCCCATTCTCGGTTTCTCCAATTGATTTCCACCTCTGCCAAAATAAAAATCAGCCTCAATTAAGAATATCCAGAGAAGGAATGATTTCTCAGTTTTCTTCCTATGCAACTTCTTACAGGTTACCTTCTATGGCGGCTTAACTTTTGTTAAGAACAGTCACATTCTGTTCTCGTTTTTTTGTTTTACACCTCCATGGGGCATAAAAGGGGCAGGTGAAATTTCCAATTTGTACAGGAGACAAATCCAGTCTGTAGAGCTTGAATGATATGTGCTGGTTTGCAGTTTTCTTCTGAGCTTTGGTACCTATAGGTCCAAAGCTCTAAAGTTCCTCTTTCTAACCTACTCCCTCACTCACTCCTTCTCTGAGCTCTTTCACGGGTACTTTTCTATCTGTGCGACACTTCTGTCGTTCCTTTATTCAGTCAGTCATCCTACAAACATCCACTATAAGTTGCATCCTGTTAGCTGGTGCATCTGATGTACCTTCCCAGCAATGTTATCAATTGAGGACAGGATGATATCTAGCAAACTCATGTCTACTGATAAATTATTAAACAGTTGAGTGGGGCCCTCAGGCCACACATCTAAGATGCAGTAGTGCTTTGACTCTTGTGAACTGTGTTCACATTTCTCCTGCTGTTCTTGTCACTTGCCTCTGTGACAGCTCTAGGGTGAAGAAGTTCTACAAGATGGCGAGTGCTAAAAAGGGGTTTTATTGCTTGACATAAGTATTGGAAATGCTGCACTTGATATCCAAGTCACTGACTTAAAATGCATTAGCAAATGTATTTCCAGTTAGTGAAGTAAAGGATCCATTCAGTTTAACATAGCGTAGTTAGCCTGATTAACAGAGCTTAGCTTAGGTTTCCCCAGACTTATCTGAAGGCTTTTCAAGACAGCACCCATTCCCTTCCCAGAGAACTGGGACGCTGAGAGACTCACTCTGGGTCGTTTTGCTCTGAGCCTGAGATTCTTGTCACTAAACCCACTATTATGCTTTCCCCTTAGTATCCCACACATCTTTACTACCAAAGAAATCATAATTTCATGGAAAATTGAGTTAATATTGATAGAAAACAGAACTGAGCAAATTGTTTGATTATGAAAAAGGGATAGTCGGAGAAAATAGACAGCTGCATATCTGAAGCTCTGCTGAGGGGAGCAGCTCACACTGTGTACACAGGGCTCTCAAATGCACGTGACATGTTCTCATCCCAGATACGCAACCTCCCTCTGATTTCCCACATGTGCTGACTCACAGATATAAGAAGGACTTCTCATTTGTTTAAAAATTTCACCTTCCTCCAATGAGATGTTCATGGGAGAATTCTCAGCACAGCTTCCTAAATGAAGGAAGTTCACTGATTGAAATTCACTTAATTTCATTACCCAAGCTGATTTTGGTCCTGGTACCTAAGAGCAAGTCAATTTTTGGTTTCCAATAAACATTTCCAATTCTACTTTTAAATACTGAACTTGAGCAGTGAGTCTTCTGTGGCTCTGGGTGGCTGCTTCCCCAGGGTGTGATTTTGTTTCTATAAACCTTCATGTGGAGACAGGTAAACTGAGGAGGCAGCCAGCCCAAGGCAGCTTGGGCTGAACTGTTCTCATTTTCTACTTCCAAAACACATAATGGGGCCCCAAATTACAGGTCAAGGACTTGAGTTTGCACCTATCTTACAACATCCTTGTCTCACTATTCTTCAGAGATACTCTCCTGTCCTGGATACAAGGGAATTTAAAGTAGTCCTTTCCAACAAAAGTAACACTCTCTTTTCTTTTAAAAATATATTCCCACCACTTGCCCTCACTTGGAGATTTTTTAATGGTATTAGTTTATAAAATACGATGCCTATGGCAAAACTTATTGTTTAGTTTCTGCTCATGGGTTTATTAATTTTTTTTCAGGATAAAGAGATTTGGTACCTTTTATATATTTTTTAACCTTTTGTATTTTTATAGTACATAGAATTTCTAGTTCAAGAGAAAGAACATGATAACTCAAAGATATTGAGAAATTATTCTAATAAAATCTGGCTTGTGTTTTAGATATTTCCCCCAATTCCCAAGATACTGAAAACACTGCTCCTATGAATTATAAACATACCCTGGGCTCTGTAATATGTCCCACTTCTCTGTTAATTAACCACAGTGGACATTGTGAATGGAGGGAACTGTTCTCATTATTAGTCTACCCAGAGCTCCAGCATGAATATTGCAGGTTTCCACTGTGTGTATAGAACTAAAATTTATGGGACTGATATTTGATTAATTTTAAACTTTGGTGAGTGAGTTTGTGCTATGCCAGAAAATTCAATATTATAACTATATTAACTATTCAGCAATAAGTAGGTAGAAAACAATTAGCTATGAAGACAAAAAATAAAGGGGGCCAAGTGGATACAAAAGCAAATTTAAAACTTAGCTTACAGACCAAAAATAAACCAATGGTCATTTCCCCTAATCCCTCCCAATCAAAATGGCTAGATATTAGATCTGAGCCCAGCTGATCACCCACTTATTATAAGCAATATTTAATCCTGAAAAATACTAGGAACAGAAAGAAAATTGAACAGTCCTCTGACAATTTCTTTATTGTGATGGGATTTTGCAAAGAAGAAAGATACTATGAATGAAAAAGAATACGTGGGAGATTCTAAACAGAAGAAAACTTGAGACATAGAATTTTGTAGGTCAATTACCCCAAAGCCAGGAATGTGATTGGCATTTGAGTTTTCTTATCTAAACAGACTCTGTTTTTGCTGTTGTTTTTGGTGCTGGAGAGTGAACTCTGGGGCACTCGACCACTAAGCCACATCCCTAGCTTTATTTTGTATTTAATTTAGAGGCGGGGTCTCACTGAGTTGTTTAGTGCCTTGCTATTGCTGAGGCTGGCTTTGAACTCATGATCCTCCTGCCTCAGCTTCCTGAGCCGCTGGGATTACAGGTGTGTGCTCACTAGGGACCCAGGCAGGAGGGAGTGGCTGTCATTCACAGTTGTCTCCTTGAATCTGCTAGCAGAGGGTTAGCCTCCTGGATATCTGCTCTCATTGCTGCAATGAAGTACACCACAAGGTCCTGGGTTGGAATGGCTTCCTAACAGTGTCCCCTTCTACAGCGTAGGCACCAAGTGTGCACTGCACACTCTCCTCTGACACTTTTCAAGCCCCATTTGGCATGCTCAGATTGATGGCAGTGAAGTTCCTGGTAATCTTGAAGGATCACAGGACAGCTTATACTTTGGTCTACAAACAGTATGGTTATTATTATGTGATGGATGTGCCAGGCACTACCAAACCAAAACCAAACCATGCAAGCCCAAACCACCCACCAAGCTAAAGCAAGAAGCAGGCTTCATGTTAGGGAGAATCCTTCAACGTACACTTCCTAATCTAGTATGAGCAGCACCTTGAAGCTTTTAATGACGTTGAGAGTGAAGTGTACTTCACTCTCAACGTCATTAAAAGCTTCAAGGTATGTACACAAGAGCATCAGCTATTTGGTTCTTTGAAAGTCTGAAGTTTCAATGATGGCTGTTTGACTTGGTATAATTCCATTAGCTAGACCCAGTTCACAAAGCAACTGCTTTCCTCCTAGAGATAAACTGCTGAGGTCAACTACAGGTTTGAGTGCCTGAATGCAGGTGTAGGAGCCCAGGTGAGCAGATATGAGACAAATACTGACACTCCTTAAGAAACTGTCCCTCAGGAAAGGTGGCAGGGTCAGCAGGGGATATAGCAGAGCTGGAGAGGAATGTGGGATTCAATGTGGTCCCTGCAAAGGACACTTCCTTTATTCCTTCTGCATTGTTTTTCTGTAATTAGCAAATGACCATGAACAGGCAGCTTTAAAAAGTCAGCAATGTATCTTCTCATAGTTCAGAGGCCAGAAGTGTGAAGGCCAGGCGTGGGCAGGGTTGAGCTCCTCCTGGAAGCTCTGGAGGAGAACCCTTCCTTGTCCCCAGCTAGACTCTGGCATTCAACCCTGCCCTCCCCCTGGAAGCTCTGGAGGAGAACCCTTCCTTGTCCCCAGCTAGACTCTGGCATTCTTGGCTTGGGGCTGTATGACCTTGTTCTCTGTCTCTGTCTCAATATCGTCTTCTCCTTTGTATCTACGTTGTCTCTTCTTCTGTCTCTTACAAGGTCACTTGTCTTAAGATTTGGGGCCATCTGGGTAACTCAGGATGCTCTCAAGACTCTTAGTTGCATATACAAATAAGGTCATGTTCACAGATTCTGGGGATTTGGATGTGGACACCTCTTGTGGAGGCCACCATGCAACTTACTATGCATTTCTTCGCTAATCCCCTCTCCTCATTTTTCTTAGAGTATCCCTATCCTTCTCTCCTTCTCTTCCTCTATTTGGTTGGAGGTTCCAAACCTCCATCCTTGGAGTTTAAAACAGAAATACGAAGTGGCTGACCTCATGCTACAAGGAAGGGTGGAGTTGGTGGGGCCAGTTGCTGAGCAGTTGGTGGGGCCAGCTGGTGAGGATGGCGTGAGAACAGGCATGCTGCTGGCAATGAGGCGATCTGTGCCCTCCAAATCATATTTTGACATTTTAACCTCAATATATGACCTTATCTAGCAAGAGGATAATTGCAACTATAGTTACTTAAGATGAGGTCCTGGAGTGCGGGGGTTGGGGGTTCCCAATCCTATATGACTTTCTTATAAAAGAGGAAATTCAGATTGAGATAGATGCATACAGAGAGAAACCTGGGATGGCTCTACAAGCCAAGCAAGGCCAGAGATTGCCAGCAAACCAACAAAGGCTGGGAGCAAGGTTTGGGATACATCTCCTTTCTCAGCCCTCAAAAAGATTCAACCTTGTTGACACTGATTTCTAACCTCCGAACTGTGAGATCGTAAATACCCATTTTTATCCCACTTGATTAGTGGTACTTTTCTATGGAAGCTCTAGAAAACTGTATTCACTGCTAGACATTTGGGTTTAGGCACATGTTTAAAACAGCTACTCTGAAGAGGAAACTATAAACAACAATTACTTATACTTTGTTTGATTTGACAAATATTCACATATCCTCAGTTGTATGCAATTCCATGTAACACATCATTCCATGTTTAGCATTCCGAAATCTTCTTGAATGACATACTCATTCACTAGGTCTCCAATACCGAAGATTGGTATAGAAGACAAAATAAACAAAAGCAAGTGAATCTATTACTTCAGTATCACTGATGATGTTTTACCTATTATAATAGGCTGCTGACATCACTGGAAGTGGATTCTACTCTGTCCTACTTTATTGCAAAGAAAACATGACTGATTTCTCTAGGAAGTCCTCAACAACAACATAAAGCCCACACATTTTCATGAGGATAATCACCAACATTACTGGGAATGGAAAGATAGTTTAAAATTCTGTCGTAAGGGACTCCTCTCAACTCAGTCCCCCACGGATTTCAGAAGGGTTAATAAGATGGATTTCATTACTGCAAATACCTCTGTAAAGCTGAGATTTCTCAGGGAAATGCATGTGAGCACAGGGTCTTTATCTTATAAATGAAAGATTATTCACAGCAGTGAGGGAAAACTGCCAGTGCCCACCTCCAGCTGTCCAGGAAGATGATGTCATAGGAGGGGGCTGAGCCTTCAGTTTTAAAGGAATACAGGGATGAAATCATGTCACATGCAGTCCCACCAATAGCAATGCAAAAATGCTGGGCTGTGAATTTATAACAGAGGCAGAGAATTATCCATTCAGAGGTTTGTTATCTATGTGATGAGGGACAGAACATGTGTGTGTTGTTTAGCATATGGAGAATGTGGCATGTGCTCTCTGCATACACATGCATGCATGCATACAGACTGACTTGTTCATTGAAAGGTCAATAAAAACATAAATCAATATATTTAACCACCTGATATTGTGGAATAGGTCCAGAGATATCTTAATAAATACAAATCCCTTATGTATTAGTCCTAGCAGAATAAAATTAGGTTCACAAGGTCAAGTGCATCATTCTGCTGACCATATCAGTGGTCCCTTGCTTTCCAGATAAACTCTAGTGAGACCCCTGTGGTTGGGGCCTCTCTTCTCCTTCCAGGGGGCCCTTCCTTTAATCTTGTGAGCTGAGTGCTCAGGCTTAACTCCTGTTGTTCTTGCTTCCTGCATGGTAAACACCTTTGCTTGGGTCACCCTGACTTCTCCAGGTTCAGTTCAGGGATCCTACCATTTAGGAAGATTTTTCCTGAATCCTCCTCCACTCACGGCTGCTTCAACAGCCCCTCTTCCACTCCAGATCCCAGCATCTCTAGCCTAGTGCGAGGGATCCATCAGCTTCATGATCTTAGGTAATGGATACAGGTATCACCTAAGCCCTGGCACTGAAACTGACCAAACAAGGTCCCCAGGCACTGCCCCAAACAGCACACCAACTAGTCTCTGCATCTACTTAGCCATGAAGCAAGCAAGCAACCAACCAGAACCCCATCCAGACCAGACTACAGCCAACACCACTCAGGCCTCCTAGGGGAGCTTCCAAGTTTGAAACATAAGCTATTCCCAAAGTGATGGCAGCTGCCTCAGATTTAAATGATCATGAATATTTGTTGAACCTAAATTTAATATTATGTTGTTTTATTTTTCCCATAAAAATCCTGTATGCATATATTTGTGCTAATACATTTAGTTGCCTGGGAAACCAGAAGAGTATGTGCAGTGAGAGAAACATTTCTGAGAGAGTCTGCCACAGAAATGTTTCTGGAATATTCTGTCATGGTGAAATCTGCTCCATGGGTGTACAACATGCACACCTGGGCTGCAGGAACACCCCTCCCGACACTGCTCTCATGGTACTGTGACAGGTGATGACAGTGGAATATCTGTGACTTGAGTGCCAACTTTCAGGGGGTCACACCAGTGCTATTTCCAGCTAATGTCATCTGGGTGGATTGCACTCTGGATTTTAGTGAATTTCCTAGTTGTGATTTTCAGATGTAAGTGGACATGATTATGTCTACTTTAAAAGATAGGAAGGGATACTGCTGTTGGGAAGAGATGGAATTTTCCAGGTCTCCAAGGCTTCCTGGGAGATCTGGAGCAGGGTCTTCAACCTTGGCACTACTGCTTCTGGGGCTGGATCACCCTCCCCTGCTAGGGGCTGCTGTGCTGTGCATTATAGGATGGTTAGCAGCCTCCCTGGCCTCCGCCCACTAGATGGCAGTAGCAACCCTTCCATCTTCAACAGCTGGGCCAGCAAAAAATGTTCCCAGACACTATTAAATATCTTCTGAGGGACAGATCTGTCCCCTGTTGAGAGTGATGCTTCAGAGATTCACAGGTGAATCATCCAGGTATCTGCTGGGAATACGGGAAGCAAGTCATGTTCTGAAAGTCATGGGTGGATGTTTCAGGAAGCCAAAGGGAGGATCCTCTGTGCTAAAGTCTCCTGATGTCTATTCTCCACTTCTCACATTGCCTCAATAACTTCATAAGCCCTGGGAACTTCATGCCTCATGGGCTTTTGGAGGCTTTTGCATGATTAGAAGGGCAGATGGGAGATGTGATTTGGTGTAACTGACATAATACAAATTGCTTGTCAAATTCCCCTCCTGCTCGTCTGCAGAGTGCAATGGTGGGAACACATGCAGAAAAAAATAAATGTCTAAACATGCACCAGCACAGACAGTGTGCTGACTCTGAGCCTCGGAATGGAAATGTGAGACTCGTCAAGTGTGTTGTGGTAACTCCCCAGGGGCAAGGAAATTGCATCTTTCTCATGGGGACCGAAGGAGTCTGGAGTTATCCACTCCTGAACCGTATCTACTGCCTCCCCTGCATTATTATATCTACTTTCCTATCCCTATCTACAAGGCCTTCTGAATTTCCTTGAGATCTAGAATCCTGTCCATTTTCCACACACCCAACTATGTCCCTCCTTGCATGGTATGTCTTCCATAAATAACTGGGTTCCACACTCCTTATGTAAAAGTAACATTAAATTGCACCATTTGTATCTCTTAGTAGCTATTTCATTTGAATAAGAAATCTGCAAGGTTCAAGCAGTCCCACTGTCCCGAGCATATTCTGTTTCCCCCACGTTGTTGCAGACTACTATTAAGGTATCACAGACTATTTCCAGTGCCAGGCTCCCATTAAGGCACAAGTGTTCAGTGAGGGTCCAGCAAGTTAAGGTCAGTTCCACTTCTTAAATATGGTCTTAACAAATTGCTTTTAAAAATGATATAGACTCTAGGATTCTGTATGTATTTTTTAGCCTGTGGAATTTCAACCGGATGCTCTTTCTTCTTCCTTTATTCCTTACCAGCCCATGATGTCTTTCCTTCCTCTTTTAAGCCATGTTCCATCTCTTCCCAGGTCTCCTGCTCCATAAACTGGGGACTAGGAGATCATGAACACTTTCATGCAAAAGACATACTCAGAAGTATCCACCATGTCAGGTCTCAATATAAAACAGACACCAGGAGATGCCAAGTTCAGCCAGACATTTCCCACAGACTGGGACACTCCACTAGAGGGGGAAAATCTTGTAGTACATAATTTATTCCTGATTACCTGGCTATGCTTATGTTTATTACAATCTAGTTTAAAACCAATATGAAACAAAATGTATTTTAGAATCAGAGCTCTGCTCCATTATAATGCTCACACATATCTCCACCAAAAGACTGAATACACGAACAGACAACAGCCAGACTTTGCAGAAAAATAGAACTTTGACTCACAACCTGCAGCCACCTAACCAAGCAAAAACCCAGGAACCAGCCTGCTGAAGGCCACTCTTGCATGGATGGAATGCTATTTCTAGTGACAACTCAGAACTCTTGATTATTGGCTCAAAATGGCCAAGACTCAATTAATAACTGACAGCTTCCTTAATTTTTATCTTTGATTCCTATGTAGGACTGACCAGGGAAAGGCAGATACATCCTCCTGTTCACACACCTGCTTGGGGCGTGTCTGCCTCCAGCTTCTTTCCATCATCAGGCTCCAACAGGTTACACCTGAAATTTCCCCTTTTTGCCCTATAATATTTACTACTCTTCTGCCTTAGAGTCCGGCAGAACTCTTAAGTGATAGGTGCTGACTCCCTTGCTACAATGAGACCAGAATAGCTCACCTTTGCTGGTCTGCTTTGGCTGGTGTTCATTTCCACAGCACCCACCCTGTGAGCAGGAGGATATGTGCATTCTTAAGTCAACTGCTCTGTTCAACTGGTGGCTTTCCTTCTCAAGCAACTCAAAGAGGCTCTTAATTTTCAAAATATTGCCATCTTCAGGATGGGGCACATCTGTCCATGGCCAGTCTGCCAATGGACACCCGTGGAAAATAGACCACGCAGAGAAATACCAGGGCTGTCTGAAATTGCTGAGAATTTGGGATGGCAGACAGGCCATTAGCTATGGGGAATTTGGCCAGGGCAAGAAGCATGTGAAAAATGGAGACAGGACATTGCTCTGTGGTTAATTTTCCTAATCTTGTTAGGAATTTGTAATGAACTAACAAGAATCTTGGTTTTCATTGACAAGAACTTCACACTGTAAGTCACCGTTCAATCTCATGCATTTGAACGTTTCTTGATCATATCTACAGGACTAAGGTATGAATCACAAAGGAAAGCATTGGGGAGATTTTGTAAAGAGCAGAATTAACTGTGGGAAACAGAAAAATACAGACCTTAGGTACTAATGGATAAGTTTGCATTGTTAGATAGTAGGTAGTCATGAGCAGTGGAATGGCGAGCTCACAGGCTTACTGGAAGTTAAAGTTTTCTCTGAGTTACTGCCAAGGCAGATGAGCAAATAACTTGTAGCAGAAAAACACCAGTGTACAGACCTTGAGGATAAAGAAACAAAAGTAAAAGGCGCTAAATGGGGGGATACATCATGAAGGAAGGACAATGGGACTAACTCTTGACTAGGCCCATAAAGGTCAAGCTATGACTGGGAGTTATGGCTTCCAGTTTCCTTGCTGGTCTCCTTCGATCTCAGAAGGGGGCTTCTTCAGTGGTGCAGGCACAGGAAGGTAACCTGCTGCCAGTCGCTGACCTCAGTGCCCACATTTACATAGGACTTACTTGTAGATGAAGCCCCCGAGTAGGATGGCCACCATGACAGTTCCAGAGAGGGCCAACTAGGTTTGAAAACCCCACCACCCGGAGAGAAGGAGGGGGCTGAACACCTGATTGGTGAGGCTGCAGACAGTGGACCCCAGTTCTCAAGGCAAGCATCAAACAGAAGTAAATTTGGAGACAGCACCGTTTCCTTTGTCTTTCCCTCCACAGAGATGGCCCGCTCTCCATTGAGAGTGCTCTCTGCTCAGCCTTACTCTTCGTTCACCCCTTTCTCACTCCGTTTCCATTTTGTCTTGACTTAAAATAAAATTCTCTTGCATGACTTTTGGTGTCTGACTTTAAATTTTCTTTTTTCAGAACATGAGACCTGAGGGTTGGAGCTTCAGCACCCCTCTCTCCTGTGACAGTATGATATATGGCAATGTTCTAATAATTGGGAAATCAAAATTGCAAAGGATTTTTTTTTAAATAAGAGTGGGGTCATTTTCCACTACTTTTTCAGCATTAGATTTTTTTTTTTTTTTGGTAGCGAGAGAATCTATGTTGCTTGCTCTTTATGAACTTAAAGCATGAATATTCACTGCTTATCCACTCAATACAACACTTACATATTGCCACACTAACATTTTGTTGGCTTTGGATTTATTCAAACGTTAAATATGAGTGATATGATCAGACTTGGGTCCAAATCAACTGGGCTTAAGCATAAAAATAGTGTGATTCAGAAATCCTTAATTGTTGTTGTTTCCTCGTGACCTAGAGCTGTTCATTGAGTAAGCGCGGTGACCGTCCACAGGCACTTACAGCACATACCACAATCCCAGCATCTGTGAACACCTAGTGTGCTTCCAAATGGGACAGAGCTCAGGCTCCAGCGGAATGACCCCCTGTCTTAGAGATCTCCTTTCCTCTCACATCATGTTGGGAGGGAATAATTAGATGGGAGTCCAGAGGTGTTGACACTGGGACACTGGGGTACAAATGACTGTTAAAGTTAAGTGAAAATGAATTTTAGATGATTGACAGCTTTGTGTTACTGTGATTTTATTTCCTTCCCAGCTACCAGTCCTTCATAACACAGAGAATTTTCGGGTGAAGAACCCTAGGGCTCCACATCCATGCTGCCCTTCATGCACAGCTTGGACAATGAATTTACATGCCATCTGTCTTCATGAATATCACTTAATCATCAGGATTAGCATCATTTCCTCTTTCATGAGGTTGTTGACCAGGCAGAAAACTTGGTAGTTCAATACAGAAGCTTGTGAAAAGACCCACCAACCCTTCAATGGAAACCATCAACAGACGTGCTTACACCTGGAGACTCTGGATGCCTGCTTCCACCAACCCTGAACTGGGCAAGCCCCACGTTGAAAGCCCTGCTTTGTAAACCAGGCTTCAGACTCCCCACAAGACCTCCCCAAACCTCAACGAGGTTTGGCTCCTGCTCCCTTAAGTGGTGAGTCCCCTCTACATGGCATGGAATAAGTTCAGCTTTGTTTTAGCGACAAGTTGTGCTGATGATACTTAGGAAGCAAGTCTTGGGTATCACTGAGGACCTTTTTTGTTTTTTCCACTAGAATTCAAGCAGATGTGAGCATGTGAGGCAGCTAGAGTTCTTGCTGGCCCTTTGTTCATTACGCTGTAAAATTATTGAAGAGCATCATGTAAACTTTGGATATTTTCATTATCAAGACATTAGTTCTAGCCTCTTCTTATAATGCTTGATTATAAGTTGATTTTTTTTGTCTCTATTAGAATGCACAAAACTCAAACTGGGCAGTGGCTAGTTCAATTTGGGTTCTTCAGAGTCCCTTACAGATATGACCTAATGTCAGCAATTTAAGTTTCAAAGAGGAATTGGAATAGACAAAGGGTGGCAGCCGTGGCTTGGTGGACACTGTCTCACAGGCCACACTGATCTCAGATGACTAACCAATTCAGTCTTATTCGAAGCTTAAGCTAAAGGTGCTTTTCTCTTTTCTTCTATTATTTTTCCTACGAGGCTTTGATGTGTTTATAAATGGAGGCAAGCTTTCAGAGGAAATAAAAAAAGGCTTAAATGGTTCATGAGTGAAACAGACGAATTTCAACGTCTGTAGGAAAAGGCTGAGCTCTTTGGTATAAGGCCAAAGCAATTCGATACCAAGGAAGGAACTCAACTTCGTCAGATAATGCACTCAAGTCCTCCCCAAGAATCCTGTCTCCAAGGATTTGCCTGGGAATAGGCTTTGACCTGAGGCTCTGCCTGGCTCCCTGGAGACCCCCAGGGACCATGCTTTTCTGGTGGCCACCTCTGGATAGAAGAGCGTTGTTCACGGCACGTCAAAGAGAGGTTACCACTGCCTCCAACCCCGCGGAGGGCTGGGTCACAAGATGTGCCTGATCTTCTCCTTTGTGTCCATGTGTTTGAATTTGTTTAAAGCAGGCTTCCTTGGGTAGTTAAAACCCACTGTTCTTGTTAAGGCATAACAAGCCATCTCTCCTTTTATGCAACTCTGCAGATGTGTAGGAGAACACAGTTGCAGCTCCTGTCACTGCAGAGTGCTCTCCACTGCCCACACTTGGCTTCAGAGACCCACTGTGCACCCCTGTGCTACTTGAAAGAACAGAGATGTGATGCCCAAATACAAAACCTGGGCGGGAGGAGTAAGTTTCTTTTGGGGAAACATTAAGCAGCTTCATAAGAAATATTTAATAAAATCTACAATAAATGAAATGCCTACAATAAAATGAAAACAAAAACGTGCTTTGGGGAAAAACCTTCATCAGAATAGGCTAAAGATAACTAAATACACCAAACAGTTTAATCTCTTGCTCATAGAGCAGAGGTGCGAAGAGCCTTTGCCTCGCAGGCCTCTGCACCTAGAGAAGTCCAGGAAACCACCCGGGGAAGCCAGGGACCAGAGCTGCTGGTGCTGGGGCTGCTGCAGACAGGCGTCAGGGCTGGAGGGCACCCAGGCGCCACCTCCCAAGCACTGGCCTAAGAACTCTATGTCTTCATCTCCCTCCTACCACAGGCCTTGGGAGTTAAGGGTACCACTCTCCGCCTCTTCAACAAAGGCACAGAGAAAATGAGTCACTTGCCCAAGGCACTTAAGCTAGAGAACATATAATGCCCAGTGCCCGGCCAGAAATAAAAGGAGTGGGAGACCCTCTTCAGTGACCCCCATCATCCCTGCAAACCCCAGCTGGGATCTGGACCCCTAGGACCACCTATCCCACCCCCACCATACAGCTGGTTCTAACACTCACCTCCCATCTCCACACACCCCGGGTTCTCCTGGAAGACCAGGCGTGTTTATTGCCTATCCCTGCTGGACATTCTAGGCTCCTTTCTCTATGAAAGTTGAAGACTTGGGATAGAGTAAGGTTAACACTCTCTAGATGGTTCGACAACTTTCGGGGAGCATCACATAATTTTTTACACTATAGTAATATTGTCCCAAGAGCTCTGGTCTCACACTAGGGGGCCCTAGATTGTTCTATGCTTGTGTTTGTGTGGAGCCATTACATTTCCACCCTCTCACAGCAATTGAGCAATTCTGCTTTGTTACTCCTAATGTGTGATTCTAACATTCAGCCTTACACGGACGGGGGGCCTTGGAGGGACTTCTCAGAGCCAGCCTTGGCCACAGCTGAGCCGTGCTGAAGGTGTGGATTTCCACCTTGGAGTCTGCAAGTCCTAGTTCATTTCTTTACACCACAGACTGGACTGAGAAATGGGAAAGTGAAAAGGTATGAGAAGTCAGGGTCAAGAACATAGGAACTGGAGGCAAGACCACCTAGACACAGCCTCCGGGATCTCGAGGGGACCCACCAGAGTGGCATGAAGAGGAAACCTCGAAGAAGCCTTTCTGAGCCTCTGAGAATAAAGGTGCTATAACCCACTCTGGGGAACTTCCTGCCAAAAAGGAGACTGGCCCTTAGCACTGGGGTGAGAAACTGCATAAAAAACCTTTATCACAAGCTTCTGGACCTCTGTTTAGTTTCTCTCTTGCCTTCTTTAGTCTCCCTAGAAATCCTATCTATGCCTCATCCCGATTAAGCTGGTGTGTAAACCGTTAGCCCCGCTGTTTAGTGAGTTACTCCTGATTGAGCTTTCTGTGTTTATGTGACTAAACTTGACTTTTCTCCTGTTAATCTGTCTATGGACCTGAGTTGGTAGAGGAAAGTTCTACTCCCACCAATCTGGAGTCAGGGGGTGGCATTCCAAGGCACAAGCTCTTCAAGGGAGCTATCAGTGAGCTACCCCAGAGAGAGGCAGTGCCTAGCAGTACTGTGCTAAGTGGTCCTTGGCTTTAGGGACAGAAAACAAAAGTGGGGAGGAGTCAGAGATAGACAGTGACCAGCCTCCACCTGAGATTGCTACGTATGCACTGGAACCACAGCAGGAGCCCACAGGCAGACACCCCGCCAGGACCTGGCCCTGCCTGGTGTGTTGAGAACAGAGAGGTCCACCTGCAACACCAACCCGGGTTTCAGCAGGCTTCCTGTCTGCAAAAGAAGTCAGCTCCTACGGTCTCAGCCTAGTGTGGGATCTCAGACACACTTGCTCATGAATGCAGGGTTTGAGTTGGTCCTTGGTATAACTGCAACATGCTGGGGCCCTGAATCACAGAGGTGGGGTATGGGTGTCTCCCATCATCCAGACTTTGCTAAGTACATACTTGAATCAAATTAGATGTTCAAACAATGGCTTTCACTTCTGAGAGTAAACCCATACACTTCAATAACTATTCATGAATCTCCTTTCAAATTGAGAATCAAAATAAATGCCTGGCATTGAATCAGCACCTAGCATGATGTCTTGAATATAGTAATCACTCAGTTAATGCTCATGACTGAATCAACTTAGATTACTACCCAAGAAATGCTGAAAAATGAGATGCAGAATAAATTTAAATGAATCTGGGAAATTTTTCTCCCTGCGTTTCCTGTGTAATGGAACTTGACACTACTCATCTGACTTATTTAAAAACAATGATGTAGTTGCTGCTCTAAATTGCTTATGTATTTTAAATCCACAGGCTCACTGCACAGTCTTGATGACACTTGATTTGAGCTTTATTTTTTTAAGGATCTAAAAACCTTTGCAAGTGAAAATTTAGAGCTAAGAAAGTAGTGTCATGAGACTGAAAATGGCAGTACCACACCAGAGGAGGGGCCTGGCGAGGGCTAACGCTTTACAAGGCAGGAACCTGGTGCCCAGCTCAGACCCTATACCAGAGTCACCTGGGAGACTTCTGCAGACAGATGCTCGGGGCCCTTGCCAGATGGAAAGATTCAGGAGGCCTGGGTCAGGTCAGGGCAAGTGTCTTCCTATATATTTCTGAAGCTGATTCCTGGTGGAGCAGTTTTCACTGAATCTCAGTGTGTGGTACCTGCCGGAGCCATACCTCTGGGACATCTGTTTGTCTGTAACTACGGCTGCCCTTGGTCTGCACTATGGAAAACCACGTGCATTTGCCAACACCCCTCCTCCAGCACCATCTCTAAGAATACGGCGACTGCCCTAAGACTGACATTCTGGGCTGTTAAAACAGCCTCACGGGCACAGTAACTAGGAAACAAGAGGAAACAGGAAGTTTGAAGGGGGCTCTATTGGTATATTGATTTTTTTAATGGTGTGGGCGTAGATAGATCATCAATACCACAGAACTGGGTCTCCGCTCTGAGTGAACAAACAGAAAAGGTGCTGGGAATTTGAAGGCAGAGCAACGATGGTTTCCATTCTGAAGGAATCACATAAATCTCTAAAAATACCTTGGGACAAAAATCCTGTTGCTTGAAAAACTCTTGTAGCATACAAAGATATATGGATATTAAGGGAAGAAAATCACTCACCCATCGCCAAATAAAATCCAATAATGGGGGTAAAAGTGTCCAACTTAAAGGACAAATATTACTGAACCCACCCACTCCCATCCTATAGTAATCTGTTGGGCCTTATATAGGGTTGAAAAAAAGGAACTAAAATACTTCCCCTCCCCCCCTGGAAAATAAGGTGAACTTGGCTACAAGGTGTCTCCAATGATCCTCTATCAATTAGATTTATGTGTCCTAGAAGCATTTGCCTCACCACAGGCTGTTCTCACTTCTAAATGTCTGACAGAGTCTCCTGCCAAGACCTGCACACAGCTGAAAATTGGGAGATGAATTCACAACCTGAGCATTTGTATGGCAGGTGTGGAAGGGAGGCTACGGCTCTGCTGCATGTATGGAGGTATGAGCAAAGAAGCAGTTCCGTCTATTTCCATGTTAATAAATTCCACAGATAAATAACTCAGCACTCCATATACGAGTCCCTGTAATAATTTCTGCCACACAGAAAGCTGAACAGAGCCAAATGACTAGGTATGCTGTCCTGTTCACAGGGATCCATCAAGTCCCTGAAGCAATAGATTGAGGGATAACTACACACCCACAAACATTACTTGACAGATGGGAATTTCAGTAGTAAAATTTGACCATCCAAAATAATAACACTAAGAAAATAAAACAAATAATACCCAAGGAAGTCTAGACCAGGGTACGAAAATGCAGACTTCTCATTAGTTTTAAATGACTGACCCTCTCCCACCTGGACATACTTTTTCTGGGGGATGGCTAACAAGCCATGACGATTCAGTTATTCTGCAGGCAAAGGCTCAGGTTTAAGTACCATACTTAGGCAAGTAGGAAGACCATCAAAGGACTTCACAATACGACCTGTGGGTCATGCAAAATTACGTGAACATATGTGGTCTCAGATTATCCAGAAAGAAACAACATTATCTTTTGTTTTCTTTATTCACAAGTAAAAATGAAGAAGAAGAAAATCATGTAAGAAACCTGTCTTTGGTTAATGAGCCACAAAAGGCTTGTATACCAGCAGCTAGGCTTTTTTATTTAAAGATGATTAGGCTTCCTTGTATATGTTTGTGTACTCAGAAAATGAACATAATTGGACCGTGACTTTAACTATCTTTTTTTCCCCTTTAATTTCACTGATAACCCACAGATGGATATCTCAGTCCTGAGCCCCAAAATAATATTTCCCAATTCCTAGTTGGCCTCTTCTTTTTTCCTATCTAACACACATTCCACACCTTCATTCCCCAATCAAACTCTAGTTCCTACCAGCCTCTCCCTGCCTCTGTTCTCTTTCTATTTATAGCAGTTTGTTCCCCATCCATCCGCAAGTCCTGCTCCTTCCACATTTGAAATTCTTTTCCCAATACCCCAGCTGCAGCCCTGGTCCAGGTACACTCTCCTTCCAGACTCCTGGAATCCACCCCTCTCAGGGCTCTCTCCTTCCCGGCAGTCTAGTGTGCAAAGGACTAGCAGAAAGGACTGTAATGTAAACCAATCATGCTCTTTCCAGCTAAAACCCTAGGAGGAAAATCCAAATCCGTCCCCTACCCCCGGGGCTTACAGGCACCCATCACCCATCCTCAGCATCTTCAGCCTTCCTACTCACTTACTGGCTGTAATAACATTGGCTCTGTCTCTGTTTTTGCCACACACCGAGCTCTCTGCTACACCAGGATTTTCACTCTTGTTCCTCCTTGTACCCAGAAAATGGTCTTCAATGCCTTTCCAAAAGCTTCTGTCCATCACGCATGACCTACCTCCTTACAGAATTCTTTCCTGACTGGGACATTCAAAATTCCCCTTCTCTTGTTACTCTGTAATCCCTGATCATATTTTATTCATATCTAAAGCAGAAAGTAAATATTGTTTGCTTGCTCTGTGTCTGTTTTCACCATCAGACCACAGTCTCCATGAAGCAGAAGAAACTTTGATGCTGTTGCTGTACTGTGATTGGCACACAGTAGGCACTCAATAAATGCTGAATGAACGAGTAAACTGAATGAATAAATGAGGATATAAATTAATTTCACACTTTGGAAGTCAATAGACAAGGAGAAAATGATGATAAACCCTTGAAATACCCGACTATTTTTTATTACAGAATCTCGGTAACTAAATTAAATAATCGCTTTAAACTTTCGTGGTATGAGAACTGAATTGTGGCACTTGTAGTCTGAAAGCAGGACTTCTTTATATTTAATTGATCCCTAGGAAGTTTTAAATACTGCACTTATTGTCCCAATAATGATCCTCTATATGTAGATAAGAAATTATTATCTAGCATAAAATTCATCCTGTAGTCTTAATTAGCTTCAAATGCGACCCTTAAATCTCGCCTGGTGCTTCCCACCATGCAGATGGCTGCTCTTCTTTGTGGTAAGCTCCCCCTGGGGATCTGCAGCTCAGCAATGGTATAGGCAGAGACAGCTTGTGGAAACCAAAGCTTATTCCGGTGAGAAGCACATTTTCCCACCATTAACCTTTGATTCTGTGCGAACAACCTCAAGGTCATGGCTATAGTACTGTCAAGGTCAGGCTATCCTGGGGCACTGGTCTCCAGAAGGAGCCTGTGTGCCCTGGGGCTTGACAAGGGAATGTGTGGCCTGGGGGTTCAGAGAAGCCTCTCTAGACCCTTGACTTCCCTGCACACTGTTACAGCAAGACCCGTCTGTCTGCTTGAGAACACGTGGCCTGCCCTCTCACAAGGTACCTTTTCCCATTTCACAGAGCCAGGTCAGATCTCTCCCTGCTCTGAAAGGGCACATGTTCTGTGAGATAAAACCCAGGTACTGCACATGCCTGTGACTAGGTCACAAGGAAAAGGAAAGGGCTCTGATGATGGACGATCCATCGCTTTTCCCAGAAGGTGAGTTTCCAATTCATTGCCTTCAACAAGCTTGAAAGGGAGCGAAATCAAGTTGTCCATTAATAGAGAACTAAAAATCACTTCTGATGATGGACCCCAATGAGATCTTTGAAACCACGTATATAAGAAGTTCAAAGAATCAAATGGCATTGATATAAGAAAAGACCTTTGCTTAGGTTTGTAAATATGTTTCTCAGTATTTAAACCAAAGCAAAACAGAAATAAGAACAGAATGATACTGAACCCTGTTTTTTTCAAACAATAAGTAATATTCCTTTGGATATATAAATTGAGGGAGGGGTGAAGCTCTAAAAAATGTATTTCCAGTGAAATTCTACTCTTAAAAATTTCAATAATATTTGTGATATAGATGTTATTTTGGTCAATTTCATTCTGCTAACACCTACAGTAATAACTTAATCCATAAAAGTTTTAATTGAAAGCCTGTTACCATTAGAAGTATTAAAAATTAAAATTTAACTTGCATATCTTTTGCTTCAAGAGACAATGATCAGTCAGAGACCTTAAAGCATAAGAGACATTAATCAGGGTAAAATTTGGAGGAATGTGGGAGAATCCTATGTTCAAGGAGCAAGATAAACAATGTTGAATTTCTAACATTAACGAAGCATTTATTCACATATTATTAAAGAGGATGACAGTGGATATAAAACCAGTGTAATATTCAGATTTCTTAGACATATTTTAAAAGGATATATGTCAGTTTTATTGTAGAATACAGCACAGGAATTACATCTGTGGTACATTTAAAAATGTTTAAATGTGATATTGTAAAGGAGTAGCAAATAGCTATACAACAGTCTTAGAAAGTTTGCAAGCAAAAAATAAACTGTGGCTCCCAGCCTCATTCTGTCAATGATTTGTAATTGTTGATGCTGTCAATAAACAGACACAGACCGCTTGCAGCCTGGATGGTCAGGCTACCCTTGGCCATCATGGGATCCTGGACAAGACCACAAAACCTTTCAAGGAGAATATCAGGAACAGGCACCAGACTCAGGAGAGGCTAGTGACAGAAAAAAAAAATGACTTCAGAACTTCAGGCCACTTGGTGGGGCGGGGCTTGGGATGAACAGATATGCATCTTCTCTAAGGCATTTATAGCAGGGTCTGTTCTTTTTCATCCCATTCCCCTGCCTTTCTCTAAGTTAAGATCCCAGCTCCTTTCAGCCCTGTTATGGGGCTGTTCTTAGGTACTTAGTTGATCCCACTTTTTACTGTGTTTAAAATAAGGAGTCTCACATGCCTTTGAATTTAGAAAGAAACCAAGCAGAGAGGAGAATCTAGTCACTGGATATCTGAGCAGAGACAAGGTAAGTATGTAGATAGAAAAGCCCTGGACTTGGAGACTCCAGAACAAAACAGAGACTGGTTCTCAGCAGCTGCGGGTGGGAAGTGAGTCTGAGAGGCAGGTGGAGGGGGGAGAAGAGGCAGAGGTCATCAGAGATGTGCCTCCCTCCAGGCAGGTACACCCACATCCCATCCCCTTCCTGACCCCGGCCTTCCTCCTCTCGCATTCCCTAAGTCCGTTCTGGGAGTGGTCCTCTCTTATCCTTGCCAACATGGCCAGAGCTGACCTACGGCTGTCCGATCCCTTCCCCAAGCCTGGGTCTCCCCAGCTCCGTCAGCTCCATGATCTAAAAACCATCCCACTCTGTCTTACCAAAGCCAAACAGAAACGCAGCATTCATTCCTGAAAATTCAGCACGATTCTTAAAGGAAAGTAATGAACCTAGGAAATAGCAAAATCTGGACGCGTTTCAATCACACTCTCCCTACTTAGATGGATGTGGTCTAGGGAGTGATTTGTGTTTTCTGTGTTCCTTTTGGGCAGGTTCCTGAGTTGGCTGCTTTGTTTCCCAGCATAGCTAAAGGTCTGCCAATTTTATTTATTTATTTTTTTCAAAGAATCAGCTTTTTGTTTTTGTCAATTTTTAAAATTGTTCCTTCTGTTTCAATTTCATTGATTTCAGCTCTAATTTTAATTATTTCTTGCCTTCTACTGCTTTTGTTGTTGATTTGTTCTTCGTAAAGGGCTTTGAGTTTTGTAATGTGAGGTCATTTATTTGTTGACTTTTTTTCTTTTAAAGATTTTACTCCATGCAATGAACTTTCCTCTTAGTACTGCCTTCATAGTGTCCCAGAGATTTCCATATGTTGTGTCTATGTTCTCATTTACCTCTAAGAATTTTTTAATCTTCTCCTTGATGTCTTCTGCAACCCATTGTTCATTCAGTAGCATATTGTCTCCAGGTGTTGGAGAAATTTTTATTTTTTATTTTGTCATTGATTTCCAATTTCATTCCATTATGATCTGATAAAATGCAGGGTAGTATCTCTACTTTTTTGTATTTGCTAAGAGTTGCTTTATGGCATAGTATATGGTTTATTTTAGAGAAGGATCCATGTGCTGCTAAGAAGAAAGTGTATCCACTTGATGCAGGTTGAAATATTCTATATAGGTCAGTTAAGTCTAAGTTATTGATTGTGTTATTGAGTTCTATGGTTTCTTTATTCAACTTTTGTTTGGAAGATCTGCACTGCAGTTGTGGTTATTACTGACTCATGTCTGCAAAATGTCCCTCCCACTCTTAACACCTCCAAATCCTCCACTGTGTCCTATTCCTGCCTGGAGCCCACACTGGGGGGCCTGGGGTGGTCTTTGAAGCCAGCTTGGAAACTGAGAAGCTATGCACTGCCTTAAACCAAAGTGAGAAGTCTAAGCCCGACTCACTCTGTCTCTTCCAATTTGTGCTTAATTACCATGGAGGAAATCATGTTTACACACACGAGGTCACTTACCCATTTAAGATGGGCTTTGTTGCAAATTGTACTTAATTACTGAATGTTCAGCATTCATTGTTACGCAGAGATTGTTACTATATAATCCATAGTAACGCAGTCACACGTTTGAAGTTTGAAATGTGGATCCCAGAGGAGCTCCTCTAATCTGTGACTCAAATGCTTTTAGCTAATTCTAGATCCTTACCTAATGGAAAGTAGCTGAGTAATTCCTCAATTTTCCCCTCTGAAGAGTCTTAGAAATGATACCTCTTCATTCCACAAACATCCTTGCCAATCCCCATCACCAACTTTCTCTTTCATCTTCTACTTCTCCCCTAGCCTAGGCCAATAGCAGGAATCAGTAGGAAGGAACCCGATTTCAGCATTATTTTGGGGAAATAAGTGAGCTGTCACAGAAGGTGACACTTAATGATGGGTAAATCAGGCTCTCTGCACAGTGGGATCACTTCTTGGGTCTCCTCATCGTTTGCCATTCCTTAGTTGAGTAGAAAAAAGCAAGGCCAAAGATTTGACCTTCAAGGGCACCAATTATCTTCTCTCCTGTATTACATCTGAGGCAGCCTCTTCACCAAAGCCCAGAGGTATCTGCATGCCACACCTGTGTTAGGGGATGGGAAGGGGACTAGATACTAGATGGAGATGCTTCTAAAATATCCTGTCTCAAAGACTGAAAAGCAACTCAAAACACATACTGCCTTGCCTCCATAAACCAAGAGCACAGTTCAAACTCATCCAGGCATAAGGCACAAGGTAGAAGCAAAAAGGAGAGGGGGAGAAGAGGAGAGGGAGAGGGAGGAGGAGGAAGAGGAGGAGAAGGAGGAGGAGGAAGAGGAGAGGAGGGGGAGGAGGAGGAGGAAGAGGAGAGGAGGGGGAGGGGAGGAGGAGGAGGAGGAGGAGAGGAGGGGGAGGGGGAGGAGGAGGAGGAGGAAGAGGAGAGGAGGGGGAGGGGGAGGAGGAGGAGGAGGAGGAGGAGGAGGAGGAGGAGGAGGAGATTAGCTTGCCGGCCATATTTTCAGGTTCCAAATCTATGAATTCAGTAACTAAGAATTAAAAATGTCTTTAAAAATTGCATCTGTACTGAATATGTAAGGCTTTCTTTTTCTTGTCATTACTTGCAAAGCAATAGAGTAGAACAACTATTTACATATCATTAGATATCAGAAGTAATCTAAAGAGGGTCTGAAGTATAGAAGAGGATGCGCATGGGTTATATGAGAATACTCTGCTGCTTTATGCAAAGGACTGGAGCATCCATTGGTTTTGGTTTTTGAGCAGGGAGGTCCTGGAACCAGTTCCCTGTAGATGTTGGGGACAACTGTTTTCCAGAAGTGATAGGAAGATTTAATTCATGGAAAGTAGCTCATGGAAACATAATGCGAATACCACAGAACTTTGGGGGAATGGTTGGAAGCAGGGTTGTATCTGGAAGTATCACTCTGCATATATCCTTCCTTCCTCCCTCCCTCCCTCCCTCCCTCCCTCCCTCCCTCCCTCCCTTCCTTTCCGCTGACACATCTTAACCACTGACACATCTCCAGCCCTTTTTAGGTTTTATTTGGAGATAGGGCCTTGCTAAATTGCTGAGGCTGTCATTGAACCCCTCATCTTTCCACCTCAGCCTCCTGAGCCGCTGGGATTACAGGCCTGTGACACGGCCCAGCTATTTTCTTTACCTTTGCTCATTCAACCATCTTTAAGCAGAGACACTCAAAGAAGCCATGAAACAAAGTGTGAGGAGGAATATCTGAGTGTGGAGTGAAAAATGAGAGATGGTTCCAGAGATGAGCTAAGACTGGAGCTGAGGGAAGGACACTAGCCCGGAGGGCTAACCATGCTGGTCACCTGTAGGATTCCTGGGCTGGACAGCAACTTGGATGCCTCATATCTTCACCCACGGGGGGCTGAAGCATTCCCCACAGCCTCCACAGCCTGAGGCTGCTGTTGGTAGCCACTCACATTTAATGTTTTCGATGTACTCATTAAGCCCGTAGTCTTAATTAAATTGGTCTTTCAACATAAGGGGCTTTATTAAGTGGAAATATAAAGTTAGAATCCTCCTTAAACTGGAGAGGCTTGTGATATCTTCATCCAAGGGTGTGTTTTGAAAGCTTATACTAAAAAAGGGGAGTAGTTGTCTTGAAATTCCTATTATATATACACAAAAATTTAAACTTTGTTCTAACTGTAGGTATTAATACCAATAGTGGTAATGCTGGCTAAAATTGGCTACTCAATTAGAATTAATTATTCATTACATGCAGTAAGATAAGGAGGGAAATTTGGATCAGAATATTCCTGGAGAAAATTTTTTTATCTTTTTACTGATCAAAGAAATGGAATGTCTCAGAGAAAAATACATGTTTTAAGCTTTCACCATTAAAAACAATTCAAAATTGGAAGAAAACAATTTTTCAGAAAATGAGCAGGCTGTTTCTATTTACAATGGGTTTTACAGACTCTAAATCAGTAGTTATCAACTGGGGTATTTTTGAATTCCTGAGTAGGCCTTAAGATAAGAGCTAGTATATCTTAATGTCCCTGGAGATGGGATCCAATATACATCAAAGTTAAGAACCATGTTCTTCAAAAAGTACATCAAAGTACTATTTGCAAAATAAAAAAAAACAACTTTGGTTTGCAAAATAAAAAAAAATAGGTACTAAATTCTGTTTTTTAGAGATGTGGTGGTAGTGTGTTCAAGGTAAGGAAGGAAGAAGGTGAAGGTGGATAGGTGTCAATTACAAAAGAAGCTGTGCTAGATGTTATAGCTGCAATCTGATTTAAAATGATAAGGAAAATCTACATATGACAAGAAAATCTTGGTTTGTGAGGCCATAACGTTAAGACTCCAACTGACTACACATTGGAATGGAATGACACTTCAAAAGTACCTCCTGCACATGGACAGCCCCTCACTGGGGCTCGAAGCAGCAGATGAGGAAGACACAGCGGACACTCCCAGGAGCTTCACAGTGTAGCCATACCACCTGCTGTACCATCTTCACATTCACACCATGCCAGGCAGAGAGAGGGGTCTCCCGAGAAGCATAAAAAGTAAAACTAGAGACAGATACTCTTATTCTGCAGTGGCACTAGCCTGTCTGAGTAGATGACCCCACTCTTCCTGAATTGTGTGGACTTCCATGAGCGTCTGCACAGCATGAGTTTACATAGGGCAAAAATCAGAGTTTTCGGGCTTGGGAAAAGGTGGGAGAGGAGAGGACGGGAGGGGGAGGAGGGGAAGCAGCAGTTGAGGTGGGGAAACAGCTGAGTTGGTGGAGCTGCTGTGCAACAGGATGAGTGGGGAGCAGGGAGAGGCTGCTGGAAGGCAGCTCTGAGCTTAGGAGTGTGAGAATCGGGAATGCATCGAGTCAGTGGAAGCAATATCATTTGAGGCCTGAGAAATTAAGGTGATGTATTGATCCCCAAAGCTGGCAGCTGAACTTTGCAGTAGAGAAGGGAAGACAGGGAGGGAGAAGAAGAGAGAGAGGAAGAGAGGGAGGTGGCCTGTGGCTCAGATAACGGGTGACTGAGCTGGAGGGTGATGCGTGGAGAAAGCTCTGGAAACCGTAGGTGCTCAGCTTCCAAGTCCCACGGTAGGTTAGATACCGATCATGCTCCTGAAATGTTTGAACTCAGCGGAAAAGTGAGTTTAACTGAAGATACAACTAGGCTGAGCAAAAAGCCCAGAGAGAGCTATAATATGCATTAATTAGCTCAACCCTACCACCTCAGCCACCCCCTAGAAGAAATAGGCTGTTCTCTCTGGGAAGAAATAAATTATTTAATTTAGTCTATTATATCCTTTT
Organism: Ictidomys tridecemlineatus; assembly: GCF_052094955.1. Classification (NCBI taxonomy): domain Eukaryota; kingdom Metazoa; phylum Chordata; class Mammalia; order Rodentia; family Sciuridae; genus Ictidomys; species Ictidomys tridecemlineatus. Next base: position 254,303,659 of record NC_135477.1, on the reverse strand, counting down.
AATACAAAATGCCTGGCATCTAAGAACAGGACAGGGGTAGAAATAGGAAAGACAGTAGAATGAATCGAACATAACTTTCCTATGTTCATATATGAATACATGACCAGTGAAACTCCACATCATGTACAACCACAAGAAAGGGATACTAATTAGAATAAACTATACTCCATGTGTAACATGTCAAAATACACTCATGCATATCTAAAAAGAACAAATAAAAAAGAAAAAATAATAACAAGACATGCAAGGATGCAAGAAAATATGACCCCAAGAAGAAAGATAGTTTTATAAGCAAAGCCACAGCAATCCAGGGGTTAGAATACATAGAGAGGACTTTATCTGTGTTATTCAGTGGAAAAAAAAAACGGACAATATGGGTGAAAAAAAATGTACAAATTCAGCAGAGAAATGAAAACTATAAAAATTCTAGAATTAGAGAATACAATATCAGAAATGAAGGATTTATATGTCGACTTTGGCAGATTAAGACAGCACTTGAAAGAACTAGTGACTCTGAAGACAGACTTCTGAAAATTGTCAGAGCTAAGGCACAAAGTGGAAAAGAAGAATGCAAAACCTGGAACCGAGGAACCCAGACCTCCAGGACAGTATCACGCAGTGGGATGCACTTGTAACTGGAGTCGCAGAAAGAGGAAAGTGAGCGGAGTCGGAGAAATATTAAGAGTGCACCACAACCCCGCAGCTTAAAAGCAGGTAGCATAAAAACAGGCAGGGGAATGACAGCAGAGGGACTGTCCTCACCAGAAGCAAAGGAAAACCCAGGACAGTGCAAGGGAGATTTTAAAGAGCTGAAAGAAGAAAAAAAAAATGCCATCTCAGAATGTTATAGAGCAGAAATACCCTGAATGCCTGATGGCAAAATGAAGATATTTTCAGACAACAAACAAAAAGCGGAGGGAACTCAGCCTTAAGACCTGTGCTATACGAAATTGCAGAGGGACATTCTTCTGGCAGCACAGAAATTACACAAAATTTACATGAATCACACTCAGCTGGCAGAAAAAAAAAATGAAGAGCACTAGAAATAAAACAGGTGAGTTCTTGGCTGCAGTGTATAGATGGAGAGGAGAGGAGACTCGAGACTGAGCCCTGAGGTAAAGTGGAGGGGAAGAGCCTAGGGAGCGGGGAAGGGAGGGGCAGGAAGAAAACCAGGGAAGCCATGTCTTGGAAAGAAGATCAACAAGTGTGTTAAATGTGGCGAGAAGCTTAGAGCAAGACTGGAAGAAAGACATCACATGCTTATGGTGCTGTGGATCACCAAGGCTCTCAGAAAAACTGTTCGGTTGAAATAAAAGCCAGGCAGCAAGGTTCATGTTGTGTCAGGGGAACAGGAGAAGCCCTTAACTGAAGGCCTTCATGACGGTCAGGGAGGTAGGACACCAGGTGTGCACTGGACTTGACCTACTGTGGACTGGAACTGGAAGGGGAAAGCACAGGAATGGTAAGTCCCCCCCCCACCCCCCGGTGTTATACCGATGAGGAAGCATCGGTATAACACCAGGGGGGACTCAATGCATGGGGGATAATGAAGACCAAGGAATAAATCAGTTTCCATGCACTGGTCACTGGGAAAATGGCAGAAAGCAGGGAACCAGGACTTGGGTTAGAGTTTGACAAGTAAAGTTGATGATGACTTGAAAGTCAGAACCATGAGGTTTCTAACATTTCCAGAGAAAGAAGGTCACTCTTAAAATGAACCAGACTCATACACACGCTGCAGGTATTAGTCTGTGAACTTAATATTCAATTAAAAATTTAATGCATCTACTTTCCATTTCATGGCCATAACTTTCCTTTCTGACAAGTAAATTAAACTGTTCAGGCCTCAAGGTGAGGGCCAGGGGGATTTTTATCTTTTGGTCTATCTTGAACATTGAATAACCTCCGCGGTGATGTTGCAATGTAACTGGTTCTTAATTAAAAAGCAGTACATTGCACATTAACATCTGTCTGCATCAGCCCAGTCTGTACTCCCCAAGTTCAGTTGCCTGTACCGAATGACCAAGGTGATACAATCTGGAACTCAAAGGACATTATGTATGAAAAAACCCACTTTTTTAAAAAAAAAATTACTCTTTTCTACAAAGTCATTCATTTTTCCTGACATTGCTTAAAGATGAAAATTGAATAGAAAATTTTATTTTACATCTTAAAAATACCAGGCTACTCTGATAGGCAGTCAATTTTCATGAACTTTCTAGGGAATCGGAAAAAAGACCCCTCTGAATTTCTACTAAGTTTCTACAAAAAAATTTCAGGACATTCTAAGGAGGGGCTAGATTCTTTGCCTCTCCTCTTTTCTCCCTACATGTTCCTTTACTCCTGTCTGCAGATGGACACACTGGGCTTTGGAGCAGGGACTGCTGCTACAGTCTGAGTCATTTCACAAGCCAGTGTCCTGGTTGGGCCTCCCTACGCAGAGGCTGCAGGGCTGCACTGCCACGCTCTCAGCTCCTCCCTGGCTCAAGGTCTCCTGCCTCCCTCCTGCTCAGGCTGCTTGACTCTTCAAGGTGTCTACTCTTCTTATTGCCCTGTGTCCCCTCTGGGCAGAACCACTGGCCAGACAGATTTAGGGCATTAGCCGACACCATTCTTATTTTTTTTTTTAAATTGCTCTCTTTAGTTGTACATGCCAGTAGAATGTATTTTGACATATTATACATGCATGGCGTATGATTTCCCATTCTTTTGACTGTACATGATGTGGAATTACACTGGTTCATACGTGAACACAGGAAAGTTATGTCCAATTCATTCTACACCTTTCTTTTTTTTTTTAGCGAAATGCTCAGTTATTGCAGCATAATAAACACAACCAAATTTTAAGTCAGAATGATTAAAAGAGTATTGTCTTTAAATTTAAACTCTTTCCTAATCCATTATTTTTTCCTGTTTGAGAGTAAAACTTGCAATTTCTTGCCACACGATTAAGACTTTTCTTCTTTCCTTCTTTCCTTATTTTATTTCCTTCACAAGGGGGGAGAATTTACACTTCAAAAGGAATACAATTTAAAAACTTTATCCTGCTTAAATCCTCTTTTCTATTTTTAGATTCTCAAGATCTGTTTGGGGTATTCGAGGGGAACCCTTTCTTTTTCTCCTCTTCCACTTCTCTAAACCTTTTCCTCTGAAATTGTTTGCCAGGCAGGAAATGAATACCTAAATAGTCAAAGTGAAGCTGAATGGATCTCTTTCTCTCTGCCTCTGTCTCTCTTGTATTTGTGTCTGTCTCTGTCTCTCTCTTGAAGGCTTTGAGTTGAGGTCCTGAATTTGAATCAACTGGAAATTTCTCAATTCTGCCTTTCCCCTCACAGAGTATTTCCAAGGGATGAATCATTAAAGCCTTGTTTAATAAAATAATTATTGGCTCTTTGATTTATTTACAACTCCCCTTCCAAGGAATTCTTATCTGCCAGACCCAGCCGCCCAAATTCCCCAATAGGTGTCTAAAGTTAATTAGCAAAGGACCCATGGCTTCATAGAAAAGGGAGGGAGCACTGGTAAGATCCGATTCTGGGGTCAGGAGGAGAGCACTCCAGCACAGACACCTCATCAGAAGATGGGAAGTTTCTGCCAAAGTACAGCACTTTCCGTCTGTTCAAATGTGGCTTGTGAAAATCAAGTTATTAAGGAGAGCCAGCAGAGTGCTCTGATAAATCGCCTTGTCTAGGAAATCAGGCTTCTTCTTAAAATACTAATTGAAATTGCATATGTTTTAATTAAAACAACATCTGCCCTGGGCTCAAGAGCATGTTTTGAAGAGCAGAGAAGGTATGTTTCTAAAAATGTCCTCATATCTACTTAATAAAGTGAAGCTTACATATCCTCAGGAATGAAAATAGCACCCTCCCTCCCTGAGTGGCACAGAGGTTTCCAGAGCCTCAAGTCTTCCCCAAGCACAAATTCACCAGGGTCAAAAGCACAGGGAAAGAGGGTGCCTAGGGCGACATGAGATGTGTGACCCACAAGGGGTCTGTTTCTTAATGGGGTGCCCATACCCCAGGGGATTTTGCCACACAAAACCTACGTTCCCAAGATGGGAACATAATAAAGCACACGGCATCTATTTTAACTGGTAGGAAGCCCTGAGATTTCAGGGCCCTCTGCTCTCCATTTCTGCCGGGAGATGCTGTGCAGGCAACACGGTATTCCACAGGCAGACAGATGATACCTGGAACTTATTTCAATCCTGGGCTGCAGAAGCCAGGCAGACTTTGAGGAATTATTTCTTGAGAAGCATTTGCAGGTATCTGTTGGTTCCCCAGAGAACATGCTCTTGTGCATGATTAAGGGTTTGAGCAAAGAATATATTTCAAAGTTTGAATAAAAATAAGCCTTTTCCAGGTCTAGAATTGCATAAAATACCTCTTAAAAATTCAGCTGTGGGATCTCCAAATGAAAGGCAATGTGTACAAAGCTATGCAGCATTCAGGATAGCACTGATATGATGAAGATTTCCCCTCTGTCTCCCCACCATCCTCGTTCTCCAAAGGAAAACATGTTTCTCAACAAGTAAAGATCTGTCTGGGGAAGGGGTGGTTGTCATTCGTGGACAGCATTTCCACTTTCTTCATTCAGTCTGTACTTTCAGTTAAAGACAGAACTGGATATCACCAGCATTCTTCATCCTGAAGCAGTCTTTTGAGTGGCCAGATAAACATCTTTTATCTGAATATTTAAAACCGATTGGGGCAAGAAAGAAGGTTAGGAAGATCTCTACTTCTTCTCTAACTCCCTGAACCCCCCAAAAGGATGAAAGGGTGATCTGAGAGCTTGTGGAGGGAGAAGAGCAATGGGTTGACTGCTTAAAAAGTAGCTAACTCCACACAAGAAACTACCTTTATTTATTTTTTTTGTGACTCAATAGTGTGGGCAAGTGAGAGTTGGAGACTTCTGACTTCACATGGAGACTTTGGTTCCTTTTTCTACCCTCCCTGCAGGAGCATATTGCAGGGAGCTGCATCCTGACCCCAGAAAAAGTCAGCATCTGGTTGTGTCCCACTGAGGCTGGAGTACAACTCCAACAGGGAGGAGAAGATTGCCTGGACAGAAGCTCAGCTCACTGACACCATGAAAAGATGGTTAACCAATGTGATGGATGGTGCATAGATGTGAACATGCAGGGGGATGTCAGAGAACCTCTCTCAGAGGTCATCACAAATGTAGAGAACCAACCATACAAACAGTGATAGAGGGAGGGAGAGTCCTGCAAACCCAGAAGGATGAGGCAAAAGGACCAGGGCAACAGGGCTGCACCTTGAGCAGGCTCCTCTCTTAGGCCTAGGGAGACATACAGGCAGCTGGAGAGATGCTCATGGCATCCCAGTCCTGACCACAAAGTGTGGCAAGCAGCCACCACCCAGAGAAGTCAAGAGAGGGTGCTCTGTGGCTCTGGGAATGTCACTGCAGCAGCGTGTCCAGCATAGAGCTTTGGCAGGGACTGAGTCACATACAGAGAGCTTTACTATTTCCCCCAGTCTCAAACCTCTTCTAAGCAGCAGCAGAATGAGTTCTTAGAGTCTTGGGTTTGAGGGAACATCTGAGCTTCTTTACTCTGCTGCTAGACCCTGTGGAAAGGGGCTGAAACACATCCACATAAACCCTGCCCTTCGCTCCCTACTTGGGAGTCCCAAACATCCTCTAGATCTGCTCTTCATAACAGTGACCCATGTTACTCATCTGCCAGCTGACACATTCAGCAAACGTGTTCTGAGTGCCTGTTATGGACGCAGCAGAGTACCAGACATTATGGGATATCAGTTACATACAGCCTGAATCCTAGCTCTAACCTTAACCTGACCCTCCCTGCTTGTTATTTTAGTGGGGAGGATGTGACACAAACGTGGAAAAAAAGAGGCAACAAGAAGATAGAATTACACAACAGAAACCTAAGATAAACGAAATAGTTTTGTGATGTGATACACCATTGCTGGGTCCCAAGTAAAGATCTGTCTGGGGAAGGGGTGGTTGTAGGAGCCACCAGAAGCTGGCTTTCAAGGACAGGTAGGAGGTCAGCAAGTGTAAGTTCATATGTGCTATTTGTGCTGTCAGGCTTTAGGTTTTTTTTTTTTTCTTTGTTGGTGGAGGGTGGGGATTGGGCCTGCAGTTTTGATCAGGAATTGTCCAAGTGCTGAAACAGGTGGCACTTGCTAAACTTGTTGAAGTGACACAGTATTGTACAGCCTTTTTGCCTTCTCACCAAAGCTAGTTATTTCCATTTTTTTTAAAAAGTCTTCCCTACTCAGAAGGATAATTAACATTTTTGAAGTTTGCAAAGAAATGTGCAGATGTACATTAACCTCAGCTACTGTGCTACATCATTCGGAGCACATGGGTCTCTCTACAGCATACTTACCACTTATCACAGAGACATACACAGCACCATGGGAACAGCCCCAGGAGGAAGATAATGGAGAGGTAGAGCAAGTCACATTCCTGTTGGTGCTGCTGTAGGCTTCTCATTAGACCTAACAGGGCAGAGTGATTATCGTTCAATAGCTTCTTAGGAGCTATTCAGATAGTGGAGCCCAAGGAAGATTTTCTGTGACCACAATGTGACAGCCAGCCCACCCCAACCCCTTACTTACAAAATAATCTATGGACAGTTGTAAACCCCAGAAACAATGATAGAAAAACTGGATTCCTTCTGAAATTCTGAGTGTCTCCAAGCGTCTCATATTTTAAGAAGGAAATAACCTGTTTTTATTTTTATTAACATAAACCCCTTTTCCCTAGTTATTCTTTTAGTTAATTTTCTTTTTTATTATTTGGCTGACTTGGAGTTTGTTTGAAGATGATGGGTAGAAAAGAAAAATCTAGTTCCATCTTTCATTTGGCAAATATTAAGTCCCTACATGGAACCACACTGTTCTAGGCACAGGGGACCCATCAGTAAATAAACAAGGCAGTGCTTCTGGCCCTCCATGGGTTCACACTGCAGTGAGAGAAGAAGGATGAGAATTAGGTACAACATTCCTCGACTTACAATGGGGTTATAGTCACAATAAACTATCGTAAGTTGAAAACACTGTCAGTCAAAGATACACTTAATGCACCTAACCTACTGAACAGCACAGCTCAGCAACACGGCACACTATAGATACAGACTGCTTCCACCTGCTGCGGTCCCTTAGCTGACCTGGAGCTTGCTGTCACTGTATCAAGATAGAGGATCAGATTTCATATCACTAGCCTGGGAAAAGATCAAGATTCAAATTGTAAGTACAGGTTCTACTGAATGAGTTATTGCTTTCACACAACTGTAAAGGTAAGTGGAAGCACCTTAAGTTGGGGCGTCTATCAGAAAGTGATCAGTGTTGTGCTGTGGAGAAGACTTACGCAGGGAAGGAGATAGGGTGGGATGCTTCTTATGGTGGGCAGTGAGACGTCTCTTGGGAATATAGTATTTGGGTAAGAAATGGAGTGAATTGAGGGAAGAGGACTCCTGGAAGATGGAGCAGCAAGTTCAATGGCCCCAAGGGAGGGTCTTGGCTCCTGTGATAAAGGAAAATCAGAGACTGATGTCCACAGCAAAGGCACTGATGTGGAGAGGCCACATGTGGTGTCTTGGGAGGTGACAGGGAGCTGGGTCTGATAGAGTCACATCTGCCTTACAAAGACCTAGTTTGGACGGTGGTGAGGAGGGTTTGGGGTGAAGAAATTGCATGATGATTCAGGTTTTAACAGCACCACTGTGCTGCTGTACAAATAACCACACAGGAATAATGGGTCTGCAAGGGACTTGGTAGGAGGCCACGGTAAAAACCTGGGAGAGACAGTGGGAGACCTGGACCAGGGAGAACGCCACGAAGATGCTAACGAGTGTTAGATTCTGGGAAAATCCAAGAGAATGACCACATTTGTTGATGGATTTGATATGAAAGTGGGGTGAATATGAGTTGAAGAAGACCCCAAGGTGTCTTTTCCTGGGCACACATCAAGGGCAACATGCCCTTTGCTATAATGGGGAGATTTGGGAAGGGTCAGGTCTGTGGATAACTCAGTTGTGGACATGTTATACTGGAGATGCTTATTAGACATCCAGTGAGTGAACAAGTGGGCAGAATGCTGGCCATGAGACCTCAGACAGCATTGGGAGTCGTCATCATACAGATGAGCTTTAAAGAAATGAAATCAGACGAGGTCACCACATCTTTCAGTGAGAGCGACGGGAGAAGAACCTCACATTCACTCTTCCTTTTCTTGTTGGTCTAGGTTCAAAGTAACTGCAGGTTTCAATGCATAAAGTTATTCATATCATTTCCCTACAAAACACCTACTCTGATGGCAATATTTAAAGTAGAAGAGTTAGCAAAAGTCACATTTTCTTTCTTCTAAGGGAATCTAATGTTTTTTAAAATTCAGCTCTTCTCATTCAAGGAAAAAAGTTATTGATTCTGTAAAGCCCATGACTTTAGATATTTTCACTTCTGCTTCTAAATGACTGGCTCCATTTCCTGTCTGGTGACATTTGATAGTAAAAGCTTAATTTAACATGAGCAATATGGAGCTCCAAATGTTCCTGCCTCAGAGAGAGAACTAGATAACTGGCTTTTGAGAAAGAAGAGATGCCTACGAGCTAGAAACCCAATCAATAGTTCACTATTTTGTTATATTTTAATCCACCAAAAGAAATAAAACACACAAGCACACAATAGCCAGTAGTTAGCACCCAGGCAGTAGACTGATTAGCTATTGATTTTTCCTCCACGTTACAGAGGAGAGAGGATTTTATTGGAAGCCCCAGTGCTATTTGTCCAAGGAAAACAAAAGTGTATATGGAGAGGGTACTTTGACCTTTTGAGCTAATGACCTAGTTTAAATATACAAAATATACTTAAATCACAAAAAATTAGATTAAACTCAAACTAACTATAAATATCAAATTTCAAGTTGATTTCCTGCCTTTTTTTTTTCCAGCATTGAGCCCAGGGGCACTTAATCACTGAGACACATCCCCAGCCAGTTTTTATTTTTTATTTTGAGACAGGGTCTTGCTAAGTTGCTTAGGCCATCTTTGAACTTGTGTGCCTTTTGGCCTCAGTCTCTCAAGCCACTGGGATTACAGTTGTGCACCACCATGCCTGTTTTTTTTCCCCTACTTTTTAACATATTGCACGCATGATGAATTTACTAGATACAGATTTGAAGTCTGGTTTCAATTTGAATAAATGGCTAAAAAACTGCAAATGCCTTGGTTTTCACTGAAGAATCTGATGGGTATTATGAAATGGCAGAAAAAGTATCTGGTTCTCAGATAAAGGGTCTGGTCTTCCAGCTGCTCAGGAATGGAGTCTTGTTCCTTGGTACACTCATATCTTATTTCTCCCAGCTCCCTAGAGGCCACAAGTAAGCTGCATTTTGGCCATAGTAGCTGGCCCAGTCTCCAGATGCTGTCCACTGACACCTGTTACCTGCTCTGTCTGCCAGACTGTGTTCTCTAAACTGACCAACAATCCTACAGGAATCATCTCCATACCAGATGCCTCTCCATCAGGACAATAATCCATGGAGACCACAGTGGTTTTCCACCAAATTTCTGTGAGGTCATCCTTCCCCAAGCCTCATCCTTCCCCAGCTTGGCCTCTTCACCTACAAAGAGAGAGGCACTAGGAGACCTCTCTGACCTGGGCTCCCGCCACCTGCCCTACCAGACACACTAGGTTCCTTGAAGCCTTGCTCCCAGCTCTCACTCCAGGGAGCTGACTGCAAGGGCTGCCCCTGTATTCTCTTCCCCCTAAATATCTGCATGGCTATCTGCTGCCCTTAAGTATCGGCTCAAGAGTTACCTTCTGACCACTCCTACCTTGACCTCTCATTTAAAATCCCACCAATAAACTGGATATCCACAGGCAGAAGAATGAAACTGCACCCTTACATTACATCATCTACAAAAAAATGAACTGAAAATGGATTAAATATCTATTATTTAATATAATGGATTAAATAAATACACAGGAGACTTGAAACAATAGAACTCACAGGAGAAAATGGGAAAATCTACACAATATCAGTCCAGGCAATGATTTTCTTCTGCATCTGACTCCAAAAGCTTAGGTAATGAAACAAAAATAGACACAGGAGATTACGCCAAACTGAGCAAAGGAAAGGAAAGAAATAACATGACCTGGCTCCAAGCACCTGAAAGGTTCAGAGCAGGGCAACCCATGGACAGAAAGCAGCTTGTGGCTGCCCGAGGCGGGGAGGAGGGGGAGGACAGGGCTGTTGAATACACATGGATGGCCCTTCGTGATGGTGACAACGTTCTGGATCTTGTCAGAGGTCCTGGTTACATAACACTGGGAATTACCAAATGGCACTAAAACTCTACACTTTAGAAAGATTAACTGTATGTCATGTGAGTTGAAAAAGAACTCGAAACCTTACCAATCACAGCCTTATTTGCCCTGCTCCATTTCTCCCGTGAAGCCTTCCTAAGACACTGTGGGCTTCATTTGCTGATCGGACCCCTCCCCCCTCCCGAATGCAAACTCCACAAGGTCAATACTTTCTCTTAGTCTCACTCATTGATATAAATCTCCAGCCCTGGAATTGGCCAGGTGTGAAGTAGATTATAAACCCAGGTTTGCTGAATAAATATGTGAGTGTATTGCCTCTTCAATGAATCAACAATCAAAGGTCCTCAGTATCTCATGGGGTGGTGATTTAGGAAAAAAAAAATAGGATTAAGGATTCAGTATGGTCTCATCCAAAATAAACTGAAAATAGAGAGGGGGAGCAAAGGGATGTGTACCCCATCAGGATTCCTCAGCTCACAAGAGGGAGGCAAACACAGTCTTCTGAGGGACTCAGGATGACAGGATGAAGTGCTCAGCATGTGGTCACTTTTAATTTGCAAGGATGAAAAAGGTCAACAAAACCACCTTTCCCTCTAAATTGTAAATGATCATCAGTTCACTGGATTTGAAGCAGGAGACCTGGAAAACATGAGGCTGCTAATAAACGCACGGCATCTGCTCACACATGTGTCACCACCCGTGGGTCTCGCCACACACATCCCATAAGAAAGCATTTTCACTGAGAAACTGGGACTCTGAGTCAGAGAACATACCGATGAGTTCCTTATTTCTGACGTCCAAGGCCATGTTCCGGAGCGCCGTGGCCACCGCACACACCACACGGTCGTTGTCTATTCGGAGCAGCTCAACAAGAATGGGCAGGCCTTTCTCTTTTCGGACAGCGGCTCGGATATAGACTGACCACTGCCAAAAGAGGGAAGGCAAAGGACATTAGGAACAGAGCTGGAAAAGCCTATAAGCAAATATTATGGGTGGGTTTCAGACGGCTGTTTACAGGAGCCAAAGGATGCATTATCAAGACCTAGTTGTAGAATAGGTTGAATGAGTTAGACATGCATTTAAATGATTTAACGTTTTTTTTTTTTTTTTGCCTTCAACATAAAAAAATAAAGGTTTCAGGGTTAATCCATGAACCACACTTCGCTTCTCTTGTGACGGTATTTCTAGCACTTGAGTTTGAAAGCCATTGGTGGGATGTGCTTAATGCTTTAAGATGTGGAGAGCTGGGACAGGCAGGGCTGGCCATTCTCAATAAGATTTTCAAAAAAGAACCACCAAAAAATAGAGAGTGGGATGAATCGAACATGGTGAATTTGCAAAAGAGCTCTGAATTTGGAGGGGGTGTGGCAGAGAGATCAGTTGCCAAACACACAAAGGAGTAAGACCTTTGCTGAACAGTAAAGAGAAAAGGCAGGGGTGGGGTTGGGGGGTGAACATGTCATTGACAATCAAGAGTGAAAATTGTAAACTTATTTTTTTAAAAAGATCAAAATGCATTCTGTTCAGGGTCATAAAACAATGTCTTATTTATAAAGTAAGACATAAAAATATGTTTTTTGGGGGGTTGGCGTTCATAGGCCTTCATGGAATAGAGTTAACGCTTCAAATTGAAATGTATGGGCAGTATCAGAGAAGTAAAGCATGCAGATTGAGATTCAAGATTTAGATTCAAAAGCTTTGCCTACATGTGCATACATGCTTTACATTCTTCTGTAGTGTCCCAGAGAAGAGGGTGCAATCAATAATTGACACGTAAGGGTTGGATCTGTTGCAATTTCATTTCTGAGCTGAGAAAACTGCGTTCACGGAATGAGGTTTTGGATTCTGAGGGAGTCCTCCTGGGGACCAGTCCTCCCCACCCCTCCCCCACGGGCCCTCTCCACCCTCCTTCCCCCATAAAGGGCAGGCACCCCAGAGCTGGCTCTCACCTGTGGCAGGCAGGGAGCCCCCTCTGGCAGTGAACGTAGGGCATACGCCATGCCTGCCACATCCTCAGCCCAGCCCTGCATGAAATATGAGATTAAAAAAAACAAACAACTTCATCCTGTCCTACGTCAGAAGTCACATTCACACAGTTTCTTATCACCATCATCCAATAATGCACGCTTCTCTCCTGCCCCCTTCTGTCCTTGAGCTCAGGAAGCCTGAGGGGTGGAAAGCAGATAAAACCCACTGAGACGTCTCTTGGTGGCAGGAAACTACTTTATAGCCCCACTCTCAGAGAGCAAAGAGATGGATGGCCAGGAATCTGAGATGCTGACGAGCATAGTGGTTTGAAGCTGCTTCTTAGGATTTAGACGTCTGGCCTGACATCCTTCCCAGGGAGGAGGATCCTTCCCCTGGTACCATGGCCCACGCATTGGCGCATTGGACCCACATGCTGGAAAATGACTCCTTTGGACACATGTGTTTCCCTACCACTAAAGTCCTGGGCCTCCAGCACCCAGCCCAGAACAGGCCACAAGCCTGAGCTTAGGCAGCCTACTCCTGGTTGGGCTCATACCTGAAACCATGGAGGGAAGCTAGAAAAAGGAAGGAACAGAATGGCAGTCGGAGTGTAGCGTCAACAAGGGCATACTGCAAGGTGAACAGCAACAGTAAATCTTAACACTGGGGAGAATTCTTGACCTTTGGGGGGACTGCAGGGACACTCCTGGTGGCTTAGGCAGGCTGAAGCAGGAGCCCTAGCAGGCCCTCCTCCCCAGTACCACTTCTTTCCAGGCCCCATGCCTCCTGCGTATGCCATCTCCAGGCCTCAGGGAGGTCAGCATTAACATTTATAGAAGAAGAGATTTATACGCAAAGATGTTAAATAACAGCCATGGGAGTCACCCGTGAAGCTGAGCCTGGGTCCCGTTTCTCCAGATCCGCTGACATTGTTCCCCTTGCCATCATTTCCTTCCTTCTTGCCTAAGCCTCGATGCTAGCTCAATCAGACACTGCCCTTTCTCATCTCTCCTCCCACATGGGCAGGACGACTAGCCATATCTGAAATGAGCCAAGAAGGAACAGTCATGGCTTTAACCTTTTGGAAATCTCCCCAGATGTTGGATGGAAAGATAATTTGGTGTTTGGAAAGTAATGAGAGTCCTTCAGCTTTGAGAGGAACAGATCTGAGAGTAACAGCAATGGACGAATGGCCATGAAGTGCCCCCAATGGGTATGAGTCGGCCATTTTTGATATGAGAAAATGGTCAACTGGAATATGTTCTCCCTAAGTGAATAGGATAACCAGACAATGGATCTGACACTCAAATTATTAATAAATTTTATTTAGCAAATTTAAGTTGTCTTGGTATCTGTATATGTATGGATGATCTGTAGTATCACCACAGTAGATGGTAACTCAGAATAAATTACTTAAATTGCATTCAAAAGATGTTGCAAGTTTGTAAGACTCTTTTACGCATTCAAAAATGTGTGCTTGCAATGCTCTGTAAAGCATCAGCCTACCAATTCTGAAGTAGGTCATGTGCAATCCACATGTGTCAGTCAGCGAGAAGTTAAAAGAGGGGATGACCTGCTATAGATACAGCTGTTTAGAAAATGCCATGCTATCGATACAGCTGTTTAGGAAATGGAGAATGCTTCACAGGTGCAGGCAGCATAGACATGCCAGGCTAACAAGGGTTCTTCCTAACCAGAAGCACACTGCCTCAGGAGCAGAGCAGACCCTGCAGTGGCTAGAAGAGTGTATGGGTTGCCAAGAGTTTTAATCAAAACTACAGTAGAAGTAGCGACACTGTCATAAAAGTGAAGACACAGAGAAAAGGGTCCATAACTCATGGCAGTTAAGATAGAAACCTGAGGAATGAACTCTGCTCCTGCACATGCAGACTGAGGGCAGCAGGCACTGAGCAGCCGGTGCAGAGGGAAGAAGTGCTGTGGCTATCTCTTGCTCCTTGCTCATGCCTCTTCCTTGGGAGAAGCGTGAGCTGCAGAATGCGCCAGCACAAGTGCTTAGTGTGTGAGGCTGAAGGGCACAGGTCCAAGTAGAAGATGGGTCACCTCTGAAAGGCCATTAGAAGAGGTGGAGACAATTTGCCCTCTCCTTGCAGTTCACACAGAGCCTCTAGGTTGGGAGAAGGAAGACAGAGTTTGGGGAGAGAACAAGAGCTGTAACATCATTGGTGGGGGTTGCCACCTGAACTCTGGCATGTCCCAAGACCACACCTGCTGCTGCTGAACCCCCCTTTGAGGATGGTAGTGCAGACTCAAGAGAACTGTGCTGCTGCTTCTTGAACCATAGCAGTGGCTATAGGAGGTCAAGCAGTCTGCTATCATTCGGAAGTGGGGGCAACAGGGTAGGGATGGTGACATGGCTTGTGGGTCTGGAGAATGCTCCTGTGGTGCAAGTGTGGCAAAGGATAGCCCCTGAGGGTTTCTGTGGCTTAAATGGACAAGGTGTACAGGTCAATGGAGAATGGGCTTGCACAAGAGCTGTAAAGAGGTCAGTTGGTCAAGAAGGAGGCTGCACATAGGAATGGTGGGCATGGAGAGGACACGGCTGCACATCAAGTGAGCTGAGCAGCAAGGGAGGAGGGTATGGGCCAGAGATGGCCCAGTCACCAACCAGCACATCTGTGTGTGTCCTGGACAAGAGACAGGACAGAGGTGCTTCCAGACTGAGAAATGGAACCAATTCATGATCCAGTTCCCATTTCCTCTGCAGGATGTGCCTCTAAGACCCCCCAAATTCAGCTTCAACTGCTGAGGGTAACGATAGGAGGAGGGCTGACAGTGGGAAGGTAGCCACGCTTTAAGCCTGAAGGGACCACAAAACAGCTGGTTTGGTTGAGTTCACCTAGAAATGTCTGTTTGATTTTTCTTTCCATTCTCTACACCACACACCCCAGATTTTTTTTTTCCATTAGTTAAAACAAGGGCTCAGAGGTGAACCTAAAGTGAACTGTGTAAAACAAAGTTTACTGGCACGTAAAACTGTGATGAATAAATTTCCTCACTGCATGTACTGGGAGGTTTTGGTGATAATGTAAAGTCAATGTTTTTAACCCTTTAAGCCCAGGCTGCTTCTCTGGAATGTGGATTTTGAGGAGCTTGATTTTGAAAAATTGCATCCTGTCTCTAAACACAACTGATAGCTATAATTTTTCTAAAAATCTCTCTCCTGCTTAAGATGAGGCAATTCTGCTTAAGCTGATTATGTCCCTAAAAGGAGATTAACATTGTAATTTAGCTTTTCCCTCTTTAAATCCCAATAATTTACTAAGTAACTAAAGATAACGCTCTCCTTTAAGTACAAAATAGTCTGTTCTGAGGCTGAACCCATTATATTTTGCTAAAATTCTGAATCTGTTGATTAATTTTCTATTCTTCAAGAGTACTCTGGCTTTAGAAGTATCTGAAATTAAACTCTTTCCTGTTAAAAAAAGCATTTTCCCACTGACTTTATTAAAGTCGTCATTTCCCCACTTTTTCTTCTTCCCTCCATCCATCCCTCTGACTCCCTCCCTCTCTTTATCTCTGTCCTTCCTTTTTCCCCTTCCTTAGTTTCTTTTTTTGTGGTAATGGGGTTGAACCTAGGACCTCATACTTGTCAAGCACACCCTCAATCACTGAGCTACATCCCCATCCCTGTCTTTGAAACCTATTTTACTCTGAGATAGTCTTGCTAACTAGCCCAGGCTGGTCTTCAACTTTTGATCCTCCTTCCTCAGCCTCCTGAGTGGCTGGGATTACAGGTGTGCACACTATACCCAGCACCCCACTTTTTCTTCTGACATGGTAAAGAAAGGTCACGTTCGAGAACATAAATCCTCCAAATATAATTTAATCTTTCAGAAGCACTTGAGCATCTTGCAGTATCTCAGGTTCATATGTATTTGAAGTCCCATTCTATACAATGAGAAATACATATGATGAGTTTGGTATAGATGGCTACATTATGAAATCTGCTTCTGAATTGATTGGCAATACCGCGTTATTTATCATGGTACCTTGCTCTCATGATAAGAGGGCAGAAAGCATTTCCCCCAAATTAATTATTCAGCCTTATTTCACTGGAAGTTTACTATGAAAGCAATGTACTAAATAGTCAGAAACCATGTTTTTTTTTCCCCTGCATGATTCACATTGTTTTGTTTTATTATTATAATCTGAATGACCAAGGTTTTGAGGTTGAAAAAGAACTGTTTGGTGGCTGCTCTAGGATTTGTGAAGAAACTGGGCCCTTCTCACGATGGGTTTCTCTACAGTGAATGTGGGATGTGGGTGTCGGCTCTTTAAATTCAGTGCTGTCCTTTAGGATTATTTAGCTTTCTTTTCAAAATTCTAAAATCTATTTTTTTAAAGTGGTATCTCTAATGGGGAGGACTAATGAAGGATTTCCTTATATTTGCAAAGCAATAAATCAATTCAATACATCAAATCTTGGTTAAGTCAATGGTAGTTACAGTATGTTTAAAGTGTTTTTCGTTTGTCTGACTATATTATTTAAATGTGAATCAGATTAGTGCAAATACTGAATTTTATTGCATGTATTCATGCTGAAATTATAAATTTCCAGCCAATAGGGTTTCCTGGGGAAAAAAAAAGCATTTTGATGTGCTTTCACAGTAAGAACAGATAAAGAAGGTCAAGCTGCAGCAAGAGAGACCCGGAGGAAATATTTGCTAAACAAATAAGAACAAGTATACCTGTTTCCCCGGCTCTCCAGCTATCTTAAAAATCAGTAATTTTCAATTAAAAAAACTTTTCTTTAAAAATGAACCTTTCTGGAGCTGGGACTTTAGCTCAGTGGTAGAGTGCTTGCCTAGTATGTGTAGGTACTAGGTTCGGTCCTCAACACCACATAAAAATAAATAAATAAAGCTATGGTATCCATCTACAACTGAAAAAAAAAATTTAAATGAACCTGTCTGAACACAGGAAGATTTTATTTATTTTTTTATTGCAAATGTTATCAAAGATCATCATTAGGTGTGACTGGCATTTAGAAATGCCTTTCTGTGATTAAGAGTGGCTCTGGTAGAGGGGAGGCCCGGCAGGCTTCAAGATGATTAGATCTTATTCTGAGTCTCCTGTGTTTCCTTCACGAAGGCACTGTATGAGCACACCACTGAGAAGGGGTGACTGACAGGACGGAATTCAGATGACAGTGCTGACATTCCTGCCCTTTCCGCAGTAGAGATGCAGACATGCAGACAGGAAGGGGCAGGCTCTCGGTCACTGTGTTCACAGACAGGGCGGATACAGCCGTATTTTTTATTCAATATCTGATGAAAATAATTCAGTTGTTTCTTCTTCTCACTTCTTAGATAGCAGGTTGGAAAACTTTTCCTTTAACATACCTATTTTTTTTTGTCTTTTTAAATACAGCGCCTCATGGGTAGAGGGGGTGAACTTCATATTTTTCTTTTAAATCCAGAAAACATTCTACTTTGGAGATGGTAAACCACTTCTTCCATTAGGTGATGGGGAGGGGAAATCTGAAACTTGACTTTAGGGCACGGTCTGGAGGAACCACATTGGTGAGGCCATGTGGTCTTGCATGTGCAGAGCAGAGTTGTTGTAGAAGCTCAGGTAGTCAGTGACTCAAGGGAAACTCTTTTTTACTAAGATTACTATCTTAGTGAGTAAGTGCTTCATTTTTGTAACATGAATTGGATATGTTAGCAAATCCTTGTCCCACTAGAAGAGAGAACTTTATTTTTATTGAATCTGGAGTTAGATCACCTACCTGCAAATCCTTGTTCAATGTTGGTGCAGCAGGATCTTGGGGAAGCATTTGTTTTCTGGTGACCAGGAGTGGAACCCAGATATAAGAAAGGACCTACAGGTGTGACCTGGCTTTGATAACAGAACATTTCCTGTGATGGACTTGAGTCTTTGTGTTGTTTCTCGCTTCGTGCTGGTGGACAGTGGTGATGTGGGCAGTTCTGTGAGCCACATGTTGAGGATGACAGAGCCGCTCTCAGTTTGGGTGAATTAATTCCTGGCGGGGGCTTCCTGCCTCTAACCCCTGCCCTTACTCTGATACCAGAAGAGAAAGGGTCTTCCTGGTTCCTTCTTGCTTAGGCCCTTGCATGTTTGGAAATTCCTTTGTTATGACAGCTGGTATTTCCCTAAATAATGGCCTATACTAGAGTACTAAAGGGAATTTAAGTCACGGAATCCTAGCTCTGAGGTTTCAACCAATAATGCTGGGAGTGGGCCTCCTCCTGCCTTACCACTTCCTTGTCAAAGTGGCCTCAGGGTCACCCTGGAGCTGCACACACTCTGAGCACAGCAAATACAACGGCTATCTGAACTCTTTACTCACAGGTTTGTTGTAAGAGAAGAGACCAAGTCATATTGTTCTCCTTTTTTCAACTATCTTTCAGTTTCCAGCCCACAGTAGGAGATTTTTACATGTTTAATTGATGAGAGAAGATGTCAGGTGGATTTACAGCATCAAGTGCTTCAGTGTTTGACAACAGCATTCTCCTCTGAAAGGATCTATGAAGAAAGGATGAAAGCCGCTGCTGTCACTAGCGGGGTTGGTGTTAATGACCTCTGCCAGAAAGGTGCTGCTAGGGTCCCAAGTGGGAGGGAGGAACATGAATCCCTTCATCCTGTGGCCCCTGTGTGGGGAGCTGGAGCCTTCGACTCAGGGTGTATGCATGCTTGCTCTTCCGCAGGATGGGAAGAACAGAGTGTTGGGGTGGCACATGGCAGCCTCCACTCTCTGAGAGTGCTGTCCAATTCAGGTGGTGTTTTATGTGAGCATTTCTCTCTGGCACCACTGCCCAGGGGATGAACACTGTCCATTTCCAGGTTAGTCCAGGCTCTCATTAGGCTTAGGAGGAGTCTCCATTTATAGCTAGCTCTACAGCTGCTCTAATGTAATTAGCAACCTGGAGGCTTTCTTTAGGGACATGTTGCATCTGTTAGACACCAAACTAAGACCAGTTTACTATAGGAGGAATGCAGCCGGCTCCCTGTTTCTTCGGTGTTACAGATGTCTTCCCACTCCTGTGCTCATGGGAAATGTGGTGCCTCATCTTTGTAGGTTTGTAGGAACACAGGTTCCCCTTGATTGCTTTTTAAGTGCTTCCCTTTATTACTGGTTTTGAAAAATGTGATCATGATGCACCTTGCTACGGTTTCTTCATGTTCATGGAGTTTGGGATTTTTTTGAACTGCTTGGATCTGCAAGTTTACAATTTTTTTCATTAAATTTGGTAAATTTTCAAATTTTTATTCCTTCAGTTTTTTGGTCCTCTTGCTCCTTTCTCTCCTCTCATTTGGTGACTCCAAATACTAATTGATGTTCATTATCAACCTGTATGTTTTCTTTCAGTTTTTTATTTGAGATAGTTTCTATTCCTATTTTCCAGTTCACTAATTTTTTCTTCTACAGTGTCTAATCTGCAGATGTCTAGTGTGTTTTTTTTTTCATTTTACTCATTGTACTTTCAACTCTAGAAGTTTCATTTCATTCTTTTATGTATGTTCTGTTTCTATCTAACTTTATGAACACATATAAAACTAAAAGTTATAAAAAAATTCTGTTTTCCAATTTTCACTGTCAGTTCTGAGCTGGTTTCTCATTATGTATTGTACTTTTTAAAAATTTTATGTGATAACAGGGTAATTTTCAACTGAATGCCAGATGTTCTTAAATTCAATACTGGGTGCTCTTGTATTCCCACAGATATTTTAAAGCTTTCTTCTAGAATGCAACTAATTTACTTGGAAACTGTTGACGTATTTGGATGTCACATTTAAGATTCAATAGGAAAGACTAGCACATGTTTAGTCCAGAGCTAATTATTCCTCACATGGAGGCAAGATCCTCTAAGTGCTCTACCAGATGGTTCATGCTTTATGAGGTTTTCCTGTCTCTTAGAAACACACACTATACCCATCCTATGCAAGTGCTGGATTTCACTCTCTCTTGTAATTCCACATGGCCTTCTCCAGACTTGGGTATTTCCCTCATAGGCATGTGCTGATGTTTCTCTGCTGCGTAGCAGAGGGGAATCCTCTGTGTATCTCCAGATCTATGAACTCTAGTCCATTTGATCTACCCAGATTCCCAGCTCCATCTTGTCCATGCAGAACATTACAGGCTTCCCTGGGGGTTCTCTGTCCTTATGCCATGGCTTGGCATAGCTGAAGCCAACAGGGTACATCGTGTTTGTTTCCTGTCTCTTGAGATCACTGTCCTTCCTTGAATAATGCTTAGTGTCTTATCTAAAACCCACTCTGTTTCATATATTTCCATTTTACAGTCATAGTTTTTTTTTTTTTTGAAGGAGGGTAAATCAGAGATTTGTCACTCCATTTTGCTATCTCAGCTGAAAGTGAAAGTTCCTTTGGTTTAGTGGTTTCTATAACTTCAGAATGGAGTTCCACAACTTAGGACTTCAGAAATCTTTGAAATCAATGACCATCAAAAAGAAAATGGGTCCACTGCCCAGGTGATGTGGATGCAGATGACATCTGCCAGACAGGACAGCTCTTGGGTGGGCACTTCTCAGTACTTCTTTTAGAGAAGGAACTGCTGACTCTCGTGTGGTTGTGGGCTAGGCCTGCTCCTCAGGGTAGGCTCTCCTTCCTGCTTCAGGCTGAACTTCACCTCCGCTCAAGTCCTGTCTCTGGGAGACTTCCAACAGAGCAGAGTCCTCAGATACCCTGGTGCTGATTCTGGCCCAGTCCAAACCCATGAGGCATGATGCTTCGTGCCCTGTTTTCTTCATAATCTTTCAAAACTCTTTTCAAAACAGTCTTTCTTTGCATTTAAACCTCTTGCTTTTCCTCACACTGTTAACTGGGACAAAGGCAATTCACTCTGTCTTAGATGTCAAATCATGACTTTAACTTCTCTTTGTTGCACTCCCCTAATCTTGCCTGGTTCTCGTCCCCATGCCCACTGAGCACTACGCTATGCTAATCAGTGTCCCTCCTCAGGCCATTGTCCCTGTCTGTAAGGATAAGTCTCCAATTTCCTGGTTCCCTGACATTTTTCACTCACTGGCCCACGTGATCATAGATTCTGTTTCCTTCTTCACTAAGTCTCTGTTGCTATCATGTAAGCTCATTAAATACTGATGTATTATTATCCAAGTATTCTGTTCTCCTATCTTAAATTTTTAAAACCAGTGGGAGAATGTTCACATTTTAGGGGGGAAATTGAAAATACAAAGATACCTAACATGCTTGACTTCATAGCCAGTATAGATTTTATTTTTGTAGTTTAATCCCTGGGTTTCCATAAAGCTCAATTACAATAGAAATATCCACAAATAGAGTGAAGGAGCATTCATTCACATTTTGGAAATCTTCGGGCTACTATATCCAATTGTTTTAATATTCTGCCACAAACAAAACCATTGTACTGTAAATGAGAAAAGGGTAACTGATGTCCATGTCGGCTATGAAAAACATGTATCACTTTGCTTCTGCATAATGCCAACATCTTTTTCTGATGCTCATAAACCAAGTAATGAGTGTTTTAAACTTTAAAAAGTGTTTAGGGCCATTATGAAGATCTAGTTTGCTAGTCAATTTGTTACATATAAAAAAAAAAGGAGTGTGCATGCTCTTCAATAAAGGAAAGTTATTGTTTCAGACAATGAGGTCTATAAAAAGCTGTCTCCATGCAAAATTCTGGTGTTTTACCTTCACAATTCTGTTTTTGTTGGGCCATAAAAAGTTAAGGACACTAAAGAAATACCACTAAATTTTGACAATTGCTATAAAAACACATTCTTAGACTCTAGATTTCAGACAGCAATACTAACTGTGTGAAAGTCAATGCTATTGTGTATCCTGTCAATATTTTAATTATTCAAGGACTGTCTTTTGAAATAGACTTTTTAAAATAAGGGTTTCCATGCTTGGTTTTTGCACACTTAATTCTCAATTTTCTTGAAGTAATTTGTTAGTGTTTGGCTCAATGAAATTTTTCCCAATCTTGTCAAAGAATTGTCCACCTCCCTTCCCACATTGTAAATTAATAAATTATTTAATAGATGTTGATAATGTGATTGAATTATATATGAACCTGTGTATTTGTATTTTAATAAAAAAGCCCCTACATAAGTATGTATTTATTTACTACTACACAGAATGTTCCTTAGTAGCAACTCACCCTGACTCATTTGTCTAGAATTATTTGGGAATCAGAGCTTAGAATAAGACTGGCATTCTAAAATTCTTTCTGTCTTCTAAAATTTACTAGTGGCAATTTAACATATTCTTGATGAGAGAGGTCAGCACTATGACTACCAGTTATTAGAACAACCTCTGGGAGTTTTTCTTTCTTGCATCTGTATGTTTACTTTTCCTAACTCCTCTTTCTTCTCTCTTTGCCACTCAGGGTATCCACCCTGACTTTTTACTGTGTATCTGAATATTCTAGTTCATGTCTACAGTGCAGACTTGGAATTCCAGTGGTATAATTGTTAAACTCTGTCTAAAATACAGAATAACTTCTGTGATCTTGACTTCAGTTTCCCCTTCTTAATAGTATTTACTCTATAAAAATTTACCAAATAAATGTTCCCTGGATGTGTGTGGACAGCAGTCACACTGGGACAACTAATATAAATATAATATAATTAGCTACACTAATATATAGGCTTATATTCTGGAAAAAGCAAGATGCTCTTTCCAGAATACACGGAGAATGATTGTCACACATCTTTCATAATTGGTATTATATAATCCAAAATAGGAGATAATTGGAGAACATAGAAAGAGCGAACATTTTTCAAACCTGCCATTTTCTTACTGCTCACACCTAACTACCCACTTCTGTCAGCAGTTCTCATGCTGGCCTGGTTGCCCCTGAGACACGAGCCTGGTGACTTGCGCAGATACTTCCACACGCAGGAACTGCAGAGCAGGGCCCCACTTCTAAACCTGCAGCTTGCTAGCACAGCTGAGCCCAGATTCTGCAAAAACAACTCTATCAACTTTATTCTGCATAAAAAGCATTTTTGTATCTGAATCAAAAGACCAAGTAATTGGTCATAAGTGTGACCATCTGAAGAGGGCCTGGTCCATAATATGCTACTAAATTCTTACTGATAGATAGATGTTTATGAATAGACAAAATCTACAAGAAAGACGTGTGGACAGGTACTGCTTGGGTTAAACGCTGAGAATAATTGTTACACATCTTTCATAATTGGCATTCTATAATCTAAAATTGGGACATCTTTGCTCAGCCAAGCAGTGGGGTACAGAGACAAGTGGAAGTTGGTGTTGGCCCTTCAGGGGCTCACAGACCAGATTCCCTTCTAGAGACAGTCTTAGCAGCTCAGCAAGGACTTGTGGTATGAGGGGATAGATGATCCATGACGCTGCTCTTGACCTTCGCCGGTTAGATGCATCGTGGCTCTTGTTATTCAACTCGTCTTTTTTCTCTTGCTGCTTCTAAGATTTTCCTTTTATTACCAGTTCTGAACAACTGAATTATAATGTACTTTGGTATAGTTTCTTCATGTTTCTTGTTTTTGGGTTCCTTGAGCTACTTGAATCTTCAAATTTCTGGTTTTCATAAAATGTGGAAGAATTTCAACCATTATTTCCTTAAATATTTTCTTTTCTGTTCTCTTCCTTCTCTTGTGGGAGGGTTCACTGCATTTCTCAAGATTACTTGATTCTCAAGATGCACTCTGCATTCTTCTTTTCTTTTGGATAATCTCCCTTATTGTCTTCAAGTTCACACATTTTTTTTCCTTTTACAATAATCTGCTACTAATTCCATTTAAATGCAATAAAATACCATAGTTTTAGACATGCTATTTTCAACTCTAGAAGTTTGATATGGGTCTTTTACATATTCCTGCCAGATCCCCTTAACGTTTTGAACATAAAGAATCTGAGTTTAAAAGTCAAAGTCTTATATTCAAAATCTTCAAGTGCCCAAAGACATTTCATGATTTTTAAATTATCATGATAAGGAACTACATCTTTTTCAGGGAACATGATAGTTGGTTAAAAACAGAGCTTAGATAGCACATGAGATTTGTCACCATCTGGATATCCAGGTCTTTGTACCTCAGGTTAGTCTCAGCTCATAATCCCTTCCTTTCCATGTCTGTTGAGATAGTGCCATAAGGCAGGGGTGCTGGTGGGGACTCTTGGTCACAAAATGTGACAATCCTTGGGCCACGCCATCTCATTCCCATCTTTGCATCTAGGTGGTGATGGATCTGCATGGTAGAGCGTTCAGCATGGTCTTCTCTGTTTGAAGATGACACATGTGAGACCCACGAGGGGTGTAACCTGCTCAGGATCACCACCCTCTGAAAAGGCAGGTCCTGCGTTTGAACTGTGGTTTGAATAAAAAATTACTGGACCATGTTAAGCTTACAGGGACATGAGATGT
This sequence comes from Ictidomys tridecemlineatus, assembly GCF_052094955.1. Taxonomy (NCBI): domain Eukaryota; kingdom Metazoa; phylum Chordata; class Mammalia; order Rodentia; family Sciuridae; genus Ictidomys; species Ictidomys tridecemlineatus. Next base: position 254,278,975 of record NC_135477.1, on the reverse strand, counting down.
GAGGGCCACTTCAAAGAAGCGATTTCCATGAATGACCTTCCTAGTCCTATAAGGCCATACTCTGGCCTTCTGCCTGGTGGGACTCTGCTTTGGAAACTTGTCTGCACCTATCTCTGGTTGAAAGTAGGAGACATCTTGCAGCCTGGCCTGACCTGGATTCTGTAGGTAGAAACACCAGGGATGTTTTACAGGCAGGGAGGGAAAGGGACGATCATGTTCATTCCTCAGGCTCTCAAGGAAGCTTGAGCCTGTCCACCCAGCAGCAAGCAGCTCCCCAGGCACACTCAGGGACCAGGCCCAGGAGCTGTGACGTCATCACAGCTGGAAGGAAGAGCTGGGGCTGGGACTGGAGTCATGGAAATGAGGGGGGGGGGGAGAGAGAGAGAGAGAGAGAGAGAGAGAGAGAGAGAGAGTCTATGCCTCTGAGCTTCTGAAAATTCTGTAGCTCTGTGTCAGCGTTAACATCACTTTGAAGAGAATGAATGTCAAAGAAAAGAGTGATTTATGAACCTCCCAAATCCTGACTTTGATATTAAATGGACGGAACATGATGGCAAAATCAAAACGTTTTTTTGGATGTTTTTTCTCTTGGCGTTTCCCCATACATTCTATCTTCATTTCTCTAAGAGTGGTCACACATTTTTATATTTTAATGCAACAAGGCAAATTGGTGCTTGTAACTATGATGACCACAGTCAAGAATTATTTTCCCTGGTGAATCTTTTCCTACCAAAAATCAGGATCTTGAGAATTTTCTGTGAAAATCAAGCAGGAATAGTGTCAGTTCATAAGGACTTGGAGAAAGGACCCTCTTAATTTCATCAAAATCATACATTTGTTTAAATGTTTTTGCCAAACGGAATTAACAATACTGTTCTCCTCTGTAAGCTCATGATTTAAAAATGCAAGGGGTCTTCTTTGGGGGCTGGGACCCAGTACAACATCTAGAATACTCATATGAGTGTTTGCAGATTAGCTCCCTTAACAGCCAATGATGGTGCTTTGAAAACATCCACATGTCACAATTGTCCCTGAAAGTCAAGCAGCTCAGCTGTCCCCATAGAATCGCAAGAATTTCACAGCCTTTTCAATCATATTATTCACCAGTGGTCTTCAAAGACCTCTGAAACCTTAAGAAGAATTTCATTTTTTTAAAGTTTTTTTTTTTCAACTTTCTAAGCCCAACAACTCAATATAATTGGTTTTTCTCCTAAACATCTTTGTTAGAATTGCACCTCTTGGAACTACACTGGCATTATTTTCTCAAGACTTGCTGCAACTCCAGAGTCTTTTGTATTGTAACGAACTAGCCATACCTTCCAGCTCCCTGCGGCCAAGTTCTGCAGGGCACCTGCCGCCCCTTCCAGCGTGTCTGGGTTTGAGCACTCAGAGAGCAGTGTGAGGTAGGGTTTGACTATGGAGGGGTGCCACAGCATCTGGATCCCTTTGGGTGGTTCTGCACAGTCTGGAAGAGGTCCTACTCCATCCCACTGGTGGAAGAAAAACGAGAGAGTAAATGTCTTTAACAACTTCCTCATATTTCCATCCTCAAACATCACAAACGAAAACAAAAGCAGGTGTTATAGAATCCAGTGAATACTGGCGACAGGGAGGGTCAACTGTTCAGGGATTAGGAGAGCCATTCCTGCCACAGAGAGCTTATGATGGAGTTTGTGGGGGGTTGGGACATGTATAGAGGTGACTGCAACTGGTAGCCGTCCAGCATTAGCTCTCTGAGAACTATTCTGACACAACTTACACAGGAAAGAACAAGCAGAGATGGGGCGGTTTTGGATGGGTGGAAGAAGCCTAAAGATCAAGGTAGCACATATTATATTTACATGTATCAACTGTTGCATAGGAAGTTCTCAACAATGGAAAGCCTGCACAAATGCAGAATTATAATAATTTATGCATAACTCATGCATAACTGTGGTCAATTCTTATATAATTTGTAAATACATATTTGCTTGATTTGTGGTACCATATTGCATCTAACAAACAAATGACAGAATGGATGAAAGAGAGAAAATTGCTATGGTTTATTAGATGCACTGACATGAGCTATAGGCAAAATCTGGATCTTACAGCAATCCCGATAGTTAAATTTGCTTTGAATTAAACATAATGAATAATGGGAGAGCGTGTAATTAAAAATTAATTACACATAATTTTAAAATTATGGCTTATATGCACAAAGAAATACCAGTCCACCACTAGAAATGAGAGTTATAAAGATTATAGCAACTTGGACAAATGATAACAATAAAAGTTAAATGAACAAATAAGATTCAAAGCACAATGGGAGATGTTGCTTTTCCCTAAGCAACATGCATCATAAAAACATGTAACAATTATAAAAGATGCTTTGATAAAATATTTGTCTTTAATTTTTGTCTACACTTCAAATCTTCTATCTTCACTATGACTTTTAAAAATATTAAAAATTGAAATAATGATTCTGACCTTTGATTACATGAAATCTTTGACTTTTGTGAAAAACAAAGGCAATGATTATAAAGAGGACAGAAGTGAAATATGCATATATTTGGGGAAAATATTTTCATACTTCTGAGAAAAACCACAGTAAAACAAAGCTATTCCTTTATAATTTTAGAGTGGGGTACCAATCTGTTTAGCCCATTTGTATCCATTAATGTATTTAAAATCAATATAACATAAATGACACACACTAAGCTTCCTCACAGGCATTTTATATACATCCATCTGTATGTAGGTGTGTAGATGTAAATAAATGTGAAAACAAAACTCTATTCCAGAATATGGGTTAAGTTCCTTAGTCTTGAAATTTTTACTGGAAGAGAATAGACATTTGCTTCATGTCCTTGCAACATAAAAATGGAAATGTTGATAGAGATACTATAAAGTTATTTAGCTGTCACAAATAATTTCCAGAATTTTATTACTTATTTTCCAAGAGACAAATTCAAAATTCATGACCTTTTCCTCTCCATTATCATACAGCTTAGCTTAAGTCAGAGCTAAATGATGTCAATTGATGAATGTTGGACATCCCACTAAAGGTCATTTTCAATGAGTTTGTCACTCAGTTTCAACTTCATAAAAAGGAGGCTCAGCACATAAAGCATCTTGGGTTTTTTAATCAAAACCATTCAGAGATGACTTTGCATGAAGCCTTTAGATGACTATTCATGAAGCCTGCACACCTCTTCCAAGTATTAACAAAAACACTGAAAGTGAACTGCCCTTGTCATACTGCTCCTGGTTCCTATTTGAGACCTGCTCTTTGCGTTGGACAGAAAGGACACTAGGTAAAGACACAAGTCATTTTGCAAGTGTGTCAACTTGGATGATGAAGCCGTAGTAACACTGGCTTCTCAAAGGAAGCCAGTTACAGCAGCAAGTCTAGCTACTAATGTAACAAGAAATAGAAAAATATTTCCTTGGCTATTTTGTTTGTTCTATTTTCTACTTTATCATCCCCTTAAACATTTTAGATAACATTATCATTTAAAGACCTAATAAGATCTAGAAAAATAAGAATACGAAATGTCAACTCAACAAGGATGAGATTTCCCTCTTCCAGAAGAGCTGACAGGCGAGCAGGGGGTATAGGGAAGTAGCGTCTGCAGGCTCATCACAAATGTGACAGCTGGAGTGTAGAAGAGGGAAGTGTAAAAAGAGGGAAAGCAGCGGCATTATCTTTTGCTGGCTCTTCTCTTGTTCCACTTTTCCAGCTTCTCCACGATAAAGCAGGATTAATAGTTATAGCAGTAGACAATTTTCTTCTGCTCTGACATGTCATCTATGTAGCTCTTAAATACCTTTTATTACAATCATTTCTTAATGGCTACAGAGAAACTCTGAAGGAAATAAAAGCACAATGGATGTGAATATAGATAATCTTTGATAGCAACTAGAGATAGAGTTCAAAGGGGATTCTTGGCTATTTCAGAACATTGATGGCCCCCTGGCAGGTTAACACCAAAGAAAAAGAACTATTTCAAAGCCAGTTGATGTAACTGGCCTTTATTCAAACTTTCCTTGAGTTAATAGGGGCAAATGTATCAGTATCCATTAAAGAAGAGATTTTCATTAATGAATGACTGGACTTTTTTCAAGGGATATGTTAACATATTTGACATCATTTTGTCTAGCTAACCGATATCAACCAGGCAACAGAGCAGTGGTGTAGCTGGGGTCACACTTTGAAGTAGATAAAAACAGATGAAAACTTTTAATGTGATTATTTCTCTTGGTGAGGATCCTTGAGAAATTGTGGGATATGCAACTCTTACCAAAATAGAAATACATCATTTATACATTTAGATATACAATGCTTCTGTCTTAACGTTTCTACTGGTTCATTGAGTAAAGGCAAGTGGTGACTAAATCTTTATCATGTTCAAAAGGCTGACCAAACGAATAGCTATTTCGTCCCATAGAACACAGAACTGCATTTGTAAACCTTGTGCCAACTGTGTTTGATAATCACTCTATCTTGAGGACATATAACTGAAAATTCTTGGAATATTAAAGAAGAACGAAATTATGGCATTTGCCTATAAATGGATGGAGCTGGAGAATATCATGCTAAGCAAAATAAGCCAATCCTAAAAAAAAAAAAAAAAAAAAAAAAACTAAGGCTGAATTTTTTTGTCTGATATGTAGATGTTAATTCATAATAAGGAGGGGGTGGGGCTAGGGAAGAAGAGAGTTACTTTGGATTAGACAGGAGGGAGTGAAGGGAGAGAAAAGTATGGGGGTAAGAAGGATAGTAGAAAGAATCTGATAATTAGTGAAAATACCCCTTCCTGGCATGGTTTCACTCCCAGGCTTAACAATTAGATAAGTGTTCTGCAATTTTGTGCAACATATCTATTCATTACTTTTTAATAAATAAAAGGAACAAATGTAGCCATTCTTGATTTTTCCCATGTATCACTTCAAGATTCAGATTATACTTTGTAATTCATACACAGTTAAACAGGAAAAAGACGAGAGAATATGTTTCTAGTGTTAAATCTCCTCTAATTAATTGTCTTGTTTGTGGCAATGTAGGGTTTTATGCATATATTTAGAGTTCATCAAGCTAAGGATCAAGTAGGTTATAACCAATCTATGAGATTTTCTCATGGAAACACACACAGCAAGTGCTAAGAACAGTGCTTGTAGGAGAGCCTGCCAGCTACTCCTCAAACTCTCTGCCATGAAGTACTGGTGGGCTCAGGCTGGCAGCAGAACAATGGAGGTGCTTAGAGGATGTGGAAAACAGATCATGGAACAAACTCTGAGGCTGGTTTTTCTCATCCCAAATAGTGACTGCCTCCAACACATACCAGCAGATTCTGTGCTGGCTTTGAAGGTACAACTCTGCTAATAACCATCAATTAAAAAAAAAACAGTACATGGTTTATTATCCAATTTCAAAATTGTATAGAATTAAAAAACATGTATTTGCCTATCCAGAAGGTAATGCTTCAAATCTTTTTGGAAAGGAAGAGAATTTCACGCTTCTAGAGTTACCAATTTAGACACAAGGCTTTTTGACAGGACTGTGGTCAGGCGTCCTTAACCTGAGAGGGAATGTGATGTATGGGATGTGCAGGTGGCCGCAAGGGTCCTGGGTGCCGTGCAGCTGGACAGCAGCAAGGGCTTCTAGTGCTCAGGAGCGCGGTCGGTAACTGTGGTAACTGAGGCTGACAATGGCTTCAGGGTACATGCATTTCAACACAGCCAGCAGAGAGGATTTGGAATGCTCTGTTTAAGGTGATGGATGTACCAATTCTGCTGATCTGATCATTATGTGTTGAATCCGTGCATTGGAATATTATACCATAACTCATAAATACATTCAATTTTTATGTGCCAATTAAAATTCAAAAACATTTAAAAATACTTTTGGTTTCCTTGTAGAGCCTAAGTTCTATTTGAATAATTTCTATCTTAGTTGGTTTGAGGATGGACTAGTAGAAGCCATTTGCTCTTTACGTGAAGAGAATAATAAAAACTTAGGGAAGAAAATTTGAAAGTTAAAAAAAAATCATGAAATAAAATAAAATTCCCAAACCCATCACCGAATGAATAAACAAAAAGGTCAAGATGTCAATACACTTTACAGAGACTCTACGACAGGAAGGGTTCTTTAAGGCACAGAGGCTCACACGACAACTATCATTATTATCACATTCATAAAAGCCCCTATTGAATAAGGAGAATTCAAAGACAGCTTCTCTTCCCTTTGAACTAGTTTACAAGGGCCCCAGTCTCTGGTCCCCTGCACCCTGTGCTGGGTACTGAGGAGATACAAACAGGAAGCATTCGCTAAACGGGGAGGGGGATTTCAAGGAGAAGTCCACGTCTTCCCAATGTGCCTTGTTTTAGTCAAGTCTGCCTTCCCCAAAGAGGCTTTCCTGCTGAGCTGTATCTTGGGACGTAAACAGCAAAGGCTGGCATCGCCAGCAGAGCCTATCTCTATTACCTAGATTTCTCTACCAGCCAGGGAACATCAAAGCTCTCGCATATATGCAGCATAGCTTTTCAAAATGGGGTTTCAGTGAAACAAACAGACCAAAGATGCTGCAGGACTAAGGGAAAGAGTCTGCATCAACAGAGGAACACTCTGGTTTTAAGATCCCATTCTTCCTTCCCAGGGGAAGGAAACCAAAGCACAGTGAAATTCAGGAGGAGAAGATGGCTCTGTGTAGGTAAACTGTCTGGGGATGTTCTCTCAAGCAGGATTTGGTTTAATCAGGCTGCAGTCAGCACTCAGCACTTTAGAAAATACTTAGGACCAAATCCCACATCCACCCGTTGTCTGCTACTGTTGCTTGGCTCGTCTGAACAGCAGAGATACTAGCTGATTTGCTTTCACGGTATTTTATGACCACTACAGCCTTTTGGAGGTGAGAATAGAAAGGACAGGTGAGGATTGGTGGCACCAATAAATCTGTAAAAAGCCATAAGACACATGATTCTTTGTGTTGACTCCTGGAGTTTCAAAGGCCAGGGGAGTTCCAGTGCTGCCTAAAGGCTGAGGTTGAGGCTGAGGCTAAGGCTTTGCAGAGGGGAAGCAGAACTGGTGGCCAGTTAGCTGTGTCTGGGTGGCACTGCAATGTTAGGCTTTCCCCTGTACAAGACAGGAGGGCTCTGGAACTTGAGAAATTAGAAACCTCTGTCAAGAGGAGGCAGGGTAGGATGCTTTCTGAACAAAGGCTCAGGACAACAGACCTTTCAGGCTACCTGCCAATTCACCTCCCTGCATGTGCAAGGGGCCAGGGGTGGGCACACATCCTTTGGGAATAGGGAGGGAGGTTGGGAGAATGAGGCTGACTAATGTGTGTGCCCTGAGAGGCCTGCTACCATGGCTGCTCAGCATCACGGGACTTACCTGACCCTTCTCCAAGTCACTGCTGGAACCACCCGGAACAGAAGGACACTCCCCTGCCATTCTCTCTGCTCCCAAGTTCCCCTCCCAATCCAGGGAACCTGAGATGCGATGCTCCCTGTGATCTGCTTGCTAAAGGGGCTTTGTGACCTACATGTCAACATCCCTCAAGATCACCATGGAATCTTGGTTGTTTGGTGATTTATCCCTCAAAAGAGAGTTAGGACTGGGGATGTGGCTCAGTGTAGAGCACTTGCCTAGCATGCATGAGGTTCTAGATTTAATCTCCAACACACACACACACACACACACACACACACACACACACACACACACACCAGTCCAGTACCCTGGACTTAATATCCAAGGCAATGTTCCCTCTCAAAGGGCAGCTGGTCATCTCTGCAGAGATATTTGGTTATCATAACAGGGGCAGGGTGGGGGTTGGTGGTGCTAATGCCATCTGGTAGGACCCAGGGATACTGGTAAACACCCCACAATGCGCAGCACAGACCCACAGCAGAGAATCACTCAGCTGCAAATGTCTCTAGCAGCAAAGCTGAGGAACTCTGGTGCAGTGGTCCAAGACAGAGTATTGGTGGCATGGAGTACTGAGTGGCAAAATGTAATTAAGACAACTTGATGAGACAGCTGAAACAGAGCTTTAAGTCAGGAAATTCACAGACAATAAATAAGCAGCACTTTCAGATGCTTTTGGAAGTGAGGAAAAGGCAGAAGAAAAATCTCATTCATAGATACAGGAGAGTTTCTGCATCAAAACGTGCAGCTGATCTTTGCAGGAGCTAGTGGTTCACTGCTTCTAAGACATGATATTCCATGTCTTGAATCAACAAGCTCCTGGCATATGGTGGGGTTTTCACAGAGCAAGACTAGACTGGAAGCAGCCAAGAGGAGTGCGTGGCAGCTGAAAGAAGCAGATGGCTGGAGAGGAAATGGTATTGAACACAAAAGAAAAATCATGGTTACTAATAAGAAAAGGAAAACCGCTGGAGAGAAGAAAAACAACTTGTGATGCTAGGAAATGAAAAGCTGAGAGTTTCAACAGTGTCATGACAGGCAGATCCACAAAGTGATAATAAGGAAATCAACTCCACATTCCTAAATAGTCACTGGCAACGTGATAGATACATTTTTGTTCATGTATCAAAAGACTTTAAACATTCATTTGGTCTAGATATTTCATTTTGAAGATGTATCTTTAAGACACAGTTAAGGATGTAGGTGAGGTTTAACTACATGGGTGTTTATTACAGTTTACACTAGTGAAAAACTAGAAGCAACTTCATTTTCTAAAAAGAGGGACTGGCTCATCACATCACGGTATGCCCGGCAGTGGAATTCTCTCTAGCTCTTCAGCATTGCAGCATAAGGAGAAACTTGCTGGCAGAGGGAAAGGTCATGCTGTCCAGTGACAAACTGCCACAGCACAGTCTACTATCCCCAACCTGCACTTCCCTGCAGAGCTGTCAAGGGGGAGGAGAAAAACCCCCTGGGTACAGGTGAGAAGGGGCTGTGCAGTTTCCAGAGAATGTGCAAACAGTAAAATACATAAAAGTTATTATTGTTATTATTAGTAGTATATGCAAAGAATGTGGAATGAGTTCAGTGATAAGACATTTCTCTCATAGGAACAGGGAGCTCCTACTAAACTCCCTTAATTATGTCGCCACACCTCATTTTTCTGTATTAACAAAATGCCCAAGGATCACACACAAAGGGTGCTGGTGACTAAATTCCTGCCTCCCTGGCAGCTTGGGTATTACTGTAAATCTTGCAGGGCACCTGGGTACCAGTAACAGTGATCTGTGCAATGTCGGGGTAGGGCAGGGCTCTGCTGTCTTTCCCACATCTCTCCCTGGACTGTAGCTATCAAGAGCCACCTTGGGTCAGAGTGGAGAGCAGCATCCTAAAGACAGGAACACCATAAGCTATAGGGCCCCTGCCTCTGATGGCTGTAGATCAGAGTTCTGCACTGGTGGGAAATACACCTATCTATTGTGTATTTGCCTCCAGCCAATGGAGTAAAGTTATATTTTGAAGGGCTAAACAAAGTTCTGAATAAATGTGGTTGAAAAAGATTAAAAAATGTATATGACTAGGTAAAAACTATAATTGTGAGTTTCTATACAAGGAGGATAATGGAAATATGTACGGTATTTTATTCTTGTGCTTAATACTGTTTTACTTACATATTATTTACATGTTATATGTATATATAGTCAATCCTTGATATCTGCAGGGGATTGGTTCCAGGACCCTCAGAAGATACCAAAAATCACATATGTTCAAGTCTATTATTAAAAATGGCATAATATTTGCATATAAGCTATGCATAACTCCTATTATTATTTTTATTATTATGCTCAACTCTAGGTTACTTATGATATCTAATACAATGTATGTGCTATGTAAATAATTGTACCATATTGATTAGGTAATAATGACAAGAAAAATATGTACTTGTTCAATACAGATGCAATTCTTTTTCCAAATACTTTCTCTCTGCAGTTGGTTGAATCTATGGATGCAGATCCTTGGTTTGTTATTATTAGTAGTATATGCAAAAAAAATGGTTATGGAGGGCCAACTGTATTCACACTTATAATTAACATCTGTTTTGTTTGAAATAAGGAGAAACCATCACTGAAAGTTCATATCTCCAGTGTGGGTATTTGAATTAGTAACAGGCTTTGCATTTGTGCCTTGAGACCCTGCCTGCTTGGAGCAAAGTCTCCCCAGAGACGAAACAGAAGAGTTCTGAAATAAACTCATAGCAAGAGTCACAGGGCACAGGGACCGTGGTCGGAGCACCATTCCACACGTGTGGTGCCAGGTGCTGGGTGGCTAGAAGTCACAGTCAGAAATAAGACCCCACACAATCCTTCCCCTCTGACATTCCCTCTCTGTGGGGCCACCTGCTGTACCCCCCTCACATGACTTGGACTAGGAGAGGAGTTTCACAGAACAGTGTAGAGGTAGACTAGGGAGGGGCGGAGTTTTCTCTTTGGATCAGTCTTGAAAGGGGAAGGTGGTGTTCGGTCATGAAGAATCATTCTCCGTGTGGTGGAAGAAGGGCGAGGAATGGCGGGCAGAGGAACAGTAGGAGTGAGAGCTTGGGCCTCAGAAGGGATACGAAAGTGTTACGGGAGGGTCTTGGAGGGCCCATCAGTATGTCTTCCCTCCTAGGGAAATGAGGAGGACACTAACCGTTTTACACAGAAACCCACTCCTGTTGCTTCTGTTTATAAACATCATGCTAAGTATCCTAAGTGAAACTTCCCATAACCTATGCACTTGGCATCCATAATTTAAGAAGGAGTTTTTAAAAAGAGCAAAATATTCTCTCTTGACTAGAATGTACTGTGAAGCAAAGACTATCATGAGAGAAGATCTATCATATAAAGATACTGGATCAGAATCAAGTTTGGATTCTGATAATTTATGTCCTCACCCCTGAGAATAGATATATTTTTTTTTAACTCACTTGAATTTAAAAATTTTCAGTGATAAAGAGAACACATCGGTTTTGAGGTTGAGGGGATCTGCTTGTTTTGCTTGTTCTTTCTCAGCAGGTTTCTCTGGTCAGAGTCAGCATTATACTGAGTGAATCTTGAAGACCCAGGTCTGCTCTGGGCAGCAGCAGCAGGACAGTGTCAGGGTACCTTTCATCCCTGCTGGAATAGTACCCCAGACACCATCCCAACATCCTTAACCATATCCTAGATTGGAGGGGAAAGAAAGAGAGAGGGGGAAGAGAGAGAGAGAGGGAGAAAGAGATGGGAGGAGGGGGAGGGAGGGAGGGAGGGAGAGGGAAAGAGGAAGAAGAAGAAAAAGGGGAGAGAAGATGAAGGAGAAGAAAAAGAAGAGGAGGAGGAAGAGGAGGAAGAAGAAGGAGGAGGAGAGAATGAAGAGGAGGAGAAAGAAGAAGAGGAGATGGAGAAGGAGAAGAAGGAGAAGGGGGAGAAGAAGGAGAAGGGGGAGAAGATGAAGCAGACAGAAAAAGAAGAAGAGGAGGAAGAGAAAGAGGAGGAAGAAGGAGAAGAAGGAGAAGAAGAAGAGGAAGAAGAGGAGGGGGAAGGGGAGAGGAGGAGGAGGAAGATGAGGAAGAGGAGGAAGAGGAGTAGTAGTAGTAGTAGTAATGGGGCGGGGAGAGACTGCCTACACAAAGCCATTCTGTAGGGAAGGGAGGACCTGCCACATGAGGTGGCCTCTTTGGCAAAGACATGCAACATGCTCTGGGGGAGGTTTTGCTTTAAAAAGGCTAGAGAAACTAGAAACTTCCTAAAATTCAGCAACAGAATCAGATGTAAACGTGTTTGAAAGTCTTTTAGACCAGAATGTGATGCACACAGGTGTCTGTTTGGGTCTAGAATGTTTCCATAGCAACCATTTCTTCTAATTCGGACACAAAAGCAAAACACCTGTCCCATCTGTTTTCTTGCATTATCATTACCAAGGATTTAAAACAAAATATCTCTGAGATTTTTCTTATAACTAAATCTGACCTGCAGAATGGTATACTATTTTTCAATAGTTCAGAATACCAAATGCCAAGTGTAGGAATCATCACAAATGTCTGGAACCAAACAAGCTCCAGGGTCAGAATTAAACCAATTTTGATTTCCTAACTTTGATTTCTATTACAATATTTGACTACTCTATGCTGGGAGGTCTGTGTCATGGATACATAGTCTCTTCTGCCTTTCTTTGAGGTGTCTTAAATTTAAAAGGAAAATACAACATTTTTATGAGCATATTGACTTAGTTACCTACTGCCTTTTGAGTGTTAATTTTAAATGGCTATTTGAAAAGATTATAATGTAATGTACATCATAGGAAATCTGAAAATAAATAAATACAGTAAGAATCTCTTATCCTCTCTTTGATATTATTGTTCTTTTTCTAGAAACATATTTCATACATGCATACATTTATATTTGCACATGACATATTTACAAACTTGGCTAGATTTTATCTATATTATCCATATCTCTATATATTATATCCATATCTCCATATATTGGACTGGGCAGCCAGTCCAGTCCAGAGGCCCTGCTAGATTTGTTGGTAGTCTCTTGTTCTTCGCCTTCATTTACACTTATAATCCATCCTTACTCCCCTCCTCATCTCCATGATTTTGGCTTTGCCTCCTTTCTATAAATCTTTAAATACAAGTCAGTTTTTAGTTTGGACTGTTTTAAAATGTATTGAACTTGACAAAACACACTAAATGTTTATTCAAACAGGCATAATTGTTTTATGTTTACATCCTCATTAAGCTTGATATTGAATTTTCTAGCACTTCAAAATAGTTTTGTATTAATTTATAGCACATGAAAAAAAAGCCTTTTAAAAAAAACCCTATATTTGGTTGAAATCATAACTTCAATGTTCTTCGTAAACAACAGTGTTCCACTGCATTTTAGCTTATGGCAGTTTCAACAAAACTGTTTAAAAGAAGTATTTTTTTCTTTAAAGAATGTTGTAAGAAAAAATGAGACAAATGAACCTTGTAAAATTTCATGTAAGTTTTTTGGCAAAAATCAAATTCTATTAATTACTTCATCATATCAATGTGGAGAAGAACACATCAATATCATAAGAAATTCTTCCCAGTACATCATTCTAAAGCCTGGAAAATTGTTCACCTCAAGGTTTCATGGTGGGGCCAAGACCTGGGAAGGAGGGGCTCATGAGGGGGTGAGGCCACCAATGTCCTTCCCCAGTGACTACTCTTTTCTTGGGGCCCAACCAACTCCTAACCCCCTCCAACACTTGGAAGATTTAAATCCATGGAAAACATATTGGCAGACTTGGGAGAAGGTGGGTGTTAGGATAAGAATCTTCTTAAATGACACCCTGGTGTCGGTCACAAGGGCATGACAGGGCTGTCACACACAGTTCAAATGTCACAGACAAAATCCTGAATGGCAGTAAATTCAGTATCAGCTGACGGTTTCTTTGGCCAAGGCCATTGGCCAACTTTCAAACTTTCAGCTGAACTGCAAACCACTAAAGGACTGGAACCTAATGCAATCTCTCAAATTTGCCTTCCTGGGGACCTTTCAAGATGAATCCTTCCATCTGGGGTGAAACTGGAGCTTGTTCTCACTGCTAAGTCAGGAAGTTCCACGTTCCTGCTGAGCTGCTTTCCTCCAGTGAAGTTTACTAGGTGGCTCACACTTCCAGGAGAAAGTAGGGGCGAGGGGACCAAATCCCAAGGAAACCACCACATAAGGCAATGGTGAAGGGAACCTAATCCACCATTGCTAGCTCACATTAGAGTTGATGGGAAGGGAGTGTTCAGGACTGCAATGGTCTGGCTTCTGTCTATATAGGAGCAAAACCCAGGGGCAAAGCAGCACCTAGCCAGGTGCTCTCATTGGGAGGGCTTGGTGAACACTTGCCAGGGGCCCCTGCACCCCCGGAGGGAGAAGAGGTTAAGAATCATGGCTCAATCCTTACCCACAGATTCCTTCCTTTCAGGGAGAGGATGAGAGATACAGCTTCACTCAGGACAGGGGAAAAAGTGGGCCTGGGCTTAGTTCTCAGAGGGCTAATGAACCAGTGCTGTCAAAGAGAGGGTGAGCATGGATCTCCCAAAGTACAGGCATGTGTAAGATGAATGCATAAATCCAGGAGTGGTCCGAAGTACCCAGAGCTGAAAACCACTAGAGAACTGGAACCTAAAACAAATGCTAACCCTGATGCATTCAAGGAGAATTCAGGAATTAGACTTAAGAATGCATTCTCATCGATTCTTACTCAAAATATCTTCTTTCGCCTTACCTTTACTGGAGGCAAAATTATTTCTCAAATAGTTTAGAAATTCTGCACTGTGATCTCGACAAATGCCTTTGCATATTTATCTCGAATCCAAAGACTGTCAATGGAGGGCGTTGTGAATTCCAACCTATTTCCCAGGCCAGTCAGGTTCCGATTAGTATAACCCTCAGAAGCTGGATATATGACCACAGTGTCCAGGGCAATCTGGACTTGTGACCTCAGCATCCAGGGAAGGACATGGATGTGAGACCCCAGTGTGGGGAGAAATAGGGAAATCCTCAGTGGCAAGGTTTTGGCCAGCAGCAGAATGAACAACTCCTTCCCACTACTCCCTTTCCTGGGGTGAGGGCGGCTGGGGGTAAGGGCTTCACCTCCCAGGGGCCCTGGGGATGTGGTGGAGGCTGTTCCGATGCCCTGGAATGAGGAGGGGTAGCTGCCTACTGGACTTGACTGCAGGGGACCCACTTACAGTTGCACAAGGTGAAAAGCATTCTGTCTAAAGAGGTCTCCCTCTCCAGCTGCAAAGGGCTTTGAATAGTCCCCTGCAGCCAAACTTCTGATGCCATTCTGTTGGATGGGCTCTGAATTCCGACTCGCACTAGCAAATTCAAGACTGCAAAACCAAACCTTCTCCAAATGTGCAATAAAGCACTCATTGGATGCTGTGCTTCCCTTCACACAGCACGTCTATTCCAGGCATCTCTGCCACCCAGATGGCAGCCAGCCTGGCCCCACGAGGACCTCAGTGCATGTGGGAATCAACACACAGAAGGCTTAGCCCCAGGGTCCACCTCCACTCTAGGAGCTGTCACACCTTGCTGGCTTTTTTTTTCTTATTTTGAAATTTCCCATCTTGGCTCAGCTGCAAGACACGGGGGGAGTTATTTAACTTTCACCGTCTCAGCTGTGAAATTCCCACAGGAAAACTGTGCGGGCACTTCAGTGATTTTACCACACAGTGGAAATGCAAACCGGTATCTGGACATACAGAAAAGGAATTCACGTTGCAAGGAGGGAGGGAATGAGTGCATGCAGCTGTGGATGTCCAGCATCACCTGGTCCTGGGATTTCTTTTTCTTCTTTTTCTTGCCCCAGCACCCAGAGCTCTCTGCGTCCTTGCCGTTGGCCTCGCCGCAGAGCAGCCCGTCCAGCTCATCCGTGCCCATGTGCTGTCCCTGAGACGTTTCTGCTGCCAGCCGGTATGAGAGGTTCCTTAAGATGCACACACAGTTTTCAACGGTCTGGGAAAACAGAGAAGAAAGAAAGAGAGAAGGGAAAACAGAAGAGGAATGAACAAGAACTAACCAGCACTCTGCCCTCCACCCTGGACAGGCAACGAGTCCCAGGCACACACTTCTCTCCTGCTCCCAGGGCTCCCCTGACCCCGGTGGAAAGAATTCAGGGAAGCCTGGAAAGGTCATGATACCCTCTCTCCCCACACAGAAGCTATGCATCAACAACAGTCGCTTCTAAGAACCTGTTACTGTTGATTGACAGTTCACTGGAGAGAGGAGGAATTTATAACCAAGAGCTGTCCCCAGTGCCTCTACTCCCAGACTAGTCCTGCCTGGGACTCAGAGTCCCAGTCATGAAGAACACAGGCCCTGGCCTGTGGTCAGCCCTGGTGGGTGACCCTAACCTGCACCATCTACACTTCTGGGTGTAAGAGGAGCAATATACACAAACTAGGGCTGTCGCATGCACATTAGGGGCTATGGCCACTGGGAGGAATATCTGTTCTCATTCAAATGGTTCTTTCAAGAGGACCAACATTCCTATTTCCTAGCAAAGGGGTTCAACAGCAGTTAAGGGCACATGTGGAGCTGGACACCTGTGGAGCTCTGGATCTCCACTATTAGCTGGTTGACTTTGGGTGATATAATCATGGTATCTTGGACTCATTGTCCCCCTCCGAACAATGACCACAATAGGACCTCATCAGTAGATTGTTGTGTGGGTCAGGGGAGCGAATGAATGTGTGTGCAATGGTCAGAATCACGCCCCCAAGTGTCCACATCCTAACTGCTGGACCTGTGAATGTGTTAGGTTCTATGGAGGGTGATTAAGGCTCAGGTGGAATTAAGGTTGCTGTTTGGTTGACAGATGGGCAGTTTATCTGGATTTTCTAGGTGGCCCATTTACCACGAAGTCCTGTAAGAGGGAGGCAGAAGAGTCAGGGCAAGAAGGTTGTGATGCTGGGAGGTAGGAAAGGCCTCAATGGCTTTGAGTTTGAAGGAAGGGGCCACAAGCCAAGGGGTGTGGGCAGCTTCTGAGCTGGCATGTGGAAGGAAGCAGATTCTCCCCTGGAGACCCCAGGAGAAGCCAGCCCCCATGGCACTTTCTGTTTAGCCCAGTGAGACCCATTTTGGACTCCTATACTCTAGAACTGGAAGATAATAAATATGTGGGGTTTTACCCAGCCACCACGTTTGTGGCCATTTGTTACAGAGCAGAACAATAGGAAATTGATGCAGTGGGGAAGCACCAAGAATGCAGGGGGCACCAGGAATCATTCTAGTGATGCTGGGAGAAGGCCTGGCTTCAAAAGCCTGAGGCATGGGACCCAGAGGGATTCAGCAGGGCTTGGGTTTTAGTGTGGGCTCTGCCATTTAATTAGCTCTGTGACCTTAGGCAAGGTGCTTAAACTCTCTGTGCATCACAGGGCTAAAGGTAAGGGTTAAATGAGGTCACAGACACAGGTCTCAGAAGAGTGACTGATGATGATGCATTCACTGTTATCATCAGAGGCAAAATGGTGGAATTCAAGAAATATAGTTCTAATAACCTCGAATTGTGATAGGAGGGGTTGGCTGCTAAACCAGAGCTTGCAGGCCAAGCCAACGGAGCTTGTACGTAACCTATCAGGAGAATTCAATATGCCCTGGTTTTTTATGACATATGGTGCTGTCATGTTCCAATGGCAGAACTGAACAGCTGGGACAGAGACCAGGGGTCTCACAGAACCAAACACATTTATGCTCTAACTCTTTGCAGAAAGTTTGCTGGTTGAGACAGAGCTGACCATTTTGACTTTTGTCCTGGACTTGAGGAACCAGAGGAGAGAAAAAAAAAATACTCCGATTTTTAAAAGGGCATAACATCAGGAGGGAATTAATCTGAGCTAAGTTTTGCTTGAGAAAACCACAACACCATGGCTTCCATTTCCCAGACATCTATTATGTGTCTGTCACCACTGGACATAGGTACCATGATTCCGTTCTATGGAGGCTGGAAAGCACAAGCCAGGCTGCCGGTGACCAGGGCAGATGCTGCCTCTGATCTGTAGTCCAGGCTCAGGGCTGGACCTGGGATCCCAGTCCTGCCTGGTTTCCTCTATAGGCTGGAATCTGGTGAGATGCCTCCGTGCCCTTTGCTGGATCATGGGCATGTGAAAGTCAACCAGGAAAACCAGCTGCCAGGACATGTATCTGGGGCCTTTACCATTCTAGACCTTTCTTGTCGAATTTTCAAGGTTTCACGGCAGCTAATCCCACAGGCTTTGAGTCAATTTGATTTTCTATTTCAAACCTCCTCTCAGCATCAAAAAAGGAACCCGGCATGAAAGCAGGTAAGCACAGGACGATGCATGAAAGACAGAAAAGTCTCTCATTGAAAGGAAAATGTTATGGCATAAGTCAGAGCGATTTTCAAATCAGCTCAAACTGATTTTTCTTACATCAAAGACTTGGGAGAATAAACTTCTCTCTCCTCCTGCTGTTCATCTTCCCCAGGGCCTGCGCCATTCCTCTGTTTAACAGAAGACTCCTGGGGACTGAATCTCTGTCTTGAGAAGTGTTTTATAATCTACCTGCTGTGGGGAGATGATTCAGGGAGAAGTTGGAGGGACAGAGGGAAAGAGGTGGGGGTGGGAGGCGAGAGGGGCCAGGAATTGAACTCATGGCTCCCAGTAAGATCCCGGGAGTGAGGCAGTCTGGTGTGGCCTAGGTAGGTTACCAATTCAAGAGCTTTTCTCTGAAAAGATGGGGGAGGGGGTGGAGGAAGAAAAGAGAAAGGACCCGACTGCCACCAGAAGGACTGTGGCAGCTGGTGGCTTTGCTTGTGACATGCATTGCTGTCCACAGCACTTTTAGCAGTTTCTTTTGGCCACCAGGGTCATCTTGACTCCTTATTTTCTATTAGAAAGGGCTAATATGGAAGTCGTCTGTAGAGTGCTCCACCATATGCTACCCATTCAACAAACTGTCCCCATCATAACAACAGAGCCGAGAGCTTGCATAGAATCCAGGCTCTGTAGTCATTAACTTCTCTGGCCTTAAAGGGAACGTGTGCTCATTTTTACCTACTTGAACCTGTCATTGTGAAAGCTCAGAGTGGCCGAGCCGAGCACTGAGTGGAAAATTGTGGTACAATAATAACATGTTAAAACTCCATCTTAGCATGCATCCTGCAAAGCACCGCTGAGTGATTTATCCCATTTGCAACAGCCTTGGCATGCAGCTATGATTATCCTCCCTGTCACAAAGCTGAGGTCACTTGGGCATGGTCCTCCAGCCGGCTGGAGCTGGAGATGGTACTGTCCACTGGCGCCGCCTGGATGGCCCTCAGTGCTCTTCCTACACATCAGGGATTTCAGGGTCTTCTGACTCCAGACTTGAAGACTCCAGATTATTTCAACTTTCCTTTTGGGGGAAATGTGGATATCCAATAGATGACTTCCAAGGTCTCCCAGGAGTATTAGAAGTTGGAAGTCTGAGGCATCAGATGAGAGAGAGTTGTGCCTTGGAGCACACTGGCTCTCAAGCCACACTGCTGAGACTGCCTGAGCTCAGAAATGGTGCAGGGGAACGTGGCTAAGGTACAAGGCCACTGACTTTCACTTCAGCTTCACCTGTAGTCCAGATGTCATTTACGTTCCTTCGTATGCATCATGGTAAGAGGTTTCGTCTCCCCTCGCCTCAGTCTTTCACAACGGCAAACATCAAGATGCTTAGCATCGCTGCTTCAGGAAATAACCTTCAGTAGCTCTTTTAAAAATCAGGAGTCTATTATGCTAACAGGCCTCTGTAAATTCTCAGGGCATCTCAACTGGTCACTTTTCCAGGGATTTAATTTTCCTGTCAATGATGCTAAAAGGTCTAAAATGGTCATTAAGGGTGTTTACAAAAGAGGAACACTGTTACATTATGTTCTGTCTTAGAAATTAATAGCTCATGGCCAATGAGTGGATGCAGGCCTGGGGGTGGCAAGGATGAGATGACAAGCAGCACTTGTGACTCAAAGAGCTGGAGTCCCAGGAGACACCCAGGGCCCCAATCTTTGAGGAGCAAGGCTGAGCCACTGGTAATTCTCTAAACTTCTTGGTTTTTGTAATGAGTGGCCAAGGCTGAGAAGTTTAATGTGAACTTATTCTCAAAGCTGATTAACAACTAAGGGAATAAAGTCACTCCTAAGGGAATAGAATCACTCCTATTTATATTTTGTTTGATTTTTCAATTATATTATCAAAGCAGACTGCAACTGTCCCATTCAAAGCTCCACCTACTAAGGCAGGCCCTTCATCCAAGATGCACATCAGATTCATTTTTAAAGGTAACAGCACTTGCAACCAGAGCTGGGCAGTCAGGTTAGGAACAACAATGGGGTCTGGGAGACATATTCATTAGTGCCCCAAAGGCAACTCTGATGAAGAGTCGGGGTTGGGGACTATGGAATCAGATAGGGGTTTGCAACCAGGGTGGATTTGGCCCGTCATAGAAGGTATGGCCACGTGCGGGGACCCGTTGGTTTGTTAGTACTGGGGTGGGTGGGTTGGGAGATGCTACTGGAATCCAGTGGGTGAAGGTAGGAATGCTGCCTGATCCTGGTTACAGCCCCTTACAATGAGGAGACAGAAGGCCCCAATTGTTAATAGGATCAGCTCCTCAGAGCCCTCATTAAGGTATCACACTTATCCATGCACTAATTTGAAGTATAGGTAGAAGCTGTGTTTATATGAAGATATTATGAAATTACTTTGCAAATTTATATTAGTGTGAATTGAAACTCATCTAGTTAAGAGAAAACAAAATAACTCAGACCCTGGAAAGGTTCACCCATTCCCATCTTGGCTTGTGAACTACAGCAGTGAGTACATATTAATAACTTAAGGCACTAGCAGCTTCATTTAGCTTTTTGACATTCTCTCCGATTTTGAAGGCATTTTAAAATGGCATTTAGTACAATTAGCAGTTATTAAAAAGATAATATGAGAATACAAGATTATTCCAATCTTGGGGAGTTTAATGTTAACCTGAATTGTCGTGCATTGCTGATATAAGGTTGGAATGCTAGTTCTAAGACCACGAGGAGAGGCCTGCCTGCCTGGACAGAGTTGGAGTCACACAGAGAAGCTGAGAGAGCTCAGGATGCATGTGTGAAATGCCACGACAGCTCTCCGTGTTGTCCTCCATCTCGGGGCCCGCGGTATCTGTGTGCTCTGAGATGCTCAGTCCGTGCAGACACTACAAACCTTGCTATCGATCTCGCTGCTCCCCAGTGCAGACTGGACCACGTAAAGCAAGGCATCTGTGAGCCCGTCACACTCCCGCATCCTCCGGCGGGCCTCCTCTCCGGCTGAACTTACATTCCTGCAAAGCAGAGGGAAGTGTCAGTCATCAGTGACCTTCACTGTGGTCACTGACAGAGCATCCTTCCAGGCCACCACCCCCAGTTTTAAAGAAAACTTTTTTTTTTCTTGGTAGAATGTTAATCAAGAATATAGTTTTAAGCCTGGGGTTGTGGCTCATGGTAGAGCTCTTGCCTAGCCGTGAGGCACTGGGTTCGATTCTCAGCGCTGCATGAAAACATAAACAAATAAAATAAGGTTATTTTCAAAAAAGAATATAGCTTTAATGAGTGGGATTGGCTTCAACAACAGTTCCTGGAATTGAGTAAAACAAAGATCCCTTACTGCAACTTGGAAAACAGAGCATACAGACTTCCTAGCATGATTGATCTGCCAGTCTTGTGACTGCTGAGAATGGGGGACTTTCAGAAAGTCCCAGGGGTCATGCCATTTATAATCAACAAGGGAATCAGAAGTCTTTTGATTCAAAGGATTCTTCTTCTTTGAGAAGTCTGAAGCAATTTCAAAGACAGAGCTTCTGACTTATTGAAATATCTTAGAGATCTAAATTGGCCTGCCTCAAAAATATACCTACCCTGGCCCAGCCAGAAGTAGACTTCTAGGAATTTGCTCTAAGGACACAGAGTTTCTGGACAATTTAGTCTTTGGGATGTCCATGACAGTTCTTAGGGGGAAGAGTTACTCCAAATGCTTTCCTGTCCTGCAGGGCCCGAGCTAAAGTCCAGAGAAGGGGCCTGTCGGGCCAGAACCCAGCTAGGAAGCACACAGACCATGGTTAGGATTCGGCTCCAGGGGAAAATTTCTGCAGGGACTCTGGACCACTCAGAGGGGATGCTGGGGGAGATGAGCTAATGGAGGGCACAAAGGGATTGGAAGAATTTAGAGAGAAGGACAGAGAACTAACTTGGTAGGGCAATGGTTCTCAAACTTTGGGAACCCCAGAACAACCTGGAGGGCAGATAAAATACAGGGTGCTGGATTCCACCTGGGTCTGGCTCAGAAAGCCTGGGTTGGAGTCAGATAAGGTGCATCTCCATGGTGATTCAGAAGACGACTGTGGGGCGAGTTTGGCTGGAGGAAGGTGGTCCTCTTTGCTCTCTGCTAGGAGGCCACAGGGAGGATTCCCAATACCTCTGAACTTGGACAGTCTGGAGGAGTGGAAATGGTAGGACTCTCCACACCAGCGTGGTCATCAACACAGGCACTTCCTCATTTTGTTTTCAAATATCTTTTGCGGTTGCACCTATTCTACTTGGCAGGTGAGGAAGCTGAGCCTTCAAGAGGTTGTCCAAGGTCCCGCAGCTACTTATGGAGACATTGAAATGAAACATGAGGAAAGGAGAAGCCAACAGCTTCAGCCTTAATGGAGAATATGGACGGACCAGATTTTGTTTGTTCATGGTTTTTTTTTTTTTTTTTTAAGGATAAAAAGAAAATGAAATAGGCCTAATGCTAAAATGCTAGTGAATATAATGCTTTTTTTGATATCTAAAAAGTATCACAGGAAATATTAAAAAGGGTTTATCAGCATTTTAGTGTATCCCTAGAAAATGTTATTTAATTTAAATTAGGATTTTTGGCATTTGCTGATCTTATGAACAAAAATTTCAGTTTCTTAGGCAATACAACTAATCAAATATTGACAGCATTTTAATGCAAAATTTTATAAATTGCACCTTGGGTCGACCAACATGTTTCTGGCAATGTCCCTAGTGGGGGCGGGGAGGGAGGAGGAACTCACTTACTGCTACAGGAAATGTGGCAGGAGGCACAATAGTATTATTTTAAACTAGAAGAATGGCCCTTATAAAAGTCAAGTTTAGACCATTCATCCTTGAAATGATTCTCTCCAGGTTGAGCTTTGAAGATATTAGAAGAATAAGTTTGTCAGAATTCCCTATCAGACCTCCATGGCAATGAGTGACCTCGGGTCTGGGAGGGTGGTTTTTCCAAATGAAGAAACTGTGGAATTCGGACCTGAGAGCACCTCAGCTCATGTACACCCCAGTCTGAAGTACCCCGAATACACCTCCTGCAGGGATGAGATGTCTTTCCTTTGAACATCGTCATGATGGGGAGACAGCCTCCTGGCCCACAAATAGACTTAATCGTGATCAGCACTAATTTCACTGGTAATCAAAAAATGTGCAGGAAATAACAGGAAGGAACAGTTCATCAACATTAGATGCTGTCAACATTAATTCCAGCATATTCTAGTTTCTATTTGATTCTAGTCCAGTCTGCTCCCAAATTCAAAACGTTTTTAATTAAAATGTACATGATGTTGAGACACAAGAAAGATTAATATAGTCTCACTAGACAAGGTAAAAGGACCAAGACACCCACACCCACCCACCCATATGCCTATTGTCTTGCAAGTGACAGGAGACGACATATATTATCAAATGGATACAAGTTTGTGCTTGTCTCTTCTGTGGGTAATGGTTTCATACAAGCCTTTGGACCTAAGTTTCTACTTTTATTCAACTATTACAGAATTGGTAAAAAGCACATTAGGTGAAACTTTGGGCTTTTCTCTGCAGGCAATGAGGTTTTCCTTTTTTCCCTTTTTCTCCTAAACACAAGATCTACTACTCTTTCAACTACGGCACTCAGCTTTTGCTGTTCATTACCAGGTACATGAAGAAGAATGATGTACTTTCCACCCACCGTAAGGAACCAGTGCAGAAATAAGGTCACAGCCTCAGTAATTCCAAACACAAAATCCATGATGGAGGTTTAAAACAATAAGGAAGTAGGAAGGGAACCAGATAGATTTGGTCCCTCAAATCCCATCTTTTGGTTTTCTCTCTGGCTTCATCTCCCACATGTTGGCCATCTGCACCAGAAGCACTCTTTATGGGAAATGGAAGGCCCAGTCAGTTGAACGTGTGCTGTAAGCTCCACAGCATAGTCTGTGAGAGTACTGGGTATTCCATCTGATTTAAATAGTACAGAGAATGATGGTGGCTCATAGGCACAAGGTGTCCAGCAGCACCAGACACCTGTGCCACTTGCAGCAGGTGCACCTTTCACAGTCCGGCCACTCAGTTGAATGTATGCTGTGAGCTCTCTTGCAGAGCTATGAGAGTACAGTCCTTGAGCTCCCCAAGGAAATCACTGTGATCACTGGTGTTTATCATCCAAGATTATTTTCTACTCCTGATAAATGACCTGGGCAGGTATGATTTTGTTTTTTAACCATCCAGTTTCCTCAGGAAACTTGCATCCATCCTTAGAAAATGTATCATTGTCTCTTTTTATGATGGTATCTACAGATCTAGCTTAGTCATCAAATGACTTCTGGTGTCCCATGTATAAACAGATCATGATTCTCATTTTTTAGACTTTTTGCACCTAAATGGACACTCAGGTTATGTCTAACTTTTTCCCTATATTTAACAATGTTGAGCTAAAGTTCATAGTTATGGGTTTTGTCAGATGGATGCTGTGGACCTGTTTTAGGAAGAAAGAATTTGCAGAAATAAGTACATCCAAGTTAACAAAAGTAGATACATGCTTTTTCTCTACCCAATGCTATCTTGTGATAAAAAGACAATATAATACCTAGTCTTTGACCTTTAGAAGGTCACAGACTAGTCAGGTAAACAGATGTGTGTGTGTGTGTGTGTGTGTGTGTGTGTGTTTGTGTATGTGTGTGTGCATGTGTGTGTATAATGTGACTAAATATTTTGCAAGCAGCAACCAGCAATATGAAGGATTGGGAACCAATCTCCTTTGAACATGACTCTTCGATGTTCAAAAGAAAATGAACATAGGCTGAAATGGATGGATGGGTTATCACTTACCTCATTCAATAGAATCTTTCCTTAAATTGTAATTCTATAAAATTGGACATTGGTAATTTTCCTTAATATTTATAGTAGAACATTGTGACTTTGTGATTAAGAAATAAGGACACAGAAGGCATTAAATGTGTTTCCAGCAAGGAAGCATCTCATGTGAATTCAGTGGAAATTATTTTTAAAGGTAGATGTGAAGAGTGGGATAAAATCACAGACACGGGCTCTGGAGCATTCCAGGTAAACTGTGTGCACACCAATCAGCACATCTGCTCAGAGGTGGGGTCAGCAGACCATTAAAGCCTTTGACAGAGGAGAGGACCTGGCAGGAAGAGGTAGAATTCTGCATCTAATGCCAGTTCTGGTACAAGACCTAGCCCTGCTCCAGTGGCATCGGCGGGGCGGCCTCATTATTTTTAGTGAATGACCAGAACACTGAGGAATGCCCACCGCAAGTGCCAGGGGCTATTAACCGTTTTAGGATCAGCTGCACCTCTGCAGACTTTCACTGGGAAGCTGAATGTCCCTGAACCGTCTTGACCTCTCTCCACAATTCGTGTACACAGCTGGCACCTCATCGCAGTCAAGTCAGAACAATTTCCAGGGAAAGAAGTTCCCTAAATTTTTTTAAAAAAGATTAGCACAGTCTTGCTGTTTGGATTACAATGCACCTTGCTGTCTTTTCCCAAGGAAGGCAATTTCTTTGTAAATAAGAATGATGGTGTCTTAGTAATTACTGTTGAGCTTCAGGGACAGAATGCTTCAGTGGCCAAACCACTGCGGCTGGTGGCGAACCCCACTGCCATCCTGCACTCAGGGCGGTAGTTGCTGTATTCGCCCCACACTCCCCAAGTCCCCTCATAAATGTAAACCATCGGAAAGAGACAGGTGAGCTCCTCCTTCATTGACTATGAAACACTGCCCTCTTAAGAACTGCCTGGGCCCATGCCTCCTGGAGTCAGCCATGCATGAGGGAACATCATTCCACAGAAGCCCAGAGCGGAACCAGAGATACCTGACTTAAAAGACACCCTGTCCCTGTCAAGTGCTACCTAGGGTTTAGCTACATGACTCCAATTAAAACTGATGGTCACCACAGAGTGAACTGCTCTATGAAACGTCTGCTAGAAGTTTCCCGTTGGGCTAAATTACAAGAAAATCAGAGGGGGGATAAAAGAGCAAATGCTCTGTGGCTAAAACCATTAGCTGCAAACCTAATTGTGCATGTGGTCCTTTGTGCTCCACAAACACGCAGGCGCTGGCCATCGCTGTTGTTTCCTCACTTGGGGTGGGAGCTGTACTCATTAGGCTTTGTTTGGTTTTGTGACCAGTTCTGAAGCTGGAAGTGGTACCCTGTAGTTCGACTCCTGGGTGAATGCCCACCTACCCTGTTCTCCACTAATGCCCCCAAAGTTCTCCTCTCCCATATTTGTGGTGGGCTCAGAATCTCAGAATCCCATTCCACGTTGGAAAGCCCTCACCCTCATCCTTGGATCCAGCATACCATCTTCCTGTCAAGACCACCCTCCACCGCCACTGCCGCAAGTTGCTCAGTGTTTTACCTGACATGGGCCAGTCACAAATGCAAAAAAAATAAAAAATGTCCTGGGCCAGAAGCAAATAAAATTAAAAAATGAATAAAGCAAGTGTTTTCTTTCTTCTCTGCTAATCCAAATTTTATATATATAAAATATATGTATATATATATGTATATAAACACACATACACACACACACACACATATATATTCATTCATTCATTCATTCACTGGGTACATAATATATTAATATGCTAAGAAATATTGCAAAATAGAATGCAATATTCACTTCACCAAGCAGGTGGTTTCCAGGAAAACAAGCATTGTATCCTCAGCAAATCATGAGCAATAACAATGTGATCCAATTCTTTCCATTTCAAGTTCTCCATTTTCTAAGAAGTGGAAGAACACAACTAACAAGGGATTATCGGTAATTGGCTACCTCCGTTTTAAAGTCAGATTGTGGGTTTGAAGACATTCAAGATTTGGCATTATGTTCTGGATTATTAATAGCAAGTATTAAAACAAACTTCCTAACTTTCATTTTGATTCCTCACCTAATTCCCCATATGCAATCATGTAATCTTTCAATTTATTTACTTGTAGGAAAATTTAACAACGCGTACTTCAAAGACTGATTAAAGCTGAGAATCCATGTGATGTTTAAAGCTCACTTATCTAGCTGGTAGGCTTTCCTCAAGGCCTCTTCTTTTTTTTACGATTGCTCTGATCACTCACTGATAGCTTATGAAGCACCAACAACCACCATCGGAGAGCTGAAGGTATATTCAGAGGCAAAGATGTGCCAGTGGTCTGCGCCTCCTCCTCTTCTTCCATGCCCAACCCTCCCAAGGACCACTGTAGTCTGGGAATTCAAGGTTGAACTGCTGTCCTCAGCAGCTCCCTAAACTGTTCAGTGCCTTGCCCAGCCCGGTGCGGTGGAAGAATTGGCAGCAGCTACACATGATAGGAAATGGGGAAGAGAAGGCCCCAGCTGCTCAGGGGCTCCAGGACAGTGGCTGTGGGTGTCCATCTCTTTCTGCAGCTCTGGTCTTTGTGATGGACTGAATGTTTTTGTCCTCTGTAACAAATTCTCATGTTGAAATCCTCTCAAAGTGATGGTTTAGGAGAAGGAGGAGCCTTTGGGAGTTGATTAGGTCATAAGAGTGGGGCCTTCATACTAATGAAAGAAAACTATAAGCAAACAGCAGAAAAGTCAGTAAAGGGAAGGGAATAGGAGAAAAGAGAGAAGGAGGAAAAACGGAAGTACTGGGGATGAATTAGAGCAAACTATATTCCATGCTTTTATAATTATGTCAAAAGCAATCCTCTTGTTAAGTACAACTAGAAAGAACCAAAGGAAAATCAAATCAATTAAGAAAAAAGTGAGGCCTTCATGAACGAACGGTATTAGTGCCCTTAAGAAAGAAACCTCAGCTGCATGCAGTGACTCAGGAGGCTGAGGCAGGAGGACTGCAATTTTGAGACCAGCCTCAGCAACTTAGCAAGACCCTGTCTCAAAATGAAAAATAAAAATGGCTGGGGATGTAGCTTAGTGACAAAGTGTCCCTGGGTTCAATCCTCAGTACCAAAAGAAAAATTAAAAAGAGAGAGAGAGAGAGAGAGAGAGATCCCAGGAGAAGTCAACTGTCTGCAACCTGGTGAAGAACTCTCATAAGAACACAATTACACTGCGTCTCTGATCTCAGAGTGGTGAGAAGCAAACTCCTGTGTTTCAGAAGCCCCTCATCTACCATACCGTAATGGCTGCCCAACCGACTAAGTCGATCTTCCTATATCTATTCCCTAGGGGGAAACACTGCTTAAAATGCTAATAAAAGCAGTCCTTGGATCAAAAGAGCTTAAGTCCTGTGTCCAAATTGAGAGAAAGTGATTAAAAATAAAAGCAGTTTTCCTTTAATCGCTAAGAAAATTACCCATCTCTGTGACTTGCTACCTCATGAACTCAGAAGTTCTGAAAACTCACTGGGTGGTCTTTTACTTGATCTACAGAACATGCAGTGCTAGAAAACGCTGACTTAAGTAGCTTGGCCAGAGATGATGGTGTGGTTCTAGCTAGGCGAACATGACACTAGAAACAAATGGAAGTTTGGGCTAGTGACTAGTTAAAAAATGATATGTTAGATTAGATTAGTTAAAAAACCATGGCTAATGTCTGTGGTCCACTCTTCGAGAAGAAAAAATATCTAGTGTGGAGATGGTAGGGGATGGAAGAAAGGAAGAAAAATGATAAGATTACATTTCTACTTTATGCAAGAGAAAAATACACAAAAAACTCAGTAAAACTAAAGTTATTTGGCCTTTTTTTCCCATAAAGGGAGAAGGATATATATTTAGTCTTGGTTATTGAGATATATGTTTAAATTTTGGAAAGAAATTTCCGAAAGCCTTATTAAAAGAAATCAAGAGCTGGCTTCTGGAAAGAGGAGCACTAACAAGGACTTTCAAGTTCATGGACTAAGTTGCTACTTAGGAATAATGTTGGAAAGGAAACTCCGCAGCACAGAGCTCCTTCATCTAAAAATCAAGGCTGCTACAACACCTGCATGGTTTGTCTGCACTTTTGTTCTTCATTGTGGTGGGGAGAACTCTAAAGCTGTTCCTCCAAAATTCCGGCCACCTGGTGGAATCAAATATGAACCTAGGAACTGCTGGGAAGGAGATTTACAGATGGAATTGATCTTAAGGTAGGGAAATAATCTTGGATTATGCCACTAGTCTTCATGTAATCACTCAACCTTTATACGAAAAAGTGGACGGCAGAATATTCAGACTGAGAGATGAGGAGCAATGAAAGGAAGGACCCTCACTCAGACTTTGCAGATGAAGGAAGGGGGTCATGACCAGGGAACATGGTGGCCTCTGGAACCTAGAACAACTCCCTCCAACAGCCCCCAAGGAAATGGAGCCCTGACTCTACAACTGTATGGCACTCAATTTGGCCAATAACCTGAATGAGACTGAAAGTAGGATTTTCCCAAACAGAACTTGATGACCAACGTCTTGATTACAGCACAGAATCCAGCCAAGCCCCCATGGACATCTGGTGTGCAGAACTCCGAGGTAATGAACTTGCATTGCTCTAATTCATTGATATTGTAGTCATTTATCACAGCAGCAATAGACAACTACTGCATTCATGTAAGAACAACAACAACAAACCACCAAATATATTTGTGTATCTGTTGTCTTGGTTTTAACATTTCTGATAAAGTATTTCAAAAATTTCATATGAACTTTGTGTCTTCATAGGAGGGCATTTTAGATGCTCCATGTAACAAGATGCATGCAGACATCGTGAAGCCTCCTGTTGCAGGATGGTCATCTAAACAAGCTCCTCCCCCAACCCTAGGTTACACCCCAGAGTGACTCTTCCTGGTTTACTGCCACCAGATGGCTTGCGCTCAGAACTAGTGCAGGGAAATGGCACCACTGGGTGTACAATTTCCTTTTACTGCTCTAGAAGCACTGGGAGCAATGCTTCAAAAACCCAAGAATTATAAAGCTGCATAAAAAGGTCAAACTGCAAAGACACCGAGGAGCCACAGAGCACCATTAAAAACAGGTCACAAGGTGGCCGTGAAGAGTCGCGTCGCACTCCCTGTCCTCTCAGCAAGAAATACGTGCTGCGGTGGAAGGGCTTCTAATCTGTTATCCCACCAGCCACTCTTTTTTGTTCTGAGAAAGTGTTGAGATTTTATTGAAAAGCTGCATCCTTAAGCAGCGTGGTGGCCATCCCGAAGACAACGGCAAAACAAAAGGGAGGACTTTTGCCCTCCACTGACTGCCCAGGCCACATTCGTCCTTCAGGTCTACTGCTCTAGGTAAATAGCAACGATCTGAGAACTTCAGAACAGGGTACAGAGGATGACTTCATGGGAAACCATCAAGCCACCCAAGGAAATGGGGCCCTGACTCTACAACTGTATGGCACTCAATTTGGCCTGGAAGAATCTGGAAAGCAAAAGCTAGGCAACCAGGATTTTTTTCTAATGTTCATTTTATTCCTCTTAAGACCAATCTGTTATACGGACATGGAAAGGTCTTAGAGATGTGTTGAACAAAACAGTTAAAAACAAAACAACTTCTGAGGAGACAGGGTAGATTTAATTTTTGCATAAGAAGGAATGCAGGGAGAGGATTCTTATATATCATGCAAACATACTAGCTATTAGAATCGTAGACCTAGTGATCAAATGATTTCACTTAATCCAATAATTTGTTAAAATTTTTCCAAGAAACACACTGCATTATTTCAGTTTTAATTACAAATACTTATCATGGAATATTTATATAGAATGCTAAAAATAAAATATGTAGTGCTAGGTTACTACAATGGAAGAAATCTAGAATTGCTGCAGTCTTAGAACAATGGTTCTGCACATGGACACGTCTCAAGGACAGTGTGGCCATGGTTAACACTCCCCATCTGCACTGGTCACTTACTGTGTGGCAAGATTAAGCCACAACTGTAACCCATCCTCCATCTGATATGGATCATGGGGGGAGTCGGCATCAGCCAATGCTAAGTTCTGAATGTTCTGTCTCCCAAAATACATGTGTTGAAAATTACCCCCCAAGGTCACGGTATTCAGAGATGAGAGCTTTAGGGAGGTGATGAGGTTGAGGGAGCCCTCATTAATGCAGTTGATCAGTGCCCTTGTAAAAGAGGCTGAAGGAGTTTGTTTGCCCTTTCTGTTATGTGAGGGTACATAAAGTCCTCATTTTCTTGGGGGGTGGGGAAATTACCAAGGATTGAACTCAGGGGCACTGGACCACTGAGCCACATCCCCAGCACTATTTTGTATTTTATTTAGAGACAGGGTCTCACTGAGTTGCTTAGCTCATCGCTGTTGCTGAGGCTGACTTTAAACTTATGATCCTCCTGCCTCAGCCTCCTGAACCATCGGGATGTGGCTCTGCATCCAGGTAGGCATGTGTCATTGCATCCAGCTAAAGGCCTCATTTTTGAATCAAGGAGTGAGCACCCACCAGACACTGAGTCTGCCAGCACCTTGACCTTGGACTTCCTCTCTAGAACTGAGCAAAATTTCTCTTGCTTAAACATTACCCAGACTAACATATTTTGTTATAGCACTCGGCACGAAGCCAGTCAGCCTTTTTGTTAGTTTTCTTTTAAATTCTGAGTTTTCCTTGCGTTGGAGATTTTGAGTTAAAGTGGTGATGAACAGAGAAAGATCAAGAAGAGTAAAATTAACCAGTGCAAAGTATGTTCACGACTACAGTGATCAAGTGATGCTCAAAAGGAGTAAATGAAAAAATTAATGGGGGGAAGACAGGTGAAAGTGAAATGGGGATGAAGTGGGGCGATGCCAACTGGAGGCTGACTTGGGGTTTCCGTAATGGTTACGTGGTCGTGTACCAAAACCCTACTTCACTCGCTAGGTAGGCCTGGGTGTGGCACATCCTCCCTTTCCCACACACTTGCATCCAGTCAGTCAGTAAATCCAGTCGGCTCCAACTCCAAAGCACTTCCAGAATCCCCCAGGTCACTGCCTTGTCCTTGAACCACAATCTCCTGTCTTTTGCCTCCGGGCTCTTCCCTCAATCCCCAGGAGGCACCAAACAGCGGGTATAGTGATTCTCCAAAACGTTCACTGGCGCTTGAGTCCTCCCCATGATGTTCCATTTCACTCAGAGCCAAAGTCCTCACCAAGACTCATCGGCTCACTCAAGGTTCCCTCTCACAACCCCACCCCACCACTGCTCCTCCCTGCAGATGCATAAGAATGGAGAAGGGGCCTTTCTCCTTCACCAGGTCATCAGCACCTAGCACAATACCTGGGGTGGAGCTTGATAAATAGCTGTCGAACTGCCAAGACTGTATCCGTAATCAAACCTCAGGAATACTAAACTTACCCTAGATTTGTCAGGAGGGATGAAGGACAGAGAAGCTGTGAGGAATTAATCCATCCATTGTTCCATTTCTACTTACTAACAGACATTGTCTCAATTTTATTCATGAAATGTTGCTCTAAAGTCAGAAACTTTATAAGCTTTAGAAACTTTTTTATACTTTGGTATAAAAAATACACAACTCTTTTTTTTTTCTTCATTCCATCTTAGCCAAGCAGTTGCATCATAGTCTAAAGGAAGTTATGATTTGGAAAACACTATAAATAGCATACAGGCCCCAAGATGTTCAGGACTTGCCTTGTATTTCCTTGCTTGATGTCTTTCCATGTGCAAGAACAAGATTAATCCTGATAAACTTAACAGGGCAGCTCTCCAAGCCTTGGTTTATTATTTCCACATAGTTGTAGATAAACACTTGAGAAATAAATCAGGAAAAGACAAGCGAGCAGTGGGTCTGGGATGCCCTCTGACTTTGGCACAGGAGGAAGAGTGCTTTGAAAAGGGAAGCAGGTGGTGATGATGAGTCAGGCATGTTAAAGACAGACCCTTAGCAAACACCATGGTGATGTTTGCTAGCAAGGAAGTCCTTATCTACGTATGGAAATGCTTTATTGGGAACGGTCTCAATATCCTATGGGACGACCTATGGAACATACCACCAAAGTTAGCTGTCTATCCAGATATGAAACGGAAGCTATTTAATAACCAAAAGAACCATCTGTTGCCACAATAATCAAATTACTTCTAACCTTGCAGCTTAAAGCAACACAAATTCATCAGGTTACATGTTATGGTTTAGATGTGAGGTGTCCCCCCAAAACTCATGTGTGAGACAATGCAAGAAAGTTCAGAGGAGAAATGATTGGGTTATGAGAGCCTTAACACAATCAGTGCATTAATCCCCTTATGGGATTGACTGAGTGGTAACTGAAGGCAGGCAGGGTATGGCTGGAGGAGGTGGGCACTGGGGGCGTGCCTTTGGGGGTGTATGTTGTGTACCCAGCAAGTGAAGTCTCTCTCTCTCTGCTTCCTGATAGTCATGTGAGCTGCTTCCCTCCACGATACTCTTCCACCATGATGTTCTGCCTCACCTAGAGCCCCAAGGAACAGACTGGCTATCAATGGACGGAGACCCCTGAAACTGTGAGCCCCCAAATAAACTCTTCCTTCTCTACAATTGTTGTGGTTGGGTTTTTAATCACAGTAGCAAAGAGCTGACTAAAAGAAGCCCATCATGGGTCTGTCTGCAGGGCTAAGGTCAAGGTGTCAGTAGGACAGATACTTTCCCACCTCTAGGGGATAATGCAATTCCTTGAGTATTCAGCATATTGAGAAAATTCAGTTCTTGGTGGTCATAGGACTGAAATCCCCAATTCTCTCCTGGCTGTCAGCTGAGGACTTTCCCAATTTCTATGGGCTGCCTGTATTCCTTGGCTTGCGTCTGGCTTCCTCCATCTTCAAAGCCAGCCATGGTATGCCCAAGCTTTAATTCTTAAGATTTCTTAGACTCCAACCAGAGAAAGTTCTCTGCTTCTGGGGTCTCATGCATATACTTAGATTGGACCCATGCCAAATTTTTGTGACAGTCTCCCATCTCAAGGTCCCTTATTCTTGCTCACATCTTCAAAATTGCTTTTGTCAGGCAAGGCATCATATTTGCAGGTTGCTGGGATTCATGAAAAAAGTCTTCGGTGGGGTGGTTCCCTGCTGGCACAGGCTCCACTGTGTCAGTGGTGGAATGCCCTCCATTCTTCAAGGTCACATGTTTAACCGGGTCAGTGCAAGTCCTGACACAGCAGGGGAACCTGGGAGGTTCAATGGCAGAGCAAGCCTCTCAGTGCCTCCTTGCTCCTCAGGACTACCTGCATCCTGATGTTATTAGTGAGGCCTGAGAACGTGGAGGTTGGTGTGAGTCTCACGACATTCTAAACCTTTATTCTAATAATTGTTTGCAAACGACACACTGAAGTTGTTTTCATTCATTATATGGGCTAATAAATTAAAGTTCCAGCTTTCTTGTGAATCTACTAATGATTCCCAAGAACTAAGTATGGAGGGACACCTGTGTCTATGTTTGCCAGCACTTCAAAGTTCCTATGATGACACACTCATCTGGAGAAGGACAGGAGGACAGCCCATTCATTCCAAGCTACAGAAGAATTACTGATGCTCCTGGGGGTAAACAATGGGAAAACGAGATGGAAACAGAGACCCTGTCCAAAGTTCATGCAGTGTATAGAATAATCTGCCTTTACCTAGTGCTGGGGAGAGTATTTACATAGAGTTAAGTTGATGCATATTGGATTTACCAAAAACAAACAAGCAAACAAACAAACAAAACCCCCAAAACAAAAAGCCCCAAATCACAAACACGTACATTTTCTGGAATGTACACATAAAAAGTTAACTGGTTTACTTCTGAGTTAAGAAAGTTTGGGAAGGAAGGCAGGCTTATTTGATTCCTTTCATATTGTTTGGTTGATTTAAAAGCACATACATGCAATACAATTATTTCTTCATTTTTTGAAGTGTTGGTGGATATAATAGTAGAAAAGGTCAGAGTAATTAACAATAATTGCATGTTAATATGATTAACTGTACCTCGTTCCTGAGTGCTCAGAGTTCCCTTTTGAGAGTTTTTGGTGAATAAAAGGGCTAAAGCTAGAAGGTAGGGGTTCTAATCTTTGGAAGTCAACTTCAGTAAAAATATCCTTTAGGGAAGCTTAAGTATCCTAAGAGCAGATGAGGATCTAATAAAGACTGACTTGAACGGCTTGTGTTTGACTATGCAAGAACACAGGGTGAAGGAAGAATGGGTAGCCATGAAAGATGACATCGTGAAGGACACCTCTGACTGATGGTCAAGAGGAACCAATAGGTGCCCGAGGCCAGCTGTGCCTGCACTCCAGAGCCCAGCCTGGCAGCAGGCCGTCCTCCACGGTGCCTTTCTTCATCCACAGCCAGTGTGGGACTGCGAATGAATATGCATGGCGGCTTGTGATTTCTTTGCCTGTCAAATCAATGGTAACTTGATAAAATGAAAAGGAGAAAGAAGGACTAAGTGATGCCAATATTAATGGACTTTGGCTACAGAAGGGAGATAAAAAGGGAAGACAGCAGGAGCACATTCTCCTGGTGCCTGCTCCTTCTTTACTTCTATTCCACAGGGAAATCAGAAACAGACCAAGATAACACTCCTATCTATCCTATAAGCATGTTATAGAAATTTCAAGCAAAAAAGTCTGCAGTTGAAGGCAGCTGCATTCTGGAAGACCCAGGAAGAGGGTATGGAGAGCACAAGGAGGCCATTGGGATACATCCTTGTCAGGTCCTGATCTTCTCCCTTAGGAGCTTACGCATATCAATGCCATCATTTGTTTATAAATAATGGAGACATTTTCTACTCCCTAAGGCATTCCTGGGGCAGCAGAGAACTCTGGTGTGGCATTTCAACTCTTTTTATCTGCCTGGCTTTGCACAATACATTGAGACTCTCTGATCCTCCTCAGTTTCTGGATCTGTTAAGTGGGCTGTTTGGATCAGGCTGGAGAGAAAGTCTCAACTAACAGACTCTATTCCTCCTCCCTCCTCTTTCCCCCTTCACTTCTGCTCATTCCAGCACATGTGTTGTCACACGTTGTTATCACTCAGGCTCAATGATTGACTTGGCAACCCAATAATCAAAACCCTTTCTTCTGCCAAGTTCAGGACTCACTGAAAAATATGACACAGAAAACAGATGGAAACTCAATTGTCTGTTTACAGCTCGGAATGCTGAGAGGGCACTAAAAAAAAAAAAAAATTCATTAATTATTTTAATGTACATGAAATTTGAGTAAAACAGATACAAAACAACCTTCTTCACCATTTTATATAGTTCAGTAGTGTTGCGTGTGATCACATGGTTGCGATACACAACATTTGAAGGAAATAACTTTTCATCAAAATTGATGCCAAAAACAATCCATAATGAACATATCACTATTTTAAGTAAAGATGGGCTCCAACCTGGCATAGCTCATTCAGCCTTGCTTTATCCTCAATCCAGCCCTGCATGACAGGCTCATTCCCATTTACAGACAGAGACACTGAGACACAGAGCTGCTGCCTCAGTGACCCCAGGTTACCCAGCAGAGGATCTGCACTCAGGTCGGGAATGGATGCAGATTTCATCTCATATCAACATCACGTGCATCTCAAAGATAATGTCCCTGATTGATGCTCTTTCTGCAGCTTCTAGGACACAGTCCAGGATCAGCAAAGGGGCCAGTGCTGTCCTAGGTCCCTCCTGCCCCATGCCACCCACCTCCTCCTCCTCCCCCAACTCCTCCTCCCCCCTGTGAGCACTGCACATTTCTAGAGCACAAGAGGCACTTCCTGCCAGCAGAGCTTCCATGGTTCCACAGAAACTTGACCCTCCTTCCTAACCCACCTCAACTCCCACTAACCTGTCCCCTCTCAGGCCCCTCCTTGTCAACCTCTCCATGGCGAGCCACACAGAGCCACATGCACACAGGCACTGTGCCCCTCCTGCCCCTGGATCCTTCAGCCTGGCCTGCTCTCCACCCCCCTCAGCAGGACCATCACCTGAGGGGTCCTCTTAGAGTCCTGCAGGAGAAGGCACTGGGGTCCTCCCAGTTCTCCATGGTGATTTTTAATGGCACTAGGTGCACTCATTATGCACCATGGGTCAAGTTTCCCTCAATTCTTTTAGGTCATAAATAGCATGTCTTATCTTTGTTTCTACTGAACTTAGCAAAATCCTGGGCACATACTAGAAATTCCATATCTGCTTGTGCAGAGGAAGAGTGATCATCCATTTTATGCAACTGTAGAGTAGCACTTGGCAAATAAGAAGAACATGAGATGGTTATAGCTGTTGTACTTATCGCCTGGGGGTCGGGGTGGCTGACCACAGTGATGAGGAAGGACAGGCTGACATCCAGGGAAACACTATGATAAAAGCTTTCTGTCCAGAGTCAGAAGCCCAGGTTGGAAGCCTGGTCCATGGTTTTCCACCCAAAGTGCCAGGGTAAATGGCCAACCAGGTAAGGTTTTTCCTTATTTAAAGTTGGAGGGAAACATATCATTGGTAAGGCTGTCCCAAGGATAAAGGAATGATCAGAATTGTTAAAGAGGGTTTTTACCCCTATAAAGCACTCTGGTGATAGTATTTATGGATTTTTAAACAGCACTGTAGGGTGACAGTCCAACAGCTTCCTCCAAATGAGGCAGATGAGGAATCCAGGATCCTACAAACCAGGAGCAACTGAGCAAACTGCAGGAACAAAATGTACTCAACCAGCCAGTGACAGCTGTCCAAGAGAAAAGACAGTCTTCGCTTTGACAAAAATAATTGAGAAGCTGTTTTAACTTGGCAGAAACATCACACATTACCCAGCTGGAAAACGAGTAGGCGTGTGGCTCTAACCAAGGGATGAGTCTCACATGGAAAGGGGTGGCCATGCCGTGGCTTCATCTCTGCCATTGATCCCATGGGAGCCAGCAGAGTGGAAAGGTCCCTTGCCTTGGTGACAATGAGCACTGGATGGGTCTCAGACAGCTCAGCAGCGAGGGAAGGGCCATTCCCTCATTCATCACTCGCTCATTTATTTAGCAGCTACTTACCAGGGGTCTACAAGGTGCCAGACATTGTTCCAGTGGAAGGAATCCTACAGTCATAAAGATGTGAGTCTCTCATGCTTGAGAAGGCAGCTGTTGGAGCACCCCGTTCCAACACTAGCCCACAGGCAAGGATGACATTCCAAATCATGACAAGGACTGAGCAGAAGCCCAGGGTGCCTTGGAAATGCCTCAAGGCAGCTCTGATTTACATGAGGGCAAACTGGCAAGGAAAGAATCTCTGAATGGGGATCATTTGAGCTGATATAAAGGTAAAGAGGTGGGAATAAAGTTCTCGGCCTGGTGGGAGTCGTGTGGGCATCCTGAGCTGAAATGATCTCACTGATGGAGATTCCTCAGGAAACTTGGAATGGAACCGCCATTTGACCCAGTTATCCCACTCCTCGGTTCATAACCAAAGGACTTAAAATCAGCATACTACAGTGACACAGCCACATCGATGTTTATAGCAGCTCAACTCACAATAGCTAAACTATGGAACCAACTTAGGCATCTTTCAACAGATGAACGGATAAAGAAAATGTGGTATATATACACAATGGAGTATTACTCAACCTTAAAGAATAATAAAATGATGGCATTTTCTGTAAATGCATGGAGCTAGTGAATTATCATGCTAGGCAAAATAAGCCAGTCCCCAAAAAACCTGCTCAGTCCCCCCCAAAAGGCTGAATGTTTTCTCTGATATGTGGATGTTAATTCACAATAAGTGGGGGAGCTAGGGAAAAAAGAGGTACTTTGGATTAGATAGAGGGGAGAGAAGGAAAGGGAGGGACATGGAGTTAGGAAGAATAGTAGAATGAATTGGACGTTATTACCCTCTGTAGTATGATCACACAACTGGTGTGAGTCCACGATCATGTATAACCAGAAGAATGAGAAGTTATATTCCATTTATGTATGATGGGTCAAAGTGCATTCCACTGTCACGTAAAACTAATAGGAACAAATTTAAAAAATAGGGAAAAAAAAGATCTCACTGCATAGAGCAGAGGTGATGGGCCACAATTGCAAACATGGATTCAGGGAGAGTGATATCAAGGCCATTGCCCCAATAATCCACTAAATAGGACAAAACCCTTCTCTGTAGGAAGATAAATGAAAAGGAAGATGATGAGTGAAAAAGAAGAGTCTCAACTCAAAGACATAATGGAGGTGGCCACACCAGAGACTATAGAGAAGAGCTGTGGAAAATTGTTTGGTGGTTACTTGTGATGCTATTCATAGAGCTATATATGATCCAGCAACTCTGATCCTCATTAACTACCCAGACAAATTGAAGACAAATACCTATATGCATGTTAATAATACACTATGCACAGTGGCCAAAGAGTAGACACAGGCCCATGTCCATCAATGAATGAGCAGATACATAAAATGTGGTACATCCAAACAATGGCCTATTATTCAGCCATAAAAAAGACTGAGGTACTGAAGCATACTACAATATGGATGAATCTTGAATACATTGTTATACCTGAAAAAAAGCCAGTCAAAGGCCCTATATGTTGTGATTCTATTCATATGAAATATGCAGAACACGTAGTT
The DNA here is from genome assembly GCF_052094955.1 of Ictidomys tridecemlineatus. Taxonomy (NCBI): domain Eukaryota; kingdom Metazoa; phylum Chordata; class Mammalia; order Rodentia; family Sciuridae; genus Ictidomys; species Ictidomys tridecemlineatus. The sequence continues at coordinate 254,239,784 of NC_135477.1, read as the reverse complement.
TCATAGAGATAGTGCACGCACTGGTAATTGCCAGGGTCTAGGGGAAAGGATATGGCGGTAACTACTTAGTAGCTCCGGGGGTTTCTTTGGGGTGATGAATATCTTTTGGATACAGATAAAGGTGGTGTGTACTACCTTTTAATGTGCTACACTTCTTTGATTTGTTCACTTCAAAATGGTGAGTTTTATGTGGTGTGAATTTCATCTAAATTTTTTATTTTTAATAAAAAAATAATATGAAGGGGAGAAACTGCTAAGGGGAGGGGTTTGTGACAGAACCCAAACAGGCGTCCACTAGGCAGAGAGTGGCCTTGCTGCTGTTAGTCGGATTTGCCCACAGGCCAGGATCATCTCATCTCCATGGTTGGTTGTGCTCCTTGGCCTTTGACTTCTTCTACATAAAAGTCTTCGTAGCTCAGTAAGTTTCTAAAGAGAGAGGAGGAAGCCCGAGAGGCGAGACCTAAGGGACCCTTTTCTCCAACAGCATCCCTGTCCACAGCGGCCGTCTGGACACTCTGGCACCGTCATTCTCCGTTTTCGTATCTTTGGGACCCACGTGGGAGGATCTCGGCCTGCAGAGCATCCTGGCTGGTGCTTGAGAGGAAACAAGAGGATCATCCGTCTCAAAAATCTCCCCTCGAATAGGAATAAGCCCTGGAAAGTCCTAATAAACTCCGGCATCGGTTCTTTGTAAGCCTATTACCGCAGGTCCCCGCTGAGGACATTCCGCGCCATCTGATTTAGGAAGTGCCAGCCTCTTAATCTATTTCAGCTGCTTAGGAGTGACAGGGGTCAAGGACAAATGACATTTAATCATGTTTGCTAGCCAGGATGACAGTGCTGCCTGGAGAGGAGAAATAAGTAAAGTTCCTTTCTCTTCTAGAAAGAAGCTTATCAGCACTGCCTTCACACACGTTGAGGGGAAAGACTGCCCTTCAGGCCCAGCCGGATTCTGAGCAAAGGACTAAGTCCATCTCCTCCAGAAAGCGAGAACACTCACTTAATGTGACAGGCCACACACCACGCCTCCTGGCAGGCCTTCAAAGGACATGCTTTTTGTTCTGATTTGAAATAATTATGTTTTGCAGTAAGCTTCATTTGCTCCCACCGCCTGACCCAAACCTGTGCACAAAAGAGAGGTACAAGAGCATTAAATTCCAGACCTGGTGACAACACTCATTTGGCAGAATCCTTGTTTGTTTATATAAATTAGCCTGCAATTAGCAATTACATTGTAGGTCCCAATTAAGGTCAGGCTAAATGCAGCCCCAGGAAGAACAATGCTCTGGACATGAAAGTCCAGATAGGACTATTATGGAGAATTATGGGGGATGATGAATCAGCTTGCCTGTTCCTGGGTATGGCCATTCTCACATAAAAATCTTTGTGCAAACACAGCTACTTTCTGGTAACAAGTTACCTTAAGAGAAAAGTAATTAGTTGTAGGGATTTATTAACTCCCATCAGTGCATCCATAGCACATCTTCCTTGCTGGTTTAGAGCCTGTTAATGGGGAATAATGATGTGTCTGTATCTCTGTGGAACAATGATGCAGGATGTGGGGTTAATCTGAACTCCTGGCACATCTGTCCTTTCACTTAGCAGACTGAACGACTGAAAAATGAATTTATGACACAGAGAAACACAGTGTCCTGACAGCCCAGGGTTGAGGGCTGTCAACTTGTTTGCACACATTATTACTAAATGTTGCTTCTTTGCTTAAAGCTTTCCCAGGCAAGAACAGGCAGACTGAGCATGCAACCTGGGCAGGGCTGTCCTCCCCGTGGCTCTTCTATTACAGGAAAACTTTTAAATCGGTATTTCCAGAGACTCCAGTCAGTTCAGAACAAGAACTCTAGTTAAGAATGGAGGAATAAGGATCCCCACGTTCAGGAGCTTCCTGTTTGCAGAATGAGCAGCTTTGTATGAGATGATGATGAGTCCATCACAGAAACGCATCCTGGGCTCATCAGGCCAGGCAGGAACCCAGTGCAAGCGCCCAGCTCACCCCAAGGCACCTCAGCTTCCTGAGAAATCCCCACCCACCATCAGCAGTCATGTTCCGAGACCCCACACCTTTCTTCTCCACCTCGGAGCTGCAAAGGCTGAAATGGAGAGAAACCCAGAACCTGAGAGACCTAGGGAACCAGACTTGCTGATCAGCCTTTGCCCTGCAGCAATCCATCAAAGGCCCAGTGTAACTCCTGTGGACTGCACTAAGCCCACACCAGGAAGTCATTAACTCTGAAAGGGGGCCCACGAAGACAGAATGGCACCTGGAGACTTTCTACTCTTTTATTCCAAATATTCTGCGTCAACTGAGGAACAATGCCAAATCTTCTTGGTTAATTAAGGGTCCACCAGACTCAAGAAAAAGACCATGGAGGGGCAAAGAATGATCCTGTTTCCAGAATCAGCAGCTTTGTACGAGATGATCAAGAGATGCATGCAGCATGAACTTGAGCATCCGGCTCTTCCTCTGCATCTACCAGAAGGTGGGCGGGAACCTCCGAACCGTTACTTGCTGAATGCCTTCTGTGGCTCCCACGGCTCAGGTTTCTTTTCCTCCAAGAGGACTCACACCTGCAAGCTGAGGACTTCCACCTGAGTTTGATGGAGGGCACTTCACCTGCAGTCTGCTATCTGTTCACTGCAATCACCTCATTGACTGTTTTGTCCCAACTCCAGTAAATGGCTTTGCTATTTTGCTTATTTATTTTAGTTGGTGCATTAAAATTAGACATTAGAATAGTGAATTCATTGCATCATATTTGTACATGAACATAACATAATCTGATCAATACCTTCACTTTCTGGCTTTATTTTAAAATAATGCCACTCTGATCAGGGAAAAGAGAAATGGCATGAAAACAGTTGGGTTAAAAGACTGCAGAGGCTTAGTATGTATGCTACCAGTGAAACTGGCAAGACATTCTTCTTTAATTTATGGTTAATAGACTAATTTCTTTGCTTCTCCTCCATGGAAGCTACTCTTTATGCAATGAAATATGATTTGGGGGACAGGAGGAAGAAAAATTATATTTCTAATAAGAAGAAGTTAAAAAGAATTTTAGGAATGAATCAGCTTTATATTTATCAGGGGTCTAACATCCTGTAAACCAATGTTTTATAGGAAAAAATGTTAAACATGAAGGTATACCAATTGAGAATTAGCTAAACTTTTCATTGAAACTTTTTTTAAAAGGAAAATGTTCATACTAATGGAAAGATCTAAATATTCATATTCTGATAGGAAAAATGAGAATTCACAGAAAAAAGATAAAATTTAATATTTGCTCTTCATTTCTTAAAAAAGCCCATATTTACAAATTATAGAATAAATAATATAAAACAAATTTTAGTTAGAGCCTGTAAGTTTTCATAATTAAGTAGAATAAATTTGCAGAAATATGTTATAGAAACTTTAAGATGGACAAGCTTGGTGGATGTTTTATACTCATCATTTATATTTAAGGTAAAATCATTATATTCATTTTTCTAGCTTGGAGGAAAAAACATAACATTTAGGAAGAAATGATCCCTATTACTCTTCCAGGAAATGTAAATGCCAGAAAGAACTTTGTGCAAATCTAGGAGTCTTTTTAGGGGGGACAGGAAGATCTTTTGAAGACTTGAAAAAAAAAAAAAAGAAAAGAAAACCTTTCATACTTTTCGTAATGGAAAGGATAAGGAGATACAAAATCCTGAAGATGGAAAGCTCAGGAGCTCTAAGACATAAATTTTAAACTAGTTAATGGCAAAAAAACCCCTTTTTTATGTGTAAAAAAAAATGTGTCAGTAAGAAGAAGTTGATAAGCCATGGAAATTAAGCAATGTTATTATCTCCTGAGGCACTAATTTGGGAAAACACCCCAACTTGCCCGCTCTAGGGCAGCCAGGTGTGGACCTACACATCAGACCGTCTTATTTTAATGATGATCTTCAGGGCTTCCAACAACAAATTCCACGGATTCATCCTCTCTCCATTATCTGCAGCACCTACCACAGGGCCTGGCACAGGGTAGGGGTCTGAAAGAATATACCCCAAGAGAACCAAATGTTGGTTCATACAACTCATGTTTATGTTATATCCAGGGGCTTCCTGATGATAACGTAGCATTTTATAAGCTTAGTGTGTACGGAAGGGAAGTGCTATCCAAAGGTTATCTGATGTGTCACCCAATGAAAACACACCACTCAGATCACCGATTGCAGGAGTGCCACTGACTGACGGGCCCTGCACCCTGAAGTCCATTCCCATGCCTTCTTTTATGCTAGGGCTTCCTCTCCCCTGTGTGCTCCCAGCCACGGAGGAGATCAGCAGCAGTGGCAAGGTGGACTTGTTCCTGGGAGATTTGGTTCAAGGGTGCCTGGGCTCAAGAACTCTCCGAAAGTCTAGATGAGTTCTGCTTAAGTCTAAGACACTCCACTGCCTGCTCACCTGCCCTTCCTTCCTTTCTTTCCTTATGTTATGGTTGGAATATGAGTGTTTCCTGTGTTAATGAAGGAAAGTTCAGGGGTGAAATGCTTAGACTGTGCAAGCTGTCATCCAGTGAGTGGACGAGTTCATTTGATAGTCTGATAATCTACAAGGACTCACTAGGGGTAACTGAAGGCAGGAAGGGTGCCTCTAGGAGGTGGCTCACTGGGGACATGCCTTTGGGGGCTATATCTTGTCCCCCAGCTCCTCCTCTCTCTCTGCTTACTGGACACCATGAGCTGAGCAGCTTTCCTCTGCTATGTCCTTCTGCCATGATGCCCTCCTTACTTAAGGCCCTCAGCAATGGAGCTGACCAATCAAGGGGTGAACCTCTGAAACTGTGAGTTCAAAATAAATTTTTCCTCTTCTAAGTTGTTCTTCGTCAGTGTTTTGGTCACAGTGAGGAACACCTAACCAACACACCTTCCTTTCCTTCCTTCCCCCTCCCTTCCTTTCTTCCTTCCTTGTCTCTTTAACTTGGGGTCAGACCTGAGCCATGGTTTGATGGTTCTTCTAGTTCCTTTGTTTTCCTTCCATTTTCTTCTCAGGTGTTTTCCCTAAGAAATATTTCTTTCATCGACTGCCAATTCCAACTTGGTGTTTAGACCCAGCACCTGGACTGAGCGTCACCTCTGCCCTCACTGTAAACAAACACATATGCATGTCCTTGGGGGCATCACTTGGTCTCTGTCTTGTGAAACACAGCAGAGTGGCAGGGACCGAAAGGCGTCATCATGCAATCTGGGCTTTATAGGCATCCTTCTTTCACTTGAAAGCTGTATGTCTCGGGGAAGTTACGCTTATTCTATGAGCATCAGCTTCTGGATCTGTAAACAGGATCAGAATTCCTGCCTCACAGGATTATTGGGACAGCTGCATTCGGCAGCATGCATATCATAGAAACATCAGAATGGGCTTCTAGAAGGGGCTTTGTCAGAAATGAATTTCCTCCTGATGGTCTTGTGGTTTCAAGGTCCAGTATTACACCAGTCAGGCCACAGCTGGGCCCCAGAGCCATGGCACTCCCTGGGGAGAACTCACTTGGGGACACTGATTATCAACGGGGATGCCCACTTGGATATGTCTCTTCTGCATCCTCACTTAGAGAATGTCTGGGGTCAGCTAGCAAATATCCCAACTGTGTTGTAGTTTCTTTGTCACCTTATGAAGGACTGCAGGCCAAACCTTTCTTCACAGGCAGGAAACTGAGGCCAAGATAAAGCTGCCACGTTTCCTTCAGGACACTGGACACCATGCTGCAAAACTGGGGTGCAAATGCAGACCACCTGATTCTTAATCAGAGGTCATTTTATTTACTCTTTGATTCATCAATTAGAATTGAGGATGAATATGTACAGAGATTTTCTGAAAGTCATATTTTATCACTAAATCAAACTATTGATTTCATCAGTTAAGTAGGCCAAAAAATAATTGGCCTTTATAGTCATATACATATATATATAGGGACTTTTCTGAAAGCCCCTCATACAGGAACTTTTGTGACAGCGTTAGCTTATGTATGGAACATTTTCTATAGACTACTTTTATGATCACTTCCATCTGGAAATAGAGACTAATAACATTAGCTTTTTTTAAAGTTAGAGAATAAGTATGATTTTTATTTATATTGCACATGAATCAAATATGCTTCATACTGGTCAATGTGACCTTTCCCTAAGAATGTTTCATTTATTAAAATGACATTTCCCAGAGTGACAAGAAACAGGGAAACCCACTATGAGAGCTGCAGGCTGGATTTTATCTCCCTAAAATTCATACTCGAGGTCCTCACCTGAAGTCCTTAAAATGCGACTGTATTTGAAGACTGGGTCTTTAAAGAAGAAACAATTTATGAAGTCTTGAGCCATGGTCTTAATTCAACTTGACTGGAATCCTTATAAGAAGAGAAAATTTGGACACATACTCAGAAAGAAAGCCATGGGAGAATCCAGAAAGCTACAGGTAAGGACAAGGACCTCAGAGAACCAACCCTGCTGAACACGACTCAGACTCCTGGCCTCCACATCCTTGCAGACATCTCTGTTACTCAAGCCCCCTGTCCTCGGTACTCTGTCATGTCAGCTGAGCAACCTGATGCAAGTAGAGACCACCACCTCCTATTGGCTGGGCTTGGGGTCAGTGAGCTAGGCATGCTGGGTGGAAGCCCCGTCCCCAGTGGGGCTGCTCTGGTGGGTGCCAACCAGGTGGATGAGTTCTTAAGACCCCTGCTCATGCCCCCAGTGAATTCCGTTCCCTCCACAGTAGACGACCTTCACTGTTGAGTCTGAACTCAAGAAAACAAGGTATTCCCATCATATTAAACATGGAGAATGCCCATAAAGAACTTCTTCTGCTTTACAGAGAGGGTGGGAGATGGGGAGGGATGGGGCAAGGGGTGAGTGTCTCCTCTGTTCTGGCACCACAGAGACCAAGTCCTTTCCCTTCCAGAGACCCTGGACAGAGAGCACTCCAGGCAGAGCTGCCCACCCCTGGCCTGGTGGAGACTGGGGTAAGCCAGTCCACAGCTCATCACACAGCACTTTAAAAGCACTTTTAAGACTCTTTTTGAATAGATGAGAAACACTGGCAATAACCTGACCTTAACACAAAAAAAACCAGTACTATTTCCCCTTCTTAGTCATGGCTAATGCAAGAATAAACCAGATAAAATAAATGTCCTTGGAGCATTCCAGCTAGAGCGTGATTATCATTAGCATTACTTTATGATGGGGTTTTCTCAAGGTCACTCTAGAATTAGTGGCAATGTGGGACTGAGCACTCATCCATTATGTGGGTTAAAATGACTAATTGAGGGTCTGAGTTTAATTATACTCATAAGCACAGGCACAGTGCAGCTCCTTTGATGGCTTAATAACATTCTTGTGTACACAAAGATAGATGGAAAAATTAGGGTTGTATATTGTTGTCCTTTAGGACAAGATGCTGAAGTGGGAATAGAATAATAAAAATAAACAAACGACTCAGGGACACCAGGAAATGAGCTGGGGAAGCTAGCAAACCCAGCCTTGTGCACATGCTCGGGCTGGAGATAAAGTCCCAAGTACCCATGACTAAATACAGTGCAGCTATACAGTAACGTAGACCCGAGTCTCTTATTGAGCTGCCTCTTAGATTAACAGGAAAAAGAGGATGCTAGCAAGGCTTTACCTGCAGCTCACTCTGAAATGATGATAATGGCCACGACAGGGATCTTTAGGGTATTGATTTGTGATATCTTCAGTGGGAAATGCAGCCATGTTTCACAGTAAGTCCAGAAAGCATTCATTCTGTACACAGCTGCTGGAGTTACTTCCAGAAATGACACTTATATCATGTCATGCTACCTGTGTAAGGACGCAGAATAACTTCTGGCTGTTAGATAAATCCAAGCCACCTTGAGAAGCTGGCTCGAAGTCTAGAACAATAAGAGCAGGGCAGCTCTGCAGTGCGAGCAGAACATGCAGAAGATGCAGTGTGGGGAGACCCTTATTGAATGGAGGTTGGATGAAACCTTCTTCAGCTGAGGTGACCATACCTGGGCTTGAAGAACTCAGTCCTGTTCACACATACTGCTTTGTTTTGTATCTGAGCCATAGAAGGGAAGGGCCTGTGTACAGAAACACAGGTCCCTGTCTGGGTTGTTTGTCCCCATGTGTGGGCACTATTTGGGGACAGGCTGTGTCCCTTCTCTGAGTTATTTACTCATTTTTCTCCCTGTGCTGTGTCCACAGGTGACTACCTGGTTTTGTAGGTGTCTCTCCATTTCTTACTGGGGTGATGTGTTCCTTACCTGGGGATGCCAATACAAAGCACCACGAGATCCATGGCTGAGAGCAACAGAAATGTATTCCCTTAGAGTTCTGGAGTCTAGAACTCCAGAATCAAGATGTTGGTGGGGTCATGTTGCCTCTGAAGGCCCAACAGGAGGATCCCATCCCTCTTCCTAATTTATGGAAGCCTTCAGCAATCCTTGGCCTCCTTGGCTTGCCACTCCATCCCACCAGCCTCTGCCTCTGTCTTCACTTCTCCCTTCCTCCTGTACATCTCGCTGTGTGGCTCTTCTCTTCTTACAAGGACAAGTACTACCTGATATTAACTATGTTTCCAAAGGCCCTATTTCCAAATAAGGTCACAAGCTGAGGTTACGGGTGGGCATGAATTTTGGAGGGACATTTTCAGCTCACCACGCGGACCTCAGCTGACATGAACTTGTCCAGAGGCAGAGCCCATGTGACCTCACTCATCAGTGTTCAGACGGGGTGGTCAATACGTGTTTCCAGTTGAAGGTGATGTTGGTGCCGGCCAAAGGTTAACAGATATATCTGATTACACTGTGTGCAACAAAACAGTCATGGGGATAAAACTAAATCTATTTCAAGACCTGCACAGCCTGACAGGCCATCTGAAGTCCTTTCACCAGAAGAATTCTTAATCATAAATGAAGAAGAAAAGATGAGCTATATCCTTCATATATATATGTCTTCAGTCTTGTTAACTATTTGTTACATTTATTTTGAACCATATTTTTATTTTTATTTTGGTGGGGTGGATACCATAGACAGTCAACCCCTGAGACACATCCCCAGGCCTATTTTATATTTTATTTAGAGACAGAGTCTCACTGAGTGGCTTAGTGTCTCACTGTTACTGAGACTGGCTTTGAACTTGCAATCCTCCTGCCTCAACCTCACGAGCTGCTGGGATTACAGGCATGCACCACTACACCATATTTTAAAATATCAGACATTAAAGCTTGAACAAGGCAGAATTGGAGCAAAAGACACAATGAGAGAAGGGGAAGAAATGAGGAAGGCCAGCAGGAGTTGGGGCACAGTAGGGAATGAAGCCCTTCCCGTCCTGCTCCTGATCTCACAACACTAACCCATTCCCTCCCACAAGCCGGCCACCATCACGGTCATCAACCTGCTTCTCCAACAAAATGTAAGAGATTAATTTTTTTTCATTTCTGTCCTCTTTCCTCAGTGACAGATAGATACTTCGGGAACAACTAGATAGATCTGCTTGAGAAAAAATCCATTTCCTACTCCAAAATGAATTTTAAATGGAAGAGGACTAAGGGCATCCACTGTTCATTTTATATTTGCTATGTGCTTAAGTTTTTGCTGTGTCAACATGCCAGGACTTTTCCACGAAGGTGTTCCCTGTCTGCTTAGGGAAGGCGGAGGCAAGTGGTTCCTCTCTCTAGAAGGTACCCTGAAGCTGGCTCCTTCCCCAGGCAGGGTCTGGAGCCACTGCCACGGATGCTGGACCACGCCCATTGCCCAAGGGACAGCACAAGACAGTGGACACAGTCTCCCGAGATTGGAGCCCATAAAGGCAGGATGACATCAGCCTCTCAGCTCCACATGACAGAGGCACAGACTTATCTCTCTCACTCAGATTTCCCTTTGCTGAGCTTTTTTTTTTTTTTTTGGACATTTAGGAGCAGTGAAATTTGCATTCATAAAATTGTATTTTCTTTCTGAAAAACAATAAAAATGTGATCTCTTTATAGCAACTGCTTAAATCTTTAACCTTGGCTTCTCACCCAAGATGACATAACACGTATGAATTGTTTAGGAACAAAAATCAAGAGTAATGATTTCTAATGGTGAAGTGATAGATCTTCTCTACCATATGCTCCTCCTGGACTGGTAAGCTACACTGGCTTAGGAAATACTATCCCGGGAAGAGTTCTATTTTCTTTTATATTTCACTTTCTTTATCCATTTCTGAATATATGGTTAACAGAAACAAGCCCAAAATATCAACTTATCTTGACATTATCCAATGATGGAGGAGTCTGAGTACTGTAAAAATCATGTCAATGTCATTGTCTAGGATATTCCTTAAAAACAGCCTTATCTTAAAGAAAACAAAAGGCACCTATAACTGTCTAAATGAAGATTCAAGATTGGGCTAAGAGACTAACTCTGTCCGAGCCACTTGCCACTCTATACTTAAATTCTGTCTTATTCTGTTTTCTGTTATTACAACAAAGAATTGATTCTGGGTACTTTATTAAAAAAAGGGGGTGGGGTTATTTAGGTCAGAGTTTTGGAGACTGCAAGTCCAGGACTGGCCAGCCCCATCTGTTCAGCTCTGGTCAGGGCCTCCTGGCAGTGATACTACAAAAGCAGGAGTGTGTATGGGAGAGATCATGTGGCAAAACGAGAAGCCACAGAGATCTGTGGACCAGGATCAGTCTTTTAACAACAATCTGTCTCAAAGGAATAACCAGGTGCCCCCCACCCCATCAATCCCTTCCCACCAGACCCCATCTCTGAAAGGCCCCACCATCTCTCCTCCTCACCACACTGAGCACCAAGCACAGCAACCCTGGTGGACAAGTCAATCCAGACCACAGCAAGGCCTTAGTGGAGGGAAATGGAAAGGAAGGAACTGGGGACAGGAAGAAAGCAATTGGCCTTTTAAGGCCAGAGGGATGTTGGCCAAGCAGAGGCCACCTAGTAGGTGGCTTGACTATATTTGGATCAAAACTTCCAGGTCCTTGGAAGGCAGAGATTCTATAAATAATAAGAATCCTTGAAGGTCGACTTAAGAGTCTAATCTCTATGGACAATGCACCTCAGAATTCCTGGACTTCTCCCAGGGCTGTGCCAGACCATGCCAGCTGCTCTTTCTGGCCATGATGCAGTCCTCTCCATGCCTGGCCCAATGTCACCTGATCCTCGAGGTCATTTTTGCCCACACCTGGCTGAGTTCGTGACTCCCATGGCAGTTTCCCTCCTGCGCTACCCTAACAGTGACGTCAGCCTGAGAGTAGGACACCACCTTCGGGCTGACGGTATGGACGGCCCCTTCTTCCACTAGGCACAAGTTTTTAAGGTGCGGGAGCTGCTGTGTTGACCACTTGTCTCCTGCCTGATTCCCAAGGCACACACTAAGTTTTCAGCAAATGCTTACAAGATAAAACTACTGTAAGCAAAAGCAGCCTAGGAAGATTTTTTTTTTTTAATGTGAATAAAAGATCTAGGAGTTTCTGGAAAAAGCAAGAATGTAGATAAACTCATACTAAAACCTAAAATCTTCTATCATGATTTGCACCCATTTGGGTATATTGTCAACATTATTTCTCAGTAAATAGGAAAACAAATTCCTTGAAACTCTACCTCCACTCACACTTTGACAACTTAACTTTGGCCTCCTCCAGGGCAGCTTTCTTCCTCTCCCAGTCACACCTGATCATCAACGTGAGATGATGCATAAACACATTCAAACAAGAGAGGAACCCAGGGCATGGTGGTGCACACCTGTGATCCCAGGGGCTTGGGAGGCTGAGGCAGGAGGATCCAGGTTCAAAGCCAGCCTCAGCAACTGAGAGAGCCCCTACGCAACTCATCAAGACTCTGTCTCTAATAAAATATCAAAATAGGTCTGTGGACGTAGCTCAGTGGGTAAGCACCCTGGGTTCAATCCCCTGTACCCAAACACACAACAATGACAAAAAACAAAGACAAATAAGAGAGGTGAAATCATACTGCTTTTTGTAGGAGGATGGAAGTTTAATGAATTAAGGGAGAAGTTAAAGTTTCACTGATTTTGATGAGTTTTGGTTTGTCACTCGCTTGATAAACCCAGAAACGTGGGATATCACAAGCCCTGGTTGCATCTTGGCTAAGGAAACCTGCTCTGGCTACAACAAACTCTTTCCAGACCAAATACTCTCTTCCCGTGCTTCCTGTGTGGCTACCACTTCTAGCCAGCAGCAAAAGCCGAAGCTCTGAGTGAGCAGAGAAGGATCGAGAGTCTCCTGAGTCTGACCTACCCTTGTTCTCACCTCACCCTCAGCAGAGGGCTTACAAAGGGGGCCCTTGTCATGCACCAGTCCAGCTTCTTCAGCTACTTTTTCATGACAGTGCTACACGTGTATGCTCTTAATGGCAGCACCCCAAGCCTTCAGTCAGACATCAAGAAGACATAATCATGCTCCTGTAGTACTCAGATTTCAACTGATAGACTAACTAGCTCTTTACTCTTCTGCCATTGAGTCTGAGACACAGACGTCATTAGGAACCATGACAGGCTTGGTAAGTTGGTGGCAGCAGGGAGGGAGAAACTAATCATAATAAGTGGAAATAACTGATCTAGAAAGATCAGGCATGAAAGGTGGGGATGCCTGCAGCTTGAGCTTTGGAAGAGTGAGACAAGAGGTTTCTGAAGGGTAACAATTGAGGAAGTCATAAAATTCATGCCACAATGGAGCTATTTTGGAAAACTGTAAATTTGGCTTACATTAGAGACTACCCATGTCAAAAATTCAAGAATTTGAGACCTGGAAGAAAAGCAAAATTGTCAGAGGGTCCCCAGTGCTGTGAATGTGTGGAGATACGCATGGAGCCTGTCTCTTGATCTCACATTCTGCATACACATTCACACAGAGGCCCCTCTCAAGACTAGGCTGAGAGTGTTATTATGAATATTCATGACATGACGATTATTAATGTCACTGAGGTGATTTCATTCCTGCTTGGCAGAGACAAGTTTTTATACCTAGAAACCGAATAAGTGTTAAGAGAAATGGCAGCTTTGCACCAGCCCAGCGAAAGCAACTCTGTACGTTTTAGTCTTGAAATTCAGATTATTTGACTAGGTGCTTTTAATCACCCCCTCCTGGCCCCCATCCCATGATCAACCTCATCCTGGGGAGATTTCCAGCTTTGACACACAAGGCAGCATCCTTGGGAGCACAGGTTCCAGAGTTTATGACTGTATCTTGATTATTACTTCCTTTCCTAGGAGTCAAAATTAAACAAGGCATAAAGAGGCTCTAAGAAGTCTCAATAGATTTCTGGGGGATGATTTTGTAAAAATGCTTTGGGAGAGAATTACCACACATTTACAACTTCTATTATTTAGAAAAGCATTTAACACAACAGGCCTTATGAAACAGCTCTTTCTAAGAACCACAGACGTGCACAGTCACACAGAGAACTGAAAAACAGAAACAAAACCAGCTACTGGTGATAGTTAAGTAGGTCTTTGCACATCTGTTGTCGACTCCCCAAGCAACTGGCCTGTCTGGTTATTCTACGTGCATGATATTACATCAAATGACCCAAAACTATTGTTTTCAATTAAAGTGACTTATATTTGGTTAGTTAAAATACATGTTTGGGGCCCTAGACTAAAAAAAAATATGTTAAATAAGTCAGACACAGGTAGTGGTAGGTACAGGGCAGTGGAAGGTGCCTACACCAGTTCAGTGCAGGATTAAAAACTTTTGGTTAGCTTCTTATACTGCACTGCCACATCAACACTCATCTTTGCAGAACAATCCGACCCTTAGGAAGGCAGCAGCGAAAGCTACAAGGAAGAGTGCCTGACCCAGGAGGACCCAGGGAAGATGGCAGGAGCAGGCCCTTGTGCCGCGGGACTGACCTTAGGCACCCAGTGGCATTGCGCAGCACCTGTGATGAATGCAGCTGAATTTTCCGATCATCCTGAAGAGGTGAATTTTCCCAGCCTGAGTGGGGGATAATCACCGCGTTGGTCAATACTGCCAGGGCGTCCTGGATGATTGGCATTTTGAGTGCATCACACGACGAGAGGTTCCACAGGACTCCTGCAAGAGACACACAAGGAGAGAGTTGGTGGCGAATGGTCGTTCTCATCTCAACAGTGTTTTCCTCTCTGGAGTGAAAGGCACCGGCAGGAAGGAGTGAGGCAGCGTGTGGGGGTGTGACTTAGAGCCTGATCCTAATTCTAGAGCACCCATTGGAACCTTCTAGAAGCGTGCTGTGAAAGACAGGTGAGCAGAACCGGGACATGACTGTCTCTGTCTCATCATGAAGAACAACTAACTCCAGAGGGCTGGAGTGAACTTCTAATAGGACGGACCCAAGCTTCCAACTTGAATCCAAGACCAAAGACGTGTGGAAGTTATTCAGAACAGTCTGGAGGTCTTTGTTTTACCCAGCACCTCAGCCTGCCTGTGTGGCTGACCTGTTCCCCAGCTTCTACACACCAGCAGCTGCCATTAGAGGGACATCTGAGACTCCAGCAGGAGACTGATGGCAATTAGCACGTGGAGCAGCTTGAACATGGTGTCACTGTGACAGCTTTGTCAGTTTTTCTCTGGAAGCAAGCTCATGAAGGACCTCTAGAATGTTCTTTCTTAAACGGTGACACAGGGAGCATGCAGGGCCTGCCTGCCGTGGGCAGAGAGGAGCAGTAATTAAGTTGGGCAGGGAAAAGAAAAATCGCAGATATGTGGAACGTTTTAGGTTTTTAGATAACATGTTTTCCAAAATGAGACTAATTCTGGAACTGGCCCATGGGCATTGCAGGTTGTGACACCATTTGAAAATGCTTTTAAAATAATGGTTCTATTTTTTGCTCAGAATAGTTCACATAAAGGAAGAAGAAACAGTACACTATTCTGCTCCCCTACTGATGAAAGCCTTTTGCTCCTGCAGCCTAAACAGGGATCAGCACTGCAGAGATGGGGATCCAACACTGTAGTTGTCTTTAGAAAAATGACTTCCGGCTTTAACAAACTCTCAATCTATTTTAACCGGATGAGATTTCGTTTTACCCACCATCTGATGAATAGAATATATAGAATGAATTTCGTTCTGAATTTTTTATTAGTTCCTTACACATGTGGAACCAACCAGTAATACAAATGTGACTGTGAATCATTAATTAAGCAACTATCACAGTGACTATAAAGTTCTATAAAAACATGACTGCAGAGACAAACCCCTTTAACTGTCTTTAGAAGAAACATTTACTGGGAACTTCATTTAAGTGAATACAACAGAGATGAAATGGCTTTGGTGCCTGTGGTCCATGAATCAGTCCCATAAGGCCCGGGGTTAGCTGGAAGTTAAATCTGGACTGCCTGTTAGGGTAAATAAAGTATTTTTGTAACACGGCTGTGTCTGTTAATTTGTGTATCTTCTGTTTGCTTTTGTCCTCAGAGGGAGAGTTCATTATTTGTGACAGAGACTGTGTGGTCCACAAAGCCCAGTAAATACACCACCTGGCCCTTCACAGAAACGCTGTCCAACCCTCCTCAGCTCATCCACCACCCTCCGCGGGCTCTGTGAGCATGCTTGAACTGCCATCAGCTTCCTTCCGTGAGTGGACAAAGGTGCTCAAGGGTGTAGAGAAGGTGCCCAAAATACTTCATGATTTGGACTACTTTGAAATACCAGGAATATTAGTAGATGCATTTGTCGTTTTGAAAATAGAGCATGAAGCTATTCATTTATCTACTAAATGTTTTACAAACTTTGATCATCAAAATAATAAAAATGATTCTATTCATTCATTTACAGTCTTGAAAAATATTTTTAGGGTACAAATAATTGATTTTTTTCTGTTTTTTTAAAAGCACATTACAGAGTAGCTAAAAGCACATTAAAGAGAAGTAAATTAGTAGCTACTATTGTGTTTGAAAGTATCTTTTAAGAATGTCATGTTAAAGCATTTGTGCACATGCCTTCAATGAAAGGACATGGAAACATAACTTGAAATATTCTCATTCTTAAATCCTGATTCAGAAACACTAAGACATGAAAATTGAGGTTTAGGAATAAATGCTTTAAAATATGGGTGATATGTTCTTTCATAAAATACAATTCCTCCAAAAACTAAATATAAAGGAAAAAATTTGCATTTGAACATGAATGTGTTTAAACCAATCCAAATCAATTCTTATTTTATTTATAGCTTTTAAAAATAAGTACATTATAAAGACACATCAAAATGAGATTCACTGTGGTATATTCATATTTGCACATAGGCTAGTTTGGTCAATTTGATTCCTTTGTTCCTTCAGCTTCCTGTCCCTTCTCCCCCCTCCTTAATCCCCTTCCCTACTCCACTGACCTCTCTCCTATTTTCATGAGATTACCTCCTTCCCCCACCTTATTTTGGTCTAGATTTCAGGAGCACTAAAATCAGCATGTCATAGTGATCCTGCCACACGAATGTTTGTAGCAGCGCAGTTCACAATAGGCAAGTTATGGAACCAGCCCAGATGCCCGTCAACAGATGAATGGATACAGAAGATGTGGTACATATAAATGAGGGAGTTGCTCAGCCATTAAGAAGAATAAAGAGGTATTTCCCAGTAAATGGATGGAACTATAGAACATCCATCATGTTACATGAAACAAACTTTATGTAGAAAATGAAGGATTAAATATTTTCTTTCAAAGTAATTTTATGATAATTATTTTTAGTTTTCTAATGAATAGTAAGAAGGAGGGAAAATAAAAGAAAAATTAAAAACCCAATTTCATATTTGACAAGAAGAGGATAAAAAAGACACAATTTGAGGTATCTTTATTTCCTTTAGGTTTCTCATTAATTGCAGTATAATTCAGACTTAGTTCACAATCATTCCAGGCTGGATTCATCTGTGAGTCATATTCCAATGAACTGAGTACTTGACCATATCTCTGAACCTTAATGCATGTCTGCAGTCAACCACAGGTGCCTGCTGAGCTTATTACAACAGCAGAGTCTCCATCAGGGAGAAATTTCTCACCTTCACATGAAGAGTGGGCTAAGTAGATATAATTCTGCCAAATTCCTTTTGGTGGAATTCAACAGGCACCATTTGAAATTTTGATATCTAGACACATAAACAATCTTAAGAGTAGAAGCAGTAGTCTCTGTGGACAATTAAGATAAAGGTGGATATGTCACCGGGAGCATGAGGGAGCTCCACATCAATCCTGTAAATACACACACACACACACACACACACACACACACACACACACACACACACACACACACAAACCTGGAGGGAGAGGGACTAATAGAAGACGTTGGATATAACTAGTCATCCTCTCTGAACAAATGGAAAATGGTGTTTTGCTCAGATTTGTATTCACCCCTCCTGGATTTCTTCCATAGTGGTTTAGGATATGTCTACAAATTTCCTGACATTCCCTTCAAATGATGGAGCCCAATGCTTCTGAGAGGACTGAATTTAGTTACTCATTACTGACCAACAGAAAATGGTGGAAATACTTGGGATTATTTTAAAAGGTACTGTGGATTCCTCCAAGTTCTGTCTCAGAAATTGCCTGTTTTTAGGAGAAGCCAGGTGCATCCACAGGAACCTCAGCAGCCCTATGGAGAGGCCACTGTGGGGAAGCCCACAGCCACATAAGTGCATGATTTTGAAGAGGGCCCTCCAGCCCCTCCTGAACCTTCAGACAAATGACTTCAACCTCATGGGACCCCAAGCCAGAACTAGCCAAACTGGCTGCCCCTGGACTCCTGTTCACCTCCCTCTCTTCCTTTACCATTCCCTCTGTCCGGTGGGTTCACCCCCCGCCCCCGCCTTTTAGCTTTGAGCATCTTTTTCAAGTTTCAACTCCTCTCTCCTATTCCTAAGTTCCATTGTGAGAACATAAAAGATACAGGAAGAAGGATCCTGCTGAAGTTTGTAAGTAAATTTTAAATTCATTTTATTTTATTTTTTTTAAAAGAGAGAGAGAGAGAGAGAGAAAGAGAGAGAGAGAGAGAGAGAGAGAGAGAGAGAATTTTCAATATTTATTTTTTAGTTTTTTGGCGGACACAATATCTTTGTTGGTATGTGGTGCTGAGGATCGAACCTGGGCCGCGCATGCCAGGCGAGTGCGCTACCACTTGAGCCACATCCCAAGCTTCTTAAATTCACTTTAATTTAAATGATAAATATTTAGCTTTTTAAACCCGTACCATTCATCATGTGCAGGACTTATTAAAACGCTAAGCAGTTTTTTTTTTTTTTTTTTTTAGTTTGGAATGTCTGCCTTAGTTTCCTATTAGTGCTTTGACAAATTAACACATGGTGGCTGAAAGGACACAGCTATTTATTTCCAGCCTGGAGTCTTGCATGGGCTGGCAGGGTGCATCTCTGGAGAGGCCCGCCTAACCACGCTGCTGGAGGCTGCCTGCTGCCGTGGCTCGAGGTCTGGCATCCATCTGACATAGCGTCCACCATCACATCTCCTTCTCTGACTCGGAACTCCTGCCGCCCTCTCATGAGCCCTCTTGTGCTGCTAGTGAGCCTACCTGGATAACCCAGGATAGTCTCAAGACCCCAAATTGAATCAAATTCTGCTAAGAGCCCTAATTCAATCACACCATGTAAAGCAGTATCTTCAGGGTCTGGAAATTAGTATGTGGACATCTTTGGAGAGCCACCAGTCAGGCTAACATAAGTCTCCCTAAAACTGTTGGTATATTTAAAATGAAATTAAACTTTTTTTTTTTTTAAGAAAGAGTGAGAAAGGAGGGGGGGAGAGAGAGAGAGAGAGAGAGAGAGAGAGAGAGAGAGAGAGAGAGAGAGAGAGAGAGAGAGAGAGAATTTTTTTAATATTTATTTTTTAGTTCTCGGTGGACACAACATCTTTGTTGGTATGTGGTGCTGAGGATCGAACCCGGGCCGCACGCATGCCAGGCGAGCGCGCTACGGCTTAAGCCACATCCCCAGCCTGAAATTAAACTTCTTGTGGTAGCTTTTCCCTACGCCTCTAAGTTCATGGTGAACCAGATTCTTTGTTCATTTATTTACCTCTCCATACATATCCAGCACCTGCCATGTGCCAGGTTCTGTTAGACACAGAGTGAAGCATCAGTGAACAAAATTCAACTCCCTGGCCTGGGAGCGGGTGTGGCAGCAGCTCTCGTCATTATGCCTTAGTCACGGTCCTCTCCTCCAGCACACATGCTCACTTGCACTACGAGCCCTCCAACGTGCTGCTGCTGCATTCTGAATCAATGGGTGCTACCTTTCTGGCTAAAAATAGAATTTCTGTAGATTCAAGGGATAGAATTCCACTTATATATATTTTTATACAGACCCTTGGTAGCCAGAACTACCAAAACTGGCTGCTCCTGTCTGGCTCAGTGTCTGGCTTTGATTTTCAGCAGAGCCCTTGTGTCCAGCTCACATTTTTCATTACTTGTTGACTTTCTGCTATTAGTTGCTACTCTTTCCCACAGCAAGGTCCTCATCACTAGCTATGCTGCCTGAGTGTGCATAACACAGAGAACACACTCAGTGTTCACACAGTAGCTCCAGCATAAGGACTATGCCCTGGCATCCAGGAGCTTACCAGATAGGAACCACGTAAAATAGCAATTAATAATGGTGTGCTATGACCTTTAAAAGATGTCATGGACTCCAGGCAAGTTTCACAGTACTAGAAAAATGACATAATGACTTCAGAGAATAAAACAGCAAATGTGAGATGTCATTTTACAAACAATAAATCCCCAAAGAGAACTCAAAAATACACGTAAGTAGAATTATATACTGTGAGTCTATAGAAATTCTATTTTTAACCTGCAGAGAAAACTTTATATCTCTGAAAAACACCGATCCATTTAGCATTGGAAGGCTTATCTCCAGTGCTTCATTTGGGTAATTTCCTTACATGAACTCCCTGATAATTCTAAATTAGGCAAAGTAATACTATCCTTTCAACTCATGGAAAAACTGTGAAATAGACTGAATTGAGTCGTCTTCATTCACAACAAGTGTCTCCACTTATTTTTATCTGAAGATAAAATTAAAATGTAGTAGTTTGGTGGATGGTCACCCACAAATTTTCATTTACCTGAAGAAGATATGCTAATTTCTTCTAGATTATAATCTGTAATAAAATTGTTTTATAGCATCTCTCTGCTCATTCCTCACACTTGACAGTTTCTCTCTGTGTAAAAGATTACTGTTCCAAATATAATTCTGACAGAAAGTTTAGTTAAGGAGACATTTAAATAACTAATTATGTATAATAAATATACCTAACAGATAGTTTATTTTTATTTCAGGCAGAGGATGGCTCTTTTCCTTGAGATCATCCATATTCATGAGCAGTAATTGGTTTATTAAAATTTCTTTAATAAAATCTTAATTACTTTCATTTGATCCTTTATTTTGTCTCAGTAGAGGGTGACTCTGGTTTCTTTTTCCTAAAGGAGATGATGACTATCTTAGTAAAAAAATTAACAAAAAATACTTTAATAATAGCAAGTCTTAAATTACAAGAAAAATCAAATATTGCCTCGTGGTCATGCAAGACTTTATTATGGTTCCTTATTTGTTTTCTGCTATTTCTTTTCATTTGATATACCTAAAACACAATCCCCAGACCCAGGAGGCTCAACCCCAAATCCAGAGATTGTTGGGCTTAATTTATTTTTATTTTTTTTAAGTTGTTGATGGACCTTTATTTTATTTGTTTGTTTATAATGCGGTGCTGAGAATCAAACCCAGTGCCTCACACGGGCATGGTAAGTGCTGTACCACTGAGCCACAACCCCTGCCCTTAACTCATTTTTAAAATGTTAAGAAAGTTTATTTTAAATCAATCAGTTATTGAAAAATTAATGTATTTTTTAAGCAAACTTATCATTTATCATCTTTTGAGAAAGACGGTTTGTGACCCTAGGAAAGGAGAAAGAAAGAGATACATGGGGGCTGAAAATCTCATCACATAAAAAAAGTCAGTTAGGGGCTGGGGTCGCGGCTCAGTGGTAGAGCTCTTGCCTAGCATGTGTGAGGCACTGGGTTTGATTTGCAGCACTGAATATCAACAAATAAAATAAAAATCTATCAACAACTAAAAAAAGTATTTTTAAGAAGTCAGTTAGGCCTAGTTAGGATGGTGGGAAGGGGTTACAGGGGAACCCATCCTAAATTTTTACCATTCCCCCCTCATTTGTATATTTAGCCCGTAAGTGGGTAGAGGGCTGTGGATCAAAACCTAGGGGCCCTGAACTCATGCTGCCTGGGGGTGCACAGCACCTCCCGTGTCCATGAGTATTTGGGTGCAGGTCCCTGAGAAGCAGAGACCCTCAGGGTAGGGCTGTGAGCTGAGACTGTCTTGAGCGTCCTTCTGATGGAAAAGAGTCACGCACGCAACACTGTTGCAAGTTTCATTTTAAATGGAAACATTTACCTTGAGTGTGTTAAAGCTGATACCAAAATGTTGTTCTAATCTCAGGGATTCCTTAGGGCAATACTCCTCCAGATTTCTTTTAGGAGACCCAAGGGTTGGTTAACCAGAAAAAAAATGTCCTCTGTTCTCCTCCTTAATATTCCCGTGGAGGAAGCTGGTGGCCTCTGCAGTGGGGATCAGGACCGCTAAAGCCTCTTCAAATTTCAACTCAGACCTGATGAGCCGAGGGTCTAGAGAGACAGTGAGGAGATGGAAGGAGGATTGGGCTGCTAGTGGAGGGAAGGACTGGGAGGACCTGGACTGTCAGCATCCACGACTGATCCACATCCTACTATTGACACACAGGCTTCTGGTTCACACGCAGAATTGATTTTAAATAGTAACATGCACACAAACGCTAAGATTTCAGTAGTATTATTCTTACTTATTTAAAAAAATATATAGAGAATGTGGTTAACTGCAGAAGGCTGAGAGTGAACTGCTCATCTTTACATCTGAAAGCAATTCAGACCTTTGCTGTTTCACAGCAGGCAAAATCTGGTTTACGCTGAATAAATCTACCTGGTTCCCATGAGATATTTTAATTGCCAAGGTTCTAAAGCAAGTTTGAGAAAAGATACAGCCATCAATATTGAAGCTGTCTTGTTCCAAAGCCAAAATGAATCTCAGCAACACTTTTAGATTCGAATTTCTGCACCAACAGCATTTCTTAAAAGTTTACACCAAGTTTGTGTAAGATGAATATAAGCAAGAGGCCCATCCTTACCTAAAGTTTTGATTAGTAGTTTTTAAAATTATCTTCAATGTGGTTTTAACAGCTCGAATTAAATTTAAAAGGAAGTAATTTTACAGAGAGAAGACTTTAAGCAACTTTTTTTTTCTAAAGAAATATTCAAATATTTAAAACTCACCTACATCTAGGATCTCTCTAGTTTAAGTTGGCATAAGCTCATCCTAGTTTCTTTAGAATTCTTCCATCACATTTTTATAATAAAGGGGTAACAGACTAGATTCCACTCATGGAAAACAATGCTTATCTTCAATGTGGGACAAAGCAATGCAGATACTGAGAAGGAGAAAGCTCTTCCCATGGTAGGTTTTAATTTATTTGTTTTTGTTTTAAGTAGTTGTATTTGAAAATAATTTGGGCGCTATTATCTGACAGTGGCCATCTGTGAAAGTCACAGGTTCACCTCTGATCACAGCATTTTATAAATGAAACATAGGATTCGATTCGGTATTTCTCAATTCCCAAGAGTTCAGTGGTTAGGATGTAAAATTAGGTTTGCTTAAACTGTAGTCTCCCTCAATGACCTTGGGTCTGTCAGGACTCAGGAAAAAATGCCCCCAAACTGCTTTGTTACCCCAGGAAAGCAGTCCGGGCACTCTCTTCCTAAAAGTTACAGCTGTCCAAGATTACGTACATCCTTTTAACTGGCAATCACTGAATTCATATATGTGTTGATTCAAGTGTTTTTAATATGTTTATACAAATACACACACACATATACTTTGGTTGTATTTCTTGGTAGTTTTGTGCTCTAGAATTATATAAGTTAAATAAAGTAACTTAAGTTTGTCTCTTTCATAAATGGCACGATTGAGGGAGAGAGGGAAAAACAGAAACAGAGAAAGAGAGAGGAAAAGAGAGGGAAGACAGATTCAAAGACAAACAACCCCACTATCAGATGATCTTCAAAGTGAGTGCAGGAGGTGAACCTGCCATGATTTCTGGCCCTGTGCTAATGATTTGGGGGCCGACATAGTTTTCCATGTTGAACAAAGCTAAGTCCAATTAAAGTAACCTGCTGCCAGATGAAATCTCAAGCATGGACGTTTGGAACATGAAGGAAACAGCTGGTCGCTCCAAAGCAGGAGTCTGCTCATCAGGACACATTTCAAGACCCCCTCCCCTCTCTGTGGCACCACTCGGCATACTGTGGCTCCCCAGCTTGGACACCACCTATGGCCATCCAGCCAGGAGCCAGGCACTGGGCACTTACCGCCCTTTGACACTGGTTCTTTCTGAGAGAGCAGTGGCCTTTCTGGCAGTAAGTCTAATAAATGGTTCTGTTGATCAGGAGAATTTTTTTATGCTGGCCTTTAGAACAGATGATAAGCCACATAACGTACTTCATCTTTGGTAAATATACAGCGCTGGAGAATTCCTGAAAGTGCAGGGGCTCCATTAACCATAAATTTGAGGCCTTCTTTGGGTGTGAGATAACGTGTGTTAAGCTGTGTGCAGTTGGAGTAAGTGCTGTCACTCAGAGGTCACGCGGCAACCCCTGCTCCCAACCTCTGAAGGGCCCAGGTTGCCACACGAGGTCTCTAGGGCTAGAGTGAGGAAGAACATGGGAAATGATATAGCCTTATTCAAAAAATGAAATGTCCGCCACCTTGAGAATTTTCTATGTTATATAGAGCACATCCACCTCATTGGTCCTGTTGATGCCAACATAAGAACTTCACGTGAATTCATTAGAGCTTTCTCAGCTACAAGTCTGTACTCTGGTTTAGATGTGGTTTGTTTCTCAAAGGTTCAAGGTGTTGATGGCTTAGTCCTCAGTGTGGGGTGGGACCTTTCAAGGGAGAGGCCTTTTCTTCTGCAAGAAAATCCACTGCCCAAATCAGCAACCCTTAGGGCATGGGAGACTGGTCACACCTCTCTTGTTTTCTCCTCCTACAACCTCTTGCTCTCAATGCACTTCTACCATCAGCCATTCATGGTGAGGCGCTTCCCAGAGGCCCACCAAATGGGGACACCTGATTTTGAACTATTGGCTTCCAGAACTGTGAGCTAACTTAGCCTTTTTTCTTTATGAAGTTACTGAGCTTTGTGCTTTGATATGGTAATGAAAAATGAACCAATCTACCCTTGGAAAGAGGACCCTGGAAACACTCTTCTGCACTGGGATCATTTTTAAGAGTATTTTGGTTCCTCTGGCTCTTAAAGAATCGCAGTCTTAATGAAGGTGTGAAGGCAGAACAAAAAGAGCAACAGCTAGGAATCAAAGACAGATTTGCATTTCAGCCCTCATATAGTCCAGATTAAAAAAAGTTTAGTTATCACTAGGTTTTCAAGATGTGCTCATGGAACGGGAGAATAATCAAATGAATGAAGAATGGGAGAATAATCAAATGAATGAATCTCAGATTATCACAGAGGACCACTGAAACAGGTGTCCTAGAGACGATCACATTGAAATAATATTTAAAATCTCCCCCAATACTTCACATTTTTGAGTTCATGTTAGGCACTAGGGTCTTTGCTGAGTACCTTGCACACATTGACTCAAACAAACTTTCAACCATCTCCCTTTGACAGATGAGGAAACTAAGACACAGAGAAACTGTCACTTGTTGAAAGTCATTCAACTTGTAGGTGAAAATGAAGGTCAGATGAGAGTTTGACTACGATGCATATGAACAATCAGACAAATGTCAGGCACACACATTTGCTACTTGAAATTGGAGAGAGGTAATGTGGTTTGCGATCCTTTGAAGCAGAATACATGAACACAAGAGAATGTTCTGCTTTTCATCTTTTGCCAGTTTCTTTTTAGCCTCAGGTCATGTAGCTGGAGAAACTCAAGAAGTCATTTGAGTCTACAGAATGAAGAACATTCAGTTTTGAAACTACTTTTACAAATATTTTTTCTTGCAAGCATCCAATTATGCTTACCTCTACTGAAAGAAAAGAAAAGACAAAGAACAAAAAACAAAAATAGCTACAATCTTCCATGGGAAAAACTGAACAGACACCAGGTTGAGATGAGGAGTAACTTTAAAGGTAAATCCTCCCTCCATCTACTTCAAAACTAGGTCTCATTTTCAGTAAAATCAAAACTGTCTGACACTGGCTCTGTCACAATACCCGTGATAATAATGAGGCCTTGTTCACTGAGTCATGACCATGTCACTTAGACTATTTTATAAATCTTGACCCCAACCCTAGGGGAGAGCTATTGCTGGAAGTTTTGTTTGTAGATTCACAATTAGAGATTGAAGAGTTTACAAAAGTCTCTCAAGGACAGGTAACAAGCAAGAGAGGTGGAGCTGGGACATAAACACATTTCAAACAACACTTCCACTTGGAGACACTCTATTCAGAGGTCATTTCATGGAAACTGTATGATGATAGAAGCTGAGATCACCAAGACTCAGCTACAGTCTCTACTTATCACCCTCAACTTCGGATTTCTGAGTTTCCTCATCATAACTCCAATCGTGACCACTTGTCATTGAAAATTTTCCTCCAAACATATTATCTTCCCTCTCAGATTCTGCAAGAAAATCCACTGCCCAAATCAGAAATTTGGGGACACTTCTGATTCCTCATGCCATTTCTTAAAGTTTTAATTGTTTAGCAGGTATTCTGTGAATACCTGCCAAAGCAAGGTATTGCTAGTCACCCTGGGGAATATGTAGTAAATGAAGCAGAAACCACCTGAGGAGATAAAGAGCAAGCACATATGCCCAGTGAAAAATGAAATTTAGCATATAGGGCTGTATATGATAAAATTCATAAACTGTCAGAGATGGCATGCCATGGAAATACAGGTAATGCAGATCTCCATGGGAGGATATCAAAGAAAGTCCCAGGACAGAGTGAAACCTGGGCTGCCCTGTAGGGATAAGCAGAGTTAGCCAGGGAAAGGGGGAGGGGAGATTCAGGTGGAGAGAGAGCAAAGGCTTGCAGCTATGAAGGGGTAACGGGTATTAGTCTCAATGTCTACAGCTGAACTCTAGAATAGGTGCCAACTAAAATGTTGAGTTAAAACACCACAGCTCTCGATAATCAAATGGATACCTATTACTTGTACACGGTCTTCCTCCCTGTCGTGGGGAAATTCAGAAAGACACCTGCCCAGTCTCCTGCTCTATCTACGTGGCATGGGAGTGGAGGTTGGGAGGTGTGACTGTTGCTTTTCAAAGAGTAGCCGATCTCATCCTGGTTACTCTAACAGATCTCAGCACACTAGTGATGGGAGGTTGGTGGCAGAGGCATGAGCAGAGTGATGCCACTTTGGAAACTGGCCTCAGGCTCTATCAAGACCTGGGAGTTAAAAGGGCTTGCTAAGATCCATCAGTGTTCATAGAAGCATGATTCACAACAGCTCAGTTGGCTAGCCTAGGTGCCTTCGACTGTTGAATGGATAAAGAAACCGTGGTATATATGCACAATAGAATACCACTCAGCCACAGACAAGAATAACTTTATGACATTTGCCAGTTAATGGATGGAGCTGCAGACTATCATGCCAAGTGAAATAAGCCAGTCCCCACAAACCAAAGGTCGGATGTGTTTGTTGATATGTGGAAGGTAGACCACAATAAGGGGGGCAGGGAGAAGAGAAGTTCAGTGTATCAGACAAAGAGGAATAAAGGGAAGGGAGGCACGATAGGAAAAGATAGGGGGATGAATCTGACCAATTTTCCTATGTACATATAGGAAAATACCTAAATGAATCCCACCATCATGTACAACCACAAGAATGGGGTCCTAAGTAGAATAAGCTATATTCCACACTTGCATCATTTTATTGAGTTCTACTGTCATGTATAACTAAAAAGAACAAAAAAATTAAAAAAGAGAAAATCTATTTTCATAAACCAATTTCTTGATTTAAAAAAAAAATCTAGCAAGCAGACAGAACATCCTACTTCGAAAACAATAGGAAGTCTGCAGTTGCAGAGTGTCTCAGCTGGTGGGAAGCACGCTCCACTGCAGCCTCTGCTATGGCTAGATTCTCAGCAAACCCTGGATAGTTGAGGTTATGACTCCAAGAAGACAACAGGAGTAGGTATTCGGCCTGTTGCATCCAACGGAAATCCTTAGGCTTCTGATTCTCAGTATCTAGATAGGAAAACTGACGTTCGGTGATGACATTCAGGGCCCTGGATTTTCAGGTCCCCACCAAGTCCGATCCTCAGCATCATGGTGTCTAACGCTGTCTACAGTCAGGACTCCCACTGTTCTTCTGAAAGCTCTCCACTGCGTGCTCCTATGGGCCCCCAGGCTGGTGCACTCTGCTTGCAGCGGGTTTTAGCCAACCGAGGGATCTAGAGAGGTCAGAGGGCCCAGAGAGACCGAGCGCAGGGGTGCTGCAGGCTCAGCTCACTCAGGGCCCTGGGCCTCAGGATTTCCATGGCTACAGCTCCCTTCCTGGGCCCCTTGTTTCTGGGCTCTTTATTGTTCTCTCCTGCTCTGGAGTCACTCACCAGCTTGGATCCTTCTGCTAGCCCTGCCCACACGTTGGAGAAGAGTCCTTCCCTTGTATCTCCTGAGAATCCCAGGGGTGTGCTTTTGGGACCTGCTCAACCTGGTGAGAGCCCAGGAGCCAGGCATGTCCCTCACAGGGCCTTGGCAGTTTCCCTTTTATCCATAAGGGTGGACAAAAGTCATGAATGGGTTTTTTCTTTTTAATTTTTATCCTTCGTTGTGTGTCACTCACACTAAAAGCAGGATGAATTCTCAACTGGTTATTTAGCTCTGAGATTTTTTTTTTCTTTTTACAAAATTCCCATAACATACAATTAGCCATGCACAGTGCACAATGTGGTGGCATTTGGTTCATTCAGAGTGACGTGCAACCATCACACCCACCTAGCACCAAAGCACTGTTCCATCCTCTCAGAAGGATGGTTGTTTTATAAAGATACATTCTGGAAGCACTTGACAGAGAATGGGGTGAAATGGGGTAAGAAGGGAGCAGACCAGTGCAGAGGCCACTTCAGGATCCCAAGGGAGAAATGCTCGGGTCAGTGGAGATGAACATGGTCATGGACATGGTCTTGGAAAAAGTCCAAGACAGAAAGTGGATGTTTAGCTGGTAGCTGGACCGGATGTGGGCCGAGGAAGGAAATGGAGCCATTCTGGCCTTGGGCACAGAGGTGAGGAAGAATGGGGAGGGGGGCCAGTCTCTAGGAAAATGTGAGATCCAGCCTGGGATGTGTTGAATCTGAGATGCTGACTGATGTCCAGTGGTGACACCAAGAGGCAGGTGGGCTCCCAGGCTGGAGCACCCTGCTGAACTCAGAATCATAGAGTCCTTACCACCTAGGGGGTATTTAAAGCTGTAGCACTGGATGAAGTCACAGAAAGAAAGTTCAGATGAGGAGCTGGCAGCCCAGGGCTGCTCCTAAGCATGCCCTTAAGAGTCTGATGGTGAAGGCAGTTTGGCAAAAAAGAAGAAAAGCACTATAAAACTTTTTTGTTTCACAAACTGTTCACCTTGGGATCCTCTGAACATCTTGGAATCTCAGCTGACACCTCCTCTCTTCCTTGCTGAGAATGCCTTTTTTTTTAGCATCACAGGTAATGGGGAAGGTGTAACTTCTCCCTTTATTATGCACATGCACAAGAAGCTGAGCTGTAGTTTTCATCACAAGGCATCTGTTTTACGCCTCTCAGTGGGTGGACTGAGGATAAATGGAATGGAGTCAGCCAGCTGATCATCATGGCAAGTACTCAGTGAAGATAAGCAGAAGAACTGGCGGGGTGGGGGCAGAATCACTTATTTTAGACATTTCCCCAATCAAAGCAGTAGCAACATAACCAGAGCTTGGCAAAGCATGCATAATGGTGACAGCTCTATTATAATGGGGATGTAAATGTAAAAAGATTTTCAGAAAACAATTTAGGCAAAGTGACAATCTTGCTTAGTGGAATGCTGTGTGACATTCAGCATTACTCCTTCAGGTAAAAATCACAAAACTGATAAAAATGACTTTGAGAGATATTGTGGGACATGCTGAACACATGTAATGCATTTATCTGTTGACTAACCCTTAGGTGATTATAAAAACTGCATCATTTTCTGAGAATTGAAGGCAACTTTTACTGATTATGCTAAAATTTTAGAATGTCTATGCCTTTTTAATTTCAAGCCAAATTTTAGTGTGCTGCTGCTGCTGCTTTTTTAAACTAGTCATTTCTCTGTATGGGTAAATAAAGTAGAAAATAAATTACACTTTACATTATAATTAATCTTTACCAAATTTTAAGTTCATGAAAAGTGCATGGTTTTGGTACATTAAGTTTTCTCACATTCTAACAGGACTATTTTTCTCTGGTAACTTTAACATCTCCAGTCTGATGAAAAGGGAAAAAGGCAAAGTACCAAATAAATCTCCCCACAGATAATCAGATTTGGGGGAACATGTTCCGTACACTTCTATGCTTATCATATACCCACTTCCTAACTTTACAGAAAGATAATACACACAGGTATTTAACTTGCCTTTTGCATTCAACATAGGAACATATTTTGATATCAACAAATATCTAAGCCACATTTTCATTTTTAATGACTGGTAATGGTCTTTTCGGTGAACCATTTTGATCCAGTTGTGTACTGATAGCCATTTAGGATTTTTCTAATTTCTTTTTCTGATATTGGCTCTTTACTACATACTAGAGAGTGCTATAAATATTTTTTCGTACTTATACTCATCTGCTTTGAAAGCTGTTCTTAATAGCTCCTCAAAATAAATTTATTAAATTTGACTCACTGAGTAAAGAGTATGAACATTTAAAATATTGAGGTATGTTGCTAAAATGCTCTCCAAGGAGATGCTACCATGACAGTCTCACCCAATGGTGCACATTTTACTGTCTCTGCTAACACTGGGGCCAGCAACCACTTTCAGGTTTGGACATCTAAGAGCAAAAGCAGCATCTCCTTCCCATTGGTATTCCCTTTAATTATATTTCTTGATATGAGCATTTTACCTGTTTGCAAGTTATTTCCTGAAATGGCAGTTCATATATTTGGATATTTTATTTTCCAATTGGATGTTGCATTCACACAGACACATAATTAAAGTTCATGAAAGTTGTCGAGTTGTGGGGCACCCAAAAAATTCAGAGAGTATCAGAACTACTATCCGTGCCCACGATTATTATTGTTCAGTTTTCTAATCTTTAATTTTTAGGACTCTGAGTCCATTGATGTCCAGACTTCATTTTTCACAGTATCTTTTATTTCATTTGTTTTCTACAAATGATCCCACTTTTAGAAATCTGGGGACATTTGACTTTACCTCATCTCCTGGCATGATTCTTCTTTCTATCTTTGTTTTGGTAAGAGGAAATTTAAACAATTACAAACACCATGTTGCAAAAGCCTCTGGAAACAGGTAGCCCCTGGATAGACGGGTACTGTTGATGATGGACATTAACATGTACACATTGTTTCAAGGCAGATTCCTTTCCCTGTTGCCAGAGCCTAAGGGAACAAAGCCCTAAGCCATTCATTTCTGAATGTGTTTATCTGATTGTGTTTGTCGGTTGAGGAGGGCAGCAGTGATATAAAGTAGGATGAGTTCCTTCAAGGACGGAGGTCTTATTGATCTGCTAGTTACTTCTATTTCTTCCTCCAAACCAGTCTACACTGTGGAGATCGATTTCCTTAACCCAGCTCCCCATAATGGGAACCCAATCCAGCATGACCCTAATTGGACTCTGCCATCAAGTTTCCAAGTCATTATTTCTAGCTTAAGGCATCACAATAACCTACGAGTTCTCCCACCTCTGGTTACCTCAAGACAGGCTGTTCATTCCAACCCACCAGGTCACTGCTGTCAGACTGATGCTCCTCCCTGCAGGAAGGATCATGTCACTGTCCTCCTCAACAACCATCTATTTGTTTCCCTCATCCACAGATTGAAACACAAATGATATAAGAGCATCTAAAAGACCCGGTTTGTAAGATTTGCTGATATTGCTTTTCATACAAATGCTTATGTAAACGTCTAAGAACAGTAAGGAGAATGACATTAGAATATAATCTGTCTGGGGGGCTGAGCTAATGAGATCCAGGTACACAATCTTTTGATCAAAAATGTTGTAAAGAGATAGAGCATATAGACCTTGCAAGAAAGATGGTATCCACCCCTTTGCTCAAGCCCTTTGGCTTTCTGCGGGGACTCAATAAGTTAAAGTTTCATCTCTGAGAAGACAGTGAGGGAGATTCTCTGTGCTTCATACTTAAGGCAAGTGTTTCCAGACGTGGACAGGACACCGAGGTTCAGTGATGAAACTGAGGGATTTGGTTTTCAGTTAACTAGGAACTGCGTATCTACCACAAGGCAAGGCCTAACGCTGACCAAAGAGATCCATGGTTCTTAAAAATGTCAAAAAAAAAAAAAAAAGATAATTTGAAATACTCAAGGATCCAAGGAGAACTTTTTTCCTCCCATGGTATGATTTTTATCATCACAAACCATAATTCTCCTGAAGAAATAATTGACATCATTTCTAGTTGTTTCCATAAAGAATAATTCAACATTGTGGATCACAGAGGTGACTTCTACCAGATATTTTTCAGAATTTAAATGGATGATGTAAACTTTTTCATCTAATGTTTATTCCATGCCGTTTAATATTTTATATATTTTATAACTAAGAATTCTGAACAAGACCAAAACTTGATGCCTCTCAAAATCTCACTTCCATGAAATATTTTTCAGTAGTGCATGTATTTTATACATATATTTTGGTTAATTTAGGTAGGTCTCAATTCCTCCTAAAACTGTCAAGCAGTTCACATGAGACAGACAAATGCAAACTGACACTTGCTGATGCCCCACGGTGACTGGCATGGTGGTGGCACAGCTGGTGCTGATGAAGGCAAAGCAGCAGAGGTAGAAGACGGGAGCCCGCCAAGGAGTCAAGACAGGTGTGCGCTGTTTCAGACAGAGATGGGATCTGAGTCCCATTTCAACTCCCATAATGGTGTCAAGCCATTTCCTGTAGAAGAGCTAAATGCTGTCACCCTTCACATCTCACAGAGCACCCAATGTCCTGCCGTAAAGTCAAGACGGAGGAGCAATCAGTGAACAGGACAAGTCAGCCCTGGTCTGAGCCTTTCCTCAGGAAGCTAAAAGCAGAAGATCACCGTGGCTGTGTGCTGAGGACCCCTGTGAGCCCCGGATAGGCAGGTCCCTAAGGGGGACTGACCCAAGAGTGATTTGTGGAGCTCTTACGATAGGCTGAGCTGGACACGGAGGACACAAACACGGTATGGAACTGCCCCTGCCCAGGAGCTTGTGGATTAATGTCGTGGACCACGGGAGACGGTGTCAGGTATCTACCACAGGCTGAGTGGAAAACCTGCCACATCACCCCCGGGGCAGGAGCGTGACTTAATGATGCCTCATGAGGAAGACGGGACAGGATGAGACAGGACAGAGCCCCCTGGGCAGTTTGACAAATTTCAGCAAGGTGAGAGCAAGGGGAGGAGGAAAAGCCCAGAATATTTCACATGAGAGAAGTCGGTAGAGCCCCACAGAACTTCCCTCTTTTTAAGAGTGTCTATAAATTTGAAATTTAGAGTACATAAATTTTTATTGTTGAAATTAATTAGACCAAGAGGGATCACAGCATTTAATCATCTCAAGCTGAAAAAGAATGCAACAACTGGTATCTATTTATTGTACCAGGAAGACAAACACGATATATTCTTGACCTTATATTTAAATCTAGCTGTTAGAAAGACTTGTCTTACTGATGTTCTTGAGACTACAGAACTACAATCGCTCATCGCTGGAAAATTCTTATTTAAAATCACCCCGTAAGATGGCAGTTCATACACTTTACAACCATTAATTCTGGGGATGGTAGGTACAAAAGTAAGCAGATGATTTTTCATAGTTTGATTAAAAATTTTTCCATTTTAGGTTGTTACATTCTTCTGAATGGAAATACTTCAACATTAAACTGTGTGGACATTCATTTTTAAAGATAAAGCAGAGCATTTTACTATTATATTTTCTAAGAACAAGGCTATCCTTTAAAATATGAGCTATGCCTTTAAATATGCATATCTACCAAGAGGTAATTCTGATATCCATCATGTATCCAATTTTCAATTCTTTTCACAAAAAGATGTTTTTCATAGAAAATGTGGTTTTACAAAATATTCTACCCTCCATTCCTAAAAGTTAGTAACTGAGGTCTAAGAACATATTAAAAGCTTGAATTATACCCAGAATTAGTAACCCTGGATATTACCTAACATTTAAAAAATATGTGTAATTGGTTTGGAGAGAGTGTGACTTTGTGTTTTAAAATGATGAATAAACAAGGAGGAACTTTTAGTTTGGGACAGATGGCAGTAACCTTTTAGTGACTCCTTATCCCCAAAGAGGGGGCGATGACAATGCCGTACTTTCCCTTTGCCTCAATAATGAACAGGGCTCTGCTCTTTGAGGAAATACAGCATTGACCTTCAGTAAGGAGAAGCTCAGTCCAGGACGCTAAGTCTAAATTAGCAAGGAAAGTAGGGTAATGTCACCTTATAATGCAACACATTTATTTAGGAAGTGGAATTCTGGGTTAATACTTACATTATTAAAACAAAAACAAACACCACATACTTGTGTTTGGTTTTAAATTTTACACCCTGCATGTAAGGACTATGTGCCTTTCTCACCAAAGAATCTTACCTGCTGTAGAAGGCACATAGGTGCCTGAAAGGACATGGGCTACTGTCCCTGGTCCCTCCAACAGGCTGCAGTGCGGGGCCTGTGGGATGGGCTGGTAACTCTTGGCTCTTGTCTACCTCTGCCCAAGGGCATAGCTGAGCAACACACACGGTCCTGCCATCTCCTATCACCGAGAGTGTGACGTGGCTCCTTAGAGAAACAAGCCAAGACACACGCAGTTGTAATGACAAATGGGCGGCCATCATAACCGTTTCACACGCAGCAGGGATACTGGCTCCCAACTGAGCTGACGCCTCTGTCTGCTGATGAGATTAGACAGGACAGAGCACCCTTGGCAGCCTGACAACATGAGGCAGAGTCTACTTCAAGAGGAACATTCCCAATCTGAGACTCCAAAATCCAAAATGTTCCCAAATCTGAGCCTTTATGGGCACCGATAAGATGCCACAAGTGGAAAATTGCACACCTGATCTCATGTGATGGGTTGAGGTAAAAAACATGTGACTCGCCATCAATGTTTCTAGCAGCTCAATTCACAATAGCTAAGTTATGGAACCAACTTAGGTGCCCTGCAATAGGTAAACAGATAAAGAAAATGTAGTTATATACACAATGAATGTTACTCAGCCATAAAGAAGAATGAAATTGTGGCATTTGCTGGTAAATGGGTGGAACTTGAGACTATCATGCTAAGTGAAACAAACCAATCCCCCAAAATCAAGGCTGAATGTTCTATCTGATATGTGGATGCTAACACACAATAAGGGTGGTGGGGAGAGGAAGAATAGACATTCACTGGATCAGACAAAGGGGAATGGAGAGAAGGGAGGAGGGATGGGAATAGGAAAGACGGCGGAATGAATTGGACATAATTTTCTTATGTTCATAAATGAGTATACAACCATTGTAAATCCACATCATGTACAGCCACAAAAATGGGAAGTTTTACTCCATGTGTACATATGACAATACATTCTATTGTCAAGTATAACTAAAAAGAGCAAATAAAAAATGTGTGACTCACAAAATTCAGCATTCCCAAGGGGCAAGACCCTCCTGCCCACTTCAGATATGATACACAAAATTTTGTTTAATGTATGAAATTATTAAATATATTGTATAAGATTACCTTCAGACTGTGTAAATAAAGACATGAAAAATGAATTAATTTTATGTTTAGATCTGAGTCCCATTTCCAAGATGTCTCATTATGTATATGCAAATATTCCCAAATCTTAAAATATCTGACACCTGAAACACTTTTGATCTCAAGCTTTCGGATTGGCGGCACTGAATCTGTAGCGTGTGGAGGAGGAAGCTCGGGGCGAGAACCCAGTGTGGGGACTGGGCCCTAGCTGAGCCGGTTGGGCAGCTGGCCGGGGCTCACTGACGGGGCAGGAAAGCTGCCAGGAGAGAGCTGACCGAAAGGAAAAGCAGCCTCCAAGGGCCAGGAACAGGGTGTAGCAACAGGGAGGTAAACTCACGGGCTCAGCCACCAGAAACACGTCTCCATCTCAGGGGAGAAGGCAAGGGTGCAGAGGCTGCTCTGGAACGCTCAGTGCTCAAGACAAACTGCGAGGCAAAGGGCAGCAGGCCATTCTTCCTCTCTGGGTCACATACAGCCTCCTCGCTGCTGTAGCCTCCTGGGGCTCAGGGCACCTGTGTGTGTGTGTGTGTGTGTGTGTGTGTGTGTGTGTGTGTGTGTGTTGGTGTGCGCACACCTGTATACACATGCTGTGCACATGCACCTGGCTGTGTGTGTGCATGTTTGCCCATGCATGTCTGTGTGTGCATACCTACACTGTGCAAGCAGGCTTGTATGTGTGCTTGCTCTCCTGCATGTGCACATGTGTGTACATTCCTCTGTGTGTGTGTGTGTGTGTGTGTGTGCATGCCTGTGTGTGTGTGTGTGTGTGCATGCCTGTGTGTGTGTATGTAAGCCCAACATTTTTATTTTTTGCAGGAGAAGTTGGATGGGAGGTAGTTGCTTCTATAAGTAGATTTCCCTTAACTTCAACCTCTATCCCTATTCCTAGGTCGTTTTGTTCTTCCCAAACCTAAATACGCCCTTCACATTCTTATCGTAAGTGATTGCCCTCAACTTCCTATCCTCAACTCTTACTGTTGGTGGTCTCCTCCAAGGATTCAATAACATTATCTTTGCATAAAACAGACAGTAAAAGTAACTAGGGACAGTTTAAGAGGAGAAACAATGCCAACAGTACTCGTGGGCTGAAGTGCTTGTAAATTTCATATGTCAGACAGACTTTCGGTGGCCTAATGATTTTTTAACAAGTAATTTGCATAGATATAGCTGTTTCCATAGCAACTCAGAAAGTGTTGCATTATATTGCAGTCCTAATGGAAGCATTAGCAAAGCTACCTGGAGATGGTGGGGAGGCTCCCTGGAGGTAAGGGACTTTTAATAAGACCCTAGTATTTGGAGTCTGATCAGTCAACTACAGAGAGGTATTCCTCTCCTTTCACTGACTGTTTATTTAATCAGACTTAATGCTTTGCTTTTGGGAGAATTCTCATTCTGAGATCACATGATCCTTTCTTTTCAATCACGTTTTCATTAGATTCAAGTTATAAATGCCTAGCCATGCTCAATGTGAAGTTTTTCTATGACAATAAAATTTCACATCTGTGTTTACACACTCCAATAACTAAGTTAATAGCAAGGGCAGTTTTGCAGAAAGTTATTAAATTGATAAACTGCTTGAGAAGCCTAAATGATCCATGCTCATCTTAGAAGCACAACTATGTGTTAAATACAAATTTCTACTTCCTGTGAATGTCACAAAGCACTAGGAATCTTCCCGAAGACAGCACAGAAGGTAAAACACATTAAAACTACCTGAACACAAATGTCTTTAGAGAAAGACAGACACAATCTTGTGTATAGTGGTAAGCATATAAGGAAACACCCCAGGGCTAAGAGCAGGGAGACTGGCGTCTCCAGGCACTAGCTCCTGGGAGAGTCTCCCTGCAGACAGGCAGCCACTGCCACGAGGCGCACAGACTCAGCTTTGTGCTCTCTCCCTCTCGTTTTTAAACTCTTTGCCTTCCTTGCCCTGAACATGCTTAGAACCAACACAAAATTAAACATCTGCTACATCAAAACTATAAAATCACTTAAAAAGCATACAAAGAACTGAAGCAAAACAAAAACTGCCAGAGTTAGCCGCCAAGATCTCTTTTTATTAATGAAAATGTTTTCTGAATGCTTTGGAGTCTGTATTTCTCAGTCTGATATTTCCAAGCATATTTGTGCCTCTGGCTAACTGACGAGAAGAAGAATTTTGAATAAAGCATAAAGGATAGAGGATCATTCTTTTTTTAATCTAGAAAAGTTTCTTGACATACAATGTGAGGAGTAGAAGCAGCCGTTTTTACTACTGACCCTTGTGAATGCAAAATGTGGCTGTCTGTGAAATATATCTGGGAGACAGATTAGAGTGCACGCTCATGTTTGCTTTTAATTAAATAACTGCACAGATAAGCTCTGGAAGTCATATTTGTGAAGAGAGCAGGTATGCCACTTGAAAATAAAATTGAGCTAATGAACTAAAATTAATTTCTCAAAAATTATTCCAGCGAAAGTCAAGCAGAATGCAGGGTACGTTGTCTATTTATTTATTTAATTTTGGGCTGAGATGCATCCTTACTGTAAGGATGCTGTACTCGAGGCACTAAACACCTTCATGCTTCAAGGCTACATGATTTTTAAATTACATGGAAAAATGACCACGCTTTTCAGTTGGTCAACTGTCAACCCTTTTTAATTAATTGATCCTCTTTAATTAATTCACATGCACTTTTGAGTCAATAGTACATGCAAACTTTTTTTTTTCTCTCTCTCATCAAAGAGGACGCCATTGCCGCTGGAAGGTCCCCCTAGAAATATTTGGTGAAGTTGTCAAATTTCGTGGAGAGCATACAGCACCTTCCTCATTATTCCTTCCAACCAAAGGCACATGGAAAGTTCAGGATTTGAAGGCAGATAAGGAAGAGGAGAGAAGACCAGACATCAGGAAACACTAGACCTTGGTGACAGTGGCTGTGCCGAGGAGCACTACTCTGACCGGGAGTGCGTGTGCAAGAATGCACGTGTTCACCCAGGGCAGCAGAGGAACGACTCGGTGTACAACTGCTCTTTTTAAAGGAGTGGTGCTTGGGAAGACCACACCACAACTTTCTTAACTCTTCTTTCCCTGCTCCTATTATCTGAAAGCCAAACCCATGCCCATCTTTAAGACCCTTTTGAAATATTGCTTTCCTCACGAGATCTTTCTTGATCTCTCAGTTGAAGTTTTCCCTCCTCTAAGCACCTCTTGCCCAGGTTTACCTTGGGGAACAGCTGCCTATCCATTCCTCTCTCACACTTACTTGACCACTTCTGGAGGCCAGAGCTCACGTCTGCCTCACTTTTACATTGTGCACCCTTGGACTGCAGGGCTGCTCAGACATATCTTGGGGATGCAGGAAAGAAAGAAGGAAGATGAGAAGACCATGGATGAGCACCATTTCTGAACTCCCCTGGGATTATAGGTCTCTTGGGACGCAGGTCCCTGTGGTAAGAAAGCGCTCACAGAGATTCCTCTTCTGGACATTCCACTGGGAAGGCATGTGGTTGGCAGTACCTGGCTGTTGTGGTGGCCAATGCACCATCAGTGAAGACAGCAGCCCACTATCTGTACAAACCATAGCTTCTCTGCCAGATCTTCTAAGGCACATCCAGGAAGGAAGTTTATTCTGGATGCGTTATTGGGAATAACAAATAAAAACATCTGTTGGAGAGGAAACCAGGTGTTGGGCAAGGGATGTAGACATTGTGTAATTTGTTTCTCTCCTTCAGTGGATATTCTATGCTGTGTTCGTTAACACTAGTTAATGTAATTTTTGTGATAATTGTAGAGCAAATAGAGCAAACTCTCAAATATAATTAGAGAAAAGTGTTTCTAATTAACTTGTAACTCGTGAGTCACAAAGTAGAGCCACAAATCAGTTAAGCATTGTCAGGCCTGACAAGCAAGAAGGCACCACACATTTCAATTCTGGCAAATAAACAAAGAACAGAAAGCTCCTGTCAATACTTTCATTTTAACTTGTATAAAATTTTGGCTGCTCTCAAACAGGAGGGTAGATGGGGACGGGTACCTCTCAGGACACCAGCACTAATGATCATGGATGTGAATAATGAGAGCAACCTCAGATGGGATGTAGAATAGATGATGATCACATGACATGTCTTATTAAAGACCAAGAAGCGTTGCAGGGAAGTCGAGGACATAGTAACTGCAAGCCCCACTCTGGATCACTGTACTCAGTAGAAGTTGGTCACCACTGTTACGGGCAATTTCTGTCATCTTCACTAGAAGTTATTTCACTGTTTTCTCTTTCACTCAAGAATAGCAAAAATAACTCTAAGCAGGAAGTGTGAATCAGGCGGTATAGTGATACCAGACTTCAAACTATACTACAGAGCAATAGTAACAAAATCAGCATGGTACTGGTACCAAAACAGGCGGGTGGACCAATGGTACAGAATAGAGGACACAGAAACCAATCCACAAAGTTACAACTATCTTATATTTGATAAAGGGGCTAAAAGCGTGCAATGGAGGAAGGATAGCATCTTCAACAAATGGTGCTGGGAAAACTGAAAATCCATATGCAACAAAATGAAACTGAATCCCTTTCTCTCGCCATGCACAAAAGTTAACTCAAAATGGATCAAGGAGCTTGATATCAAATCAGAGACACGGCATCTGATAGAAGAAAAAGTTGGCTACGATCTATATACTGTGGGGTCGAGCTCCAAATTCCTCAATAGGACACCCATAGCACAAGAGTTAATAACTAGAATCAACAAATGGGACTTACTCAAACTAAAAAGTTTTTTTTTCTCAGCAAAAGAAACAATAAGAGAGGTAAATAGGGAGCCTACATCCTGGGAACAAATCTTTACTCCTCACACTTCAGATAGAGTCCTAATATCCAGAGTATACAAAGAACTCAAAAAATTAAACAATAAGAAAACAAATAACCCAATCAATAAATGGGCCAAGGACCTGAACAGACACTTCTCAGAGGAGAACATACGATCAATCAACAAGTACATGAAAAAATGCTCACCATCTCTAGCAGTTTGAGAAATGCAAATCAAAACCACCCTAAGATACCATCTCACTCCA
This sequence comes from Ictidomys tridecemlineatus, assembly GCF_052094955.1. Taxonomy (NCBI): domain Eukaryota; kingdom Metazoa; phylum Chordata; class Mammalia; order Rodentia; family Sciuridae; genus Ictidomys; species Ictidomys tridecemlineatus. Next base: position 254,199,711 of record NC_135477.1, on the reverse strand, counting down.
GTTAAGATTGGCAGCCATTATGAAGTTAAACAACAAGAAGTGCTGGCGAAGATGTGGGGAAAAGGGTACACTTGTACATTGCTGGTGGGACTGCAAATTGGTGCGGCCAATTTGGAAAGCAGTATGGAGATTTCTTGGAAAGCTGGGACCCAGCTATTCCCCTTCTCGGTCTATTCCCTAAAGACCTAAAAAGAGCATACTACAGGAACACTGCTACATCGATGTTCATAGCAGCACAATTCACAATAGCAAGACTGTGGAACCAACCTAAATGCCCTTCAATAGACGAATGGATTAAAAAAAATGTGGCATTTATACACAATAGAGTATTACTCTGCATTAAAAAATGACAAAATCATAGAATTTCCAGGGAAATGGATGGCATTAGAGCAGATTATGCTAAGTGAAGCTAGACAATCCCTAAAAAACAAATGCCAAATGTCTTCTTTGATATAAGGAGAGTAACTAAGAACAGAGTAGGGACGAAGAGCATGAGAAGAAGATTAACATTAAACAGGGATGAGAGGTGGGAGGGAAAGGGAGAGAGAAGGGAAATTGCATGGAAATGGAAGGAGACCCTCACGGTTATGCAAAATTACATACAAGAGGAAGTGAGGGGAAAGGGAAAAATAACAGGGGGGAGAAATGAATTACAGTAGATGGGGTAGAGAGAAAAGAAGGGGGGGGAGGGGAGGGGAGGGAGGATAGTAGAGGATAGGAAAGGCAGCAGAATACAACAGACACTAGTATGGCAACATGTAAATCAGTGGATGTGTAACCGATGTGATTCTGCAATCTGTATACGGGGTAAAAATGGGAGTTCATAATCCACTTGAATCAAAATGTGAAATATGATATATCAAGAACTATGTAAGGTTTTGAACAACCAACAATAAAAATTAAAAAAAAAAAGAATGTTTGAATGTAAGGGTAACCTCAAATTCATTCTAATGATAAATGGGCTAAACATTCTCACTGGGTAATTTGGTTACTATTAGCACCAACTTGTTTTGGCATCTCCTGAAACACATCTGTGCCTTCCAAGTCTCCACCAGTCTGCTCTCACCATAACTGAGGATATATGAGAGTAGAAAGTGGTGTTTCACAATCATTCATGATCATAACCACCACCACAGGGTCTTGTTAAATGTGTAGCATCCCAGAATATTGTCACAGAGATATGGGATTCAAATCTGCTCCCTGCCCACTCATCCTGTGTCCCAAGGATCTCTTTTGATTAGGAATACTGGGTGACCATGGACATAAAGCAGACAGGTTTCAGAAGGAGAGAATGTTTCACAGATCAGCTGTGACTTTGAGCAAGGTTTTTAAATCTGATCTCAGGGACCATCTGGAATATTTAGGGCAATAGCAGACACAAAAGCACAGAGGACAATGATTGCAAGGACTGGCATTCAGGAATGTTTGTTTACTCCCTCTTGTTATACAAGAGATCAGAGAATGCTGTACTTCTCAGCGTAGGCGCACTGGGAAGCAATAAGAGTGCAACCACAGGAAATAACGGAACATATAGGTTCTTAGAGCATCCCCATGCCATGCCTTGTGACTCAGTTAATAAAGAAGGTGTATAAAATTGACTTATCTGGCCATAAATGTCAGCAGGTTCATCTTACCGCAGATAAAGTTGCTTAACCTGTAACTCTTTTAAAAATACTTTCTACCAAACTCCTGCTCACTGAGTGTAGGTGCCACCATCTTGGTCTTCTATCACTGAGTCGTTCCCTAAGGAAGTGGCTGGAAGGGGTCTGGGTTCCTGAAGACTCAATGGTGCTGAGCTCCATTGCTACCCTGAAGCACTCACCTCCAGACTTCATGTGTGGGAGACAGAAACTCCCCTCTAGTCCAACAGGGCATGAGATGTGCTTTCTATTTCTTCAAGCAGAGCTTCATTCTAAGTAAATCTACCCTTTAAATCTCCTCAGCCTGCTTTATTTTTCTTCAGAGATTCTTGCACTCCCTAAAACTACTGATTTATTGGTCTGGGTTTATTACCTGTCTCGTCCACCACAACACAAATGGCTGCATCCGAGTATCAAGACTGAAACCTTCTGAAATGGTTCTGTTAATGGATTATGAAATTCCACTTAGACTCTTGATATAGTTCAGAAACACCTCTCAGCTGTGATCCTTTTTTCTCTCTTTCTCTATCAGGCTTCCTGAAAAGCAGGCACCATGATCTAGACCATTAAGAAGGAAGCCAAAACCTAGGGAAGGCTGACCTGTGGCTAGCAGGTGCCGACTCTTCACTCCTTGTATCCCAAGCTTCTTAACCTCATTTCTGTAGAGCAAGCACTCAGCAAATTGCTTAACAAATGAATGAATGAGATTCACAGCATACAGAGCTGCTTCTACCTCTTGGACTGAGGGTGGGGTGAGCAGGAAATTAAATGATGTGGATTTTCTAATTTGATTAGACTTGATCTGGTTGGGGAGAGAATCAGGAATCAGAGTAATGCTGAGGACTGTGAGTTTTTGCCCTTCCTCTGCAGACGTAACTGGACTAGCTCCTATAGATAAATAGCTTTAAAATAGCTAAAAAGATGAGGGATAAGAACAGGCAAAAACCGTACAAAGAATGTGTGAGCTACCAAGCTGGTTAGGAGATGACCTGTGGTCAAGTGGCCGATGCAGGACAAACACTTAATCCTCTGCCACTCAGGCATCCCTGGAATGGACAGCAATGTGCTAGTGGGAACGATTCTTCCCCAGGTCGGATGTTTCCTTCCTGTGAATGGAGCACAAATAATGTAGCACTGGCCACTCCCAATCCTTCATCTGCTCTTCTCCTGAGAAGTGGAGACTTATCCAAGTCATCAGTGGGCTTGCCTTCCTTGGGCCAGCTTTGCCCTTCTTCCTTCTTGTGAATGAGTGGTCACAGGGAAGTTTGGTTCCCCTGGTCTCCATATAATGTGACCCGGGAGCTAGCAGAGGAGGAGGGAGGCCACCTGGCCCAACTGCTGCCCATTATGATGGAGAAGTCTGCCTAATTACAGGGACTGTATGAGCAAACCTGCTTCCTTAACAGCCCTACATCATGATCCTCAGCAGCAAAAAGTTGACTGTGTGTCCTCCTCGTCATTTTATCACAACTTGGTTGTGGGAGGAAAGGTGTGATGGAGGGTTCTGTACATTATGGCCTAAAAGCCCACCATCTGCCTCTAGAGATAACGTTTAATTGATGCATAGCCACAGCCACTCATTTGTGTATTCTCTATGCCTGCTTCCATCCAGGGTAGGTAGAGCTCAGTAGATAAAACAGACCCTACAGCTTACAAGCTCAAGTAATTTCTGTGTCTTTACAGAAAAATTAGCTTCCATCTCTGCTCCAGAACCTGGAGGAATATTCGAAAAGCACAGTGCATTTAGCACAACACTTTTGGAAAAAGTAGAAGGCAGGCAGAACTCCATCCCAGCCAACACTGCTATCCCCACACACACTTGGAAGCAAAGAGCCATCCTAAGCGGCAGGTTCAACAGTTAGAAACTCCACTAAGCCTTCCCAAGAGATGCAGGGGATGAGCAGAGGGAAATGAATCACAGAAGGCCCCAGTACATGAGTAAAAAGGGTCTAGAGAGACGTGGGTCCCAGGACCTGGAGCAGGAGAAAGCTGATGGGTGCCAAGGATCAGGGAGCACAGGAGGTGACTAGTTGCACACACTGGGGCAGCATCAGGAGCAGTGTCCACCCTCTAGTCTGTTGAGGCTGATTCTGCAGCCTTTGTGAGGACAGGAATCCAACCAATTCTGTGGAGGCAGGGGGAGCAGGTGCTGCTGTGTGCATCCCCGCTCTGCTCTCTGCCTTCTGGGTGGGGCAGCAGGCAGACCCCACACCCTCCTCCAGCCTGCACCTCACCTCCTCTTCCAGCTTCCCAGGTCCAGGCTCCTGCAGAGCCCTCAGGAAAAGGGCCACAGCTTCTGTGCATCACTCAAGTGGCTGAAATGCAGACAGACAGGCCCAGGAGAGGTGCTGCTTTCCGTGTGCAGCCAGACGGTCCTCACCCCCCTCCCCCATGCTCTGCATTCAACTCTTCTTCCCTACTTGTGCCTGCTGACCAATGTCATCCTCAGACTCGTCACCAGGCACAGAGGCAAAGCCTTCCACATCTAGACAATAAATCTCCTTTCATATCTTTCAAAGTGCTTCTGCCTCCATAGTCAAACCAGGGCCAACAGACCTGGGACAAGGGATGAGAGTTGTTACCACTGTCAGCATATAACTGCTGCATGATGGCAACTGTGGCAGCATCTGCATTTGTTAACCACCATCATTTTTTAGAGACATGCATAGATAATTCTCTTTTCAGCTGGTAAATGCTTAATACCCAAATCAACCATCACCTGAAAAATTTCTCTTGATTTAGTTTAAATTCATGGATTATGGTCCTTTGGAGTCAGGTACTACCCAGTTGGCATCACGTGACTGACTAAATTGAAGGAAAGTCTGTTTCCTCATCTTCCTCCAGACATTGTGGCCAGCTGAATTCTAGTTCTTCCAAGATGCCCACATCCCAATCCTCAGTACCCAAGACTATGCTCTCTGTCGAGGACAACAGGCATTTTGCAGGTGGCATCAAGTTACCGAGGTTATCCTGAAGAGTGTCCTGGCCTAACCCGATGGGTCCCATTCATCACCCCACAGTGATCAGAAGAAAATATGCTGCAAAAGAATCATCAGAGATGCAGTGTTGCTGGCTTTGAAGAGAAAAGAAAGGGGTCCCCAAAAAAGGGAATATGGGCAGTTTCTGAAAATGCAAGGCAACAGACTGTCCCCAGAGCCATCATGCTATGGTATATATCTGGAGTGTCCCTAAGGGCATGTGTTGAGGCATGAGTTCCACCTGTGCGGCTATTGAGATGGGAGCTTTAGGAGATAGGGCCTCCTGAGACGTCACTGTGGGCATGCCCTTGAAGGGAAAACAGAGACTCTGCCCTTTCTTTCCTTCTGCTTCTGACCTCCATGAGTCAGCACTTTCCCTCTGCCACCTACTCCACATCACTGGCCTAAAAGCAATGCAATCAATTGTCCAAGAACTGTCATCTCTGAAACTCTGAGCCAAAATTAATCTCTCCTCATTCTAAGTTATTTATCTCAGGTATTTTGTCACAGTTATAGAAAGCTATTTAAGAATCCAGAAAGGAACAAGGCCCTGATGGTACCTTGATTTTAGCCCAGAAAGACCTGTGCCAGGCTTCTGACTTCCCAGATCTGCAAGGTCAAAGATGTGTCTTGTTTTAAGCTGCTGCTTTTGTGGTGATTTGTTACAGGTCCAATTGGAGGCAGCCCTGGCCCGGACCTCTGAAGGAACGCACCCAACAGAGGGATGAGAAACCTACTGGTTGAGATGGCGCAGAATAGAAAAGTTGGAGAGGATGGCTTTTACATTTAGTTAACTTCAGAATTGTGGACTTTGAATTTGAACACATAATGGCAAGTGATATTGATTTTTCAACTTTAATTCCTTTGAACTTTAATGTTTTTGGACTTCAACATGAAAGGGGATTTAAAACTTTGATTTTTAATTTCTCCTTGGGAATTTGATATTTGGTAGGGTTGATATTAAAATTCAGGGCATCTCCACAGTGCTGCCATTCTGTTCCTGGAATGTCTCTCTTCATTTTCAGTCTTCGTGAGATGTGAGATTAAGCAACACCTTACTGCCGCACCACTGATGTGCTAGGTTGGACCACATGGCTGGTTATTATTCTGGATACAAAATAAAACTGGAATTTAATTTTAAATCCCGTGAAAATAGCCACCCTGCAATTGACTTACATAGTTTGCTCTTCTGACCCAATTCAGTGATTCTTATGAATTCCAGGTAACTACCTGGCTCAAGTCCCCCAGAAGATGGAAGGGCTGTTTTGGTAAACTGTTTAGCTTCTGCTTGGGAGAAAGCAGCCATGCCTCTGGGTGATACAGAAGAGAGGGTAAGAAGACAGTCCACGCCATGTTCATGGGGAAAGGCTTCTCCCGGTTCCATGGCCCTTCCATGAAGGGTGTTCCACCCAGCTTCTCTTGAACCAGCAAGCTCCCTTGGCTTACAGGCCTAAAGTACTGCTCTGAGATGGTTTCCATCAGCAAGAGGAGAGAATATTTAGTAATTTTTATGCTTTGTTTTATATGGCACTCTGTTCAGAACACATGCAGGGCAGGAGATGTTATTTATTAGGGATACAGTGGAATAAGTCAAAGAAAGGAAGATGTAATTCAGAGATAAGAAATTTCACCACATTCCTGCAAGAGGCCCACAGACGGAGGTGAGCTGACTGGTGGGGATGACAGGGAAGCCAGTCCAGCCTAAATGAACACAGAGGGGGCACCGCAGCGTAGAGGCTGACCATCCAGCGAGACTCTAGGAAAGAGTCACACTCAGAGAAGATGGGGTACAGAAAGAAGGAGGCTACGGAGGGTCTAGAAATAAACAGCCTCTTGTTCTCTTCTCCTGTTGAAGTGCAAAGAAGAATGCTCAGCAGCCGGAAAAGTCCTGACCCCTCCTCTCAGGCCAGACGAATAAGCAAGACTAACAACACAGAAACGTTTCAAAAGAAGTTGGTCCCACATTGGGGAGAAATAAAAAGCTACCATGGATATCTGAGTCTTGGACAGAAGTTCTACTAATTAAGTCTGCACCCCAGACCCTGCTCCCCCCGAGGTAAAGCCTCACTTCACAGTAAATGGGCTTCACCAATGTGCACAGAGCTCAGACAAATCCCATTTTCTTCCTGTCTTAAAAATAAGTAGAAAATCCAAGAATCACCCTGCATTTACGGTATGCCCTCACAATCAATGAGGAAGGCCCTCATAAGAAACAGAAAAACGGATGCTAGACAACAGTGAGCTCATTCCTGTTGCTGAGAACAACCAACCAACCAACTATAGTTCTAAATAATAGCTTCAAAGAGTGCATTGGTAATTTATATTCATAAACCGAAAATAGAGGCTATTAAGAAAACACACAACACAAGAGGTTCTTTCTTAGAATTAAAAAAGAAACAGGATATCCTCCTGTGCCCCTGCCCTCACCAAAAAGAGGTTTCATAGATTTGGGAAAATAAAGGCTGGAAATAAATGTTACATATGAGATAAATCACTCAGAAATTATGTGATAAAAAGACAAAGGGCTCCAAAGCATACAAGGAGATAAGGAGGAGGAATAATCCATGAGATTTACAATATGCCTTCTAATTCCAGAAAGAGAGGAAAAGAAAAGGGAGACAGAGAAATGATCATTTTTTTTTTTTCTTAAAGAACAATCTTCTAAACTACAGGAGGTAGAGGAGAGGAAGGTCCTCCTTGGAGTTACCCCTTAGATATTTAAAACAAGGGTATGTTTTAGACAAACACCAAATTAAAAAAAGAACGGTTTTGGTGATTCTATGCCGGTGAGTTTTTAAAAACACACACCCCTCAGATGTCTCATCAGATGTCAGCAGTGAGTTTTAGAATATCAAGGATAAAATTAAATTATAGAAAATGTTTTGGGGAAGAATAATTTTTCTATCTAAAACTCCATATCTGGCATGTATCAATCATGTGTGAGTTTAAGTGACATTTTCTGAATTTCATCTCCTGAGCACCCCTTTTTAGGAACTTGGAGAGTAAAGCAAGAGGGGGAGCAGCACCGGATCCAGGGGCTGGGTGCTCCCCTGGAACAGTGGTTCTGGGAGGAGACCTGTGGAGACAAGAGGGAAGCAAGGATGGTGAAAATGGCATGAGTTGGGTTGGTGGCCAGGGCCCTTAATCAGGAGGAGAGAGACTCAGGTGTGGGAGGCAGACACGGCACTACACTTACTCTTGGGGAAGTAAAGCTCTCAAGGCTACTGGCTTTCAAACAAAATAAAACTTATCAAGTTTTGTGGTTTAATAAAACCTTTTATTATGACTTGTAAAGCATTCTGAAATCATTAGTTGATCATTTCAAAATATAGGTTGGATATTTCCTTATGTAGAGAGAGAAAAATCATATTAGTCAAGCCCAAAGACAAGCAGCCTTTCTCATCACAGTTTATTGCTTAGGAGGGTTTTGAGTAATGGAGGCACAAAATAGCTTCAACTGGATTTAAGTAAAGTTGTGATTGTCACCTCATAGTAATTATTGCACAGGAAGAAAATTATTTGTTTCAAGGCCTAACAGGTAGAGGCAAGATGTCTTATTCAGCATGCATGTTTATGCATTGAATTTAAATACGTATAAATAACTCAGTTTAGCATTTTATTATTGTTCACTTTTCCAAGAAATATTCAATAAATAATTTAAAGCTTTGCAACATAATTTCTTTAATTCTTCAGTTATTTGTAATTTGGCATTCTTCATACCGTACTTCTAGATATACAGCTAAGTCTCATCTCAAAATTAGTTTATAAAAAAGACTGTCTAAAAATTGATCACTAAACCCCATGGCATTTTAAATTTTGTATTCATATGAAACACATCTTTCCTTACAAATATTCTAGGGAGTACTTCAAAGGAGGATGTTGCTCTCCATCCCTCTGTAATGTTTTTTTCTACCAAGTCTGATGAAGAATTGCAAAGGAAGCAAAAGGTAGAGTTGTTACACTTAAGTCACTGTTTTGTTTAATTCATGCTTGGAGCTTACTATGGTTAGAATATGAGATATAAGCTCAGGAGAAAATGCAGCAGTGATGAAATGAAATTATTAGATTATGAGAGTTGTTACCTAATCAGCGGATTAATCCATTGGTGGATTAATAATTTGAAAGGACTACTGTACCTGGTATCAACTGTAGGGTGTAGAGGCATGCCTTTGGGGTTTATATTTTATCTCTGGAACCTCACTTGCTGGATCCCTGCTTTCTGGCTGCCATATGCTCTACAGTTTTTCTCCATCCCACCCTTCTGCCAAGATGTTCACGATAATCATGATGCCATGATCAAATCAGATACCCATGGACCGAACCTCTGAACACCAAGAGCCAAAATGAACTTTTCCTCCTCTAAAGTGTTATATCAAGTATATTTTAGTCACAGGAATGGAAAGGTAACACAGAAGTTGGTATTGAGATGTGGGATCCTTGGTTTGCCAACACCTGACCGTGTAGTTCAAAAGCAATTGAAACTGGTTTGTGGGAGAAGTTTGGAAAAGTTTGGGAATGGAGGCTGTACATAGAGTTTAATGGGTGATTCTGGGGAGAGCTCAGATGATCAGAATGACAATAGGAAAGCAAGCATTAAGACTGTGCTCATGTTTCTGAGGCTAACAAGGATCTACTTGGGAATTGGCCTGGAGACCAATTACATTCTGGCCAAGAACTTTTCTACATTTTGTCCATGTACTGAGACTTTCTGCACAGCTGAACTTAAAAAGTGATGGATTAATGAATTGGGCAGAGGAAATTTTAAGGCAGCTCGGCATTCAGGCAGTGACTTTGATATTGCTGAAAGCTTTTAGCCAAGTGTATTGTGAGAATTAAGAGCAAAAAGCAGAGAGATAAGATGTGAAAAACTCCCAGTTTGAACAGATAAGAAGTGCATGTGGTGGCTGGGGTGTGACTCAGCCGTAGGGCTCTTGCCTCTCACATGTGAGGCACTGGGTTTGATCCTCAACACCACATAAAAGTAAATAAACAAAATAAGGACACTGTATCCACATATAACTAAAAATATTAAGAAAAAAAGAAGTGCATGTAAAATTGAGGCCAAATAAAGTGTGATTATTGAAACATTTGACACCACTAAAGAGAAGCTAAGTACTTTGCATAACGAAAACAGAAAAAATGCTCTGAGGGCATCTCAGGAATCAGCAAGTTGAGGCCTATTGAAGACTGGAGGGTGTAGAAGAAAAACTTGTTCCAGAGACCAGGGGGAACCCTATCTACACAGGGGTGCCTAGGAAGTTGTTCCCCCAGGGTGCATTTCACCATGCTCAGCTGCCCAGTCTATCAGAGGCCGCTGCAGCTGTGGTCTGGAGTGGTACCGTTATTACTGGACTGGCAGCAGACATTGGCATCGTTCATGTGGGCTGGTTCTGCAGGAATGCAGAATGCCAGAGTTAGGGGGGCCCAGAACTTTCCATTGAGATTTCAAAGGAAGGCTTGGTGAGTCAGGTGAAGTGTGGCAGGGCCAGAGTCCCTGCAAGCAGGCATCACTGTGACATGTGAGGCTAAAAAATGTGAAGCTGAAGTTGGGATGAAGACCCCCAGATTAAGAGATGCCAGGAATGAGGAACATTTGCTGAGGTGCTGGCCGCTGATAGAGCCAGCATAAGAGAAAGACCATGTGAGCTGCGACTGGCAAGGCTCAAAGATGGAGCTGCCCAACCCTCTCGGATCACAGCTTGCCAGCATATGCCCCAGATGCCCAACGTGGACAGACAGGACTTGTTGCCTGGCTAGACTTCAGTTTTGCTTTGCTCCTATGCTTTCTTTATTTCCCCCTATTTTCCCCTTTTATGAATGGAAACGTTTATTTATATTGTTTATACGTTAAGTGTTAAGTTTCTTTTGATCTTGACAGGGGCTCAGAGCCAAGAGTTGGCCTTAAGTCTCAGAGGAGGCTTTGGACTTGGTCTTTCAGATGTTGCTCAAACGTTTAAGCTTCTGGGGATTCTTGTAAATGGACTGAGTGGATTTTGCACTGTGAGATGGCACGAGCTTTAGGGGGCCAGGGCCAGAATGCTCTGAGGTGTCACCCCAAAGGTCGGGAGACAAGGTGGCCATGATGAGAGGTGAAATGATCAGATTCTGAGAGCTGTAACCTCATCAGTGAGTGGATACAGTTGATGCATTAATAATTGGGAAGGACTACTGTCCCAGGTAATATCCACAGGCAGCAGGGTGTGGCTGGAGGAATAGGTCAGTGGCAGGTGTGCCTTGGGGGTTTTTACCTTGTCCCTGGTGCCTCACTTGCTCACTGTATGCTTCCTTGCTGCTATGAGGTAAGGGATGTTCCTCTGCCTCAAGGTTCTGCCTCACAGACCCAAAGCAATGGAAATGGCCAACAGTGGACTGAGCCTCTGAAACTATGAGCCAACCTAAACTTTTTCTCTCCTCTAAGTTGTTCTTTTCAAGTATCTTGGTCACAGAAAGATGACTAACATGGATATGTAATCTAATTCTCAAAAGGATTTGTGGCTGCTCCTTGAGACTAAAAAAGATGGCTGAGTCTCTGTCTCTCCTCTTACACTGTACTCCACCCTTCACAGCTGTGTCCTCCTTTGCTGCTCATCTGGTAACTCTAAACGTAGACATGGTTGTCAGGGATGTCTCTGCACGTCAGCAGCCAGCAAGGCACATGTGCTGACCATTCACAGCAGCGTCCAATCACAGCAGCGGGTGCTGACCTAAGCACCAGTGCCCCTTCAATAGCACCTGAAGCCTGCAGATCTCCAAGATCATTCGAGAAATGAATAACTTAGGAACGATGGGGTGCCTGTACCCACACAGGAAGGCTTACCATGCTACAGAGTCCAGCACACTTGGCCAGAGACACGAGTCTGGAGGAGAAGGACTGCAAAGAAACTGAAGGAGAAAAGAAACACAGGCTTTGAAGACCTGGATGTTAAACCAGGTTTTCTGGAATAAAATATCTGGTTCTCAAAGCTCTGCAGAAATGAGCAGGATCCCACTTCATAGCCCATTTGCAGATGGCCATGAGCTGCAGCTGAGGATGAAACTGACCCTGCAGGCTCTCTGTGGTGAGGCCATTTGCCTTGTTTGCCTTTTGCTTCAGCAGTGGGTCCAGCTTCCGCTAGACTTGCACACTGATGTGACGTTGACGTCGATGTCAGCAGGGTCCTGCAGGTTCCCAGGCATCCTTGGAACGCTGTGGTCCTTCTGCACTGGAAGGTCCTCAGGGCTTCTCTTCCTGTCTCCTGCACTGGAGGCGCGGCCAGGCCACGGTAGTCACCATTTTCAACAACATCCATGAAACTCCAGATACGATGAACTGCAGCTTGTCAAAATGTTGTGACAACATGTTTGTCTTTGAGAAACAAATTCCTGCCTGAAGTTCAGCTGAGCACAGTAACACCCAGCCTCTGGAAAGGCAGAGACACCTGCTGAAGGAGCCACCACTGTCACTCTCCGTCAGTCTGGCTGTCACCGTGGACAGTATTTCTTCTAGGAGGTGCGGTGGAGACAGCCTTGGTCACCAGCACATGCTGATGAAATAACAATGGGTCATGACATGACCATGGGACCAACCTTTGTTCTTCTCAGAAGAAGGAGAATAAGAGGTGGAAGTCCCCTCTCTGAATATCAAGTGCCTGCCTGCTCCCGACACCAGAAACTTCCTGGCATTTGGGAGAGGTCTGTTTGCCTTTGAGGTTATCTTCCTTTGAGGTTTTCAAATGGGGCTCACGTAGATATTTTTCATGTTGCCCTGGTCGAAAATGGGTGACCTCTAGGATCTGTCAGAAGCAGTCATGAAAGCAGTGATGTAGCTGTCCTCTGTTCCTTTATAGCCACCCCAAGTGACAGCAGTGGCACAGGACATTCTGTTCTGAGGTGTGTCATGTGACAAGGAGCAAACTTTTTTCTTTTAAGCCATCAATCCATCAATCATGCCAAGTTTTCACCTGTGACGGTTTCTTTGGCAATGAGATTAGCTCTGGTGGTAGTGATGGGGGTGCGGTGGTTTTGTATAGGAGCAATCCCAGATTTTGTTAGATCCAATTTTTTTTTCAAAGCATGCAACATGCCCCAGGGGTGGGTCCGTGGAAGGCCTTCTTCCGGACCTCAGCACTCGAGGCTTCATGCACACGGGGGAAGGGCTCAGCACAGAGGCAGCGTGCTTCACCACACGCACTGAGTCCTTCCTTTCTCCACAGCGATCTCCAGCTTCAATACAACCCATGCAAAGAGGGACCGGTGTTCATGGCCGCAGTGACAGGGAGTGTTTCCAGTGGAACAGCACACCTCAAAACCATCCCGGACATCACGAGGTGTGCACGGTGGTACTCTTGCATCTCCTGACCCAGGTTACTTTAGTGTGAAACACGATTTTTTACAGCACTACAACCCATAACAATGATTCTTTTCCCCCACAAAGACAATTTTCTACTTACGGAAAGAAAATAGAAAAAAGAAAAAAAAAACTAATTTGGTTCTAATTCAGCTAAAAAGTGAGAAAGAGATGTGATGATCATCTTAAAGAATGAAAATTCAAGAAAATATATTGAAGCTGGCAGTCTTTACCCGAGACTGAATACATATTTATGATTCTCTGGGTTGAGTAGTATATTTTTTTTAATAAACAAATTTGCAGCTGTTTCATCAGCACAGATATGAGGAAATTATTTAGAGTGGAGACAGAAGGTGAGTGAGGGATTACAGAGGATTAGAAGATCTTTTTGGACTGTCAAAACTTTTAAAGTCCATTTGCCAAATACTTGCTTCTAGGGATATGCGGATGAAGCGGAAACCAAACATCACCTAGAACGGCAGTGAGCACAGTTAAGAAGAGGAAGCATTAGGCAATGTGGATCCCACACAGGGGCCACCTATGTCACTAGCATTCCAGCAGGTAAATCTCACACTTAAAAAGCAGGGGAGGATTGCTAATAGCCAAGGTTTGCTATGTTAACACATATTCTGATAAAGGTGCATGCTGAATGTCTGTGTATTTTCATTAAGCCCTCAAGAGGCTATGAGTACCTGGTTTATAAAACCCACATTTCTACCATCTCGGGAGGCTTTCTTTCATGTCAACGTTTGAAAAACTCCTTAATGTGTAGTCATATAACCTTGGGACTTTGAATAGGCATAAATACATAACTCGATAAATAAAGTGCTAATAAGTATGATAAGCTCTCTACTATTAACCAGCCTATAAACCAGACTGCACACTTATTACCAATAACTCAGGAGCCCTGTCCTTCTATCAGTTATTCTTCATGTAATTCAAATGATGGCCTGTGGTATTGTAAGATGCTCCACTGCTTATAAATCAACTGATGAGGGCTGAAATATGACCACAGAACTTTAGGGAGGGCTACATTTACTGGCTTCTACTGATTTAACACGATCAATCCAGGTGTGGGGCAATGGCTACTACATTATTCACGTGTTGGCTCATCTGAAAACACAAACTGAGATGGCCCCTGTTATGAGCACTCTGAGAAGCCCAGAACCACAACATTGGCTTTGCACTCTTAATATATGGGCTGGGTAATGGAGAATCTGTCTTGAGATCCAGTGTAATGACTGAGTAGCGAGGCTAACCTGTGACCAGCTCCCGGATCTCCAGGTCCGTAGTCTTGCGGAGTAACCTCACCAGTGCCGGGATGCCACCGCAGTTTTTCAGAGCGATTTTGTTATCATCGTTGGCCTTTCCATACACCAAGTTCCTCAGGGCGCCGCAGGCACTGCGGTGGACTTCGGTCATCCGGTGATCCAGCAGGTCCACCAGGAGCTGTATGCCCCCTTGTCTCCTTATCTGAAAGAGCAGAGGACACGACTTTTCACCTCAGTGAGCACGGTTTCACTACCTAAAGCAAAACATGGTTATTTTTTTTTTATATGAAGAATCTGCTACAATTAATTGCACTGAACTGAATTAAGACATGCAAAGGGAAAAGAAAGCCATTAAGTGTTCCCTGATTTTATTGCCTGTACTTGCTTTAATATCCTACCAATAAAAATTTAAATGTATTTCTTTCAAGCTATAGAATTTTGGAAAGGTGATTTTCACTTTAGAATGGGTGTCTCAGACATTTCTCTCTAAAAATATGCCACACATTCACGGCATGAAGCAGATGGAGGAGCAAAAGGCAGGAGAATGGTCCCCATTCCTTAGGCTTATTAAATTTAACCACTGTCTTACAAGGCTGCAGGATTGATGCAGGAAATGCTAAAATTATGCTCTTTAATAGGGAAACACTCCAAATGATTCAAAGGAACCAGGAGCTAAATGAGAAACTGGAATCCTTGGCACAAGGAGTTTTATTTATCTCAGAAGATCTGGGAAGATGAGAATGTCACTCACAATGAGAGACAGAACATGTTGAGCTAAGTAGTTGCACTTAGGTATTTGATTAAAAACAACAACAACAAAAGCTGCATTAAATTTTCCTGTCCTTTTTACCCAGAGACAATTTTAATCTTTTACAAGTAAATGTGAAACAACCTTTGCAATGTGTTCGCAAAATGCCTGCTTTCCTTACTGCCCTTTGATGTTGGGACCTCTTTTAAAATTTAAACTGGAAGCAAAACAAAGTGGCTAGTTAACATGCAGACTATTTCACAGTTGCCAGGGGTGAAGCTGTGTCTGAACACCTCTGCATTTAACATGGGAAAATACAAGAATTCATTTTGTAACATCCTTCTCCTTTGCTTTCTTTAAACTTCAATGTTTCCCAGGGACAGAGCATTGGTATCTTCTCTGCTTAACTTTTTTATTACAGAAAACCCATCCATCTCACTGATATGCCAGGACCCATGGCCAACTCCTCCCCCCTCTCTTGGTGTTATGCAGATGCTACCTTCTCTATGAAGTTCCTCTAACCACATTGCTTAAAACTACAATCTGAACCACACCCACCCTCTGCCACAGCATCCTGGTTTAACCTTCATTGGAAACTGTGTTCTTCAGAGCCCTCGACAGGCTCACCTAATTTATTACATTTATTGTTATCAGCTGTGTCCTGTTTGAAGGCATGTTCTGGGAGGGCCAATCTCCTTGTTTGGTTCACTGATGTATTCTTATTCCTACCACAAATGCATGGCCAAGAACATAGCAGATGCCATTAGACGTTTGCTGAATAGATGAATGAGGCTAGTCAGTTACTATGTTACTAGCTACCTTAGTATTCCTCAAATTTACTTAAATAGTGCTTTTTAAGATTAAGCAATAACCTCTTCAAAAGGGTGAACACACCCTTTTGTGAAGAGCCAAGAATGTGACCTGGAGGGCCCAGCAGCAATTGCTACCTATTTACAAACAAAATGAGGGCAGGCCTCACACCTATGGTGGGACCACCCATGGGCCACCCATTCCTATATGAATGATTTTCATTCAGCCACAAGTGAGAGCAGGAAAGAAAAAACCCTCACAGAACTCATGGGCCATAAAAGTTTTCATTTTGGAAACTTTATGTACAGTACTTCAAGTATGACACCCCCACTGTGGGAGAAGCACCAGGGCAGACAGAGGAAGGACTCAAGACCACGGTGCTGAGCGGGGTACCCTCCTCCCAGGCTGTCTGCATGGCACCTGCAGATGACAGCTCCGGGGATACCAAGTCAAGCTGAGGAAAAGCAGCCAGAAACAACTTTGCCCAACTGAGAGTTCTGCCCAGTTGTACTCGCTTCGCATCCACCCCAGGAAGATGAGTTTGTATTGCTCCTTGTGTGATGCAAACTAGAAGTGTGTCCTGAAAACACATCTGGATTACATCCACCTCTACTCTATTAAGCCCTTAGAAGGGATACTGCATCTGTATGGAAAGGTTAAACTGTGAATATCCTTTTTTTTTCTATGTGTGTGTATTGAAGTTGTGTGCTTTACCTTAAAATTCTCTTGGTTTAATATTTAAATAATGATAAAGCCATTAAAAAGATAACAAACCTATTTATACAGTCAACCTGTCAGTTATATATTAAAGACAGATGGCATACAGTAAATCAGAAAACAAAACAAATTTCATCCATACCTACGTATTTTAGTTATTCTGAATATCATAATTAATATTCTAATTTATGACATTTCCCATTCATGTGACTCAATAAATTAAGCAACTAAAATATTATCCAAACTCATTAAGAGGGTAAATGAATTCAGAATGAATAAGATGAATTCTTAATAATATAATGAGATCACAATATTTTCAGTATGACCCTAATTAATTGCACATACTCAAATTCTATTGGAACCTATTTAGAGAAACACAGATAAGACCATAGCACTTTCCTTTCGCTCCTGTTTGGGGTCACCAAGTCATCTATATAAAAGCTTTGGCTTTCATGAGGTCGAATGTTGTCTTGGAATCTGAGACTCCCATTTCAGTTTTCTAAAGCCAAAGTTAGTTGGAATCAATGTTTAAATATTCCCACAGGTGAAATGGGGAGTCAGGTCTTTGCTTCCTCGTGCCCCTCCCCCACTTCCAGCAGGAACGGAGGGGAAGCCCTGCCGGGGACATCTTCTCCTGGTCTGCTCTGGAGGACCTGGGCTGTCCTCGTCCCTTCTCCGCTGCTCTTTCTTCTAGATCTTTCTTCCTCATTCTTCTTCAAGAACCCTTTAAAGTCTCCAAACAAACCTATTCTAAACATTCATAAAGAATAACTTTTTGAAACTCTACCAGGGGATGCTCTTCTTTAGAAGTGGGACCTTTACATCCTCTCCTACTCCATGTCCAGCAATCTTTTCCTGACTTTTCTCCCCCATGAGGGCTCTACATCCAGCAGGCTGAGCCCTGTCACTGCTGATGAGTTGACCCTCTCACCTCATTTCCTCAACCATCTTCATGCCGAATTCTCAAATCTCAAAAAAGTCTGGGTTTAATATAACTAAAATAAAGTCAATCAAGTTAGCTAATATGTAACCTTTACCTTTAACAACAGAATAAAATGCACTAGAAGAAAGTAAGAAAGAAATGTAAGACAGAATGCAGCAAGTGAATAAGTACCAAATGAGTGGAAGAATGGTGTAGTTGGTTGTCATGTATTCGTTACCTGTCCTTCTCCTCCTTTTTCTTTCACATTTTAAAACTCTTTTTCCAATGGGTTTTAATGCTTTTCCAATGCATTTAATGCTTTAATGCAGTTTTGGGTTCACAGCAGAATTGAGCTGAAAGCTCGGCATTCTGTGCTCCTTGCCTACACACAGGTATGACCCCCCCCCCCCAACCACCAACATTCTCTACTCTAGAGTCCTTTGGTTACAGGGGATTCACTTAATTGACTTACTGCTGTCACTCAACCTGTAAATGCTTCATAGTCCAAAGTTACAATAGGGCTGGTGTTGTGCATTCCACAGGTCTTGACAAATGTAAAATGGCATGTACCCCCACTGCAGTAGTGGATAGAATGGTTTCCCTGCCCCATAAGTCCTCTGCCTTCTGTCTATTCTCTTCCCCCTTCTCACCCCAAACCCTGGCAACTACTGATATTTTTAACCATCTCTATAGGCTTCAGTTGGAACTATATAGTACACAGCCTTTTGGACTGCTTTCTTTTTCTTAGTAGTATCCATTTAAGGTTCCTTCGTGTCTTTCCATGGCTTGCTAGCTCATTTCTTTCTAATGCTGAATAGAATTCCATTTTATGGATATACTACAATGTGACCATTCATTTAATAAAGACCATCTTGGTTGCTTTTAAGTTTGAGCAATTATGTATAAAGCTGCTATAAACCTATGTGTGAGAGCTGGAGTTGTGGCTCAGTGATAGAGTGCTTGCCTACCATGTGTGAGGCACTGGGTTTGATCCTCAGCATCACATATAAATAAATAAAGGTCCTCTGACAACTATATATATATATATATATATATATATATATATATATATATATATATATATATAACCTTCTGTGTGATGGTTCTAAGCTTTTATTCCTATGGGTAAATTTCAGAGTATAATTACTGAATTATATACTGAGAGTATATTCAGTTCTTCCAAAGTGCCTATGCCATTTTTCACAGTGAGAGTTCCTGTTGCTCCATATTCCTCACCAGCATTTGGCGATGTCAGTGCTTAGATTCTGGACATTTTGTTAGGTGTGTAATGGTATATATTGTTGTGTTTCTTCTAAGACTACCTGCATGATTTAGATTTATTTATGTTAGTATAAATGATTGAATTAAAACAACCAATGTTCAAATTCATAACGGATAGGATAGCTTTGGTGCAATCTGAATTGCACAAATCCCATATCTGCTACCTTCCTGAAGCTGACAGGCTTAGAGAATGGATGGAAAGGGCTTTTCATAGGATAACCTGCATAGGTAGCTTTAGATATTTTTTATTAAATAATTCTTTGATAAGTGGCCAGATTTTGTCAGTTGTAGTTATGTCAATAGTTTACATTTATTTTTCTGCTTCGGTGAAAATTTCAGAGATCTAGAAGGTAAGACTAGTCTATAAGGAGTGAGAAAGTGGAAACTGATGGACTGAATTGACAAAAAGGAAGGAAGGAAGGGAGGGAGGGAGGGAGAAAGAAAGAGAGAGAGTAAGAAAAGGATGAAAGAAAGAAACCATGCTCTACTGCCTGTTCTGTCAGGGCATTTTAAAATCTGGTATAGACCCCGTCTTAGGAATAAAGGTTGGAATGTATGTGTTCAGGGTCTGTGATGCCCATTCAGTTCCCACCAGGGGAGAATGGAAACAGCTTCCACATCGCTCCCATCAATCCACTGTTTACAAGTGTTTTTACCATTAAAATTCCAGAGCTGAGAATACCTGAAAATCATTCAAGAGTAAGACACAGTGGGTTTCCTCCCTGCCCTTTCCTTAAAAGGCAGAAGACATCTAAGCCTTTAGCCAGAAAACAAAAGAATGAATTAAGGTGAAACACAAAATATGCAAACAATATAGCATCACCTCTTAAAAATAGGGTCTCTTAGTGAATTTGTTATTAATAAAATCTGCATTTTGAGACTACAATATACTTACCAGTAAGCTAGTTATTATAATTAAATTGATATCGACATTGGTGAACTATCTGTAGCTCACCCAGTTAGAGCTGTGTCAGGATGTTCATGAAAGTCTGCAGATGATATACATAGTGGGGATGATATATATAGTGGGTTAAAAAATTGCTTCAAAGAAGTTTGCAACAACATTTGTTTGGGGAAGTACTTGTCTTTATAGAAAAATACCATGAAAAGTTTCTTTGAGGATGGTGAGCTGCTGAAGGCACAGCCTTTTGGGCATTTCAGTGTGACAAAAGAGATTGCTCACCTGCACTGCAAAGGAGGGGAAATGTGGAGGGAGGCCTGGGTACAAGAGCAGAAGGCCAAAGCAGCCTTTTGTCAGCCCACTGGGTGGTGAAATTAGGACCTCAGAACAGGTGAGAACCTGGGGATCCCTTCTGTGGCCCTCAGGGATCCATCTCATTTTAAGCAAAGTAGGTATGTATATCTTTGGGCTTCTGGGCTAGGTTAAAAGAAACTAGGCTGGATCTGAAACCCAAAGTAAGTTTAAATAATAGCGTGCGAGACAACTGCCATAGTGTCACACCAGACACTGCATTCACATGCACACACACACACCCCCTTCAGATACCAGCATGGTATTTTTTCTTGCTTTGGATGTTTATGAAAACTCAAGTCACCATGTCTGAGAACTAGTTTATAGAATGAGCTGATTAAAAAGATTAAATAGTGCTTTGATTCAATGACTTTACTAAACTTCCTGTTAACTGTTACATTTCAGTGGTGATGGTCTAAAAATAATGACACTCAGAGTTACAGTGTATTCCTTACTAACACCAGAATTCAAATAACTTTCTCTGCTAAAAGCCAGATTTGTTTTGTAAATCAAAAAACAGAGGCTGATCAAATCTCACTTTTACATTTTAATGTAGAAATTGCAAAGTTACTAGTTAGTAAAATGTGTATTTACCTCACTGAATTCAATCCCTTAACTGTATTGTAAAGCCAGTGAAACAATCAATATTTACAAAAGATCCAAATTGATGTGTGACCATATTTACCTCTGAGTAATTTCCACTTCGTAAAAATGCTTTTAGTTTAAAGGCAGAAATTATTTTTGAGAATTTTGATCAATAATTTCTCTCCCTCTCTGAGTCTGTTTCTCTCTTCCTCCAGTTGTGTGAAATAATCTACTTTCTCCATTCAGTGGGTGAACCAAGATGAGTTAAGTTTCACTTTAAATCAAGTAGTTAGGGGGTGCTGGCTTCTGACCTGGAGTTGCACAATCCTGTCTTCTCCTCTGAAACCCTGAATGCCCTCCAGCAAGTTACCTAACTACCTATATATCTGAACCTATCTCACAGCATTGTTCTCAGATTAAATGAGGTTTCAAATAAATTGCTTAACAGAGTGCTCAGTAAATAATATCTGTCTGGAAGTATATACTGTACCAACTTGTTAAAGGATATTCTTAATTGATCTACAACCTGGTCAACATATGAAATCAATTGAATAATTTGACGACATAATATATGATAATCAGTAAGGGAACACAATTCAGAGTTATCACTTCATAAATTAGTTTTAATATGTAAACTGTGTATTGTCTAATGCATTCTGAATCCCATCTGGCTTATGATTAATGAGATTAAATAAGGAATATATTGGTTCTAGAATAAACTACATGGATTTGTCATTTAAGGAATAATTTCAAAATATCTACATTAATACTGCACAAATGAGATATTTTGCTAGATATATTTCTAAGGTAAGAACAGTGTTCAAACTAATTAATTTATGCTTTTTAAAAAAGTAAAATATTTTCACATTATGGTAATTGACAAAAACACATTTAAAAACAATAATTTTGAGTCTTGCAAAAAGAGCAAATACAGAGAGTATTATGAGGCAAAAAAAAAGAAGGAACACTTTTCTTTTTTTTCTTTTTACTTTATTAACAAAGCAGCTTCTAATAAACAGATGAAAAGGAAGCTACTGGTGATTGATGCAACCTATAACAAAGGACCCAACTTGGAAGTTTCTACTGTTCTGTATCTGTTCCCAGGTGCTGCACAGGTGTCCTAGTGTAAGATATATAGGGACATGGATTCATCTAGTGTCTAGCACAGAGGTATTTTTTTATTCTTTTTTATTTAATTTTTTTTAAGTTGTAGATAGATACAGTACTTTTATTTTATTTATTTATTTTTTATGTGGTGCTGAGATTGAACCAGGTGCCTTACGTGTGCTAGGAAAGCGTTCTACCACTGAGCCACAACACCGGCCTGCTATTTGGTTTCTAAAGTCTGCATTTCCCTAAAGAAAGAAATTGAAGAAGAATTTAAAACATGGAAAGATCCCCCATGCTCTTGGACAGGGAGAAATTAATATTGTCAAAATGGCCATACTACCAACCCATACACAGATTTAATGAAATTCCTATTAAAATCCAGTGATATTCTTCATAGAAATAGAAAAAGCATTCCTGAAATTCATTTGGAAAAATAAAAGACTCAGAATAGCCAAAGCAGAAGGCATCACAATACCAGACTTTAAATTGTACTATAGAGCCACAGTAACAAAAACAGGATAGTCCTGGCACCAAAACAGGCAAGAAGACCAGCAGAACTGAATAGAATACACAGAGAAAAACCCATATCTCATACTGGACAAAGGCAACATACACATACATTAGCGGAAAGAGAGCTTCTTAAACATGTGGTGCTGGGAAAACTGGAAATTCATAGGTACTAGAATGAAATTGAACCCCTGTTTTTTACCCTGCACAAAACTCAACTCAAAGTGGATCAAGGACCTAGGCATTAGACCAGAGCCCCTGAACCTACTCGAAGAAAATGTAGGCCCAAGTCTTCATCATGTTGGCTTAGAAACTGATGTTCTCAACATACTCCTAAAGAGCAAGAAGCAAAATCAAGAATCAATAAATGGGAAGGTATCAAACTAAAAACTTCTTCACAGCACAGGAAACAATCAAGAATGTGAACGGAGAGCCTACAGCAAGAGAGAAAATTTTTACCACCAGCTTCTCAGACAGAGCATTAATCTCCAGGATATACAAAGAACTCAAAAAACTTAATACCAAAACAAACAAACAACAACAACAAACCCCACAAATAACCAATCAATAAATAGGCAAAAACCCCCATAAAAAGACAAAACAACAACAACAATAACAACAACAAAAACTAAACAGGCACTTCATAGAAGAAATATGAATGGTCAAAAAATTTTCAACATCTCTAGCAATTAGAGAAATGCAAATCAAAACTACACTGAGATTCCATCTCACCGCAGTCAGAATGAAATTATCAAGAGTACAAGCAACAATAAACATTAGTGAAGATGTAAGGAAAGAGGTGCACTGATGCATTGCTGGTGGGGCTGAATTGATGCAACCACTCTGGAAAACAGTATGGAGATTCCTTAGAGAATCTGGAATGGAACCACCATTTGACCCTATTATCTCACTCCTCGATTTATACCCAATGGACTTAAAATCAGCATATTACAGTGACACAACCACTTCAATGTTTACAGAAGCTCAATCCACAATAGCCAATCTATGGAACCAACCCCAGGTGCTCTACAACAGACAAAAGGGTAAAGAAAATGTGGTATATATATATACACAATAGAATATTGCTCAGCCATAAAGAAGAATTAAATTATGGCATTTACCAGTAAACAGATGGAGCTATGTGAAATAAACCAATCCCAAAAAATCAAAGGCATAATGTTCTCTCTAATATGTGGATGCTAACCCACAACAAGGGAGGAGAAGATTAGAAGTTTATTGGACAAAGGGGTATGAAGGGAAGGGAGAAGGGATGGTAACAGGAAAGAATGAATCCAATATATTTTTCCTATCCTCATATAAGAATACAAGACCAATGTAACTCCACATCATGTACAACCACAATGATGGGGTTCTACCTGGAACAAACTGTACTTATTCTATGAATGTATCATATTTGAAAACACACTCTACTTTCATGTAAAAAAAAATCAAATGCATAGATAACATGTTCATTTTCAAGGCCTAAAAACTCCAAAGAAAGCAAGAAGAAACAAAGAGAATTTATATAAACACAAAGTATGCATTGAAGGTATCTTTCTACCAATAACTATTAAATAAAAAAAAAAAGTCTGCGTTTCCATCCTGCCTACCTTGGAGAATCGTTAGGAAGGGCAAAGGAGGCAACACGTTAAGGTGCATATGGGAAAAAAAAAGTCTGCAAAGACATTATTACTATTATTTTATTTATCTTATTGGTTCCATGTAAGTATCCAATCAAAAAGCCCCCACAATTCCCTGACCATTTGTCACCCTGTATAGACTTTCCAAACCCACTCTGGACTTCAAGTCCACCCCACTGGAGGACTGATCAAATGACTCTCTCAGCTGGCACTGGAGTCAGAGAAGCACAGTTAAATGCATCAACGTGTAACCGAAAGCACATCTCAGAGGCACGAAGCTGGAATTCTTAATCTTTTAATTCTTTGTCCTATTTAAGAGCAGTAGCAGATACTGTACCAGTATTTGCAAAGTTCTGCCCATGACTCTGGTTCATGAAAACTATTTCTCATGAAAAATCTCTGTAATGATCTATTTGGTCGCAGTTTGAACTTGTAAGTTCTCACCTCCATCATGATCCCATCATTTAAGGAGATAAAGGAAAGCTGGAAAAGCTTTTATCTTGGACTGAAGGGAATCATCATTTTCTGCACAGTGATGTGTCCTATTGGTCACTTAAAAGGTGCCTGCAGCACCACAGCCAAGTCACACACACCTGGCCCTTCCATTCCCCTGCACTGACCGCGCTCAGGCAGCCATGTTCTCCCAGTGGTCACCCTGTCTGAGGGTGAGATTCTGCCAAGTGTGAGTGGAAGAACAGCAGGCAGTGGACTCTGCTGAAACCCCTGGTGCCCGCCCCTGCGGCAGGCCCCTCACTGCCTGAAAGGATGTCAGGTGATTCCACAGGTCCCTCTCCTAAGGACACCACTCACGAAACGTGATCCAGGGGAGTCCAGTGGTTCCTGATACTGGCATCTTTTATCTATCCATGTGGATACCGAATACAAAATCACACAGCAGTGACAAGGATAAAGAAAGCCTCCAGTGACTCTCTTACTGTGTTCCAAGCTGAGCTCAAATGTCTACTTTCTGTTTCCACATTAGAAATTACCTGATGTTAAGATGCCATGGTTTTCTCTAGGTGCTGGTGAATCAGTAATCCCAGGGCCTTGGATAACTCCTCTCCTGAAAGTCTGTCCCCGCGTCATTCAGAGGCCAACGCTGCTCGTGAGTGGGAACTCCACCTCTCCTTCCCAGGCTCTCCTCCCAGGTTCAAAGGTTATCCCAAATTGTTGTCTCTGTTTTAAAACTGCTATCTGACCTCTGCAGATCTACTCACACAGTGACTCAGAAGACACGCACTCTCTCACAATAGGACATTGAATCTGTGGGACATTCATAACACTATACACAAGGCCTGATGCTACTGGAGGGACATATAGTTAGTACCACAGCCTAAAACAAAGAGAAACTGTCTGTAAAGGTAGATTGTTTAAAATATTCACAGTGCTCTCTGGATAGTCTGGGCTGATGAGGTTTCTTTCACACTTCTTTGAACTTCAGTCCTTTTGGCTTCTTTTGTGTGTCACAGGAAAGTTCTCATAGTGCCCAGTTGGTCAAGCAGAGGGCTCCCTTCAAGGTGCTGATTAGATGCTTTGTCTGGACTCCAAATTCAAAATGAGCTTCTGATTTTGGCTCACTTTGACTTTGAGAACAATTGCTTTACAGCTGAGCAAACTCATTGAACCTGGATTTGACACACACCAATCCTAAGACTTCTATGGCACTTAAGCAACTTAACCCAAGAATGATCCTTACATTAAACCCAGAATACACTGAGGACACCAGCCACTAGCTGAATAATTTGACTTTGCTAGGATGTGATGATCAATAGAGTTAGACCAAAAAACTGAAATAAGGTGGTAAGGGTAAAAAGGATCACAATTATCAAAACCCATAGAAAAATCTTTTAGGATTAATAAGAAAATTCAGTAAAATATAAGATTAAAGTAAAAAAGTTTCCTTATGTATTTTAACCCACAGATTTCCTATATTTCAAAAATAATCAGTCAGAGTTTTAAGAGAAAAACATCATTTGAGAAAGTAACATTGTAGATAAAAAAAAACTAGGGAAATTAACAAAGAATCGAGGACTTCCTATCTGGAGAAACTTGCATATGTGAATAAATGTGAATGGAATAGCACACCTCTGCTATTGTGAAGACTTCCCATTGGCCCCATATTCAGTTAAAATTGAGGCCAGGAAGTGAGGAAAGGAAGGACAGCAGAATAAAATAGACTTTATTATTGCTGAATGTATATACGTGACTGCATGACCAATGTGATTCTGCAACCTGTACACTCAGAAAATGAGAAATTATTCCCCATCTGATTCAAATGTATGATATGTCAAGATCATTGTACTGTCATGTGTAACTAATTAAAACAAATAAAAAAATAAAATTGAGGCCATTCTAATCCAAAACCTAGAATGACTTAAAGTTGCTTTGCACATAATGATACCAAGCTCACTTAAAAGAATGAACACAGAGGGGGAAGATCACAGGAAAAAATAAAGAATGTTGGAGGATGAACACATTCTAAAGCACCAAGAAGTAGACTAACGTGACAAAGGCCCATGAATCCAGGGACAGTGATGAAGAGCAGAAACGGCCGTCTAGAAAAGAAACACATGCTTACAAAGCTTTGGACTTCAGACACCAACTTAGAATTCAATGCCTGGATTAAGCTCAGCCTGTGAGGGGAGATGGCATTTGATTCTTCACAGTGACACAAAGGAAGGTCCAGATGTGCTAGAAATTTAAACATAAAACAAAAAACAATAGGGGAAGGTAGAAATGGGTATGTACACATTGCTGAGAGCCACAGATGAAAAGATTGAGTACTCAAGAAAAATGAGTGTACATAGTGAGGGGCAAATGGGGGCCATCACTGGCTGTGACATGATAGACAAAAGAGTTCATAACCTTACTCTAGAGACAAGGAAACCATGCACAGAGAGATGGCACCATCTATAACGTCACACCCAGCAGATAGCTGAGCCTAGACCCAAATCCAGTCTGTACTCTAAAGCCCTCTCTGCAGAGCCTTATTCACTAAGTGTCTACAAAATGGCTTTATGTTCTTAAAACTCTATGTCAATAGTGTCATGATGCACTCAATTCTCTTTACTCATTTCTTAAAAAAAATTTTATTATTATTTTTTTTATGTGGTGCTGAGGATTGAACCCAGTGCCTCACGCATACAAGGAAGCACTGATCCCCAGCCCCTCTTTATTCATTTTTAACATGCATCAATATATAAATGATATTTACCCCCAAATCAAAGAAACCTGTTCACTCACATTTACTGTTGGGAAGGTCTCCTCTGTAGGAGCATACCACAGTGATTTTTAATCTAGTCTCATAATAAATACCTTCTTGTTTCCAGTTTTCCTTATAACAACTATGGTGCTGTGTACATTTGCAAGCACAGTGGAAAAGTTTGTCTGAGATAAATGCTTAGGTTTGGTGGACCATAATGATGTAGCCAAAAAGGCTGTACTAATTTACATTTCACCAGCAGTGAATAAGAGCCACCCTGCTGATATTTTACATTAAGTTCTTTTAATTTTCCCAATCTGTTGGATGAAAAACGATATCTCTTTTTAGTTTTAATTGGCATTTTCCTGATTACTCATGAGTTTGTCACTGAATAAATTCTTTACCAAAGAGGTGCAGAATCTATATGAATGAAAGTAGAGGGCTTTACTGAGTAATATAAACACGCACATTAAGTAAGATAAAATAGCTTGTTCATGAATGAAAAGAGTAGATATTGAAAAGGCTGCAAAATTTATCTATAATTTCAACACAATTTTTAATCAAAATTCAAAGGGATATTTTGGATCATGACGAAGTGATTCCAACTTTTAATATAATCTTGAGCCCTCAATAAAAACTAAAAATTTTTCAATACAGAAGAACACAAGGAGGATTATTTTATCTCAAATACAAATACTACAGAAGTCTTAATACTTAAAACATCATGGTGCTGATGCAGAGTTTAGATGGCATAGTGGAAGAGAATGGATGACCAGGAAAAAGAGCTTAATGCATTTAGGACCTAATGTGTGATTAAAAAGCAGACTTGCCAGCTAATAGAGAAGGTTGAATTATATGAAAAGCTCATCAAGAAGTTGCATTGCAAGAGTTTAAGAAGAAAATATATCAAATAAAGCCAAAGTTTAAGGGAATATCAGTTTGACTTCCAGGATGATCAAAGAGCCCAAAACACAGACACTAATGGAAACAAGGTATTTCCAAAAATAATAAAAGCTATTGTCCCAGCTTTGGCTTCGCTAGGTATCCTGATTGGAAAGGTTGAACATGATGCCAGCACAGCGTCAGAGGGGATCACACTGACATGCTGAACTTGGGGTGTGTCTTCCTCCAGCAACAGGGTGCAGACCAAAAAAAAAAATACTCCTCCAATTCTGTCCTTCTTTTAAAAAATAATTTCTCAGTCTTCTATTTTTTATATTAGCAAATACTAAGCTACAAATTTTATCTCTTCATATGGAAAAGATGATTTTAAATACTAGTATAGCTAAATTCACGTTGCTCAACAGCTAAGAGAAGTTTGAATGAGCTCACATAAATTCTGAAAGCACAAACCCTACTCGGTGGATATATAACCTAATTACTTGAAAAGTCTTACTCTACCTTAGAATGTGAGTATAAGAAGCCTGAACAGCCCCCAGAGCTTTCATTTTTGCAAGAACTGGACAGCAGCTCATTTGGCAAATGCTTCTGAGCACTTTTACAGGAGGGTGCAAGGCTAAGCTCTCTCCTAAAGAGACACTGTACCCATGGAGGAGTCCACAATTCAGTCAGGAAACTAGCAAAGAAAAAGCAAATATGGCCATTGTAATAGTGAAACTAGAGACTGCTTTATTTAGAAGAGGACCATCGATTTTCTACTCACCATTTTACATTTTTTTCCTTAAAGATGAGCAGCCAAATGATAATATATAATTTTAGGTTGCTCAACACCTGTGCTGTCCAGTGATGAGAACCACAAAGAAACAGCAGGAAAAGAGGATGAGCGTGGGGACTGGGTCAGGGGACATTTGAGCAGAAACCCAAGGGCATGGAAGAATGATAGAAATGATAGAGGATGTCAGAGGGCGGGTCACTGGGAGGAGCCAGGAGGCCAGGATGCTGGAGCAGGTGGGGGGCCTGAGAGGGGCAAGATGGGGCAGCCTGCAGAGCTGGATCTGAGGCTGTCAGTCATCACCAGGGTTGCGTTTGGGAAGACAGGAATCGGAGTCACCCTAACCCACTGGTTCCAAGACTGCTGCCTTGTGGAGGACAGACAGGGCACCAGGTAGGGCCACTGAGAGTGTCCAGATGAGGAATACACAGTGGCTTTCCAACAGACTGATGGGGAGATGAGAAACAAAATATGGTCAAATTCTACATCTGTTGGACAGACAGGGTGGTAACTATGGTCTGACCCAAAGAAAGGAATCATGAATGACTCTGGTGTTTGGCCCTTCATTTTTAATGAACACGTGTCCTGGTGGTCATCACAACAGTAGTTCTGGTTTACAGGCAGATGGCAAAGCACTTACGAAAGACACAGCCCTTCATTTAAATTTATATTTTATTGCCATTACCAAAGCACACATTTTAAAAATTGCTATTCTTTTGTTTACATAAAATGGAAAAATAACATCTTTCAAAGATATAAAATTATGCTAAATATAGAGATAGCAAATTGGTTTGTGTCTTAGCCCATAGTTATAAAAAAAATGGGTTCTGAAGTAAAAGTAATATATTTCACCAAAGGGTTATGACAGATGTGTACAGAAAACTTTTGTATGCACACTTATTTTAAAATTACACCTTTAAAAAAAAACTCCAAGTCTGAGAAAGACTTTTATTAAGCCTACAAGAGTTGTATACAATCTAAAATTTCCTTTGTTATATGAATTACATGATAGAAAGTGCCTTCTTATTATGCATACATCTTTTTTTGTCTTTATATTTTAGGTTATGAAGCGTCTTATATGTCATGAAGATGTATTTTCTTTGTTGCACTAATAGCCATTACTTAGAGGATTAAACTTTGGTTGAGGAAAAAAATTCTAATTTTGTTGGGTTTAATAATAGTCATTAAGCAACAGTCCATGGTTCTGAGGAAACCATGGTTTAGTGAAGGAAGAAATAAGGTGCTCTAAAGTCCACAGGGAAATCACCAAATCAGCCTCTGTAGGGACTGGGGTGGGTCATTACATCTGGGGGAAATAATGACCATAGTTTAGAGCTGACCTAATCACTCAGAAATCTGAAAACAGGCAGCCTGGGTAGTGTAGCATACCATTAAAACCACAAAATGCTTGGGGTACAGTGGATCCACACTTTGAAGTGGGGTGCACATGTGGTAGGGTTGGAGGAAAGGGTGGGCATTATTGCTAGGCACAGGTATATCTTCTTGGCCCCTAAATTTACTAAAAGATCTGGTTTTAATAATCAGATTTGAACAATTAATGGAGTAGAATTCAAGATGGGTGGCAAATTCAAAGAAAAAGCACGGAGATTAAGATTGAGACATGCGTACAGAGAACTTCCTTGGCCAGCAGCCCCTGATTCTTGCAGCCCAGATGCCTGAAGGCTTGGAGGACAGAGGTGAAGTGGAAGGTTGGAGAAGTGGGAGGCCACATGAAGAAGGCCACCTCCCTGCACACAGCGCCCCCCAGAGGCAGATGCAGGGAGTGTCAGGGATGCTGGGAAGAGGGCAGGTTGGGAATGGTACCCAAAAGCACATTAATGTGAAAATATCAGAGGTGACAGGATGCTTAGCCAGCCACATGTAGCTTCTGAGCAGAGGAATGACATGGGGGCATTGGGCAATAGAGACAACAGAATGCATTTGAGAGATGGTTCAAAATAAGACACTGTGGATTATAGTGTCAGATATTAAACATTTTGACTTTCTTCCTGAGATGAAGGATTTTATTAATATTATAAAATGAACATGGGGATTTTTACAACTCTTAATCATTTGTTTAAATAAACTTTGCTTCTTTTTGTTCTGATAGCTCAGTGCTCTGAGTCCCAGCAAGATAACAGTGGAGCCCATCTGCGATTCCCCAGGAAGCTCTGTCCCTAGACTGAGAAGGAGGAGGGAATCCTAGAGACTGGGCGAGAGAGAAAGCAGGAGCCCAACCATGGGGGGATCACTGGCTCTCCAGAAGGCTGCCAGACTCAACCACTGTGACCAGCTTTTTTGAGAACCTACAAACTGGAACATGTCAACCTCATTTTCTCCCATGTTTCTACTGAACACAAAGAAAGTGGTTTCCAGGGAAATCCATCTGTAACACGGCATCTTGAAATACGAGTTTTTCAATGGTGTTGCTCAGTTGATTAAATATTATTCAGTTTTCATTTTGTCCATCAGCCCAAGCAGAACATTTATATGGCACTTGTATCTTGCTTTAATAAGAAAATACACTTGTTTGGTGCATCTGTGACCTCTGAAATTTTAAAAATTATGTACTCAGAAATTCCATCAAGTGTCCTGCAGTGCATCCCCAACCTCTGTGTCATCTGTTAATGAAGAAGGAGGTTTTAGTCTAGGCATCACATGGAAGGTTTCCGTGGCAATCCTCACGGCATAACAACTCTGCCAGGATTTTTAAAGCCCACAATATTAAATTATACATGTCTGTAACTCAATACACACACATACATATGGTACAATGCTATGCATGTATGTATGTATTATACATACAAATGCATTGAAGAAAGGTCTCTGTCTCCCCTCACCAAAATAGGATTCATTCTGTTCTTTGTTTTTTCTAATTTAAAATTGTTGTGGCTTATATATGAGGTATTCCCCAAAAGCTCATGTGTGAGACAATGAAAGACTGTGCAGAGGTGAAGTGATCGGGTTATGAGAGCCTTAACCTAATCAGAGCATTAATCCCCTGATATGGATTCACTGGGTGGCAGACTGGGAGGAGGTGTCCTAGGGGCGTGCCTTTGGGTTGTGTATTTTGTCCCTGGTGAGCAGAGTGCTCTCTGCTTCCTGGTGCCATGTTCTGAGCTGCTTTCCCCTGACATACACTTCTGCCACGGTGCTCTGCTCACCTCTTGCTCAGAACAATGGAGTCAACTGATCAAGGACCAAACCTCTGAAACCACGAGCCAAAACAAATTTTTCCTCCTTCTAAATTGTTCTTATCAGGTCTTTTAGTCACAGCAACAAAAAGCTATATTGGTAGCATTTCTTCTTTATTTTGTAACCCATTACTTGTGGTGTCAAAGGTCCTGCTTGAAAGTGTTGCTACTTTTGAGTAAGTAAAACAGTTACAGAAGTGGAGAAGGCTGTTATTTCTTCAATGATAACCTCAGCTCAAAGATCCTTGGTTCTGGAGTTTACCAGATTAAATGGATACAACTCACATTTCAAATTATTAAATGCTTTGAATTTACCCTATTTTCAGACTTTATCCATTGGCATAGCTTATCAATGAACTCTTTAAAAACCTCTAATGTGTGAAATTTCAGGGTTTTTTTAAAGCAGGTTATTTTCCTTTCAAATTTTTTAATTGTGCATTTAAAGGATTGTCTGCATGATATGGTCTACAAAATGGTTTGCATTTTTAATTCAAGAGTCTTCAAATATGTGTCCAACTGCATATTGATTATGCACTCAATTTGTAATAGCTAGGTGGATGCTAAGAACCTGTAATGAAGCAGAGATGTAGGGAAAAAGTTTTTGTTTTATTTTTAAATTCTACTCACACAATAATCACTTATTTTTTAATGCATGTATAATCAGACCCTGTCAATCCCTGTTCAGAATCCTCTAATAGTTCCCATCACATCTAGAAGACCATTAGCCTTGGCCTTCGGTCCTGCATGACCTCCCCACCTTCTCTCTACTACCACCTCTGTTCTCCCGTCTTTCTCTCTGACGGGCATTTGGCTTCCTTTCTCTGGTGGTCTGGAGGTGGCTGAGCCACCCAGTGTGTCTGAGACTGTTGTGTGACTTCCTTTCTATCCCATGTCTCCACTCAGCCTGATCACTATCCAGAAGAGCTCACCACCTCACAAACCAGCTCTCCAGGTCCACCTCTGCTCTAGATTCTGCCATAGCTCCTATTTATCACCTGAGATACTTCATGTTCTTATCTATTGACTCTCTTCTTTCACCCCCAAACAGAGGGAGTGCCTGGCACTCAGCAGGCATTCAATACTGTTTTTTGATGAACAAAGTTTTGACTTTGGACTCTGAATTTTTATAATAGGGCTGGTTTGCACAGTCTACCTTTTAGAAGAAATGTTACCTAAGCAGATATCTTAGAATCTTAGACTATTAGGCAGCCATGAATATAATGGCACTAGTCCAGGCAAACATTATATACACTTAGAAAATGTTTTTCTTAGAGCGGTCTTTCATTTCATGCAGAGTGAGTAATCTTTCCCACAAGTAAAAGCCAACATTCTGTATAAAGTGCTTCTGTACTGTGTACACCTGCATCTTGTTGATAGAGACCGACGCTGAATATATTAGCTAATTATAGATATGCAGATGTCTTATTTTTCTTAATGCAAAAATATATAAAAGCAGGTGAAATAGTGTAGCACCTAAGCCTATAGCTAAATATCCAATTTCCATTAGTTATACTTGGGTTAAAAGGTAAAGAGACAGATAAAAGTCAGAACAATAAAAAGATTATTCATAACTCAAAATCTTCACATTTTTCTGTCACTCTTCTGGATAGAAGACATTAAAATAGAAAAATTTGAATTGCAAAGCAAATTATCATCTATTGATTCATTTCTTCATGCATTCATTGCTGAAAAATTAAATCTAAAGCCTGAAAAATTAGCAAAAAAAGGGAAAGACATTAGTTCTGGTTTCTCTAAAAGATAATATAAAAAAATCTAAGGTATTTATTAATATAGATATACTCACAGGGTGGGAAAATAGCAAGTTTGAATGACAAAATTAAGGAAATTCTGATTTACACTGAAACTTCTAAAAGGGGATTTCCACAACAACAGTTGGAAGGTGCTCAGCACATTTTCTCTTAGGTTGTGTGGTCATAAAGATGGAAAGGATTAATACAACAGAGTCAAGCACCTAGCCAGGGAATAATCCCGTCAGTGGCAAAGAATCTGAAACCTTATTTGAGGGAAGACAGCCCCAAGAACAGGGGTACTGAGGCACCTTCCATCAGAGGTGGCACTTGCCAGGTTTCCCAGCCTGTAACATGTCTGCAACCTGATTTCATGTGTGCACATGGCAACGGGGACCTGAGTGGCAGAGGAAATGAAGGCTGCCTATCAGGTGACCTTAAAGTGAAGAATTTCCCCAGGATCGTCTCGGAGGGGCCTCCTGGAACTGCAAAGCTCCTTTGATGCCCTACGGGGAGACTGACGTTTAGAATCTGAAGGGTAACAGCACAAGGAAGACTCACTCAGCAGCTGCTGCTGGCCTGGAAGATTAAAGGGGCCATGAATCCAGGAGTGCAGGAAACCTCCAGAAACTGGGAAAGACAAGTAAACAGATTCTACCTGGAGCCTCCATAATGAGCACAGTCCTGCTACAGCTGGATCTCAGCCCAAAGAAGCCAACTCTGGACCTCTGAGCTCCAGAGCTATAAGGTAATGAGTTCATACGGTAATTAAGCTCCTGGGTTTGTGGTAACCTGTTACAGTGGAAATAGGGAGATAATATGCAGGCAGTGATGGGTCATAGGTTGTCAGGTTATGTGTTCATGAGGGACACTTGAGCCTTCTCCAGGGAACAGGGCAGCTGCTTTTACCAGCCCAGGTGACAACAGCAGAGGGCTACACCACCCACGCGTTCTGATGCCCAGACTTCTGTGTCCATCCATTGTCAGGACCTATGTATCATCCTCTCTTGTTCTAACCAGTAGGAGTTACTTGGCTTCTGGATGATCCAAGATGACATGAGCAAATCTAAATCTGGCAGGACCAAGGTAACCTCAGTATCTGCTCTGCATAAAGAAGTACCAAGAAAAAGGGCATTCATTGCCTCTTTGTCCATTTTCCTACTCAATGGCCCAACCATTGGCCACTGACCATAGATCCATGTTAAATGACTCCCTTTTCAGATAATTTCAATGAAGGAAATTAGGAACAGACCTCCCAAAGGGTCAGGTTGCACACTGGTTGGTGACCCTGTCTACATAGGCAATAACTGGTCACTATAACTAATACCACTTCAGACAGTTCATGCGGAAGAATACAACCTGGCCTCCTGGGAAGATGGCTCTAGTGTTTTGGCTTTGCTTTTTATTCTCCTGTCTTTAGCTTTTCCATAAAACAGGATGGAAGGAGGTAGATTTCCCAAAGTATTGCTCAAAAATCCTTCCCAGAAGCATTCTTCCTCATCATTTCCTGCTTTGTCTGCAAGTCTCGTCACTGTCCTGGTAAGAAGTATAGGGTGGCACTAGGCTTTCACTGCAGAAGAGGACAAAGCAGCAGAAAGGGCAGTGGGGCATGCGGGTACAGCCTTCCTGTTCATGCACTTACTGGGCACCTCTGGCCTTTCAGCCCAATTTAAGTTTGTGAGCAAATCCCTGCATTTAATCAGAGAGTCTCAAGGAAGGCCCTTTTCTATGTCAATGTTTCCTGGTACTCTCCAAGGCCTACCAAGAGGTCCAGGCCTCCAATGTCCCCTAAGAATGCAAGCACTCTTTATCTGTGCCCAACAGCTTTTGGCCAAGCAAGGTAAGGTGATGACCTGCTCGAACCTCAAGGTTATCTCTCTGCTGCCTCTAGGGGCTTCTCCATGGATGCCAGTCTCTTCACTGCTTACTTGAAGGACTTTTGGGATCACAGACATCCAAGAATCTGTCCAATATTCTTACCCACTGTGGACCTTGAGACCTTCTTATTTGGGGGACCACCTTCAACAATCGTTCATTCTTCCCTCCCTTCTTTCCTCCCTTCTTTTCTCTCTTTCTTTTCTTTCATGATTTTTCTAGATTTTTCTTTTTATTTTCATTCCTT
Organism: Ictidomys tridecemlineatus; assembly: GCF_052094955.1. NCBI lineage: Eukaryota > Metazoa > Chordata > Mammalia > Rodentia > Sciuridae > Ictidomys > Ictidomys tridecemlineatus. Next base: position 254,163,986 of record NC_135477.1, on the reverse strand, counting down.
TTTTCCCAATAGAACTTAATCATATTCCTAAATATAAAATATATTTTCTCTAGAGTCCAGGGAGTTACAGCAAGTGTTATGTTCTGCGTTCACTTTAGGGAGGCATCAGGGAAAATTTTTCCAATCAGTTGAGAAACATTTCTGATTCCTCAGATTTGCCCTGTTGAGTCGGCCACTTAGTTCTGCAGGACTAGCCAGCCCACCCCAGCTTGCCACATGGGTCAGCTAGTCCAGTTCTGTCAGCCTTCTCTCCTTTTTTTTGTGGACCTTTGTTTTATTTACTAATTTTATTTGCTGAGCTACAAACCCAGCCCTCTGCTTCTCTTTTATAAGCCCAATAACTATCATGTTATCCAACCTGTATATCAGGTCATATCATATATGACGACGTTGGGGTCTCTTTGCTGAAGTTTTTGCCGTGGCTAAAGGAGTTAACATAGCTTGTGTGAAAACTGTTAAAATGGATGGTATGGTCTTTAGGGTAAAGACAAATTGAGATTGACTTTTTCTCAGAAACTGGGATTGGAAAAAAAAAAAAGAAATTTTCCAGATTGATGATAGCCCTATAAACCCCCGGTGCCTATTGAGCTTCCTTATTAGCTTGAACTATATTGGATACTGTCAGAGCCGTAGGGAGTCCCAGTCTATTTAGACCCTAATGATCTATAAAGTAAAGCCAGAACAGCTGATTGGTCTGATCAAATAGGCCGTCTGTGCAGAGAGGGGCTGTGAACCAGGAACCTGCCTTTGCCACCTCCTTTGTCAACAGAGCTACGGCCAGCACCTGTGTCTTATTCTTGTTTCAGGATTTCTGGGTCCTAGGGGCTTTGTTTCATGTGCACAACTACAACTGGATTCTGCCACCATTGTCACCCTCTCCTGTGCAAAGTCACTGCACACTGTACGGGTGATGCACATGGACCAGCCAGATATGAAAACAGACCTTTTGTGTTTGAAGAGCCTGTTTCCATTCTCACTCTGAGTAACCTCTGGTTTTTCAGCAGAAGAGCCATTATAATGACACCAACAAGGCCCAGGAAATGGAGCTTCTCCACCATGAAACTGGCCTCAGCACAAGGCTTCCGATCTCCTGCAGGAGAGTACCCGTGCCCTGCCCTGCCGCTCCTCCACACTCCTCCTGTACTATACCCCCATCCTCAATCTGCTCCTTCCTCACTACATGAATTAAACCCAAACCTTTCTCCACAATCATAGTTTCGCCTCTTCTAAGCCTCTATCCAGGTCTTTAAAAAAATCAGCAAAGATAAACATATATACCCCACATTTTCTAGTACTTTTCAGGGGAGAGAAGACTATAAATTCTAACTTCTTTTTACTCCCAAAGTACCTAAGTTTTTCTCCTCGGTGGACAAGACTTAGATGGTAGGTGGAGTAATTCTCCTCCCCTAAAGATGCGCACATCCTCATTCCTGAAACCTGTGAATATGTCACCTTACATAGGGTAAAGGAACTTTGCTTCTGTGATTAAGTTAAGGAATTCTGAGATGGGAAGATTATTCTGGTTGTCTGAGTGGGCCTAAGACAGGCACAAGGGTCAGAGAGAGAGGAGAGGTAATAGAGGAAGCGGAGACTCTGTGAAGATGGTCTGGGGCAAACAGGTGGGGACTGACAGAGGCTGGAGAAGATTCTGTAACTCCTTATGTGATGGCCAGACCATTCTGGATCTGGAGCTACACAACTTTATATGGGTGAGATAGGAACTTTCACAGTGTGTCCATTGTTCCCTTGATTATGGGTGAAATACATACTTATAGTGAATAGAAATTATAATTCAAAGAGTTTTTTCCATGGGTTCTTACTAAAATGCAGAGATAACTGAAGCTTTTAATAAGAAAATAAAAACTGACATCAAACTTAAAATATGAAAACCGAATGTGGGGTGCCAATACATTGCAGATAGATGATGCAGAGAGGGGATGGGTGAACCTGCCTCTTGATAGAATGTTCCCTTAAAGAGAAATCTGTCCTCCTTAGGTGTCATTCAAACAGACCATGAGCAAGTAACCCTAGTCTGGGGGCAGAAAAACGGGCAATTCTCCAATAACTATCTGCACAGATTCAGTCTCCCCTTGCACATCTACCTGCACAACGGACACTACAGCAGCTGGGTGACCCCTGGAAGGCTCTGGCCTCTAGAGCCTCCAGAGGGAAGAGCTCCTTGGAAAAGGAAAAGGAACTCTGAGAAAGCTTAAGGGAAACCTGCCAACTGCACAAGCCAACATTTTGTCATTTCTGGGTGATATTATTTGTCTTTATGATATAAGAGAAAAACAGGGTGGTATCTAGGAAGGAAGCATTACATTCCTGCCATATTTCTCCATCAACTATGAACATAGTAAAAATCTACATAACATCAAAATCCAGAGTGTCTGCATCTCACGGAAGAGGACAGGGAACAGCTGGTAGGTGGTGTTCTCTTCCCCAGTGCACAGGATTGAGAGAGCTGGCCTCCAAGCTGTGAGGGCAGTGGTAGGAAGGACAGTGGTTAACCTAGGCAGATCAAGTGAAGGGCTTCCAGTGAGCTCTGAGAAGTTCCCTTGGGATTTAAGAGCAGTGCCCATGGGAGCTGACACTCAGCCCCCCACCCAACCTCCCCTCTCCATTTGGCTCATACAATCTCAGAGCTCACCAAGCCCTCCTGGAAAGGACACTGACGCTGTGTGTCCTTGACCCTCTTCATTTGTCTTCATTGCCCTCCTGCCCAGCCCAAGCCAAGAGACAACATCACCTGTGGATGGTGGCAAGAATGGTCCCCACTGCCACTCCAAAGCCCATAAGGAAGTTGTGTGGGGACAGTGCTGGGGACGGTTCCTGGCATTCCTACTGGAATTCTCCTTGCTGGTCCCCAGATACCCATAGATATTGGATATGACATTATGGCTCACCTGCTGTTAAGAGTCCAGGGAATATTCAAACAAGGTTTTAGAGCAGTTCTGGGAACCTTATCTCCTTATATATCAATGATAACAGGAAAATACATTTCAGTCATGAGAGTCTTTCAATCTTGGAAATGGAAGACAATGTGTACAGAACCACAGGAAATACCCAAAGCATCCCATATCCCATCTCATATAACTAAATGCAAACAACAAAAGAGTTAATGCCTACTCAGGGTTTCACTTGTTATGCAAGAGGCAAATAAATTAAGAATGATTGTAAGTACAGGAGAACAATTTGAATTTTGAAGAGCTTTTAGCAAAATAGATGTTTTTTCCCCCTTACACGTGGGTTTCATTAGAAGTGCACAGGGGCTATCAAAGCAGGAGAGGTATCATATAACCATCACTTACACAGCTTTTCTTGAAATATCTGCAAACATTTGTAATGATAAAGTGTACCTACTAAGGAAGAGAGAAGACAAAACATCAGTGGGAAAGTTTGGGTAAAAAGACACACTTGTTCCATCCAGAATCTGATTCTTCCATCCAGAATCAAGTACGTCCTGAATTTTTCCACACTTAAAATAAGTCAACTGAGGATCTCATTCAACTCAGGTGGCTCTTCCCTTCCATGGTGTTCTGGCTTCAGTGATGTTTAAATATTTCCAAGATGGTGCATGCAGGGGCCAGAGGGGAGGGACATCAGTCATCTGCAGCTCCACCAGATCGAGATCTGAATCTTTGGATTTAGAATGAAACAGAGCAACAACCTTGGTGAAGCTGGAAAAGTGGGCAGGGGCTCAAAGCAGCAAGTCCACTTAGGGTGGATGAATGAGGTCAGAGGTTGCAGAAATATAGCTCATCACAGAACTGGGATGAAATCAAGGACAGAACTGTCCATGCACTGATCATCTATGCATGGATTTCACATGATATGTAGTTTTCTTGTGCTGTTTCTAACAGTATCTCAACAAGAGCAGTTCTGGAAACCTTGTCTCCTTATATATCACTGTTAACAGGAAAATACATTTCAGTCATGAGAGTCTTTCAGTCTTAGAAATGGAAGACTTAGAAATGGAGCAAGATGTTGAGATACTGGCTCTGGTACACAGAGCCAGGAAAACATGGAGACGGTTTGGAAGGGAAAATCAAGAATGTGTCAGATGTGCAGCCGATTTGGAAAGCAGTATGGAGATTTCTTGGAAAGCTGGGAATGGAACCACCATTTGACCCAGCTATTCCCCTTCTCGGTCTATTCCCTAAAGACTTAAAAAGAGCATGCTACAGGGACACTGCTGCATCGATGTTCATAGCAGCACAATTCACGATAGCAAGATTGTGGAACCAACCTAGATGCCCTTCAATAGATGAATTGATAAAAAAATGTGGCATTTATACACAATGGAGTATTACTCTGCATTAAGAAACGACAAAATCATAGAATTTGGAGGGAAATGGATGGCATTAGAGCAGATTATGCTAAGTGAAGCTAGTCAATCGTTAAAAAACAAATACCAAATGACCCCTTTGATATAAGGGGAGTAAACAAGGACAGGGTAGGGACGAAGAGCTTGAGAAGAAGATTTACATTAAACAGGGATGAGAGGTGGGAGGGAAAGGGAGTGAGAAGGGAAATCGCATGGAAATGGAAGGCGACCCTCAGGGTTATACAAAATGATATATAAGAGGAAAGGAGGGGTAAGACAAGATAATACAAATGGAAGAAATGATTTACAGTAGAAGGGGTAGAGAGAGAAAAGGGGAGGGGAGGGGAGGGGAGGGGGGATAGTAGAGAATAGGACTGACAGCAGAATACATCAGACACTAGAAAGGCAATATGTCAATCAATGGAAGGGTAACTGATGTGATACAGCAATCTGTATACGGGGTAAAGTTGGGAGTTCATAACCCGCTTGAATCAAACTGTGAAATATGATGTATTAAGAACTGTATAATGTTTTGAACGACCAACAATAAAAAAGAAAAAAAAAAAAGAATGTGTCAGATGAACAAGATTCCTTTCCCTTAGTCCAACACTTTAGAGATTTTCGACCTGGAAACAAGGCCTGAGGGTGGTGAGCTAGCAGCAAAGTCTGACGGGAGGTGGGAACTCAGGTTTCCCTGCCACCTCTCCTAAAGATGAGGAGAAGGAATGGCCCAACAGAGAGCTGAAGAAGTTTAGGCTGTTTATAAAGTTGGATTATATCCTCAAAGGAGGGCTAGTGCTTTAGTTAATAGGTCTTCTCTTCTAAAACATGAAATAAGCTTCTGAAACATGTCCAGGAAACAAGGTACTAGGAGAAATCCTGGGTCAGAGCAGGCCCGCCACCAGGATGCACCTGCACCTGCACTGACGTTTGGACAGTCTTTGTCTCTTTAGCTCATTATTGGAAAGACGATAGACCAAGGTGGGGGAGGGTAATAAGAAGACCCATTAAAATAAAAGGGAAGAATGGCCCAGAGAAGATGAATTTAAAATAACCCAAAGCGAAATGAGCAAACTCAGCCCAGTAACTTCACAGACTTTAGAAAGATACCTGCTTCTCTCTTCCCACGTCATGGCCCAGATTTGAGATGGTGCTGTGACTCATGTGTCTTGCAAAGAGAACTTGGTGCACCTGGAGGTCTTAATCAGGTGTCTCGTCTCAACACAGCATCAGTTTGAATCCCTAACTTCCATCCACTTATTAAGAGAGTCTCATCCCAGCCACATAGATTAACCTGCCTGTTACCCTCGGACCCCTGTCTCCTCCTGTCTTCAGCATCCCACCCTCAGTGGGCTATTTTCTTCCTCCTTTCTTCTTCCTTCCCCTCCCTGCTCTTTCTCCATTGCTGCTGGGGTGCAAGGGAGAAGGGAGAGGTGTTCCCTTAAAGGCAGGTCACCAGGCCTCTGTCTTTCAGTGGATCATTTCTGCTGATGGATGTGGCATGTGGTCTACAGAAAGGCTCCTCCAGACAGCTGTGCTCGCTGCTGCCCTCTGTGGAGCCTTGCTCTGGGCTTTCTGTTGCCTGCACCTTGCTTCATGCGCCCTGGCTGCCCTGCAGGAGCGCATCTGAATCCCCAGAACCTCGGTCTCTTCTCTCCTCCATGACCTTGCCTGGTCCACCTTCCTTTAGGGAACCTTAAACCTGAGGGAGTACAGTATTGCTCATTAGGTCTGACTGTACAGCTGTGTCACCTCCCCCTGTGCTCCTGCAGCCCGGGCAAGTCCCCAGCTCAGAACCTGAGCAGACAGCCAGCTGGGGAAAGAAAGAAAAGACAGACTCCTTCTCTTCTCCTCCTCCTCCCCTCTCCTCTTCCTCCCCCCTCCTCCCCCCTCCTCCTCCTCCTCCTTCTCCTCCTCCTCCTCCCACTCTTTGCTGTCTCTTACAAACTACAAGGCTCCTCCCATCCCTATACCCAGTCTTCCCTAGTGTGGATTCTCTCCCAGTTCTCCTGTTAGACATCTCAATAGACAAGGCTGCGAAATTAGGGAGGTCGCCATGGCTATTACAGAGACCATAAAGAGACAATGAGGTGATAGTTCTCTATAAACATCTGGGCTTATTATTTTTTGTATTTTTATGATATTTTTAGTTGTAGATGGACTTAATACTATCTATCTATCTATCTACCTACCTACCTACCTATCTATCTATCTATTCATCCATCTATCCATCTATTTATCTATTTATGGGGGGGTACCAGGGATTGAACTCCAGAGTACTCGACCACTGAGCCACATCCCAGCCCTATTTTGTATTTCATTTAAAGACAGGGTCTCACTGAGTTGCTTAGCACCTCACTTTTCTGAGGCTGGCTTTGAACTCACAATCCTCCTGTCTCAGCCTCCTGAGCCTCTGGGATTACAGGCATGCGCCACCACCAGCTTATTTATTTAATTTTATTTATTTAACTCACACGGGCTAGGCAACAGCTCTACCTATCAGCTATAACACCAGCCCCCTGGGCCCTTTTTGACCTTGGTCCTGGTAATCACCCACTCATTTTCTCCTGGAGCAGTATAGCTGCTGATGTCTCTGTTCAGTGACCACTGGGTCCCATTTGGCACCTCCCGTGGAACTGCCATGATAATTTCTGAGGCCTCCCTGCCCTTGGGAGGAGGCCTTCTGCCAGGCCAGCCCTGATCTCTAGGCCTTGGGGAAACCTGCTAAGGCTGGTGAGTGCTGTGACTCGTTGAGAAGCAAGTGAGGAGAGAAGAGCTAACCGGACAGGGAACCAAGTCCCAAGGGCCGTGAGGAGGCACAAGAGCAAAGGAGACCTGTGTGGCAGGGAGGGGCGCCAGGGAGTCACCAGGCCCAGGCAGCCTTGCCTCTGTGTCCCTGCTCACTTACCTTCAAGCAAAATGGTGCCTGATCACCAGCACTGGGTGCCTCCCGATGCCTCGTCTCTGTTGCTTCTCCTTGTTTGAAAGGACCATGATTGTGACTTCCCCCACACTGATGCGTACCTGGGTGGCATCCTATCTGTGCTCTTCAGCTGTAACTCTGCCTCATCCTGCTAGCAATCTTGTGTTCCTATTATCTCCTCTGCCAAGGGTGACACGTGGCCCTTTCTGCTTCAAGTGCTGGCCCTGTAGCTCTGGTTCTGCCTCTTTAAACATACTTCACATGTGAAGGACCAAGCCTTCAATAAAAAATGATTAAAGTGTGTTGGGCTATCTTCTCCTCTTGCTCAGCGCAGCCCTGGCTCTGAGGTGCTCCCTGTGGACCACAGTCGGCACCCTGCATGTTCCTGCAGGTTGTCATCTCCAAGAAGCTTCAACCCCCCCCAGAGAGCTGACTCCTCCACAGAGACCTAGCTATCTACCCCACCCCATTCCTGGCCCCTTCCTCCTCCCAGCCTGAGAATGTGGCCTAAGCATGATGAGGCCAGGTGTCTCCCTGGAAACTGGTCTTCCAGCTCTGCTCACGTTATTGCCTGCCTTTCAGCTTCCCCTCACTGACGACAGCAAGTCTCAAAAGGTGGACAGCTGATACACATGCAGCAGAGTATGTACAAAGATTTCGTCCATCAAACTAAAACATTTTATATTTAACTATTAGAGATTTCTCTCATTAATATTTGCAACAGATGCTAATAATAACTCATATTAACTTAACCATTTGATCTGTGCTGGCTGTCCATCTGGATTCTCTCTGCAGGGATATGGGGTCACTGTGCCATTTTATAGTCTGTTAGAGGTTCAGAGAGGTAAAGCAACTTGCTCAAGGTCAAGGTCATGGAACCAGAAAGTAGTACAGCAGCCAGGGTTCAAATGCAGGCAGCTTAGCCATCAGCTGAATGGCATGTTGTCTACTGATACCTAGAAACTGAATATAGGCTCTCTTTCAAAAAATGTGGAACAATTTATGGTGAAGGAAGAGAAGAAATCATTCAAAGGCAATCAACTGAGAAGATAGATAGCAGCTTCTCTTGAACTATATGAGGCAGAAAGAATCAAGAATAAAGCAGAAATTATGAAGCACTTTAAGTGTAGTAGACAAGAACAAGTCTCAATTTTTTTAACATATGAAATGTTCTAAATTGTTCTGAGTAAAATCAAAATTGTGGGGGAGGGAAAAGTGTGCATATTTTATACACAAAGATCAATTTCTATGTTATAGTTAAAGAAAGATACTGTCAATTTGGAAGAAAACACTATCAAGGATATACGACACCACAAGCATGCACACACACACACACACACACACAAAGAAACCCCCACAGAGGAGAAAACTCCAAGGGACAGCATCCTTCAATCTACTTACCAGGTCTCAGTGGGTATGCCTTAGATTATATTTTTATGGAAAATTCTGACTTCACTGTAAGAAGTAGGCAGCTTTCCCTGATTCCACAAGGCTGGATTTCAAGTATTTTGTAAATCCTCTACAGCTGTGGATGTGCCTTTCCATACTTATAACCCAGGGTATTATAATGCCCTGTTGCCTTTAAAAAAAGATTCCACTGAGGGCCTGGTTTATGTTATCTTTTCTTAATTGCCACTCGATATGAAAAGTTCATTTCTTTAATAATAAAAATCTTTACAGGAGCTGGGATGATATAGCAAATATGAAGAAGCGACTTGGAGAGAGGAAAATACAGTCAGGATTGGTTTTGTAGGGCCAAGGTCCTTGTACTGGAACAGTGGAAGTTCATAACGTAAGATCTTCATTCCTTCAGCTGCCTTTATTATACTGAGGCTCATTTTTCATGAAACAAAAAGGGACCAGGTCAAACCCTAAATGGAATCTTTTGTGTGTGTACTGGGGATTGAACCCAGAAGCATTCTGCCTCTGTGCTACCTCCCCAACCATTTAACAATTTTATTTGGAGAAAAGTTTTCACTAAGTTGCTGAGGCTGGCCTGGAGCTTGGATCCTCCAGCCTCAACCCTGTGAGCAATCAGGATTACAGGCATGAACCACCACCTTGGGCCCTAAATTAAGTCCTCATCACTGGTGATCAGTGACCACTTCTGTCATAAAGAAGAGACTATAGTCAACCCTTCCCACAGGCAATGTCATATATCATGACTGAGATCTGAAAAAAGGCACATTGTTTAAGTGAATGAAAACATCTTTTAACTAAAAAATTTTTTTTAAATTATTCAAATATTTAAAATTTTTATCAAATAAAATTATAATTAAATTTGATTGATTGGCCAATGTGTAATTAAGTAAAATATTTTTAAAATTAAAAAAGTTAAGATTATCCCTTTGGGTCACTCAAAAATGTGGAAATATTTTTCATTCTCTAAATATTTTTCATTCATACCTCGAATGCTGTCATTTAGGTAACCATTGGTGTGTGTGTGTGTGTGTGTGTGTGTGTGTGTGTGTGTGTGTGTGTGTCCTGGCTCGCACATAACTCTCAGGTGTGAACGTGAGTGTCCCTCTACCTGCCTAGTCCACCGTTTTCATCAGAAGAAATGAGAAGAAATAGCATAAAAAAGCTGAAATGATCACAATCCATGAAAGGCACTTAGCATTATCCCCAATCAATGAGATGCTCTTAATATTCTCACCTGAGCAGAAGTTCCCAGAGAAAAGAAGAAAGGATTTGTGAAAGTGTCCAGAAGTTACCTATGTTGAGGCACCCCCGAAAAGCCCCCTGCAGTCCGTACACATAAGCCACTTGCCTGGTCTAACAATTCCTCTGAAACTCAATTTACCGTGACATTGCCAACAATGTAGGAGACAGTGTGGACGGCAGGCATTGTTCACACACCAGTGACATCTATCCACCCTAATGGTGCCTCTGCCCATTAACACAGGTGGACCCGCTTACAGATCAGATGGCCACTGTCCATGAAAAGGAGCCGCACACATGTGGCGTGTTTGTGATCAGAACCTAGCCCCCTCTTCACCTCTCCGGCTTCCTACAACCTCTTTTAAATTTTCTTTAGCTGCTCGGCTTCAGATCTCATCTCTTTCCACCTCTGACTCATTGCTTATGTGACGTCCTCCAATCACACTGGCTGATCTGTGCTAATTGCTAAATGTCCGACTCTGGGTCAGGACGACCCATGGAATGCAAACTTCACCTAAGTCACTAGAGACTATCAAGCTGGACCCTACCTGGCTCTCTCTCCTGAACCCAGAAGCATTCTATTTATGCCGTTTTTTTCCTGCATTTCTCCTCATTTCTTCTGATGAAAACAGCAGGTAGAGGAAGACCCACTCACACCTGAGAGTTGTGGGTGAGCCAGGACACACACACGCACCCCGGTTTCCTAAATGGCAACATTCGAGGTAATGTGTCTCTTAGAGACTGAAAAATATTTCCACATTTTTAAGTGACCAAAAGGGATTATTTTAATTTTTAAAAAATAATTTACTTAAACACACATTTGAATTCTGGGAGGTGCATCTGGAGGCTCTCAAACCCCAGTTCACTAGGCCACGAGGAGAAGTTAGGACTGGGCTTTCGTCGATGATTTACGGCAGTGAATTCTCTACTTTGTACCTATAAGATCCAGCATCATTTTGAACAAAACTGAATTTCTTGGCTTCATTATATGAAATCTGTACAAAGCACTGTAATAAGGAACGAGCAAGGCATGATTTATGGCCTCCACATATAGGAGATTTAATTTTGCCTTTTGCTCAATGGCCTATCCATTGTGTGAGCAGAGTCAATACCAATAATGAAATGTAGACTGAAGGGCTAAATCAATCCAATAAAACGCAATAGAAAGACTAGAGGACTGAGTAAATTTGGAAAGGCTAGTGCCTGCAAGATTAGTATTTGGACAACAGGTAATTACGAAAATCAATACCTGTGTATGAAAACATGACAGGCAGCCATCCGTCACAAACAGAGAACCCATTACGAATAGTCTGGGCTCTGAGTAGGGATGAGAGAACAGAACAGGTCTGGAGGATTCTTATCAGAGTTTTGCATGCATGTACACCTCCCCATGTGACTGAGGGTGGACAGGAAGGAAAGCTCTGGGCTGCTTGTTCTGGGTTTTATTTAGGCCCTTTGCACATCTCTGATCTTTGATCTCATGCTTTCCATTTGATATCAGGCATGCCCCTAGTCCTACACCACCCTTGCCTTCCCTCACCCCAGCCTCATAGGTACCAGGAACCATCATCATGGAGCCAGTAATCTATCAGGTGCAGTGAGGAGGGCTGGGATAATTTGAACCACTACTTAAGGGTCAGCTGTTGGCAGGCACTCCAAATAATAAGAGGTAATACAGATGACCTGGAGGGGACCCACAACAAAGTAAAAATAAGTACACACTGATATACGCAGACACACAGATGCACGCACAGAGATGACATATATATACACACATGTGCACACATATATTCTAAAGGTAAAATAGCTTCAGTGTCTTAACTAGGTTCCTGTGATGATGAGTGGATGTTCCACCACTAAGCAGTCTGCAGACACCAAGTCCCTTAATCCCCTCAAAGGTATCCACATCTCTGTTTTAAAGGTAAGAGGCTCCAGTAGACAACATTGGTTTGTTCCAGGTACTGATGAGCAGGGGGTCCAGCGTGGGAAGCTGCCTCTGTCTGATGTGATGTATGTGCCCCTTCACCGAACAGCCTCCGTGAACCACAGGGCATTGAGGGTAATTCCAGTGTGGCCACAAGTAAGTCTACAGCCAGGTGCCAGCCAGCATCGCTATTGAGGCCTCCATGCCTAGGCTGTGAGCCCAGAGCACATACAGAGTCAGTTAGGAAGCCTCTTCAAACTACCCTGAACCATGACGCCTGTACGGCCAGACCAGGCGATCCCTTGTGATAAAGTTTTGCCAGATGCAGTGGTGCACGCATGCAATCTCAGTACTTGGGAAGCTGAAGAGAATTCTCTAGTTCAAGACCAGCCTCAGCAACTTAGCAAGACCCTGTCTCAGAATAAAAACGTTAGAAAGGACTAGGAGACAGCTCCGTGGTAAACACCCCTGATTCCTGGAATTCCAACAATCCTTTCTGTCTGCTGCCCTTCATCTGAACAAGCTGATAGGAAGAATCGCCCTCCACACAAGGCCCCGTCCACAAGAGAGAATCCATTGCCTACCACCCCAGGATCTCAAGCCAGACCCTCTCCAGAACTCTCTCAAGCCATTTTTTGGAGTGATTGGCAGCGATTCTGGAAAGCCTCACCATGTGGGTAGCCCACCTTCTTGGTGTGAGAGTGATCTTGGCAGTCTCAACGCTGGAACCACAATTTGAGTGGGATCCAGCTCACTTGCAGGTGGACACCACCACACTCCTGAGTCAACCTCAGGCCAACAGTGGACGGAACGCTTTTCTGGGCTCTGAGACACTGTCCAGGTTGCATTCTTCAGAACCTTACACGCTGGTGTATGATGCCCTCATCAGAAGTCTGTCCTTCAGTTTGTGTGGCTCCTTGGTTTTCTATTCAAATGACTAAGATGAGTTCCACTGGGGATGGGAGTCACATGACTTTGATGACTTTTTAAGGTCATTTTAACAGTAGGTATTTTTTCACATTTTAAATTTGCCTTAGGTGGGCAATATTTTCTCTGAATCTAAATTTGGCAGAATTCACACTTAGGGCTGGGTAGTTCTGGGTTCTTCCCTGTGAATTATAGGACATTTTGCAGCATCCCTGACTTCTACCCAGTAGAGACCAGTGGCATCACCACACCTTCCTCCAGTTGTGACAACCAAAATTGTCCCCAGACAGCAAATGAAACTGGGGAGAAAAATCACACCTGGTTGAACACCACTGCTCCACATTCATTCAAAAAAGAAATATGACTTTTCTGATAAGAATGGGCATGAACCAAGTCCTCTGTAGTCCCAGAGGAAGACAGGGAAAAAAGATGAAAAGCTGCTGGGCTATATATATCCCAATGCGAGCAAGCAAAATCTATGATAAATTGCAATTATATCTTCAAATCTCTTCTTTCCCCTCTTAAACTAATTTAGACTCATCCTCAAAATTGCTTACATGCTATGGAGATGACTCATTATGGCTTATAAAATCTTTTTATAAAAAATTGATTACTCAGCTGCTTGTATGCAAATTCTTTTCCCTTATCTGAAAAAAATCAGAGTTGCAGTGACCACAGTGATTTTCCAGAAATAATCACACACTGCAGTGTGCTATGCACTATAGAGTGTTCCCAAAGAACAGGGCATGTTAACAATCATTTATGTGATGGACACAGACAATAGTCTCTTTAATGCATCACATATATCCATATTATATCTGCTGTTACCTTTGTAAATGGCTTCAAAATGCTTGTTTATAAGACAAAGCCATTTTATTGCCTAACATCCTCGTTCTTTCAATGAGTTCTCCAAGAAGGATAGGCCATAGCTCCTCATATTGATTGCAATTTGAGGAGATAGCAATTGATGCTTTGTCATTTTTTTAGGGCTTAGAGGCAGAGATGACTCCAGAGATGGAATTCAGAAGAGGAAGGCACATCACACCCACATGTGCCATTGGTAACCTAGCCTCTGCTACTCCTGGCATGCATCCTTGGTCTTCTATACCTCAGTATTCTAATGCTGGAAGAAAGGAATGATGATTCTGTCTTAAAGAGAGATCTAAACCTGAGAACACAACTTTAGTTTAACTGACGTCTTTTCCCATTGACATTTCTCTAAAAGATTCTGAATACTTACTCATCTGACACCTTTCATTTGAGAATCCAAGTAGTGCTTACCTCAGCTTTAATTTTATTGTCTCCAAAACAGAGGTGTTGTAAATAGGCTGCAGCATTAGACTGGACTGAAGGAAACTGATGTTGCAACATCTGGATCACTTCGGGCAGTTCTGGGTCTCTCCATCCAAATTCTCTGAACAAAAGGAAGGCAGGAGAACATGAGGATGAGCCCTCTAGACTGTGGCATCTGGTTAGCACACTGATGAATTGTACATACTAGTTTACACAGAAATACTTCGCAATTGTTGTTCTGGTTTCCTTACACATAGACACATCTAAGAGAGTATCCTGAAAAGATCAACTCATGTAAATAGTTTTTAAGTGCATCCATACACATTGATTATATAAGATTCTAGACACATAGAGCTGGGTATGGTGGTGCACGACTGTAATCCCAGCAACTTGGCAGGCTAAAGTAGGAGGATCACAAGTTCAAAGCTGGCCTCAACAATTTAGTGAGGTTCTTAGTGACTTAGCATGACCCTGTCTCAAAATTGAAAACAAAAAGGGCTGGGGATGTGGCTTAGTGGTCAAGTGCCCCTGGGTTCAATCCCTAGAACTTAAAAGGAAAAAAAAGATTACATGTACATACATACCTATGTGTGTGTATATATATATACACACACACACACACACACACATATATATATGAAGTTAAATGTATCAACTCAAGTTCCACATTTATAAAGATTATGATTATGAAAAATTACAAGATGACCCATGATCATATTAATATAGACACTTTTTAAAATTGGCTTAAGTGGATACTTTGTAGAGATCACTTTTTCCTAGTATATTATTTAAAAAAAAACCTGAGGCATGGCATTTATCTAAATTTTCAGATATGAGAAAATATAATTCATGATAGTAGGTGATGCTGATATCATCATTATTTTCACTTTCGTGGTTGTTGTTTTTATAAACTTACTTTAAAAGAATAGAAGAAAAAAAACAAGGGAGAGAATTAAATTACAGTAGATGGGGTAGAGAGAGAAGATGGGAGGGGAGGGAGGATAGTAGAGGATAGGAAAGGTAGCAGAATACAACAGTTACTAATATGGCATTATGTAAAAATGTGGATGTGTAACCGATGTGATTCTGCAATCTGCATTTGGGGTAAAAATGGGAGTTCATAACCCACTTGAATATAAAGTATGAAATATGATATGTCAAGAGCTATGTAATGTTTTGAACAACCAATTAAAAAAATAGAAGAGCTTTAGTCCTGAAAAAAGTAGACAAAAATTTTTTTTAAAAAAAAGATAAAACATAGACATATTCCCTTAATGCTTTTTTGGGGACAAAAGTACAAAAACCAAAATGACATTTTAAGAGGAAATTATCTATTTAAATACATTGATGTATTCACAAAATGTTAATACTTTTATGTACTAAATATTCTTTTCCTGAGTCCTCCTTCTTACATCTGACCTACTCCAAAAATGTATTTTTTAATTTAAACTTAAAGAATATGCTTTAATATCCTAAATCAGAAGGGATATTGTACCATTGTCCAAATGAATATTCTTTTTTTGAAATCTCTCAGCTCAACCAGTTAGATCACAATGCTGACAGGACCAACTCTATGGATTCTATTCTTGAAGCAGAAAATCAATTTTTAACTGAGAAATAAAAAAGCAACCTCTGAGACCACAGATAAAAACTTGACCCCACAAGGCACAGAAGGGTGCTATTTATCTGAAAGATGGGCTGCAGGAGGAATGAGATGGCTGTGCAGCATCTACTCCTACTCCTCGTGAAAGAACTCAAAAGCATGCGTCCTACTGATGCCAGGTCAGCGCTGTCATCTGCACGGAGAAGTCATGAAAAATAGGATGGAAAGGAACAGACAAAGGTTAAAAGTTTCCTCATAGGTTCTAACCTGTTCTCTTTATCTTTCCTTTATCACAACTGGTAGAGCTGTCAAGAAAACCCTGAAACGTGTTGGTGCTTGCTTTACTGAAGACACTATGAAATGGGAAGGCTTTTGAAGTGGCTTTGCTTTTATTGGAAAGACAAAGCATTTGATTTCATGTGCACTGACTATTCAATAAATCTACATACCATCGGAGGCAGATACATGCGCATTCTCAACAAGACACATAGCACAATACTACATTTGCTGGGAAACACATATAAGTGACTGCTGATGCTGAATCCTTCTTTATATTTGATCACAGTAGAAAACCATTATAGACTAAATATATGAAGCTGGCTCTTCTTTCAAATTAAATTTCCTTTTGTTGCACGATCCCAAACCACCTCTGCAATATGGAGATAGCATGGTCCTTCTCCTGAAAGTAGCCCTCTAGAATTCTATGCCTTGCAAATCACATCAAAATCTGCAGGGCAGCTACAAACTTAAGACAATGGGTGGCCAAGATGAATTCAGTAAGTTTAGGCTATTGGGAAGTGATTAGTGAAGAACTTATTTCAGTCTATTTTATTAACCAGGTGGTAATTGATTGCTCTATTAGACAAAGGCTCATGGAACCTACCTTTTGAACAAGAGCTTCAGGGGAGAAGACTTAGAGACTTTTTAAACACATGCATACAATGTAAACATGTGTATCCACACATCACTCCCCAAAATTCATATGGGACTGATGAACATTCCTAAGAATCATGAATCCAGAAGAGATCCAAGCTCCCTACTGATAGGTCAGAAGGAACTTGGCACCAGCTTAACCCCTCTTCTAGCCACAAACCTCTGGAATCCCAAGCACCCACCCATCCCTGTTTCTACCTCCACAGACCTAGTTCTAACTGTCAGTCACCTCCCACCTCACTGCCCTTCCCACTGTCATCTAACCATACACAAATGAACTTGGCTATCTCCATTTCCTGCTTCATACCCTAGGTGGCTCCCAGCATTCCTGGTAAAGGGACAGGAGGTCCCCTTGGCCTTCTACATTGCATCCCAGCTCTCTGTGCTGGTTACCCTGGAGACAGGTGGGCATCACTCTCTCCTGCCTCAGTTCCTTGGATCCTGTAGGAGGATGATCTCAGGATTTGGCATCAGAAAAACTGGAAAAGAGTTCAGAACTTGAACATCTGTCTTTAACTCTTATATCTTGTAAATATGGGACAGTCCCCTAGTCTTTGTTGACTTTGGCTTCCATAGATGAAATAGAGAGTAACAGCATAATCTAATAACAGAGTAATATCACAGAGAATAATAGCACTGTTCTCACGGAAGACACCATCAATTGGTAAGTGCTTAGTAAACTATTCAGAGCTAGATATATTCTAGTAATTGTAACGCTAAGATTGCTACAGGGATATATTTTTCTTTTGTAATTTATGTAATACCATCTAATTTTCTAAGAACCTCCCTTTTTATTGGCATGTATCCCTTTGGACATTATGCTTATGTGAAGAAACAGAAGTGAAAAGAGAAAGATTGCTTTTGCTTGTAGCAACATTTGCCATTTTGAAACTATTTTCTTTCTTGCTATTCCCTCAGAGGCAGGGTGGGTTAATGGGAAAGGTTTTCTGGATGGAGCCAGACCTGGTTAGAACCCTGCTGACCCATCAACTTTCTCTGCAGCCATGGGCTCAAGTCTGTCCAGCTTGCCCCTGAGCCTCCACTGGTCAGAATGCGGTGGGGAGTACTTGCCACATAGGTGCACTTGGAGTCCATCTGCCTCCCTGAAATCGTAATTCCTGCTCTGGTATATGGTGGGAGATCAGCAATAACAGGCACAGAAGGCACACAGTGTAGGCTCTCTAGAAATGACAGGTGTTACATATAACCAGACAAAGAAAAGGAGAATAAGAAGCAAGAAGCATCTATAATTTTCTAAGAAGCTGAACTCGACACTCATTTGTTACTGGGCTTCACTTCAGAATGTTAATGGAACCGGAGAATATGCAAATGTAACCTTTTCTTCATTAAAACTTGTCACATAGACCAACAATATTGTGACTAAACCCTCACTCATATATGGACTGTCTGAGCTGTTAAAATCACAACGCTTAGCACAGAGCTAAATAGCAAACAGTTTGAAGTTCTTTACAAAGTTAGACTGGGACTGAAACCAAAGAGTTGGAGGACTGTCATAACATTTGATTAAGTTTCCCCAAGGAAAAGAGTGTAGAGACACCCAGGGTCCTCACAAATTCAAACTTTGGTTTTCGACATAGCTTCATGTCAGAGGGGACACTGCTCACTTTGAATGCAACCTGAATAACTCCCACTGGGAGCCTGACTGTATGGAAGTTTTATAAAAGTGTGGAAATCTTAATCATTCATGAACTTTTGAACTTTTTTGAAGTTTTAAAGACCGTACTGACTTTGACATTCAAATCTAGAGCTATGAAGATAGGCTGCTTTGTTTTTTATGCTGCTTGTTGATTAAGTTGGAAGGGCTGAAGGGTGCTAGATACATACATACATATATATATATATATATATATATATATAAAAGGATTTTTAAAATAATAAAAAGAAGATACATCAACCCAAAAGAACTTATCCAATGATACACACATGAAAGCACTAATGTCTCAACCCTCATTCCTGGATAGTTTATAATACAAAACATATAGGATAAAGTTAATCACATTTTTTAAAAGTATTTGCTTTTTTTTTTAAGAGAGAGAGGGGGAGGGGAGGGAGAATTTTTTTAATATTTATTTTTTAGTTTTCAGTGGAGACAACATCTTTATTTTATTTTATGTGGTGCTGAGGATCGAACCCAGCACCCCACGCATGCCAGGTGAGCACGTTACCGCTTGAGCCACATCCCCAGCCCAAGTCTTTGCTTTTATATAAACAGTAGCACCAGAATTAGGACTATCTAGAAAGTGAGTTCAATTGTTATATGGCTTTTAGACAGAAAGGGCTTTCTTCAGGCTTTCCCTGTTGAGTTAGATGGAATTCCCTGAACCGCATCATAAGCATTATTCATTCCACCAAGCCTTATGGGGCCAACCTCATGATGGAGCTGCCACTGTGCTCCATGGACATGTGCCCGGCTCATGAGGCACCTTCAAGTCACCTGCCAGTAGGAGAGAAATTAACAGAGAAGAAAAGGAACTAGTACTTTTGGCTCAGTGAAAGGACAGAATCCCACTGGAAAGTCAGGAGGGAGAGATCCAGGATGCTCTGCACCTGCCCTATGTTTGGTCTCTGGTCAGAATATGTGGGAGGCTGGACAATCACCCCACATGACCCATGTCCTAATCCCTGGTATTGTGAGTGTTGTCTTGTCTGGCAGATGTGACCACATGAAGGGTCCTGAGATGGGAGATCATCCTGGATCATCCAATGGGCCCTACATGCCATCACAAGCATCCTTCAAACTGGACACGGGTGGAGGCAGTGAAACAGGGAAGTGAGAGGGGAGGCTGCTGTCTCTGCAGATAGAGGAAGGAGTAGGAGCCAGGAAGGCAGTAGTCTGGAAGCTGAAGGAGGAAAGGGGATGGACCTCCCTCTGGAAGCTCTGCAGGCAGCAGGGCACTAGTGACAGTCACCTTGTGTGGCACAGAGTACCCGAGTTCAGACTTCTGATGCACAGAATTAGCAGGAGTAAAAGTGTGTTGTTTTAACCCAGTAATTTTGTGTTAGCTTGTAAAAGCAGCTGCAGGAAACTAATGCAGAAGACCACCCACTGCCAAGACCTAGCTTCTTGGCCTCCTCCTCAATTCCAGGTCTGAGAGTCTCTCGTGTGACATCTGTTTACCAGGCATTCTGTTCTGTTGATTTACTCTGACTTCCTGGCCACTGTCTATAAATCTATGTATTTGAAAATGTAACATCCATGATCTGCATCTGGCTCCCATAGGGCCCAGGAGCCTCTACTTCTTGCCATGTTCCTACCACCCCTGCCTGCTGTGCCCAAGGATCCAGCCACAGTCCGCCCACTCCACCTGCCAGTGTTTATGGGGCAGCCACTGTGCCTTCCCACCAGGACACAGCATTGAACAGAGCAAATGTTCCCACCTTTGGAGAACTTACTTTCAGATGGGAATTGGTAATTAATTGTTAAAAGAGAAAAACAGATTACTTCTCAGGTCGTACTAAGTGAAGAGCAGGGTGAATAATGTCCCCCTTAGAATCCTATTGTATTTGGAAGTAGATTTGCAGACATAACTAAAGATTGAGACAAGACTACACAGGATTGAAATGGTCCTAGGTACAAAAAGAGTGTCTTTTTGTAAAAGACAAATAGGAAGAGAGGGAAGAAGGTGGTATACAGATGGAGGTGGAGACTGGGGACAGGCAACGGCAAGCCAAGAAACACTAAGGCTACCTGGCAACACAAGAATCTAGGAGGAGGCTTGGATGGAGCCTCTCTCAAGCCTCCAGAAGGAACCAACTCTCCAACATTGTGATTTCAGGTTTCTGATTATCAAGCCCTCAGAAGCAGATTTCTGTTACTTGAAGGTGTTCAGCTGTTACAAGGTTATGGCTGCCACAGGAAACTCACTTAATGTGACGGGAAAAACAGCCTGGAGACCAGGACAATCAAAGAGAACAGAGTGTCCTGGGAAGCAAAGAGTTTGGGTACAATTTGCAGGGTGAGCCATCAGGGTTTGGATGGGTGCGTGTGAAGGATGAGAAAAGGGGGCTCTTGGAGACCCACTGAGAACCCTCCTTCCTCCCCACACATAAGGGTGTCTTCTGTCACTCATCTCAGACGCAGCTTGGACCAGTGGGGCAGGTGGGGCAGGCTAGGCCACCTTTTGGAGACTAGGACCTTTTATTTCAGAATAAGGAGGAATGATTTGAACCAGCAAGTTTTCTACTGGCTGCTGAAGTGGAGAGAGACAAACAGTAAAATGATGACAAAATTGGTTCCTTTGAACTATTGTGGGTACTAAGTGTCTGGAAATAGTCTCTGCCAAGCAATGGGCTTCTTCTCTGGATTCAATCTAGAAGAAGTTGAAGAGGAAAAATAATGTACCATGATTAGCCAAAAGTTATGATATTAGTTAGCATTTGAAATTACATGTAATTTAAACATCAATGAATTGCTGCTTCTATTGAAGACATAAATATTTTAAAAGATGATTAGGACAAAGGATATTATCAGTTATATCATAACACCTATGTAGTGTCAATTAACTTTAAAGTACTATTTATTTATTCATTAAGGCTACTAGATGTTTCAAGAAAAATATGGTACACAAGGAAAAATTAATAATACATGTACATAAGAATGGAGTTGCTCTGATTGAACAGGTTCTTTTTGGTGGCAATAGCCCAAGGGAAAAGATTGCAAATTAGTACCCATAAAATTTACCTTGTAAAACATAATGACTTTATGGAAAATGCTTATATTCTATAACTATGTACCTATTTTAAAATTAATAGCCCATATTGTTTCTTAGAAAAGCACCTAGATGTGTGGACCCAGAGTGGGAACTGGAAGGAAAGAATTTGATACTCAGGACATTAAGGTTAGAAGGACAGGGTCTAAGGATGTTTGATCTACAGCTTTTAGTCTGTCGATATCAGGAGAAGATCAGGATTATACCTCCAGGTTAGATTAAGAATTTGAGAAAAAGTAACAAAGGCCCAGGTCACTTCTAACATTTTTTATGCATATTTGGATATGCATATGTATCTGTGTGCTTATGAGTACATGTGTATATATATACATATATATGTGTATCTGTGTGCTAACGCGCACACGTATGTATATGATGTGCTTGCATCTATATATGTGTATATATTTACAAATCTGTGTGCATGCATACATACACAAAATTGTACAATGCACATACACATATATTTTACATAGGTAATAGGGTGGTATTTGGAAAGAGTAAACTTCAAAAGCAAGTTTCTAGCCATGTCAATGCCAGGGAATCAAGAATAGGATTTGGCTTAAATTAAGTGATCTCGGGCAGATTCAGGCGTGAAGGGCTGTGTTCAGCATAGGTTACCAGGATGTGGGGGAAAGTCTATGACTAAGTATCTTCAAAAATCTTATGTTTCTAGGAGGAGGGAAGAACAGAGCCCTGCTCAACCCGTGGTGGACAGAGAAACGGCAGTCATGCTGGCCAGGCTTGGGAGTTGTGTGGTCATTTTTTTGTGGTGTGGATGACATTGTTTTGTCTATATTCAAAGATGCTTATGGAGAGTGGAGACTTTGTTAGGTTCCATCATGGATGCAGGACCTTGCCTGTGGTTCATGAGAGGTGAAGTGCTCAGGTTCAACAGGAGGGAGCCCGGGTCTGACAGATGCCTGCCGGGTGGGCTGCCAGGCCTTGCTCTTCCCGACTCACACCTGGGTGTGAGGCCACCCTGTGAAGCCATCAGGGGCACATTGGAAGGGAAAGGAAAATGCTGAAGAGAAACTTCCCATTCTAAGGCTTACTGCTTCTGCAGAAGGGTCATTCTAGGGCAAAAATCGTGTTCTAAATCTTTTTAACAAAACTACAAGTTAAACAGGAAGAAGAAAAGGAATTGAACCAGTTGATTTGTCGCCAAGAGCTCACATGCTCTAACTCTGTGTCCTTACAGCCTGAAATCTCCCAGAGAGCAAGTCTGACACTCAGTGAATCACCTGAAGAATGACCTCATGGATCACGTGGTTCTAACCAGGGATCCATTAGGAATGGGAGGGAAGCTTATTGAGTAGTGGTTGTGTTTAGTTGCTAAAATAAGAGGAAAAATAAGACACCACAATTCCACAATTAGGCCTATAGTAACTAGTGCCCCTGTCAATCATAAGGCGAAAGCAGCCCTCTAAGTGCACTACTCCATGTTGCTCTTAAAGGAATCCTAAGGAAGATGGAAATTCTTTCTCATATATATATTCTTTTTGGCACTGGGCACTGGGGATTGAACACAGGGGCGCTTTATCACTGAGCCACATCCCCAGCCCTATTTTATATTTTACATAGAGACAGGGTCTCACTGAGCTGCTTAGCACCTTGCTTTTGCTGAATCTGGCTTTGAACTTAGAATCCTCCTGCCTCGGGCTCCCCAGCCACTGGGATTACAGGCATGTGCCATCACGCCTGGCGTATTTTTCCTTTTGAGACAGGGTCCCACTAAGTTGCTGAGGCTGGCCTCAAACTTGCAATCCTCCTGCTGCATCCTCTCGAGTCGCTGAGATTACAAGTATGCACTAACATGTTCAGCTCATCAGTACTCTCAATATAAGAAAAAAGAAAAACAAGTACAATGTCTGAATAGCTATTCACGTTTACTTCTCATTATTAGCATGAAGTACAAGGGAATTCCATGGGTGTTTCTTTTACCTTATTTCACAGTACATTTGATATAAAACTATTAACTTATTTCCATCTTACTGTCTGGATTTTTCCAAATGTAAAATACGGACATTGTTTTCACTCTTCAGTTTGAATAAAACAACCAACAATGGATACTCATTAGCAGTCCCTGCAGACCATGGATCAAAGGGGTGTCAAAAGGCCAACTGTATACACTCATCCTAGATGATTCTATAGCTGGGCAGCTGAATACATTGGCCAGCTTCTTTGTAAAATGTAATAATAATAATAATAACAATAATAATAAAAAATTCATTTCAAGATGATGATATCCAATTACCTTTAACTTGGACCTGTTGATAAAGTTTTAGATGAGGCTTTTATTACATTGTGTGTGGCTAACTCACAGTAAATGGTCATGACTTATTTGAAAATTAACTAAAAAAAGTTTTCAATGAATTTAAAAACATTTTCTCCTATTGTTGCCACAAACCTCTATAATTTGAAATGGGCAGGGGGGTAGACAAGGCAAATGGAAGAGGTTTGACTATAGGAACAAGAGCCAATGGTAGATAAATAGAAGTTTACTTATGCAAATAACCAAAGATACATTATTTCTATTACCTTTTCACTAATTATGAATGATAGTTTCTGTGATGGAGCTGTAGCTCACATGTGTAAGGACTTGGGTTCAATCGCTATCTCCACAAAAAAGAAAAAAAGGTAGTTTCTTCATTAAAGCATTTTTTCAATACACAAGAAATACACTGTTTTAAATTCTGTCTACATGGTAGCAAACCAAAGCCACTAGGAAAAAAACCCCAGAATTTGGATCTTTAAGAATGATAATTCAATATTTAATTATTATACAAATATATGTTTTTAAACAAAATTTTCTTTCTTTCTTTTCTTTTCTTTTTATTTCCTTTTTCCTTTAGTAAGAAGTAACTGAATAATTCTCAATACTTAACTTTATAGAGTTCAAAAAGTTCTCAAACTGTGTTGGTTCACAGGGCCCTTTGCTATAAATGTTTCACAGTGTCCCTGGAACAAAAGAAATAACTGACAGTCCCATTCACTAAGTGATTAGATCCAATGACTTTAGAATTATCTATGCCCTGACCATTTGTGTTTTGGGGCACCAGGCAACTTCTCAAACACCGGATTCAGAAAATGCCATCTTCATTTTGTCTCCTTTATTGACATGTTTTACTTTTAATCACAGAAACCTCTGAAAATCCAGGTCTGCAGACTTATAAAGTCATCAGGGGGAATGTTGGACAACAGGATTTTGAAGCTGAACTTAAACTCATGCTTCAGTTGGTGTCCAGCAGACTTTGTTCTATTTCCCTCTAAAATTTAAAGTCTCCCTGGGAGCTCCTCTGAGTTTGCTGTGTGGCCAGGGGTCCTTGGTGTGTAACTGGGAAACAGCAGTGAGCGAATGTTTTTAACAGTAGCTGTGACTTGAACCTGAATGGGAAACTGCAGCATAATGATCAGATATTGGTGGAAGGGCAGATGGTTCAGACATGAATCGAAGTTTGTTGGGTAGTTGAAATTCAGGATTTCAATTAAGCAACTCAGTAAATCAGATGAACCTAAACATCTGTCATTTGGGGAAATAAAGTATCACTCTAACAGTTTTCTTTTGTAGGTGTTTCAAAATGTATCATTCTGTGACTATGAAAGAACTAAATACTAGCAATGTATTTATTGTTAAATATTTTATATTTACAATATAAAAATACAAAGTAATTTAGGGAAAATATCCACATTTAAAGTCACTTTCGCCCTCCTTTTCTATTTTACCTGGGCAAGGGCATAGTACAATGGGATCATGAAACATGACGAAAAGTACCACTTTAGAGCCATGCTATCACTGAAAACACCTATTTTATATATTCAGCATGCTCCTCACTGTATGAAATTGCTGTTGATGTCTTCACCATTGCATTTGACCTTAAGGGATCTTCCTTACCACCCATTTCTTGCCCTTTCTCCCCAGCCTTTCTTGGGCTGCTATGTAAGGTTTAAACTGCAGAAGAGAGAATCACATGAGGGACTAAGAGCCAGAGAAAGCAAATGAATATAGTGATGGGAAACTCTGCTCTTGGATGAATGTAACAAGCAGTTTTTTGTAGACGTGACTGTGCTGGCTGGAATGATCCAAAGTTGGAAGAATGCAATACTTCCTCTCTACCTCTAGAGACAATTAGAGATTTCATTTATCAGAGTGATTATCTGAGGTGCATACTACTACTTTACAAAAAGCACTGACATAACTTCCTTTCATGCAGAAGTAAGTCGACATAGTGAAGACCTTGTTCTTATTGAGCACATCCTTTGTTCCTAGGAACTGCCTCTGTGCCTTACCCATTTCTGATCACCACTCCTATTGAGGTAGAGTGTTAATATGCCCATTTTACAGATGTAGCTGCTGTAGCACAGAGTCTATCAGCACTTTCCCTAAGGTCCATAAATAAAAAAGTGTTGGAGGCAGAATTAATATGCAGACAGACACTTCAGAGTCCCCACTCATAGTCAGGAGCTCACTGTCTCATCACACCATGGTTGTTATTAGTTTTGAAAGCTATTACAGGTTTGGGAGAAGAACAAATGTGGACCTCTCAGAAATTTCATGAGGATAAGGTAAAACTCATCTGATTCATGACTAACACCATGTCTACTCCATATCTTTCAAATGTAATTGTTTTCTCTTTTTAAATCAAGAGTTGTGTGATTTCTAAAAAATCAGTAACTCACACAACAACGTTGTATATTGTTGACTTTTATAAACCACTAATTGCAAAAAAACCCTCTAATATAATAGACATGCTTATAATTTTAGGTAATTGCCTCTAAGAATTATGGGGTCCAGAATCAGGTAATGGAAGAGAGAATAAAAGGTCCCACTTGGAGAAATATCCATGCCCTCAACCAATTCCTCAGATATTATCCTTTTCTTGTCCTTCATGATCCAGTCTCTAAATTGTGCTTGGCTTTACCCACAGCCCATTTCTTGAAATTTCTTCCAAATTTTGATCTATAATTCTCTGGTTTTTGTAGTTCACCTACCATTCAATTAATAACTATGATATACAAACAAAATATACCTTAGCTACCTATTTCAATAAAGAGTTTTTATTTGTTGATGCAAAGAATAAAGTCTTCCAGATACAATAACTTTTCCTAATTTATTTTCTTCTAATAATCTTAGTGTTCTCCTGTTTTAAAGTCTTCCAAAAGGGACTTGAAAGGCCAAACAAATTCTGCAGAATGAACTTAAAACAAGTGTTCTCTTTATATATAAAACATTTATTTTCCTGTACTCCCAATATATACATTTATTTCTATTTATTTCCCTGGTATAATATATTACATTGCCTTGAAATTATGTAGTATTTTCTATTAAAATCCACTGTGGTGACATCGAGTAGATACTCTGAAAACAACAGCTGTCTGATCATCAAATCTAGCAAGCTATCTGGGTTTTAAAAATTTACACAAATCATCCCAGTGTTAATGTACTTGACCTTAGTATTTGCACAATAAATGTCGGTTGTCAATTCACTATCTGGACAACAGCTCTGTGAGTTTGGTTCTATGATTACTTCTACCTCTGTCCAGATACAATGTAGTGGTTGGACAAGAGGGAGTGCATTGAACACTGTTCCTGGCTTCCACAAGACATCGAGCAAACTCAACCTTTTCAGAACACTTCAGGCAATGTTTTGACTCCATTTGAGTAAATATGAGGGGTGCATACGCTCAGAGGCAAGGGCTCAGAGAACGTTCTTCTTCTACTTGGTCAGAGGAAATTCATGTTTCCTAGAAGAACATTCGGATTTGTCCTATGTCAGTGGATGTCAAAGTTACAAAGCAGAAAACTCAGCCTAGACTTACTTTTTTAACAAGGAGAAGTGTGAAATCTATAAAATATTTCACTGAGTTGAGAGAGCAATTATGACTCATATTGGCAAATACTTGGGATTGATTAGAATATTCTGCACATTTTGTAACCCAGAACAATATGTGAGTGGCATTGTGTTAGGTCACGTGGACTACCAATTCAATCCCACATCTTTATTTCTCTGAGTACCAAGTGATCTGGGTTGTTGTTACTATTTTAAAAATCTGATTCTAAGGGATGTCAGAGCTTTAAGTTCAGGAGTACAGGGTTGAACACTTTCCCTTCATCTCTTATGACATGTGTCATCTGCGAGTTTTTTTCTAAATATCCCTTGACCTATTTATGTTTTAAATCTTTAGAGTAGCTGGGATTTTAAGTTTTCTGCCTATTGTGTGAGTTAATACTTCCTTTGTAGTGAAATAGAAGAAGGGAAAGGAAGATTTGCATTAAAAACACAAGGGGAAAAAAACCCAAACTAAATCTTACTTCCCAAAGGGTGTCAGCACATTTCAGCTACAGAAAGGGCTCCTCAGGCCTCAGCTGTACTGGGGCTCAGCCAACGGAACCCCCAAAATGAAAACCTCAGAGGCAGCCTCGGAAGCAGGCTTTCTCTTTGACTTTCTCTTACACTCTTTTCACCCCCTCATATCCCCCTAAGACAAATGGAGAAATTAGATTTTCCCTTTTCCAAGGCATGTCATAGAAACCAGACCCCGTTGACCCTAAAGCCAGCCATATAACCAAAAGATATTACTAGAGCTTTCTTTCACTTTTCTGCCTAAGAGCTGGTCATAAAGAAACCCTCTGGTCTACTTTGAGAGTAGGTCAGAGGAGCCCATTTCTGTAGGGGTCCTGCCTCCTGCCCTACAGGACGGGAAGCTACACAGAGAGGCCAAGAAGAACTGAGCCCACAGGCCTGGCTGGGTTCCCACTCTGCCTGTTCCATTAGCGTGGCCACTTGGTGCCGTCATATGTCACCACGGCTGTCTCTGCTTTATCCAACCCAAGCATAAAAGCAGAAAGTTCACCTGGGGCTTTGGGTGTTTAACGTGAAGGCTCCCACACCACCTTAAACTATGGTCGAATAAACGTGCCATGCTCCTCTTTTGTCAGCCAGTGCAGCCAAGACCCTTTATGTTGAGCAAGGAAAGGATCGTCCCTTCTTTGTCCCTACAGCTCCTATCTGCAATCGCTGGGCCCCAGCGACCTCCAAACATCATTCTCAGAGATCAGACTTTGCACTCGCTGGCTTGACACAGCAGCCAGCCAGGACTTGACACAGGCCCACGTGTGACACAGAAGCATACTGGAACCCGAGCATTTCCCCTTGTTCATCGAGCAGCTCGGAAAGTTTCAGATATTTTTGTGAAAAATACTTTCTTGGAACTAAAATCATCAGAATATTGTAACATAAAGGCAAACCTCAGTCTTGCCTCATTTTTAAAATTTCTTTGACTTGCAAAACCCATAAAGTTGCCATGACCCTAAAGGTTACCCAGTCTAGCAGGATGCTGGTGAGGGGAGGGGTTATCTTGGGACAAGACAAACATTTACAAGGGACTGTTTTCTCATTAATCTACTGGGGGAAAGTTACTGGGAATAAAAGAATGACTTACAAGTTCCTTCGAACATCCAGGCACACGGCTGTCAACTCGCTTTCCGTAATCCATAATATTCTCATGGCTGAGCTGTGGGTCTCGTTTCTCATGCTCTGAACACTGTGATACTATTCTAACGGCTCTTCACTCCAGGCTGTGCTGCTTCACTCTGTCCTGCACAGCATGCCAGGGCTAGGCCTCTCCAGACAATTCCCAGCATCTCGGTGACCTCCCAGCAACCCCACTCACACTGTCACTCACAGAGCTCGGATCCACCACAGACTCATATTCTGGCCTCTGCCTCCTTTTCCAATTGCACTGTCACTCTGTGTGCCCTTCTTTGCAAGCCCTGTGTGCACGCCCAACTATACACAGCTCCCAACCCAGGCCAAGCCATGTTCTCTCACTTGTCCCTTTGTAACATGCCCCAACCCCACTCCAGTGGCACTTGAAAAAGTCCTTTCCAGATGGCACAGAAGTTGACACTATTGCCAGGGAATATTAGTATCCAAACATAGACTTAAAGTATCACTTGTGGGTCAGACTGTTCTGCAGAGAACCCTGGCTGGTTCCTGACCACACAGGACCTTCCCTGGCCTCTCCTGTGGCAAGCAAGCAGCCTCCATAGCTTCTCACACCGAAACTTCACACTTACGGTATAGTCGGGCAACGATGGTTTCCTCACCAGGCAGTGAAGTCCAGCAGGCAGGGATCACGTCATTTTTAACTCATTACTGTGTATTCAGCATCTAGCACATGGCTTTCACATAGTAGGCACTTGAAGAACAAGTAAAACTATTCCAGGGTGGAAAAATCTCAAAGCTAAAAACAACTATGATGCTAGAAAGTATACATGTAATATAGTCAGTGCTGCTTGTTCTCTTGCTGGTTGTACCTCCCAGACCCCATTTGTTCATTTATTCACCAAACACTAAAGGATTGACAATGAAGCAGAGTGAATCATCAAGGTCACTGGCTCCAGGACCTAGTGAATGAGAGGATGAGGTGGGTTTAGAAGGGGCAACCTCAGGTTGAGGCAGGGTTTCTCAGACTCAGCACCACAAACATTTTGGGTCACGTAATTCTTGGTTGGAGACAAGAGCTGCCCTGTGTTAGGACAAGTTTAACAGTAGCTCTGGTCTCTACCAATCAGGTGCCAATAGCATCCTGTCTGCTTACATCATGCCAACTAAAAATGCCTGCAGCTATTGCCCGATGTCCCCTGGGGTGGGGGACTCATCCCTATTTGAGAACCACTGGTGTGAAGTCACAATTCTGAAGCAGAGAGACCAAGGTGCAGGACACCTAGCACCTCTGATCATATCAGATAGGCCTCTGTTCTCTTACTTCTTTCTGATGAAAGAGCCAAACAATGGAGAGGCTTTCTTACACTGAGCTTTCAGTGAGTTTGGGTCTAGAATCATGGTGCAAAGGACAGAGTGGGAGAGGGAGTGAGTGACAACCTTTGGGTTCACGGAACCTAAGTGAATGATTAGCTATCAGCCCCGCTTGGGGCACAGAAAACTAATTGTGATGGCATTACAGGTGCAACAGGAATATTACAAGAGCTGATTAGAGGTCATTAGCCACCAAACAGTAGCACTGAGGCTGACCAGCCTT
The DNA here is from genome assembly GCF_052094955.1 of Ictidomys tridecemlineatus. Taxonomy (NCBI): domain Eukaryota; kingdom Metazoa; phylum Chordata; class Mammalia; order Rodentia; family Sciuridae; genus Ictidomys; species Ictidomys tridecemlineatus. Next base: position 254,133,623 of record NC_135477.1, on the reverse strand, counting down.
CTCAATGCCAAAAAAACCCTTGTTTGGTGAATGAGTGAATCAGGATCCTATGCTGCCTCCTTACAGGGAGCTTTGCAGTAGGTTCACATATTTGCAAGAAAAGGTACCCAAGAGTCCCTGTGCTAAACGACTCTTCTCACGCATTTTAACATCGTTGTCAGTCTCTTACTACCCCATCGGCCTCTCTTCCATCAAGGAACCAAGCTGGTGTCACATTTTTAATGGTTATATTCCTGGGTGAATAGTGCTCTTCAACTGGTCTGGGGTCTCCATCAAACTCAGGCTGCTCGAAAGTTAGATCTTTTAGGTGCAGATCCACTTGCGCTGTGTCGCAGGAAGTCAGACTGGCACCATAGGCTTGATGGATTTCCTCTTAAAAAAAACCCCAGACAGGAGAGAAGCACAAAACTCTTCCTGCTAGGGAACCTGGCATGAGTTGCCATGACGGCAAGTCCACAGGTCAGGAAGGGGACACACTGGAGGCCAAAGCCGGGCTGGAAAGGAGGCCATGCTGGCAGCACTGAGGGGGGCTGCTCAGCCCCTCCCTCCCTTCTTTACTCTCCCTGGCAGCAAAGTGGCTTCCATCTGGTCACCCCAAATCCTTTAAAACACTCACGTACCAATGCTGCAATTACTCTCCACAAGGGTTTGCTCAGGCACAACTGGCTCAGTGCATTATTCAAGGTGACACAGAAAAATCTTACAAAAGCTGAAAAAGACTTCCAGGTTCCAATTCCTTTCCCAAGGTGAGAGAACCTGCTCATCACTTCATCTTTATTAGGCTTGAATGTCTCATTTTTCACTTTTCTCTACTCTTTTCACATTCGCATAAAATTTTTCTAAGATATTTTTAGAATTTTTTTTGTTTTACTTATAGTTTATGAATATCACTAAGAAGCATTTTTTTCTTATCTTCTAGAAGGGAAGAAAATGGTTGCATCTGAGATTGAGAATTTTAAAAATAACAAAACCCCAGAATTCTACATCATCTTGAGTAGCATTCCCATAGTTCAATTTTAAAATCTTACCCAAGGCGTGTTTAGACAGAAAATCTATAATATTTTTGTCTCCATTTAACTTCTTTTGATTTCCCCCTCGCTTTCCAGAGAGCAGCTAATTAGGAAATTCTGTGTCTCTCTACACTCTTCATCTCTGTTCAGTTCATGGATCAGCAAATCCCTTTGCATAGAAGCCTGTGTTTTAATGTGACAACTTGACTGGAATACAGTACCCAGCTATTTCCCCAGACCTGAATGAAAGGGTTTCCTTGAAGACGTGTGGAGATGCGAGGACCATTTATACTCAGCTGACTGTAAGTCAAGGAGATGATCCTCAATAATGTCATTGGCTTCCTCAGGTCATGGAAAGAGAAAAAATAGATTGGTAGAGGAAAAAACGCTGCCTCAAGATGGTAAAATCAACTTGTACCTGATTCCTGTCTGTCAACATCCCTTGTAGATTTCAGAATTGACAACCCCCACAGTTCAGTGAGCCAACTTCTTGAAATCCGTCTCTGTATGTGATCAAGTCATAAGAAGCCATATGGCTTCCAGCTGGGTCTCTTGGATACTCCCTCCTAGATCCCATTTTGGAGAAGATCAAGCCATAAGGCATAGGTGACTAGGCAGGTAATCCAACTGAACCCGGATTTCATAACTTCAACTGTCTGCATAAGAATACGCCATCTTGGATGTCCAATCTTGTAGGGATAGTACATGAACATTGCCAGGGACATCTTGCTACAACCTATGATACTACCCAAGGGAGAACTCCCAGTTAAACTCAGTCTTCACAGAGAATCAGGAGACATAATACCCACAGCTCTTTTAAGCCATTAATTTTGGGGGGATGTTCTGTCATTCAGTAACAGATAGCAAAAATATGGAGGAATAGATCTGGTTATGCTGTTCTTTTTTTAATATTTATTTTTAGTTATAACAATCTTTATTTTTATGTGGTGCTGAGGATCGAACCCAGTGCCTCATGCATGACAGGTGAGCACTCTACCTCTGAGCCACAACCCCAGACCAAATTGTTCTTAAGCCATGTTCACATTTTCTGCAACCAAGGATACTATTCATCTTGAAACTATTCGAACTGTTCCTTAATCTCGTTAATTTTTCCCCATCAGACAGGAGTAAAAGGTTTGAGAAGAGCTTTTTGATAGTAGGGATTGAACTGGTTTGTCTTCCCACTGAGCTACACCTCCTGTCCTTTTTAATCTTGAGAGAGGGTCTTGGTAAGATGTTGAGGCTGGCCTTGAACTTACGATCCTTTTGCTTCAGCCTCTTGAGTCACTGGGTTTACAGGCATGTGCCACTATGCCTGGTCTGAAAAGACCTATCTTTGGTATGTTGCAAATGACCTCCAAAGGCAGCACTGAATGGGCCCAGCTCTCCCATATCAAGACTATGGGTCAAAGAAGGTCTTCATCTCTTACGCTTGTTCACTAATACTTAAAAGGGGGCAAGCACATTTTAAGGCACTTGGAAAATTGTTCTAAAATGGAGATAATGCAAACACCATGTTTTCAGCTTCATCTATGATCTTCCCATGGAGTTTTGCAGGTATGAACAAAACAATACATCAGGCTGCCTTACTACAGAGTGATGGCCGTTCTTTGAATAATGTGTTCATATCCAACATTTATAGCTTTGAAGTTATAGAGAGAGGAGTGGGCAGAAGGTCAGCCAATGACAATGAAAAGAAACAGAGTTGGCAAATGTATTTTAACCAAAGAAACAAAGGCTCATGCAGAGAGGTGAAAAGTTCAAAACAATATTTCTTGTGGTTAGACATCTTTGGAAGGCCTGATCCATAAGAAACTATTAAGTAATATATTTGCACTTTAATGTATAACATAATGCAACATTTTAAATTTGTTACTTCTCATGAATTTAATTTATATACTTAAAAAATGAGCTTAAAAAATACAAGGTCTTGTTAGCATCCCTCTTAGGGTTTCTCCCCTTGAGAGCTCTGTTTTCTTTCTGTTACTCTAATAAATCCTGTTTCTTCATGCGCTCTCTCTTTCTCTCTCTCTCTCTCTCTGAGGAAATAAAATAGGGAGAGGGGCTGGAGTTGTGGCTCAGTGGCAGAGAGCTTGCCTAGCAAGTATGAGGCACTAGATTCGATCCTCAGTATCACATAAAAATATATAAATAAAATAAAGATATTGATTGTGTCTGTCTACAACTAAAAAAAAAAAAAAACCACATGGGCTGGGGATGTGGCTCAAGTGGTAGTGCGCTCGCCTGGCACGTGTAGGGCTCTTAGTTCGATCCTCAGAACCACATAAAAATACAATAAAGATGTTGTGTCCACCAAAAACTAAAAAAATAAATATTAAAAAAATTTTCTCTCTCTCTCTAAAAAAAAATCCACATGAAAACTCAATGAAAAAGCAATAAAATTATTTTTATAATATTAAAATATCTAAATATTTCATGTAATATGTATTCTAATATGTTAAAAGAGGATAATCTGAAAAAGTCAAGGTGGTAAAGATGATCATTTTATCAGCAATCCTTATGACAGTAACATAAAATTGAGTATTATTGGAAATAGACAAGTCACTGGTTAAGAATGAATCCACTTTTTTAGAAGTTATTAAATTAACTCTGGCATATTCCTAATTACAGTGGGCCCAGAGCAGGACTTGGGATTTTAACTATCATGAGCTCTGGCCCCTAGTCTGCAGGCTGATGTCAGGCAGGGTGTTGACATGTGTAGCTGCAGTCATATACAAACCTCTGTGTGCCTTCTCTTCACTTAGGACCAGAAAGGATTTTAAGGTGGTTTCTTCTTCAATAAAAATGAATGATTAAAAGTATGGCTTTAAATACGGCAGCAAAACGACATAGGAGTGCCCGAGATGGTGCTATGCGGCTGCCACCCCTCCCAGCTGCTCAGAGATCCAGGCTGCATCTCTTGGTATTGCCCCAAAGTTAGACAAGGGACACACTTGAGCCTCTTTATATTCCAAGAGTTCCTTCCTCCAGAACCTGCAGACAGAATACTTTATTTGTTATTTGTTGCCCGCTGACTCTGCTCAGGACCTGGCAAGCTACCCAGTGTTCTCCCAGTGGCTTGCAAGTGAGACTGACAAAAAACCCATTATAAAACCCACCAGCGGAAAGTGCAGTTAACTCTGCAGTGGACAGAGTCACTTAACGTTTTCCCTGGGTCTCCATCTCAGACTTAGACTGCAGTCAACCTCTCGGGATCCTACAGAACCAAGCAAAGGCCATTTGTTTCTCCCACTCTAGATGGTGGGACACCCTGAGGGTGAAGTGTCCCTGATCCCCTTCCAATCGGGGGCTGAGGTAGACTTCCAGGGCACCTCCTGCCATGGCTCGCCAGGGTCTTCCCCACCTACCACTAGTGTGGGTGAATGAGAAGGAAGGGGGAAGCTTGGGATGCGACGGATTTTGTAGCTACAAATATTTTGTGTGAATGGAGGGACTCCTCACTTTCTCATCATGAAAGTCAGGTGGGAGTTCAAGTAACAGGATAATACACCATAAATCAACACGTTGACGACCCAGACCAACAGTGTTAGATTGACTATTTAAAGCTTAACATCTCACATCAAAGGTCTAAGAAATTAAGATGTATCTATGCATTATTCGATTCACAGTTCACGTAGGAAAGACACCCGGAGTTTCACAGGTATGCGTTAACAAAATGGTAACTTTCACTCATGTGAAAGTTTCACTCAGGTGAAAGTTGATCATCAGCTGAAACTGAAGTTGTTAGTAAGATCAGACCTGAGAAATCAGAATAGAGACGAGAGCCAGCCCCAAACAGGCCAGTTAGAAAAAATAGAATCCAGGGGCTGGAGTTGTGGCTCAGCAGTGGAGCGGTCACCTGGCACATGTAGGGAACCGAGTTCAGTCCTCAGCACCACATATAAATAAATAAGATAAAGGTATTGTGTCCATCCACAACTAAAAAAAAAAAAAAAAAAAAGAAGAAGAAGAAAGAAAGAAAGAAAGAAAGAAAGAAAAAGAAAAACCCCAACCCCTCCCTCACCTCAAACAGGAGACCTACAGCAGCCCATGAAGAGGGGCCCATTGACTGATGTGAAAGAACTCTCTGCTCAAACCACACAAGGAAAGCAACCACCTTTTACACCAGGCTTCTCTGGAGCCTGCTAAAGCTCCTGCCAGCAGAGCTCCTTACTGTTTGTCAAGTGGACGGACGCTGCCTGGTTCATGAAACCACACTAGCAGCCAATTAGATCCTTGAAAGGAATTTGTTGAATTTTTTTTGTTGACACCTGAATTACTGTCATGGATGGGCTGGACTCCTGATTTCCATGCTCTCTCCAGCTCCTTTCAAGAATCTAGGCTTTTTCTTTTTTCAAAAAAAACTGTGCCTTGAGAAATGACTTTCCTGCCAGAAAATCACTTTATTTACATATGGTTTGCCATGCTCTAGAAGGAGTTTCCACTGGATCTGCCCAAAGTGTAACGTTTCATAGGTGAAAGAAACCTTGATGCCCAAGTGATACAACTTTTACCCGAATTTAAAACACAGACTGCAGAACAATGGTCAATATCTGTGGATGCCAGGTGAAAAAGCATGTTTCATCACTCTGAAAATGTTCAAGAAATGACTGTCAATTAAAAAAAATCAAGATACAAATCTATAGAGAAAACATAAATGTGTGTGTTGGTGGGGGCAGTTAGAGAAAAAACGGAAAAGAATACTAAGACAGAGGCTGTAAAAGACTGGGAGGACAAATGGAGACATGCATAGTGTGACCAATATTGGCACCAAGTCACTTTAAAAATCCCTCTTTGTATTTCCCCTCTGGTGCTCATCATCTGCAATCTCCTGTTCACTTAGGAGCAACAAAACATAGATGGTCTCTGTTGCTAGCATAAACGTTGAAAAAATGTGTAGCCAACAGCATTTTAATCAGTCTTTGTTATCAAATGGACTGAAATACTTGTTTTAATCTTTTTAAAAAAATGTAAATCTGTTGTCTAAGATACAAAGAGAATCTCCAGTTTTCTGGAGGATAGTTACTTGACATTACAGGTTGAATTCTATCTCCCAAAAGCCGTGTGGAAAGCCAAACCACCAGAATGTGTGATTGTGTGCTTATTTGGAAATAGGGTCTTTTGTAGACACAATCAACTTATAAGGTCATACTGTGTTAGGGTGGGCTCTAATCCATGACTGGGGCACCCAGACAACAATAGGGCACTTTGGACCCAGAGATACAGAGGGAGGACAATGTGAAGCAGACACAAGGTATATGCCAAGTGTCCACAGAAACAGGACTTTGAGTGAAACATTTCTAAGCCAGGGAATGCAACTGGTAGGAGCTGGGAGGCGCAGGAACTGGGGAGACAGCATGGCCCTGCTGATTCCTTGATTTCATCCTTCAGAACTGTGAGAGGAGGAACTTCTGCTGTTTTCAGCCACTCACATTCACAGTCGTTCTTTCAGCAGCTGGAACACACTGCAAAGGTGTGATGGCAGGTGTTTCTTATAATTAATAACTACCTAAGTGACAAAGCCTTTACTTTGAAATGTTTTCAGAGGAAAACACTTTAATTGCCATACTTATTGAGTCCTTAATGTCAGCTAATGTCCTCTTCACAAGTGATTTTTGAACAATGAAGCAAAACTGAGTTTGAGGGAAATAATATTTATAAAAGCTAACATATAAGTGTTGGCAATGTATCAAAACTCATGAAAAAGACCTTACATACATACAACATGTATACATACAAGCACATATGAAGCCTCATACATACATGTAGATTTTTATGTATATTTATACACACATAAGTTATGGGCCAGATAATAAATACTCTAGGCTTTGCCATCCACGTGGTCTCTGTCAAAATTACTTAACCTTGCTTAACGCACAGAAGCAGGCACAGCACGATGTATGCAAATGAGCATGACATGTTTCAATAAACTTTCATTTACAGAAGCAGGCAGGCTGCCCGATTTGGCTTGTGGGCTCCAGTTTGTTTGCTCTAGCTGAAACCATTGAGAGAGGTACTGTTTGTGGATGAGGAACCTGAGACGGAAAAACCTTGTGCAAGGTCATACAGGGCAGGGAGCTCTGGCATTCCAGCCTGGTACTAATCTGCAGAAGCGCTGGGCTGGGTGCAATCATTTGGCTACACTATCTCCCAGGCAAGAACAATTGTGGACTTTCATCAAAAGCGTATTGATTAAACTTTTAAGAAACTTTTCAGATACCTATGCTGCCTTGGCAAAAAGAAATGTAAAACAAAGAGAATAAATTTCATGAAGTCAAAAAAAGAAATTGTTACAAATCTTCTAAAGAACTTGCATATATGTCAAAAATGTTTTAGGAAATTAAAATTATAATTTGGAGTCATTGATTGTTAGTATTTTAAACAATCTGTGTATATGACCAGAGAAATCATGTAAATGAGAGAGAAAACAGTCATTTAAAGGAATCAGGAAAATCCTGATGTATGTCACTGTTTTTATTAGTTTTCTAGCTAAAAAAGCAATTAAAAGGATTTCTTTAAAGTTCTCTGGAAACATAGAAGAACAGTGAGGCGTGATACTGGTGGTTGGCATGAGCCTGGCTGCCACAGGACAAGCTCACCTCTGTCACAGGCACCCTAGATGTGGCTTTTCCTCCCTGTCGAAGCAGACCCTTTTAACACTCAGGAGCAATTATGCTGGATCTTTTTACCCCTTAGCCAAGAATTCTCCAAACACTCTATTAGTGTTTGACTGGGTGCCAAATCTTCTCAAAAGACACGTGAACATGGAGCTTTCCAAAATCAGCTGAAAATCATTGAGCATCACTCTTCTTACAAATGCCTTTCATTTAGCTGGTTCAGGCGGCTTTGATGGAGAACACAGGAAACCCATCCTACTGAAGGATTTTAGAAATCTTAACTGACAGGATTAACTAACTCGTCCTTTATATCACCACAATGTATTACCACAGCATGACGATGATGCCTCTCAGATCCTTCGAGTCGATAACTCTGGCACAAAAGGCATATGTGACTACCTCTTGGGCTTGTTTTAATTCTAAGTAAACAGAATTTATTTCCCAGAACACAGCTTTAGTTGAGTATACTGAACCCACATTGGGCCGATGGGTTCGTGCCTCATTTCCATAATTAGCATAAATACACACAAAAGCATAAATAAAAGATAAAGATTAACTCCATAAACCCACTTAGAATAGGACATAAAGCTGCAGCATACCACAGCATTTAACTCTGCTGTAATAATGCCACAGATAAATAGAGTTAAATGGGTTAATTAGACACCGGTGGCTATTTTTATTGCCATATTGAAAATTGGACACAAATGGTAGAAGACGCTCATTGCAAGTGACCTGGGCCTTAAAGACAGAGTTTGCCTGGGATGGAAGCCTCTCGGAAACACCGCGTAACTGATTACATCTCTTCCTCCCCTTTACCTTTCATAATTAGCTGCACACTATTAAGTTAATGCACATTTATCTACAACAATTCAAGTCAGACTGTGAGCGAATCTTCCTAGTCTATAATTACACTCCAGCTTAATTAGCATAATTTCCACTGCACATATTTAATAAAGAAGCTGCCATTATGGGTTGGCTTCCCATGTGGAATCTCTTCCAGGGAACACCATGAGGAGAGACAATTGCCTCCTACTCATGAACTGCTGCGACTGCACGGAGATGGGGTGAAGCTGGCTCTTGGTGAATGGGAAATGTTGGAAGGGCAAGCTTCTCAAGGAGGGGACCTGATGGAATCTCCTCATCTGCCATTGTCCACCGAGGGCCTGGGCAGGCACCGCTTGTCCTCACTAACTATGGTGGGTGATTGGCGTTTGTCAATGGTACCCTGTGGTGCAGGATTTGCCTCCATCTATCTGTTAGTGGCTGGGGTGTGAACATGCGTCTACCAGTTCGTTTCCCATCTATCTCCCGTAGAGCCATTTGGGTGCCTGCAATGCAGCCACCACTAGGTGTCACCAGTCATTAACTGAGACACAGATGAATCAGATCGAATCAGATCTCAAGGAGATTTTTATTAACCTAAAAGACACTAAGCAGTGGGGTCTCTTTTTCCTACAGCTCCCTGGTGGAGGGCGGATTAATAACAAGAGGGAGCCCATCTATTTGTCCAGCTAAGAAATGAGAACTAGGTGGCATCCTCCTTAACAAGATGGCACACATTCTGTAGGGGTGACAAGTTTGTTCTGATAATCATGGGATTATACAGGAAAGTCTAGTTCTAGCAGCGTGAACACCTGACACCCAAAATGACTTCACACTCCAACACACACAAATGGTTTTGCCAATGATTTGGAAGCTAACGTTTTATCTAAATTCCTTATTGTTTCTATGTATCTGTCACTCAGAGAAGAATGACGGGCATTTGTAGTTTGCAGGACTGAAAGGGATGTGAACGGTATCACACACAAGAGGAAGAGCCATGGAAAGAGAAAGCAATCATCCCCGTCATGCAGAAAAAACCTCAGTAAGAAAACTAGGAAGGAATGAGATGGATCAAACAAATGATGGCAAGGTCAACCAATGCTGCTTTGAACATCAATGTGGCAACAGCAGGAGGATGGCATTAAGGGACCTTGAGTGAAGTAGGTGTTTTTAGAGATGTCTGACCCCAGCACTATTCCTGGGGAGTCCAGGAAGGTGTCGGGAGACCCAGCATTGTGTCTCCTCCATGTCAAGCATTTCCTCTTTCAGGTGTATATTTAAAATTTAAAGCATTAATAAAAAAAAATATGTTGCATGAGCTTAAATAGTAACTTTAGTTAGGTATCTATTTACTTTCTCCATCATTAAAGGAGCAACTTAAAATAACAAATAGGATAAAGAATGATCACACTACTTACACTAAACAGAATAAAAATAACATAACAAAGACTGACTACGTCATCGCAGTTGGTACTTTTTCACATCCACACTTTCCAACTCTTTAGAGTTCACGTTCCTCTGCACACTTACATCTGGGCTTGTCTTATGGGTGTGTTCCTTTTAACATTGGATTTGCAGCCCAGGGAGCAAAGTGCATACTGACCCTTTTAAATTGTACTGAAGTCTCACCACAGCATTCTCTTAGGTGTCTGAAGAGGTGGGAGGGGTTAGCTGAACTCGCCTGGGTGAATTTAATGCTCACTCTGTTCCTTTTCTGTACTTCAGATCTTTTCATTAAGATGTGAAACTGGCTAGGGGTGTGGCATCTGGAGACAGACACAGGGTGGGCCCTGGCTCTTCCACAGACTGGCAGTGAGACCATGGAAGGGTAGCTGGGATCCCTGGGATTAGTCTGCTGGACTGTAAAATGGGGGGATCACCGCGTCTGGCCTACGGGTGGTGGCAGGGGAGTGAAGGAGGGAAGTCAGTAATGGGCTCAGAGCAACACCTGCGCAGAGAAAGTCATGCTGAGTATTTGTTTTCTCTTCCCTTTTCCCTTAACCTTCAAAAATATAAGAGAATGGTTTTATAACACGTTGGGGCCCTTAAATCTGAAAACCTCTCATTTGAATTCTATCCTTTTCTATTATAATGGAAATACTGAAACCAGTTTAGATTTCTTGATCATGACCAAAAGAGAACCAACACAACATCTCTTCACTGGGGAAGAACCTGATCTACACTGTGTTCACACCTCACCTTCAGCCAGTTGACAGTGAATGTGGAACTCACATGTCCATCCTGACATGGATTCCCACGATGGATGGAAAGAAATCAGTGCTTCTGCTCTCACCAAGACCACAGGTGTGTGAAGCTCACAATAGATGGCTGGCAAGAATATAAAGACTTACAAAGAAGGTGCCTCTTTTTGAAATTGCTGCCAGAGTTCCTCTCTAGATTTGCACTTTGAGCCCCTGCAGAATGATTTTTACAGGACTAAGCCCTTCCCTCGCAGGATATTCAAGACATCATCAATATTTACATTGACATTCCATAAACCAAAAGGCAGACATGCTCAGGAAATTGGACATTTATCCATTCTAGAAATTAATGTTGAAAAATCATAAAACATGGAGCCTTGGATCGTATGATTATGTTAACCTTGGGAATATTAATTGCATGATGATTATTTTTCAAAAAGGTAGAAACAAAACCTTCACAATGAACTTGAATTAAATTTGTGTTTACTCGTCATTTTGAAGCCACTTCTCATGAATGCTGGAATTTACTGGAATTAGTTCCTTCCAGAACTTCCCTGAAGGGCAGCTTTTCAAATTTTTATTTTGCTCAGAGACAAAAAGTGTGAGCATGGCTAGATTTTCTCATTTACATTACTTCTGAAATTTTTAACATCCAAGTACTAATTTTTATACTCAGAGACCCACACATAAAGTAGTGCGTTGTGCAATTATCATAGAAGAGCTAATAATTGCTGGTGTAATATTCCACATAACAGCTGTACAACTTGTCAGGTACAAGATGGCATTGCTATAAGCCTATTAGCCTACGTTCTTAGGAAAACAATACGGTGACAAAGAAGAAAAAGAAATCCAGTCCCTGCAATATTTACTCTCTGAGAATTCTCACGCTTTTCCAGTGTCAGATTTCTGGCTGAATTGATTTTTCCTCAGCACGGAAACAATAGATAATACAATGCTCATAAAAATATCCAGGATCCCAGCTCCAACACATGGGACCCTCAGAAGCTGTATTAGAAAGGATCAGTCTCCTTTCTCCCTAAATTAGGGTTCCACAGTATACTTTTGGACTATGTCTCTGAATACTTCCTTTGTTTGGGTTATTGGATTATAGCAACCCAATCCTTATCCTTATTGTTGCGACAAAGCTTAAAATAGCAGATAAGAAACCTCTAACAACAAGCAGATCGAAAAAGCTAAGCCAAGAGTAGTCTGTGAATGCTATGTGGATCCAAACGTAAAAATATTTATTGAAGTTAAATTGTATCTAGTAACATACTAATTATCAGGCTTTATCACCTGGCAATAAAATATAAAATATGTAGGAGAAGAAAAGGAACACGTTAATCATTATGTCACTAAGACTTTAGCCCTATTTTTTTTCAGAGTTTTAAAATAATGAGTGCTAATGTGAAATACTTACATTGCAACCCAGTTCACACACACCCAATCACATACATGAGTGGAAAAACAAATTATCCTTACTAATGTGATACATTTTGATAGGTTCTATTCTGTTACATTGTTTTAAACCATCTAAAAAACACTATTTATAACCAATAAAAGCATTTTACTATAAAGGTCACAATCTACAATTGGAAAAAAATTGATTATTACACATATGTATATGTGCATATGTATATATATATATATATATATATATATATATATATATATATATGTTATCTATGAGTGCTAGACAATCATGCATACTCCATACCACATATATAATAGCATATATAATAGTCTAACTATTGGATGATTTAGGTAATATTAGCTTTAAAGGCTAAAGTTAGACCACAGAGGAAAAGGGCTTTCTTTGATGATTTTAATTTTATTTACTTCTGATTCAATGAGAATTTCCCCTCCCTTCCTCCTCATCTATAGTATCCTTCCAAGATAGGTCAACCTGATGAAGATGGCAGTGACGTAGACAACTCATCCAAAAGTTAATCTCCATTCTCAGGACAGGCCTACCACCATTATAAAACATTTTATCTTTGTATGAAGAAAGAATATTGGGCTAAGATGGGATGTTGGAAAGAATCACGTTACCTTTTGAGTAGCTCATGTTACTTGTAAACTTGGGTCCTCACCCAGGGCTGGCTGTATGAGCAGTGATCAGGAGATGGAAGCCGAGAGAGAAGGGAGGAGACTTTGTTCTGAGATACGAACCATCCCACTTAACAGAAGGACAACATGACTTCACTGGGTACGACCCAAATTCTGTAAACTAAGCCACAATTCCTAAATTGTTTTCATAATGCAAACTAAAGTATAAAAATGACTCACAAAATATTTATAAAATATTATGAAAATACCTTCTGTACGAATATAATTCCTATTTTTCTAATAAAAATAAAGTCATAATTTTAAAATGTCGATGTCTGAAAAATAAGGAGGAAGATTCTAGATTATTGCCATAAAACAAGTTGTAGATTCATTCAGGAAACAGTGATAGTAATGTGAGATTATTTTCCTGATAAATAGATTAACTGTTGGATGATTTATGTCATTTTTTAATCTGCTCTCTTTCCCTCTACTGTGGAACCCACTCTCCTCCATAGACACCCAAACTATTTAATTCCCATGAACTACAATGTGATTTGTTTGCACTGGATGGTTGGAGACATTTGATAGTGTTCCTTTGTCAGAATCTATGAGGTTCTTATTTGAACATATTTTTTTTTTTTTGAAAATAATATTGGCTGGGGTTGTGGCTCAGTGGCAGAGCGCTTGCCTAGCATGTGTGAGGCACTGGGTTTGATTCTCAGCACTACGTATCAATAAATAAAATAAAGGTCCATTGACAACTAAAAAAAAATTTTGAAAAATAAAAAGACCCACAATAAAAAGGTTTTAGATAGACATATGCCCCACACACCAATCTGACACCCTTCTGCCAAAACACCAAACCAATCCACAGTGTTCCTTATGTGGGTATTAAAATCTATTCCACTTCATTCCATCTTTTAATCCTGGTAAAACCCTTTTGAACTGATTCACCTACTTGATCATGGGTAGTTTCCAGATGGAAAACAAAGTCGTACCAGTCGTGAGATCATGGACTCCTGAAGTCATCATCAAATTCCGTCTGTATCACTCTTAAGCAGCTCCCTTGCTAAGCCACATTAGGGCAAAGTATCCACTTTTATAATTCAGAGAAAATGCTAGGAGTAAACCCACAAGTACATTAATTATCAGTGTTTTAAAAGAGGGTTGGTCCTTGGGTCTAATCTGGGCCACTTCCTGTTTTTATGTGGGCTATGAGCTGAAATTGGCTCTCAGAGATGAAGATTGATGATCAACTTGATGAAATGGAAACAAACAAACAAACAAACAAACAAACCAGAAACTTTGAATCCCAGAAAGGCAAAATGTTATCCCCTTAAAAAATCCCATTCTAATTAGTAGATCTGTGTTAAAGATATCATCATGAACATCATTATTTTTAGAACTTCATCAATACTTCTGTGAAAAATCAGTTTTCTATTATATAAGTATTTACACAATATTCTCCATTTTGCCTTTTGGCCCACAAAGCATAAAATACTTGATATCCCGTCCTTCACAGAAAGTCTGCCAACATACGTATTTGAGAGTCATTTTGAAGTTCTCACAATCATTCTTACACACACCTGTCAACTTGAAGAGTGATCTGGCTACGGCCTTCACCACCCTCTGGGACGCAGGTGGAGGCACAGGTAATGTGTGCAGCAGGTGCAAGACTGGGCATGGGAGTCCTGCCTCCTGTGCTGGATGCAAACTGACCCGCCGATTCCAGGGAAAACCCTTCCTCCGAAGGAGCCCCTCTCTTTCCCAAGGGAAGGTAGTAGTCCTAGTTGGAAATAACCTTGCATTCATTTTAGTAAAATCCATAAGATCCCAGAAAAACTGGGCTTTTCATCCAATGATACTGCTTTTCACCCCATTTCCTTAATGTCTCTGGAGGGTGCACACCTCTGCAGAGGGAGAGAGGCTACTGAATGAACGTCCTGGTAAAATGAGTAGCTCCTGTCTTCCCTGCAACGGCAGCTGCGTTCTGAGTAGCCGCCACTCGGGGCCCCCGTAAATGGCATTATAGAGCAACCCCAGGTTTATTACATTTCAGAAATTCTAATTTTTTTTTGAGGTTGACATGCAGCAGCATGGCTTAACTCCCTCTGTGTATATTTTCTACCAGGGAAAAAATGTAGCTCTATCCTGGTACACAGTAAGTTTTCCTAAAAATATGGTTTGGTCTTTGGGGTACTGCAGTTTTAAAACTTAGCCCTGGAAAGACCACTGTAATGGAACATAAATTTCCTGGGGAGTACATATGCTTTCTGCTATTCATTTTTACAGTGTTTTATCTGATGCTACCGCTCCATTCTCCCCCCTCTCCCAATCTAATAAACACTTCTCTTTAGAACATGTTTAACTAAAAGCCTTAAACAAGGATCCCATCAAGTATTCATCACTAGCTCTCGCCCTCACTGGAGGCTGAGATAGGCACCTCTTATGGGTAGGATCAATGACAGTCGTACTTACACGTAGTGTTTCTCAACTTGATAAAATTCTTAATCTTCATGGCATGTGTCAAAGCCCTGTTCTTGGGGCCTTTGGGTTTATGCAGGCATGAAGATTGGTGAGACTGTTTCGGGTCCTCATTAATTTTTTGTTGACTGTGTGTCTGTTTTCACAAAAAAACTAATAACTTTTTCATATGAAACTGCCATCGTATTAAATCTCCATTTCACGTGAATGCACAGTGTAATAACCTGCACCAGTAAAATTGTTAGACGAGCCTGAGGCAGGAAAATAACATGTTCAATATCACATTAAAAACAGACTTCAGAGAGTAATTAGAAAACAAAACAAAATAACACAATTTCCATAAAAACATAGTTGATTAGAAAAAAAAAAAAAAAACTACCAAAACATAAAACACATTTCAGATTTCCATGGGACAAGGTCTGTCTGGCTTTGCCAGACAAATTAAGTTAAATATGATCTATCTGGAAGCAGATTATAAGCCCAAAGAATCAAGCCTAATAATTAATGATCATCTTCCTCCTGTATAAAATGTTACAGCTTTATTTGCTTTTAAGTCATGGTTTTTATCTGAGCAAAAGTTTATTGTGAAAACAAAGAGTTGACTTTCAAAGACAGAAAACATGGAGTGGGTCAGAACTACAGATCTTCAAGTAAGTTGTGAAAAATATTAAGATTTTTTTTTTGTCATTAGCTGATGCACTTTTCGAAAATCTTTCCGTTGCAAGAAAAACAGAAAACTGGGACTTGACGACTTCTTGGTTCTCCTGGGGCCCGTCACCAATCTTGGAGACCTACTTTTGGGTGAAAAGCTGATAGGGAAGCTCCTGGGGCTGGCTCTGGAATTCTCACCCTAAGTCACCCCACAGTGACTCAGGAGGTGGGACAGGTATAATGCTCTCAGGCACCTCTTTATTTAACCCCCACAGTGCCATGAAGCAGGAGTTGGTATTATCTCCACTTACTGATGAAGAGACTGAGGCCACAGAGGCACAAGTAAGTGTCCCCAGATCACACAGCTCCTCAGCAGCAGAGGCAGGGCTCCAGCCAGGACACTGTCAGCAGCAGCAGTGCTGATGGTCACCTCACAGCCCTCTCTTGATGGCTGTTGAAGCATCAGCAGCTGGCCAAGCATGAAGTCAGAACTGGAACTCAGATCTCTGCACTCTGCTCTTGCCCTGGCCATCTCAACACCAGCCAGGTCACATCTTGCCCATGAATCTTCTGCTGGTGCTGGGCCAGGTACACATGCATCCACTTTTCTGCCACTTTCACAGTAAGAGGGTTTTGCTGCAATCCCTGTCATTGCTGGGCTGCTCCCATCAGGAATGAGATCCCTGTGCAGAGTGCTTGCATTAGCAGCTGCTAAGTATGCGTTTCCCTCCCTCGTGCCACACGTGAAACCTTTGCTGGTTCCCTGCTATTCTGTGAACTCCTGCAGCTCTACGTTCAAAGGAAACAATTCTTTGAAACAACTCCGAGTTGAAGATTGACATGACTTCAAATTAATTGGGATTCTATTGTGTGCCAGTCCTTGGAGGAATGCATTGAGCAAAACACATTTCTTCAACCGACATTTTACTAATTGTGTTTTCTAGATAATTTAATGCCAGCAAGAGAAACATACAATCTGTAGATTGTTGAATATCTGATTTTAATTCCCATGTCAGCTATTTTTGGCACATGATCCAGAAAAAAAACCATCAAAACGTGGTCTTAGTTGTTTTGCTGAAACTCAAAACGTCTTTATTTATTTATATAATTATTTAAATGGTGTTGACTTTCCTAGCACACAAAACAATGATGTGTTGATTTAAAACAACAACAAAAACTCACATCTCAAATTGCAAAACAATCTGTAGTGGATTACACATCTGCCCTCAAAAAGATACACCTAAGTGCTAATCCTTGTACCTGTTACTGAAAATTACATGCTCACAAATGTAATTAAGGACCTCAAGACAAAATCACCCTCCTGGATTTACTGCAGTTCCTAAATCCAAGGACTTATATCCTTTGAGAGAAAGGAGAGGGAATTTGAGACACAAAGATACACAGGGAATAGGGTCACGTGACGACGGAAGTAGAGACTGGGCCACCAACAGCCAAAAGGGTCAGGGCAGGGTCCTGCCCAGACCTCAGAGGGCCTGGGTTTGCTCATGCCCTGACTTCTGGCCACCAGACTGCGAGAGAATACATCTCTGCTGATCCAGATCACAAATTTAGCACCAGGAGCGAACATACGACGTTTTTGAAGAGAAAAAGAAAACACTTGGAATGAAAATAGAACTTAAAAGAAGCCCCACAGCCTTTGACCGTTTTTCTTTTTCCTGAAGCAGTGAGAGAAAAATCTTTCTCCAAAATAATCCTCAGAGAATAATCCAGCTATGAAACGACACAAGTTTGGGTTCCACAACATGATGGAAGAATACATGAAGTTTTAAAGCTGCCGTTTGTATTAAGAACAGAATTTACTGTTTTTTTTTTTCTCAATTTTTAAATTGCTCAATGAAAAAAATAATTGATTTGGGAAAAAAAAAAAAGTGAACTCACTCATTAATACAAAAAAAAAAATCCTGAAAAACCTCACAACACTTGACCTCCCTAAATCTCTAAAGGCCAGTGTCCAAGAGCAAGGCCACGTGGCTGCTCAGTTCTCTTACTTGGACGCTGACTTGCGAGATGGCGGTGCCCATGTACACGCCCCTCCCCACAGGTGACCAGGGGTGACCTACCACTCTGCTACCTCTTGTCCTCTCCTCTCAGGAACCTCACCCCTGCTCCAGCATCTTGCTCTGTTTCCACACATTCTCACAAAAGCCCACATCCCTCACCTGTCCTTCCAACCAGAAGGCTCTCCTGAGTTCCCTGTGAGCTCAGTGCTCTTGTGACTGTGGTGGATAAGGGCCTAGTCGCCTACTTCACATTATTTGGTAGAAACTTGAAGAGGTGGAGCCTTCCTTCTGGGGGGAAGTTGGGAATATGTCCTGGCAAGGGTCTGTGGGAAGCTGTCACTTCCTTTTACTCTCTTTGCCTCCTGGTCACAAGGTGAACAGTTTTGCTCTCCATATATGCAGGTCCTGATGGGCCACCACAGGTTCAAGAACAAAGGGGCCAACAGGTTGTGGACTGGAACTGCCAAAACAAAGGTTTTTCTCTTTTTAAAGTGACTGTCTCAAGTACATTTGTTACAGTGACAGAAAGTTGACTAATACAGTGCTCTATCACCTATCTCTCATTAGTGGTCACTAAGGAAGTAGAGGTTTGAATGTGGTTGGTCCCCACCAAAATGCACCAAAATGCATGACATTGCTTAGTTCCAGGCACAGCTATGTTGAGTGGCATCTGGGTCATAGGCAGAGTCCTCACATATAGATTCATGCCTCACTCCTGTGATTGAGGTCTTACCTTTGCAGGACTCCACAAGTAATCACAACAGCGTGTTGTGGTAAAGCAAGGCAACCCCCTCATGTTTCACGTCTTCTGCACACACCTGTTTGCCATTCCATCTTCTAGCATAGATGGAAGAAGCACAAGCTCCTTGTCATGCCAAGTTCTTAAATTTCCTAGCCTCCAGAACCATGAGCCAAATTAAACCTCTTTTTGTATAAATTTACCAGGCTCAGCTATTTTATTATAGCAACAGAAAGTTGGTAAAACTTTTTCTCTCCCATATTTCTTCCATTCTCTCTTGCCTCCACCTTCTCACTGGGTTTCCTTCACAGGTCCTCTCTCTTTTACTTTCATTCAGTGATTCAACAAACCTCCTTGGAGCATTTTACACCAGAAGTCTGTATAAATTTCCCAGGATCATGGAGGAGCAGGCGAGAAACCACGAGGACAGAGCACTTACAAGTGCTAAGGAGAAGGCATAGGAAAAGTGGGTACAGAGATGCTAGTGACCAGGAAAGCCTTAAATGAGAAAGAGATATCTAAGAAAATGTTTCTCTGGCTGCTGACAGGAAAGGAGACTGGGCAGGACGGAGGCTGAAGATAGTGGTAAGCTGAAGACATAAACATGGAGTCGCTGCCATGAGACAGCAGTTAAAGCCGAGTCTGGGTGGGCTCCTCAAGGAAGTCAGTGCCGACAGGCAGGGAACAGGCACCCCATACTGACTTCCCTCCTCCTGAGGCCCTCTCCCCGGGTTTCCACCCACTTCGCAGGCACTGCTTACCCCTGGTCGCCTGACTTCTGGGCTTTGTGTAAGTGAAACCAAGCACAAGGCCCTGAAATCCACTGTGATTAGCAAATAACAACATTTTCCTTGACTGGTCCAAGAGAGAGACCACAGTGACTAATTTTTATTACACCATATTGTTATGATTTTTCTGTTAATGGCTATTGCTATTGATCTCTTACAGTGCCTAACACATCAACTCTATTGAAGGTAAGTGTGCATAGAAAAATACAGTCTATACACAGTTGAGTGCTGGCCATGGTTCCCGGTATTAACCTGGCATCTTTGAAGATATCTGCTGAGGGCACAGTGGCTCCTTTACACCCAGGAAAGGCAGACTCGACTATCCTGGGCATTGAAGATGAGTGGTTGCTTGTTCTGTAGACAAAACACCTTTTCATTTTACACCACCAGTCTGTATAAATTTCCCAGCCTCAGCTACTGCCTCATCTAGAACTGCCTCGTCCCCCAGATTTGGAAAACTGAATCTGGGCGATATCTCTTTTCAGGGGTCTAAGTGACATTTAAAACTGAATGCGGCCAAAAGCGTGGCATCCTCTAAAGCCATTTCACCATCCATGGCACACACCTGTTATCCCAGTGACTTGGGAGGCTGAGGCAGGAGGATCTCAAGTTCAGAGCCAACCTCAGCAACTTAGTGAGGCCCTACGCAATTTAGCAAGACCCTATTTCAAAATTTAAAAAAAATAAAAATAATTGGAGACACAGCTCAGTGGTTAAACACCCCTGGATTCATTCCCAGTACCAAAAATAAGTAAATAAATAAATATATAAATAAACAAAATGACAAAAAGCAGCCAAAACCAACAAAAATAAAAACATTCTGCTCATCATCTTTAGCATCTCAATGAATGAAACCATCTTTTCTTGAAACCCACAACCAAGCTGTCAACAAATTTTGTCATATCTGTTTTCTAAGTGTATCCATAATCTGACCCTGCCTTAGGTTAAGAACTTGTACCCATCTGGTCCAAGTCCCATCATCTCTGTTCCAGATATTGGAAGATCCTGGTCTCCTGCCTCCGACCTTGCCCCCTGGATCTACTTTCAAGGGTGCAGACAGGAAGCTCATGCTGCCCACTTAACCAGGCTTATGATGCCTCAGCATCTCACCTGGATAAAGAATCAGTCTACTCCAGCCACACTGCACTTCAAAGGCCTGGCGTCTTAAATGATGTGATTTGTTTCTGCATTCCTTCCCCCCTCACTTCTATAACCACCGTTGATTGTGAAATTTAGGACACTCAATATCCAGCACTACCTTATCTCACATGGAGAGGGCCACAGGCTAGCGGTTAACGTCAGCCTAGGAAAGGAGACTAAGCATGGCGCTGTGGAGTGATACTTGCTTTCAGTTGCCATGGGTGCCACGTGGAATCCCACAGACTGGATGTCTTACAGGACAGAAACGCATTTTCTAACAGTTCTGGAGCCTGGAAAGTCCAACATCAAGGTTCTGGGGTTTGATTTCTGGAGGGCTCTTGGATTTCCGGTGGCTGCCCTTTCCCTGCACCTCATCTGGCCAGAGAGAAAGCTCTCTGTCCCCTCCACTTTCATAAGGACACCAGTCCTGCCTGGACAAGGTGCCACCCTTGTGACTCACTGCATCTACATCAGTTCCTCGGAGCCCCATCTCCAGGTACAGTCACCTGGGACAATCAGGCTTCACTATGTAATGTTTTCCGGGGGCACGACAGGTCAGAGTGTTTACCTGCACGACTTATAACTCCACCGCAGCCACAGAACGCTCTCAGTTTTGCTTCAAGGCCTCTCCCTGCTCAGTTTTCCCTGAAGGACTCGTCATGCCTCAGCCCTAAAAACCCTCCTATCCAGCTCAGGCTCCCCCTGAAGACACCCTCTACTGTGTCTTCAATGCCCAGAGGGTCAAGGAACAAACTGAGGGGAGAGATTATGGCCAGTGTGGTGTCTGGGGTGGGGAAGCCCCCCTTCTGGCCCAGGCAGGAGCAGGTAACAGATCCATATTGCCCAGGGTGGTGGCACCAGAAGTCAGAAGAAAAAGACCAGAATTTATCTTCTTTGACTTAGTATAGAACATGTTCACCATGTGTGATTAGCTTTTGAGTCCTTTATGTACCCTAGAGATTAGTGCTCTATCTGATGTGCAAGTGGTGAAAATCTGGTCCCAAGCTGTAGGCTCTCTATTCACCTAACTGGTTGTTTCTTTTGCTAAGAAGAAGCTTTTTAGTTTGAATTTATCCCATTTATTAATTCTTGATTTTAATTCTTGCACTACAGGAGTCTTATTAAGGAAGTAGAGACCTAATCCAACATGATGGAGATTGGAGCCTATTTTTTCTCCTATTAGATGCAGGGTCTGTGGTTTAATTCCTAGGTCCTTGATCCACTTTGAGTTGAGTTTTGTGCATGGTGAGAGACAGGGGTTTAATTTCATTTTGTTGCAGATGAATTTCCAGTTCTCCCAGCACCATTTGTTGAAGAGGCTATCTTTTCTCCAATGTATGTTTTGGTGCCTTTCTTAATATGTTTAGTGACCCTGTAGCTAGTCTATTGCAAAAAAAAAGTATATCAAATATTTTATCTTTTAGGACTTTTAATGGCAGATGTTTGATCCTTGGGGCAAACATTTTCTTCACCTTTGAAAAATAATTACACAAGCCCAGTAAATTCCGGAGGCGATAAGGTCAGCGGGTGAAAGGAAAGGCCAGGTATGTGGACATTACTGAGTAAAAGAGGTCTGGTAAGCCATGTTTTAGGAATGGCTCACCAACCGCATCAGGTTTTCTAAAACGTTTCTTTACCCAACCAAGTCACACACCATGAAAAGTGTTTGTGCTGCGGAAGCAAACAATTATAGGAAGTAGTGTTCTGTGCAGCCACAGCCAGCAGCAAAAACTTAAAAGGACTGTCGACACTCATACACTGACTCTGTTTTGCCTTGGCATCCATTAGTTTGCCAGGG
Source organism: Ictidomys tridecemlineatus (assembly GCF_052094955.1). Lineage (NCBI taxonomy): Eukaryota > Metazoa > Chordata > Mammalia > Rodentia > Sciuridae > Ictidomys > Ictidomys tridecemlineatus. The sequence continues at coordinate 254,111,303 of NC_135477.1, read as the reverse complement.
TGCCCATAACAAATACCACGGGATGAGGGGCTTCAGCAATAGATGCTTGTTTCCTCACACTGATGGAAGCCAGGAGTCCAAGATCACGGTCCCAGCAGGATTGCTTTCCCTGAGGCCTCTGCGTGGCTGGCAGATGGCCACCTCCTCCCTGGGCCCACCTGAGTTCTTCCTTCTTTGTGCATTCCTGGTGTCTCTCCCTCCTACAGACACCAGTCAGGCTCGACTGACGCCAACCCTGACAGACTCCTTCTAGCTTAATCTCCTCTTGAGAGACCTAGTCTCCAAATATAATCCTATTCCGAGGGACCAAGGGTTAGGGCTTTCACGTATGAGTTTTGGCAGAACACAATGCAGCCCATCACAGAGCACTCAACCAACTACTCCAAAACTTAGTAGCTTGAAACAGCAACCATTTATTTTGCTCACAAATCTAATTTGGGCAGGGCTCAAAGGGAGAGCTCATTTCTGCTCCAGGCACTGTGAATCCTCAGCCAAGGTTCGCTCTCATGTCTGCAGAGTCTGTGGGTTGGCTGTTGTCTGGGCACCTGCAGGGGGCCACAGGCTGGTCCCCATCAGTGTGACCAGCCATGGGTGGATGTGCAAAAGGAGACAACTCACACCTGAGGTTCAAGCTCCTCTAACCCAGCACCCAGAAGAGTGAGTGGCAGGAGGTAGGTGGTAATAATGGTACACCCAGGGCGGAGGCTCAGAGGGCTGGGGATTGGGGCTCTCTCCTTCTTAGAAGGAAACATCTTATTTCAGGCTTGCGTAGGGAAGGCAAACAAGTGTTGTCTTGAAAGCCACTCTCAAGTGGTTCTGGTAAGCTCCAACCCCATCAAGGCAAAGGCAATAGCTTCCAGGAGACCAAAGCTGCTTGAGAGCCTCATCCTGATGCACTCACTCTGCAGGGAGGGCTGCTGGGTCTCTCAGCACCTGCTAGGCAGTTGACACGGACCAGCCCATCCAGGCTAGAGAGTGTATATACCTTTCCTGAATCAAGTGATAAAAAATTAGGCTTTCCTATGTAAATTTAGTCTTACATTAAATGTTTATAGAGCAATGAACCCAAGTAATTTAATACTCCTCAATTACTTCTCTATCTTTCATTGTTTATACAGGTTAACAGTGACACCCACAAGTGACCCGCCAGCCAAGGCTTGACCACCTGCCATCTGCACAATGACGCATCTTTGCCAGAGGAGTTTTACTCCAAACTCAGGACACCACACAAAGCTTGTCCCAGCCTAACACTCCCTCTTCCTCAGATCTCTGTAAGATCAAAGGGTGACAAACGAAGATGCTACAGCCACCTAACAAACCCTGTCTGACTGAATCCTCAGCGGCTGGTTTTACAGTCCTTCAAATGCTTTGATAGTTTTACAATTATTTACTATCTTTTACTTTTTTTAAAACAAAAAACATATTTACCTGAGAAATTCTGAGTAACTTTTAAGCAGACTGCTTAATCTATTAGGTAAATGTAAAATGCTGTGATTTTAGTAGTATAAGATATGGATGTTTTCCCCCTCCAGTATTGGAATTGAAATCACCTGCCCACGTCCGATGTAAACTTTTGGTGCCTTCTATACTAAAACAAAGAGGTTTATCAACTTCCTTGCCACTGTAAACAGAGGAGGCAAATAAGAGAAGGGAATCAATTTATTTGGAATCCAAAATGGAGAGTCCAACGTCAACAAATACATGCGAGATCATTCAGAAATTTCTAGAAAATAGTCCCCAAGTGAACCACAGGGAAAAAGTTCACTGAGTAAATTTCTATGAAACATAGGAAATTTAATGCTCCTGCTAGACCTTAGCAGCAGGGCTGAGCTAGGGCTCTGTGGTCCTCCTCTGAGTGGGATGGTGTTTCCCCACTGGACAGTAAGCTTGTCCGTGCTGCCCTCAGAACTGGCCAGCAGGAACTGTCACCATGAAATGGCTTCTCTAACACGTCCCACCTGGTTCCTGCGGGGCCTCTGTGCACTTCAGGATCTAGGTAATTGTCTTTCTCAAGGCTTCAGCATCCTTCGTGTGACTTCCTGGGCCATACAAGAAGCACAATGTGTCCTGGTACTATCTGACCGCATTCCTGGCCAGGGCACAGCTGTAGCCCTGTGTCCTGCTCTGGGGAGGTGTCCAGGGCTGGAAGATCACCAGGTAGCTCTCATGTTGGGCTTTGGCTTCCAGGTGAGCTTGGCTCTTCTTGTGGGCATAACTGAGTAAGTGAGGGGAGCTGACAGCAGAAACTGCTGTTTGTATGTCACAAAGGTTTGGTGGTCAGTCTTACAAAGACACCTCCTTGACTAAACTTTGGTCAGACACCTTTGAGCACACTTCTCAACTAGGCCTCAACCGTAAGGTCTGGCTGAGCCAGTTTGGACAGGAACCTTGAACTATTAGAGAGAATTCCTCCTCCTTGATGTCTTAACTCCATCAAATCGGATCCATTTCTCACCTGCACCACACCCCAGGTGACATGTCACCTCCTTTGCTGTCTTCAGCAGGAGTCCTGCTAGGAGGGTAAAGAACAATCCCACCCTTGATGTCTCTACGACATTTTCCATCACTGACCTCTGCTTGGCTCCTTGGTTTTCATATATTCAGACCCGAGTCCATCTCTACACTGAGGACTCTCTTTCCCTATTGCATTTGTTTCTGAATAAAATCTGGTTGTAGTACTTTCACGGCTGTCCACCTCTGGACATTGACTAAGTGTTTTCCTGAATGAGAAGAGGGAGCTGAAGTTCAAGAACGGACTCAGTTCTAGCTCACCTTGTGCTTATTAAACACCCTCACAAACAGGCAGACGGTGGGTGATACACATGTGCAATACCAGGTACCTGGGCAGCTAAGGCAGGAAGACTGAAATCCAAGATCTGCAGGGCAGCTTGGTGAGACCCTGTCTAAAAATAAAGCCAAAAGGTCTGGGAGTTTACCTGAGTGCTAGAGAACCTGCCTGGCATGCACAAGGGCCTGGGTTCAATCCCAGTCCTAGAAGATTACAAACAAAAACCTTGGCCAATGGACATCCTCCTTCCGTCTACCCAGGGAGACAGGGAGGAGGGCCTCCTGCTGGACTGGCAGTTTGTAGTTACAGATACCACATCTCAACCTCCGCTCAAGTCGCAATATCCCTTCAAACAAGGAATGAGTGGTGTTAGTGATGTTTCCTTTTGTTTTTAAGACATATGACAGAAGAAGACAATTATACTGGGCCTAAAAACAACTCCTAAGACTTAAAATGGCCACTGGTGTCTCCGGATTAAATGAGAAGCTACCGTTGTAGAATTGGTTTGTATTAAAAATACCTAGAAAGACTTGTAATGTGTAGTGATTTCAGTCTGTGATTGTTTTACTAAATAAAACTGTTCCCTGTTCCTCATACTCCTGTAGCACACTATTTTCCTTTCACAATATCTCCCATGTCTGTCATTTTTATTTAATTTTAGAGTAACTTACCTTTACAACCTCTCAGTTTTAGGAAATATTAGTTTTAGGAAATTCAGAAACTACAGATGGCCTCCAATTTACGTTAGTTTGATTCAGTATTTTTTGACTTTACAATGGTGTGAAAATGATCCACATTCAGTAGAAACTGTACTTAAAATTTTGACTTTTGGTTCATCATCTCTAGCAATTAGAGAAATGCAAATCAAAACTACTCTAAGATATCATTTCACTCCAGTCATAATGTCAGCTATTATGAAGACAAACAACAATAAATGTGGCGAGGATGCAGGAAAAAGGCACATTCCTACACTGCTGGTGGGACTGCAAATTGGTGCAGCCAATATGGAAAGCAGTATAGAGATTCCTTGGAAAACTCTGAATGGAACCACCATTTGACCCAGCTATCCGTCTCCTTGGTCTATACCCAAAGGACTTAAAAACAGCATACTATAGGGACACAGCCACATCAATGTTTATAGCAGCACGATTCATAATAGCTAAACTGTGGAGCCAAACTAGATGGCCTTCAGAAGATGAATGAATAAAAAAATGAGGCATATATACACAATGGAATATTACTCAGCAATAAAAGAGAATAAAATTATGGCATTTGCAAGTAAATTAATGGCATTAGAGAAGATGATGCTAAGTGAAGTTAGCCAATCCCCAAAAAACAAATGCTGAATGTATTCTCTGATATAAGGAGGCGGACTCATAGTGGGGTAGGAGGGGGAGCATGGGAGGAATAGATGAATTCTAGACAGGGCAGAGGGGTGGGAGAGGAAGGGTGGGGGCAGGAGATTAGCAAGGATGGTGGAATGTGATGGACATCATTATCCAAAGTACATGTATGAAGACATGAATTGATGTGAACATACTTTATATAGAGAGTTATAAAAAATTATTCTATATGTGTAATAAGAATTGTGATGCATTCTGCTGTCATGTATTTAAAAAAATAAAACCAATAAAAAGTGTTTTGAATTTTGACCTTCTCCCCAGGTTAGTGATACGATCCTCTCTGGAGTTGCTGGGCAGTGGCTCACTCAGCCCAGTTCACTCAGCCCGGCCTTTGGCAGGGTGCACGTTGCCAGCATTTTCTGGATATTGTGTTTGTGTTGTCACATCCCATCACACCTAAAAAATTCCCCTCTGCATGTGGACATGAGACATTGAACACTTTATTATAAAATTGACTTTGTGATAGATGCTTTTGCCCAACTATAGGTTATTATAGGTGTTCTGAGCACATTTGAGGTAGGGCAGCCTAGGCTATGATGATTGGCAGAATCAGTGTGTTGAATGCATTTTCAATTCATGATATTTCCAAAATGCAACAGGTTTATCAGGACATGACCCATTCATCAGCTGAGGAGCACTATAATGAAAAGAAGGTGTTTCAGGGCAGTAGGGAAGAATATACCTTATGTAATACAATGCAGACTCACAACCTGCGTTAGGTTTCAAAGGAAAATGTTTAGAGTCCATACAGGAAACACTGGTCAATAGTCAAGTGTATTTCTTAGAATAGGGTTGATATTAAAAAAAAACAGATTGTAATTCTAAAACAAAACAAAACTACCTTTGGCTTTGCATATCAGACACAGAATCTGGTTAGAATGGTCAACAGGAGTCACAGAGCTGAGGGCACAAGCTGACATTCTGTGGCAGGACACCCACTCTCTCCTTGGACCACAGGGATGAGTTCTGAGAAAGACCAGAGGAGAATAGTAATTGCATGGATACCAGTATGAGGTACTGGCCTATGTATTAGGTTCTCTTAAGCTTGAAGAAACCAAAACCAGACAGAGGACTATTTTCCTTCTTCCCTCCAGGGAGCCGGTAGCTAAGCACTTGGCAGTGGTTTGCAGGACTGTAGCGGAACAGAAGAATGGAAGATCATCAGAGGGGCCCTGAGGCAAAGCACCCCAACCCTGCCACCCCCAGTTTCCCCAACCCCCTCTTCTCTCTTCCCAATCAGAGTCCCCTTAGCTCCCACAGTCCCACAGGTCTTTCCTGCTTCTTATAGGAGTGAAGGAGGTAATCAAGAATTGAAGGCCAAGGAGCATCTGGGAGGAGATGGTGGGGGAGTTGACACAGGTTAACCCCAGTGGGATTCACAGAATCATTAAGGATATACACCATGATGTAAGCATTGGTAAGACAGCACAGGTGTGTAATGATAAATAAGGAGGCTACAGTTTAAAGGCAAAATATATTACTTATCAGTGAGTCAGAAGTACTAGAAAAAGAAGCACTTTCCTGCAGCTGATAAATGTGTAGAAAAAAAAATTAGATCCCTACCTCACACCATGCAAAATGATAAGTGAAGATAAATTCAAGAAGAAATCTGAAGGATTAAGTGTTAAATATTTTAATAAGGAAATAAAGAAGAATGATATTATGAACTTGCCATAAAAGGGGATTTCTATGAAATACAAAGAACAAAATTTGAATATACCAAAATTTTTTAAGTGTGTTAAAATTTTTAAGTTAAAAAATTATTGGGCTGGGGATGTGGCTCAAGCGGTAGTGTGCTTGCCTGGCATATGTGGAGCTCTGGGTTCGATCCTCAGCACCACATGAAAATAAAATAAAGATGTTGTGTCCACCGAAAACTTAAAAAAAAATTAAAAATTCTCTCTCTCTCTAAAAACAATTACAGAGGTATCATAGATTGAGAGAATATATTAGACTCTAGATTTGGCTGGTGTAATTCTACATCATGTACAACCAGAAGAGAGAGAAGTTTTACTCCAATTATGTATGATGTGTCAAAATGCATTCTACTGTCATGTGTAACTACTAAGAACAAATTTAAAAATAATCTAAATAAAACAGGACTACATAAAGTGCTAAAAAATTAATAACTTTCACTTATATATCAATCCTGAGCATTTTACATGTATTACTTCCTTAAGAACTTAGAATACCTTCAACATAATGTCCCATTTTAAAGATTATAAAAGACTACAGAGAACAGAGATTAAATTTGTGCATGATCACATGACTTTTAGACTGGGACCTACACCTAGGGGTCCTGGTTCCAACACTACCATTCATTATCCAGTAGTAAACTGGGAAAGGTGGGCACAGGCAATTCACAGAAGACTAATCTGAGCACATGCTAAACTTCAGAGATCATCTGAAACATAGATCGAAACATAAATCAAAGCAACCAGACTATCCAACTGTCAAAAATGTAAAGGCTGATGAGAACTGGCACTTCAGGTGAAACAGGAGCTCTCACCAACTGATAGCTGGGAAGATAAACGAAGTAACCATTTCAGACAACGAATAGAGGGTGATTCTTAAAATTGAAGATGGGATTCCTCTGGTCCAGTAATTTTAATGCCCAGAAAAAATTCTCCTATTTTCTCAAGGACACATGCTCTAATAAGGACTTGCTAAATGTCCATCATGGAAACTACCAAAATATCACCTAATTAGACAACAGATAAATGCATGGTGATCTATGCATGCAATGGCATATTTACTACATAAAAGAGAAAAATGTATGAAATGTGCATATACACTCCTTTTGGGTAAATCTCAACAGCAAGGCTCCATCAAAAAGGAAGTTACAGGTGGATTTCTAGACCTATAGGTAGTAAGATACTGTCAAATTAATTTTAGGTATCACCTGAGCTAGGTCATGGTGTCCAGGTATTTTTCAAACATTAGTCTAGATATTTCTGTGAAGGTAATTTTTAGAGGAAATTCACATTTAAATAAGTACTCTTTGAATAAGGCAGATTACTCAGAGATGTGTAAGCCTTATCCAATCAGGTGATAGCCTCAAAAAAAAAAAGATTGCCCTTCTCAGAAGAGGGACTTCCACCACTGACCACCATCAGTCTGCAACTCTTCAACAAGCGTCCAGCCTGCTGACCACCCTTCAGGTTTTGGACTTGCCAAACCTCCACAATTGCATGAACAAATTCTTTAAAATAAATCTGTCTCTGTTTACATGTACAACCTGTTGGTGATTGTCCTTTGAAGAACACTGACTGCAGATAACGTACATGTTTAAACCGTGCCAAGCGGTTTACAGGAAAATGCAGGTGTGGATGGTATCCTAACAGCTGTGCTAGGTGGTGCTCCACTCCATTTCCAATATTTACAAACAATAGTCCATAGGCAACATCCACAGCACTGTCAAGGACGGTTTAAAAACTCAGATTAACATGCAAATGCACAGGGACAAGTTTAGACACTTCTGAGAGCTGCATTTTATGTGAATTTCATTTATCAGGAAAGAAAATGTGCCTCACTTTATCATATACAAAGGAAGTTGATTTTCTTCAACTATAATTTGAATTACGAGACGAGTTTTGTCAACTCCATGGAAGTGTTACCCCAGAATAAACACTCCACATTGGTCAGTTGCTAGAACAAATGAAAATGATACATTTGTCTAAGCCATTGTTTTAAATTTTTATTTCGTAATAGAAGACTTTGTATTCTGATATGTGTTATAATTTACAATGTTTTTCTCTTTATGAATTAGAGAAAAGTATGGTGTCCTGATTTCTCAACCATGTCAGACATCATTCAGGTATGACAAATAATTCAGTGCCTTCTAAGTCATTCTACTACTGCAGGCAGACACATGATCGCAGGTTATTTCTCCTTGTGTGTGAAATATTATACCCACAGTGGGAGGTGGCATGGCATGGGAACTGCCTGCTGAATATTTAAAGTGAGGTTAGGATTCCAAAAGGAACACAAACATTAGATGACATTGATATGTGGGAAATCATCTACATCCATGCTCTTTGGTACGGAAACAGCTCATAAAATGTTTTCTACTCTACCTTCAAGTAATGTCTTTTGACTTGGGGAAAAATCATTGCTAATTAATTTTAACACCATGTCAATTATGCTAATAAAACTCTAATTAAAATCCTTGTGATGTAAATCAGTCTTTTAATTATGATAAGTAGGCTGTCACCAGATTCTTGGTACCTTGGTAGTTATTTAGGTCCTTACATATGTCTAGGTCCATCTTCCACAGCTGGGTCATGTTGAGCCTCCACACCTGCATGAGCCAGTTCTTTAAAATAAATCTCTCTCTCTTTATGTACACATCCTTCAGGTTCTCTTCCTTTGAGAGAGATCACCTAGTATTCAAGGTACCCCAGAGGTGCCCATTATGGAACAAAACAACTCGGAAGGCAGGAAAGGACTGAGGCTGAGAAACAGCTTTCCAACGGGAACAGGGAACATGGGCAGGAGAATTTGAACATCAGGTTTCAAACTGATTCCATGAAACTCTATGATGAAAAGAAATGGCAGCTTTTGTGCTGCAGGATGCAAGGAAGGGTTCCTTGGATTTTGTGCAAAGAACGTGCAACTTGGACTGCTGCCAAACGTGAAACCCCAGCTAGTGTGTAAGTCAGCTTTCTCTCATCAGAAAATAATCTGAGGAAATGACCTTAAGGGAGGAAAGGTTTTCTTGGCTCATGCATTCAGAGATGTCGGCCCACGGTCACTGGATCCTGTGCTCTGGACCTCCAGCAGGGCCAACATCATGGCGGGCAGCGCAAGCTGGAGCAAAGCTGCTCACCTCACGGTGGCGGGGAGCAAAGCGAGAAGGACAGGAAGGGGCTGGGGTGGGACAGTCCCTTCAAAGGCATGTCCTTGAGGCCCTTCCAGTAGGTCCCACCTCCTGAAGGTCCCTCCACTCCCCAGAGTGCTGTCAGCTGGGGACCAAGCCTCCAGTCCATCGGCCTCTGAAAGATGTTAGGATTTGGATCTAGAAATGTCCCCCAAAGAGCTCATGCAGAGGTAATATGGCAAAATGTTCAGAAAGAAAAGACCGAAGTAAGAGAGCTCTACCCTCATGAATGGATTAATTCATGTGATGGATCAGTAAACTGAAGGCACTCCTGGGTAGTACACAAGTAGGTGACATGTGGATGGAAGAACCATGTCCCTGGCCCCTTCCCTTCCTCTCTCTCTCTCTGCTTTCTGGCTGCCCTGAGCTGACAGCTGCTCTGTGCCACACCCTTCCTCCACGATGTTCTGCCCATCTTGAGCAATGGAAATGGCTGGACAGGAACTCAACCTGGAAACCATGAGCCCCAAATAAACTAGAGAAAGGACATTTAACATCAAAACACAACACCCAGTGAGGCAAGTGTGTCCATTTATTTTCCTATTATTTGACTGGCCCTGTGCTAGGTTCTGGGAAGGCCACTGCACATACAAGGACCCTGTCTGAATTAGGAGGCTGTCTGGAAGGGACAGAGAGAGTCAACCAGGACGTGGAGTAACAAGTGTGTTGTGCTGGGATGGGGCACCTCATCCAGGATGATGATCAAGGATGGCTTCCTGGAGGAGGTGGCCTTGGAGAGCAGTCCTACAGTTCACAGGATTAGTGACTGAGGGGAAGGAAGGCATTTAACACTGGGGAACAGCATGCTGAAGGGCTCCTAAATGAGAGAGAGCAGGTCTATTAGACAAACTGACATCTACTGTCTCTGGAGCTTAGTCTTAGGGGGCTAAAAGAGAAGCAGGAACAAGACCTTGAGTGAGCTAGAAGGTCATGGTAAAGAATGAGGATTTATGTTGAAAGTTCTCTTTTATCTGCAAATGATTTTTCTGGACAGGAACAGCCTTTGGGCTGCCATCTTGTAACCTCTGGTATCAGGTCTCTAATTTCCCACCCCTCCTGGGAGAGGATAGGACAGGAACACTGGGATCTGGGCCCGACACCTTCAAAGCCAACCCTGATGTCAGTGATCCGGTGTCCAAGGGGATGTCGTCAAAAACACTGGTCTATGTCACGAGTCCCAGAAGATGGGAGTTAACAAGGACAGTGAAAACCCCAGCTTCTCCACTCTGGGTGGGCAACTAGTGAGCACATCCATGTCTAAAAAAGAGAGCTCTGGAAAATGAAGACCAAGGACACATACTTGCTTATAAACCTGAAATGTCTGTAATGTGGGTCCTGCCACTTTCAAATCTCACTGATGGAAAAAGAAAACTCTGAAACCTAATAAAAAATAAAGGCAGAGTCTTAATGGCATTAAATCTTCTTTACATTCATGACAAAACTTGTGTTTGAGTCCTTATTTCAGAACCACTCAAGGCTGACGCATGTGTGCTCTGGAAAAGCCCAGCTGAACTCTGGCTGGCCTCCTCTGTCTGAGAACCAGTACTCCTGGTGATTTATCCTTCCTGTCCCAGTATGTATAATTCCCAGGCTGCCTTTACTACGGGCTTCCCGACACGATGGGTTATGAGAAGTCAGGGATATAAATGAACCTTTATGCTCAGTGCTCTTCAAAGAAAAATAAGTAATTCAATGGGATAGGAAGAATGGATTTCTATGTGGAAAACAAACAACTTTCACGTGTAAATACAGTTTCCTATACTATGAGAAGCGGGTCCTCCAGGGACCATGGGACAAATTAGTCCAACAAAAGAGGATGAAGCTAATCGGTCTGTAGAGAAAATCAGTAGAGGTAGCAGTGGGAGAGGGCAGGGGAGAGAGGATCAGGATCTTGGATTCCACGCCAGCTTCCTCACTGCACCCAAGGGCCAGCATGTGGGACAGACCTTGTGAGTGTGGCAGGGGCACTGCAGAGGCTTCCTGGTCCACTCTGAACTTCAGCCACTGCTGGGCGGTATTTCCCTGGACCTCAGATGGACACCTGAGCACCCGTCCTATAGCTTTTTCTGGGGGCCTTTATCAAAGCCCCAGACCCAAGGTACAGCCCCACGACATCGGCATCTTCTGGGGACCTGGTGGACAGAAGTCTGCCTCCTCGGACCACCATACTCTCCAAAGTCCCAGCAGAGCAACCCCTCCTTCAGTGCAAACAGGGGGGACTGCTTCCTTCCCTCTCTCCCCACCTGCTGGGGTCACCTCCTGAGTGTCAGAGCTGTACTCAAGTTCTGGTCTTAGCTTCTGTTTCCAAGGATTCCAAATTAGGACAGAACAGAGAAAGTGATGACCAAACCCAGACAGCCAGTTCGCATGGTGAAACAGGTAACCAAAGGGACCAAGGGAACAACACAGCGGAGGGGGCAGGTGGCCAGGAAGGCAGTGCACGGTGTGGGATAACTGGGTACCTGCTATGAAGGGGTCAGGACTCCCCGCAGGCCAAGCACCTCCAGGTATGTGGTTTTCCAAAGACACGCAGCGGCCTGTGCACCACACTGGGGCCCTGGGACTCAGAACACAGAATATCATTTCTTCCACCTTTATTTCTGGCAAGCTACAGTGAGAAATCCATTTATCTTTGCAGCCAGAACACACGTACATGCACATACGTACATACGTGTACCTACACTTACTAGGTAGCCATCGGATACATCAGTGAAACAAAAGGTCACCAGACATGGTTCCTACCCACACGTGGTGGGATCTGACCTCTCCAGCCTGCCTGGCTCTCTCTCGCTCCCTCTCCTCAGAATTGGTTTCACAGCCTTTACCAGCAGGTCACAGGCCACAATTAGCCAGACTTATTTTCCTGGGAAGTTGAATAGACCATTCATCCTCTCTGGGCCTCACTCTTTGTTGGTAAAGTAACAAAGAGAAGATGAAACGACAGTGGAAGTCCTTTCTGCCTTTCAAATACTGTTACAGCTCTACGTAAAATTCATAATAAAATATCAGGGAATGCACTCGATATTCCATTAACACCTGGCAGTTAACACATGATATGATTTAAGCAAAAGCCCTGGGCATGATGTTAAGTGTTCTTCCAAAAAATGTTTACTAAGGTGTTGTGTGTTCTTTTGGTAAAACACTTTTGTATTCAGAATTAGAATATAAAAAGTCGTGAGTAGTTGCAATGCGGTGGCTTTAACCTAACTTCTTTACTTCTCGTCATCAGCTTTGCCTCTTAGGCCTCACCCTTCTTGGTCTTAGGGAGCTCCAAGTAACCACACACCTGCCTTTGTCCTCCTGGTCCCCAACCTGAAATGCCGCTCATCTCACTCCGCATGTCCTGCCAGGCTCAGGTTGATGTGTTCCTCTTCCCAGAAGCTTTCTCCAGTCTGTCTGCGTCCCCATGTCACTGTCTGCAGGCCCTGGCATGGGTCCCATCTGATCGCTGTGCAGCTGTTTGCGTACGTGGCTCCGAGTGCCTCAACAAAGGAGCCTGTCCTGTTTGTATCCAGAGCACCTAACACAGTGCCTGACACAAAACAGGCAAAGATAAAAGGAAAGGGATCCTATCTTTTCAATTTTCACTCAGATGCTCCCGGGCACTCACATCTGACCTCAGGTTCCAATGCCAATCCCAGTGTAAGAGCCAGTATTAAATAACACAAGAGAAAACCTTCGGCACTCCAATTACACCGCATGGGGCATCGCCTCTTATTAAATTGAATTTGGACAGAAGAATGGCAGTTGAGCCCTGGGAAAGTAATTCATGGTGTACTCACAAAGGAGCAGCTGTCACCCTCAAAGCAGTACCTGCATGGAGGGTACAGATGCATTCTCCTGCTGGTCAAATTGCTGAAGCTTCTATTGCATCCGTCAGAATCTTTGGCATTCAAGGGACAACTGCTCAGGAGATAAAACATCAATCAAACAAACAACCACCACCACTACCCCTATTACTACTCTCTGGGCTCAAGGGAATTATCACCAGGTTTCTATAACCTGAGAAGAATGGGCCTCTGGGACCTCCTTCCCTGGTTCCCATTGAATGTTGTTCCTGCTGAATGTTGTTCCTCCTCCCTGCTAAGGCCACTCGGGGACCTAGCCCCTCACTATCCATCACCAGAGGTAAATGCCTATCACCCTTGCTGGTCCCAGTCCAGATGCTCCAGGAAGGAGCCCACGGGCTCAGCCTGGGCAACGTGCTGAATCCTGGAGCCAGCCGTCACTGCCCCCAGCAGGTGGGGCTCTGAGACTGGTCGTCCCTGGAAAATCCCCATCTGTCTAGCATCATACACAGAGGTCTCCCCTGCAACCACATGGCTGGGGTGTGCAGAGACAATGAGGAGGGAAGGGGGGGGCTGTTCTAGAATGTGAACTGAAGGATGAGCGCCTCACCTTCTAAGGACTAGCTCCATTTTTACCCCATTCACTAAACTAACCTGCAGCCATTCCCCCAGGCATGAGCAGAGCCCACTCTCTACTCCTAAGTCTCTTTAAGTAGTTTAAAAGGCTTTGCATCCTTTCTCTCAGACTAGAGCGGAAGGAGGATGGGAACTCAGGAGGCTGCTCTGATTGTGTCTGTAGCTGCCTGGGAGCTCACAGGACGCTCCTCCGCACAGTCCCACAGCCCGGGCCAAGCCCGACTCCTGCAGGAACTGTGTCTTCGCACTTGTGACTCGCTGCTCTAGCTGGGGCAGTGCACATGCTGCCTCCCCTTCAGGTCCCACACGGAAGGGACTGCCTGCCCCCCCTAGTTCTACTTCTGTGCTTTATTCCTTTAAATAGAGAGTCATCACTCTGACACTGAGAACTGTATTCCAGCCCCATAGGAATGACCTCATGTGAATAAACACCCACAACTTGATTTTGTCTGCTGGATGCAACTACAACTGACCTTCAGGAGGACCTCTATAAACTATAAAAATAGTTATATAAAAGGATACATTTCATTGAAAACATCAGTTTTACTCATGATCTGTCCATTTTTATCATGTCTGAGATCACGGGGGGCTTTGGTCTGAATCTCATGCTCCTATCACCTTTTGACATTAACAAGATGAATCAAGGCTGAGGCTTCATTGAGGCCCCTCTCAGTTTCAACATACAGGAACCTCGGTTGCTTCTTTAACCAGGAAGCAGAATACACTGAGCCCCCAAGAAGGGATGCATGATGGCAGCTGATTTTGTGAAGTTCAATTAAACTGCTGATTTTAGCAGAGTCCTAGGGAGTTAATGTGTCACCTCCACTCGAGTCTCACGGGTGAAGTATACTGCTAGGGAGCAGAGAAGGACACTTGAAGAGAAGACAAGTGGCCAGGCTAACCCTCCTCAAGAATGCGGTGCTTCCTGGCTGGCGTCAAGTGCTGTGCTCTACCACTCTCCTGCCCGTAACCCACACCCACCTCCACCCTGGGCAGCTGCCGTCAACCGAAGGCAAGCAGTCCAATCCGGGAGTCACATCCGTGATCCCTTTCCCCTCTGAATTTCTCTTTCCTTGTGTTTTGCAAAAAGCACAGTACCCTCCCCGCTTATACACAAGGGATATGTTCCAAGACCCCAGTGGAAACCACGGACTATGGACAGTACCAAACCCTACCTATGCACTGTGTTTCTTCTTATATGTATACACACAGATCGATGCCCTTCCCACTGTCACTAGGCACTTATCACACACTGTGGCCATAACTGCTTTCACGGTTGGAGGCATAACCACAAAGCTAGTACAGATTTCCTTTTCCTTCCTCACAATTTTAAGGATAGAGGATTCGTTCCTCCTATACATCTTTGAAACCTTGGCAAAAGGCTTCTTCTTTTCGCTTCTTAAAGTTAGGAATTTTCATCTTTTCATTCAAAGGAAGCACTTCATGAGTTTCCTTTGGCATGTCTAAAAAGCCAGCATCACTACCCTTGGGCTTTGGGTCCTCATTAAGTGACATAAGGGTCACCTGAACACAAGCACTGTGGTACCCAGACAGTTGATGTGATAACTCACAGGGGTGTCAAGTGATTAACGGGAAGGTGGTGCACGCAGCATGGACACACAGGACAGAGAGACGATCCACATCCTGGGTAGGTTAATGCAGAATTTCATCAGCTGCTCAAAATGGCATGCAATTTATAACTTATTTCTTTCTGAACATTCCATTTAATACTTTTGTGCCTCAATCAACCACAGGCGAAAAACTGCAGAAAGAAAAATCACAGATAAGAGGGGGCTACTGGGCTACAATTCCCCATGGTTCTTGGAGTAAATTTTGTGCCTATGCCTGGTGCTTCCAGTTCATTACACAATTATGTTCAGAACAGCCTCCCTAACAGAGCCTCACATACCATTTTCCTCCCCAAAGCTCTCAGTGGTCTCCTATTCCTTTGAGGGAGAAAAGAGAAAAAAAAATAGTAAAAGGAATACTCCTGTCCTCTGTACCTAGGACTGATCTCTCCCATGAATTCCCTGGGGACTCTTATCAGGCCAGACTATTCATTCTTCTCTAAACGTATCTCTAGGTTTACAACATAAACAGTGCCCCAAATCCCCCAAATGTTTGATTTTGTGGGGAAAAACCTACCTGGTATAAAACAGTTGCTAAGTGCAGAAAGAATGGAATCTTTCACATGAACCGCACAGACACGTGGACTTTCTGATGACTTAAGCCCTCAGCCCTTAAGATAGTTTAGGGGTGAATCTTAAGCCCACAGCCCTCTGCAGACTTCCTTTACAATTTTTACTGGATACACTAACGAGCTAATTAAAATGTATTCACACCCTGACACCCCCAGCGCCTGCTCCTGCTTTGGGCTTTGGGGCCAGGGCAGGTGTCCACCGGATTGTCAACACTAGAAACCTCAGAACCAGGGGAGGGGGGATAGTAGGGGATAGGAAAGGTAGCAGAATACAACAATTACTAATTGGGCATTATGTAAAATTGTGGATGTATAACCGACGTGATTCTGCAATCTGCATTTGGGGGAAAATTGGGAGTTCATAACCCACTTCAATCTAATGTATGAAATATGATATGTCAAGAGCTTTGTAATGTTGTGACCAACCAATAAAAAAAATAAAAAATTAAAAATAAAAAATAAATAAATAAATAAATAAATAAAAAGAAACCTCAGAACCATCCTCGGTTCCAACTTCTCCTGCTCAGTGTTACAGAGTTGTCTTCATGGTTCAGAGTGACAAAATGTCACTCTTAACAGGGGTCAGCTGGGTGGTGTGGGTTGAGTTGTAGTTCCCCAAAATTTACATGTTGGGATCCCACCTCCAGTGTCTCAGAATGGGACTTGGTTTGGAAGTAGGGTCATTCCAGATGGATCCAACAAAATGGTCACACTGGTAGAGGGGTCACACATGACTGTCTGACACTCTTGAAAAAAAGGAGACTTGGACCCAGACACTCACACAGGGAGAATACCACGTGATAGCTGCAGTTCTGCTGTCCCCTCCAAGGACCCACCAGAAGCCAGGAGAGGAGTGGACCAGCTCTTCTCCAGCAGCCAGAGGACACAAGGCCATGTGAGCCTCCTGATGTCAGACTTCGGCCTCCAGAACTGAAGTGTTACTCTTAACTCAAGTGTTACAAGGAATTGAAGCCAACGCAACACACGGTGCCCACATAATGAGAATTGAGTTCTTAAAACATTTCGAATTTCACATGCATTCTAAATAGTGAGCAGCTGAGGGAAAGATTTCTGCTCAGCAGGCCGCTGAGGTTGGTTCTCTGCATCAGCAGTCCTCAGAGACAAATACTCAAGTACCAGCCAGGAGCCAAAACCTGTCTCAGGCATTGAGTTGGTTAAGGTTCACAATGACCATAAAGGCATCAAGAGTTAGAGGTTCAAGTGATTAGCACCCATTTTACTGCTGTGGGGACAGTATTAGAAATATTAAATACTTAGTTCAAGGTCACCCAGTAGGAATTCAGAGAGCAAGCTCATATGTCTGTGACTAGCATCTCAGTTCATAACTATGTATGGCCTCCAGGGAACACTCCTGATACCTCTCCAGGCTGGGACGAAGCTCTACAGGGGCCCCTCACCTCGTCCACTGCAAGGCAACATGGGATTTCTACTAAGTGAGTCTGTAACATGCCCCTTGAAAATGCAAACTTGAAAATGATTCATTTATCTTAGATAAGACCATGTTTATAAAAAGGCCCAAAGGGCATCCTATTTTTATTTGATTTATCAGATGTGTTATTTAAATAAAATGACTCATGAACAAGACTAACATGCTTGGCTGCACATTTTTACTGTTTCTTTTATAATGCAAACATAGTGTTACTCTTGTTAAAAGGAATTAAAGCCAATGCATCCCACAGTGCACAAATAATGAAAATTAAATGCTTAAAACATTTCAACTTTCACATGTATTCTAAATAGTGAGCAACTGAGTGAAAATAAAAGCATTCAACAACTAAGATGTTGCTTCAACATCTCGAGGAATGGAATTACATGAACTTATGAATACAGAACAAAACCACTGTTTCTTAAATCATTACCATCAGCAAACACGGCTCAAAGAAATTTGTGCTGAAAAAGAAATATTCCCTAGAACAGATTTGTGTGCGTGTGTGTGTGTAATTATTTCCTTGTAATCTGAAGAAACAATTGAACAACATGGAGCAAATCTGGAGCAATAATTGAACAACATGGAGCAAAATTAGTCTAGAACAGCAGTTCAAAGTTTGATGGAGGAGACCCAGGACTCCTCCTTTCAGGACAACTCCCAAGTTAGGAGAATTTGTATGACATTATTCATATGTCATTTGTTTTTTGACTCAGCTCACAACTGCACTGAAGCTGCAGAGGCAATGCAGGTAAAACTGCTGAGTCTGAGCATGAATCAAGCCAGTGACACCAACACTGACTTGCAGTTACTGTATTCTTAACTGTCCCACTCATGCAGGAAAAAAAAGGAAATAATCCAGCCCGCTCCACCTCCAATCAAGAATGGCCTTGATGTAACAGTACAATTCACCAATTTAATGAAATCTTGACCCTTGAATCTAGATATATTTAATATTCTGGGAGATCAGATGGAACTCATGTGTAGGTCTTCTGCTTTACAATGGTCCCCTCCTCACCCAGTACCTGTGTTCAGCTGTGATATGAATTACCCACGTTTTCATGGCCCTGGTTAATCAATATTCAGTATTTGTAGGTCATCTTGATGAAGATGAACGAAGGGAGCTTCTTAATGCCAAAAAAAGAACGGACAATATTTGTTGCCAATGTCACAGTTTGGATTTTCATGCAAACGTAGAATTTTGGGAAATTTGGGTCTGCCATCTTGAGCTGGTACATGTTTTAAAGTCTTTCTGAGGCAAACATCAGAGATATTAACAAAAGTGACGTTTTAAACATATTGCAAAGTGAACCATACCAATATTTAGAAGATGGCTAAGAAACTTGGTGTAATACGTGTCATCATTACATACAATTTTATGAGATCTAATGAAGACATTTGAGGTCCATTCGAGACAGAGTAAGTCTACGTTCTCAAATTCCATCTCCCAACTAATCCTTCATAATATACAACTTGTTTAGGTATTATTAAAGAATACGTATCCACAGTTTAAAAAAGCTTTGAAAGCGTTGTCCCTTTTCCAACTGTGATGGTCTGGATTTGAAATTTCCCCTAAAAGTTCAGGTGTTAAAAGCAGCGTCCCCTGCAGCAGGGTTCAGAGGTGGGGTTTTTAGGCAGTGATTGGATCATGGGGCTCTGACCTCTTCAATGGACTAATAATGGATTTCTGGGAGGTGGGACCTAGTTGGAGGAGGTTGATCCCTGCCTGGGTGCCTGCTCTGGAACAGTTCGCCTTGTCTCTGACTCCTTCCTCTCTCTCTCTGCTTCCTGACTGCCATGAGCTAATTGCTTTCCTCCACCATGCCCTTCCGCCATGATATTTCTGCCTTGGAAACAGCCAACCACACTCTGAATCCTCCAGAACTGTGAACCAAAGTAAATCTTTCCTCCTCTGAGTTATTCTTGTCAGGTGTTTTGATAACAGCAATACAAAGTTGACTAACAGACCAACTAAGCATGTGTGTGACCATATCTTCTTCCTATACCTCCAATAAAATATCTTACAACAGACTGAATCGAGAAGGAGACCTGAGAGCAGGGCTGTCTTGTATTAAGCCAGACACACCAGTTACTTACAGTATTATTAACTAGAGCCACTCTTCTTAGCTGTGAAAACAATGGAGGTAGTTTGAATGAAATATTTATATCAATACATAATGGGTTTATTATATTTGACGTTAAATGAATACTTAACAGATATATTGAGTTACATTTTAAAATTTTTTTGATATCCAATATAATACAAACTAAATTAGAAGCAGCTCACATAGATAAAAACTTCTTGGGGTCTTCTACAATTTTTATAAGCATTGAGGGGAGGTCAAGAGACCAAAATCTTTTGGCTCCTCTGGACTAGTGGGGTTGAATGGGAGTGAAGGGGACAATTCATTATGGGCATGAGCCTGGATTTTACCCTATTGTGCATAATTTATTCCCCTCACCATTATCTAATGAATTTCCAAGGAATCACATTGTTAGTTATGTTCACTTCAAAATTCACAGCGATAATGAGGCAAAATAAAAACACTCTAGTCCTAAAGTTAAAATGACAATGTGTACCTTCAACACTGGGCTGACAGGGTGGTGAGCCTGGTTCTACAATGTCCTGTTGCTCTACCTTCTTCAAAAGACACCACATGTCAAAGTTAGGCAGTTTACCCAAGAAAGCATACCACTGCGGCTGCATCCAGACATCAAAACCTCACACTTTGCCAAATGTACTAGTTTTTAAATTAGGACAAAATCCTAGGAAATGATATGTTGTCTTTTGTCTCATAAGTAGATGCTAAAGCTTGGGAATAAATGTGTTAATCTGAATAGTGACTGGATTTTCTTTCTCTTAAACTCTTTAGAGTTTGCTTTTAAAATGTCCAAATAATTAGATTATCTCTCATTTAGTTATGCCTCTCATTGAACTAGTTCTATTCATTCTATGATCTTGGTTTCTGGTGATCATATCCACTCACAGACTCCCTAAGGGAAAAATCTGAATTATTCATGCACCACTTATTTGCACAATGGATACAAGAATGTATCTTAGAGCAGGGGCTGTAACCATGAATCTGAACTGCATTATTTATGGTCTGGGTGATGCTGAGGGAGGCAACACATGTCTGTGGGCCTCAGTTTCCTCAGCCATGAAACCGGATCAGTGACAGCACTTAGGAGGTTTTGTAAGAGACAGAATGAGTTCCATACGGGAAACACTTCAGAACCATGCCTACTGATTCCTGGTCATGTATTATTTATGCAGCTGAGAAATACATTGACTTGGGTCACCTTGGTATTACAATTTATAAAACTCCTTTTGGCATAAATACATAAATAAACGCTTACTCTGGATGTGTGCTAAAGAGAGTCCCTTTTGCCAACTAATTTATGAAAGAAAGAAATTACAGTGATAGCACACTAGTCAAGTTTCATGAGTTAGTCCAGTTTTTTTTTTCTGTAAGTATCTGTTTTGTTTCCTGACCAGTTCTTAAGGCTTGAAATGACTGTTTTATCTAAATTGACCACTTCCAAGTTCAACTTGTGGAGCTCCAGCTACCAAGTGTGTATTTATCATAGGTGAACATGCATCCACCTCTTTTCATATATATTATCTCAACAAGCTGAGATCTTGATACTGCCCCTTCTCATTTGAGCAGAAGTAGGCCAAGTGACGTGAAGTGTCCTGCAGGAAGCCCTCTCATCTCAAAGTAGCAGAATCGAGACAGACCTCCAGCCTTTTGGTTCCCGATTCCACAAAGACCAATACACATGTTGGTGCCCGTGGAGAGCCGTGATCATCCCCGTTCATACCTCTTATGGCCCTGCCGGATGCTCCTACTACATCTTGTCATCTTGAGAAGCCACCGTGATCTCCTGGCTGGGTTGGTGGGTTTTCTAGGGAGGACATACCTGCAATGGCCCTGCCACTCATCTCCTCTGGGAAATTCCCTCTGCTGAAGTGTGCCTGGAACTTTCATAGGGTCACTCCCGGACTGAGGTCACCAAGGATATCAGTAACACCAGGCTAGGACACCAGGAGCCTTGGCCACTCCTGAGAGACCCTGGCACGGGAAGATGCAGTGTCTTGGACCTTCAGATTGCTTGACTCCTTAAACAGTCATGGGGCTACTGAGGGAGGCTCCGGAGGACACGTCTAGAGCGAGCATTTATGTATTTATACCAGGGTGCCTCACCGCTCTGATGCACCCTGTAGAAATGGAGACCGTTTATGTTTGCTGATTGATCAGTTTTAAGCATGCCTGGGAATATATAAATTATTAAAAGTCTGAATATATTACACATGATGCTCTCCAAGGAAATAACCAGCTTTCCTGGATGCTGTAGCTCATTTGTGCCTATCTAAGTTTGATGATCTAAGTGCTATGGAGTCGTGGTCTCTGAGGCACTGAGCCCTTTTAGGAGAAGAATCAATTGCCCACATCCACCACCCTGAAAATCTGAGTGGTTGGCACTCAAATCCTGTGAATGCGGAAAGCAGATCAGATTCTCCTTTGCTACAGTGGAGATCGGTCTCCCAAAGGCCAAGGTGTTGAAAGCTTGGTCCCCAGTACAGCAATGCTCAGAGGTGAGGCTTTGGGGAGGTGACTGGATCATGCGGGCTCTGATTTCGTCATAGATTAAGGATTTGATGGCAAATCAAAACTGTAGGAGGTAGGACCTTGGGGCACGCCATGCCCATGGAAACTCCATCTTGGCCGCTGACCTGCATCCTCCCCTGCTCCATGGATGTCCTGAGTTGAGTAGTTTTCCTCCACCACACCCTTCCACCATGATGTTTCTGCCTTGGAGCCAGCCAACCATGGA
This sequence comes from Ictidomys tridecemlineatus, assembly GCF_052094955.1. NCBI lineage: Eukaryota > Metazoa > Chordata > Mammalia > Rodentia > Sciuridae > Ictidomys > Ictidomys tridecemlineatus. The sequence goes on along the minus strand of NC_135477.1, from coordinate 254,089,326 downwards.
CCAACACTTTTGAAACCATGAACCCAAATAAATCTTTCCTCTGCTAAGTTGTTTTTCTCAGGTATTTGTCACAGCAACGAAAAGCTAACTAACACACTATTCTGAAGAGGGGATTCAGTTTGGCCTCTGGGATTAAAAAGAGAGAGAGAGAGAGAGACAGACAGACAGACAGACACGGTGGTATCCCTAGGGAAGATAATGTGCATGGGTATCAATCCTGTTTCCAGGGAAAGGTATATGGCTTAGAAGGCTTAAGAAGAGAAAACTCTTCTGGTGGCCCTGTGGTGGTGGGTTGTCACTAGGAACCTCAGAAACCCATTGATTATGTCTTCACAATGAAGGGTCCAGTCCAGGCTATATAGGGGACCCATGTGCCCTGCAGTTTCTGCCACTTCCACCTCCCCGAGTGAGGACAAGGTGTGGTTCTCTTTCTGCTGACTACAAACACTGCATCACCTGTATCTATTCCTCCAAACCCATAGTTTCCAGGTCTATGATATTAAAAACATACAGGACTCTGAATTAAATTTAACTTTCAGATAAATCACATTTTTTTTTTAGTAAAAGTACGTGCCATGTAATATGTGTAGCATCATTATATGAAAATGTACCCACTGTTTATTAAAGTTCAAATTTAACTGAACCTCGTGTATTTTATTGAGGAATCCCAGATCTTGCCCACCGTCTGCAATCCCAACTCCCTGCCCCATCCCCTTGAGGGCACGAACTTCCAGAAATGGGAAATAGGAAGGAGCTGTCTTCAGACCACACCATCTCCTCCATCTCATCCCTGGAAAGACTAAAACAGTGAAGTAGGAACTCGTATCTCAGTATATGATCTCCCTCCATCTGCTTCCTCCTTGTAGGGTCCAGCAAGCAGGAAGCAGCCTTGATGGGCTTAGCTGGAGTCGCTGAAATGATTTAAGAATTTTTTTTGAGACAGAGTCTAGATAAATTGCTGAAGGCCTCACTGAGTTGCCGTCACGATCCTCCTACTTCAGCCTCCTGAGTCGCTGGGACGACAGGTGTGTGCCATCACACCAGGGACACTTTGAACATCTATAGTGACTTTGTTTTGGAAGACTTCCTCAAACATTACCATTCACATATTTTTGCTTTTAATACCTTCCCCCCTGAAGCAAACATTATTTTCTTCTCTGCCATTTCACTATTGAGAAGAAATTACATTCCTAAATTGTCACTCTTCACTCAGTCCTTCACTAGAGGATGTCTGCAAGTGGGCAGGGAGGGGTGAAAACACATCTTTTTGTTCTAATCCTAAATACGTATGTTTTTATATCAGAGTCGCATGCGCATCTCCATGGCAAGCACTGGGAACTTTGCGGTTTTAGAAATGACCCTTCTGGAACACACCAGCCCTCGTGGTTATGTTGTCTTCTCTGCTGGGCTGGCTTCAACCTGAATGACTGAGTGGTGTCCTGGGGAGGCACAGGCAAGTCAGAGGAGGCGGCAGAGAGGGTCTAAGAAAGAACATGGGCAACTGGGAGCCAGGCCCTCCAAACGCTTGTGGTGGGGACTGGTAGGCGGCCGTCCAGCAGAGACCTGTGCTGAATGCACCTTCCCTGGCTTGTGTTCTGTCTCTCCCTCTGTGATTAACTGATCACTGCCTTCTGAGGTTCTGCTTAAATCCCTCCCCAGAGGGTGGCCCTCTCATCCGCTCTGAGAGGGATGAGGGCAGGGTGCTGTATTGCTCAGGGTACATGTGCTCTCCTGGCAGCTGGGAATGACAGTCTCTTCAGTGAGAAGACCCCGGGGAGTGTACCAGGAAATCGCTCTGGGGTCCGGCTGTCTGTATTCTGGAAGGGTCTCTGCATGTTCCCACAGGGATGCTTTTCTCTTACACCCCCAGGATTCCTGTGCTACGCGGTTGAGTTGGCCACGGAGGATGGGAAAGGAGCAGTGCATGCCTCAGTAGGTGTGGTGCTAGAGGAACACACAGATCCTGTAAAGACTGACCGACGACTGTGGGATGGAGAACTGACCACACCAGCTTACGGAGAGCTGAAGAAAGCCGGCTGAGGAAAAGAGGAGCTTCCCCCTTTCTTGATGACACCTCTCCTGTTCTCCACACTGAGTCGCAATGTGATCTGAAGTCAGCCACTGCTTCTTCCTACTTCTGGGACTCTGTCTGTAACTCTTGGCTGCTGTAAGGTGGAACAGGGCTCCTGGGAAAATGGAGGGTGCCAAAGGTCCAACACATGCCCCCTGGGTTAGGAGGCATCACCTGGCAGCATTAAAAATGCCTGGAGAAGTTAGGAAGACAAGGGCCACTTCAGAGACCCTTCTCCCGTCCTCCTCCTGGCTCTTGTTGGAGATAGCCTGAGTGTCCAGATGCACAGGTCAGCTGGGTGCCCAGACCTGCCTGAACCTGCTGTGTTAGTCACTCGTTGGCTCATTACTCTGTAACTCTTCTCCTCAAGGCTGTGGATGTCTCCAAGCCCTCGGCTGCCCCCATGAACTACCTTCTTTCCACACAACGCCCAAGCCCACTCCCGGGTGGTCAGTAGGTTCTCAAACATGCAGCCGAACTGAACTTGAGGTTGGCATTTCAGACACTGGTTGAGATCTGGGTGGGCAGAAAGACTGCTGCTCATCCCCGTAGGAGATACTGAACTCCTAATTATTACTCTTACTGGTACAGGTTGCTCCTGAAAGCCATAGAGCCAGCCCAGCACGGTAGATAGGAGTCTTGGCTGGAGCAGCCGTGGGCTTACTGAATTCCAGCCCCTCCCATTAGCCTCCTCCCATTAGCTGTGGCTTCCATAAAACACAGGTGATAAAATCCCTCTTCCCGCTGGGTTGTCAGGAAGACTTAGAGATGTAATAAATGACATCTGCTGAGATGGCTGCCTGGCACAGATGGAGCCTTCAATGGACAGTCACCATTACTACTTCCCAGGGGCCACAATGAGACCATTTCAATTCCTTCTTCATTCAGATACAGACTGCAAGGTGCGGTGTCTCTCCTGGTCCTTCTAAATTCTATCAGGAGGAAGGGTGTGGCCATGGGAAACCACCCTAGCCTTACACAGTCTCTAATTTTACAATAACCTGGGTTGATCACCCAGGAAACTGTAAATCTCAGGTTCTTTCTAAAATGAGGGTAATGACACCTGACCCATTCAGTATTGGGGATTAAAAATACTTTGTGAAATGTGTTATAACCAATTTTACTTTTTTATATTGGACTTTCTTACACAACTGTGCATGTAAGCGCACACGCATGCACACATAGACACACTCCCATGCCTGGCAACACTCTTCCCCATGGGGGGAGTGTCTGTCTTTACTTTCTGTTCCCTCAATGTTCACAGAAATAAATTTCTCATCCCAAGATGTACCCAGGTTTTTGTAGACCTGAAACTTGTATAATAATTTTGAGTTCCTCTACAAAAATATATGAACTTACTGAACTAGTTTTTAAAGGAATATTTATCTAAACTGAAAGAGCAGCAAGGAATAGTGGTGGAAGAGAGGTCCCTTGCAAAGAGGGACCAGGAATCTCAGTTCCATATCAACCTGCTCACCTGTCACAGGAGTCTCAGCTCCAAATCCACTGCTCACCTGTCACAGGAATCTCAGCTCCAAATCTACCTGTTCACCTGTCACAGGAGTCTCAGCTCAAAATCCACTGCTCACCTGTCACAGAGTCTCAGCTCCAAATCCACCTGCTCACCTGTCACAGGAGTCTCAGCTCCAAATCTACCTGTTCACCTGTCACAGGAGTCTCAGTTCAAAACCACTGCTCACCTGTCACAGGAGTCTCAGTTCCCAATCTACCTGTTCACCTGTCACAGGAGTCTCAGTTCCATATCCACCTGTTCACCTGTCACAGGAGTCTCAGTTCCATATCCACCTGTTCACCTGTCACAGGAGTCTCAGTTCCATATCCACCTGTTCACCTCTCACAGGAGTCTCAGTTCCATATCCACCTGTTCACCTGTCACAGGAATCTCAGTTCCATATCCACCTGTTCACCTGCCACAGGAATCTCAATTTCATATCTACCCGTTCACCTGTCACAGGAGTCTCAGCTCCAAATCCACCTGTTCACCTGTCACAGGAATCTCTTCTCCAAATTCACCTGTTCAACTGTCACAGGAGTCTCAGTTCAAAACCACTGCTCACCTGTCACAGGAGTCTCAGTTCCCAATCTACCTGTTCACCTGTCACAGGAGTCTCAGTTCCATATCCACCTGTTCACCTCTCACAGGAGTCTCAGTTCCATATCCACCTGTTCACCTGTCACAGGAGTCTCAGCTCAAAATCCACTGCTCAACTGTCACAGGAGTCTCAGCTCCAAATCTACCTGTTTATCTGTCACAGGAGTCTCAGCTCCAAATCCACCTGTTCACCTCTCACAGGAGTCTCAGTTTCATATACGCCTGTTCACCTGTGACAGGAGCTCAACTCCAAGTCTACCTGTTCACCTATCATAGCAGTCTATTCTCCAAACACACTGTTCACCAGTGCCAGGAGTCTCAGCTCCAAATCCACCTGTTCACCTGTCACAGGAGTCTCAGCTCCAAACCCACCTGTTCACCTGTCACAGGAGTCTCAGCTTCACATCTACCTGTCCATGTGTCACTGGAGTCTCAGCTCTGTGTCTACCTGCTCACTTGTCACAGGAGTCTCAACTCTGTGCTCACCCCTGCTCACCTGTCACAGGTATCTTCCTGATCATGTGGTTGTAACCCATTTTCTTCCAACCACTCCTTGTTCTTTGCCAATTCTGCGCTGAGCAGGTGAGCTTGCATTCTCTAAGCTACTATGGTCAGAGGTTAGCCAACTTTTCCCTCTTTTTCAACAGGTCTCACATATCTTTTGGGGCTCAGAAAATTATGCCCTAAACTCATATCTTCAGAAGCAAAGCTTCTTTCTGACCTTCCCCTACCCTCTTGTCTGTGGCCTCTCCATCCTCCTGAGGTAAGTCATAAAGCCTTTTCCCCAAGGCAGGTCATAGAAACCCAGAACACCTTGTCCCCAAAGCAAGTCATAAATGCTAATCTTCCCCCGACCTTCCTGTGTAATGGCTGGCCATAAAGAAATTCTCTCGCGTACCATGTTTGGTAGGTAGGACCTGCTATCATTTGGGGCATCATAAACCCCATTGCAGAAGGGGCTCCCCTCCATATCCTGGAGAAAGGAGTGCTGCACAGAGAGGCCAAGAAGACTCTGAGCTCTCAGGCCTGGCTGGTTCCCACTCAGTCTGTCTCCATTCACTCCGACTGTGTTTGCCCACTCATATTTCTATATGGCTGTCCATGCTTCACTGAACCTAAACATAAAAATAGACAGTTCATCCCGGGTCTTTGGGTCTCCAAGGTGAAGTCTCTTGTGTCATATAAAACTATGACCAAATGAATTTGTTATGCTTTCTCGTGGTAACCTGACAGCCACGGCCTTTTATGATGGGCAGGAAAGGGATCACCCTCTAGTCTGTCCCTTCCTGTCCCTCTGTTTGCTCCCTTTGCCTGACATCTGTGTGTTTTTCACAGTCCAGTCTCAGGATAAGAACTGAGCCAGTGAGTTGCTGTAGCCCCAGTTCCTTGTAGCACGCTGGGCTCTGCAGGATGGCTAGACGGGTGAATGAGTGGCCCTCAACACCCACCCACTCCGCCCCTTCTAAGTCCGCAGTCTTGGAAGCATCTTTGGTTGCTGCAGTTGCTTTCTCCAGCCCCCTAGTGATTCTTAGAGTTGGCAATTTTAACCCATGCTGATAAGACTCTTCCTACAAAGGTGGCCTTGTCCTGAAGACCTTTTGAACACTATCATCATCTCCATTAGACAGATGAGGAACCCAGCACACCGACAGTTTAGTGGGGTCCCCAGGGTCACACAGTGAAGAAGGAGCAGAGCCAGGAGATGCTACTGCACCTGGCCCCAGTCCTGGTCCTAAGCTCAGTGTGTGGCCATTTCGCTTTCCCTCCCTCCCACTTCCAGGGTCTTAGGTTAGCAGTGTCCAGCTCTCAGGATAACACTGTGTTAGCCTCTCAACTGTCCCCTGTCCCCAACCTTCACAGCAGCCATTGCCCAGGCCAAGGTTCTGAGTGCCCTGGTGCCGCAGAAGGCTCTCACACCCTTTGTTTACACATCTTGCCTGCACTCTGCAACTTCCCTCCCAACTTCCTTCTTCTCCACGTTCCTCAGTGTCTTCCAGGAGCCGGGCACCCATTGAGGTGATCAGGCCTGTGGAAAGGCAGACATGGGTGAGGCACACACGCATCTCAATGCACAGTTGGAGCCTGTGTCAGGGAAGCACGTGGGGATGCCAGGCAGAGCCTGAGGGGAGCAGGTGTGGTGAGGACGGAGAGCAGGTTCTGTTTTACATGCCTGAGAGATGAGTGAGGTGAGCCAAGAGAGAGGGCGGGAGTGTCCAAGATGGAAGGGTCACCCCCAGAAGGCCCCGAGGTAGAGACGAGGTTGGTCCCTCCAGAGCGCTGCACACAGGCCCACGGGGCCGGTTCAGTGTGCAAGACGGCTACGTGAGACGACAGCTGGCTGAGGCTGGACCTCGTGTGGACTTACAGGACGATGTTTTGTGAGTATGTTAGTGACCCAGAACAGTGGGTGACACTCTGGCACACCCGTGCACGCACTGAACGTTTTGATCACTTCCACCACTGTTTCCCCCTCTACCCTCCCCTGCCCTTTCCCCTGATCCTTTCACGGAGTCCCCCTCTACACTTTCCTGAAGACTTCAGACTTGATCTTAAATGTGATGAGAAGAAGCAAAGAATTTGTGCAGTGGAATGGTTCCATACGTGAAGAATTGATACTCTCTCTGCTGCAAGAGGAAAGGATTAGAAAGGAGCAAGACGGGAACTGTGGGGAGGTTGGTTGGGGGTTTTGTGGTGGCAGAGGCAAGAGATGATGCTGGCTGGGAGTGGGAACCTAGAGGCAGATGCCAGTGCTCAGCTGATCTCAGCTGTGTCAGGCTGGAACATTGGTCTTGTCCAACTCCAGGCAACTCAGTGGCCACTGTTAATGGCACTAAGAGAGGGGACAGTTCATGGGTGACAGGCTCCGGAGGTTCCGCTCTGATGAATGGAGTAATGCTGTTATCACAGGAGTGGGTTCAAAATAAACAGGCGAGTTTGGGCCCCTCACTTCACCCTCCCCAGCCCTTCCACCTTCCACCATGTGAGAACACAGCAAGACGGCCCTTGCCAGGTGCTAGCCCCTTTAACCAGGACTTCCAACACATTCCTGGTGATCCTGCATTACCTAGTCCCAGGTATTCTGCTAGAGCAGCAAAGAGGAGACTAAATCATCATTTGAATTAAAGAAGCATACCTCTGTCCCATTGCATCCTTCTTTCACCCACCCTCCTCCTGGGTTCCTATTTCTAATGCTGGTGACGTTATCGTACCTGGAGGGTTTATGCAGATTTCCTAGAGTTATCACTGATGATCTCCACCAAGCTCCCTGCCTCTGTTCCATCCCAGTCCAAGCCACAGTTAGCAATGCACCATTCCTCAAATAGATCCCTTGCTGCCAACATCGATGACTTTTCTTTACCCCACAGCTGTGGTCCTCTACCTCTGTCACCAAGTTTTACTCGCCCTTCAAAGCCTGGTCCAAATGTCTCCTCTCTAACCTTCTTGATTCCCCAGTGTGAACTGGTTACTCTCTCTCTTCTTCCCTCCAGCAGTACATTTTTTTTTTTAAGAATTTGTAAACAAATTGAGAAAAGCACTGGAACCAATCGTGTTAGGCAATTAGTATAATGCCAGGATGCACATGGCTACCATAGCTCCCCATGGACATAGTTTTCACCACAGGTTAGAAGCTGGAAGCTGCTTCCACCAACATTATTAGGGCATCTTTTGGAAACATTATTAGAAAAACACTCCCCTGGGACTAGCAAGGGCTGACCCTGAGGTGTCCGCTTTCCCACAGCCTCACTCAGTTGAGAAGGCTCTAGAATCATCACATTGTCCACTGGATTCAGAATCCAGTTATTTGTCATTCTGTTGCCTTGGAAACACAAAGACTTTTGCTTCTTTGGTTTGGTCTTTTCAGAATGCACAGGTTGACCTGGGCCCTAGCACACAAGGCCCAGCTATCTTTCAAATGTATGGATATGCTTTTATCCACACCTAGGCATGGGGATATTTGAGGCTGAAATCTTTTACCAAGTGCCAAAATGCCTCAAAGGTTTGGCTTGCACTGCACCCAAAAGAAAAGGCACAGAGAACCAGGCTTGATCTTAAATTCATAGAATCCAGTCTTCTGACCTCAGTGACAACACCTTCACCTTTACCAGGATGGTGCCTCTCTTCTGTGCACCTGGCAGGGATGCTTGTGGGTGGATACAGGGCTCCCTGCTGCAGCCTGGAGGTGGTAGCCAAGGTTCCAGAGGGGCACAGGCAAGTGACTGCTCTAAGCCACCAGTTTAGTTCAATGCAGTTAGCTTGCCCACAGTGTGATCGCAAAGGGTTTTTCTGAATTGCTTTCAGTCATTTATTAATCCCCATGAACAAACTATTTTTTATGGCAACAGTAATTCTTTCCACATCCCATGCTCTTGCTCCTTTCTCTATTCCTAAGTCAGTAAAGAGGTGAGGGGAGATCAGAAGCCAATGTCCCTGAATACATACATACATAAGTCACAAAGGTGGGAGGGGGCGGAGAATGAATGAGCACATGCACATGAACATAGGGACCCCAGTTGCAAATCACGAGGGCCAACTGGGGAAGGCAGTGTGATAGGAGGAAATCCTTTTCCTTAGTGTTGTGTTATCTCCTCTCTTTGTGCTGTGAGAGCAGCCATAGACAATCCATCATTGCATGAATAAAACTTTATTTAAAATAACAGGCTGGGAGGCTAGATGTGGCCCACACACCGTAGTTTGCCTGTCTTGATTTAGGGAAGGTATATCCACTTCCCTCCAGGTTGTGTTAAACACAAACTCCAAATCAGAGCTAACGTTCACAAAAGGTGAAGGCTGCACTCATTGTTTAAATGTGCTTCGATTAAAAAAAAAAACAAACAATAAACTTAGCTTAAATCAAGCAAAATCACTCAGAAGCATGAGTGTTGGATGCAAATCTAGGTGACATCTGTAACTGTCCAGACCTTTTTCCCTTAGGAGGTGTCACAGTCAGCCTTCATTCATTAGCACATACTGGGCCCTTCCAAGAGGTCTGGCCCTGGACTCACCAGCAGCTAGAAAGAAATGAGCCCTCTGGCCCCTCTCAGAGTCCCCTCCCACAAGGAGGCTGATGCTTTCAGGGCCTTGCTGTGACTCCCCATTGCTAAGCACAGGCCCGGTGCCTAGGAGGTGTTCAGACCACCTTTGTGACCTGCCACAGTCTGCCTAACACATCTGAAGTGTGTCCTTAGCTTCCCCTCAAACTTCGTCTCTCCTCCTGCCTTCATTGCTTCTATTCATAACACTGTTTTCTAAGTTTAAAATCCCAAAGTCATCTTCTGTGACAGCTCCACGGTCCCTCCCTTTACTCCATCCTACACGTTTCAGTCGCTGCAATCTTCTGGAAAGACAGCTCTGATTCTGCCAATCCTCCTTCATTACACCTGGAAGATGCCCTTGGATTTCAAAAACAGGCTTCTGTCCTCAGTGAGCAGGTCACCTGGGGGTTGGAGTGACCCTGCTCCTGCCCTGCCCTGAGCCTCCTGCCAGAAGGTGCCCCTCTCCTGAGCCTCTGCACAGTGAGACACACACCCTCCAACACCACTCAGCCTACACTCTCACACTTGGCCCCTCGCACATGCATGCATGCACACGTATTCATGCTCCCCACACACCCTCCCCCAGACTCACTGTTCTACATGGGCATGCTCAACCCCTAACACAACACCTGTACGCATTGCCACACTCCCAGCATGCACTCGTCCACACACTCACACTCCTACCCATTCAATCCCTTGCATCTCACGCCCACACTCATGTCCACATATTCACACTTGCATCCTGCCATTGAACCTCACCCACCCTTACCCTTCCTACCTGCCCATTCTCTCACACACACATTCACATCCACACTTACCATCCACTCACCTGTTCACCTAAGCATACTCATGCACACTCACCCAAAGCCAGCCACACTGCCCTGGACAACTCGACTTTTGCACATTTTTCCTATAGTTTCTAAATGAGTATGTGCTTGTGATGTCTTATCCTTCCAGAATATCTTTACCTCCATTGCAAAATGCCTTAAAATCAATTTAAACTGCACCTCCTCCCTGGAAAACAGGGTCTCTGACAGTGCCTGTTGTTTACGTCTCCCCTTGCCCTTAGCACATATTGCAAAAGTGGGTGGAAACCTGGACGTCACTCGTCTTTCCCTCACTGAGCTCTCATCTGTTCCAGAGCCTTCATCTGCAGCAACTGAACTGACCCTTCCCACCCCCTTCAATATCCAGATTCTCCTGATGGAGTCAACTCTTATAACACATCAGTTTTTAAGCTCCATCACAAAGAGGAAAACCATCTTTTCTTCCTCTTCTTCCCCCTGAGCAGGACCTGGGTCAGCAGGAAGCAGAACTGTGGCCTCTCTGTGTCTCTCCATTCACTCTGTGGTGCTCTGGTCTCTTCGAGGCTCTAACACAAGGGGCCCACACTTTCTGCCCTCTGGTCCTGAGATGCTCTGAGCACCTGCAGTTGGGTCATCCTGCAGGATCCCGTGAAAACAGCCGGAACCCCTGCTTATGGAGGGCGGGCTGAGTGAGGGGTGGCACTGGTGATCCCACTGCACTATGTGGCCTTCCTACACAAAGGCCTGCTGCTTGCGCTCCTGGGGCAGAAGCAGGCTCTCCCTGAGCCCCAGGAGAAAGTCCCAACTCCTCTCAGGGGCTCTGTGCCTCAGCACTTCTCCACCTTGGCTGAATCCCAGGTGCTAGGCTCTGGGATACTCCTAGGGCCCCACACAGCAGCTGTACAATGGACTGGTCCCTCTGAATTTCTTGTCTTGCGAATTTGGCTTGATCTTTTTCCTTCTTCCCTAAATTCCGAAAAGTGTACTGTGCTACATCCGGAGTCCTGCCTGCTCTGTGCTCAACTTGGGGCTGTGATCTGGGGACATGGTTAATCAGTTTCTTCTTCCCCCATCAACATTCCAGACTGGCTTTTGAAATCAGAGACTCTTGATTTCTTACCAATTCTGGCTAATCATTTTTACATTTCTGTTTGAGCATCACAGTTGAGCAATGAGCTCCTGGATCCTGGTTCCCTTCCTCTGAAGAAACGGGTGCCTTCCCTGCAGTGGGGGTGGGGTGTATGGGGTAACCAGGGACACTTGAGAAATACAAGATGCTCAGTTAAATCTGAACTTTAGATAAACAATGATTTTTTTTTTGTTTTTGGTTTTTATTGCAACTATGTTCCAAATATTTTAAGAAACACATACTAAAAATTTATTCACTGTTTATTTGAAATTCAAATGTCTCTGGGCATCATGCATTTGAATTTGCCATCAAAAATAATTATATATTAATTACAATTTCCCAGTTTTTCTACTAGGTTCTGTAAACAATAAGAGCTCTGAATAAAAACAGGCGAGCCTAGCAGCTGAGGGTTCACTGGGAATGAAACATATTAGTTTCATGTTTTCAAAACTATGATCTTCTTTATATTAGCTTGTACCAGAAAGAGTGGTAGTAGATAGGGAAGTGACTCAATATGGCAACTTATGTAACAGAGAGTATAGCTTTTTGCTGTGATTTTATTAGTTTTAAGATGATACAATTTTAGAGATAGCAGAGATCTTAAATTAGTTTATACTCCACATCTGAAAAATATTAAAGTAATTTATAAATAATTTTGTAGTGTTGATCCATTTTCTTTGGTCCTTTTCTTAACTTTCACCAATAAAAACTGATTTCAAGGCCGTTTTTATTTTAGAGTTTTCATTTCCAGCATAACCTAGCACAACTGAGAAAATACAATTAATCATATTTTGTTTGAAACAAATTAATAATATATGAATACATTTTGAAACACAAAGCTCAGGGATCAAATTATTTGGGTAGTTGGGGAAGAGACATACACAGCCTTTCAAATTTTCCTTTCAATAATTCCGAGGGCTAATTTTGCAGAACATGTTGGAATTTAATTAGGAAGACTGGTTCTTGCTTCTCCGATTTGAAGGCAGCATTACTGATCCAAACGGGTCTGAATCCTCTTTGATTATTATGACACGGTCAGCCCGACAGAAGAGTCTGACTTGGATGAAGATGTTACTAACAATGGGTTCGAGTACTCAGTATTTGAGCAGGTCATAGGTAGAAATTAACTTCATTTAACACTGAGCCGTCATTAAAAGTGATGACTTTTGTACCAATCTGAACTATAGAACTTATGCAGACCAAGAGGTAAAAAGCAATTATCCCATTAATTAATTAGTATTTCTTTCACTATACTTTATACTATAATTTGATTCTAGACCTCAATTAAAAGATTCCAGTTAAGGAAAAACATTAAAACAACAACAATCATGATCATCTCTGGAATCACACTACTTGAAACGTTGAAAATCAGGACCAAGAGCAGCCATTTATATGACACTATCACCCAGGTACATCTGAAGCGTGTTAGATGCACCGATCCTTAAAACACTTTCCTGAGTTAAGTACTATTATTTTATTCTCATTTTGCAGGCTTAGAAACTGAGGCTCAGTGAGCTTAACCTGTCCCTGGACCACACAGCTGGTTAGAATAGATCTTGGATTTGAACTGTCTTCTGTAGATCTCTGTTTCCGCTGCAGGACCCCATTGGCCACTCCCTCTCCTCACCGGCCCCAGCACCTTGGTGGCTAGGGCATTGTGATTCGCTAAACACACAGCACTTAAATGCCCAGAGAACAGACTCCAACAGCACATTTACTTTTTTATTTTTAAATACTTTTTTAGTTGTAGATGGACCTTTACTTTATTTATTTATATGTAGTGCTGAGAATTGAACCCAGTGCCTCACACACGCTAGGCAAGTGCTCTACCACTGAGCCACAACCCCAGCCCAGGCAGGCACATTCTACTTTTTGCCGAAATTCCACATTATTCAGTCTGTTGAACTCTGAATATAAGTCTTCACTCCTCCCTGTACTCGACTTTCTCCACTTGAAGTAGAGTTCTTGTGCTAATTATAAGTCCTTCTAAAAAATGGTCTCCTAATTTTGACTCACTCCTTTTAGAGAAGAGAGTATCTTTTAGAGAAAGCTTTTTCAAATTTTAAGTATAGCCATTTTTTAATTTAAATTATTATTTCTATTATATGCAATGTAAAACTTTAACTCACATGGCTTTTCACCTGGGGTTCCTAGGTCCTATCCTCAAGTAACCTGAATATTACATACAGAATTCTACAAGGGTTTGAGTCTATGCAAAGATGGAACTGTAAACGTGTCTACAACTTTCATGGATTTGTGAGAGACCAGGGCATACGGTACTAAAACATTACCTGTATTTTCAGGCTGTTGGGAATCCAGCGCCCTGCCAAAGCTAAACAGAGTCTTGGATTAAGAGCTGGACCAAATTCTTACCCACCTGCCAGGGAGCACCTGTGGAATGCTCCATGGGGCTCAGAGGAGGGTCCTCTGTCACCTCAGGTAAGCTTCATGGTTAAGCTGCATTACTCCTGACTTCAGTAGACTTGGGGACTCTGAGTTACTCCTTAGTGAATCTAAAGGCACTCCCAGTAGACTCACCTACCCCCTTTTCACTGTCCACCCCCGTCACCTGGCTCTCCACCAGCCCAGAGTCACAGTGAGCTGTACAGATGCCCTTGTTCCTCTGTCCCTCCTTCACATCCACTTGGTGCCACCCCTGGTCTCACCTGGTGACACCTGGCTTGCTGCCTACTTGCCCTAAGTCCTGAACATGGCCAAAGACAACATCAAGATGCACCCGGCCCATTCCAAGCACGCTGTTGCACCTGAGGGTAGTGATCCTCACCCATTCCCCAAGCCCCCAGACCCCTCCTCAGGACCACCCGTAGGCCCTGGCTTCTTTGTGAGCAAGTGAAAGGGATCACCCTCTCTTCAGATCCTTCAAGCCAGCTGCCTGTCCCCATTTACTCTGCCCTTGTTTTTGTTGAAGTAGAATCGCCCCCTTACCCTTCAACACCACTGAATCCATTCCTTCTGCCAAATCAGAAAACTTACAATTACCCTCTTTTTTTTTTCTGCACTACCAGTTTTTATGCTTCTGTGAATTCCCACCAGCAGAAAAACATGATGTAAATGTCTCATCAGAAAGAAAACAAAAATCGAGCTGCTGCCTCATTTCACTTTCTCTGACCATCTTTAGAAAATCTTCACAGGGATGCCTCTGGTCACACCCACGCTCACGTCTTCACCCCGAGAAACCCCTCTGGGATGCCAGGCTCTGCTGTAAGCACTGGGTACGTATTCACTTAATGACTCCACACAAGGATCCTTACTTGTTAATACAGTCAGGACTGCTAATATTTTCAGATTACATTTGAGCAAACTGAGTCACAAAGAGGCTCAGGAACTAGTTCAAGGTCACACGAGCCAGAACCCAGATGAACAGACTGGAGCCAAGGAAGCTCGTTTTCTGGACCACATAGCTGTGTTCTCTGAATTTTATCCACACTTAAGGTCTACACTTCCTCACCCTTGGATACGGGGAGTTTGGTACTTTGGGGTCTTAGTGCCTCCCTTCCCAAACCCAGTGGCCAACCCTCAGCCCTGATCACGTGGTCCCTCTGAGCAGCGCGGGACACAGGGGCTTCTCCTCCCTCTAGCTGCGGTCCTCACCTGCCTTCCAGGACATGGATCTCCTCCACTCCACTGTCGGTGCCACCTCTGTCTTCTCCGCCGAATCCTCCTCTCTTCAAAGCCCTTTGGGAGCTCTGGAGGCTCCTGGATGTCTTTAGGAGACTGCAACCTCGTGGGTTTCCATGCTGAGGTGCCAAGTGTCCCTTCCCAGTCCAACAGACAGCTCCACTTCCTCATCTCCACTTGGAGGGTCAACGTGGACACGCTCCAGCCTTCCCTGTGCTGCCTCTCAAGATGGCATCTCCCAGAAACGCACTCTCCGCTGGTGGAGTCCCCGTTCTTCCCAGCCATTGAGGACAACATCAGTGTAGCTGTCCAGGGCTCCTCCTTTTCTAATACCCCACCTTCAGTTCATCAGCAAATTCCACGGGTTCCATCTTCAGCACAGCCTCAGTCTGATGGCCTCTCATAACTACGTCTTCTGTTCACTTAGTACATAGGCTATTTTCTTCTTGCTTAGCAAATGCACTTCATCCTATGGGGTGCCCCTGCCTCTAACCTGTTTTCATGCAGTTTACTTTCTCTAGAAGCCATGATAATCCCTTTAAAAGTACATCTGATTAAAGTTCTCCATATTGGCAAAATCCTTTACTTCTTTCACATTCCATGTATAGCTCACTCAACGTCTTAACAATATCCTGTAGGTTCACTTCAAAATTTGGCCCTTTGCTAAACCTCCTGCCACTTTGCCCGGTTCTCCAGGCCCTGATATCTCAGATCACAGTGAGTGACCTTCTCACTTTGGTTCACACCTGCCAACCAGGTTCATGTCTCAGGGCCTTGTACTTCCAGTTCCCTGCAGCTCCAAGATTCTTCTCCAGGTACCTGCTGATGACAGTCACCTCTTCTTCAGGCCTCTATTCACATGTCACACCCTGTGTCAAGTAGCATGATTCTTTCTTTTCAAAGTCCTAAACTTGCTTGCTTTTGGCAGAACATTCTACCTCCTCATGGCTGCATCTATTTATTTATTTACTGTCTCCTTCCTCTGACTACTAAGTAAGCGCCAACAAAATAAAACCTGGGCCTGTTTTCTCATACCTGGAACAATGCCTCAGCCGTCTTTGTTGAGTCAAGAATGTTAAAGACCTACATCCTGGTATTGTGTAATTAGAGATTCTTCATGATATGCAAGATAAAGGTTTGTAAATTAAAATGGACATATTATTTATACAGTTCTGCCACATCATTTGCCAAGTTTTGAATGTGACAAACTGCCCAATAAGCCCATAGTTAGATCCAATTTCTCATAAGCTCAGGTTTGGGGATTTTCTTTAAGTGATGATCAGAATATTTTAGTGCACCCCACCTTCCTCTGAAATGGAGAGCATATGCTTGCCGAGTCTGTGGGGCTGTCAACGCTGCTTCAGGAAGTTCACGAACGGAAGCTGCGTTTGCACACTCACTGACAAGATCTTTTAGAAGGAGAATCAATTGGAATGGAAATGATGCTCAGGGTTCTGACCATCCCAGGTGGAAGGCACGTCCTAGCTCAGGGATCGCAGGCATCCCCAGCCGCGTTCAGCCGGCACCCTCCACTTAGAAGATAACGCATGCCAAGAGGAAATTAAATGGATGTTTGAATACAACATATTGTGTAACTCTTTTCTTTCCCCCCGTTAGTGTTTATAAATTCATTTGACAGGTTTTAGAAAGAAAAGAATCGTTTCTTGGCAATATTGATATATTTCACTTTTATGCTCAAAAGAAAAGTTGCTTCAGTTTTTTTTTTTTCCCCGCTCAGTTGTTGTCTAAATATTGGTGCCCTCAGACAAACCAGCAACCATGTCATGATTTTCAAAAAATCTCTGTGGGTGAGGAGATGGTACAGAATACGAAACACCTCATCAGCTGAAGAACTGAAAAAAAAAAGGTATCATAAAAAGAAAACCCCAAGAAGGCTCGGTTTAATCTCCAAAAACATGAAAAGTGACACCAATTCCTAAGATTAAAGAGACAGACTTGAACATAGCTTTATGTCATCATCTATTTTCTGCGTTTGACGGGCATGAAAATGTTTGCAAAATCTTATGCAATAAATCATATTTTCTGTGCAGGCAATTCACACACATTATTCTTTTTTTTCCCTTAAATAAATGCAGAGCTTAACAGTGCAGGCTAAATATCATTTTTATCATCTTTCCAATAACATGTAACCTACAACTAAACAGGTAACATATCCACCACCAAGCGAAAGAGAATTAAAACAGTTTGAGGCTATAAAAAAACCTGACATAAAAATGAACAATATTTTACAAAACAGTGATTTTACAAAATAGAACATGTGTTGCTACATTGAAAAGGAATTTGATTTTCTATTTTTGTCACTTGGAGATGTTGTGTCAGTAATAAAGATTACTGTGTCAAAGCAGCATGACACTCTGTAGAGCATTTATCATGCTCTGCACTATGGATGGTGGCTCAGTGCTCTGGGTCCCTGTCCACACTCTGCCCAGATGACAGTGTCTGAAGGTCCAAATAACAGTTACTGAACCAGGGACAGCCCTGACGCTGCCAACATGCCAGCTTTCTGTGTCAGGCCTGGGAACACCACTATTGAAGAAAGCTCTGTAACCACCTCACAGTCCATCCTAAATTATGGACTTATGAACATAAGACACCTTGACAATGATGTCATAAAAATGTAAAGTTGAAACAGTGAGAAACTCATAAAAATAAAAAGCAAAATAACTGAAAGAGAAAGATGGAAGACCTGTGAGGAAACAAGTTTGCTACCTGTAAAAGAGATGGGAGAAATAAAAACCACACATATGCACACGTGTGCACCTGCACACAGACACACGCACAAATGTAATGAGTGTGATACCTGCTAATTCTTCCCTAGCAATTTTGACCATGAAAGACAGCTCACAGCACTGCTCTCCCATGCATGATCTTAAAGCAGAGACAAACTTTCTAAAGCTTAGCCTCATCTCCCTATCCCTTGTGGCCACGATTGGAACCAGATGAAGATGACGCCCAGCTGGGAGCCCTTCAGAACAAGGCAGGCTTGGAAACAGCACCATGCACTCCACACAGCGCCCTCTGGTGGTGGGCATCCTGCCCCTCCCTTCACACACACTGTCTTCCACTCTGGGTACCTTCTACCACCCGGAGTATACCCTGCCTTTTCTTTCATGTGAAGCTCTCCATGAGCCTCACTAGAACTGCCTCGTCTCCAGTTATCGCATGCAGTTGGCTCTAGAAAGCCTCCCTCCTTCCCATGCACATGAAATGCTCCCTTCACTTCAGTGCCTCGCACTTTAACGTCACATATCACAGGACTGAAACTGTTGAGCTGTCCTTTTCCCACGGAGATCCCAGAGTTTCTGGAGGATGTGACATGTCTTACTCACTTTGGTAATTTTAATGTTACCACAGTGTTTGCTGCACAGAATCTCTGTTGACATAATGAAGGCACTGTTGCATAATAACATTATGTAAGAAGCATTTGTGAATTACTTCCAAAAAGATGAGTGACATAAATGCACTACCCCACAAGAGTTTCATCAAAGTGTCAGTTTTGTATATGTAAAATTAGCAACAGCAAAGCTACACTGAGTTGATTTGTGTTTTCAGTATTTTATGGAATTGTTCTATGATACACATTTTGTGGGGGCTCTTAAAAAATGCATTTACTCTGTGAGCTCTTTTCATTTTGATAGCTAAAGGAGAAAAGGTACCTTATCACTAGTGAGAGAGATAACTACATTTAAGGTATAGAACAAAATCCGTATTCTAGGTCAAAATAAATTTCTACGAAAGTACAGGTATTCTCCTTACGCAGGAAATTCTGATAAGCAAGCAACCAGATTCCAGCCGAGGACAGAGTGCCAGTCCCCAGGGAGAAATAGGGTCACCACAGCACAGTAAGCACCTGGCCTTAAGGAAGTTCACTGCTGTGCCTTCAAGGCGGGGCTCAGATGGTGGGGACGCACCTTCATCTGGCTGCTAGAGAAGGGGATGAGGGAGACACTGGCAATGCTCAGGTCTGAAGAATAGTGAGCTGCACCATCTGGAGGTTTTCTACCACCGTCTGGGTCATCTCCAGAATCTGAAGGTGCTGAACCTGAGGCTGGGTGCAGAAGGTACTCTAGGCAGGTCCAGGTAACCCTTCTCTCCCTTTCATAGGCTCAGCACCAGAAACGCCCACCCAACTATGAAGACTAATGCTCAAACCACTTTTCCAGCAATTTTCCTCATCAGCTTAAAATCTGACCGCATACCACCTACACACACCGCTCCCTTCCTGCATGCAGGAGAATGTTTTCTGGTTTCCTAAATCATGGCCCTGCATACCATTCACCAAGTGTTACCACTTGAAATACAGCAGGGGAAACTTTAAGGTGCAAATTTAAGTAAGTAATCATAAGCACATTGTTTTGTTGTTGTTGAAAATTGCCAAAGAAAATTTCCCTACCAACTGTGGAAGAAAGCATGGAAGAAAGCATGCCCTACACCTAGATGGCATATCTGGGGACAATTTGAGACTGTTTCCCCTGTCTTATCTTTTGCAAATAGTCATGAAGAATCTAAATGGTATCTGTCCTAACAAGGTCGGGGGCACCTCAGGTTACTGGCAGGGGAGAATTCTGGCTTTCTTAAAAAGATGAAATGCCCAAGTCTTCCCAGTCTGAGGGCAGCCTGCCATTGCCGCCACAGTGTGCCATTGAACATGAAGAGAGGGACAGGCTGGGAAAGTGTATAGTCGGCCATTGTTTTCAGTGGACTCCAGACATCCTCATTTGCTGTGTATTAATTGAAAGAAAGCTTTTGTTTTGTAGATAAAGTAGTTTGCTTCTGAAATTTGCTAAGGAATGAGTGCTGATTTCTCAGAAAACTCAAGGCCAAGTTTAATTTTTCCAGCTTTCAGCCCGACACATTATCCTTTTTTCTAAAGAGTGAGAGCCTTAAATGGGAACCAAAGCCTGTAGCCGAAGGACTGACCCTTTCTGCTGAACTGGGGTTTAGGGAGAGGGAGCCTCTGCATTGCTTTCTTATTTCTGAGAAACTGGTTCAAAGGTCAAGCCTAATGGAAGTCTTCAGAAGTTTTATTTTCCTTTGCAGGCTTAATGAGAGGCCCAGAGCTTGACCCAATAAAATGCGGATTATGAGGCATTCTCAGTTGAAAGAACTCCCATGGTTTTTCCCTTTAAAAGAATCATATGCAGATCAAAAGACAATGTTTAGATTTTTCCATTAAAATAACACACTCACACATATGCCCACAGATATTCATATATCCTTCATTTCCTGTGACGACGAAGCCCTAATTGTTAATTTTTTCTTTGAAACTGAATGATCATCACAGCTATCATTAGTATACAATGGATCAAAACATGTTTGATTATTAAAGCACAGAAATTGTGATACGCGATTATGAAACACAAAATTTTATTGAAAATGCATCTTTTAGTGAGATGGATGTGGAATCTAAAAAAATTCATTGATTTTCACAAACAAATGCTATTTATTGCTAGAATGAGACAGGTCCTGATAATCCATTGCAATTTTGGTTTCTATACGTGAGAGTATTCCAAAGCCCTGTTCATGTAAGTACGCAGTGAGATTCTGGAGGAGAGGCTGCCGTCATTTCTGAAGAGGGTGCAGAGAAACTGTGAAAGTACCTAGAAAGGACATCTGGGGAAGAGCAGGTCATGAGATCAAACACCGCTGAAGACAAGAGTTCCCTCACCCAGGCCTTCCTTCTCAGCCAGAAAGCCACAGATGTAGAGCTCAGCGGGGACAACTCCTACTGTGAACCCTGAAAGCAACTGATACAGCTGCCTTCTAGGTAAGTCTGGATGTCTCTTCTGCCCCACAGGTTGTATCCATAATGGGTATAACCAAGCTATCAACTGTGCATCCTTCATCCTCTTGTTCCCTGAGTTTAGCATCAGACCAGGGGTGCTCGGTTCCATAACCAAATGCAAGAAATGTTAATTCTTTATTAAAGAGGCAGAAAGAAAATGAGCAGGTAACATTGACCATCAGACCATGACTTCTTAAGCCACAGCAGAATAAACCACTGCTGGAGGAATTGTTAAAATGCAGCCTGTAGGTGGGGTCTGGGATTTCAAATGGCTAATGAGGAGCTCCAAGCCCAGCATCACCTGGGATGCACTTGAGCACAGAAAGTGGGTTTGAATATATCTGAGTGCTGGTGAGATGTGTGCAACTGAATGATCTGAGGAGCATCCACCTGATTGGTAATAGCACACCCTGTGCTCCATGGAGTCATGAAGAAGGGCAACTCCATAGGGGGGTCCTATGTCCGTGCTGAGGGATCTCAGGCTAGTGGGGGACACGCCTGGCTCTATTAATCAGAGAAGGCTGATGTGGGGAGTACATTGGGTCTGAAGGAGGTGAAGGGCAGGCAGGTAAGGGCAAAGACTAGAGAAAGGCATTGCAGCAAGAGACAGAATGCTGAGGGCCATTGCCAAGTAGGAATGAATGGGCTTGCCTTTGGAGGCAAGGTCATTTGCAGTGACATTGCATGTATGCTTGAGTAAGGTGACCTTGCTCAAGGACCAGGGCGGATCCAGGTTTAGGGTGTATCCTGCTAGGATTAGGGAGAATCCTGCTCCTTGGGTTTAGGGCGGTTCCAGGTTTAAGGTGCACCCTGCTGGGAATAGGGCATATCCTGCTGCCTCAGGCATGGCCCACTCCTTGAGTTCCCGTTGAGTTCTCCTGGGATTCAGAAAGTATTTGGGATTCGGAGCCTGGTGGAGAACGTGGATTTCCCCAGAACGTGTGTAGAGTGCCGGTGTGAGTTCGGGAATGAAGAATTGCTGTTTGAATCTACAAGGCTGTGAGTGGCTGGTGATTTTGTGCCCAGCCAGACTTTGGCAACAGAATAAGGCTTTGACTCTCATTTGAGCAATTCTGGGATGGAATGGTCTCAGTAAAATGAGAAAGACTCAACAGAAAAAAGAGTGGGGAAAGTTGGGAGAAGATATGAGGGGCATCTGCCTGGGGATAAAAACGGGAAGGAGTTGTTCAAAACCTTTGGAAGGCAAGCAGAAAATTACGTCATCTTAAAAAAAAACAGATACTGTGGAAATTTTTAAAAGGTAAACTACATCTTCAAAAGTCTATACTGTAATGCTGTGAAAAGTGAGTTCACATTTTGATAATATTATCAACTCTTTTAACATCTGGATTATCAAATTTAGATTTTTGATAAAATAAGACTCTAAGACTGCAAAAGTCAAATGATTGTAGGAAATTATCATGTCACTAACAATATAATTCAAAGCACACTCATATGGTCCAATAGGAGAACTATCTGAATACCACTGCTTGATCCCTAACTTCTGCAATAAGATGTTCAAACTAAGAGATGTTTCTGGCCAAAAGCCATCAGTAATTCAGACTTTCATGTGCACAGAGCACATGGTGTCTTGTTAAAAATGCAAATTCTGAGGTCTGTGATTCTGCATCAGGTCACAGCACCTCACTTTGGAGAGCAAAGTTCTAAAGAAGGTGGTAGAAAGTTTAAATTTTGGTTATTCTCATATTAATTTTTAAGTACAATGATATATTTTAATGTAAAATTCAAAATGTAATAGAGTAGAATATTTATTGAAATGATCTAGAAACTGAAAAAATAAAATGAAAAAGAAAATGATCCTTATTTTACAGAAAACATTTCAATCCAATAATGGGTATAACCAATCTATCAAAGTACTGTCTAATTAATGACTTACTACCTTAGGTTCATTTATTTATATTTATATGCCTATGAAAGATTGCAAAACTATCTCTTTTCACGTCTCATTTTCTATAACCTACAGATACCTTCTTTAAAGTTAGAGCAGATACATTTGTATTAACTTGCATATTGTACTGTAAACACTACACAAAGTTCATTTTCCCAAAAGGCACATCTAAACAACAACAAAAAATGTCAGGCCAACTCCAGCAGCCTCTTCAGGGCCTTCTCAAAGCAGATATTCCCCTCCAACACCCGTCTCTTAGAGGACTCCCACAGGTGGATTGCTGCAGAATCCCACCACAGCTGAATGACCTTGGGATTCACATTGACCCAAAGCAGCTCTGCTCAGGGTCCGCACAGCAGGCAGCCTGGTGAGCAAGCTCTGCCCAGCGTGCTTTATCCTGGACTCCACTCATGGCTATCCACATGGATACCTGGATTAGACTTTTAGGGCTGCCATAACAAAATACCACCCAGAGGGTTGCTCACACAGATACGTATTATCTCATGGTTCTGGAGACTAGAAGCTCAAAAGCAAGGGGCCAGCAGGGCCTCTTCTCCTGAGCTCGCTCTCCCTGGTTTGCAGGTGTCCATGCTCTCTTTTCTTACAGGGTCTTTCCTCTGTTCGAGTCCGTCCCTGGCATCTTTTCCTTTTCTTATAAGGGCACCGATCCTCCTGGATTAGGGCCTCACCCTAATGGCCTCATTTTAACTTCATCACCTCTTTAAAGACTGCATCTACAGAAACAGTCACATCCTGAGTGCTGGGAGTTGGAACACTGACACACGAATGAGAGGGCAGAATTCAGCCCAAAATGCCTCTCTTGAGCAAGCTGGAATTCACGGTGTTAGAGACGAACATGCACAGGAGAGAGACAGAACCAGAGCAGAGGAGGAAGCCAGTGTGACCGGCAGCGCTGGAGTGCAGAGCTGAGAGACCAGGTAGACAGGTGGGGGGTCAGAGGGAGGCAGGCAGAGAAGCCCAGAGCCCACACCGCAAGGCTCTGCCACAGGGCCCAGCCCACACTGGTTCTCAGTGCCACACTCAGAGTTCCTGCCCAGCTCCAAAGCCGCCTTTGTGTCCAGGCCTGTGAGCTGGTTTTCAATGAGACCCTCCTGGCTGAAGCTGCTGACACCGCTTCCTGTCTCTTTCATACCCTCTGGAAACGTACAACAAGCTCCTATTGACTGAGATCACCCGAGTGCATTCTCATTCCTTGCAACTTGTAAGTGCTTACTGCCGTGAATGAGCTAATGTAGCATGTTACACACAGGCGCTTCAGTCGAGGGCCTGGGTCTGAATGACAGATGCGTAGCACGGGTGGATGTGTGTAAGGGTCCTGTTGTATGTTGCCTGTTTTGCCTTCATTTTTACTAAAGCAACAGTGTAGGGCAATCAAACCTTTTCTTTCAAATAATGAAAACATATCAATAGTTACAGGGTTTGAAGTTACTTATACAGAGAAGGTCCAGTCTGGGTGTATATGTGTGTGTGTGTGTGTGTTGTGTGTGCATATCTGTATGTGTGCATACATGTGCGTGCGTATTTGTATAAATGTGCATACATGGAGCCGCATATGTTTGTTACATTTGCATGCACATGGGTGTATGTGTACATACATGCACACTGCTTAGCAGACACAAAGTGTTCATACTCCTAAAGGTCCCATTTACAATATTAGCAATGTTGCCTGCTACTTTCAATCTGATTTACGGGAAATTTAAATCTGTTAATGTCCCAGTCATCCTCAAAACAAAGGACAGCACACACATTACTCGGCCCCTACAGAGACACGTCAGTTTATCTAAAAAAGCCCGAGCTTTGTATTTTCCTCTTTAATGACAGGAGCACTTTAGTGCAGTTATACATGTTAATTGCCACTTACCTTAATGAGTTCTCTTCTAACACAACAGAGCTTGGCTGGAAATACAGCAGACTGCTTTGTCAAGAAGAGACAGGAAGGGTCCTGTTGGTTCCTGGGAGGAAGGGGATGCTCTGTCTGCTTTCTTGGTGTCGCTTGAAAGCTTTCTGACTTAGGGCCTTTGCAGATACTACCTTCATACTCAGTGTGAGGGGAAATTCAATAGAAGTCATGAAATGGAACTTTGGCTCTAAAACAATAGGCACAGTAGGAATGACTGAGGTCATTATACAGAATTATGTGGTGGCTGGTATAAGCAGTCACTAAGGGGAACTTATAATAATCCTGCAGATAGTCTGATTTAAATTCAATTTATTTTTAAGTTTCTATGATTTTAAATCTGATTATTTCCTATTTATTTCCTAGTTAATATTCCCACCTCATTTTCTCTATACAAAAGTTTTCAGTATCCAGAACAGTGCCTGGCAATTTGCATTCAATAAATATTTGTTGAATGAATGAATAAAAATATCTAAATATGATCACCATGAGGCAGTATTTCTTGAATAATATGAATAAATATTTTTCTTCTGTAGAGCAATATTATGCCATCTAATTTAAAAAGCTACTTTACATTTATTCTTTTAATTGAGTCTTATAGTTATTATAATTAGGCAATACATTGTAACAGACTATTATTGTTATTATTTTACTGGATCATGAGAAAGTCTGGGAAAGAGATTAAAGAACTTACTTTGGCAATATATTTGGCAAGTAATGAACGAGGGATAATAAATGATGTTCTCCTTAGAAGTGGGCTTTGGAGCTTCCTACAAAGTTGAGAGAAGCTACTGCTTTGGAATCATGTTCAAGTCCATGGGGCCGCTTCCATTCATTCCACCTCCCTGTGGCTTCCACACACTCCTCCATAAGTTTTCTGTGTGTAAGAACGAGTGCCTGGTCAGCGTGTAGCTGGCTTCTATTCTTTTATTACGGTAAAATATGTGCAACATAAATTTTACCATATTAACTACTTCTAGTGTGCCATTCAGTGGCATTAAGTATGTCCACAATGTTGTACGAGGATCACCATTTCAGGACACTCTTGTCATCCCAGAGAGAAAGGATGTTCTTAAACATTAACTCCTTATGGTCCTCTCCACCCAATTCCTGGTTACCACTAATCTATTTTCTGTTTCCATAAATTTGAAACTCTAGGTACGTCATTGTGTTAGCTTTTTTGGCACTTGATCAAAATACCCGATAAGAACAATTTGGAGGAGGAAAAGTTTATCCTGGCTTACATCTTCAGAGGTCTAGTCCATGGTCAGCTGATTCCATTGCTCTGGGCCCATGGTGAGGCAGAGCAGCATGGTGGAAGGGCATGGTGGAGGAGAACTTCTCAACTCATGGAAGTCATGAAGCAGAGAGAGAAAGGAACAGCTGTAGGTGGATGCACTCCTCCAAGGCATACCCCAGTGGACCCACCTCCACCAGCCATGCCCGCCACACCTGCTTACAGCTAACACCTATGTTATTCCATTCAAACCAGATGGGCTGATTGGGCTATATCTCTCACAATCCAATAAGTTTACCTCTGAATATTTCCGCATCAGCACAGGAGCTTTTGGAGGATACATCATACCCAAACTATGCTACTCATATCAATGGAATCACACTGTATTTTCTCTTTTATGTGTAGCTTATTTAAATGCTCCTTTGTGTGTATGTATCATACTTTCTTTATCCATTCATCAGTTCATGGGCATTTGGACTCTTTCAACACTTTGCTTTTTTTCTTTTTCATAAGAAAAAGGTAAAAGGAATTTCACAGAAGATAATGGGTGTGAGCAACAGGAGATGGGGTCCTTGGGGGCCACACTATGGACTTACTCCCTGAAACAGTATTGTTAATTCACACAATATAATGGATTTGGGGATTTTTTTTTTTTTTAGAAATGATTAAGATTTTGATTATTGCTTCTTTGCAAAATCATTCATTCACTAATTCATCAAACATTCAAAACAGTATATGCAGGAAAAGTAAATTAGAGTCCAGGATGTCTTTTTCACAGTCAGTGGGGCCTAAACGAGAACCTTCAGCTAATATTACATTAGTTACTTGTCCAGAGAGTGACTGTTTCTTGGTGTGGCTTTCATGTCAGTGTTCTCCAAACATCTGTCTTCAAACCAGCTTTCTCCACGCTGCCCCCTGTAAGGCCCTTCCATTCTATTGCAGACACTGTTCTTAATTCCAAGGTTATTTCATGGCTGCCTTTCCCGTGTACTAAGAGGTTGGTGGTGACCTTATGCTAAGCAAAACACTGGCTAACCTAGGCTGTGCCCACGTGTCTTTGGAAGTGTAACTACTGTTTGAATTCCAGAGATGTTGGGAACCACTGGGCCACGGTTGAAAGTTGGGGGAAGCACCCTGGGTCTTACTGCAGCATCCTTCAGTACAGAGCAGCTGTCCAGGGTACACTGGGTTTTCTGGCAAACAGCCCAGTTATCAAACACAGTTTGAGCTTCATGAGTGTGCTGCCTCTTCTCTGAAGAGTCCTCCAAGTTGGTGGCCCATGTCCATGCTCCACTATGAGATTTTAAACATCAGATACAGTAAAGAAACTAAGGAAATAGTGAAACGTCTTCAGAAAACTGAGGTGAACGATGAAAAAGTGAGGATCCATCTTCCAATTCACCCTCCAGTGCATGTTGGCACGTAAAATGTGCTTTATGTACAGAGACATGACAGATGCACGACCCTCTCAACTTCCCACCGGAGCATTCTCCACCCTTCTCTCCCTTCTCCTCATTCTTTTAGACAATTTAGTGGCTGCTAGAGCATACGTGGTTCAACAACCCAGTTCAACTAGTTGAACGTGATCTTCAGTAGATGAAAAAATGAAGTTACTGGACTTGTCAAACTGTAATGTACCCTGAGCAATGAAATCTCAGTTTATAATGTATTTTTTTTCTTACTATAAGATGCTAATTTTCTTTTTGTCAATGTCAGTACCTCCAAATTAATGAGCACTATTAGCTGCAAAACTCTTCAAGAAGCAATGGGAATTAATTTCCATTAGTTAACAACTGACAGTCAGCTACAACCTGCCTTGAAAGACAATAAATGTTTTGAATGCTCCATTTTTGTCCTCAATTAAATGTTCACAGTCCGATAGTGAAGAAAAGTGACTTATGACATCAAGCCAGATATCAATGCTGGTTAGCATATGACATGACCAAAGGGGATTTCAGCTGTTCAATTGTGATGGAATAAACAAGGAGGGCTTTGAGGATGAATTAATTAAAATATCCTAAAAATGAAAAAGCTTTTCTACAGTAGGATAAGTGGAAGAGCAAAGGGGGGAAGTTCTTAATTAGGAACTGGCCAAGCTCTCTGAAAAACACAGGTCACTTAGAATAGGACACGACTTCAAAAGGTAGAACCCAGTTCTGTGGTGTCTATTAAACACATAGACCCACCCAGAAATGGACCTTTCAAAAATCTCTTAGCTCCCGTGACAGGTCCACATTTATCATATGGAAAACACCCCTATGGATATGTATTTTTAGTTTATAATATCTTATCAACATTGAAAAATAGATAAGATAGAAAATACTTTATTATGTGTCCTTTGTGTTTATGCAAATTTTATAGATCTTACCTCTGCATAAATATATGGAGAACCAGTAAATGAATAGATTATGTTTATATATAAGTATACATATACACACATGTGTACATGCACATATAGTCAGACATAATCTATTTATCAATGTGCCACATACACAGATTGCATATCCATATACATGTATGTGTGTATATAAAATACATAATATATCCATATCTATACCTTTATATCTATACATATAATCTATGTGTACAGATATATAAATATAATGGATACATACACATATCATTTGCCACAAATATATAATTAAGTCTAGGACTATTAAGATTATCCTAGAAGACAAATCCCAAGGGCTGATGGAACAAATGGGCTAATTCTGTCACCAGAATTATTTTTGTTTCTCTTTTTCTAATTAGGGATTCCTCTCATGGGAACCAACCTTAGATAACAGAGTGCTGTCCTTCATTTAATAATCTCATTCAAGTCAGGATGCACAAAAACTTACTTTTTTTTTTTTAATTCCTTTTGAAGCACGAACTCTTCTTTGAATTCCTTCAAAACCACATTCTAGGGGCTGGGGTTGTAGCTCAGTGGCAGAGCACTTGCCTAGCACATGTGAGGCACTGGGTCTGATACTCAGCACAACATAAAAAATAAATAAACAAATAAAATAAAGGCATGATTTCCAACTATACAAAATATTTTTAAAAATTAAAAAAAATACACACATCCTAGAATCTCAAAAAGTGTCAAGTGAGGAATGAGCAGGAGGAACACACAGATTTTAAGTGGATCTAGGCATTTTACTTGTATACTGGATTTTGTAGCATCATCTCTGGGTCTGGCTCTCAGAGTTTCCTCTCTGGGTCTGCAGGCTGCTCTCCTTCTCTGTATTTCAGAGGACAATGCTCCCTTGGTTTTGGATTTCACATCATTTCTAATATTCACACTCCTGCTGTCTTAACCATTCTGATGGTTTATTTCAAATGAAGATAGAGATGGATTTCCTTCAAACACAGAGGATGTTCCCCCCTCATTCACAGAGTCACATACCTCCTGAGTGGGTCAAGGACTGACTTCCTCTGTGAGACCCCACTCCCTTTCCAGTGTGAGGAACCCCACAGACCACACATGCAACAGCACACACAAAGTCATCCTGAGATGATGGACGTTACCCAGGCGTGCGTCGGGAAGTAATATGATTACTGTATTAATCTTGCAGCAGGTGGAACAACTGTGTTAGTGCATCAGCCAGGGAGAGCAATGCCAGGAAGAAAGGACAGAGTCAGCTTTTGCGACTGGGTGTTGGCCCCAGCTAGTTTGGATTTGGTTTTGTGCTCCAAGGATGTAGGAAGACCAGAATGTGGACTGCCCACTTTAGAGATCTAGGACTTGGGTTCTGCAGATCCTTCATACACCTGAAGGCCTGGTGGGTGGTGAGATCCCATGGGTATTCAGCTCTACTCCAGGTGTGAGCTACATGCTCACCTCTGAACTTGGGCTAGAGTTTGCTTCTGATAACGTGTGGACTGGGTGGGGCAAAGGAGTTGGCTCCCCAAGGGAAAGTCTGTTCACCAGGCAAGCACAAAGCAAAGATCTCCACCATCACAAGAGCCTGCTCAGGAGTCATTCACTAACTGGCACCTGGATACAGATACCCTTCAGTGTGGCCGTCTATTTTTAATTACCTTTAACCATGCATCGTCATGGAGTCTCCTATGCCAGATCCTGACAGTGTAAATCAGGTGGGGATGTAGGATAAGAAATCAGTTGTTATTTTTAAAATGCAATTGTTTACTCCTCCAAATAGTTTTGAAGACAGGAGGCAAAATAGCATCCTAGAATGGAAAGAATCAACATTGGCACAGACAAGTATGATGTGTAAACATTACTTTCCTTTAAACTGATAAAGGAAATCTTGAAAAGAAGAATCTCATAAAACAACCACAAAAAAAAAGTGCTTTGTCATGAAGTCTCCTCTTCCACCTTCTAACTCTGACCTCTCAGTGATCCCTCCTCCTCCTTCCCTGGTGGCCACGGCTCTGGTCTTCCCTACACCCTCTCCAACAGGAAATGCCCCAGCACCTGCTCCTGGACCGCTTTTTGTGCTCCAACCAGAGAGCTCACGGCCTCTATATCTTCCCATATTTACTCTGTGGATCTGATGCCCAAGCCCCAATCTCAACCAAACTGAGGGGCTCCTGTGGGCAGGATTAGGACTTGCTGCAGAAACAGGGGTGGTAGTAGCAACCACAGCTTAAAATGACTTAAAATTGCTTTACTGCTATTGCTATGGTCTACATAGGGGTGTCCTCCATACGCACATGGAGGAGACAGTACAAGAAGGTTCAGAGACAGAATGAATGCATCACAAGAGGTGCAACCTCATCAGTTGTTCAGTCCACTGATAAAGATTAACTGGGTGGTAATTCTTGGGAGGTAGGGTGTGGCTGGAGGAAGTAGGTCGCTGGAGGTGTGCCTTAGGGGTTTATATTTTATCTCCAGGCTGTCATGTCCTGAGCTGCTCTCTTCCACCTCACCCTTCCTTCCACCACGGTGTCCTGCCTCTCCTCAGGCTCAGAGCAGTGGAGTCAGCGGTCTACGGATTGAACCTCTGAAACTGGGAGCCCAAATAAACTTTTCTTCTGTTTTGTTTTTGTTAGGTATATTGGTCAGAGCAATGGAAAAACTGACTAATAACCTCCCTGCCACCACCCTAAGCCTGGAGGTATTCCAAGGATATTAACGTCTTAGTATAGTTCATCCTCAGGGTGATTTCATGAGGAAGGACTGCCATCATTTCCACTTCACCTCATGGACACTGAGGACCCAGCAGAGATCATGTCCCAATTGTTTTTGGTAAGGATCCTTTTACCCTTGTATTTGATACCCTTCAGAAGACTGGCCATGTCTACCATTTTCCTGTGGGAGAGACAGTATGCAGCTCAGGACTGAGCAAAGATGTCCCCTGGGTGGGAGGAAGGAACATTCAAATGTCTGCTCATTTATCTAACTAAACAAAATAGAGAAACCAAACATCATCATAGCTACTCTTTGGGTTGGCCCTGGCCTTATTGCTGGGTCCAAATCTCAGCTGATGGTGTCTCAGTAGAAGGCACAACATGGCACAGTGGTTGGAAATATCCATGCTAGTTCCATGTCCTTGCATACGGGCACCTGTTGCTGCTGATGTGAATCCCTGTGAGGTTTGGTTGACACTAACTACTTTTAAACCAGCCCTCACAAAATGAACGAGAGAGCACTAATACTTCAAGCATGTCCAAAAGCCAAAACAATGGACACACTTGCCCAGCTACCTAGGCCCACAGCCATAAACATCAGCCACATTAACCAGTAAAAAATGGTGCCAACTCAGATCTAACAGAGTCAACCACGTTGGTCTTAATAAAGAATGACAGTTATGATGAAAAATTGAAAAAAAAAGTTTAAAAGTTTTAACCTTTAACATACCTTATTATTGTAAGTGTACCTCTATTTTATGGTGTGTGTAGGGTATTAGTACGCTGGTGCGTGTGTAATCGTTGAATAGTGTCTTCCCAAGTTAATGTCTACCCGGAATTTCTCAGTGACTTTATTCATAGGGTTTTTGCGGACGTAATTAACATGAGGTCACAGTAGATTAGAATGGACTCCAAGTCTTAATGATTAAAGTCTTCAGAAGATGACAAAGGTAGGTAAAAACAGAGAGAAGAAAGAACGTGAAGACAGAGGCAGAGTGTTGAGCCCAAAGCCAAGGAATGTCTGGGGCCACCAGAAGCAGGAGGTGAAGAAGGCTCCCGTAGAGCCCTGGAGGAAGGCAGCACCGTGGCTTGTGGGTTTCAGACCTCCAGGCTCCACACCTGAGAGAATACATTTCTATTGATTTAAGGCCACCGGGTTTGTGATCATTTGTTATAGTAGCCGCTACTGTTGAATGTTTGAGGCCCCTCTGAATTCAAATCTTAGAACCCAATGGCCACAGTGATAGTAAGAGAGGTGGGCCTTTGGGGAGGTGATTAGGTCTCCAGGTAAAGTTCTCACGAATGGGATTAGGATTCCCAAAGAGGTCCCCGAGAGCTGCCTTGCCCCTTCCACAGGAAAACACAGAGTGAGAAGGTGCCATCTACAAGGAAAGGCCCTCACTAGCCCACAGTCTGCCCGCCCACCTGGATCTTGGACTTCCTGGAACTCAGAACCGTGAGCAGTACTTTTGTTATTGCAGCCCAAACACACTAAGACAGCAGCCCTAGGAAATTAGTACAGAACAGTCATGACATCATGAGAAGAAACGTCCACATGGAGGTACAGCTGGCACTTCATCCTGGTTGGGTGGGGAGACAGGGACGCCCAGAGGTTTCCCTGCATATCCCCACAGTCCAGCTGAAGCAGGCCTCAGGGTTTCCCATGGTCCCCCCTGCTCCACTAGCCCTCTTTCTTTCTGACTGTCCTCTCTGCCTGGAAAGCTTTCTCCTATTCTCCCCGGTAAACCTTCTGTCCCTTTCAGCTGCAGGACACCCTCCACCTCTCCACTGCGCCTCTCAGCACGCCTCTGAGTTACTCAACACAGAGGTCACTTCTGGAAGAACCTTTCTCTCCAGGACAACTGTGAGAGCTCCTTAAAGCACGAGGCCATGTTCAGGCTGCTACCGTATCTGCCTAGTCTGTCCTAGAACTTTCCAGAGAAAAGTCACCTTTACTGCCGTGACACGAACCTGGAGGGAGGGGTGCAAGGAACGAGCGCCACAGGGCTCTCTCTCTGGGCTGGTGCCAGCCACGTCTGGAGGAAACCTTGCGGGACACACAGCACGACTTTCAAGTTTTCAAGGTCAAGGAGCAAAAGAGATAGTAATTACACTTGGTAAAAAAAAAGAAAAAAATGTGAGGAACCAACAAAAGTTTTCTGTAGTACCAAATAACGGAATCATCTCCAAGGAAATGATATAAAACCCCATCATTTAAGTTGAAAAGAAAATTAAAAACCTGAGGTGAGTATAATTGATTCACAGCTTTGCAGAAGACACACGAGGAAAGACAAGGCATTCTGTTTGGTTGGTGATACTGGCATCAATGCTCACAGCAGTTAGAA
Source organism: Ictidomys tridecemlineatus (assembly GCF_052094955.1). Classification (NCBI taxonomy): domain Eukaryota; kingdom Metazoa; phylum Chordata; class Mammalia; order Rodentia; family Sciuridae; genus Ictidomys; species Ictidomys tridecemlineatus. The sequence goes on along the minus strand of NC_135477.1, from coordinate 254,056,244 downwards.
ACACAGGGCTAAAAATTAGATTTGGGTTCCATTTCTAGCTCTCTGGGTCTCAGTTTTGTCCTATGTAAAACAGGCATTATTAAAAGTCCTGTGCTAGGGATTTTTGGAAACAGGAAATTAAATAATTAATATGAAAAGTTTAACCCTGAGAGTGGCTGTAAAACTCATTGATTTTAATTGCCATTGTTCCCATGATCAGTTAGAGACATTATTGTCATCTTACTTTCAAGAAAATGCACCTTGGGTTGGCCCCTGCTAACATTCATTCTCTTTCTGTACTTGCTGGTGAGGTGTGAGACAGACCTGCAGGGTGACCTGAGAGCTACTGGGAGGAGGGGAGCTTGCACAGGGGGACAGGGACAGGAATCCTGGCCACTGGTGGGACCTTCCGTAACTGTCAACAAAGTTCATCCCTAGAGAAGGAAGAGGCACATTCTCGTGTGACTTCAAAGGGCAGAGATGATCAGGGATAAGCTTATAAAAGATGCAGATTTTGGATCGATATAAAATAGTGTTGGAGATCTGAATGACTCGAAGAAAATTAGTAAACTTAATCAAGAGGAGGTGAGTGGTCAGTTTATTTTACTTCCAGGAAGCGTGTGGCCACCTGCCAGCAGCACGCACATAGGGTGGTGGGCTTGCTCTGGGCTCAGGGAGTAAGTGCCTTCCTAGTGCTCTGCAAGCTCAGAGGTTCTTTCTTGTCACTGTGAATCCTGTGCTTCCCTCTGACATTCCAGTTACATAAACGAGTATTGCACATCTGAAGTTAAAAGCAAACTCCCCGGAGACTCATCACCCACGTGAACTGGACTATGAAGAATATTATTTGTGTTTTACAGCAAACACTTCAGCAAAGTTACTGAAGCTACATGATAACTTCAATTGCATAGCAATGGTGTTTAAACCTTAACATTTAAAAACTATTTTTCAACCTTCACCTTTCAAAAAGCATATAAAACCATATTTTGCTTCCTAAACATTCAGTTCACTACATATTAGGTGTGTGTGAGCTGTAAACTGTTAAAATATAAAATAAAACAGTATTTAAAAATCATTTTTCCTATTGAGGTTTACATAATAATATAATATTTAGAAGTGATATTATTAATTGAGATCCAATAATATAATGTCAAAATAACTTTCAGTAACACCTCAAAATAGGAAATACAGTAGGAATATACATATAATTCTTTAGAAGTTCCTTCTTTTATATTATGGATCAACTCTGTGGCTTAAACAACTCCATGGAGAATAAATTTGAAAAGCCAATTGAAAATGCAGTTGCTAATTTGGGTCCAATAGCTGTATTAAAAATATGCCATTGTATGCATTTTTTCTGGTATGATGAATAACAAAAAGAAAAATTTTATTGTAAATCACATTTGCATCAATTGAGATTTCTTGTGGTATGTTTGAAAATTGCTTTTGAGATAGTGTACATCCATCAAGACATACATCACCCTGAAAAGGGATTTATCAAACATAATAAAAGTATGCTGTGATTGCTATAATTTATGCATTTTATTGGTGAACTGTCTTGGCCAACACTTCTCTTCTTTTGTAGACAAGAACAGTTATTACATCCAAAGTATCTTTGAATATCAGTCTTGCTTTATGTTGTTCTAGTTACTTCATTAATTAGAATTTCAAAATAAGAATGTTATTGTGACTCACCACTCCTGATGTCACTGATACCTCTTCCATATAATTTAACTCAGAATTTGTATTTGACTCACATGTTCAGATATAGGAACAAATAGGACTCGATATTGGGCACACATCCAAAAACGTATTCGCTATGTTAACCGTCCTTAGGAAAGTCATGTTTGATGCAAGATGGCATGCCATTACAAAATAAAGCCTTCTTAAAAACAAAACACACCTGTAAAGTTAATTGTATCTGTATAAAAAACTATTTTCCCAGTGAATGCCAACTTTAAAAGAGAAGCTGGATTTTACCACCCCTTTGGTAAAATATTTCTGTGCCCTCTTTGTTGGTGTTTATGATAGGGGCAGTTAAAAGCACAAAAGACCAAAGTTCTGCCTCAAATCCTCATGAGCCCACCATCAACAAAAAAAATCCAACCTTGCAATGATCCTTCCATCCTGTGACTCAGGCTAACTCAAAGCTGACAGGTGGTCTTTGGCTTAAAGTCCAACAAATGAACAGAGGCTCTCCTGACTCCAAATTCTTATTTTAAAATGCCAAATTTACTTGAAAACTTCTGCCTGAATAACATATAGCCCCTTAATAGAGAAAAGGTACTGGTCTTTAATAAGACAGACAAGTCGTGCACTGGAAAAGAACTGAACAACCCAGCAGAGACACGCATCTAGGGAGGCCTTAGTGCTGCTCACTCTTCCCAGCTTCTCACCCACACACCCGGCTCTGCCATTCATCCCTCCTCAGAAAATCACAACAGACCTTAATATAGCGTTTCCCTTTTCCCTTTTAGTTTTGGTAAAGAAACAAAACACTCATGCCAACACAGGCTGCGGAGTGGAGCGACTGGCCCATGTGTCCCCCAGCTTCAAGGTGACCACCCCAAAGACACATCACCCCTCTTATTCAAGGGACAGCATGGGGGACACCAGTTTCCTCTCACAAAGGAGGAGTACCTCAAAGAGGTAAGAAAACAGACTGTTATAAACCTATGTTTGTAATGGTAAAGAAGCTTACGTGGCTTGGTGTTTCGTGACATGTCAAACTTCTAACACATTCTCCCAGGTACATGTATGTATAAATGTGTAAAAAAAGTCAAAAGGCTGAAAAAATGTAAATCATAAGTCATCATGCAAAGTAAGTAAACGTAAATAATTTCAAGTCTTAGAAGTTCAGGCAATATTTGCTTATGAAGAATAAAAATTCATTTTAAAGGGAAAATGCACAACAATTTTATTAAAAAAAGAATTATATTTCAGATTTGAACATTAGATTTGGTATGTGTTTCCACTAAGAAAATTTTGACATGTTCCTTTGTTTAAAAAAAATTCAAAACTACAAGACATTATTGTACTTTATGCTCCGTTTTGTATAAAGTCAGATTTATTCACTTCTCTATTGAGCCACAACAATCCAATTGCAGCTCCAGATGTGGCTCTATTTTGTCTGAATGCCTAAGCTTAGGATGGTGGTATGTGTCTTTCAGAATTCATACATTTTTAAGGCCAACATTTAGCATTCTTAAAAATAATGTTGAACTTGTAATTCTTGTAGCACTGATTTGCATATAAACTTAATACACACAAAAGATTCTCAGATTTACTCTAACATTTCTTGTTGGTGTTACTGTTTCTGGTTTATAGCAGGCACTCGATAAATATAAGTGATATAATCCATAACTCTAAAAGGTAAGAGCCATGCCAATACAGCGAAAGAAGAAAAAAGCCTATAAAAGTGACAGTAATATAAAATAAAAAGGATATGCCATTTAATAAAATAAAATGCATTTAATACACAGTATAAAACACAGACGCAAACTTGCAGCTAGAGAAATAAAATTTTGTCTCTCATAATCCAAATTTTCTTAATATGAAAATGCAAAGCTTTTTAATTAGAGATAAAATGTTTATTCTCCATTGACATATACAATGTTAAATACAAGCCAGACAATTCAAGAATATATTTTTCTGTTTCAGACTTCTTAATGGCTTACTATTGTTGTATTTCCACATATTTTCAGTTGCATATTGAGAAAAAATTATGTGAAAATAGAGAGTGCAGAAGTATTTTTCAAAGAATATTCTAATGAAACATAATTAAGAATACTTAAACATTTAGGGCAGATTTCAGGACCAAGACTACAGAGACCGTTACTGACACTGAAAATCTAGAAAACCAGGACAGTGTGCATTGTCGATGCAAGTATATTTCTGGTTTGTAGTCCTTAAAAGTAAGCATTTATTACAATTGAATTTTACAATGGAGGCTAGACCAAGTATGGTATTTAGCAAGGATACTACAAGTGGGTTTGATCTAAAGTATCTATCTCAGAGAACACATAAACGATAACGTTCTGCTTTTTATGTTTGTAAAATTGATTTCTTCTTGCTAAGGAATGTACGCAAACTTCTCAACTTAGTACACAGAAATCTGTGTTCACTGTAGGTAAAAATTCCTTAAGACAAAATTTAAGTTTCCCACCAGAGTCAAGCTACATGCCCTTCCATAAAGATATTCCAGAAATTTGACATTTCTGTAGTTCTTGCAGATGCAGATATGTATTTACGAGACTCTATCTGCATAAAGCCAATGGCTATGAATAAAACATCATTTAACTCTACAGGGAGTCAATTGGAACCTCAAAAGTAAAGCATCACTAAATCCTTTGCCACTGTTGGAAAAAACAAAGTAAAAAAGAGACACACTTCATAACAACAATTTCTTTAATATACTGTGTTCCAAGTTTTTGTTAATCCCCAAATTAGTTCATCCTAGCATTTATTCTCATAGACCAATGATGTTCATAGGGAATTTCCAAATTTATAATTTTTACAATAACTTGGGAGGAGCTGTCTTGACACAGTGATAAGTGGAAAGACAAAAGGTGACAAAGGATGCTTCCACGGAGACAAAAGCACACCTCTTAGACCACAGCACTGGAAGCCAAGTGACACAACCTCTGCTCTCCAAGCCTCAGTTTCTACTGCATCACTAGGAGCTTCTGTTGATCATCAAATGGCTGAAACCTCAAGCCCCTAAAGCTGTTCCTGCCAAGAGATCTCCATTTGTGTTTTGTTTTGAGATAGGGTCTTGCTACATTGCCCAGACTGGTCTCAAACTCCTGGGCTCAAGTGATCCTCCTGCCTCAGCCACTCGAGTCGATGGGACTACATGGGTGCACCACTGCACACAGCTCAAAGATCGACCATCATTTCATGATATGGAATCACAACGTCCTAGGAATCCACTGTAAATTCCCATGTTCCATAATAAATAAAGTACAAAATCCAAGTAAAGCCAACTGTCTCATACTTAGAGCCAGTGACGTTAATGCCGAAGTGACGTAAAAATATTATAACACGGTTGAATCAACACCCAGTTATAAAACCGTTTCCGACATCACAGGTATGAGAAAAAGGGTTTTACCCACCTGGGGTCTTTCTGAATGCTGTCGATGGACGGGGACCTGGCCAAGGTGCCTTCGGGCGGGAGGGCAGGGCCGGATTTGCTGTAAGGAGACTCAACAGAGGGACAATACTGCAGCTGTCGGTAGGGGTCTGCGTAGTTGGCGGCTGGGCCTGCGGCGTAGCTGGCCCTCTGGAAGGTGGCTGCTGTGGCACTCTGTGGCCCGTGCTGACTGCCTGTGCGCTGCAAGGGGACGGAGTCGACACCGGGGGAGGATGGGGCTAGGACAGGAAAGTAGGGACAAAGTAAAAAATTGAGGACCTGCTCACAGAAACGGTTAACCAGGTCTAGGCAGGGGGGAACATTACACACATAAAAAATAGGGGTTCGAAAGAATAAAAATAGTTAATCTGTCATATCTGAACCACATATTCAATATTATCCAGTCAAATGTAATCAGCATGCTACTTCAGAAACACACCCTACAGGAACGGGGCAGGGATCCACCTGTCATGTGAATATTGCTAACCCACATCCAAGGGTAGGAGCATCCAACTGAAATGTGAGCTAAGCAAAAGTCTAGGGAACACTGTGAGGAAGGACAGCTACGGCCTCACTGCTGAATTGAGGTCATTCGGGACAAGGTCACTCAGGTCACCTTGCATTAGTATCATTAAGGGCTTGGGACAAATTCAGAAATGAATTAATTTTCCCAAAGAGAGGAAAATAAGGGAAAGAGGAGAATGTGTGAGTAGGGTGCTGGGGGGAGAGGTAGCCTTGCTTTTCCGTAAGCACTATGTGCAGCACTGTGCAGGGCTGCGCTAGTTTCTGTCAAGTAACTCCTACAGATGTTTGCAGGCTTCTTTCTCAAGTAGAGCTGTGTAGGGACAAATGCCTATGGTGTAAGGTAGGAGTGCAGACATGGGGGACGTCACCCCAACCACAAGGCAGACAGAATGATGGGCAGACTCAGCTTTTCAGAAGAGGACTTTACACCAGCTACTAAAGTCAGTTTGATGATTGCCAAACGGAATCTCATTTTTTAGTTTGCTTCCTAAGCTCTTTTTAGATCGTTTATGTGATTATTTTTATCTGGTTCTCAACATTTTTAACCTCTAAAGTTTAATTTATATATATATATATATATATATATATATATATATATATATATATATAATGAAAATACCACCTTTCAGACCAATACAATGTGACAGTGATTTACTGCTCCAACAGCTGACACCTGTGATCAGTATCAGCACACATGCTTTACGGCACTACGAATCAGAATATCCTCAGATTATAGCCAGTGTCTAAATGTGACCTTGGTACCACAACCCTCTAAGTGGAATTAGATTCTAGTTATGAATCCCACTCGACAACTCTGACTTCTTGAGCACGCCTCAGAGCTTATTTTATCCTGTCTCACATTAGGCAATATATATATCCATACATACACAAAACACACACGTCGCGTTGAGAAAGTAACTATTAAAAGAGGCTAAGGCTGGGCAAACACTCTACTGCTTAGCTACATCCCAAGTCCTCCTCAATCTCTTTTAAAGGTTACTTTCAGCCCTTTGGGAATAAACTGAGGAGTGGGATAGCTGGGTCAAATGGTGGTTCCATTCCAAGTTTTATAGGGAATCTCCAGGCTGCTTTCCATAGTGGTTGCACCAATTTGCAGTCCCACCAGCAGATCAGCATACTACAGTAACACAGCCACGTCAATGTTTATAGCAGCTCAATTCACAATAGCCAAACTATGGAACCAATGTAGGTGTCCTTCAATAGAAGAACGGATACAGAAAATGTGGTATATATACTCAGTGGAATCTTACCCAGCTTTTAAGAAGAGAGAAATTATGGCATTTACCAGTAAATGGATGGAGTTGGAGAATATTATGCTAAGCGAAATAAGCCAATCCCACAAAACCAAAGGACATGTGTTTTCTCTATTATGTGAATGCTAATTCACAATAAGGTGCTGGTGGGGGGAAACTAGAGAAGAAGAGTGTTGCGATAGATTAGGCAGAGGGAAGTGAAGGGAGGGGAGGGGAGGGGAGGGGAGGGGAGGATAGGAAAGATAGTAGAATGAAACAGACATTATTACTTTATGTATGTTTATATGTGACTATATGACCAATATGATTTTATAACATGTACACTCAAAAAAATGAGAAATAATATCCCATCTATGTATGATATATCAAAGTACATAAATGCATTCTACTCTCATGTATAACTAATTAAAACAAAATTAAAACAAATTTTAATTAAAACAAATTCTAATTAAAACAAAAAATTAATTTAAAAAAGTGTCTTTCAATACTCGATCTTATAATAATCAAAAATTAGGTTACATGATAAAGTGACACAATAAAAATTAAAAATATATTTAAGAAAAGTTTTCTAAATGAAAGTGAATATATGCATAAGAGAAGTACTTTGAAATGGTGAGGGCTGTTCTGATATATAAGTTTCGAAAACAATTAGATCAGATTAATTTATATCACATGCATAATCAGAAAATCTGCTTTATGTTTCTAAGCAATTTCTTAAGTATTTATAATTTCTCCAAAAATACTACTAAGATGTCTAATTAAAATTCACATTTTAACAATTTTATACAACGTGCTTTATGTTATGGCTATAATCTAAAATCTAGGCAAATGAATAGATGTAAACAGAATAGATGTAAACTTTCTATTAGAGTTGTGTAGGGCAGAGATGTAGCTCAGCGGTACAGCACTTGCCTAACACATGTGAGGCACTGGGTTTGATCCTCAGCACCACATAAAAATCAATAAATAAAATAAAGGTACTATGTCTACCTACAATTAAAAATATTTTTAAAAACAGTTGTGATAAGTTGGCCAGAAAACCAAGGGCAAAAGGAGAAAACTAAGCACACCTGATTTTTTTTTTCAGAGAAGTGGATTTTTTTTTTGGTTCAGGAAACTAAATATTAATGTTCAATCTTGCTGAAAATGGTTTTCAGAAAAAAAGCCCTCATCTTTACAGAAGTATTCATTACTAATACATTATCCACAATGGTTAACAGGAAAGGAGGACAGAGTGGTAAAGACCAGGAAATAACACTGAAGTCTAAAGAAACTTGTTACTGGTGTGTGTGTGTGTGTGTGTGTGTGTGTGTGTGTGTGTGTGTGTGTGTGTGTTAAGAGGAACAGTGATGGAACAATCTGAGTGCCAGCACACGAACACTCAAAGGACCATAAATTCAGAGACTATATAACATGACAGAAGGAGTTTAAGACAAACCCTACCAAAGAGCAGGCCCCAAACTGAAGAACAGAAGAGGGATCAAAACATGAAAATAGGGGCTGGGGTTAGGGCTCAGTGGTAGAGCACTTGCCTAGCATGTGTGAGGCACTGGGTTCTATCCTCAGCACCACATAAAAATAAATAAATAAAATAAAAGTATAAAAATGTGAAATAGGGTGTGAAGTTCAATTAAAAGGAAGCAGGAAGGCAAATCTCAGTATGAGAAAAAAGAGAGGGTGGAGCCGAGTTTCAGAAAGTTATTAGGTTCTTGTCTGTCTTGGACTTCGGCCCTTTTCAGGGAAATGTCATCAACTCATGTACAGCTCAGCTTCTGAGTTAGAGAACTGAGTTTAGATCCCAGCCTTGGATAGTCCTTGGCATGGAACAAAGTAACAGAGCTCTCCACACCACAGTGCCAAAGTTGTCAAGAGAACCATGGCCCCATGGAATCCTGGTTGAAATGAGGGAGATCAGAGAAAATGTTAAATAAAGGAGGTGCTATCATCACCATTACCAAGGCTGAAATCCACAATATCAGACTAAGGGACTGGACCTAGGGCAGTGGGCAAAGGCTCTTGCCCTGGCCAGCCAGCTCCTTGCAGGTGAGTACTGTCGTCAGTCTGTGTGAACGGTGTGGACCCATGTTTCCTCCAACAACTGAGTAGAGGGTAAACATCATTCTCACTTTCAGATGGGAAACTGAGGCACAGAGAGATGAAACCACATGGTGAGGTTTGGCTGAGACCTGGTGGGATGGGAAGTTAACCCTTGGGTTCAATCTGTCTCCAGATTCTATGCTTATATCCACCATGGCTGTTGGACCAAGTTTAAAACTTCAAAGATGCATACTACTGAATTATCTAATATGTTCTAAAAACTTAGAAAAAATTATGAGATGTCTAAAACTAAGGGAAATATCTGCTAAAGGTAGAGAGATGGAATTACAATAGGACCTAATCATTGGAATATACAGTATTATATTGACCAAAATTATTACAAATTGGCATGTCATGTTCATTTACACAACTTCTCACTACACTGAATTTACTATGATACACAGCAGAAATACACAGGAAACCCACACCAAAGTTTTGACTTTGATGAGTGGCTTTTCAAAAGTATCATCCCAAATACATGATTGAAGCTTCTTCTAGGTCCCAATAAATAAGGTAGATGATAAGAATTTCAAGATAGAAAACCAGCATTCAAATTGGTGCTGATAATTTGAAACAAATATGAGAATAATCCATGCAAGAGAGCAATGTAAAATATCAATATGTGTGTCAGGGACGTACATACATTAAAGAATGGGTTCTAAAACCATACAGAACAAAATGTGTGAGGACCAAACTGATCGCAAACCAAACATCAGCAATGTAACTGTGTAATTCCTTATTTTTTTAAGTATACATTAAAAAATTTTCCCATGACTTCATAGCATCATGGTTTACTTTGAGCAATTAAAAGTGTTAGACACCTAACATACAAAAATGTAAAATAATTGAGCTATTATTAGTAGTATTAGCATTCAAATGTTGAAACCGATGGTTTAGGGGACTGTACATAAGGTATTGGGGTGAATGCTGTAATGATTCAGGGTTCAATTCTCCCCTTTTTGGTGGATTTTTCAGGCCTGGGTGTGGCTGATACAAATCAGACTCATCATTAAGGATGATAAATGTATACTATTGTGCTACTGGATTTTCCTTCAATACGTTTCCCCCTTAATCTCTGTCCAGCTGAACATGTCTGTTATTTGAGCTTTGGAGCTCCGTTGACCTCCTATCCAACAAATGCCTCCATCCAACAAAGGCCTCATGGCAAACATCTGCAGGGGACTGGACTTCATCAGCTCTGCAAACATGCTCCTCCCCACCTGCTCTGCAAACAGCCTCCTCGCCTCAGTGAGCTCCTGAACTCCAAGGTAGGTGACTCTGCTCTCTCTGGGGACCCCAAGCAGGAGGCACTTCTGCAGCTGACTTGACACCAACATCACCTATGCTGTTCATGAAATCATCTTTCTGTTTTCTGTAGAGCTACACAAATAAAGCTCTAGTTATCAAGGAAAAAACAGAGATGTTCAATGCGTTATATTTGAAAGAGGAGGTGATGCATCTTTTAAAATAAAAGGAAACATTCTGCTGTATGAACGATGGCTACAAATATTATTTACTGAAAAGGGAGAAAATTCATTGGAAAATAACACAAGAATCTGGGTATACAGTAAAAATCTGTTGTGAGGAATGTAAAGTAGGGTTGAACAAAGAGGAAGTAAACACTTCTGTTTTATATTATTTGCTTTGCTTTTATATATATTTGCAAATATGGACAAATGTGAGAACATAACACATTTATAGGTGTTATCTTAGTAAATACAAAAAAGCATATAATAAGGTCATTTTAAAAAGCTCATTAAAAAATGATGGCTTGATTGACAGAATATGGCCTCCATGCTCTTAACATGGAAGAATGGACAAACTTTGGAGAGGATAAAGGGGAGTGTGGGGAGGGGAGGGAACAGTGGGGTAGGAAAGACGGTGGAATGAGATGGGCATCATTATCCTAGGCACTTGCATGAATGGTGTGACTCTACATCATGCACAGAGAAGTGAAAAGTGTGCTCCATACATGTACAACGGATCGAAATTCATTCTACTGTCATGTATAACTAATTAGAACAAATAAAAAAAAGGAGAGTTCAATCCCATCGTGTCAGAGATACAAATCTCCAGTATACAGTTCAGCAGATCCTTACAGCGTGAACCTCAAGAACCACATTGTCAGCGTCTTCTACTTTTCTGTACTTGGCACAGGCTGACCCTAAACTGACTGGGAAAATATTCAAGGGCAAACTTAACATAATCTTTCAACTTTACATATTATTTATGTGGACAGAAACACTTAATGCATGATTATTAGTAGTGATGGGAAGATTATTATTACTGTTGATATCGTTTTCACTGCTTTTATTGCAAAAGAAAGTACTGAAACATCTGCAAAGGGCAAACATTCCCACAACAGTGGTTCTCAAACTGCACGTGAGGTTGTGCATATGAATGTATTGTAGGTGTATTTTTTTAAAACAAAAATTTTATTTGGAATTTCTTTTTTAAAAAATTTTTAAATTATTTTTTAAATTTATATATGACAGTTTAAAAGAGAAAAATAAAATAAAAATCTATCCTGAACCATTTCTACAGTTTTTTTCTTGTCATATATTGCTTGAAGAATCTAAAAGTGTGGCCGTGCGTGTGGCACATGCTTGTAATCTAACCCCAGAGACTCAGGAGGTTGAGGCAGGAGGAATGTGAGTTCAAAGCCAGCCTCAGCATAACTGAGGCGCTATGCAACTCAGGGAGACTCTGTCTCTAAATTAAATATAAAATAGGGCTGGGGATGTGGCTCAGTGGTCGAGTGTCCCAGAGTTCAATATCTGGTATCCCCGCCCCCAGAAAAAGAATTCATGTTGAGTTCTATATACATATGCTTTTTTACATATTTAAATGTATATTCAATCCTGTATAATTTGATCTCCTTTAACTCATATTGTGTGTAATGAGAGTTACTATGACGATGCTATGGTCGTGCTTTTTCAACATTCTGAACACATTTTCAGTTTTGAATGGGAATACAAGAAGGGTATAATCATCAATATTTACATAGAGCTTCCTGCTGTTCCAGCCGCAGTGTAAGGAGCTTACACACAATGTCTCACTTGCTGTGCACAACAGCCCAGGTGGCAGGTACCATTTCACCTATACCACCTCATCATCTCCCAGGTGAGCAGGTGGAGGACCCAGTGGGTGGAGCTGGGATCCCAACTCAGGCTGACCCCAGGGTCTGCCAGTTTCTCCCCTCTAATATACTGATGAGCACAAGATGTGGAGGGGGTTCCCAGAATACAGCCCATGCACTTTGAAGTGTAATGTTTCTGACAGAAACGCCAAACAAGATAACAACTTAATGAGACACACAGTGTGCCTGATCAAGTCCTATTACCTAGGTGACTTGCCCCACTTTAATATTCCTCAGAATCTATGTTGTGATTTTCTTTGGCTTCTTCCTTAGAAACAGCAAAAATTGATTCCAACTGAAAATAGAATAGACCTGGATGAAGGTCCTTGGATAAAAATTTCCCATCAAAATGGAAATGGAGGAGTGGGTAGAAAATGCTCATGTTTCCAAGGTGGATTCATTTCTTTCACCTGGGGTGGGATAAAGGGGTCTCTGTACCCTTGCCACAGGACAAGAGGGGAAGGGAGGAAGGGGGGTTGCATGGGAAACATGAGCATGTTTCCTGATGATTCATGTGGCCTCAGGGAGGGTCATGTGGAGACAGAGCTGGGCGCAAGAACCAGGTGGCTGAAGAACAGTATTAACCCTAGAAATAAAATTTATTCTACCTTCTTAAGCACTAAGTGACATAATATCAAGTACTTGATAGTATGTGTTTACGTTTAAAAGACCTATTATATTCCTTATATATGAAAATGTCTACCTGCTGAATAAGAAGTCCCAAAGACACTCCCAGGGTTCTTAAGTGTTTAAACAAAGAGCCTTATTAACTGGCTGAGGCTCTGAAAATCAGGGACAGAGACTGGGATCTGGTAGATATGGGACCAATGGTGCTGTGGCCCTTTTTATACTAGAATGTAAACATTTCCATTTCAAGTGAAACCATGATCTTGATCTTGTTCATTTTTCTAACAATTTTAATATTTCCAAGAATTAAAACAGTCATATTAGTAAGTTCTAGAGCCTCTATTCTACTCTGATAAAAAATATCAGGTGTTGAGGGCAGAAGCCGCTATGTGTGAGTACGGCTTCACAGTGGAGTGTCTTCTGGCAATGTCTTAGTTCTTTCTAAGTTCCAACTTACAGTGTTATATTAAGGCCCCATTCAATGTTCAGATTGTCACATAATCTTTGGCTCTTATTCTTTTCAACATTGCTGTGCTTACTGGCATAACTCAAGGGGTGAAGTGAACTCCCAGGAGGTTGGAGTATGCCTTCTAGGACAAAGCAATGGTATCAGTTATGTGTACTCTGGTTGGCATCAATCAATATGATCCTCAACATGCATTTGCAAAAAATCATGAGTTTTCATGGTTTTTAATTTTATCAATTAACTACTCTGCCATCAGACACTTTGTCTTCTCTAAGGTATAAGTAGACATTTTATTTATAGCATCTTAAGTGAATTGATATAAGAAAACAACTGGGCAACTGGAACTTTCTTTTTTTTTGAAGATATTTATTATTGGGCCCATTTAAAATTTTCAATTGGGTAATAATGTTTCCCTGACTTTTGGATTACAAAAGGCAGTGAATTTTTTTAGGGGGTAATGCGTATCAAACTCAGGGCCTGGTGACCACCGAGCAAGCGCTCTACCACTTAGCAACACCCCTAAGTTACAAAACAGTAAAAATTTTAACTGAGAGGTAACAGAAAATCTTATTTGACTTATTCTAATGAGAAGTACTTGACCTTTCAGGTAGAAGGAACAACAATTAATACACTGTTCATAATCCACATTTTGTGGACCCAAATTACAATTTTAGTTTTGATACTCAATCTAATATTTATATATTAGTAAAGAATAAGAAAATTTTACACATAGGAAGGTCTTATGTAATCCAACCACAACTTCATCAAACATTGGCTATTTTTACAGAGAATCGAGTTTTTTTAAAACACTTTCCCCACGTGGGCAGTTATCTTCACCACGTTTCTTTTTCTTTCCTTGTTCCAGTGCTCGTCACCCTAGGAAGATACCTGGTGGGTTTTCTCCCTGCAGCCTGTTAACCACAATTCTTCCCTCATTCCAGGCTGACAGTTGCCTCAGGGATGTTTGGTGTCACTTGTCACCCAAAGTCACATTTATCCCAAACAAACTCCCAGGACTGGCATCACAGCATTTGTAGGTCATTTCCACTCATTTGCAAAAACGCATTCAAGGGAGTATTACAGTCAAAAGCCTGTGTTGACCAAAGGGCTTCCAAGTTGGCCATCATTCACATTTGGGGTTTGAAATAGAAATCGTGGCTATTTAGTTTCTACTTAATAGATTTTTCCCTAAGGGATGCATGAGGCCCACACTTTCCTTGTCCTGCTGTCCTTCTGATTGTACAAGCTCTGCTTCTGACAGTCTCACCTCAGAAGAAATGTGTGTTTCATCTAAACAGACACCTTCGTTAAAACTGTGCCTTCTTGTATTTCACTGTGCAAGCAGCTGTTAGTACCCCAACACTGGGGTGATGCAAAGGCCTATCTGCCATTTCTGGTTCACAAAATCCTGCCTCTCCATTCAGGGACAGTGGCCTCCTTTGCCATCTCCCCAGCCCACTTAGTGGTCCTATAAGAAACAAGCGGTCATCATATCTGGTGATGGGGCACTCTCTGAGACAGCCTGGTGACCAGGGACCACTGCTGAGTCACAAGTAACCCTTTCTCCTTCCTTTAAGGACACCAGATCCCTGGAGCCACCATACTGGCTTCTGACCCTCAATTGCTCTGTCTGGGCAGGAGCTCAGCTGCTGTACTTTGTCTCTACTCATAGAACTTTTGGGACCAGAGAGGCTGGCAGAACTGTCCTCATGGCCTGCAGCCTCTGCTGGCCTGGGTGGGGGATTAACACATGTGGGTCGTATCTTGCGGGGCTGCGTGTACAGGGGCATGGCAGGAGTTGGGACTGTGGAGGGTGCAGGAGACTCCCTTCAGCCCACATGCTCTCCGACACAGTCTTTGTCGACTGTGTGCCTTCATAAAGTGGCATTGATTCCTGTGTAAACAATGACACCTATGTGTATGTTTCACCATCCACAAGCTGCAGAGGAGGAGTGAGGAGGGGCTTGGGCCTCTTGATCCTCAAACATGGACCTAAATGTTCCTAAATGCCTGTCCATGAGGTCCCTAACAGGATGGTTAGGTAGCTTTATGGTTTAAGAAAACCAGAGGTGTTTTCTGAATGCCCAAAGGTAAACTGAGTTGGCATCTGAGGTTTAAATTGTCTTCCTTAGAAAGCAGCAGGCATGGACTTCTTCCTTACAGCAGCAGAGAAGGAAGTAGAGAGAGGTGACAGGTTGAGCCTCGGGACATGCCACCTGGGTCACTTTTCTTGGTGGGGAAGATTAGGGAGCTTTAGCCTGACTCTTCTTTAATGTCTGAAGATGCTTTCCGGTGTCCTCTGTGTAGTCAGCTCTTGGCAAATCTCTCCACCCAGAACAGTCTATTATTCCGAGTAGTTGGTGGTGTTTGGTGCCAGACACTCCGAGGGATGAGGTCAGCATGGGGTTGACCAGGGGAGAAAGAGACCAATCACAGGATCCCAGAGCAATGCTCAGGTGCCCCAGCCAGTAGAGAGTGCAGCTGCAGCGCTGGACAACTGTAGGTGGACAGGAGAAACACACACCTGCCCATGGCCAGGCTCTCCCTGTGAGCAGGATGGCCATCTTTAGGAGGCATGAGCAGAAGACCAGGGCAAAGAGATCCTTCAATTTGTGTATAGCACAGTCTCGTCTTGAGTTGTATGTCATCCAGCACAAAAGCAAAGACTCACAATATGCTGTTCAGTGTTTTTATTAATACTTTGCCTCTGATTTTATCTGGGATATTAATTTATCCTTTAAAATTCACCACCCACTACCTGATAATTTTTCATGTTCCTTCTCTGAAACTGAATGAAACATGCTCAAGAAAAGAAGAGATCTGAGCTTCTTTGACTGTGACGGAGCACCTAGTATACAATGTGTATTCAACAGTTCTTCTCAATCAAATGAGATCTGTTGAATATATATATGTTTTAATCTGTGAAGCTGGATGTTTTTAAATGATGATATTTACAAATGCAGTTTTTCCCAAGGCCAAGATTTTGGGCAAGATTGTCTGAGAGCAAAGGTTTAAAGGCTGGCTCCACACAACCTGTGCACTCAACACCTCTGTGCCTCAGTTTTCTAATCTATAAAGTGAGCATCATAATACAAATTCTGTTCTAGCACTGTTCTGGGGATTAGTAAATATGTTCAGAGCAACTAAAACACTCCTGAAAGTAGCCAGAGTGTGAATAACCTCATTCTCTTTCTCATGCTTGATTCTATATCCCAACTCATCAGGTGTTAAGTGTGGAAGCATCTTACACCTGTCTTCATTCCTAAGAGTGGACTCACTGATGGGAAGCAACTGGCTTTCCACCTCCTCAGCCCACTCTAAGGCATTGTCTGAAATGCTTTTGGGATCCAACCAAAGGAACTCTAGATGATGACCCAGGACTTGGGAGCAGAAAGGTAAGACTCATTACTCCGGTCACTCCCATTACCAATCCAAGCTAAGAGCCAGTGGTCCTGAGCACTCAGGTCTAACAAGCCTTATGAGGACAAGTCCAGTTCTCCCATGGGATCAGGCTCTCCCCATCCCTGGGAGCCTCTTCAAGGTCTGCCCCAGTGGTCTCCAGCATTAGGCACGTAGCACAGGGCATAGGAAGGATAGTCCACTAGATGTGGGAAAGCTACTTTAGAATTTCTCATTATAGCTATTTTATCATTATTTCATTATTTTAAATTTCTACTTTTTAATATTAATTTTAGGTATATGTTATGCTAGATAGACTTTAAAATTATACAGTATGGAGATTTTATATATATATATATAAACTTTATATATATTATATATATATAAAGTTTTCTCAAATTTGCTCTGATAGAGATGATTTCTGGATTCAGAAAAATGTGAGAATATGAAATAGCTCAGGTGTGTACAAGGGGCAACTTGGGCAGGTACAGAGGAAAGAGCTTGTGGCTTCACACTTTAAGAGTTTGAATGAGGTAGCTTCTCCTCCTCCACCTGTGTTCCCTAAAGACCATCTATGCACTTCATAGTATTGTGTGAACCACCAGATTTCCTTAAAATTCAAGGAAGGTCTCTAGTTCAAAGGTGCAGGCTGGCATGTGGCCTCAGACATCTGGAGTCACAACCTTGGCGGATCTCTGCCATGATTATTACTGGCTAAGCCCTGGGGCACACAGGTCTTCCCCTGGAAGTATTTGGAGGTCACTGTCACCTGCCCTCAGAGGCGGGAGAGGAGAAGAACATGGTTCACTCAGAAAGCTCTCTGTTGATGGCATACAGCAGGGGTCAGCAAAGTCCCCCTGCAAAGGGCCAGAGTGTAAATGCTCTTTACTCTTGGTTTTGCCAGCCCAAAGTCTCCTCACAGCCTCTTAACTCTTGTCACTTGGAGCCAGACTAGCCATAGGGATACACAGGCGCAAGGGTGGGACTGCAGTCTGTGCTTTACTCACGGACACTGAAATGTGACTCTTATGCCATTTGCACATATTACAAGTCATCCTTCACCTTCTGATCTTTTCCAACCATTTAAACACAGAGTAGTCATTCTTTAACTCTTTTGAGTGCTGCTAAACCAGGTGGTGAGCTGAATCTGGCCCCCAGGCCACCATTTACGGACTCCAGGCTTAGAGAAAAGCACTACAGTTTCATTTTGTTTGTTTTCATAAAGTGTGAGCCTTATACTATCTTCAATGTGATATAGATTAATTAAGCTTTTTTTTTTTTTTACTATGGTAGTGGATTTTTCATGAAACCTCTAGAAGCTGATTAACAAGAGATAATTCTAACAGCGTACGCATATGCAACAGAGAATTAATAAATCTCTCTTGCCATCAGTTTTTATTCAAATTAGGTACTGAATGTCACTGAAGTTGTTACTTCTCCTTGACAAGAAGTACACAGAAATAAGATTACCTTAGTTGATCATATGCAAAAATAAAATGTTCAAGTAGTCCAACTCCAGACAGGAGTAGACCTAGCAGGCTGAAGGTGAGAGAAATCTGACAGAAGAATAAATGGGTATTCTTTTTCATCTATACCAAGATATGTATTATTAACATGGGGCAGCATTTACGATGTCAGAAACAAAATAAAGAGTGTTTGGCACCTTTCTTCCTATGAGACAGTGAAACACTGTAATGTAAATATCAATAATCAACGATAAAAGTAGCTTAGCTGGTCTTGATTTCAAAACGTGTAATTTAGTATCATAATGGAGTTTAACAAAATTGCTACACTGTAGTTAGTGGCCACCAGACATTACAAAACTCTGAGGCTACCCAGATCTGTTTGCCAAGTTTTGGACCAGATCCTCAGCTACTGTCAGCACTGGGGGACTGCAGAGGAAAGGACAGAGCTACAGTTCTGCAGACCAGCAACATCCCCTTGGCTGTCCTCTAACACAGTAATCATGACATTAGATCAATTGTTTTCTAAATAGCCATATACTCTGGGAAACCTTGTCTTTCTTCCTGTGGCCTATGACTTTGTACAATTCAAAACAGATCTAATCCAGGAGAGCTATAGAGTTGATTGAATCACACGCAACTGCCAGCATCAGACCTTTAAACAATAATTTCATGTGATTCAACTTATCATGTGTATGAAACAAAATACAAGTGTGCCTTTCAAAATATGCTACATTTTTAGTAAATATTTTTCCCCCAAGCTTGCCAAATAAGTAGATGACGCCATTAAAAAACACTTATGATCATCAGGCATTTGCATTTTATGTTCTCTGTAATGGCTATGTTTTCTTGGAGTACTTATGTTCATTAGGTAAATTAATAAGGAGGTATGAAACATCAGTACTGTTTCTTTCAATTTTCCTGCTTGACAAATTAGGCTTCCAATCCCCATTGTACTTCCGTCATTCATAGTATATACTGTTCGCTAAATTGAAGTCACATTCTGTTTATACCCTCATTACCTCAGACATTGCTGGTAGGGGCAGGTGACAATGCTGGTGGGGAGCAGGTACACAGGCACACATGCACGCACACTCGCACACGTTTCATTGGGGGCAATGTTTAAGCTCCCAAGGAATCCCACCCCCTGTTGACTGGCAGTGGGGTCCTGATACACACCTGTGCTCGTGCGGTAGGTGCCGGTGTGTGCTGGCGGCAGAGGGTCCCCCTGGCTCTGGCTGAGACTCCTCATAGGGGGCTTCTGATAGACGCGGTCTTCGTAGATGGGGTCTATGTGGTGTTCTGGGGATTGCAGGGCCCGCAGCTCAGGGCCCAGGTGCCCATGCTGGCTGCTGTATGAGGCTCGGGACCCAGCTGAAATAAATTAACAGGGGCACATTAAAGCTCAGCCAATATTCACACGGAGTTCTACCCAAGAATATTTGAATTTGGGGACAGACAGAATGATTGCAATCTTCAGAAAACCAAACGAATACCATAAAATGGCAGCAACCCCTCAAGCTGATCAGCTGATCGCGCCATTCAGCGGCCTTGATTTGCTCCCAGATCTGATCACTCTGAGGACGATAATGTTTCTGAGATAAGTCCACACTGAACAAAAATGGGGAAACATCTGTTTTCTCACAGCCTGATGAATGTAACTGGATTCTTCACCAAAGGAATCAGGCAGGCAGCAGATTCTAAAAACCTCTTATTACCCACAGTCCTCATACGCTAATTATACAACAGAAATATCGTAAGTGAAGAGGAAATGAAGGAGCCACAAAGGCAAAACCACCTTGATGAGTTATATTTTCTTTTATTCTTGATTCTCCAAACGGATGTATTTACGTTTAGCCAAAAAAAAAAAAAAAAAAAAAAACAAAACAAAACTCATATATATGATTGTCATTGACTGATTTATTTATAAATTGAGGCCACAAATTATTTGTCTCTATCATTTGTGAGCCCTTGTTTATGACACTTGATTGCATGTTATGGGGAAAATGCTGCTTTGAGGCAATATTGTAGACCAGGGAACCTGGCAGATGTTTCTTAGGGAAGGAAGCCTCTGCACACCCCGAGCTGAGCCAACAGATGCCGAGAGCCAATATTAGAGGAGAAATGTCAGGGGAACTGGGGCCTGAGATGGACTTGGGGAGCCTAGAGAGACATGGTCTATCCACGACAACAAGAGAACAAAGGAGACCACAGCTGGCTTGAGAAGGACCCTTCAGTGAAATCCCCCCAATGGGTACCCACTTGGCACATTGGAATTCAACTGCCAGCTGTCCCTTCTATAGGCCAAATTTAGAGCTCTCCACTGCAGTCTAAAGTACATGTGGGTTGGAACTCCTTGACTTTGACAGAGTCCCTGGATAGTTCTATGTCCCTTCTACTTGTCCAGGCCGTTCCCAGAGGACACCAACAAGCCAAAATCTTCAAATGCTCACAGATAAGGTCGCTTCTTTAGGAACATATGACCGAAGAATTTGAATATTCTCATCTAGTGTATTTGAAGAAAAAAGCCATTCAAAAGTTTTCAAATTGCTGACAGATAAATGTTTTACTGATATATTTAGCACATGCTGCTCTGAATTTAAATAAACAGAAAACAACATTTCCGGATGAGGGGGCAATGTGGAGAATGCTTTGAATGCAGTATTAATAAAAAGCACTGCTTGCTTTGAGGAAAGGAAAGAAGTAGGGCAGGCAAGATCCTTACCTTTCCCTTTGCAGTAATTAAATAATGTCTGATTTAGATAGTGTTGAGATGAATGATGGATTGGAAATAATTGTTTTGCATAATTAGGTTCATTGCATCTGATTTGTCAAATGCCAACACTGCACTGAATATTATCTCCAGCTCAGATTTTCCAGGAATATATTTAAGTACAACACACCTTGAGTTTCAGCTGACAATGCTTAACTCCCGAAGACTCAGATAGCATCGCTAAGGATTCAAAAGTGTAGAAACAAGGAAGTGATAATTATATCCAAATGTATAGTTAAATAGAAGTTGGCCATCATTGGTAGAGTGCTAACTTTATCACCATTCCCTCGTTCTCAGTTTCAAAAAATACCTCATATTGAACCACCAGAGGAACTGCTTGAACCTCTAAGTGGTGACATGATCATAGGGCATATGTGAGGATCCTCTTGGCATAAGGAACTTCTTATTAGTACCATCCATCAATCACGGGGTCCTAAGCAAGAGGTAGAGTCTACCTCTGTGGATATAATTTCAATGTGCTGATCTTGATGATCATAAAATTACTGAGGATTTGAATAGTGTGCCATATATTTTTCTCCTATTATCATGCTGCTGGTGAAACTATAAGCTCATAGTGTTTTCCTGCAAAAATACTTGAGTAAAATGCAGTTGGACATTTAAGCATCATGCAGAACATGGAAGGAGATAAGGCATTTTAAAAGGAGCATTGTTTATACTGTTGATCCATTGTGGTCAGATTTCAATATCTGTGGATGGGCATTGAAAAGAATTAGGGGAAAGAAGAGAGGCAAGGAATCAAAGTTTAAAAGTGCCTCTGCTGGAACTCATGTGTTCTACTACCCTTGTTTAGGAAGAATGTATCATGGGATCCATACTCACAAGATCTATTTGACTTTGGGCAATTTTGAGAGAAAGAATATCACATAACAACTTTCGGGAATATGCACCAAAATTTCACAAAGATGTATCTGCTAATTCAAAGAAAATGTACTTTTATTTTTTTTTAGTGGGAATTTTCCATCAGCATTATGGTCTATTTAACAGTGAGTCTAAAGTACCATATACTATGCTATCATAAGAAGAAAACTGCTGAAGAAATTCTGATTTGGTCCAAAATGTCATAGACATCAAGGCCAAATGTTCTCATCTATTATGTTAGTAGAGAACAATTCTGGGAACTTGACCTTGACCACGTTGAGGACTCAGAACTGCAGAATAGAAAAATATAATCAAAACATGGATAAGCAAAAGAGAAAACCAGACCAATGGTACTGACAGCCTCCCCTGACCTTGAAGATATACATCCTGCAATAATAATATCTGTGTCCATGTAACATTTCATGACCAATTTCTGCAACAGTTCTAGCACTAATACTTCAATTTTATCACATGTTTCTATTCTTCCTATTTCTTCTCCTCATATGACAAAGTTAGTGGCTAGAGAATTCAGGCACTGGCAATTTTCATGAACAATGTGATTTTGAAAGGGCTTTGAAGATGCATGTCTGGAATGTGAACACTCAGCCTCCAGCTCAAGAGAGACTGGGATATGCTGGAAGCCTGAAGAGTGTTCAGAATCTGCCCATGTGTGCATGGTGCACCCATAGCTCCTGCAGGCCTAAGATGCTCTGGAGGAGGATATGCAAGCTGACCTTGGATTGGGTCAGAGGCAGTTGCTCTATCAGGTCTACCATTTGTTTTGGGACCTCAGAGCCTTCTCTCCACTGTGATGGGTGCTGGAATGGCTCCTGGCCACTCAGCTGTGATCCGGGTGTGGGAGGAAAGAGGAAAAGGTTCAGTCCCATGGAAGGAAGGTGGGAGGAACTTCAGAGGCTCAAAGAGCTGGACAGACTGAAAAAAACAGCTGTCCCTGTGTCCATATTGGCACCAGTAGGCCATGGCTGCCATCTCCACCTGCAATTCCTGCATGGAAGCTTGACATCATGTCTAACCACTAAGTTTTCTACATGAGAGACGGCTCAGGGCATTGATGTATAATGTTCAAAACTTCAAAGTAAACAGAAAGACTAAGGCACTTTCTAATTTTATTGCTGTTATTTTTGCACCACTGTTGCTCAAAGAACTTGAAATAAGGAGACACAAAGTTTGCCCCTCATCTGTCTCTAATCAGCAGGGTGAACCAAGGCAAATAACCAAAATCCTTTGATGCTAAGTTTACTCAAGTGTGAAACAGAGATAATAATATATGCATCTGTAAGCCTAGGATTTTTGGAGGATTGAGACAAGGGAGCTCATATACAAAAGTGTTGTGCCACTGATAAAGCAACACAAGAAATCAGGAGTTTTCGTGCCATTTAATCTTAGCCTCAAGAAATGTTGTCAGCTCATGCATATGTATCTTTTGATTTGGAAAAAAAAATCAAATACTTCTTAACATAAACTATTCAAATTCAAAAACAACCTAAAGATTTAATTTTGAAATAATCTAAATGTCAAAGATTTTTCTGATAATTTTGTTAAATATTATTGCAAACCGTAAATCTTATCATTTTTCTTTGAAGAAAAAATTCTGTTGCTTTCTAATGGATAACTGCAAAGAATGCAGGGAAGTCCAAAAGGGGAGAAAATACTAAAATGACCACGGAAAGGTAAAATTCTTTTTAGGAAGAAATATGACATAAATGAAACCTTCACATTAGTGACAATAAATACTTGCTAATTAAGTCAGAAGCCAGCAACAGACGTGTAGGACCATCTGAAGCCTGGCTCACTGCCTAGGCTGCCAATCTTTCACACTGTGTTTTCACTGAGTCAGAATCCAACAAGCTGTGCTTACAGTTGACCAACAAGATGTAACATTTATTACTTTTGGAGTTACTTGCAACTACATTTCTATGAGCTAGATTTTATGTGCACTTGTTTACATGTGCCAGTTAATCCATACTGATCTATTCCTTCCTGCAGTCAACACATTGACTGAGTGCCCTGGGCAGCCTCTTGGAGATGAGGGCACCATGATGCTCAGGACAGAAAAAGTCCCTGGTCTTGAAAGTGAGTTCTCACATTCAGGCAGATGGGATAAGGGAACAGAGGTAGGCAGGGGAAGAGGAGTCCAAGCTCAGGAGGGTAGATGATCTGGATAGGAAGGTCAAGAAAGTTTTTTGAGTGTCTGATGTTTTAGCTGAGAACTACAGAAGGTGAGAGACTGGGCCACACTGAATAAATAGCTGTATGTTCCTCAAAGAGAGGAACTGAGCCATGGCAGCAAAGGACGTCAGTAACGGATCCATTTCACAGTATTTACAGAATTATTATTAGTGTCTATTTAATCCATACTTTCTCTCTCTCTCTCTCTCTCTCTCTCTCTCTCTCTCTCTCTCTCTCTCTCTCCCCCCCCTCTCTCTTCGCTCTCTCTCTCTCTTCTCTCTCTCTCTCTCTCTCTCTCTCTCTCTCTCTCTCTCTCTCTCTCTCCCCCTCTCTCTCTTCGCTCTCTCTCTCTCTCTTCTCTCTCTCTCTCTCTCTCTCTCTCTCTCTCTCTCTCTCTCTCTCCCCCTCTCTCTCTTCGCTCTCTCTCTCTCTCTTCTCTCTCTCTCTCTCTCTCTCTCTCTCTCTCTCTCTCTCTCTCTCTCTCTCTCTCTCTCTCGGCACTGAGATTGAAACCAGGGTTCCTTTACCATTATGCCACATCCCCACCCAGGGGTACTTAACAATTGAACTACATCCCTAGCCCTTTAAAAAAAAATGATTTTGAGACAAGGTGTCACTAGGTTGCTTACAGTCTCACTAAGTTGCTGAGGCTGGCTTCGAATACACAGTCCTCCTGCCTCAGCCTCCCAAACTGCTGAGACACATTTCTTTTAAACTCAAAATTTCACAACACAGCAACTATATGTTTTTATTTTATCAAAAGAATCTGAAACATTCAGTGGTAGGTTGCACATAACAAAATTGTGAGAGCTGCCCAAGTTTTAGCTCTAACTACTTTCTTAATTAGAATTTTAATTTCTTAGACTATGATTAGTTCTTAAGTCTTCACTGAGTCTTCAAATGATCAACTGGGAACCTGTTGAAAATGTACATTTCTGGATACAACCTCCAAGAGATTCTGATTGGGTCAATCTGATTGGACTGCAACAGTGCAAAT
Source organism: Ictidomys tridecemlineatus (assembly GCF_052094955.1). Lineage (NCBI taxonomy): Eukaryota > Metazoa > Chordata > Mammalia > Rodentia > Sciuridae > Ictidomys > Ictidomys tridecemlineatus. Next base: position 254,031,305 of record NC_135477.1, on the reverse strand, counting down.
TTTAATGAACACCCCCAAGCCTTCTGATTCTAATGCAGGGATCAGGGGTCACACCATGAGCTTCCCTGCCTCAAATAAAGCAGAGAAGAAGAAACAGGCTGGAAGAAAAACAAACAAACAAAAATTCTCAATTTATCGTTTCTTACTTTATTCAAACAATATCAATTCTACCATCTTATGCCAGTTACAGGTCCATTCAGTTTTTCATAGGGACCCGTTTATATTCTTGTATTTCTATACTCTATGATGTTTAATTCTGCTTTAATGCAAATTCAACTGCTTCTCCAAAGAAATTTAGTTTTGCATGTTTTCATTTTAAAATATATATATTAAGGTGGTTAAGAATGTCCTCATCATTAAACTGGTCTCTTCAAATTCGTCATTCAGTTTCAAATGCTCATTTGCAAAGAAATAGAAGTAGAAAAAGAGGGAAATGACATTGTAGCACTTGGGAGGCAGCCCGCTGGCCATGTGCATATGAACAGGTAGCAGGGAGGAGTCTTTTCATTTCTGAGATAAAGAACTATCTTCAGAAGAAAAAGCTATCAATTCCTGTGCTATGAAAGGAAGTCCAAAGTAGAATCTAGGAGTCTAGGCTTTTAAAAAATTGTGCAATCAGTTCATGCATCAATAGTTATTGATGGAAGTAAATCTGTGAAGGGTAAAAGAGAACTTTTATGAAGAGGGGCAGAGCCTGGCATTAAAGTTGATTTTCTCCTCATACATCTACATGGCAGGTCTGCCTCTGCTGGGCTCCTGACTTGAGGGGTATGTTTTCTGCCATTCTGTCACCATCATTAAGTACTCTGGCCAGGGAGCATGTCCTGTGCAGATACTTAGCCTCTGTGATAGATGATGGCTTTGAAATAATTATTTTGTGGACTTTGAACTTCTTTAAACAGTTTGGCTTGATGTCTGTTACCATTATATTCGGGGGGGGGGAGTTTTACCAGCTTATAAACATTTTTAAAAATATTGGCTAGTGTTACCATCTTATAAGCATGTACTAGATAAATTGATGAAAGATGCAAATATTTCATCCTGAATCAGAGAAATACCTCATCATAACAACTTGCCTCAAAAGAAAGTGCATTGAGAAAGCTATACTTCACAGTGCTATTTTGGGAATATACAAAAGTCCGTGAGTCCATTGCACCCTTCCTTCTGAACTCTGTACACTATGATTTACTCGTTTTATTATTGATTTTTGCTTTTGACTTGAATCAAAATTCCAATATCCACTTCTTACTTGAAGACTAGGAATTCACAAACCAATTTTAGTATTTAAAGGACTCCAAAATATTTCCCCATATCTCCCAGGTCAAGTTCATTAGCTGAATTTCATTAGCACATGAGCACTAATTCATTTGATATGATTTTTCATGTTATTATAAATGGGAGATCATGTGGGAACATTACCAATATAGAATAAGAGTCATATTTCAGACTGATGTTAGGAATGTATTAATTCATGTGCATTTGATAAAACACTGTAGCCTAGTGAGTTCACTGTGGTGACACAAAATAATTCTATGACAATTCAGTTTTTAGATAGAAAAAATGCTCTCCTGTTTGATCTGTTTCACAAATCCCAGATTTTCATATATTATATGAACAGTACAGCTTTGCTATCACTAAAAGCTTGAATAGTCATGTAGTCTCCGGCAGTATACAAAACACAGAGGATTAATTTGTTCCTGTGATTTTCTCCATGAGGTCTCCAATATGATTTATTGTAATTATTAAATCTCATTGCCCCTTCTACTAAGTGAATACTGTAATCTAATGTGATTCAAATACTTTGAGGGAGAATATGTAATGGCTAAAATCACGGGTAGGATATGGCAGTTACTGTGATCCTGGCATTCCATCCCCCATACAGACATATGCCCCTTGTTCTTGTAACCACAAGCATTTCTTACCAAGCTTTTAAGAAAACAGTCTACTTTTGTTAGATTCTTTTTGCGACAGGCAGGTATTTGGAAAAGAAGGAGACAGTGGCAATGGGATATAACAAGGAATGTGGGTTTTACTTCTTTGTATTCATAGGTGGGCCTTTTCCATTCTCACTTCTAGCCAAATGCTGCATTGCTTCCTCGCCTACCATGCAATGGATGGTACTAAGCCATAGCTCACACCCAGCTCTGACTCAATGAAGTGCTGTGGACGCTATTTGTCTAAGACTCTATCCACATAGTGAAACCCATGGGGTCAGTGGTGTGGCACTTGTTCTTGTAACTGTTTTTGCTTTCACATTTCAGGTCAGGTAGAGTACTTCCAAATGTAGTGGTCATGCATGTCAGTGTTTCTCAAATTACCACGTGCATAGGACTGTCCTCATTGGAGTTCAGGCTCTGATTCCACAGGTTTGAGGCATGGCCCAAAGTGGTGCATTTCTAAAGAGCTCTCAGGTGAAGCTGGTGCTGCTGGTCAGGTTTGGAAGCCAGCAACTCCAGGTCCAGCTGTACATATGTATCTGGTTGCTAGAGGACATCAATTTTGACACCCATCTGCAGCCCTGGAAGCAGACATATTAATGCCACAATGCCCTGCTTTATGGAGGGGACAAAAGAAGCCTCAGCAAAGGCAGATCAAGGGTGCAGCTGAATACTGGCCATGCAGGTGAGGCCTGGCAGGTAGCCGACATTCCAGGTTCAGTATGCACATGCTGTGTGCCCATGAGGACATGTGAGCATCCTGGGGCTGCTATAGAAAGACTGGCCTCTAGGTGGTCAGGTCACAACAGAGGCCCACGGAGGACTTCTGAAGCAGGCCATCTGGGGCAAGAGTCAATTCTAGGGAGCAAAACATGTCTTTCCAGCCACAGGATGGACTTCAGAATGGAACACTTGTGATCTCAGTGTTTCTGGGGCAACAGGTACCCAGGTTGCCAACACTGCTGCAGTGCCCACACATAGGAGAAAACTCACTGCTTCTGCGCCCTGAGAGAATCTGTATAGCACTCACTGGGGACTTTTCAAAGAGTTTGATGTGTGGGGTCCACTCCCAACCAAGATCTTCAGGGATAGGCCCAGGGAATAAACAGCTCAGTCACTCTCTGGATGCTGCTGAGAAGTGACCTAGCTTGGACAGTCAGTTTCAAAGCTGGAGTTTTGGGGCAAGATGCAGGATCTTGAGGAGCACTAGGCCTGTTCCTAGATTGCAGGGAGTGCCTGTTAGCTGGAAGTTTCATCTCTAAAGTGTGCAAGAAGGTAGCAATACATTTGAAAGCAGGACAATGAGGACATGGGTTTTGCTTCAGCATGGTATACCCTGTGCTGCAATTAGCCTCCTACTGGGAAGTCCCTGGGAGTCCACAGGCTGTACCCTGCATAGACCTCAGGACATTTCCTGCCTCTCTTCTCTTCCATAGGCCTCTGGAAAAGGTCTCTGTCCTGCACAGATTTCAGCTTGTAAGGAGCAGCTCCTCTGGGGCCAGGGTTCCTGATGCTCTCTAGTGGGTATGTGTGCAGGAGTCAGAATAGGACAATTCTGTGTCCTGTGATGGCTTAGGAATCTTTCTAAAACAGCTTCAGACTGAAGCCGGTTTAAAGTCCCCCAGAAAGACTCTACCTAGGCACTTCAAAACCTTCTCAGTGAGACTGGGCAAAATGAAATGTGGGGAACAATGAATTTCAAATTGTAATACTATTATTTCAGGCTTGTAATTATAGTATTTGGTCATCTGCACACACAGAAGTTGAGTATGGGAAAGTTAAATTTTCACATGAGAGGGGGCTTGTATTTAAAATTTGCTTCAAATCACGTCTCTTCACTGAATGGAGTGAGCCATGTGTTTGGCTTAATGCTATTTTCTTATTGTCCTAATTAACTATTGATGCAAAACAACTTATGATTTGGTGCTTTATTAATTAGTCACTTCCCAGAATTTTTAATGGCCAGTCTCATACTCATACAGATCTTTTTTTTTTTTTAAATATCAACAAGGGGGATAAAATTCAATGAGTGTCATTTTATTTCTTGACAGCTACCTCTCAATAACCCATTAGTGCAATATTTGAACAGTGCATCTGGAGTCTGGCTTCTAGACCTCACTATTATGGGTCATTATGGATATTTCCATGGAAAGAACCCAGAACACTGTGGTCCTCATCCATCTTTTTTTTTTTTTTTTTTTTAACTGAGATACAAACAGGACAAACAGGTTGAGACTCCAAAGGGGACTCTTGTCCTGCTTTCCACAGTGCTGACTGCTGCAGGTACTAGAGTTAAGTTTTCTTTTTGATGCTATGGCTTCTGCCCAAGAATGCACATGAAATTCTGACTTTATGAACAGGAGGAGGGTCTTCACCAGATGAAAGCAGGCTTCAGCATGCCTAAGTAGCTTGTAATATTTTGAAATATATGTGAATTAAGATGTTTTGAAATATATGTGAAATAAGATGTTTTGCATCTCAGCATCCTACACACCAGCCTTTTCTCTCAGCTTGTCTTAGTTATATCATAGGCAGTCTGCACAAATTCTCTTTCGAAAAACCAAAAAAAAAAAAAAAAACCCAGATATTTTGCTTCTAAAATGCAAACTTCCAATGCATTATCTCCATATCATTTCTCTACAGCTTTCTGTGTTTCACCAACACCCACAGAGCGGCCTTGTGATAATTTCAGAACAGAAGTCACCATTAACTCTCAAAAAAAAACCTATGAGGAGAAAATGACATACTGCTTCGTAGATTAGTCAGGGTCTATATTTATATTTTATAGCTCCTCTGTATCAACATTTTATTATTATTTTGTTCTACATAAAATCTGGCATACATAAAAAAATTGAGAAGAGCAGAATTACACTGTCTATTGAAAAATTCTAGGAAGGCTTAAAATTTTCTTTTGATTCTTTTCCTCCTAAAAATTTTAATATGTGTGTATGTGAAAGCGTAGTTTAAAATCCAATTAGTTACTAGATTATGTATGTAAAATCATCATGTGAATACCAGTTATAGCCACTAAAGCATCAGTTTCCTAATATTATACATAATTTATGAAACTAATCTATACCTAAATTTTCCCATATCATTTCTTAAATAATGTCTGTATTCAAGGAAGACATACTAAATCAACAGTTGGGATAAAACTCTCATGATGTAAGGGATACCTTCTAATACACAAAATCTATTTCTGTTGATTCTTCTAGTGCAGAACAAATGTTACAGGTTTGTAAGAAGACTACCAACCTGACGGGTAATGTTTGTGGCCATGTGAACAACAGTAAGTTAACTGAGTACTGAGGTCTAAATGTTTGTGTTTGCCCCCAAACTTTTATGTTGGCCGACATTGGAACCTAACCCCCACATGAAGGCATTTAGTAGGAGGAGCTTTGGAAGGTGATTGGATCATGGGTGCAGAGCCCTCATGAATGGGATTTGTGCTCATGTAAAAAAGGACCCAGACAGACCTTTTGCCATTTTTTAACCATATGAAGACATGGCAAGAAGGCACCATCTACAAACCAGAAAGTGGCCCTCACCAACATCAAATCTATCAGCACCTTGATGTAGGACTTTCTGGACTCCAGAACTGCCAATTACCATTGCATATAAGTTATCCAGTTTATGATATTTTGACATAGCATCTCAAACGGATTAAGAAACATAAAATGTGATACTGGAGAAGGCTGGCATTACTTGTTTCTAACTAGCTGAGTTTAAGACCTGAAAGAATGTGTGTGTGTGTGTGTGTGTGTGTGTGTGTGTGTGTGTGAGAGAGAGAGAGAGAGAGAGAGAGAGAGAGAGAGAGAGAGAGATCCTAAAGAGAAACAAACACTGGCTTTTTTTTTTTTTATATCAGCCAGGAAAGAAAGAAAAGCATACCTCCTAAGGCTGTGGCTTCTCCCCCACATCGCCAGCCCATGCACAGAGAGCTAAGGCTGAAGTCAGAAACTTCAGGAAAGGCAGGAAGGGAGGTGACTCGAAACAGAGTAGGGAGGAAGAGCAAGAGAAGAAGATTACCACAAGGAAGAGAGGTGGGAGGGAATGGGAGGGAGAAGGGGAATTGCACGGAAGATGGAAGGAGACCCTCATGGGTTCACAAAATACACATATGATGGTGTGAGGGGGAAGGGAAGAAAAAAAAAGAGAGAGGGAGATAAGTGTCATAGTAAATGGGTAGAGAATAGTGATGGCAGGGAAGGGGAGGGGAGGGGGGATAGGGAGGGCAGCAGAATACAACTGACACTAAGGATTGCTGTATGTATACACTTGGATGTATAACCAATGTGATCCTGCAATCTGTACACGTGGAAAATGAGAATTCATACCCTGTTGGAATCAAATGTATGATATGTCAAGATCACTGTATTGTCTTGAGCAACTAATAAAATAAATAAATAAATAAATAAATAACAAAGTTCAGCACAGACTCCCCCTCTGTAATGACCTGGCACTTTTCTGCCCTGGGCCCCTGCAGAACACCAACAAGGAAAAATCAATACTATCAAGTCTCAGAAGATATCCACATATCAAGCGGCAATTAGAGGGGCCTCCTTAACCCTACTCTTTGGTAAAAATTATTAATGGTCGGGCTGGGGATGTGGCTCAAGTGGTATCGCGCTCGCCTGGCATGCGTTCGGCCCGGGTTCGATCCTCAGCACCACATACCAACAAAGAAGTTGTGTCCGCCGAGAACTAAAAAATAAATATTAAAAAAAAAAAATTCTCTCTCTCTCCTCTCTCACTCTCTCTTTAAAAAAAAAAAATTATTAATGGTCTTCTTTGGATTCCCTCTGCTGGTAAAAGTGGTAAAAGACCACTTTCCAAGGAACTATGAAACTCAGAGGTGAGGAGGCCGACATTTTCTCCTACAGATGCTCACCACCCACAGAGCCATGCTTTCTGTTAACTACTGCAAACTTAGAAACATTTTACTAACTTTAGGGAGACCCTGGAATCTCTGTGTCCACTCTTCATTTTGTACTAACAATGGCTTTTGGTTTTGCTGGGCTGCAACAGTTTCCTCCACTAGCTAGCTTCACAATAGCTGACCAAAGCTTAGCTGAAATTTCCTGGGGAGAAGCTCTGAAACAGGCAGGGCTGGTCAGCTGCCCCCCAGAAGTGCACATGCCCACTTGGTGAAATGCTCTTATAGTTTTGATCATAAGAGAATTTAAAATACTTTCTTTTTTTTTTTTTTATCAAGGTTGGTGCTTTGGTAGTATGCGACAGAATAAATATACGTAGATCTATTTGGGATTAGCCTTTAGAGATTTCAGACCTATCCATTTTAGTTAGTCAATAGTGTGTGTACCCACGTGCACTCACATGTGTACATGTACATGTATGTCTATGTACTATCTTTACCCTCAGCTCCACAATGACATTATCTTCAGAGGCACAGAGGAGGGAGGAGCCCAACCACCCTCCACAACTTCACCCAGGCTTTCTCCATGGTTGGGTGCTCAGGATCCAGCCATGACATCACTGTCCTGGCAGCCAGTTGACACTGGGCTATGTGTGCCCCTCTATTCACCTCCTGTGGTTTGCTTTTGTCGTTCTGGATTGTACATAAAAGCAGTTCACAGAATACTGCTTCTCATCTAAGCCCTAAAGAGAAGAAGATTCTCTGAGTTCAGTACTAGCAAACCATGGGGTTTTTACCACGTGGTCCATCTCTCAAATATGAAAAAGGAACCTGGCTGGGATCTGGTTCCTTTCTGGTGTCCCAGAACTAGCCCCATGTTAATCCACTCCTCTTCAATTCTCTCACATACCCTCACCTGCTTCCAGACTCTAATGCCTTAGATATCATTTACATCCTCTTGGGACCCTTAACCTGTGACAAAAGCTTATATGGACTTTTAGATGATTTATTCTTTTTTAAACAAATGGCTCCTTTAAAAAAAAAATCCTGGGATACTGTTATGGCTTGGATGGTTCATGCTAGTTTCCAGTGTGGAGCTGGTGAGATGGTGGAACCTCCAAGCCACGGGACCTAGAGAGCATGTAAGGTAATGAGGTCCCTGGGGATGCTGCCCTTGGAAGGGACACATGTAGTTCTTGTGGGACCTGAGTGAGTTCTTGAGAGAATGAGTTACCGTAAAAGAGAAAATTCAACCCCTGGAGTACTCTGGCTTCCTGCATCATCATGTGATTGATCCCTCTCTAATGTGCCCCCACCATGATGGCATCTGCCACATTGTACTCAAAGAGATGAAGCTGCTAGTCTCAGACCTTCAGCTCGAAACTCTGTGTGCTACATAAATTTCTTTCTTTAGAAGCATCCAGCTTCGGATATTTTGTTGTAGCAACCAAAAAAGAAACAAATATATATACATATATATATATACACTGAGGCAAATAAAAATTTCTGCTTGAAGCAACTCAGTGCCTCCCAAACGTGGTCATACCTCCTCTGCCATCCAACATAACACCTGCGGAGCCAGGTGGGGTCTGTTTGACTTCTCTCAGAGATCAGAAGGTCTTCTATCTTGGTGTTTGAGATTTCATGATGTAGAATAAACAATCTTTTCTATTCCAAGCAGAGGGAAGTTCAGGAGATCCAAACTGCACAACAACACTCACGTATGTCCCTGGCACACTGAACACAGGCTCTGAGGCCCCACTGCACACTCGTTCACATGAGTATGGCACTCACTCTAGAGGTCCCCGTCTTCTACATGCACGGCCACAAGGGCAGTCTATTATACCCAGCCTCGAGGGCTGCCTCCTTCACTTAGCCTTCCCTGATTGTCTTCCTGGGAGGTGCCTTTCCCTCTTGGGATTCATCAGGTCCCATATCATGATGACATGATGTTCTGAGCAACTTGGGCCCCACGGTCATTCCAGTCACAGGCTCCACTGATTTATATCTGGATTTCCATGAAAACCTGATACTGTGCCTGTCCTTAATAACAACAGTTATAATTTATAGAGTCCTTTTAACATGTGGGCAAAACGACGGGAATGCACAATCTCACATGATCTTTGTAACAACACTGTGTGATCGTAGAAGTATTGAGTGTGCAAGCCCTGAAACACTGCCTGACACAAAACAGGTGCTCAGTAAATACCTATAGACTTGAACCAAACTGTCCAAGGTCACAGAGCTGGGATGTGAAGGAACCAAGATACCCACTCACCTATGTCTAGCCCCTCAGTCTGTGGACCTTGGGAATATGTGACGACAGCCTCTACTTCCCTGTGTGCAATTAAATTCATATTTATTTTACTTTACCTGTGCTGAGATACTGACATGACCCTGAGTCTCTGGGACTTGTGCCAACATGCACAGCTCACTGCATGGGCTGAGTCCCCATTCCCTGCTTCCCACACTGGCTTCCTATCCTGGGGCTTGTCTTCATTTCTGTCTACTCAGGACCTGTTCTTTTCTGGATGTCTTTCTCTTATTTTATGTTCTTATTTAGTTGTGATACATTCTGCACCTACTGTAACTTTCTAGGACAGTGTGCACAGGAGAGGACTTTCTGATTACTTGTAAAGCTAATATATTTGATTCTCCCTTTTCAGGGGATAATTGGCTGTGTGTAGATTCGGGGTTGAGAATTACTTCCCTCCAAAGCTTTGGGAGCAGCTCCGTGTTCTCTGCCATCCAACATAACACCTGATGAGCCAGTGGGGTCTGTTTTACTTCTCTCAGAGATCAGAAGGTCTGCTCTCTTGGTGTTTGAGATTTCATGATGTAGAATAAGGAATCTTTTCTATTCCAAGCAGAGGATATTTTCCACAAAGGCATGTGCTCCTCATCCTCTGCTCCTCCCTGCCCTTTCTCTGAGACCCCAGTAACACGTTTCATGTAGGGACTTGTCCTCTATGGTTCTTCTTGCATTGTTCTCATATTTTCTGTCTCTTTCCCTCTATGTCCTACCTTCCGGGTGACTTCCTTGACGACTTTCTAGCCATTCTATCACATCTTTAGCTTTGGTAGTTACATTTTTACAGCACAGTAGAGATTTGTTGTTGTTCTTTGATCCTTTTGCATACCATCCCAGTTATTATTAAATGAACCCAGGATCTTCCTAAATCCTACTCAACACAGAATCTAAAGGTTTTGCTTATTTCTTCTAATCTTTTACATTCCATAAATTATCTCTGTTTCTTCCAAGAGACAATCTATTTTGGTGTCTCTTTTGTGCCGCTCATTCCGCTCCATTCCTTGGTAATCCTTCCTAATCTATCACATTGAGGAGAGAAAACCTGGTAGCCACGTCTATTCAGTGTGAACACAAGGCCTCCCTAGGAGGCACTGTCCCCAGTTACATTTAGACAGGGAGGACAGTGTAAGTGGGCCAACCATGTTCCTCCAGAGTGAGTGGATGGGCGAGCAGCCCAGGCCCTGGCCATCCCACCTCTGCCTACACCTGCATGCCATGAACCAGGCCACCAACATCCATGTCAGAAGCTTAACTCTCTCAGACCGTGTGTGCAGTTTCTTCCAGAGAATACTCCTGCCTCCATCTTGAACAGAAACTGGCTACAGTTAACCATTTTGGTAGGAGAGGGGACATGAGCAGGAGGGGGTGCCAACTCAGAATCATCTCAAACACCAGCTTATAAATTATCCCTCCATTCCAGCCCCATAGTTCTCCCCAAGAATCCCAGCCCAATTCTGACCCTTGAGCTTCTGTTTTGTAGAAAATTCTTGACTTCTAGTTGACACTCAATATCCATGCCCTGTGTTCCTGTGTCTGTCCTCTCTGTCTCTCTCTGTCTCTCTCTTTCTCTCTCTCTTTTTTGGTGGGGGGGGGAGGTGAAGGGTACCAGGGATCCAACTCAGGGGCACTCAGCCACTGAGCCACATCCCCAGTCCTATTTAGTATTTTATTTAGAGACAGGGTCTCACTGATTTGCTTAGCACCTTGCTCTTGTTGAGACTGGCTTTGAACTCACTTTCCTCCTGCCTCAGCCTCCCACGCCAGGCAGTGTGTTCTTGTCTCTTTAGTGACTCTGTTCCCAGTTTCTTTCCTGTACTTGTAATTTGGGGTGGGGTCTGAGAAACAGAGGCAGCACATGAGCGGCAGAGAAGGAACCCGTGTTTACCACATCTTTTCACATTTTTGTTTACATTTTCCCCGTTAAATTTAGAGCACAGTTGAAACCATATAAATATCAATAATATTGGAAAGTCTTTGACAGAATTCTACATAAACATACCACTTTCCTATAAAAGAAGAACAATAAAAAGATGTGCCTACTTCATTTTAATTGACATGGTTGCTATGGGGTAGGAAGGATAGGTAGGTAGGTATTAATTTTCTGTGACTAAAATGAGAAAGAAAGACACCAAGAAGGGCTAGGGTCACCCAGCAATCTAGATTCTTAGTTCTGGACTCCAGACACTGACTTGCTCCAAGAGGGTGTTAGAAGGGGCACTCTTCCTGCTGGACTCTGAGTGGGCAGGAATTGGATGCTAAGGTAAATGTGATGCAGATGCCACCCAAGGTGAATTTACAGAGGTCACACTAAGGACTGCTTCTGGGAGCACTGGAACTCTGGGTTGAGGGACATTGGAAAGGACTTGGCACACACAGAGGAGAGAGGGTTTGCTGAGAGATTCCAGGGTCCACCTTCCTGGCAGGTGGGGAAGCCTGAGGAGATGAGAGATCAGACCACAGGTTCCTTGCTATAAAATGTGGGTACAGAATCCTAGAAGGCAAATGGCTGGAAGAATAGATGTTGGGGAAGTGGGAGAGGGCCCCGTGTGTGGACACCAGCCTGCCTTCCCCAAATAGACGGGGAAGCAGGAGAAAGATCTATTCAACATTGATTCCAAGATGGCCTGGGCACAGGCTGGTCCCTTGGGGCAGGAGTGTCTGGGGAAGGGGTGAGGAGAGATGCCTGGCCAGGGGGGACACAATGGGTCTCTGTGCCTGGAGAGCTCCCCAGTGATGTCCTGCTCCAAAGAGCCTCTGAAAGGTCCTGTTGAGAGAGACAGTCAGCTTAACCACCTGCAAAGGAAGGTTAGGAGCTGGTTTGTATCCTAGTAAAACTAAGCTGGGGTTCATTTCACTTTTGCTCTCTTTTTCTTTGTTTTTGACTTAATGTGACAGTGGAGCAGAACGTTCATGCAGCCCAGGAGTGTCATGCAGACTTGCTGGTCACCTGAGCTAGTGAAGTTCCCTTTGAGAACCTGACTGCAGAGAGGGCAAGGCTTGCGTGCAGGATTAGGCATTTGTTGCTTTTCTTCCTCATAAGGCACCCTGTAACCTTAACAAGGCAGGCAGTGGACCTGAAATCTCCACATATTCAGAAGTCAGGGTTCAGAGTGCATCCATTCTAAATACTGAGTTTTAGGTCCATCTGGCTGGAGATGGACATGCCTTGACCAAAAGCCCTCCATATTAGGCCAATTTTAGTTGAAATCGTGGGTTAAGGACTGACGTTTCGTTCTCATCAAGCAGGCTTTCTGATGTTTGACAACTTTAATTCATATTTACAACTCAGATTTCTATTTCTAACAGGATTAATTTTGCTCTAAACTTAGAAAGGAAAGAATCCTATCATTGTGTTCAAAAACCAAACAAAAATTGGTACTGAGGTCACACTTGATAGAAGGTTGACATGTTTTTGAAATGCTTCTGCTTTCTTCAGAGTCACCAGCTATTTAAATATGTTAAAAAAAAACTTATGTCATATTTCTGCATCCTTGGTATTTTTCTTCACTGATGCAAAAAATATGTTCCATATATTCGTTTATCATATGCATTTAAGATTATGGTGAGTCTGGACTGAAAGTGATCTAAGTTTAGATCGCACTTCCAGACAAGTAAATTTGGGCAAGGAACAAATTACTAAGACTCAGCTTTTACATCCATGGGATGAGGAAAAAGACATACTTATCTCATTAAATGATTGAGAACCATATGAGACCTAGTTTGCAAGTGTCTGGCATAGTGCCTGGCGCATAGCAAATGTTTTACAATGCCATGCGTTTTTGACATAGTTTTATTCATTATTAAATACTCACTCATTAAAATGAATAAATTTAACTTAATCAATTTTTAAAATCAGGCAACCTGTTGGCTCCAGAGAACAACATAAAAAGTAGGTTAGGTCCTTTGTCTACCCTTCTTCCTCTACCATTTTTAAGTGATTGTTGAATTCTCCCATTTCAAAACAAATGAAAGAGAGTTCTAGTAAATACATCCAGAGGCAGAAAAGGGCTACTTGGATGGCTTTCTGTTTCCCTAACTTGTTTTTCCCTCTGTATATCCATCTTGGGCACCATTCTGAGAAGTTTTTAATATGCAAATGGAGTCACTCCCTACTTTGTGGAAAGAGGATACTACAAGCCCTATAAACCCTCTAGTGTGGATCCACTGCCCATAACTCCTCTTGAGCCTCTGTCTCTCACAAGCCATTGCCACTCATCTTTGCTCAAGAAACACGGATGGATCTGCTGGTCATCTCTCTGCTGCCCCTTACCACATTCACCTCAACTTTTCTGAATTGATTCCAGCTGCATTGCTCACCAGCTGCTTCTTTTCAGTTGAGCTCTGGGACTGCTGCCTGAAGCAAGCTTTGTTGGGCACACCTGGATGCCTCCTCAGGTGCTTCCCTAGTAACTAACTTCTGTCCCAGTCTGCATTTGGTTAAAAATGGGAATTAGGTCTTTGGGACACAGGGATAATGCCTCCCTTATCTTTGTATGTCCAACACAGAAAGTTGCATGTTTTGAAACTCATGAACCTGTTTGGTACCTAAAGCAAAGGTGGACTACTTCTTCCTTGCACACCCAAGGTTGGTAAACATCGTCAAAAAATGCAAGTTAACTATTACTGAAACATAAAATGTACACACACTTCATACACATGACCTTATTTATTTCTAAATTATGAGTAGATACTGTTATGGCCCTCTCTATAATGAATCAATGGCAAACAAGTTTGTAGGAGATGCTACCTGATTTTAGGGGTTCTTAGAAGGCCAAGTGGGTTTCAACACAGACACCACTGTCTGATGAAAAGAAAAACTACTGAAAAGAAAAAGCAAAACTCCAGAGAGATCTTTGACTCCAGTAATTGAGAAATTACACTTTTCTAGGTTTAATCTCGACTGTGGTGTTTCCCCAGAGAGTTAGAACTCTGAAATCTCCAGTCAGACTTTATAAAGTCTGGCCATCAGGAAGAGCTAACAGAAAATGTAGAAGAGTCTTTCCTGACCAAGTGCCCTCTGTAACTGATGACTGAGATCCTCAGACAGAACTTCTAATCTCTGGAAATTCTGCAGTTAAACAAAGCAAGTTCCTTGAAAAAAACTCTGATCCAACTCAACTTGACCAGTGCACTTTGATTCTGATGGACAGCTGTCAATACTGGGATCTCAGTATGTATCACATCATCCCCCAACACATCCAGCTCTGCAGGGCAGCCCAACCAACTTAGTCAACAGCAACTTCATTCTTCTGGTTCTGGGTTGGAGGCATCAATTCCCTTACCATCATCACCTCGTCCATGAGAAAATTCTGTAGGCTCATGTATGTTTGCACAGTTCCTCATCACCCCCAACACAACCACCTTGGCCTGCCCCATAATTATTATTGCAACCAGTTCCAACTTACATCCTTGATTTTGCCTTTGATAGCCAAATCTGCTCTTAATGCAGTAGCCAGAGTAAGCCACTTAAAAACTATGTTAGACGTGTCAGTCTCTGCTGCAATCCTCAATGGCTCCCAGGGGTGTAGCACAGCCAGCATCCTTAAGTCCTTGGCAAGACTTTCAAGGGCTTCCTGATCTGGCTTTCCACCCCCATCCCAGGGGCCAGCTTCCTGACTTCATAGCATTGTCATGTCTTTACCCCGTGTCCCCTATTTCTTTCGCAAACACACCAGACATACTGCCATTTATGAGCCTTTAAACTTAGTTTTCCTTTGGTTCAGATATCCATAGGGCCAGCTCACTCACCTCTTCACAACAGACTCAAAAGTTACCTTGTAATTAAAGCCACCCTACGAAGCCACACATTGCTGACCACATTATCAAAAGTATTTATTTTAGTGATGTTTTTGCCAAGGCCAGAGGTTTCAGTTGATACTGTATCTCCAGGGTCTACATCAATGGAAGTACATAAAAGACACATGTTAAAAATTATGAAATAAATGAATCATTAGGGAAAGTTGCTATCATGTATTCACACTTCCTAGTTACCTGTGACAGATCTCCCCAAACACAACCCTATAAACACAAAAGTGGTTTTTCAATTCAACATCATTGTGTTCTTTTAATTAGCAAACTGGGTGGCTCTGAACTTGATACTGCCTGGAATGTTCTCTAGCACACATAATGGGATGAAGGCACAGAGTCTCAAGGCTACAAAGTTCCTGGTATCATCAATACCATCAGTCTATTGCCTATCCCTCTCCTGAGCAACATATGATCTTATATAAACTAAGTACAGTGTTATAGAATATTTGTCAACTCAAAAACAACCAGCAGCAAATTGCATGAAGAAAAAACTTTAGATGAATATTTAAAAAGTATGCATGTTAAAGAAATGCAAACATTTAAACTGCCCATTGTAGCTCTAAAATTAAGACTCTTCAATGGCATATTGGATTTCTTTTTTCTCACCAGGTAGCAAAAATGAGATATGGCCAGAAAATTTGAGGAACAGATGGAAATGTGGAGAGAAGTGAAGGCACACGGGAATGTGCTGGTCAACTAGAATTCTCTTTCTGGCCAAGAACACTTCCTTACCCATAACCAACCTACTGCACACATATGCATGTGCAAAGACATACACGTGGATACTCACAGATATACACAGATACACACATACATGTGCATACACACAGCAAACAAAACACCCATTGCAGACAATAAAGTTCAAGCTATTTTCACAATGCATATATTTTAAAACCCTCTTTCAAGTCAATGATATAAGGAGCTATGCTACTCCATTCCCACTCCCTCATCCTCTCCTCCACACTCAATGTAATCAGCCATGTGGCCACACTCCCTATTTTCATGGAAATGATATAGTGGGATATGCAAATATCCACCACACAAAACCAGTGGGAGGAAGAGATGAAAGCTAAGATTCCTATTTCTTTCACCTGGTAAATGCAGGAAATGAAATGGTCTTTATAAGTCTCTGGGACTCCCTGAGCCTCTTTCCTCCCCTCTCAGTAGCTGGGAGGGTGTCATAAACTTTCATCTCTTACAGCTGTCCCACCTTCCCCCTCCTTGACAATATCTAGAAAAATATTTTATAAACTTACATAAACCAAGTTTTGGTACCTCTTTTCTAGATGCCTCTTCCAACCAGTTTGGAATCTCTACAACTGTTGAAATATTGTTTCTAGCACTGGATTGGCATTAATGATTATCTTTCACCAAAACTCTATTTTATGGGACAGGCTGTGAGTGAGAGAGATTATTTTCAGTTCAGTAAACATACCTAGCATAATTTTGGGGCAGCAAATAGCAGCCGGCATCCTGTTAAGCCAGGCCAGTCCACACTGGCAATTACTGTGCTGAATTAAAGAAGGCTTTGGCCACCTGCCTGGTGCCTGCAACAAGTTCCTTTTTTATCCTATTTATCTTCCCAGTCATCTATTTGTGTCAAGAAAGGAAACATATGAGCACAGCATCTGTTACTAGAGTGACACAATTACCAAATACTTCTATAAGGGAAAAAATCAGCAATAAATCCAGGTTCCTTGTCAGGTGTTTTAGGAGAGAAGCATTAGTCTTTCAATCACAGTGCCTGTTCAGGCTGAGCATATGGTGCTAACAGCAGAGATGCACACGCTCAGCCTAGTCTCTGATGGGCATAACCACCACAGAAATGTCACCTCTGAATTGGCAGAAAAGAGCAGTTTTCTTTTCCCCCAGCGCCCCCTCCCCTTTCCTAGAAAAGGCAGGTAGGGATTGGAAGGTACTTTGCTGTTGGTTACTTTACTCTAACACTGAAACCTACTTAAGTTGAACGTTTGCTCTGGGAAAATCCCTTACTTTCTTCAACAAGTAGACATAGACAACTGGGGACATTTCTATTAATATTGTGATTGTTCCTTGCTTTGCTTTTTTCCTAGATAAAATCAACAGGTCTATGTGACTTCGTTGCTAAAATTGTCTTGTTTTCATACTTTAGTCTTCAAACCAGGGAGAGGAAACAGAAAAGTGAGAGACAGATGCTAGAGACTGAGAGACCACATTCCTTCCAAAGTGAGAAGTGACTGATAGGTACACTGTAGGAAGACACCAAGGGACTCATTCTAGGATGGTCAATATCCAGCAAAGAGTGAAAACTGGCCCCGACACACGCCCACCTTGACTTTCACTCAAGCCAGGTGGCTTGCGTCAAGCCTGCGAGTTCCCCCACCACTGCGCTCAGGTGAGCCGCGCCAGGTAACCGTGCGCCCTTTACCTGCCAGGCTGCCCGGCCTCTGGAGGGTGGCGGTGGCATACAGCTCCTGCGAGTGCTTGCTGTACTGCTCGGACGCGTGAACCAGGCGCTTGGTGGGCGACAGGGTGGCGTAGGTGCCGATGGTGGAGCTCAGCTGGTGGATGGGCGAGGAGGAGATGGTGGACTGCACGGTGGGGGGCGAGGTCACGCGGATCGGGGACAGGCCGGCCGAGGACACGACGATGTTGATGGGCGAGCTGGTGCTGTAGGACTTGGCCAGGCGGCTGGGCGACTGCTTGGGCGAGGAGCCGCGCGGCGCGGCGTAGGCGGCGCCCTCGGGGGCCGAGCCTCCGCGCTGCAGCTTGGTGGGCGAGCCGCCCTGCGGCGCGGTCAGCGGGGAGCCCCCGCGCGGCGGCGCGGGCAGCGTGGAGCTGGAGTAGTAGAGCGCGGCGGCGGCGGGCGGCGCGTCGGGCAGGTGGAAGGCGCTGCCCAGGCTGGGCGCGAACGGCTCCCGAGGTGGCGGTGGTGGCGGCGCGGGCTCAGGCCCCGCCAGGTGGCCCGTGCGGCTCGTTGTGCCCTGTGCCCGGGAGAGGAGAGAACACGCGCGCTTAGCCAGGGAGAAGCAAAAGGCCCGCCCGGCCCAGGCCGGCCCCAGCAGGACTGGGCACCTTGAGCGCTCAGGAGCCAGGCTGCGTGCGCCCGCACTGAGATGCGAACTCACGCCCCCTAATCTTCCCAAGCAGGTTCCTTTCCCAGCAGAAAGACACCAGCTAGCAAAGGCCTGCTGACGGGAGGGTGGGAGTCACGTCTGGCTAAGGAGACATGTGTCTGCTTACATTTGGGGGTGCTTCCGGAGTAAGAGGCATGGCATAAGCCACATAACGGTTTTCAAAGGCCACTCAACAGGGCAATCGTGATCGCCCTGAATGCACTCCCAATCTGTTATTTTTACTGAGGAATTCAGGCATTAAATATCGCCCCCACCCCATCATCTTAGGATACACTTTCAACCTCCAAAATTGGCCAAGTTGCATACTTATCTGGAAGACATCAAGAATAAACATACTTAGGATTTATTCTGCTGCTACTGTTGAATGGATTCTTCTTTTTTTAAGACAAGAAAAGTTACAGGAGGAGCAAAAATATAGAGCTAGAGAAATATGCTTAGTTTTTCAGTATTTAGAAAAGAAAAAAAAATTCTAGACAAGTCACAGCAATTGCAAAGGAAAAGCCTCAAAAGCCTCCCTTTTCTAGATTCTAACACTGGGCTCCAAATCTTCCAGCATCTAGCTCCTTTTAAGAGCCCCCCTGCAGCTGTGCCTTCCAACTGAAAGCCAGTTGCCTCTCATTTATTTACAACAACACAAAAGACCACAAGGGCTGGGGTGGAGCTGGGAAGACAGTTGGAGGGGAAAGCACTTTCCTTGAATCTGGTCCAGAGACAAATTTGCATTCGAATGAAAACACTGCATTGTGGACTACTTCTGGGCAGGAGGCTTTCCCCAGGGGAGCAGGGCGCTTTTGGGAGTCCACTGGTGTTGAAAGGGGGTAAGATGATACAAAGAGTGAGAGGGAAGCTGTGAAGGAAGGTTTGCAATGAGGAGTGTGGCTTGGGTGGGGAGGAGAGAGCTGTGAGCTGAGGAAAGGGGGACAGATGAGCAGATGCTGTCCCTTAAAAGTTTCAATTAAGCTGTCCACCCTTTGGGGATAACAACTGGCAAGTGATATGCTGGGCACTTTCATTCCTACATACACAGTTTCCCAAATTGTATCTGGGATGTCAGATACAATTGAAGATTGAGGAGTTAATTGAACAATATCGAAATCCTCTGTTAAGACCATTGTAAAGTGAGAGATGAACCTGTTGTTGAAAGACATTCTTTTTACAACATGTGGGTGTATGTATGTGTTTATATGTATTTACTTATATAGGATCATTAAATATTTTCTCATAAATGCATTATTCCATACAACTATTTTGAGCTTAACAGTAGGAGTGGAAGTAAAATGGAAGTGTCTCCAGCAACCAGAACAGGGCCTGATTCATGGCAGAGAATCCGGGAATATTTGTGAAATGAATGAAAAAGTGGTTTATAAGGCTGGTCCCAGGCCTTTTGCAATCAGGGATTTTATGTGTAGAGTTTGGCGCACAATCTGTGCAGAACTCCTGTGCTCCCCCTAGCCCCAGGGAAAGGGTTCAGCATTACCTGGAGAAGCTCAGAGCTTCTCTCCCAGTAGAACTTCTGAGCATGAAATATATAGATGGGGCTTCTCAAACCTGGCTGCCTATTATGATTGTCAGGGGAGTTAATACAAAAAAATATATATATTTATGTACCAATACCTATGACTTGCCCTGGCCATTCAACTCAGAATCCCAAGCATCACACATTTGGGAAGCTCTCCAGGTGATTCCAAATATGAACTAGTTCTCCCTGGAGCAGTGGTTTTCAAAGGGAGGCGCCTAATCCACAGAGGCATCACCATACTTTGAATTGGGCAAAAACTCAGGGGAAGCGCCAGGGATTTGTGCTTTAACAGGCTCTCCAGGTAATTACTGTGATCAACAAAGTTTGAAACCACTGAGAGAAGAGATTCTGATTCAGAGGGTCTGGAGTGGGCCCAGAAGGTCTACACTTCTAACAATATCCCACAGAAGGGAGACGCTGCTGGTCTGAAAAGTTCCACTAAAGCTACAGTGCTTTTCCTTCTAAAGCTCTACTGGGGTTCTCTATTGAGGGTCCTCAGCAACATTCAACCATGCAGAACCTAGCTGGCAAGCGACAGAAAAGCCTCCAACAGGAATTTCTGAAAGACCTTCCTACAGGAGGATAAAAGAACACAAAGGGATCAAGGAGAAGTCCCTGCTTATAACAAAGCAAACACTTTTTGCAGTATCTTGGATATATAACATTAATAACTTCTTTATACTGCACTAATGATGCTACTACCAAATAGCATAATTATGAACAAAATAAACACTAACAGTAATGTAAATTAAAACATTACTAAGTCAGCATTTATCATGATATTTCAATATTAGAATATCTGTGCTCCAGGAAAACCTTGAATACATTCACAGAAAAAATTATTTTTCTTTTATTCTGTTGGAATTTCTAATCTTAGAGTCTTAAAACCTGCTGAATATTGTTGTTTCCAAAGTTTCCTTGTATCATCCCCAAATTTGTAGAAGAGTTGAGAAGCGCCACACTAGATCCAGATATTTTGACAAGTGATGGAGGCCATTGCAAAACACTTTTACATATTGTGTGATCTTGGTGAAATTCTTCCAATAATTTTTTTACATTATAAAAACAATAAAATGTTACATATCTTTAAGAGAGTAAGCAGCAGTTTTCACTTCGGCACTAAAACAGAACCCTAAAAAAGCCTCCTGAATCTATTTGTCTAAAAAGTCAACATCAATCAAAGAGCTTTCCCAGGATGCCAGTCTCACGGGGAGATATCTGAACAACCTCAAGGCCTGAGGGAGATTCCAAATTTCTAGGTTCCAGTATGGCAGCAGCTGGATAGACAGGCCTACTGAGTGCCTGGAATGGGGCTAGTCAACTGAAGAATTGAATTTTAGTAAGCACTAAATTTTAATTAACTTACATCTACATAACCACATGTGACTGGGGCCAGGAAAGATGGTGGAATGAGATGGACATCATTATCCTAGGTACATGTATGACTGTGCATATGGTGCATCGCTACATCGTGTACAATAAGAGAAATGAAAAGATGTGCTGCAATTGTAGACAATGAATGAAAATGTATTCTGCTTTCATATAAACCTAATTAAAATAAATAAATAATCCAGGGGTGCTATACTCCATTTCAATGGCTTATGTGCCTTGGAATCGTTCTTTGGTTAAACAGAAAAATTTATTCTGTGGTGTCATTTGGACAAAACCACAAATCTTTTAGGGGCCAGTTTCCACTTGTGTGCTTCTTTTTTCTTTCATTATGTAATTTCATTTAGTAACTCTCAGCCAGTTGTGACATACAGGCAGCACTTCGGACTGCAGCACAATCCACGGGATGGTTTATTTCTATCTGTTATTGTATCGGAAATACTATAAATCAATTTCAACACATGTAGAATTTTATGCACTTTCCTGTCATAGAGGTTTATTTCAATCTCAAAAGTGTGTTAATAGGGTAAAAATGTAAATCTAATTTTAAAGTTGAAATTCAGGTAAAATTTCACTTTTTCTTTTTGAGATTACTTTGCACTCTTTCCCTAGGTTTTTTGGAAATGTATATGTATAATGCAATGAGAATTGAAGTCAATTTGTTATTGATGATGAAGCCCTTACAAGAAAGATAATAAGCAAATTTTAGAAATACTTGGAGCAGGTTGACCCTAATACTGTCTTTGACTCCATACTATGGTCTATTGGCAGGGATAATTCTAGTTGGTATCTTTATTCTCAGCTCTTTGGATTAGTCTCAAGCCAAAGATTACTTTGTCTTTCCCATCCCTTCAAATGGGGGTGTTGGGGGGCCCACCTTTGTGAAACTGACAAGGAAGCAAAACATTCAGACACAAGCTACCCTGGCAAGTCAAGACTCTGATTTAATAGCTTCTCATAGGCTGAGTTTAGAGCATATTCAAGGTAGATCCGTTCCTTCTTGCCATTATGGGAAATTTATCAAGAAAACTGTGAAACATTAACCCATCACAGCTCTTGAATCACACGCTGAATCTCCAGTTAAATGTTTCACCTGTATGCATGTAACTTTCAGGAGGGGTCAGATTTAGGGTATTCTATGGCTGTGATTTATATATTCTATGTTTGCATGTGTGTATTTGTGTGTATCTGTGTCACCTAGTAGTACATTGCAGTCTCTTGTGCAATCATGGGATATATTTGTATGTATTTTATCAAGCTGATGAACAGGAGGATGTATATTCAAAATGTAGTAAAAAAAAAAATTGAAATGGGAAGTTAGGCGATGTACACACATTCCCAACAGCCATTAACTAATAGTGTTCAAGTTGCATGCTCGATCACTAACTCAATAAGCCACCAACGAGAGCAGACCTCACCCACGCAGGAATGAGGGGCATGCTTGAAGAGCTCTCAGTGCCTCTCTTCTGTGCAGTATGTTGTTTTGATGTTATTTTGGAGCCCTAGCATTGTTGGAGTTTTGTTTGTGCGGCATACTTTATTGCTCACAAATATGGCACTGTTCTTTTGGGTAAGAACAAGTCCCTGAGAATATGGTGCCCTTGGAACAGAAAGACATATTGGCCTCAATAACAAAACAGTTGCTTCCTGATCTTCATGCTGTGTCTTCTACAAAAGGAGCAGGGATGGCAGAGAGGTCAGAAGGGGAAAATTCTCAGAACCTGGGAACTTATTTAAACCTCATTCTTTGGAGAGCTGGCAGAGCAAACAAAACAAAACAAAAAAAACAAAAAGAAAGAAAAAACTCAATGCTTGCTGCCAGTTAACAAGAAACTTGACAGCCAGAAATCTCTAAGGAATCCTGACTTCCAGTCACAAGAAAGCCATGTCAGTAAGCAGAAACACATTTATAAAGCAGATCCATGGTTTACGAGCAGGTCTTGTGAAGATGCATTAAGACCTTCCAAGTTTCCTGAAACAGTCATCAGGGCCCCTAACTCTGGGACAGCAGGGATGCTTGCCCAGAATGCTCGGCAGCCAGGCCGACAATGTCAAGAATGGGGAACTGGAGTCCCTAGATGGACTTCCCAAAGCCACACTTAATGACTTTTGATCAGCAGTCTGTTCCTTCATGTACTGTTTTCATCCCTTCCCATTTTCCTTGGTTACAGCAGACTGGCAAACTTGTCACTAATGATGTGTTTCTCCATCGAAGATGGCGTCACCATTGGCAGCAGTGCTATGGGCAGGCTCAGGCCATGAGAAGAAAAACTGTATGGCACATCTCAAAGGAAAGCCTGGGAACAGCTGGGCAGACTTGTGTCCCCTAGGGGGTGAGGAGTGGGTGGGTTTGGGGTGTGAGGGAACTGCATTGATGTGGAAGGCTTCAGTGGCCACAAGGTTTAAGTGGTGGAGAGAAAGTAACCAGGACGACTGAAGTGCACTCTTGCCCTGAGTTAGGAAGGCGGCGGGAGTAAGTTCTGAGTATGAAAAGACAGAGCCCTAGGATGACGTCTTCAAAGAGATACATCTCTGACTGGCAGTGACCTGATAATGTGATTTAGGGCTGCCATGTCTATGCGCTAACTTAAGTTCTTGAGAAGCCCTTTCACTTTCCTAGGGCACATCTATCAGATGTGGACACGGCCATCCACTCTCACAACTTTGAAAGGCAACTCCAAAGGTAGCCACCTAATTTGGGTTTTACATAAAATGTTCTATTAGAATGGATCTGAATCCCCAAATAAGTCGTGTCTCCCCATCACTGCTGGGGTTTAGTAAACTTGCTTCCACACGACTACTGTTGCTCACATGATTTGGTAAATTCTCTTTGCAACAGTCTTCGGAAGGAATTTCTCCCTTTATTTCCAAAGGAAGAAACTGGTATTGTGTAAAAAAGTTTGATTTTGGAGATAGCCAAATAAAATCATCAAGTGCTTGTCTAGTGATTCTCTTGAGGGTCCTGGTTTTGGTAAAAACTAATATGTAACATCAGGAGAAGAGACAGCATCTATGGGTGGTTCCCACATCCCCCCAAAGCCATCATGATGAGATCAGTTCATCAGGAAAGAAGGGCTGGGCTCACTTTGGTACCATCCCACTGACACTGGAAGGCAATGCCCACAGCAAATTAAACTCAATTAATTGAAAACCTCAGGCACTAGAAGGGAATTCCTTTCCTCAGATGGAAACATCTCAGGTAAAAGGACCCAAAAGAGCAATTAAAAAGCTGGTGATAACAACCGAGACCACCTTCTTGGCTCCCTTTTTGCCTTAGAGAGGAATGGAGAGCCAGAGACAGGTCTTGTACATAATACTCTCCCTGCCACTGCAGCGGGGGATTGGCAAGGTACTCATTTTCCCAAGTCCTCTAAGCACTAGTACAAACATGGTGGTATAGATTTTTTTTGCAACTTGGAATACTGATTTTTTTTTCTTTCTTTCGAACTTCCTTTGAAATAATTCACTACATAAAACTTTTGTTTCAGAAAGAGGCCCACTTAGTATAGCATTAATAATCCAAATATTTGCTCAGAAGAGGAAATGCTCTAATAAAACACAAACACACCCTCCCTGCAATAAGAATGTTTCAATTGTTAAAGCCAGATTAAATATACCAAAAAGAGAAAATCAAGAGAGATTTTTCAAGTAAAGCAAGGCATGGGGATTTATAATAGGTAATCATCTTAAAAACAGCTTAAAAAATATCCTGCCAATTTCCCAAAAACATGCCAAGGAAAATATGTAAAACAACATGATTTCCGCTCTAAATGCTGCATGATATATGCACTCTATACTACAAATACCTCTCTAAGCTTGTTTTCCAAGTTTGTTGGTGACTTTTCTCCTGAAAGTATCACCTAAGGACAACTGCTTTCATCATTAAGCAAACTGGAGTGACCTTATGGCAGTGGTCTCTGCAACCTTTGGCAATCCAGGATCAATGCAGTAGATGCTTCCTGGCCACTGGATCCTCCTCTGCACCAGGTGGGTCTCCAAGGTCTACCTTGTCACCATTCACATGGTTCCCCAGCCCCTTGTCCACCTCCACCTGAGAGAAGTGTGCACCAAAAAGCAAATTCCAGTGTTCCGACAGCAAATGCATGGGCTTCTGGCAGAAGTGAGCAGATGGTATATTTATAATTATGATACAGTGTAAGTGAAGACTTCAAGAGATAAAAGTCAGTGCAGCATTAAATGGAGAGGCCAAATCACAAAGAAATGGCAATTCTGCTTCTCAAAAAGCTTATTGCTTTTCTAGAATATCCACTATTGCATAGGTTTATTTCAGAGAACTATCACACAATTCTCAATTTCCTGCAGCTAGCGGGCCATTTCCCTAGGATTACAATTGTGCCCATACTTCATTTCTGCTGAAGAACATGCAAATGGTTTAAATATCGTGCGGCTCCTGTACTACTTTTCCAGTGTTCTGCCTACAGATGTACACTCCCACATTTCTTGTGTATTTTGTTTCTTTGAGGGATGAACTGCTTGGTGAGACTATTTTGTGGGTACACATGGGGAGAAACCCACCTTTTTAGGGTGGCTCCTCTATGACAGAAGTTGTATACTCAGAATTGCACACAATCCATAGGACATTTTGCATGAGGAGAAGCAGCAAAACCTGCAGGATGGCCAACCTCTTAATCTTCTGACCTGCTCCTGCACAACCCTGGCTGCATAATTATAAACAATCTGACAGATGCTGGAGGAACCTGATGGATACCTGGTGAACTCTGGGTGAGTTCCTGGGGATATGGAGAATAGCTTTTGCATTGAGGCAACCTGATGGGAAGAAATAAACTTCCCTGCAAGTGGCTCTAGGATATGACATGTGCTAAGACAGAGCAATGCTATTATTGCATGAGGCAGATCACACTGTTCCTCCACTCGGAATTCTCCTCACCTTCCTCCAAGTTGAAGCCAAGCCCCTCACAATGACCTCCTATCTCTCCCATCACCCTGCCAACTCCCACACCTTCTTCTAGTCTTCTTATTGTCTTGTCAACATACCAGACTACTCATTTGGTGGCCACTGCATTTGTTGTACCCCAGAGAGTCACACATCTTTGCCCAAACATCTTCTCTATGGGGTCTCCTATTATGTCACACTCCACCTCATCCTTTGAATCTTGCTTACCTTATTGCATGTCTATTTCCTTCCCATAGAAACTATCACCTTCTAACATACTATGCAGTTTGCTCATCCACTCTGTTCATTTTCTGAACCCCCATCCCTACTGCTAGAATGTGCTATTCCATGCCAACCATATGGCCTCCCGGCATCATTAGACACACAATAAATACCTTGTATGCTTCAAAGAATAACCCAGAGATATATGAATATAACTGGAAGAGCCCCTCTGTTTTGATTGAGGCTCCTCTAAGGAGCCCCCACAAAGGCACAGTTTGACTTGGAGGAAGAAGCTAGGGATGCAGTGGTAATCTGCAGAGCCAGTAGGAGCCTGCAGCTGGGCTGAGCAGAGAGCCAGGTGTGGAGAAAGAGAGCTGTGACTGCTCATGTTGATTCCCAGACAGGGCTGGTGGGAAGGGCTGAACACTTGCTCTCCTCAAACCCAGCTTTATGAACTCCTCCTAGAGTCTGAGAATCACTTTTAAGGGTCTTAGTTGGGAGTAAAA
Organism: Ictidomys tridecemlineatus; assembly: GCF_052094955.1. Lineage (NCBI taxonomy): Eukaryota > Metazoa > Chordata > Mammalia > Rodentia > Sciuridae > Ictidomys > Ictidomys tridecemlineatus. The sequence continues at coordinate 254,004,706 of NC_135477.1, read as the reverse complement.
CAAGATAACTAGTATTTTATGGCAATTTTTGTGACTTGTAGTTTTTCCCTGGAACGGAATCAATGGGCAATACAGATGACATGCATCACCAGGGCTGATCAGAGAGCTTGGTGATGGCCCCTCAGTAAACATTTATTATAGTGGATAAACTAGAGCTTTTAAAAAAGTAAAAATATCAAACATTTATGATATTCCTTTGAAACTGCATTCAGATATGACTTGAGAGTCAGAAAATCATTTGCTTTATTTTTGAAATACATTTTTTTTTAAACAACAGCAACGAAAATAAAAAAATGCATCTGTGTTGATTGACTATTGACCTTGGTCACTAGGCTGGGCATCTGCTAGTATTAATTGGAATTTCACCAGCCCTTGTATCACTTTACAACTACAAGACACTCTAAAAATGAACCTAGCCTTAAAGGAAAGACTTCATGCCACTCATGACCTGAAAGAAAGTATCACAGGATTCGCAGAACCACTCCATGATCAGAACAAGGCAGACATTATTTGAGTGGGACATGGCCTCCCTTCTTCCAAGGACGTAACTCCGAATGTGGAGTGAAAGTTCTGGTCTACTGTTTCAACATTTCTCTGACATTACTTTCAAGTCACAGGTCCTGTCAGGGGCTCCATAAAAAAAAAAAAAATGGCTTTCACACTACTGTGCACAACTAGAGTGAATCATGGTGCCATCCCCACCTGGAGCTATGGAAATAGTTCAGATTTTTAGCAACATTCTCTGCTCTGCTTGTCAAGTACATTTTGACTCCTTGTTTGGAATATTCAGACTTGTTCAAACTACCCATCTGCCAAGTAGGAGAGTGTACCAGTAACCTTGGCCTCAAACTTAAGTTCTCTCTCTGAGCATTCACATTCATTGGCACCTTTGAGCTGCATCTGGTGACTTCAAATACACATTTTTGAGATCTTTACTCTATGATTAAACCCTAAAGTACACTTTTCATGTGAGGTGGGAGGACAGGCCTTTGTCCCAGTGTTGACTGTGTTTTATCCACTTTCCTGTAGCTTAGCATCACAAGAAGGTAAAAGGGGCAAAGCTACTCATGGACAAGGGCATTGCTGGAAGAAGGCAGTCCTGTTTCTAACAATATTGCCAAGACAATCATCTGACTTTAATAACTGTAATGCAATGACAGTTTTCAATAATGTTAATGTCACATTAATGAGCAGGTGACTGTGCCTGCAGTAGGCTATTTTAATTTTCCTTGCCTCTTGCCTCTCTGCAGACACTTCTTGTGTTCATGAGGCTTGCTAGGGGCTACTGGTACGAGGATGGAGAAGGTTCTGCCCTCAGGCAGCTTTCAGTTTCATTGGGAGTACCTAGGGAGGAATAGCAAGAAGACGTTTGCACAGAAGGTAAAGACCTGGGGGTTACAGGGGCTGGTGATGGGTAGTGGGGCCAGTAAGACAGAGGCAGAGGTGGTGCCTGAGAAATGTCAGCTAAGAAGATGACTGGGGAGGGGGGTCCTTCATTCTAGCAGTAAAAGCACGGAGATTAACAGTGCATTATGTTGGGGCTGGGGTGGTGGCTTAGTGGAAGAGCACTTGCCTAGCATGTGTGAGGCACTGGGTTTGATTCTCAGCACTACAAATGAATAAATGAATAAAATAAAGGTCCACCAACATTTTAAAGAATTTAAAATGTGCATTGTGCCACTGAAAATAAGTCTAAAATCGCAATATAAAAGACAGCCCTCTGATACATTAACTCTGATGAATTGATAGAACATACCTTGCACCACAAAATCATCAAAACCCAAATATTAGCTACATATATGTATTACAACACATACATTTTTTCTGGAAATCGTTTTCAGGTTGGTACTGATTTCTCTTTCTTTCTTTCTTTCTTTTTTTTTTTTTTTTTAACCAAGCATTGGTTTTGAAGGCAGCTAATAAATTTATGCAGTCAAAGTATAAGAACAAGCCCATGCCTTAAAGAAAATATTAAGGGAACACTTCAAAACCATACTCAACAAAGTGTAACTATTCCTAAACTAATTACAATTATCTACAGAATAGTTCTGTATACTTGATTACACATTTACACTGTGTTCCTTGAGAAGACTAACCACAAAGAATAGTTGCATTCTTTTTTTTTTTTTTTTTTAAAGAGAAAAAATATTCTCAGGGTTTTTATCAAGGAGCACTGACAAATTCAGAGCATAAATTATACTTCCATTACCTATAGACATGGATACAGCAACTCAAAGCCCATTTGCATATTCATGCAGCTAAATATATGCAGCATGCAAGAGCAACTCACAGATATTCCTAAAGAAGACACGTTGAATCTCCAGTGTTACTTTACAAGTGCACTTTACTACTCCCTTCCTTCATTCACAGCACCAAGGGGATCTTCTGTTAAGTTATGGGATATCTGAAAGGCAAGCTGGGTCACCGCATCCCTTGCACACGTCATCTCTACCTGTTCCCTAGGAGCCCACCGACACAATACAGCAAAGGGCACCTACCTGGCTGAAGCTCTGGCCCCCAGCTCGGGCTTGAGTGCTTCGGGCTGGGAGCTGCGAAGGGGCTGTGTCACTCAGGGCCAGAGTCTGGTTGCTATGGTAGCTGGCCGGATACTGGAAAGACCCTTCAGGTTTGGAATTGAGCTGAAGTGCACTCTGGGAGAGCAGGCTGGGCCCTGCATTGAAAGTCATTTAGAGCAGTCAGTGACAGTCTCAGTGAAGCAGAAATGACATGTATTATTTATTGAGAGTAGCCTAGAATTATCACATGCACATGATTCCAGCCATCTATGCTTTGAATTCTGAGAACTAAAATGACCATATAATTCGACTTCAGCTCACAAATGAGATTTTTTTTTTTTGGCAGTTTAAAAGTTCTCAAAGGAGTAGATTTTTCAAATGATCTCATCCTGACCTACATAGAGACACTTCTAATTGGAGAAATTAGTTAATCAAGTAGTTATTTCTGGATCATACAATATGAAACATATGAAATAATGTAAAAGTCTAGCTTTCAGTACATGTTAATTGTGTTAATATAATTACATCTCCCAGATAATGATCAAGATGCTATAACACTTGAAACCTTCCAATCAGTGACAAATTCCATTGTATAAATAGTGATGTAATACCTCATTGCCAGAAGGGTAGATAGTGTTTAAAATATTAATAGCTCTTCATACAATGCAGAATTCACCCTGATCTCACACAATCTCTGATGACTAGTTATCTTTGCCATCACAGCAACGCTCAGTAGGAGAACAAAGAGAAGACACAGTGTTAAAATTGGTGCCGCTAACATGGTTGATAATACAAGGGATGAATAAATGAGAATCAGGTCCTGGCCTCATAATTTAATTACATTTCATATGAAATGGTGTGTTATTTTTTTATGCTCTGTTTAGATAGGATCCTTGCAAGGGTTTACCCATTTTCTTTTCAGGCAAATTTTCAAAAATCAAATTTAATACTCACTTTGGGTGTTAAAGGGAGCATCGGGGAACAGAAACGTACTTGCTAGTTTGCATTGTGTGTTTAAGAGGGAGCAGAGGTAAGAGGGGTGTGATAAGCCACCTGAGTTTTCTCATGTTTCTTTGTAACATGGTGCAAAGGTGCATTTTTGATGAATGGTAATAATATAACATCGCCTGTCCTCTACCCATTAAACCATCCTTGGTCCCCTCCTTTGTCTGTTTTAGACAGTAGCATCATTTCTAATAAGTGTGAGCATTTTCCATTTATTCCCTTTTAAGGTAAGTGACAGCCTAGATTTGACATGAGACAGACTGGTCTTGCATAAGAGAACACATTGTTTTTATGCACGTGAACTTTGCCATTTAAGTCTTTCCTTTTCCTTTTGATTCTCTGGTGGAACTTCTAAACAACATATAGACCCTTTGTTTTTTAAAAGCACTGGATATTAATAATAAGGCAATTAGCTTATATTAAAAAGATTTGGTATTTTGTAAGTGATATAGTTTCTGGAAAAAAAACTCAAACAAGAAAACAGAAATGTTTCCATTCATCTCCAACTTCATCATAAAGGGCATAAAAAAAGTGCAGCTATAATTCTTTTAATTTAAAGCATATAGTCCCAAGAAAATAGGATATACCAGATGGTTAAGTTTCCAATAGTCTGTACAAAAACCATTTAATGCATATTGAAGGTATTACAGACCTAATGGTCAGATACACAAGTCTCTGGAGAGAGATGCATTCAGAATCTCATTCTGGATGCCAGGGACATGTCTCCCTCGCTGCAGTGGAAGCTGACAGGCTCAGCAGCAAGGGGAGTTCTCTAAAGGTCCTGGCAATGTATCTGCTGAGATATGGGAGAGCCTTTGGGAGTCAAGGGAGGGGACACTGTTGAGGACCGTGGCACATGAGGACTACCCATAGGGAAGAGGAGGAAGTCAGTCTTGGCAGGGTGGTGATGGATTTTGGCCACGGGTGCTACCCTTGGTCCCTGCTGAAGGTCACATCCTAATGGAGAAGAGTGAGCTATGGTGAAGAGCAAAGGCCATTTCAGGTTGATGGTCACCATTGTACCTGCTAATGGGCAGCTTCCCACTGTGATTTACATGGGCTATTTCTTTCAGGACAGTCCACTGAGGACATAATATTCTGTACTGGCCACGCCATCTTCCCCACAATAATGCATCTCAAAGGCAATGAAGGTTACAGCAGACACGCAGCAGTACACAGACTTCACAAAAGTTGATAAGATGAAGTAAAATATGATCTTTAATTTTATGTATTTTAACGGAGTCTATAAAGGAAAATAGGTGCATGCCTAATTATTTGCCTTTCGACAAGATTGTGAATTTATTCTGATGGACTTTCTTGATATGTAGTTAGCAAGCAAAATAATTCTGTATATTCTAAATAGGTTCAAACAATTATCTCCAGAAACCTACCAATGATGCATGGCAGGAGTTTTAGATAACAATGTAAAGTCCCTTTTCAAAAAAAAAAATTCAATTAAAGTAATTTGCTTCTAAAAAATATGTCATGGAATAATCAAATCTGATCGTCTATTGTAGAATCAGCTGTGTGTTTAATCAATACTCAATGAAAACAAACCAAGATTCTCTATTTCATTATTTTGCTCAAACATCTCAAGTGCTGAAGTCTAGATGTGCTCTGACAAAGGTAATTTCGAAAATGAGCAATAGATCATCATTTTACAACACTGACATCACCTGGCAAGGACAGAACCGCAGGGACAATAGCCAAGCCGCGGGTGAGTTTGAGAAAGATTCTTTCCACTGCTCACTAGGTACTGATTCAACTCTACTTATTCATTCCAGTTTTGAAAAGCATAGATGTACGAAAATATGAAAAAAGGTTAAAACAATAGGACAGTTCTTAATTACTTTATAATGGGAGTAAAATTTGCATATTACTAACTCTCAATTAGTTTTATCGACATTATTGTGCATTGAGGTAGAAAATACAAATGTGCCAAAGATTTTAAAAGCATTTATAGTTTCTGTCTTTGTTTTTTCTTCAGAACTTTCGAGTTTACATCAGTTCTTTGCTTGAGCTAGAGGTAAATCAGGCTGTTGGAGCTGGAAATGGCTAATGTGGAAGATGTAGTAGGGAAGAGGGAGAGGCTGGGTGTTCAGATTCCAGCTGGGGAAAGGACATGTGGTCTTAGTGCAATTGGTTGCTTCCAGAGAAACCTGAACTGTGAGCTACAGTGAGTCATGAAGCCCTTCTAGGTGGGAGAAGGCGGAGCCATGTTCTGGCACGTACATCTTCAGAACATTGATCTGAGGGGTTGCAGAGACTTTGCTGACCATCCTGGACTTATCCCATCACTGCAGAGTCCTTGTACCTGAGCCCAGGGACCTGTTCAGAAAGACTGACCTTTTAAAGGAGAGGAGGTTACGCCACTTACAGACAAAGTGATAATGCTTAGGATACTCTTCTGTCCTAGGTCTGATGAAAACTCACTATCTCCAACTGAGCAGAGGAAAGATCTCAAGGAAACTACACAGTTGATCCTACTAACTTAAGAACATACATGAAACAAAGTACTTTTTTATTAATTATTATTATTATTTGGTACCAGGGATTTTGAACCCAAGAGTACTCAACCACTAAGCCATATTCTTGGTCCTTTTTTATTTTTAAAAAATACTTTTGTATTTTATTTAGAGACAGGGTCTCTTGGAGTTGCCTAGTGTCTCACTAAATTGCTAAGGATAGCTTTGAACTCAGGATCCTCCTGCCTCAGCCTCCTGAGCTGCTGGGCAAAGTACCCTTTTAAAAACTGTTTATTTGATGTACTGGAAATTGAACCCAGGTGCTCGTGATGCTAGGTAAGTGTTTTATTTTGAGACAGGTTGTTGCTACCTTGCTGAAGTTGGCCTCCAACTTGAGATCCTCCTACCTTAGTTTCCAGACTACTTGGGATCACAGGTGAATACCACCGTGATATTTCCCCCCACTGAAAAGGATCTCTAATAAAATATTTTGGCCTCAATAGGTGTTCAAATACAGTAGCTGACTAGAGAACACACAACAACTTGCAAACAAAATTATACTTTTATCTTTTTCATTAACCCTACAAGTATAAACAGAGGCAAAGAGAGGTTAAGCTATCAGCTGCTGTTGTACATGTGATAGTTTAAAGATGAGACTTAGATCTTGGTCTTCTGTCTCCAAGTCCAGGAGTTGTTGTCTAAGGTCAAGCACTATTTATTGAAGTCACAAATATAAACACAATAACATGTTAGGGCTGAAAAAGTATTTCTTGAATGGAGGACCTCTTGTTCATAGAAGAACTCATCACACCTCAGATTACGGTTCTTTCCCAGCAAACTGCTGCTTGGAGATTTCAGGTGCTAGCTGGGGAGCTTGCTGTCTACCACCACGGGAACAAAGTTGACTTCAATGAATGTAGAGGCCAAATACTAATTTTTACCTAAAAATCCAGACCCACTTATAGGTCATATAAACAAAGAAATTATAATACACAGTTTCTTTTGATCCAATTAACTAGATATTTTAGTTTCCATGACCATGTGCACTGGATCTGTTTGCACAGGTTTAAAAACAGACTTTATCTGAAGTATTAATTCTTGCTGGCTTTACCTCAGTTTCTGTCCCAGAATACAGTAAAGTGTAATAAAAAGACACACTGCGTAATAATACAGAAAATGCCCCATGCCTCCAATGTGGCATTTTTAAGTCATGGTCATGCTAATGAAGTGACTGGTGTGTGTTGGGGATAAAAAACATATAAACCAGGACTAGATGCTTGCAGACCTGGGCCCTAGTCCTCCTTCAGGTTCATGTAGGCAGAGAGGGTAATGACCATAGTGGTGGAGGTCACAGTAAAACCTGCCAACAGGGACGGAGTGCTTACTAAGTTCAGGGACTGTCCTGGGAAACTCCTACCTTGTTGACTTTTAACACATCCCAGTGCAGAAGGGACTGCCATTCCTTTTGATGCTGGAGGCACTGAGGGTCCCTCTAGCTGAGATCACAGTTAGTGGTGGGCACAGGGTTCAAACACTGCAGTCTGGCCTTCAGATTGCATGTCCTTAACATTATTCTGTCCCTGCACATTTTAATATCTCTACATTTGAGCACCTAAATGAGATAATGGCTGTGAAAGCTTTTGGAAAAATATAAATTCCAATGTGAATGTCAGTTATTATTATTATCATCTACTTATCTAATTACATAGCCACGTGGTCTGATAATAATAAAACCTTGATTGGGATTTGTTTTTCCTGAAAATCTTGTTAAAGCATCATCCCATACATCACTTACTGTTTACTTTCAATATTCTTTAAGCTTTCAATTTGCAAAGGAGACATGGTTCATTAAAATGGCCTGCTTTCGGTAAAAATAGAACAAACAAACAAGCACCTAGTGTCAGAGCCAAGCAATGAAAAATTAAACTCTTTTGGAATCCATTGAAAGATTTTCCTATTCCCCTAGTCTGAAATTTCTTTCTCTGAAAATGTCAAAACTCATTCCCAAACTTGAGGTGTTTTTTTTAAATGTCACTACCTCCAGGCAGCCTGTCCTGATGCTTGATTGCCTAGGGAAAATGAACTCTCCCCTGCCATGTTACCTTAACACTCTGAAAGACCAGACTCCAAGGAATTTAAACTGTTGAACAGAGGCCCTGTGCACAGCATTACAGGGCAACAGGAAATTGGGGAGGAAGAAAAGAGGATGAAAGCAGAGGTGATAGACATGTAAGGAACAGAACAGAAGAACAGTGTGTTCAGAGGCAGGAGCGCCTAGAGATCAGGAATTTCTTGCTGTGCAGGGAAAGAAAAGCTGCAGTCACTGAGGAAAGGAGAGTGGAAGTGTCTCATTTCTGGAAGGGGGACCCATTCACACTGCAGTGGTGCCCAGAGTTTTCTGCCACCCAGAGGGACTTGTTTTCAGATAACGCAGCAGACAGCATGCGGGCAAGGCATGGCTTCTGTTTCTGCACATCTTCAGGGGTTTGCTCAGACTTGCCGATTCTGGTCTCCTTAAGTTGGACATCAGTCCTGAACATGATTAATAGGAAATGAAAGAGCACATCTGTGCTTTCAGAGTAGTAAGTGGCCAGAGGTGTGCGTGTGGGCACTTGATGTCCAGGGACGGACAGGCTTACTTCTTCAGGGATGAAGTTGGAGGAGAAGACGCATGCACTGTTATTAGAAAGGAACCCTACTGGACTTTAATACTGGGTCTAAAAGAAGTTGACATGCTTTGTCTCTCTAGATCTTCAGTAAATTTCCAGAAATTATGATTATAAGAGGATGAAAGCAGATCCATTTGATTTGATTCTAAGTAAATGAAACTTTAGGGCAGAGGTATAGACATCAGAATCATCAGTAGAGGAAGCCAGGGCCATAAGAATAAGGGGACGTCTAGTGGATTATTTTAGCACCAACAAGAAGCCCCCAACAACAACAAAATCAGGTAGTAGAGTTGGGTAGCATCTTGATTAGGAACCAAAGGGATGTTTATGAGGACCTTAATTCAGGATAATGAAAAGAATCTAAACATACAGATTGAGAGGCACATGTTCAGGACTGACATCTCAAAGAGCAGCTTTGGTTAAATTTATGCCATTAGGAAGTACATTACATTATTTAGTCTTAGGTTAAATTGATTTTTTCAAAATGATTTAAAAACATTTTTACGTAGGCCATGAAAAATGAGCATACCAGGATCCACACACCTCTATCACTGACGAGCAATTTACATTCATTGCTACCCTCTTGCTACCTGCTCTTCGTGGAAGGTTAAAAATGATTTGAAGCTTATTATTATTTTTTTAAATGAGAGTAAATTATTTGAGTAACGTCAAATACACAGAAAGGGAGTATATTTCATAGACGATGCTAGGTAAGGATAAAGGAAATAAGTTGTGGTGATTGTATCGAAGCAGTTATTATAAATTACAAAATCAATGAGAAAAACTGTTGATTATTTGTAAGATTACGGACAAACTTAAATCTGTTCAGAGCACTTTAGTCCTATCTAACCACAAATTCACTCTGAAGGGTAAAAAAAATACAGACTGTGCTTAAACTGTGCCACTAATCAGCTTCATTTATGGCAGCAGTTTCTTTTTTATGGATTCTGGAAGAACTCGTCAATTTATAAACTTACTTGGAATAAGAGGTGGCTGGTGGTGGTAAGCTAGTTGTTTTCTCCTGAGCTTCATTAGTAACTTATAAAGCTCATTTGCAGGAGTTCCACTGAGGAGGCTGCCTGAAAATCGAGGTGCAGCCATCTAGGATTCCAAAAATTAACTGAGGGGAAAGCTCAAGGGGCTTGTTATGCGAGGAAGCTTACGGTCAACGTGGCTGTTCTCTGAGCAGGTGTGCTCTTAAATTTCATTTCTATGTCTCTGTCTCCAGAATACCTATTTCATCTGATCAGTTGCTTTCCATGCATAATGCTTTAGGTGAAAATTAAAACTTTAATGGTCCCAGGAACACAGAATCACCCATTTGGATTTTAAATTGATTTAGATTCAACCAATGCTATTGACTTAATTAGTATGCTTTTTCAAGTTTGACTATTTGAAATGAACAGAGTTAAGATTGTTCATGTGCTGACAATATGTAGCATCTCACTGTTTCTTTAGATCTATATTCAGTGGGGGAAACTGAGCAAAATGGCAGTTACCAGAAAAGACAAATGTCAAATGTATAACTTTATAGTTCAAAATGTGTAACTGAAGAGTCTTACGGACTCTCATAGGGTTGTAGGTGATAATATAACAAATAATGTTTTTAGAGTTACTCCAGTTTCCCAACTATTTCCTTATAAAGATTTGTCTCCAGATTATTGATCATTAAAGAATTAACATCGCACAGAGAAGAAAAATCTTTATATATTTCTTTGTAAATTAATGAGCTGATGAAGGTAGATACTTATTTCTCATTATCAATCATTGTTGGGAGAAATAGAGAAGTAACATAAATCTGTCTTGAAGAGAAAAAAAAAACTTAGAAGCTAACTTTAGCAAATGCCACAGTTGATTAATGGGATGACATGAGTTCACAAAGCAGTTGCTGATTGGGCAAGAAGGGCACTTTCTCCCTCATATCCGCATGACTTGCTTGTGCACTTAATCACATTTTATTTATGTGTCTTGGACATACATCTTTTTACAATGAAGACTTTCTTGGCCCTTTGATGTTTACCCTAGTGATCCTCAAACTTCCCTGTCTTATAATTCTTTTGTACTCTTAACAATTATTGAAGATCCTGAGAGCTTTTATCAATGTGAGTTCTACATAATGCTATTTATTGGAAAAGTTAAAAAAAAAAAAAAAACAGAACACCACGCAGCACGTTTCCTTAACTGTCAGAGAGCACCGGTGCTGTCACACACCACGGGTTCTCTCAACAAACACACCTGAGCATTTGCTTGAGAAAAAGCAAGAAGAGATTAGTAACCTCAATATTGTGAAGATCCTTTGACGTTGAGGGTCCCTGAAAGAGTCTGAGGTACCTCCTCACATTTATGTGCTGGGCATCTATGGTGCCTATGCAATTTCAAAACCAGAAAAATTTTACCAGAGACTAATTTTGGGGCTTAACCCCAGCTGAGGTGTTTAATGGGAACTTTGCATAACTCTCTCTTGTGTAGGCAATGGATAAGGAGCTCCTTCTCCTGTATGCCTTTGCCTATCCCTTCAACTTCCAGTTCTGCTCCTGAGCTGGTGACCTCTTTAGAGAAAGTATAACATGCTTCTTAAATGTCTCTGTGATAGAATAACATGCTTCTTAAATGTCTCTGTGATAGAAGGAAATCTAAGTTAAATCTAAGTAAAAAGAAATTGAGCATTAGCTGAAAACCAAGTAGAGACACTATCTGAAAGAAGATAATTACAGGTTCCTGAAAGGTTTTATTTCTTTCTATGAGCTATCTTTGTGTTTTCTCTGTGATTTTGCTCATGACTTCCACTCCCCCCACCACCACCACTAACTTCCCATTGGCGTCAAACAGCAAAGGTGGCTGCACAAGTAAATACCAGTGAATTGCAACAGAATCAAGTGGGTGAATGAAGCCATGGGCAACCCTAGACCTGGATATGGTGACCAAATTCTGGAAGGACTACCATCAGGTTTGGATTTTACATGCCTGGATGGAAGCATATGATAAACTGATTTCAAATGGAAGGAGTGATCCGAGGATTGGACAATTAACTCAAATAGACACAGTTCCAGGATGAAGGCTCGCCAGAGGTCAGGTGACAGTCTATGGCTACTCAGGGAGTGAGGGAACTTGAATCTAGGCCTTCTACCCCTTTTCAGAGGTTTTCCATCCTACTGGGTCGATGTGAGAACACAGCTTCTAACACAACAGAAATCAAAGCAAACAAAGCAGCCCATTTCCCCTGACCATGATTTCTATATTTTGACCAATTTGATTTATACACTTCTCATTTTGATTACTATAATTTTTATAAAAATTTTATACACCTAGACTACTTCTGCATCCTTTGGTGTTACACTTTGCAGGAATTATGAAAACAGGCACTTCACAGAAGGTCTCTCACTTTCAATATTTTTATTACATAGGGATATATAGAGTAATATTTTATAGCACTTTAATAACCTGATCTTTCAGAGTCTCTTGTGAACTAAGTATATTCCCAATAATTAAATGAAAATGATAGTCTGTAAATCCACAGTGAATAATATATTTGCTTCTACCAAATTACATATGATTATTCTATTTGGATTCCACCTGCTCAAATGATAACCTATATAATTGATTCCTGATTTAAAAATAAATGCTGGTTTAAAAATCAAAACAATGTAGGTTTTTATCATAATGTTTAGAACATGTAAGCTTCCAAGATTTTCTTCCTGTTGAATGATAAAATTATCTAAAATATGGTTGAACTTCAATTTATTAATATGCCATAGACAGAAATAATTAGCATTTGAAATATAATATTAAACACATTTCTGGCTAAATATGTAAGTCCTTTTTCCCAAGCTGTTCTTCATATTTCTGATTTTTCTGTATTTCTGATTTTTGACTGTTGATAATCATGTGTTAATTATTGGTCAAAATGCAATCATGCTTATCTCTGAATTTAAATAAATTATTTGGTCCGTGTCAGGTGAGGCCAACCTGTGCATTATGTGAGAAGCTGATGGGTGTAAGTTCTGCCAGTAAATTGTCTTTGTTGCTGATGTGTGGGCTTTGTTTTGTTTCAGTAAAACAACTGCAATTTCTGAAAACATTCTCCTAGTGACTCGGTGACACATATTTAGAATTAGAATTGAAATTACGCAGCCGGCAGTCATGAAAAAGTGTTGGAAGCCAACGGCTGTATACACGATTTACATTCTGTTAGGATGGCATTTTTAAAAAACACTAAAGTACAGCAAAACCTTTATAGGTGTACGACCCCATAAAGTCAGGATGGCAGAGCACTTGCCTCAGGGTCAAGAAGACAGGGTTACTATGCTTCAAAATTTATTTTAACCGAACCTCAGAAAGAAGAACTGTAAAAGCTTTAAACACAACAAATTAAGTACTATGTGCTTAGGGATTGAGATTGCTTTCCCTTTTAGTATTTTCTTTTCGGGCTTGATTTAGACGTATTTAGCATTGTTTGAGTCCCTTCTGAGTTAGGATTAAGGGACTGGTTCTCAAGGGCAGGGTGCCAGGCCTGATTTAGCATTATCTAGTTCATGACTATTCGAGCTTAATGAAGCCACTGATTGAATAATCACAAGGGACCAGCAGCATCTGATGCGCTTTCTCTAATTAGATGGAGAGTGTCAAGGAGCCCCTGCGTATCTACTTGCTATGCCTCCAGACAAGGACACACATGGTGCATGCTTCTACTATTTAGCAGAGATTCATGCTGATTGACCGCTTCACTTGGCATTTCACTGTCTGGCCATCCTCTTAGCAACGATGCCCTGCTCTCTGGCCTCTGCTTGGGTTTGGCCAGTAGGAGGCCTAGAAAGGAAACTAGGGGGCAGGAGAGAAGAAGGTTAGGAGAGTCCTTCTCCTGCTGCCTCCATGCTTCTCAGCTCTGTGGGTACCAGTGGTCCCTCCACTCTCCTTCACGTGTGAGGGTGGTGAGGGCTTTTATTGTTTTGGTCATTGCTACACCCCGTGTATCTCAACATTCACTGTGTTCCCTTAATCTCGCCCATTCCTGTACAAAGGGTTCCTTAATTCAATTCTCTTCAGTTAACTTTTTTTTTGTGTGTGTGTGTGTGTAGACTCTCTATATCCCATCTGGACTCTAACTGAAACACAGAGCAACTGACATTTTTATTTTATAGCCTTATGAACACTTAAAATTGGCAATATTGATCTCCAAAATGATGCTATCTACCCAATATTTTCAAATTATTTCTCTACATGTTACTCAGCTACTTCAGTCTGAAAGTGACTGAAAAAGTTGAGAATGTTTCTGAAGGATAATATTCTCTATTTCACTGTAGTTCCAAAGCCCCCATTGCAGGGTTTTGGGATAGGGCTTTCATTACATGGCAATTTCTTTTGGTTTATGTTTTGACTCGTTTCTTTTCCTTTCTTTCAACCTGGATGCAAGAACTTATTAAAAGAATAATGAACTAAAATCCTATATCAGTCTTCAAGTAATTCTGCATACAATAATACAAAGAAGCTAATCTTTCTGAAAAACAAATATTCAACAGTTACCACATATATTTGGAAAAAAGCTTTACTAAAGCATTTAGCTTCCCTGTGATGAAGATACGTTATTTGAGGTGACTTTTGTTAGTACTGCAGGACTGGGGATCCTACCAGGGCCCCAAACCTCTAAGCCTTCATCACTGAACCACAGCCCAGCACTGTAGGTGATGACTTCTGAATTTATATTACAGGAAAACCAAAGTGAAAGCCAAATCCTCTCCATTTTCCTCAGGTGTAGCAGAGCTTCTCACCTAGAAAAGCTTGGTATTATCTTCTGGCGTTTAATAAAAAAATTCATATATTTACCCATTCTGTTTATTTACTTTTCTATGCCATTTATTTATCTCTTCTATTTTATTTTGCATTACCTTTTCTTTGAATTTACTTTTTTTTTGGAGCGGGGGTTTAAACTCAAGGGCACCGGACCACTGAGCCACATCCCCAGTCTTATTTTGTATTTTATTTAGAAACAAGGTCTTACTGAGTTGCTTAGCACCTCACTTTTTGCTGAGACTGGTTTTGAACTTGTTATCCTCCCGTCTCAGCCTCCTGAACAGCTGGGATTACAGGCGTGTGCCTCTGCACCCAGCTGAATTTACTTTTATCATTTCATTTTGTTGATTTTTAAAACTTTATTTGGCTCTTTATAATATTTCCCAAAATAAGCACTACATTCCTTTAAATTTTGTCTTACTTTTTAAATAATAAAATTTAGATTTCATCTGGATTCAGTTTTTATTATAAAATGTTCCTTTTTATTTGCATTCTAAATTGTATGCAATTTCTTTTTGCTTATAATTCAGTAGATATCCAGAAGTATGTTTTCTCGTTTTATTATTTTTTTGCTATTATTTTATTATTCAATTTGTTTTTTTTTTGTTTGTTTGTTTGTTGTTGTCTGTGTGTGTGTGTGTGTGTGTGTGTGTGTGTGTGTGTGTGGTGCTGGAGATCAAACCCAGGGTTTTAGGCAAACATTCTACCAACTGGGCTAAATCCCCAACCCCTTATTATTCACTTTCAATTCTTGAGCATTATTATCAAGTAATATAGCCTTTCTATGTAATTGTCTTTATCTTCCAGAATCTGATCACTTTTTGTCAATATTCCCTGGACATATACAAACAAATTAGTATCATTCAATGACTAAAACTTGAAAATTTATCTAATACACTGATTTGTTAGTTTTAATTTCCAACTTTCTGTGGCTTTTTCTTGTAGCATTCTTTCTGAATGAGCATTGAAGTGTCTACAGCAATATTTTCCATCAGCCTCTTTAGCTTTAATATTAGAACTCAGGTTCTATATTGTTCAGTGCATTTACGCTCCTTAGTTCTAGCATATCCTTAGAGGTAAGACAGTTTCACTACCTAGCTCCTCTCTGACTCTGATCAGTGCTCCATGATACATTCCACTTGACCTCACAATATTCTTCCAATTCCACTCTTTGTATTCATTGCATTTGCTGGCACTATTTTGTCTAGTCCTTTAATTTTAACAATTAATTTCACCAAAAGTGTTTCTTATAAATGTCACATAGTATTTTATCTTTGTTAACTTCAAATTTGAATTATAATCCTTATTAGTGAATTCAATGCACTTACACATAACTAGGTTGATATCTTATTTCATCATTTTTCTGTGCTTTCTATTTATTAAGAGTTATACCTCCTTCTAAACTCAAAATTTAGAAATTTAGAACTCTAAACTAAATTTTGAGTTTAGAAGGAAGTATAACCTTTAATAAAGGATTATATTATTATACGAAGAATGATCTATTCTTATATGAAGAACGATCTTCTAATATTAATGAAGAATGATATACACCATCTTGCCCCCTTCACTGCAAGACCTACTATTCTATGTCTGCCTTTCCTATTTTCTAGGAAGGTGAGTGAATGTGGTTCAAATATTAATTAAATGCATTTTAAATACAGCTACTCCTATAACATAAACATATTTATGACTCTGGGGAAAAATAATAATTCTACATTTAAATATAAAATACAGAGAATTAGAAAAATAACAATCATTCATCTTATTTTAGGGGTTCTATTAAGGGGATAGATATGAGTTTAAAAATCAATCTGGATATTTACAGAATTGTTATCCAAAGAATAATGGTGGTATAAAAATTACAGAGAAGATGATGTAGTATATAAATTAAATGGTTTATAAGATAATTATGCTATCTTATTCTTATGTTTTCCTTTTATAAGACAAATATTGAAGTACATTAGAGGCAATTTTATTTTTTTAAAAGTTAAGGAATTGATTGCTTCATTTATTTTTGATACCAAAATTATGAGAACATGATATAGTTAAATTATTTCCTTTTTAGTCTTTTGTGGAATTTTAGCAAAATAAGTCCAGAGAATTTTACATTTTATTAAAAAAATGACTTATTTCAATTCCTCACATTTTTTATTTCTGTTTCAATTTCTCTGGTTAAATATATTAAATGAAAAGAAAAATTATTTCAATATTCTACTGAAATTGATATAGTAATGCAAGATTAAGTGTAGGCATATAAGAAGTTATTGAGTATTACGTTATTATTGTTAATACTAGTTAACAGTATACATTATACCAAATTGATATCTATTTTGTTACATAATTGCAGATTTTAAAGATCTCTACCACAAGTTATTTGTATGAATAAAGCATGTATCATTGTTAATTTCAAGTTAGACATTGTGTTGGTTAAACAAGCATGTGAGTTCATTAAATATGCTAGTCTTGATGTTGAAAATCTGGTGAAAAAATCTAGATGTCAATGACTGAGTTAAGAGTGCTTTTTAATTTAATGGGAGTCAGGATAGGGTAATGTGGGCAGGTAGTTGAGAGTGGAAGGAAATGGGTAACACAAGTATAGAAATATCTAGAAGCCCTATCGTATATGGTGCATAATAGTAATTATATCAGAAAAAACTACGGCACAATATGCTGTGTCCTGAAGGTCCTCCACTGTAACTGCCATCTGACTTACTTTCGCTGGTGGAATAGTCCTGCGGGTCAAGGATTCCTGACTCCTGCAGTGATCGGATGCAGGAGTCCACCAGCTCAAGACCTGTTGTGAGTTCATCTTCGATATCTTTCTGACCATCTGAAATAAGATATTTGAAGAGGATGAATCAGTGATATAGTAACACTAAAAGCTTGAGATTACAACTAAATAATCAAAACATTTCCCGAGAAATCCATCATCTCCATGAAGTTCCCATTGGATAAACTTGTAATTGACAGCCAGGGCTAATGCCAAGGCCAGCCAATTCCACCTATCCCTGGAGAACACGAAGGGATCAGAGAATGAGAACTTCGATGCTCCCCACTTGTTTATCACAACAGTGCCACTGTAACTGTCACGGTCACGTTTTCTCATTTACTGTATGTGGAAGTAAGCATAAGGACCCACCAGGAGCCCATACTTTACCTTGTGGCTGCCAATGAAACTGCTCTTCTGCTGAACTGCAAAAGAGAGAACACACAGGTATAATGCGCTGATTAGAAAAGAAATGTCCCAAACTGCAAGTCACAAAGGCTCAACAGAGCAATACACTGGCTCCATGACACTGCCTTTAATTCCTTGCTGAGAAAAGTGGCATAATTGGTCCATTTGCCATGTATTGCTTTTGATTCACAGGTACTACCATGTTGTAAACGGACATTGTTCAGAAATTTCCACAAGCACAGCTCATTTTAATTTTTTTTTTAAACAAATCTCAATCCATTAAACTTGTCCCTTACAATACACCTTCTGTATACATGCAGTCTCACATAATTTTAGTTATTTTAAACTACAAATCTGAATAAGGTTATATATAGACTTTGTAAAGTAGCCCATTGAAGAAATAACTATCTCTCTTTTTATTACAAAGAAGATAAAATAATTATTTTCCTTTACTTCGACATTCCCTATGAACACTTCCTTTCAGTTGATTACTATAGTTTGTCATTTAAAATTAATAACACTTTTCCACCAATTGAATATACGTTTCTGGCTTTCTCACTTGATGATATATCTATAAAATAATCCAGCATAAAATGTTGTTCGTATATATGCTATGCCAATCATATTGTACACAGTGGCAACAGATTTATTTTGAATAATTTATTAAATACAAAATAGATGGATAAATTTAAAGCTTCTAAATGTGAACAACTTTCATCGTATGTGTGGACTTTTCCTACCTGCCCACTTTTTATGTAAATAATTGGAAAGAAAGTTAATGTCAATTACTGACAGATATCATTTGGAGAATGATTTTTCTACCCTCATTTCACTAGATTTTTTTGCCTCTGATTTGGCAGCTTCTGTGAATAGCTCATCAGTTCCTTAACAGCAAGTGGAGTTTAGGTCTTTAATCTGTACCTTAGAGGTGGCTTCTGAATACATTGACAGGAGAAAAAGAGATTTCTGGTATAAATCAATGTTCAGAAAAGCCATGATTGATGCAAATGAATACAAGAATAGTCCCTTAAGAAACATGACTTTTATAGTGTGTCTTGCTCCTGCATCAACCCGCATTAGCAAACTAAAAAAATGGTTTTACAATAAGAGCTATCCACAGAATTGCTATATGAAATGATAAATTGGTAAATTCAGTCCCATGAAACTCTTTCTTGCACTGAAAAGATAAAATATTATATAAAAGCAACATCAAACTACAGTCAAACCCTTAAAATAGAAATAAAATCCTAAAATCAATATTAAAAAAATTTTAAAGCAGGTTCTCTTAGTAAGTGGCATTTAACATTAAGCAATCTCATCTCAAAAACCAAGAATCACCACAATAAATCTAAATCATAGTCATCCTGGCTTTTTTAATACTGTAAGAAGCTGATTAACCATGATTTTTAAATGATATAAATGTCAATATCAATCTTAATGGTCATTTGCAGGAGGCATATTAATTCTGAGTATATCCAAATGCTTACTTGTGTCAGAATCATTTGTGGCTCTTCTTAAATACATGTATTTTAGGCCTCACTAGAAACCCACAGAATCAGAAAATCTTCAGGTGGGGCTGAGAATCTGCACTGTGATGACCCTCATGCTCTATTATCTTTGAAAACCTGTAGGTACTGTTTCTATTAAGGATGCACTATGAATTTAAAGCTGTTCCACTACTTTATTCCATACTTTAAGGCTGATCCAATTACAAGCATGTATATGCTATGTGTTTACATGGGGTTGGAATTTTCCTTCATTTTGTAGTGGGATGTCTGTTGTTCTTCTCTCTTCTAAACAAAAGTGTACACAGAAACCTTGCAACTAATTGATGGTAACTTACTTGGAAAAAGAGATTTTGAAATGCAATAAGTTAATGATCTTCAGATGAGGTCATTCTGGTTTACCTAGGAGGACTCTGAATCTATTAACAAATGTTCTCACTCAGAGAGAAGACCAGGGGAGAAGGCCAAGTAAAAAGGGTGACAGAGAGTGCAGCCATCCAGCCTCAAGCTGAGGATTGGTTGAAGAATTCAGAACCTGGAAGGGTACCCACGGCACCTTCCCTAGTGCATTTGTAGGAACAGGGCCCTGCTGATGACCTAAGTTTGAACTCTCAAATTGTGAGAAAATAAAATTTTAAGCACCCAATTATGGTAATTTGTTAAGGCAGCCCCTGGAAACTGATAAAATATTTTTCTGATACAATAAAAAATGTTCTCATATCCTCCAGGATTTACTATCCTCTCTATACTAGTACATGCCTTTATCACCACAGCTATTTATGCTAAGTGCTTACTGTATACCAGAGCCCTGACATTTTGCATCACCGTAACCCTCCTTAGAGATAAGGCTCGGTGATGTTAAGTAACTTGACTGCACAGCTCATGAAGAATTCAGCAGGGATTTGAATGAACCTGTCCAACTAACTCCAAAACTAACTCCTCATTCATGGTCCAAAATCATGGAGGGAAACACTGAAGCACCCAGCTACTTAGAGCAGCCCCCATGAGTGATTCAACAGATGCTGCTTCGGGGCTCAGCAAAGTCCAGTTGTCCTTTCCTTCCAGCCACACTGGGGGCCACACTGCCCTCCCCTTGCATGAAGATGGGGTCATGTGAGAGCCTGTGGCAGGAAGTGACAGGGCTCACTTCCTGCCCAAGCACAGAGGGAAGGCATGAGGTCTTCCAGCTTCTGTCCTTTGAGGCCCAGGATGGGTCCCCGAGTCAGCATGTGGCACAGAGACTTCCTCCAACCCACAGAGAACACAGAGCATGAGCAATAAATAGACCATTGATGTGTTAAAAGTTAAAAGCTGCAGGATCGTTTGATTTTATAGAAGAGATTTCACACTGACCAAAACAGAAATTTTCTGTGCCATGATTTGCATTCTTAAGTCTTTTCTTTTTCCTCCTTCCTTCCCTCCTCCCTTCCTTCCTTCCTTCCTTCCTTCCTTCCTTCCTTCCTTCCTTCTTTTTTTCTTTCTTTCTTTTTTTTTTTTTGAAACTTCTGTTTCCACAGTAGAAAGCAGGATAAAGTGTCTGGGCAACCCCAGCACAGACAAGGTGCTGCCACAGCTCTTAGTCATCCTTTGGGATTTTTCGTCCATCCTCATGGTGATTTTATGTGCAGGGCTCCACATCATGCTACTACATAACATTTATTTTTCTGTCCATCTCCTTCAAAAGTGTTTCAATTTTATGATGCAACAGAAAGAAGAAAAAACATTTTCCTTACTGCAATTGAAAAAGTACCATCCACAGTGAATATAAAACGAGGCTCTTAAAGCAGAGGCACCTTCCTTTTGGGCAGACAAAGGCATTAATCACTTCAATGGTTTCCCTGATTCCTTTCTCACAGTTAACATGCATTAAAAGTATGACTGATCACAGAGAATAGAAATCCCGAGAGAAAGCTGGTTTGGATTTTATTTCCTTTAACTGCACACTTTATTCTCTGTGCTAGGGGATTCAATGCAATTGCATATTTTACTCCCTTGATTCCTTCTCTTAAAAATGGTTCTAAGGTGGATGTCTTTTAAAAAGCAAACAAACTATTTATTCATTTAATAAACTTGCATCATGACTGTGTCTCAGACACTCTCACATCACGAGTTAGGAATTGCTTGTGATAGACTTCTTTCAGTTAAACAGTTCAGTTCAATAGAAGACACAGTTTTGAAACTGTTTGTAGCTTACATGCATGTTTCCCTTCAGGGAATAACGTTTGCTTTTATTGCTAAAATGCTATTACTTGAAACAAAAATTGTCTAGAAAAAATAAAATCTAAGAAAAATATAGATGTGGTTTAGATCAGTCCATAGGCACTTAAACAAACCTATCTACTTATGAGCTTTAGTACCCAATGACTGTGAGGACAAAACAGATTTCTAGTGAGTACCATACAATAGCATGTAACCCTTAACCACACAGAGACATCAGAGATGCTAGGAAGGGCTTTATAGACAATATAAGCAAAATCACATTACAAGCAAAACCCTAAGAGCCAACACTTGTAAAGTTCTCTGTTTATACCAGGCAATATTCTAACTGATTTGTAGTTAATTTTTGTGAAAAAACTTTTTTTTTTCCCTCTAGTATTAGGGATTGAACCCAGGCGTCTTGCAATGTATGCATGTGTGGCCACCGAATACACTAAG
Source organism: Ictidomys tridecemlineatus (assembly GCF_052094955.1). NCBI lineage: Eukaryota > Metazoa > Chordata > Mammalia > Rodentia > Sciuridae > Ictidomys > Ictidomys tridecemlineatus. The sequence continues at coordinate 253,982,929 of NC_135477.1, read as the reverse complement.
AGAATTGGAGTAATAAAAATGAAACACAAACCTTCTCTCCACTCCTCTGTCAAACAGTTCGAAAGTCTGATAGCACTAAGTGTTAGGGAAGAGACAGAAAAATTCCTCTCAGATATTGTAGGTAGGAAAATAAATTAGAGAAACACTTGGGCAAACCATAGTCAATACCTGGAAATGTAAATACAATTTGGCAATTAAAAGAAATTAGATAGACCCATACAGTGTTCTCAAAAAAATATAGAGTAAATTAATTCAAGTGGCACAAGAGATTTATACTGCAAAATCCCAATTATGTGAAAGGTTTTTTTTGAAACCATTGACAATATAATATATAAACATACACACATAAGGAGAAAGAAAGAATAAACATGTGATTTGGAAAGATAGAACTTTTATTATGGTAGTGGCTTGTGGTGGGGGAGAAATAAGTCCAAAGAATGGTAAAAGGGGAATTTCACTTTGAGCTTAATGTTTTATTTCATGAAAACTGATCAAATATTCTGACATTATTAGGATAAAATGTTAGCATTAATTTTAAAATGTCTTTTACATTTAGAATAAAAATATCCATGGCTCTTGCATTTAGAAACAAGTTTAGTTAAACGCTCTTATAACTCCTTGTAATTCCATTGCACATAAAGTTGTCACAATTATTAGAATCACTGACAGTTGGCAACTAATTGATATCAAAATTTCTGAAATATGTAAGTACAAATAAGAGAGAAAAATAATGACAAAATATATAATTCTCTTTTTTCTCCATCATATGTGAGAAAAATTCAGTCACTTTTATAGTGTTTTAAGTTTGAGGTAGTTTGAAAACTTCTGGTAAGCAACCAATAACTTCCAGGTTCTGAGGGCATGCAGTGGGGTGGGGGAATTTGTTTAGACCAAAGAATAGCCTTTGATTTCCTAGAGAAGTGATTTTCACCCTGGCCATTTCCAGTATGATAGTCTCCTTACCCACCTCCAGGCCATTTCTAATAAAAAGAAATATATATATATATATATGAAAGTTCAGTGGGTTTCCTTAATGTCAGGAAAAGACACAAAGCAAACCATTACTACTGATGCCCTCTCTCTTATGTACCTGCTCAAATACATTTTCTTATTTTCTTTTTCCACTTTGGGATGCCCAAAGCATCAATCTCTTCACTGTTTCATGGGGAGCATTATTGCTCCCAAACTTTTTCAAAATGAAATAAAGCTATAGAACTATGAGTTTTTGTTAGTTTGCTTTCAAGTTAAGCAATGTACCTAAAACGTAAGCCAGTGAAACTATTGTAAAATAAATTGCTTCCAAATGATGGCTCCATTCTAGCCTACAGGAGAAAAGATCCTCATATTGATGATGTTCACGTGAATTGACCTTGTACTCTAAGAAAACAATTTTTAGTTCTGCATGCAGCATCTCACATGAGTGGGCAATGGTGACAAAATAAAATGACTTCAGTGAAAAGTCACTGTGGAAATGTGACCTGTGAAGTAAACACGGTGAGGGGCAGTCCCTCAAGCGAGCTTTGCCTCAGGCTATCCTTGACCTTTCACAAGGGACTGGATCCCCATGCAGACATTTTTACTGGGCTATGGTGGACAATGAACTCCTAATTTAGGAGACCACGTGTGGAGTGGACCAGAGTGCAAGCTCTAAAGTCAGACTGTCTGGGATTGGGGTCCAGATCCATTACTTTCAATCTAGAAAATTCTGGACAGGCTTCTTGAACTCTCTAATTCAGATATCATGAATATTAAGGAAATTCCTTTAGTTCAGGTGATTATACATCAAGGGATCGTAAGCCTGCTACACATTGGAGAAACAAAGAAGTGCTTAAAATGGTCAACAAATGATGACTGATCATGATTATAATTAATCAATTATTATATGTTATCAATATCAATATGAATAATTATGAATTGATTGGTTATGCCTTGCTCTCCTGCAAACTTTGTATTACACTGCAGTCCACTCTAGGAAAGTCAGAATGGGGCAGCACAGACAATGAGGACAGCAGGAATTAGAAAACACTCAGACATGGTGGTTTCTGCACTGAGCTGTCAGTCACAACTAGTCTTGGGGAAAATGGGATGAGCTCCCAGGGACTCTTCAGGACACTCACTGGCTTCGGGGATACAGAAGAGAGATGTCACCAGCTCTCCTTGACTTATGCTATTATTAGGATGTTAAGTGTCCTCCAAAGACATGTTAAGGACTTGGTGCCCAGGATAATACTATGGGAAGATTGTGGAACCCTTGAGAGTTGGGACCATTGGGAGTGGACCCCATCAAGGACTACGGGACTCTAACCCCTTTCCTACCTCTTTCGTTTCCTGGCTCGTGAGTGAGCCATTTTGCTCCACCATATGCTCCTGCCAGGAAGTGATGCTTCTCCCAAAGCAACAAGTTCTCCAGATCATAGACTGGATTCTGCAAAACTGTGAGCCCAAATAGGGCTTTTCCTCTTTATAGGTTAATTATCGCAGGTGTTTAATTATACTGATGGGAAGCTAACAGAGCTTTGTAGCTAGAAGGGGACATCAGTAGATAGATGCACAGTGCATTGAAGTAGGGGGATTTACTGCATGATGAGAGGAGTTCTAAGCACTCCTACACCCAGAAGCAGGAGAACTTCCCTAATTCACTTAATGTGATGAAGTCTCAGTTTCCTTCATTTTTAAAAAAGATTTTCCTAGTATTTTAAGTATCTCAAAAAATCAATATTTGAGTATATAAAGTATATGAAACCCAAAGAACTTTGCCAGGAACATAGTAACTATTAAAATACCATAAGATGGGTGTGGTGGCACATGCGTACAATCTGTAATCCTTGCTGCTCAGGAAGCTGAGACAGGAGGATTTTAAATTCAAAGCCAGCCTCAGCAAAAGCAAGGCGCAAAGCAACTCAGTGAGACCCGGTCTCTAAATAAAATACAAAATAGGGCTGGGGATGTGGCTCAGTGGTCAAGTGCCCCTGAGTTCAATCCCTGGTACACTCCCACCCCCCCAGCCTCCCCAAAACACAGGTCTCTTTGAAAAGAGACCTGAGAAAGAATGGACAATTCATAGAACCAAAAGAAGTTCAGCAAGTCAATGAGAAAATTCAGCTTGTCTGTGTCAGGGGACCAATAAATATTATCACACAAATGTGTCACACATGCTGCATAATTTATATTGTCTATATTTTTTCCCACACTAAGATGGGGAAGAGAAATGGCAGTTTGTGATTTACAAAGAAAGATGATTTGCATTTAAACCCTAAGTTTTCCAATCAGTGCTGCACCAAATGCCTGTTCGGGCAATTGCCATCCCTCTTGCAGTAGTGAAAAATCATAAAGACGAGTTGCTATTTTCAAAACCATGGGAGAAAATAAATCAGACTCAAATTGCTATTATTAATTTCTTTTTAGTTGGAAGCAGAGGAAATCCATATCCCTAAGCTAATTTTGTTGGTGCTGGTGACTGACAAATTATCCAAGCAACTGACACAGCAGAACAGTGGCTCCCACGCTACAGCCTGGACTCACATGGCTCTTAGGTTTATCACAAAACACAATAACACTGTCATGTTCAGGAGCTAGCCAGCTAGGGCTAAACAAGAGAGAAAGAACACACATTTTGATCGTTTTAAATTCCTTCAAAATAAGTATTCCAGTTTGGAACAACCACAAAGAATTAGCCTGAAGCTCAATCATTCTAAATGCGCTATTGCATGAAAGTCAAGCTCTTGGCCTGGGAAAGATATGCATTCAAGTTTCTCTTTTTCAAATTTGTTTTACAGTTTTGGTGTTGATTATGCTTATATTACAAAAGATGCTTTATGTAAAAAAATCATTATTAGAAGCAGAAACAAATATGTACTGTATAGTAGAAATTTCTCATGTTATGTCTACTTCCATAGTTTCCTGGGAAACTTCTCATGCATGAGTAAGGAATTATTTTTTAAATGACTATACTCATACAAAAGAAATTTACTGTAGTTGAAAATACATTTTCAACCATATTAGAAAGCCGAGTATCATAATATCTTTGCTGGTGGGCATTCCATAAATTGGAATATTGTAACTTGCAATTCTAGATGATAAGGGAGATTGTTCATCAATTGGCTGGTAGATTTTACAATATTCTGAAGTGCTTTCTAAACCATTAAATTGAAGAGTCTGTGTAGTTTATGTGCTAATACTACTGCATTATACATTGTTAAATTGATAATTCTATTTTGGTGTTCACTAGAGTTCACAGTAAGATGTTGATTAACTTAAACACTTCCTTCCCTGATTCTGAGAGTGAACAGAGGGTTCGCTGCATTTTACTGTTGAAACATTCCTACTTGAATTTTTGGATGGAGAAGAGTAGAGGGCGTTTTGCTGATAGAGGTGGCACCTAAAGCAAAGTTCTCAGATGTCCAGTTTAATTTCTTTGCATCTTTTGCACAAAATATTTTTGTTTCAAGTTATTGAGTTAGATCATCTTAGTTAAGGTAGCTTGTTAGCTTTATGGACATCCGTGGGCAAAAGAAGGGTCAAATTTATGTTGTCCCGGCTTCTTGTGATGGTGTGTGTGTGTGAGTGAGTGTATGTGTGCACACCCACTTGCTCTCTCTTCTGCTCTTCTACCTCACTCTGATCTGCTCACAATTCTTCTTTTACCCCTTCTCACTTCCTACATGTGGTGTCTATTACAGACATGTCAAACTCTGGGTATTGGATTGACTGGAATAAATATGATTTCATTCATAAAAAAGGTAACCCCTCTTAGATACTTAATGGAAATATATGCAAATGACCATGGACAATTTCATGGGAAAGAGAAAAAAATACTTTTTGTTTTGTTTTTTTGAGTACCAATAAATGACTTATGAAAACAAATCTCAACTCTACTGCATTTATGTCCCATAAATCATGTAATATTCATGTACAAAAGCTCTTGTGGTGTTATAGATCTTTATTTCCTAAAGAGCAATAGAGTGGCCTTCAGAGTGCTCAAGCCATCTGAAACCACCAGAAGCTTTCCTTAGAAAGTTGAATGAATGAACAAATATTCATAGCAGGTCTATTCATAATCACCAAAGGCTAGAAATAGCCCAATGTCCTCAACCAGTGACTGGTTCAGCAAATCGATACATCCACAGGAGGAGACCTACTTAGCAGGGAAAAGGAACAGCTATGACACATACAATAAGCAACAGCTCTCAAAGGAAAAGGAATCTTGCTGAGTAACGAAGAAAAATAATACCCTTGAAATATCACATCACAGAACTGGAGAGCAGATTAGTGGTAGCCAGAACTTAGAGAGAAGGGAGGGTGCATGGCGAGAAAGGGTGAAGGGAGGGGGCTTGCACTGATGGAATGATCTTCATTGTGCTGGTGGTGAAAGAAAGCTGCTTATGTGATAAATGTGAAAAGAAACACGCACACACACAGGAATGCATGTAAAATTGGAGAAATCTGTATCATACAAATGTAAACTTGCCAGTTTGATATGACTCTGGTGGCATGAATGTTTGCTATAGGAAAGCTACCTGGTGAACTTGCAGAAGATACCTCTGCCTAGTTCATTATGGATCTTCATATTCATCTGTTAATTTCCAAGTAAAAAGCAAAACAAAATGAGTGGACTATGGTTTGACCATGCTTCATTTTCTCTTCCCTGAATTTTTTTTTCTCTGTATACAAGATGCTACTCAATTTTTCTCAGGTAATAATTAATCTAGAATGAAATGAAGATTGCAAGTGGTAAAGAGAGTCAAAGAAGGAACAGAGATGGAAGGAAGGAGAGGTATACAGAGGTACGGGGAACAAAGAAAGGGATTGCTCATTCTGATTATCCTTTTGTTCTTCATTCTTATCAGTGAGAGCTCAGAGGACCCTGCCCAGCTCACTTCTGCTTTGTTCTGTGAATGATGGAGTTATCTCTGCAATATAATAGACCAATCATACTATCCATTGCCAATCTGATGCAAGGAATTGTGCTGCCACTAAAGGAAAACTCACACATTACTTCCCAGCTACCCTGCTCATCAGGATCCAGTGTTCATTTCCACATTTTCAGGGAAAATTTAAAATGATATTTTGGCTTATAGTACTTGAGCAAAGTGTAAGTCTTTTAGTGCATGCTACTGAAGTTCTGGAGACCTCACACAATATAATTCACTGGCTCCCTGCAAGCATATTCATTGAAGTTAGGCTTTTGCCTGATGCATTAGCTGCTGCTCTTGCTGCTAATTTGCAGAGGACCAATTGCAGAGCCTGTCTGTCCTACCTCCTGGGATAAGGTCTCCCTGTCTGATTACTTTGTCTATTGCTTGCTATATTAATTATGGTAAAAAACAAAACCACACATTTAAAAATTACTTTCTCTGATATAAGGAGGCTGACTCATAGTGGGATAGGGAGAGGGAGCATGGGAGGAATAGATGAATTCTAGATAGGGAAGAGGGGTGGGAGGGATTGGGAGGGGGCAGGTGATTACCAAGGATGGTGGAATGTGATGGACATCATTATCCAAAGTACATGTATTAAGATACGAATTGGGTGTCAACATACTTTATATAGAGATATGAAAAATTGTGGTATATATGTGTAATAAGAATTGTGATACATTCCGCTGTCATGTACTTAAAAAAATAAAATCAATAAAAAATAAATATAAAATTACTTTCTTTCCAACATTTAGCCCCAATACTTGAGACTGAAAGAGGGGACCAGCCTCCCCACCTTCTGCAGATCCAAGCAGCTGTGTATGTATGTTGAAGTTCTCCTTTCTGGAAAGAATGAGGATTTGAAATGTGCAATCTCACTGAACAACAGCACTGTCCGTCAAATAGAGAAGATCACTTAAAAAGTCATGTTCTTAAGATATTTAGAGCAGACCTTTCCAGAAATCATTGTTGAGACCTTTTTATCCTTTATCCACTGCAAATACCCTTGAAACTCTACTCCCTCCATTTCTTATTTGGAGGTTCTGGTTAGCTCTCCCTGGTGGCATGCAGACTTCTCTACCTGAAAACTCTTCCCATTGACAATCTCTCCTTAACCAAACTTTGGTTAGGGTCTTCTGAGGTCTTTTATGTACTCCCATGTCCTTCCTTGTGGTGTGCAGTTCTAGTAAGAATCTTGCTATTTCAGTTTGACCAGCAACTCCCATCATTGATATCTGAACAGCTTCCTCATCTTCTTCCCCCCACCCCCAAGTGACATCTTATCCCCCTAACCTGCCTACAGAAAGAATCTTATCAGGACAGTTGAGTTTAGAATACTCCTTTTATTCATATTATTGTGTCTCAGTAGCTTTCCATTCATTGACTTGCTCTCTTGACCTTGCTCTATGGCTATAAATTCCCACTTTTCCTTGTCTCATTTGAATTTGAGCCCAACCACTGTCCCCAAGTGTAAAACACCATGATAGTAGAACCAATTGAATTACATCTGTCTTACCAATCTATAAAAGGCATCATTTAATATTATTTTAATAGCCCCGTATGTTCTCCACTGTCTGATAGGAATATGGAGGAAGTCACATCTCCTGGAACGTAGGTCTCCATGTTTGTACTGAGATGACATTAACAGGGCCAGCTCCCTGGCTGAGATCGGTGCAGGGCCCTGTAATCAGAGGGTCCCCTGCCCTACTTATTTGGTTTAATACTCTACTATTCCCCTTTGGAAAAGGCAAAATTTTATCTTTGAACTTGTGTTGTGTAAGTGAAATCTGACACAGCCGTGGGCCACATGCCCATGTGAAGGAACTGTGCACAAAACCATGTCCCCGGCTTCCTGCTGCCTTGTTCACATACTGCATTTGCAATGCCCTGCGGGAGCTACCCTGAACTGGGGGATTGAACAAGACAGAAAGCGTGCCCAGAGTTAGCGTGTTGTCTTGATGATGGAGGACGCGGCAGTGCTGGCGGCTCCCAGACCCCGCTTTCCCTTCCAACCTCACTGGCTTTGAGCAAAGAAGGCAAACCTCCTAAAAACATGAATGATCAAGGAATTCTATCATCTCTTTGACTCCTGTTCCTCCCCGTGGCAGCCAGCCACTCAAGCTGAAAAAGATGACCTGGAAGGGAAGGGAACCATCTGGCAACCACAGACCCATTCGCTTTTACACCTTTCTTACTCATCAGTGGAGAATGTTAGTAGAATCTTGCACACCCAGAAGTGAAATCAAAACAGTGAAGGCAGTTTGTGCAATGTGTCCACTCTTCTGGCAAAAGGGGAATGCACATGCATACATGGGCTGTGAAATATGATCTCGATCGTTTCAGGAATCCTCCATACAAGTTAAAGGCGGGAATGTCTGCATTAAGTATGTAATAGCACAAATTAAAGATCAATTAGAGAATCATGCTAACAACTTAAAATTTTATTTTTACTGATGACTGCTTTAAATTTTAAGTAGAGGGAAAGACGATGTAAGAAAGGGAAAAGTCCTGTTAATACCTTCCATGGGATCTTTCTTCCTGTTGTTTTGAACCACAGGCCCTGTATTCGCACTGGGCAGTTTGAATTATGTGAACATGACCTATCTCAGATAGCCACTGAAATAATTAAAAGATAATGCACAGAAGGTCCCTAGTACAGGAGGATAGCAACAAATCCTCCCCAGCTGCTCTCTGGCTCCACTTCACCTAGCTGCCTTCCTCCTTTTCTCCTCAGGCCTGCAGTCTTTTCTGCTCTAATCAATGATCTCAGATGTCATTGAAATTGATATCCTCCAGCAGAAATCGGATCATAGCAATCCTAGCTTAAAAGCTGTCGTTGGTTTAGGCTGCAGGAGAGCAGACCCCAGCCTTCCACAGAGTGTGCTTGGCTTGGAGGACCTGCTTGATCTACCTGAGGAGCCACTGTGAGCCACCTGCCTGAGGCTCTGCAGCCACTGACTCCACAGCAGCTTATCACTGACTGGGACGTGCTGGGACGATTTGTTTTTCAGTGTTTGTCTTTGCCAAATGATGAGTTGCTCGAAGACAGACACCAAGCAGCATTCAGCTTGGTAACCCAGAGCACGTAACTCTCTGACTGCTGCTCATAAAATATGTGTTCACAGGTGGGACTCAGCAGACGCAGGGCTTCCTCTTCATGTTCAAAGTGTACCTTTTCTTTCGCTGAAGGTTGTCTTTTTTAGAAGTGCACTGTGACAAAAGGAGACTTTTACATTTTACTGAACTGTTGTCGTAGAGCATCACTAGGACAATGGAGCAACCTCCTGAGTGAATATTGGATTTGTACCACCTCCTTAGGAACAAAGGCAGTCACCAATCCGTGGTGGAACCCTGGTGCATGCCACGTTAGCATTCACCTCTAGAATAAGTACTTTAAGGGCACTTATTATTTAACAGTGTGCCCTGGAAAACCCTGTTATGAAAACAATAAAACCTTATTTTTTTTAATACATCTAAGTTTACTGTGGCCATTTTTTTTTCTTAAAGGCAGAATATGCCATTTTTCAAAAAGCCATCCTGGGTGGAATTATTCCTCGGTGGGGGAGTTGGTGAGGGTGGTGCTCACGAATGTAGGGAAAAGCTATTCTTTTGAAGTTCCACTACTATATTTCTGGTCATCTGTGTTGTTTTCCAGTTTGTTTTCTGTTATAGACTTGAGCAAACTAATTTTCCTCTCCCTGATTAAGCCCATTGTCGTAGCTCATCTGTTTGAGTTTTCTATTCAGCGAGACATTATTTTCACTTATCAGGGCTACATGATGTGCCGCTAGTGACTTCTAACTGGGGACAATTATAGGACGATAAATCATAGCTCTCCAGGGCAGTTGTCATTAGTGGACCCTGTTCTGCTTCTGAGGCTTCTGTGTTTGTTTAAGGGACGGGGCAAAGCAGGACCCAGAGTCAGCCTTGATGAAGCAGCACAGGAAGTCCACAGCCATCGAGGACATCCTTCATTCTAATTTGTTGATTTAATCTGGCTCGAGGGGGACTGACAGAATCCTCATCACCTAATGTGCTTAATGGTCTAAATGAAATGAGGTGGTGGTGTTGATTTACTTCCTGTTGGACCCATTTCCAAGTCACGCGCAGCGCCTGATAAATTGCTGAAATAAGTCCTTCTCTCTGAAAATGCATCCTGCGAGATGAAACTTTGACACGTTGTTATATAGAAGTGAGGTAACTAGTCTGCAGCAGTGGGAGACCTCGCCCTCCGCAAAACACAGGTCCTCATCAACCCAGGAGGAAAGCGCACCCTAGCCAAGGTCCAGGTTCCTTCAGCTTGTCTGGGAAAGGAAATGGAATTTTTGCTTTTGCCATGATTTAGTTGTAGTTGGTGGGCTTGATCTTTGGAAAACAAAGAGACCTGTTGTAGTCAGCTTTTTTTGCTGCTGTGACCAAAACACAAGACAAGAACAACTTAGAATGTTGAAACATTTATTTAGCACTCATGGTTTCAGAGGTCTCGGAGGTCTCAGTTCATAGCCAGCAGACTCTGTTGCGCTGGGCCCAAGATGAGGCAGAACATCATGGTAGAAGGGCATGGAGGAGAAAAGCAGCTCAAGACTTGGCAATTGGGAACCCGAGAGCTCTGCTTACCAGGGACAAAATATATACCCCAAAGGCATGACCCTTCCCTCCAGCCACACCCTACCTGCCTACAGTTACCATCCAGTTAAATCCTATCAGGAGATTAATGCACTGATGAGGTTAAGGCTCTCATAACCCAGTCATTTCACCTCTGAGCTTTCTTGCATTGTCTCACACATGAGCTTTTGGGAGACAGCCCATATTTAAACCATAACAGGAACTTTTTTCTTTTTTTTTACTATTGCGAGTAACATAAAACATACAGACAAAAGGGAACAAAATGTTGGTGTGAAACAAGAAACAATAAACTTATTCCCTGAGGCAGGTGGAACATACATCTCTTGCTATATTGCATAAGTGGTGAATAGTTCAAAAATTCTGATGTAGGTGAGTTATATATTTTTAAAGGATTAAAGACAATAAAAACATACTTCCTTTCTTTTGTCTTCTTTGATCTTCAAAATATAGAAAAAATATCGAAAAATCAAATCTCCAAATCTAGAATATTATATATTTATTGCACTATTGGAAGAAATTTCCCTCTATAGTGACTAGACTCAGATGGTAATTTAGTAAACTAATGAAAATAGTTTATTATTTTTAAAATTTAAAGATTTTGCTATAAACCTCCTTTCTTATTATATATACATGTACACACAAAAACATACACATCCCACTACCACTACCAACAACAACAGAAAACAAAACAATGATTTCTATTATAATTTAGAATTTGGGAGCATATATGTGTCAGGGAATATAGAACAGTAATGCCCATATTTAAATTTAGATTAATATATAGAAAATGCAATTTCAGTTTATTTGGATAAATAAATTAGGGTCACACTTTACATTCCCTTTCCCCCCCTCCTTTTCAGAGGTTCAATCAAATACCCATCATGCTGCATAAGATCTGTGCATCACATAGGGATAAGCAGTTTAATGAGTCTGGGTCTTTGAAGGTATTCTCACCATTCAAAAGAAAAAAATAAACCTATACAACCTGTTGAGAATTGGTAGAATTATCTTTATGAAAAATAAAATGGTATTCAGCAGCTATTCTTACTGAGGTTATGTCACTTCGTAGAGGATTTTTATGGCCTTTTTTCTTTTTCTGAAGCCCTGTTTTGGTGGATGGTGTCACACCGCACACATGCCCTGAGCTTCTGTTATGCAATTAGCAGTGGAAGGTGATAAAGAGCTCTTGGAGGTGAGCTCAGTTCAAGTCACTGTGAGTCCATGGAGCAGAAAGGAAGCCAAGCAATAGCCATCAGACTAATATCCCATAGCTACAGTGCAGCCTAGTTAGACATGTTGAGATGAACTAGGTATACTTGGCTCAGCAATGTACGCAATGGATTAAAGTGAGACCAAACAAAGAATCTTTCCACTTCATCCATTGAAAAGGGATGCCAGTTTCTCTTCGACTCTAGACTGGTTGGTGACCACTGTAACAGTATGCAGCAGAGTTAATGTCTTATAACTTTTAAATTCTTCAAATTGGGCCCCAAGAGACCTTAGCTCTGCAGTTCCCTGCTGGAAGGCAGCCTCCATCTAAGAAGTCTGGCCACTCAGTGACATCCATGCTATGAGGAAGCCCAAGATAGCTGAATGTTCCACCTATAGGAGCTCTCAGGTGCTAGGCACGTGAGAGAAGACTTCTTGGTCTCTCCCTTTAAGCCCTCAGTGACTTGAATGATCTCAGTTAATGCCACACAGAATACAAGACCTACCTGGATATGCCTTACTTGAATTCCAGACCCACAGGATCCTGAGCAAGTAGAATGGTGATGCTAAAGCCAGTGAGCTCTGGGAAAGTTTGCTAAAGAGTAACACATTTGCACAGCACAGAACACTCCTTGGCAGCCCATGGTAGTAAAGCAAATGGATCAAATGGCTGACTTTTAAATTTACTATACATTGTATTTCTGTATTTAACTTTGATAAAAAAAAGGTATTTGCAGAGTTGGGTGAGGAAACAGGATTGAACACTTCCCAAACCCTACCCGTCTGCTTTATTGCTTCCTGAGTCAATTAACCTTCTATTTTATTTAATTTTTCAGTAAATGCTGGATGCACACCAAATACACTCCATACTATGAGTTTCTGAAGCTGATGTAAAGAAGAAAAGGGTGAAAGCTTATGTCCTGTTACCTTGAGGAAAGTTACAGTTTGAAATGCAAACAATGCATAACTAATAGATGGTAACATAGAAAGTGTTGTGAATTAGCATAAACTGAGGATATGAGGACATGGAAGATATCTGGGTAGCAATGTAGGTTAAGCCAGATCTTGAAAGAATGAGGTGATAAAGTTAGAGAGTAAATTCTATGGGAGTAGAGCCACAGCAGATTTCTAACATGAGACAAAATGCAAAGAAAATTAAAAATCAATAACTTATTTAAGTCTGTTTAACCTTTCTGACAAGACTTCAGGTTGGGTGGGGATGGTTCTGTCAAATGTAGTTCATGCTTGAATTATTTCTTTCATTTCTGCTGCGGTGGTCAAGGAGAGGGTAGAGAGAGGCCATTTCCACTCACAGTAACACTGGGAATATTTCATAGGGGAAGATTCTCTCCTAAAAGATAAGCCAAGTCTCTCCTAAAAATAAGTCAATATTTTACTTAGAATGGTAAGAAAATACCAACAGCAGTGGCAATAATAATAATAAAAGACAACAAATGAGCCTACTGCAGGGGGACCTTGATTAGGATTGACCATAGTAATTCTCTGTATATACATGTATATTTCTGAAATGGTGAATATCTTAGGTGTCTATAGAAAAAAGCCTGTTGGAATTCATTACTTAATAAAACTTTACAGGGAAAACAGTTTTTTTCAATGAGCACAAAGTTTCAATGTATTTGCTCCAAAGTTTTCATGAGTCTTATTTTAAGACCATCTTATCAGTGGTAAATGCCTACATTAAAATGACTTACAATGATATAAAAAAGTGTTCAATGGTCAACAAGTGTTATTGGTCATTAAGGAGATGCAAATTAAAACCCAAACAAGACCTGCCTCACATCCACTTGACTAGATACTTTTAAAATTTTTATATTTTGTATTACAGATTGAACTCAGGGGCACATAACCACTAAGCCACAACCACAATCCCTTTTATTTTTTATTTTGAGACAGGGTCTCACTAAGATGCTTAGGGCCTTGCTAATTCACTGAGACTTACCTTGAATTTGTGATCCTCCTGCCTCAATCTCTTGAGCCACTGGAGTTACAGGCATGCATGCTGATGAATAGTTACTTTAAAAAAGAGTGACACTTGGGGCTGGGGATGTGGTTCAAGCGGTAGTGCGCTCGCCCAGGTTCGATCCTCAGCACCACATACAAACAAAAGATGTTGTGTCTGCCGAAAACTAAAAAATAAATATTAAAATTCTCTCTCTCTCTCTCTCTTTAAAAAAAAAAAAAAAGACTGACACTAATTTGAGTCCATCCCATGTATTAATTCTTGATTTTATTTCTTGCGCTTTAGGAGTCTTGTTAAAGAAACTGGGGCCTAATCTGACATGGTGAAGATTTGGGCCTACTTTTTCCTCTATTAGGCACAGGATCTCTGGACTAATTCCTAGGTCCTTGATTCACTTTGAGTTGAGTTTTGTGCATGGTGAGAGACAGGGGTTTAGTTTCATTTGTTGAAGATGTTATCTTTTCTCTACTGTATGTTTTTGGCGCCTTTGCTAGTATGAGATAACTGTATTTATGTGAGTTTGTCTCTGTGTCTTCTATTCTGTACCACTGGTCTACATGTCTATTTTGATGCCAATACCATGCCATTTTTGTTTGTAATATAGTTTAATGTCTGGTATTGTGATGCCTCCTGCTTCACTCTTCTTGCTAAAGATTGCTTTGGCTATTCTGGATCTCTTATTTTTCTAAATGAATTTCATGATTGCTTTTTCTATTTCTATCAGGAATGATGATGGGATTTTAATTGGAATTGCCCTAAATCTTTATAGTGCTTTGGGTAGTATGGCCATTTTGATAATATTAATTTTGCCTATCCAAGAGCATGGGAGATCTTTCCATCTTCTGAGCTTCTTCAATTTCTTTCTTTAGTATTCTGTATTTTTGATTATAGAAATCTTTCACTTTTTTTGTTAAGTTGATTCCCAAGTTTTTTGTTTTGTTTTGAGACTATTGTGAATGGGGTAGTTTTCCTAATTTCTCTTTCAGAGGATTCATCACTGATGTTTAGAAACGCATTTGACTTATAGGCATTGATTTTATATCCTGCCACTTTGCTGAATTCATTTTTTTAATTCTAGAAATTTTCTGTTGGGGATGAAAAACCCACATATTACAGTTAAACTAGACAAAAGCACTTAAAACACACAGTGGAAAAAAGATAGTCTCTTTAACAAATGGTGCTGGGAGAATTGGAAATCCATATGTAGCAAAATGAAACTAAACCCCTATCTCTCACCATGCACAAAACTCAACTCAAAGTGAATCAGGGACCTAGGAATTAGTCCAGAGACCCTGCATCTAATAGAGGAAGAAGTAGGCCCAAATCTTTACCATGTTGGATTAGTTCCCGACTTCCTTAACAAGACTCCTAAAGCACAAGAACTAAAATCAAGAATTAACAAATGAGATGAACTCAAACTAAAAAGCTGCTTCTCAGCAAAAGAAACAATCAAAAAGGTGAAGAGAGTGGATACATTTTGGGAGCAAATTTTTGCCACTCGTGTATCAGATAAAGCACTAATCTCCAGGATATATAAAGAAATCAGAAAACACCCCCCCCCCAAAATCCCCAAACAGCCCAATCAATGAATGGACTAAAGAATTGAACAGACACTTCTCAGAAGATATACACTTGATGGACAAATATACGAAAAAATGTTCAACGTCTCTAGTAATTAGAGAAATGAAAATCAAAACTACTCTAAAATTTTATCTCACACCAGTCAGAATGGCAGTTATCAAGAATATGGACCACAATAAATGTTGATGAAGATGTGGGGGAAATGGCACACTCATACATTGCTGGTAGGACTGCAAATTGGTACAACCAATATGGAAAACAGTATGGAGATTCCTTAGAAAACTTGGAATGGAACCACCATTTGACCCAGCTATCCCACTCTTCGGTCTATACTCAAGGGACTTAAAATCAGCATATTATAGTAGCACAGTCACATCAATGTTCATAGCAGCTTAATTCATAATAGCTAAACTATGGAAGCAACCTAGATGTCCTTCAATAGATAAATGAATAAAGAAACTGTGGTATATATACATAATAGAATATTATACAGCATTAAAAGAGAAGAAAATTATGGCATTTGCAGGTGAATGAGTGGATTTGGAGAATATCATGCTAAGCAAAGTAAGCCAATCTCAAAAAAACAAAGGCCAAATGTTCTCTCTGATAAGTGGATACTGATCCATAACAGGGAGTGGGGAAGCACTGGGAAAAATGAAGGAACTCTGACTGGGCAAAGGGGAGGGAGAGTGGGGAGGGTACATGGGGGCAGGAAAGATGGTGGAATGAGATGGACATCATTATCCTGCACAGCATATGACTGCACATATGGTGTGATGCTACATCATGTACAACCATAGAAATGCAAAGTTGTGCTGCATTTGTGTACAAATGAATCAAAATGCATTCTGCTGTCATATATACCCAATTAAAATAAAGGAATTAATTTTTAAAAAAAGACTGATACTACCAAGTGAAAGTTAGACTGTGAAGCCACTGAAACTTGAATATACTGTTATGGGTGTAAAAAATTATCCACCCACTTAGGAAGAGGTCAGGTAGTTTCTTTAAAGCTTAAGCATACACCTATCCAGTGATCCAGTAATATCAATCAAGATACTTTCCCAAGAAGTCCAAACTAATCCTATGCAAAAAGATCTATACAAGTTGTTAGCAGCTTTATTCATAATTGCTCTGAACTTGAAAGAATCCAGACGTTCATCAATAAGAGAATGGATAAACAATCTGTAGTATATTTATACAATGGAATTCTATTCAGCAAAGCAAAGGGCTCCTGTCCAGCTAAGGCTGTAGCTCCATGTATAGCTTTCTTGGAACCACATTCTACACGGTAATGTGAAGGCAAGTGAGCTTTTCCAATCAGCATTCAACACGGTTGAAATCTCATCAAATCCATTCTTTAGGAACAAGTCCAGTCTGCTGAGAATGGGGATTCCTTGGGGTTGGAGGTGGGAAGGCCCCTTTGACTATGTGGTTGCAGAGGGTGGATCAGCTGTCTGTGATTTAGCCAGAAGCTCAGTGGTACCTCCTTATCTACAAAGGGAAAGTCAAGCCCTCTTTTCCCATTCATGCTTTTAATTTCATGTTAATGGGATCCATATAAGATGATGGGATAATAAATGTGAATAGTTCCTCATGAACAATATGAGTGTTGAATTAACCTGGGTCATTTTTTAAAAGAGGAAGATGATGGAGGAATTATCAATACTTATAATGGAGTGGTTGGCAGAAATCAGAACTGTATGAGCAAATCAAGGATAAAGTCCCTTTCCTGTAAACAAGCAGAAATCCAAAGACTCTATTCTTAATATTCAAATAAAAATAATATTTAGATTGCCTACCTTTATCTCTACCTCTTCCCTCATAGATCTTATAATAAATCGTGACTTTGCAACTGTTCTGGTTGATGTATAAACTTAATCACAGCATCAAAATTCTCTGTGATCAATGTTTAATCTTACCTTAAACTTAAAAAGAAATTATGCATGTTTTTATTCTCCTTAGGCTCCGTTGCTACTTTCCTAATCAAATGGCTGTATAGGGCTTTAGCTATGATATGCTGTGATTCTAGGGTGTGGGGTTTTTAAAAAGTGATTTAGTAAGACAGGTAATTTACCCTGAGAATATTGGAATGCTTATGAAAAACTATGAGCGAATAACAAGTATTTCCAAATTCTTATGTATTATCACTGGATAAGAACAGATTGAGTGTTGAGAGTTCCCAAATGAGAAATGCTAGGAAATAATACTAGGAAATAATTGAGAAGACTAATATGTATTTTTCTTTCCAGCTACTATTTGCAAAACCTTATAATACCAGAATAATAAAGTGTATGTGCTAATTTAAAATGCTAAAATAAGTGTAGTTAGATGGGCAATGTGCATATTTTTAGATATTTGTGATAAAGTACATATATGTCAGAAAAGATAAGTAGGAACATTTAAGTACAATTCAAAAATTAAAATTTAATTTCTGGACAGTATGAACAGAGTTATTTCTGAAGCTCAGATCTATAAAATTATAAAACTACATTTTACCTTTTAAATGCTGAGAATAATTACCTATAGTGAAAATCTCTTTTGTCAGTTCCTATCTCTCATGAAAAGATAGAAAATAAGTACAGTTGCCAGCAAAAAAATTTGGATTTAGAAAAATGTATCTTTGTTCAGCTACAGAGCTGAAAACACAATACATCATTACTGAATAATTTTAAAGGATGCAAACTCTGCTATGTGGCAAAATTAAAAAAAATACTACATTAGGATCATGTTTGGTAGTTACATTTGTTATTGAAAAATTTGTCACATATTGATACCAAATAAACTAGCGATATTTTATCATTTTCTTACAACTATGTAGAATCTTGCAGTATATAATTTCACCTGCACTGAGAGCTGAAATAAATGTAAAAAACTGCTCATCAGCCATTTTATTATCGAGATTATTATGTTTACAATTAAAAAAATGAAAAGTGTTCAAATTTCCAACAAGGGAAGAAACTTGTCTCTAACAGAACTCAGGAAGCTGGTGGGCAATATCCAACTCTATTATGTGTCTGGAGGAAAGAACATCAGTCAAACTGTCTTCTCTCCTAATCATCAGTTAATGTGACTATTAACAAGGTATTTTTTCCAATATGTGCTTCCATTAGCATAATTCTGGGCCCTAATTACCTTATGCTCTTTTTTTCATCTTTAAATATCTGACATAAAAATTGCAGTAGCAAATAGACCCATGTGGCTTTCTAATCCAGTTTTTTTTTCCAAATTTGTCAGAGATGACATTCTTTTATGTGCCTTTTAATCCAGTTTCTTTTGATTACTTCTTCAGATTTTTTAAAAAGTAATACATATTAATGGTAAAATTTTAGAAATTCAGCAAAGTAAAAAAAAAGTTAAAATCACTTAAAAGCAAAATTCAGAGTTAATCTCTGTGGGCATTTCATTGCATTTGTTTTATTATTATCTGCTAATACACATTGATTTTTGATTTTTTACAAAAAATAAAATCACACTACTTTTTATTAGATTGTTTTGCTAGCATTTCTTACTGACCTTAATCCTTGAGAAAATAATCTGTAATAACCTTATACCCAGGCCACTATAAATATCCTGAAGTATTTTAAACTTACCTTATTTGTAATCATTTAGTTTATTTCCTGTTTATTTTGATTATGTATCTAATAATTTACATATATACCAGATTTATATCAATATCTATATACATATTATATGAAAAGATGTGCATATAATGCTATAATAAATATTTTTTACAACTTTGACTGTTTTTGTGGGGGAAATAATTTTAGAGGTGGCATTAAATTACTGGGTAAATAAAAAAATATTTTAGTGTTTTTTACTGATTTTACAAATCCTTTCCAAAAAGTACTATTTACAGTTAGTTTGGCAAACATTTACATGTAAGTCATAGGCGCTTTTTCTTTTTAAAGTCTCAACATTAAGATTTAAGTATAAGTCAAATACAAAATTGAAATTCTCAATAAATAAGGTTCATAACTACAAGAATATCTGAATGTATAGGAACATGTTACACATAAAGTCCAAACAAATTCAAATGTCGAAAACACCCTGCATTTCAGAAAACACCCAATAAACCCTAATTTTGCATCCCTATTTTTCTCAAGGGAACTATGAAAGCAATCCTTCTAAATATTGAAAACTTCACATGTCTCTATGTAATTGGCTTAATTTATTTCTGATCAAGTTGAACTAAATATAAAGAATAACTGGATTTTTCTGTGTATTATAGCTTCCCTCCTAATAATGATTCTTGTACATGAAAAACTGACAGAGTGACATTACTTCTTCACTCTTTTATTTTTCATATTTTCTCTATAATAAAAATATCTCAAAGTTAAGTCTAGATATTAGCATAAACCCCTACCAATGTCTTATTTAACAATGGTTTGATATCTCTTTATGTTAATAAAGAGATATCCATGCAATACTCCCTATTACTTTCAAGAAATAAGCAGGAGAAGAAGAGTATAGATCTACAAATATGCATTATATACAGGACATATTCTTCTGTTTAAAAGAATGTGGAAATAGTGTACGGGTGTTATTAAAATAGTTGTGTATTGATTTTTTTCTCAAAATTTTTGTATGAGATAAATTACAGGAATACATACCAATACAGATATATCTTGGTGGATTGAAAATTGGAATATTTTGTGAATACAACGTTACCTGTTTAGTTTGCTGTAGACTGGGCTTAGTGACTCAATATTAAGAAACACAACTCACAGTGACACTGAGGAAATGAGTACAGAAAAACATATGAAGGCTGATTAGAAACACTGGATACCATAACTAAAGACATACTCATTTACACCTGGGAGAAGAGTTAGTTTGAAGCAACTAAAATGGGAGTTGTAAGAAATGGGATTCTCTCTGCCAAAGTTTCTCATTGCCCAAAGGATGAACTCAGGGTAAACATCTAGAAGCATTAGGTTCTTACTTTGAACTAAAATCACTCTGAAATTCAAGGAGACTTCAATTAGTGTGACTGTCAGGGGAAATATGTTCATCTCAGGGGCCTGTAATCATCACAAAATATAAATATATATATTTGTATACATATATATTCATATATGTACTACACACACACACACACACACAGAGTGAAGAAAGTATTCATAGAGTTCTCCACTTCTCACCAGCAAGAGACTGGGGGAGAGAAAGTTTGTGTACTGGGGGGAAAGTGTATACATTGGCATTTACCACAGGTACACCTGAAGAAAACCCACTGAAGTGACTCAATAAAAAGAACTCAGTTGTGTATTCATCCGGTCCTGGCTTTTCTTGGTTGGTAAGCTTCTCATGGTCCTCTATTTCCTTGCTTAAAACTGATCTGTTTAAATTGTGTATATCGTCCTGATTTTGTTTAGGCATTTCATATGCCTCTAGAAATTTGTTGATGCCTTCAGTATTTTCTTTTTTTTAATTGATTTTTTTAAAAAAATAAATGACAGAAGAATGCATTACAATTCTTATTACACATATATAGCACAATTTTTCATATCTCTGGTTATATATAAAGTATGTTGACACCAATTCGTGTCTTCATACATGTACTTTGGATAATGATGTCTATCACATTCCATCATCCTTACAAATCCTCTGCCCCCTCCCTTTCCCTCCCACAGCTCTGCCCTATCTAGAATTTCTATTTTATTGGAGTACAAATTTTCAAAATAATTTATAATTATCTTCTGTATTTTTGTAGTGTCTGTTGTAATATTTCCTTTTTCATCATGAATGTTAGTAATTTGAGTTTTTTCTCTCCTTTTCTTCATTAGCATGGCTAATGGTTTATCAATTTTGTTTATTTTTTCAAAAAACCAACTTTTTGTTTTGTCAAATTTTTTCAATTGTTTCTCTTGTTTCAGTTTCATTGATTTCAGCTCTGATTTTAAGTATTTCCTGTCTCCTATTGCTTTGGGGTTGATTTCTAGAGCTTTGAGATGTAATGTTAGGTCATTTATTTGTTGACTTTTTCTTTTTTGAAGGAATGAGCTCCATGCAATTAACTTTCCTCTTAGCACTGCCTTCATACTGTCACAGAGATTTTGGAGAAAAAATAGCCTTCTCAATAAATGGTGCTGGGAAAACTGGAAATCCACATGTAACAAAATGAAATTAAACCTCTATTTCTCACTATGCACAAAACTAAACTCAGAGCGGATCAAAGACCTAGGAATTAAACCAGAGATCTTGCGCCTATTGGAAGAAAAAGTAGGCCCAAATCTCCATCATGTTGGATTAGGCCCCAAATTTCTTAATATGACTCCTGCAGCACAAGAATTAAAACCAAGAATCAATATAAGGGATGGATTCAAACTTGGCAGAATGCAATTCCTTTCATATTACACATATAAAGCACAAGCTTTTTAGTTTGTTCTCAACAAAATAAACAATCAGTGAGTTTAATAGAGAGCCTACAGAATGGGAGCAAATCTTTACCACAAGCACATCAGATAGAGCACTAATGTGTAGGATATATAAAGCACTCAAAAACCTCAACACCAAAAAACCACAAATAACCAATCAATAAATGGACCAAGGAACTGAACAGACACTTCTCAGAAGAGGATATACAATCAATCAACAAACATTTTCCAAAAAATGTTCAATATCTCTAGCAATTAGAGAAATGAAAACCAAAACAGATCTAAGATTTCATCTCACTCCAGTCAGAATGGCAGGTATTAAGAATACAAACAACAATAAGTGTTGGAGAGGATGTGGAGGAAAAGGCACACTCATACATGGCTGGTGGGACTGCAAACTGGTGCAACCAATCTGGAAAGCACTATAGAGATTCCTTGGAAAACTAGGAATGGAACCACCATTTCAGCCAGCTATCCCACTTTTCAGTTTATACCCATAGGACTTAAAAAGAGCATACTACAGTAACAGCCATATCAATGTTATAGCAACACAACTCACAGTAGCTAAATTATGGAACCAACCTAGATGCCCTTCAGTAGATGAATGGATAGGGAAGCTTTGGTATATATATACACAATGGAATATAACTCAGCATTAAAATATAATAAAATCATGGCATTTGCAGGTAAATGCATGAAGCTGGAGAATATAATGCTAGGTGAAGCAAGCCAATCCCAAAAAACCAAAGGTCAGATATTTTCTTTGATATGAGGATGCTGACTCATAATGACAATGGGGGGTATGGGAGGAATGGAGGAACTTTAGATAGGGCAAAGGGGAGAGAGGGGAAAGGAGGGGGCAAGTGGGTAGGAATGATGGTGGAATGAGTTAGACATCATTACCCTAAGTGCAACACTTGGTGGTGTGAAAACACTTTGTGTACAACCAGTGACTTGAAAAATTGTGCTCTATATGTGAGTATGAGATGAATTCCCTTCTGCCATTATGTATAACAAATTAGAATAAATAAATAATTTAAAAGAAAGATATTAGTCCTATGGAATTGGTACACAAAATAAAGTCATTTTTTTATACAGGAAATCATCTATTTGTATATATGTGTGAGTGCACATGTATGCATCTTTATATAAATATGTGCAAATACACACAGGTTAAATTCTCCAGTTAAAAATATCTTTCAAACTTTTATCTTTATTTTATTCTCTGTTTTGATGTTTTATTTCCTTACATGTCTATACATTCCCTTCAGATATATACTGTAAGACAAAATAAACTAAATATGACATTTACCAGCACTCTAAATACTGAAGGGAAAAAAAAACAAACTATGTTGCAAGAGAACATTTTTTTTTTCATTTGGAAATCACATTGAAACTCAATCTCTGCTATTTCTCAACAGTATAAACTTGAGATTTTTAAACACTCAGCATTTCAGGCTTCTTCTCCAAGATGGCATATGATCAACCATGCTGGGTGGGCAGAAGAACAACCAGGCATTGGGTAAACATTCGTTTCCTTCTACTTAATCCATTTATTCTGCCCTCGTACCACCTGTTGATTGGCTGCTTTACAATGTCACGGTTTCATTTAGACATATGGCTATGTAAAGTGATTAATTATTTTCCACCAGTAGTGTAGACTGCTTGCTTTGTTAAACTCAGTTCAGAAACAGTAACTTGGAAAGATACCAATGAGGCTATCCTGACTTAATTGACTTAATGCCCAGATTCAGGAGAATTAAGACAATTGGAAGTAAACAACATACAAAAACTGATTGAAGTCAATGTGGAAATGATAACAGGTCCTAAGTAAACCACTAGGCTACTGGAGAACTCATGCCCCTTGAGCATTGTTGATATCATATGGAGAATAAATAAAGCATTTTGCCTTAGTAGGAAGCTTATACTATGGAATTGGTACATAAAATATTTTTTTTGGCAAAAATAAGATTTTCCCACACAATTGCATCCTTAAGTGATTCAAGATAAAAAAAACAGGAGAAAATTGTGAATCCTCTTATAGACAAGCAGTTCTCCAAACAACTGGTCATTCAAATTCTCAATAAGTATAAACTCAGGCAGCGGCTGTGCTAGAAGCAAGGGGAAAATAAAGAAGTATGAGATGCGAATCAGTGCATCTCCAGTGAAGGCACGTAACTAACAGATTCTAGTTGCAGGTTCTGTGACTTGCAGGGTCTTCTCTTGATGTGTGTGGCTCTACAACCTGCAGACAGCAGGGCAGGTAAAGCCTGAGCTGCCCTAATGTCCTGTGGTCAGCACTACGCCCTGGGCATGGGATGAGGTGTATGGTGGCCATGAAGGGATCTATTGAGAGTAGCGAAGGTCTCATTAGGTTGTGTGAGAGATCCACCTGCCCTAAGAGCCACCAGGGAACTGTTCTAGTTTCCTGGGGCTGCAACATCATAAATTAGTGACTAATAACACCTGAAATGTATTTTCTCAGAGTTCTGGAGATGGGAAGTCTGAAGTCAGCTGTTCTAGAACTTTCCAACTCCTCTTAACTCTGGTGTCTTCCCTAATTTCCCACCTCAGTTACATCACACACACACACACACACACACACCTGGAGGTGTCTTTTCTTAAGTAGCCTACTAGAGGTAGAGAGAATAACTGTAAGCTTGAATAAAAATGGAATCTCTGACTATTATGAAGGGGTAGAAATTAATGGTATCAAATTGAAAATGTTTTAAATATGAGTTAAATTTAAAACTGTTTACTACAAATATTAAAAAGGTTAAAATTATTGAAAATATTGAACATACTGTATGGCCTGAGCCAATCAATGAGAAGACACCAGCAATGTTGGAGATGGCCCTGGAGTTCATCTGTGGGCCTTTTAGCTGCTGAGACATGGGGAGTTGTGGTGAGAGTCTTAGGAGAGAAGTCAGGTGGCCTGCCACAGGGGGCGGATGGGTGAGGTACGCTCAAGGCACAGGTGGACATCTCCAGCAGAAGTGCTCAGATGTTCTAGCATCTATGTGGCTGGCATGGGTGCCGGAGACAGAGGAGTTTAAGAAGCTGTTTCTCCCACTGGGTAAACATTAGGGAGATAGTGGGAGCTGAAGAAAATTTCTTTGTGATTTCATCCCATGAATCTCGATTGTTTGAGGCGCTGGTTATGTGTATTCACTGAGTAGACCTGTGAGAGAGGGTCTGGAAGACACAATTCTGTCACCTTTAATTTTCTTAAACATGGAAGCTATAGAAACTGGTCCCTAAATCAAGCCTTGGGTGAGAGTTCTGGAAAGGAAGAGACAGAACCTTCTGAGCAGAAGAGCGGAAGGGACTGGTCAGTCTCTGCAGAATCACACAGCTGAACTTTCCCCTCACCACACTCATGGGGGGGTTAGTCACACGGCAGATTGTTCCTGTGATGATGCGGTCCATACCAAGTGGTGTACATGCAGCTAATAAAAATGCACAACTTGAATCATGATAGGTGGCCTATAATATCATCAGCAGGAATACTGAGTTCATGGATTCAGGTATTATGTTTATTAGATAATTAGTTAAAATATTTATAAATTTAGTTAAAATTACTATAAAATCTTCAGTAGCCAATAGATAGGCTGCATCCATCCTTACCCAGAAGTCATGAAAAAAAATGTCATATAATTATGAAATTTTCACCCCTTCAGAGAAATTAGGTTTCATGAATTTATTAACACTTTTTTAGTGGCTTTTTATTTTATTTTTGCTTTTTGAGTAAAAGATGTAGATTATAGTCCAGGTGATACTATACAAAGACAAGTAAAAACATCGAATTTCTGTTTTTATTTCACACAGTATCTTTGAAAAATGGAAAATGCTGTGCCTCCATTCTTATCTTGCTTGGAAATATATCATTTTATTTCTAGGATTTGAACTCAGTTGCTAATAAGTTCAAAGAATAAATCAAAATACATTGTTCAGCTGCTAACATTTTTATATGAAATGAATTCTAATCAACACAATTCATTTTCCTTGCTTATTTAGGTTATATAAATAAACACTGCCAATGTTACAAAAATGGCTTTCATTTATTTCAAGGTTATGTGCAGATATAAAGTGATGGTTTATAAGAGGAACGGGCGCTTTCTCTCACTAGCAGTCCGCTGTCCCTGTATTGGAAAGCAAGTAAACTGATCAACTTTTTCAAGTGGACAGTGAATTTGTGGAAGGGACAATGCTGCACGGGCTTTGACTGTGCCACCCCAGCCAAAGCCTCCCTGCTGTTGGCTGTTCTGAGATCCAACAAGACCTGGCTCAGCCTTCATTGTGATGTTGGCTTCTCTTCCTTAACTTGACCAAGTGGCAAGTGGCTCAGTGGAGGCTGGGGGCCATTGGAGGCCACAGTGAGGTGGGGACTGCACATCAAATGACAAGCAACATAGTGCTGACTTTGAAAAAACCAGGTCCCTAAGGACTCTGCTAACTCAAAGTCATTATTGTTCTTAGGCCTGCCTAATTTCTATGTAAAATTACATCATTCACTGCTCAGTCACTTTTCATCTGTCTCCGTCACTGGAGTAGAATCTAGCTTGTCTCCCACTCACGGCTGCCTTCTGTGTCTCCCCTGTGTCTGGCACACAGTCCCTGAACGGACGCTGGCTACACAGAAGGCAGCTGTCACTGGATCTTCTGATTATAATGTCAGTCCAAGGAATTCGCTGCCTGCACTATTGCCAGATAGTATGATATGCTGCAGGTTTATACTGATAGATTTTGTAAGAGCCCTTTCTATTTTAAATTAGCATAAGCTGAGTGCTGGAAAAGCCTTGGAAGGCTGGTTCTCCTATACGAATGGCGCATCTTGTCAGATCCCATTCCTTGCTTTCTGCAGACCCAGCACGCAACAGCTCCTTCAAACTACACATCGTTTGTATAAGATGGGTTGCTCTTTGCATGTAGTAAATCTCATTAGTGAGAATTCCTTGGGTGCTAATCCTATCCAACCTGGATCAGTTAAAGGTGCTATTGCTTAAATTCTATCATAAACACTATAGAAGATGTTATTCCATATGTCACCCTAAGAATTCCTGGGATTACAGTGTTGAGCTGTACGTCACAGTCTGCCAGGGAACAGTGTGCCTTCAGTGATGGTGTCAATTGGTAAACTTAAGTCTCTTCAAAATGACTCACACTGATGCAGGGAGTCTGCTGTCTCTCACATCCATTCACCCAGTATGTCTGCACAGGGGAGCAGAGCCAGCAGATCCCCAGGTTGGCTCTGCTCGTTCTCAGTGCACAGAGAGCATTTTTATAGGGCTTGTATTTTTTTATTGATTTAAAAAAATAAATAAATGACAGCAGAATGCATTATAATTCTTACTGCACATGTAGAATACAATTTTTTCATATCTCTGGTTGTATATAAAGTATGTTGACACCCAATTTGTGTCTTCATACATGTACTTAGGATAATGATGACCATCACATTCCACCATCCTTGCTAATCCCCTGCCCCCTTCCTTTCCCTCCCACCCCTCTGCCCTATCTAGAATCCATCTATTCCTCCCATGCTCCCCCTCCCTACCTATAAGGCTTGTATTATACCTTCAAGATAAAACACAAGTTTCTGGAAAAAAGAGACTAATTTCAAGTATAAAAATGCATTCCAAAACAGACCTTTCATGAACAGGTTCTTTTATACTTTGGGACAAAAATGTGTTTAATCACTTAGTGATATTACAGAGAAAATTTTGTTCAAGCAGTCTACTTTTTTCAGAATATCAAATTATGATGTGCTTCCTGGGCACAGTGGAGCAGCTGTGTAATCCCAGCGACTCAGGAGGCTGAGGCAGGAGGATCATAAGTTCAAAATCAGCCTCAGAAAAAGCGAGGTGCTACTTAACTCAATGAGACCCTATCTCTAAATAAAATACAAAATAGGGCTGGGGATATGGTTCACTAACTGAGTGCCCCTGAGTTCATTCCCCCTCCAAAAAAAAAATGATATGTTGTTGTTGAGACTCTACTAGCTACATATTATTGTTTTACATAAAATTAGCCATATCCAACAATCAAGAGATAAAATTATATTGACATACAAATTAATCAGAGATAAACTGTTTCTATATGTGTGTCCTAATTGGTATCTGTGGTACTGTCCCTTCAACATCACTATTAATATTTTCCCTGATTACACTTAAAATAGCTATATTTAACACAGGCATTATATTCCCTCAAAATTGTATCAGAACCATAGCTAGAAATAGGAAATCTAAGAACATACAAGTTGGTGTATAATTCTCTCCCGACTATGTGTGTTCAAAGACACACATGCGCAATTTTCTTAGGATGGTAATATTACAACATTATCAGGCTTACATATTAATTCAAATGGTGTGTTGGGGCTCAGTTCATGGTATACAAGGCACTTGGGCAGGCTGCAAATTCAGACCAGACCTGAACACTGGGAGGCTCCAGAAGCAAAGTCTCTCCAGGTTTCTCCTGCCCTCCCTCCCATGTCTCACCAACTCTCTTCCCAGCAGCGAATCCCCAAAAGCAGAATTTCCCCTCCCCAAGGTGGGATGTAGAAATTTCCAAGCAAGCCGTAACACTGAGAGAGGTCACTCTCCCCCTCTCCCTTATCCCACGAAGACCCTCACTCCAGAGGAGTCCTGCCCCAATCTCTGGAGGAAGGAGGGCCACACAGAGGGGCCAAGGAGAGCCTGGCACACAGGCCTTTCGGGGTCCGCCCAGCCCTGTCTGTTGCTATTAGAGCACACCTCTGTTCAATCACATTTCATCACTGCCATTCTTCAAAGAACCTAAGCATAAAAACACTTTTCCTGGGTCTTTGTTTCTGAAGACCCCCTTGAGACATAGAACTTAGATAAAATAATTTTATTTTTTTTAATTTTTAATATTTATTTTCTAGTTCTCGGCGGACACAACATCTTTGTTTGTATGTGGTGCTGAGGATCGAACCCGGGCCGCATGCATGCCAGGCGAGTGCGCTACCTCTTGAGCCACATCCCCAGCCCCAAATAAATTTATAATGCTTGCCTTTCTTGTTTAACTGATTTGTTGCAGGAGTGTGGGCCATGACTCCTGATGGTGGAAGACATCCAACCTTTCCACCCCTAGGGGCCTATTATTTATTATGAAAGGCAAAGTCAAAAGCTATTTTTATTTATATGGTTTGCACTTTCTAATATATTTGCTTAAATCCTATTATGTGCCTTTTAAATTTGAATCAGAAAACCCATTAAGACTTATTCAAATTGAACAACACATGCAAATAATATATTCTTTCATTAAAAAAATAAATGTAGTGGCATATCCTTCCACTTAGCATTATCCTTTAGTCATTCATTCTTAAATAAATACCCACTAGCAACACAGAATTCCAAAGACTACTTTCCTCTGTTTTTGCTTCAATAGTGATACATTCTATGGTGATTACAAGGATAATCCTAGGCATAATTGTAAAGTTAAAGTCTAAACATGCTTCAGGAAGAAACTTTTAAAAAATGGATTAGCTTATTTTAATGATGTCACATGTTTGCATGGATAA
The DNA here is from genome assembly GCF_052094955.1 of Ictidomys tridecemlineatus. NCBI lineage: Eukaryota > Metazoa > Chordata > Mammalia > Rodentia > Sciuridae > Ictidomys > Ictidomys tridecemlineatus. Next base: position 253,953,700 of record NC_135477.1, on the reverse strand, counting down.
GAATTATTACATCCCTCTGGGCTAAATACCCAGTGCTCATATAGACAGGATGAAAAGTCAGGCTAAAAAACATCAATAAAAAAGGAAATGGATTCAATATTTTCTTTTTTAATCCTAGTCTTTCAACTCTTATGGCTAATATAGTTTTATTGCCAGTCTCTGAATTAATCAAGACAGCATGTTGGTAAATAGAAATGTATTTTATGTCCCCCCAAATTTGAGTTGCTATGGAAAAATATACCCCAAATGAGAATAAAATTTTATGATTTTTTTCTTTAAAAATATGCAAAATTAATACTACTTATAAACCCTTTCCAAATTGCTAGGTAGTCTCGAGTTTTTCAGAAATTTTAGTATTTAAAGTCATATAATTGTAACAATCCTCCCCTAAAATTTAAAAAAATATGTGACTGAATAGAAAGTTAGAGCAGGAGTTCAAGATTGTTGTGGGGTTCTTTTCCCAGGAAATTCATTTTCTATAGCGACATCCCAGCCCTGTTTATTTTTTTATTTTGAAACAGGGTCTTACTAAGTTGATCAGTTGGGTCTTAAACTGTAATATTCTTCTGTCAGCCTTCTTGTCATTGGAATTATAGTCCTGTGTCACCATGCCTGGCTTGTTTGGGGTTTCAAATACCAGTATTTGACAAAATCTGGAATATATATATATATATATTTATTTATATGACACAATACACATAGATGCAGTATGACACTGAGCTCACTCAGTGTTCTACTCATTCTAAGAAGCCTGTCCAGTAATAAGCATTTGATGTGGATCCAGAATTAGCTGGATTTGGGAAGGGAAAAAAAAATCTCAAACATGGAAACTAAAGTTCTTTTGAAATAGTTCATTTAAATTTGAAGAAATCTGGAGCTTCAAACAGTATAATATGCACGTATTTGCTTGAAGTGCCTGTCTGAAAAACATCATAATATACATATATTACACTGATGGACTTTAGGTAGAAGGAAAAGCATCCAAGAAAAAAATCTTCCACCAGCCCTCAGTGCAACTCATCCATAGCTGCAGAGAGGAGGGCCTGTTGTTTCAGGTGCCAGCTACCCAGAAAGGCACATGGCATCATCTTCATTTCACATGCTTTGTAACTGAAGTGACTCATCAAAGGCCACAGAGCCAGAGAGTGGCAAAGGAAGCTGGAGTGGAAATCCAGAGACCAGGAATTTTAAAACCCGTGCTCTCTGAATAATGCCTCTGTCTTACCTGACAAACAAACCTACTCTATAATAAGTAATCGGCACTAAGGTCAATCAATATGCAATGGCAGTGGTAGCCAATATCAGAGGTGTCAACTAAGACTGAGAATCATGTTATGAATAGTGACATCAGAAGCCACAGCACATTAAGCTGCCGTGATGTTTTGAAAAGCATTTTTAGCTCTTTCTGGAGGAAGGACACTCTAAGGATGTGTACACCATGCCATATCCAGATTATTAACATAATCACAATTTCTTTCCCATTGTTTCACAAAGCTCCAATCACTGGAAAATTTGTCTTTGCTTATTGTAAATCATATGAGGTTTAAGCAAAAACACGAGGCACTTAGAATAGCAGACTATGAAGGAGCCAGGAATCATTCATGACAAATAGGAAGAGATTGCAATCTGAAAGGCTCTGCTCTCTTTCTCATATATTCAGAGAATATATGACCCAGCACTGCCAGGCATGATAGACCCTCCCCCAAAGGAAAATCTTTTTAAAAACAAATTCAGGACTCAAGATATAGCTCCATAGCAGAGTGACAGCTTAGCATGCGGAAGGCTCTGGTCTCAAGTCCCAGCCCTGAAAAGAAAATTCAAACTTTTGTTTGTGCGATTTAGGCCTTTTATTTTTCATCAGGTAGAGACATAAACTGCATCTCTTTCTTCTTCCACATAGACATGTACTCTTCCTCTCTTCTTTTGAAAATCATTCTCTTGGTTTCTGCCAAATGTATGCTAGTTTGCTTGAGAGGCATTTATGATATGGTAATATGTGACAGTTTAAAAATAGTTTTTAGTTGTAAATGGACACAATACCTTTATTTTATTTGTTTATTTTTATGTGGTGCCAGGGATCGAACCCAGTGCCTCATGCAGGGTAGGCAAGGACTCCACCACTGAGCCATAACCCCAGCCCACATGTAACATTTTAAAAATAAATGAAAACAGGATTGTTCTGTGGAGAATTGAGGCTCACTTTCTTATGGAGGGCTGTTATAAATTTACCCCGTCTACATTAACACCTCATAAGCTTTAACATGATTAGTAGAAGAATTAACAAGTGGGATGACACCAAATTAAGAAACTTAACAAGTGGGATGACACCAAATTAAGAAAGCCTTCAGAATGGGAGAAAAGTCTTTGCCAGCTACTCTTCTAAAAGGATTAATAGCCAGAATGTAAAAGTAACTAAAAAAACTTAACCCTCTCCCCCCAAAATCCCAATCAATAAAGGAAAAAATAATTTATGCAGAGATTGCTCAAAAAAAGAAATACAAATGTCCAGAAAATATATATAAAAAAATGTTCAACAGCCTTAGGAATCAGGGAAATGCAAATAAAAACTACATGGAGAATTCATCTCATTCCAGTTAGCATACAAATGATCATAACTGCTGCTGGGGATTGGAGGGGAGGTACATTTATATATTATTAGTGGGACTGTAAATTGGTACAACCACTTTGGAAAACAGTATGGAGAATATTCAAAAGACTAAGGATGGACCCACCATATCACCCAGCTATCCCAGTCCTTGGTACTTATCCCAAAGAACTAAAATCAGTTTACTACAGTGACGCGTGCATACAAGTGTTTATACCAGCACAATTCACAATAACCCTGTTACAGAGCCAGGTGGCCATCAATAAGTGAATGGATTAAAAATGAAGTATTACTCAGCTGTAGAAAATAATTAAACGGATCTCATTTGCAGTTAAATGAAGGGAATGAGAGAACATCACACTAAGTGAAATAAGCTGGACTCAAAGTCAAAGGTGAAATGTTTTATATGTGGAAACTGGGAAGAAAAGAAAAAAAAATAATTTCATGAAAACAGAAGGGAAACCAATAGATTTCTATAGAAAGGGGATAGAGACTGAAGCAGGAGGGAAATATACCCAATTATGTTATGTCCGTCTACAAGTACACCACAATGATTCTTTCTTACACATAAAACGATAATGCACTGATTAAAATAATCATAATAATCATAATCATAGCAGGAACTCAAGAGGGTTGAGGGAATGAAGTGGAGGAGGAAAAGGAAAATCCTAGAAAATGAGCTTGATCAGACTGTATTATGTGCATGGATGAACACGCCACAATGAATCCCTCCTTTATCTATAATTACAATGCACCCATAAAAATGAATAAACAAAAGAAGAAACAGGTAGAATTAAAGGTTCTTCACATAAAATTATTTACTTTGTTCTTTTTCCATACGGGTTTTCCTGTATTTTTTTTTTAACCACATTTTTTTAAGAAAAATTCTGAGTATCAAGAAACTGAATGCTGGTAAATAACTTCCTGTTTTGCATCACAACATTGAGTTTGGAAGAACTTAACTTGTTTAAGGTCTAAGCTGAAGTTAGTCAAGAAATGAACTTTCAGGGAGTTGTTCATTTTGGGGGTAGGTTTAGGAAGGATAAATGGCACCAGAGCCTTTAAACCACTCAAGGATGGAAGTTAGAAAGACCAACTAGAGGACTGAAAACTGGACTTGAAGTGGATACAGAAAGCTGCTTTATTCAGAGTGGGAAGAGAAAATCAAACTTATTTTCTATTTTCATTTCCAAGGTGAAGTGTAGTGCAGAGAACCCTATTTATTTTGCTAGGTATCACAATAATGCTCTCTCTGGACTCTTTTCTAACTTACTTCATTACAGTGTGTATATCCTATGAGCATGATTGTGAGTGGAAGTAATTTTTTCAAACCACAAGAATTTCATGAAGCACAATACCTAACACAGAGTGGCATCCCCCTACACTCTTAGGACGAGATTAATCTTGATTTAGATTTTCAAGACTGTACCAGGAATTTCAGATAAAATTGCAAAAGGTGACCTTTAAAAAAATCTCTTTTCAGAGACAGCTTAGAAAGTTCTCTGGAAATCAGGGCCTCCACTTTTTGCCTTCTAGTCTTTGATGTGTTGGTTTGAAGTCAATCATTTTGTCATTCAAGAAGTGATCATACATTTCTAAGAGTAGAGAAAATAAGGGCACGAGAAAAGATGACTTTTTACTTTAAATAATGGTAACTAATGCTTATCAAGGAAGGTTTGTTCTGCTCAGAATTAAAGTGATCATATATAATAAGACTTTAGCATTTTGCTTTCCATCCAAACCAAGAATGCTTGCTCAGGCGCCTTTGAGAAATAACACAAGATTACTTATGCCATTAGATTCTGTCAGCATAAATCTTTCTCATTGGCAATGAGAATACATTTATTTATTTATTTTTGAAAAAGGAACCCTTTCAGATGCCATGAAAATGAATACTCCTAAATTAATACAATTAAAGGCAGTGAGACTTTTATCCATTATTATGTGCTAGCCTTTGCATGGCACAACATCCACAAGACTGCAAATTATATTTCAGTCTTTACCCACTTGGGCAAATAAACACTTATTATCATCACTCATTTATGATCTAATTCAATCATGTGGGCAATAGATTTTAATGGGTTCTGCTACTTCTTGATGTGCCCCAAGGGACACAGAATTGTGTTTAGTTTTCATTCCAGCATCTGAAATACAATGTTGGTTTTACCCTTGTGCAAATGTACTCAGCTCTGCCTGCCTGACATGTGGGAGAGGGCACAGTGGTGATGGACTAGGGATTCGTTTCGGGGACACTCATAGCTTTAGCTGTTTTTCCACTTATATAAAGTTGGGCACAGATTTGTGATCTCTCCTCTGTGACTGGACACAGGTGCTATGACCCAGCAGAGAGCTATATCCCATGTGAAATGAGGACATTCTTCTCAGGCAAATAGTTGCCACATTTCTACATTTCAATCTCAACACCTGTGGAGGCAGCACCAAACAGCACCAAACACGTTATTTGGACATTTTATCATGAATCCTCTTTTTTGAAAACATTGTCCAAGGTAAGTCTAGAACTGATTTTTTACAGATTATCTCAAAACTTGGAGTCTTTTAGAGGCGGAATTTCTGGAAGCAGTTGCGAAATCCTGGAAACAACGCAGATTATCACACAAATGTATGACAGTGGATATAGTCATCACATTAAGTCATGATACCCTGTGTTGTATGGTTCAGATTTTTAAGCTAAAAAAAAAGTAACAGTATTTGTTTACGGTGATACTAGAACTCTTGACCCCAGAGTTGGCATCTTTTCTACTCAATCACCTTCAGAAATCTAAATATTCTTTGATTCTTCATTGGTAAGGAAGGGGTAAATTATCTCCTAAAGGCTGTGCTAGATTATTTCCAAAATGTAAACATTTTGGGCCACCTCTCTATTCCTGCATAGGACACTATTGTACAGCATCCTCTGAGCAGATTTTGCCACTAGTATAGGTGACTTCAAAGCCAAACCACATGACCATCAGTGCAATGCCTGCCTCCACTCCTGGCATGTCCCCTTCTGCTCCATGTCAGCTGTTCACTGGGATCTCTGGTTATTCCTGTTACCAGAACCCCTTACATTCCCAGCTCCCTTCAAAACTTAGCAATGTGCTAGCCCAGGAGAGGCATGGGCCTGTTGCTTGCTTGGGCTCTTGGGACTTCAATCCAGTTCGACTTGCTTGGGCTCTTGGGCCCTGGGACTTCAATCCAGTTAGAGCTGTCATTCTCTAAGCCATGAGCAGCTGCACCCTGACATGACCTCGCACATTTAGGAAGCACTACAGGTTCTACTGCTCTCTTGGGGATCCATAAGGTACAACTAGATTAGAGGTCATGAGGCTGGTCAAACTCAAAGATGTTTTATAAGGAATAAATAAATAAGGTCAAAATTAAATGAGACAGCACATGGGAAGTGTTTAACAGAGGACTTGCCATAGATTAAGTGGCTATTACAAGTTTTATCTTTATTAGAGTTGTTGTTTGTTGCAGTTTAGGGAGTTTAAAAGTTTAAATGATTTAGTATAAACCACGCTGCTGCTGATAAAACTCACTGTTTTCCTAGTATGCAGACTAGAGTCCTAGATTGCCGCTTAAATCTTGTCTCTATAAAACAATGCAGCAGTCTTAAATTTGCCACTTTATGTAGAAAAATAGAGTCTTAAGTATTAAAATTCACCATAATAATTTCTGCTTGGCCGCATTCAGTGGAAAGGTTTTATTCTGTCCTACTAAAAACAATATATTGAAAGATAAAGATTACCACTTTCAGGGATGCAGGGGCTTTTGAAGCCAAGAACAGAAACCCCAAGTTCAGGGATAGACCTCAAGTGTCTTGACTGTCAAGGTTTACAACAGCACACACACTAACACTCTGTTCTCAGAATGAAAAGTATCTCCAGATAGTTCTTTTTCTATCCAGAAAATAAATCTCTCTCTCTCTCTCTCTCTCTCTCTCTCATATATATATATATATATATATATATATATATATATATATATATATATATATATATATATATATATATATATATATCAACTCTTCCCTATGCAGCATGAATTCCCAAAACTTAGAGAGAAATGTTAGGGAGCCTACATCCTGGGAACAAATTTTTACTCCTCACACTTCAGATAGAGCCCTAATATCCAGAGTATACAAAGAACTCAAAAAATTAGACAATAAGATAGCAAATAACCCAATCAACAAATGGGCCAAGGATCTGAACAGACACTTCTCAGAGGAGGATATACAATCAATCAACAAGTACATGAAAAAATGCTCACCATCTCTAGCAGTCAGAGAAATGCAAATCAAAACCACCCTAAGATACCATCTCACTCCAGTAAGATTGGCAGCCATTATGAAGTCAAACAACAATAAGTGCTAGAGAGGATGTGGAGAAAAGGGTACTCTTGTACATTGCTGGTGGGACTGCAAATTGGTGCGGCCAATTTGGAAGGCAGTTTGGAGATTCCTGGGAAAGCTGGGAATGGAACCACCACTTGACCCTGCTATTGCCCTTCTCGGACTATTCCCTGAAGACCTTAAAAGAGCATGCTACAGGGATGCTGCCATATCGATGTTCATAGCAGCACAATTCACAATAGCTAGACTGTGGAACCAACCCAGATGCCCTTCAATAGATGAATGGATAAAAAAAAATGTGGCATCTATACACAATGGAGTACTATGCAGCAATAAAAAAGGCAAAATCATAGAATTTGCAGGGAAATGGATGGCACTAGAGCAGATTATGCTTAGTGAAGCTAGTCAATCCCTAAAAAACAAATACCAAATGTCTTCTTTGATATAATGAGAGCAACTATGAACAGAGCAAGGAGGAAGAGCAGGAAGAAAAGACTAACATTTAACAGAGTCAGGAGATGGGAGGGAAAGGGAGAGAAAAGGGAAATTGCATGGAAATGAAGGGAGACCCTCATTGCTATACAAAATTACATATAAGAGGTTGTGAGGGGAATGGGAAAATAAACAAGGAGAGTAATGAATTACAGTAGATGGGGTAGAGAGAGAAGAAGGGAGGGGAGGGGAGGGGAGGGGGGATAGTAGGGGATAGGAAAGGTAGCAGAATACAACAATTACTAATTGGGCATTATGTAAAATTGTGGATGTATAACCAACATGATTCTGCAATCTGCATTTGGGGTAAAATTGGGAGTTCATAACCCACTTCAATCTGATGTATGAAATATGATATGTCAAGAGCTTTGTAATGTTGTGAACAACCAATAAAAAAAATAAAAAATTAAGATTGAGTGAAAAAAAAAAAAAGAGAGAGATGTTCAATGACACTTCACTTAATAATTGCTGGGCTCAGTGGCACACACCTAAAACCCCAGCAGCTTGGGAGGCTGAGGCATCAGGATCATAAGTTTGAGGCTGGCCTTAGCAGTAGAGTGAGGCCCTAAAAAATAAAAGGGCTAGGGGTGTAGCTCAGTGGTAAAGTGCCTCTGAGTTCAATCTCCAGGGCTAAAACAAAAACAAAAGCAAAAGAAGAGAACAGAAAAACCCACCAACTTTAAAGTTACGACCATAAAATCTTTGTATGTTTGCACGTGGAAGGAATCGTATGTACACTCGACAGTAATTTAATTAATATTTTGTGAATTTACAAATATGTTGAAGCCAATGTCATCTTGAGTGCCTCTGCGGTGACTCAAGTTCAGCCATCTGCTCCTCAGTCTCATGAACTTGGGGCCAAAGTCCTGATGAGCTGCCTCAAGCCATCTGACAAAATAGCTGTTTTTAACTGAAAAATCCATAGTTAGAATTTTGGTAAAGCTGACAATAACATTCACTCCTTGTTTGGACAAGCGCTCCCAGGAAGAACCTCGCTGCCTGCACCTTCTGCTCAAAAGGGGCATCCTACGCGTGGTCAGAGAGACTTTCCAGGACACAGGAGTCCACAGCGCTCCTCACAGCGCTCTGCCACAGCCTGGCCGCTGGCTCAGACTACAGGACTAGGGCTAGAGTCCAGGTCACCTCAGGAAACAACAGCCTGAGAATAAACAGAAAACGGAGGGTCTACGGAAGAAACGCAAACGACCGAAAGTTACATCTGGGTTCTGTCACCTTTTCCCACGATTGTCCAGCCAATTTCTTCATTTGATTTATATCTACACAACCTACATGTTGAGACACGGAACACCACTTGTATCTTCATGCCAACAGGACTACCATGTTGTGGGCACTCACAGGGTGAGATGGTCCACTCCCAACGGTGGCCCTTGGCCTTGCTCTGCTTGCTCCTGGATCTAGTCCTCGCTCAGGGGCCACTCAGGCTGGGCTCCTTCCGGCACCTCTGGGCTGCTCCAATATTTACCCTCTGCTGACTTCACACAGAGCCGCACTTCTCCCTCACTCCCATCCCCTGGTTGGCTTCATTGTTCTTCATGGCTCTTCCTTTGCCTTCTCCCCTCTCCAGGTGCCATCTTCAAGAAGGCAGGGACTTTGCATATTTGTTTACAGATGAATCTTCCACCTCCAGAAGTTGTTCCCTGAATAAATACGTGTTGCTTGCGTGTGCGAGACCAGAAGACTGCGGCACCGCCTGGTCTCATCTGCAGTGGACTTGGACATTCATGGGGACTGCTGTGAATACCACAGTCACAACCTTAGTTCCCACTGAGCCCGTCCACAAGATCTGAAACGTCATCTTAAATGTTAATATGAACCCAGAGAGTGGAACAGGCCAGTTAGGATGGGATGCTTGCGAACTTGTCAGGTGTTAGAACTACACATGTTCCAATCCAATAGAGCTTCATGAACCCTGTTACTGACTTTTACTACTAGTTTTATAAGGCCTGAGACAACAAACAAACAAAAACAGGCACAAACAACAACAAAAACCACCTTTGACCTGGAATGTGTTACTTCTGCCCCCTCAATGTGAAAAATATCATGAAATCATATACTTTCAGAGCTGAAATGGTTTTTCTGCATAGTTCAGTTAACAGTCCTCATAAATACAGAAACCAGAGACAGGCATTTCAGAAAAATTCAAATGTTTGAACTCAAGGATTGGTGAGATGATTTTCCAAGAAGTAGTTTTAGTTTAGAAAGAAATAAGGGTACAGTCCTTGCTTCTGAGAGATACTATGTAACATTTGTGTAAATTCTGAGGAAAGGTTAAAAATTATTACAAAAGTAAAGTGATATTAGTATTTCTGTTTTTATTTATATCAGGGATTAAACTCGGGGTGCTTAACCACTAAACCACATCCCCAGCCCTTTTTGTATTTTCTTTAGAGAGGGCGATCTCACCGAGTTGCTCAGGTCCTTGATAAGTTGTTGAGGCTGGCCTTGAACTCACCATCCTCCTGCCTCAGCCTCCTGAGCTGCTGGGACTACAGATGTGTACCCCCACACCTGGGTCATTATTATTTTTTAATTGGTATTTGATACCTAAGTTAAATTGAGCCCTGTGGCTGAACTGAACTGGTAAAATGCAAATGAGAAGAACAAGGCTGAAAGGCAGCTGACATCACAGCAAGTGACAACACCATGCTAATTTCAAGGCTTTGGAGAGAGACTGAAATTGGCCCTATTGCTGAGGAATGCCTGTGCCCTCCATAGGCCAGTGCTGTCTGCACACATTTCTTCACTTGTGCCCACTCCTACCAAGCAAAGGGTGTTAAGGTCTGTAAACAAGTCAAAGTAACACCTGGTATTTTGCCAGGGGAATGTTAGAGTTCGTAAACAAGTCTGGATGGTGCCTGGCAAAATGCCAGAGGGAGTGGTTTGTGAAGTAACAAAAGTGAGCCATTAAGTGTGGAGATTCCTTATTGGTTGACTGATGTATCTAGTTTATGCTAATTAAGATAAGCTGTGTGGAATGTATAAATACCTCTGTTGTCCTACAATAAATGGCTCCCACTCCTGCTGTATCAATCTACACAAGTTATTTGTCATCCCCCGGTTATTTTTCTGCAGCGGGACTGCGCCAAAAGGGCATAGTTCTTGGCCAAAAGCAAAGAGCTCAGTTCTTCTTCTGGAGTCTAGGTTGTTGACTCCTTGCTTTTGATGACCCCTCAGGCACAGGTCTTGGGGGAAATGCCTTCTGTCCTCTGTCATGGCCTGACTTTTTGATATCCGTTTTGGATTTGGCCTTCTGTGAAGCATGGACACATGGCAGTCATCTCATCTCTTCTGGGGACCGGGCTTGGTGTCTTCCAGTTGCCCTGTCTTTGCGGCCCACTCCCTAGTGAGCAGTGGGAGGGGGTCTGAGGGCATCAATGTTTGCCGGTACAGCTCAGGTTTTATTCTCTGGGTGCTATTGTTGCCTATATGGAAGAGAGTTTGTATTTGTTTTTTTTTTCCCACAGAATAATTGGCAGGATATGGAAATAGGCTATGATGGAGGAAGAAATATCCACAAAATTATCTAATGCTCAAAAGATAAAAATAAAGTTACAAATATAAAAAAGAAATAAATTCCATTACTCGGGTCTTGGGAAATAACTTATTTTTATGTTATGTAGTATTAATGTCAACAAAGAAATGAGCTGCTGTGATTCTAATCTATGTGTTTCTTAACATGGGTCTGCAAAAAATATCCAATCCTAGTGCAAAGAAAGGAGAAAAGAGACAACAGAATTCACATCTAGGTAGACATTGCCTGGCTGAATCCCCTCTTCCCTGAATTTGCATCTCTTCAGACTTGATACCAAGTGTGGACTTTCCATCTATCTTAGTCCTGCATTTAAAACTCATTAAAAATCTGTTTGCCATTCCTCTCAAAGATTAATCGCACAAGTCCAACATAATAGCTTTGCCAATTTAAATGCTCCCACTTTAACATTTCATTTCAAGTGTACTGTAATTATAGTATATTGCTTCTGGCCAAGTTAGAAAATGTATTCAAATAATAACCCTACTTTTTGGTATATGATATGCTCTTAGGACCATTCCTCATGTTAATTATGTACAAAACTTGAAAATGGACTTATACATGTCTTCAGAAGTAATAGCAATCCATCCATCCATTCTTTCACCTACCCACCCATCTCTTAAAATTGTACAGCTATGTAAATGTGCATGAATACATAAAGGGGGTAATTATTATTCTTTGGGTGTAATTATTTATTCTTTGCACCATCACTTTTTTTTCCATTTGTATTTTCAATGAAAAATGTTGACATCAGAGATCTGAGTTATGTGCTTTCTCAGGTTGATAGGCATGCCCACGACAGTGAGGTGCACCCCAGCTGGCTGACTGTTAACCACAACCACGACCCATCCATTCCAGTTAGTGGTGCTCCCCAGTTGGGTCACTGCTAACCACAACCACTTGCCATTCCCTGGAGGAGAGCTATGGCTGACTCTGGCAGGATGACAAAGTCAAATCATGAATCCTTAGGGAGGGCTATAATAATATTTAAGAAAACATATATACATGTGCTTTTAATATAAAAATAATTTCTCTTCAAGCCTTTTTTACTTTGCTTTGTGATATTGTGAGACACACTTCTTGTACTCTTTAAAAAATTAATTGGAAAAGCACTGGGCAGAGCAGGCAGATGTTTATGAACTATAGGTCCAGCTAAGCTTTGGCAGCCAGAAAAATGTTCCTTTGTAAGTTTTTATTTGTAAGTGAAATAAACATGTTCTGATTTCCTCTGTTTGTTTATCTTATACTCATTGGCAAAGTAAGTTCCACAGATTGCAAAAGTTAAGAGTTAGTTTCAAAGCCATTCTAACCAGTTATTTTGGTATTTTGAGCTATTTTGAACCAGCGATGACCCAGTACTGCAACAGACCTCTCAGAGTACACCTAAAGGATATAATTTAAAAATTTAATTGTAGAAGTGTTGGATATTTTGCTCATTCATTTGTCAGGTATCTACTTATTACCTACAATGTGCCTGGACCTCTTTAGGCATTAGAAAAATCAGCCATGAGCCAAACAAGCAAAAATTTCTTTCAATTTTGGAAGAATTTCAGTTTGGAAAGAAATATAATAAATAGATTTACAATATGTTAGAAGGTGATTAAAAAGAAAGAAAGAAAGAAAAGAAACAGGCAGGGTAGTGTTGAGGGTTGAGTCCTGGGGCTGGGCTCTGCTGAATAGGGATTGGGAGGAATAAGGCAGTGGCAGGTGGCCTTGAGAAGAGTCCTGGTGGAAGAAGACCCTCTGTGACATCCTTGAGTGATAGGACCTCCCAGGACAGGGATCAGGGGAGTCAATCAGGAGAGCTGATGCTGGGAGGAACTCAGAGGGGTACCAGGGCCGGCAGCTATATCAGGATGGCTGCTCTGAGGGTTTTCACTTCGCTCTGCTTCCTCCGAACGTCCTGAGGCCTTGAAAAGCCTTGGAACTAGGGAGTGAAGGTTTAGAGTCATGCTGATGCTTGTGTTGCAAGCAGCCTGTTGGAGAACCCAAGCTCGGAGGCCAGTTACGGGGAAAGGCCACTCTGCAGGTGAGACGGCACCTGGATGGGCAGGAGCAGCCACCAGTGCTGGCTAGAATTATGGCTGCTGGACAGAACAGGAGGCTTAAGAGAGAAAAAGAGCTAAGCTTGGCTCCTGCGCTTCGTTACCTACAGGCGGGGAATCTTCAACCGTGAGTTTGACCTGGGTGCTCAGTCACTGTGACCATGATTATTTTAGATATATAACAACATGGAAGAGGAATGCCTTCCTTGGCCACCTCCAATACAGACAGAGACCCCAAGATCTGCTCTTGAAGGCTTTGCTTCTCCTAACTTAAAGTGCAGTCCTCTCTTCTCCCCCCACCCAATTTTATCTTTAGTCTTCACAATCATCATAAATATTTAGTTTCTTTTTTTTTCTTTTCATTTGTCTTTTGAGAGACACATTTTTTTTCTTAAATAGTTACATTTAAAAATATCAGAGTATTTTAAATTTCTCCTATTGTTCACATTACTATTATCCTAGATGATTTTACCCATTAGGTAGTATTAAGATATTTTATAAATATCGACCTTTCACTATGCATTCTTATTCAGAGTTTTTCTTGAGATAGGACTTACTCTCAAACTGTGGTATTCCTCTTTGAATTCTCTTCCTGTTCCTATTGTTACTTACACATTGAGTAGTTGAAGGGTTGGACCCAATTACTGGGTTGGGTATGTGTGTTTTGGCAAATGGTTAAAAATCAAAACACAATAAATGTAGGACCTGTGTACCTGTGCCCTGCTCTCATGGTCTGGTTTCCAGTTTTGAAATGCAAGTGTTAAGCAGACAGATGAAAGTGACACAGCTTTTTTATCACCTTTATTTTTGCCAAATGAGCTTGAATGCAGATCACTGTTGACTCTGTGTTTCCTGGTCTGTAATTATTTCAGGAGCAGCTACTGAAAAACTCAGAGCTGTGACTCAACATCTGTTTCCACTTCCAAAATGGCGAAGGCCCTGAAAATACCAAGACCCATTAAGCTGATGAAACCAACTTAGCAGGTTGGTCTGGTTTAGCCTTTCCAAAAACACTGATGAAAAGATGACCAAATCCATCTGGAGTTTGCTGTCATTTCCTGGAATTTCATTATGAAAATTGTGGGTGTTGCCGCAGTGTAGTTGGCTTGCTCAAAGCAGAACACAGGTGGAAATGGCAGTTGACTTCCATCTACAAGGGACAGATAGCCATGTGTGGATAGTCTTCCCTCAGTAAGATTTTATAACAGACTAGTGGTGCAACAAAAAATGAATGTGATACAAATCTTATTTTCTCCTCAAAAAAGATAAGACCATTGTTAAATATAGGAGAGTGTTTTTCCCTACAGCCATTCACCTGGAAAGAAGCTCATTTTGAGGAGTAACTAATAGCCATTGAGTTCTTTTCTTTTAAATTGTTCTTTTTAGTTAGAGATGAGAGTAGGATCTATTTTGATATGTTTATACAAGCATGGAATACATCTTATTCTAATTAGGGGTCCATTCTTATGGATATGAGATTCACTGTGGTGTATTCATATATGTACACAGGAAAGCTATGTCAGATTCATTCCACTCTCTTCCCTTTTCCTATCTCCTCTTTGTTCCCTTCATTCCCTTTTGTCTAATCCACTGAGCTTCTATTCTTCCCACCCTCTTATTGTGGGTTAACTTCCACATATTAGAGAAAACATTCGACCTTTCATTTTTTGGGATTGGCTTATTTCACTTAGCATAATAGTCTCCAGCTCCATCCATTTACTGTCAAATGTCATGAAGTCAGTCTTCTTAATGGCTCATTAATACTCCGTTGTGTATATATACCACATTTTCTTTATCCATTCATCTGTTGAAGGGAACTTAGATTGGTTCCATAGCTTAGCTATTGTCAATTGTACTGCTACAAACATTGATGTGGCTAGGTGTGTTGTCATACACAGGTAATGCTGGTGGCTCCAGAGGCTGAGACAGAGGATTTAAAGTTCAATGTCAGCCTCAGCAATTCAGAAAGCCCATAAGCAACTTAGCAAGACTGTATCTCAAAAGAAAATAAAGGATTAGGGATGTGGCTCAGTGGTTGAGCATACTTGGGTTCAATCCCTGGTACCAAAAAAGAAAAAAAAAGAGGAGAGAAAAAAAAAACCCCTGTGTTCTGCTCATATTTCAGAGGACAAGGTAAGCTGAGTGCAGTCTAGAAGTGGGTGCTGGACACAGTAAATGCACAGAGTCTATGTGTATTGCTCACCAGGTCCTTTTGTCAGACCTACCATGAACCCCTTCAGAGGCCAACCTACAAGGTTGGGGGCCAGGTCATTGCTTGCAGGGAATCCACAACATGGCCCTGGATGTGCAAAATATCTCTCTGGAGTCAGACAGGTGGTGGCCTTCATCACAGACTGTTGGAGTAGGGTCCTTACCAGGCTGGCCTACCTGACCCTGCCAAGATGGAACAGCTCTGACCACGCCTCTTTCCCTCTCCGGCCACCTTCCTCTTCCCAGGAAGACTCTGTATGATCTGCTTCCTCTGAGTCACTGGGCTGGCTCTGAGAGACTCCATCCTTGGGTTTGTCCACATCCAAGGCTGGGAGAGGCCCGGTTACTTGTGAGGGCCTCTGGGATGAATTGCTGTAGTTTCAGTGCCAGGGCCTGATTTATTCAGATTTCCTTTGTCTCTAATCTCATATCCAGTCTAAGTGGGGTGACCTTAGCCAGAATATTCAATGAGTGTGAATCATTTGTGACACGTTCTGGCCTTTGCATTATAATGTGGTTTTCTGTTTGTTTGCCTGTGTGGATAAAAATAAACAAGTAGACTAAAGAAATGAGTACATTTTTTTACAAGATTCTTTTAAAAGGTGACTTGGGCTTATGGGAGGATCTTTTTATTTAGGAAAATTTTAATGTTATTTCATACAAGTATTGGGGATTTGTTCCTAGTACTAATGGAGGAGGTCCTGAAATGAATTTGGACCGATCAGCTTTCTTGTGAATCATTTCACTTTTACATGCAGAAGTTCTAAGAAATATCTTTTAAATTTATAATTCCTACATACTATTTTAGGGGGTGAATGACGAATAAAACAAAAGCCCATTTAGTCAAAAAATCAAGTTACAAAATTTTAGCTTTAAAAGCTAAACACTGTGTTATCTTTCAAAGATATTGTGCTGTTCTTCTTCCCTCCATGAAAGCATGGATACATTTCAGTTTTGATTAATTTAAATTCAAGAGTTAAAAGTTGTGTCAGTGTGAGATGCTAAATCAGAGTCAGTGCACCAAGAAGTGGTGAAGGAGATTCCAGGCACAGCCAGCTATAAAGCTCGGTTCCTGCACTGTTCTCAGAGTGTCAGCCCTCACATCTAGGTGGCCCCAGTCCATGGAACAGGGGACCAAGACTGCTGTTACTCAAACCCTCCCAGAATGCTTAACATACAGGGTTGCCTTGTTCATTTCCAGACATTCTATCTGGTCCTTTTTCAAATTTTCCAGTCTCTTATTGTTTCTTTCAGCTTGCTCAAGTAACTCAAATTCCTGGGTTGCTAATCACTCCATTTGTTGAAATTGCTGACTTCTGCATGTTGTCTTATTTATCTTGTCTCTTGAAATTTCTAACTTTTGGCTCATTCCATTAGACTTCTTTCCTCCTTTCCTGAGGGATCCTGGCATAATCTGCGGTGTGGAAGAGCCTCCAGAGAAGAGTCACATTTGCCTGTTCTGAGGCTCTAAAGGATTCTGGACACATCTTCAGGCAGACTTCTTCAGCAGGCGTGTCTGGGTGACGTATACTGTGTGACTTTGGATTCTACGTCAAGTGAGTGCGGAACCTGGGCTTCTCACAGGAGAATATTTCTCCATCTGAGGCCCCCACGATGGCAGGATGCTCTGCGGATTCCAAACCAGTGGTCAGAGAATTTCTAGCTTTCCACAGTCAGGGCGACCTGGGCTTCTAGGCCTTGTTCACGGTTCTAGCTCCCTCCTCACTCAGCGTACTGGGTGTGTCCTTTGCATCTGATCCTCCTTGATCTCGGACTCCTCTGAATCTACCATCTTGAGTGCCAGCATATCAGCTTGGTTTCTCCATTTCTGTTCCCTTCCCTGAGATTTCTCTTTCTTTCCCTGAAGATCAGCTCTGTACTCATGTTGGGGGAAGTCATAGCTGATTACTGGTTTCTGAGAATTTCTAATATGTGAGGCGAAGCCCAGTCAATATCCAGACTGTCAGTCATGTTGTTGGGAACTGGATAAGCCAATTTGGAAATGGGAACACTAAACCCAGGATCTCCTTAACCTATCAGGTTCCATGTTTTCAATTCAGTAAATATTTCAACAGAATGAACACAGGTTCATTAAAATAGGCTGGGATTCATAATCTAGAGCTTATACACCTATCATATTAATATCAGTATAATTACTATAATTGTTTTCCCATTATTATTAGATAATTGTACTGAATACTATATAATTATATATTATAGTTACGTTTTTATAGGAGTCTCACATCTGGGAAAATGAGATTGAAATGGGTTAATTTACCTTCAGCACACAGAGATGGAAAGCTGCTGCATTTATTAGAGCAAAAGAGCATCCAAACCTGGATTCCCTTTCCAAGAAGACAGTCAACTGACCGTGTTCATTACAAACAGAAATTATCACGTTACAGAGGCTGACAAAAGACAGGCAGGCTAAGTGTTGTCTCCTTAAGACCAGAAAACCCCAAACCACATATCCAAGGCCAGTTCCTTGGAAGTCTATTTACCTTTGTACATTTCCATTTGTAACTTTCTTGACAGATTTTCTCCTTAGAGTATGATAAATACTTAGGTCATTTTTTTTCTTGTTAACATTTCCAGTATGTCAATTATCAACTTGAATCTCCTCCTGGTAGACTTCTCTCCTCTTTGGCCACCCACCCCCATGATGCAAGGATTCAGTGCCATTAACTCCATTGGTTTCTATCTTGTCTCTGCCCTCCATTCAGTTCCACTCCCATTCCTGACCCAGGCCTCTGCCTGGACTCTTCTTGCCTAAGTCCCTCCTTCCTGAGCACTTGTTTATAGCTCAGTCTATAAATATGGTCCTGAATATGGTCCATATACTCCCAAAGTGCTTATAGCACATAATAGTTCTATTATCCATTCTACTCTTAACCCTACTTCTTTCTTAAATAGACTATTTTTAAGGACTTTTAGAATTAGGACAATCTTAAGAAGATAGTACAAAGAGTTCCTGTGTGTCCAACGCCTAGTTTATTCCCCTTAATATCTTATTTTATATTGATGCAATATATTTCTCAGAATTATTGAATCAATATTGACATATTATCCGTAACTGAACATTAACTGAAGCCCTAGGTTTATTTAGATTCCCCCTGCCCATTTTTTTTTTTTCTGTACCAGGGATCGAACCTAGGAGTGCTTAACCACTGAGCTTCATCCTCAGTATTTCTATTTTGAGACAGGGTCACACTAAGTTGTTTAGGGCCTCACTAAGTTGCTGAAGCTGTGTGTGTGTGTGTGTGTGTGTGTGTGTGTGTGTATTTATATTTTCATTGTTAGTTAGTCAGTTTTTAGTTGTAGTTGGACACAATACCTTTGTTTTATTTATTTATTTTTATGTGGTGCTGAGGATTGAACCCAGGGCCTTGCAAACGTGCCAAGTGAGTGCTCTACTGCTGAGCCACAACCCCAGCCCTCCGAAGCTGGTTTTGAACTTGTGACCCTCTGGTCCCTGAGTTGAGGGATTACAGGCGTGCACCACCACACCCACTGAGACTGCCTTGTTTTTGGTGTGCTTAGTGTGCTGTCCTCCATCTGCTCCAAGATGCCACCGGGACTCTATATTACATTTATGCATCGTGTGTTTGTCGGCTCCTCTTGGCTGTCCCAGCTTCTCAAGAGTTTTCCCTATTTTTGATGATAATGACGGTTTTGGTGAGTGCTGGTCAGGCGTCTGTGGAATGTCCCATTACTGTTTGCCTCATGGTTCCACTGGGAAAATGGGTTTTGGGGAGAAGAGCCCCAGAAGGAAAACCGTGTTCATTTCCCATCCAAACAAGAGCACAAGGACCAGACGGCCCATCTCTGCTGGTGTTAACTTGGCTGGTCTGGCTGGTCAAGTTCAGGGACCTGATACGTGGATGTACTAGTCACACATTAGTTCTTGGCACACTCTTGCCGAGGCTTTCTGTAAGGTCTCTCTTTATTCAATTGTATTTTACCGTTGTTTCCTTTAATCTTTTATACCTGCACCATCAATGCTTCAGATACCCCACATGGTAATATAGTAAGTATATAACTATCCTATTTATCTTTGTATTTATTAGATAAAAGACAGTATTTTTGCATATGTACTGTAAAAAACACTAAATAAGATTATATGCACTATAATAGCTGTTCTTATTAAGACTTGTTTTCAAACAATGCTATGTTTCAGGAAATCATCTAGTTCATTATTCTGACTGCCACTTAATAGTCCACCAGGAAATCAAATACAATTTCCAGACTCAAATCATGGCAACAGGTAAGGAGCCTCCCCAATCCTGTGTCCACCCCAAATGCTAGACTTAACCCCTGGGATGAGTTCTTCAGGGAGAATGTCTTTGCTGTATGTTCCCAGGGGTGGAAAGAGTGGGTGCTGGTGCCATCTACAATCTGACTCAGAGGGGCTGCACCTGTTCCCCAAGGCCTCCAGGGCCTCTTTGCCCACAGCCTCACTAGGATTTAGTATTATTTGACTTTCCAATATTCCTCACAGTGACGAGTCTAAGGCACTATGACCTTTTAGCTTCAATTTTTCTTTGATGATGATTTATGAGGTTTCAGTTCTCTTCAAAAGTCATGACAGTTTGTCTCTTACTTGAATTGCTTAATTGAATCCTTTGTGCAAGTTTATTTCATGGTTTATGCCCTTTGTCTCTCATTGTATTCTGAATATTATTCTTTGGCCAGTTTTGTGTCAAGTCACCTTGTCCTAGCTGTCACCATTGTTTATCATGTTCTTCCTTAAATTTGTAATCTTTTATTTTTACAGAGCCAAATATATAAAATTATTTATGACCTGACTTTTGGGTTATCTTGTTTAAGAAACATGTATCTTTCTCATGGTCACTAGTATACCCTTCTACATTATGCATGATGGCTTTGATGTTGGAATAATATTAATTTTTGTTCACAGAGTGGTTCAACTCTCAACATGATAGACTAAACAACTTATTCTTTCGCCTATGATTTACAATGCCAAGGCCATCACACAGGAGGCCCCCTTACATACTCAGGTCTAATTCTGAACTCCAGTTTGTTACTTAATTATTCGTTTATTCATTCATGAATATTCATCATATTCAATGCAGATTCTAATTAAAATTCAAATTATATTCATTATAGTTAAATGGGCTATTAATGTGTGTTATATCCATATTTATTTGTCTTTCAAAGCCAATGAGCTCAGATTCTTCCCAATTACCTGTTTTTTTACGTAATTGTTTAATTTACTGCCTGTCCAAGCACTTTACTTCCCTGCAACCCTGTACCCAGGACAGGTAGCAAAGCGAAGATAAAAGGCCAAGGGCTTTGGCTGCACAGATATGGATTAAATCTTAGGTACTCACTCACTGCATGACCATTGCCAAGTTATATCCATCATCAAGGCCCTAATTTCCTTTCTTTATGGGAGAAAATAAAATAACAGTATTAGCTGACATTAATTATGCATCTTCAATTTTGCCCTAAAAATCAGCAAACAAATTATGAAGTTCGCCCAAACTTGCACAGCTAATAAGTAAGTGGAAGGGTAAGGATTTGAACTCAGGATATTCAATGATAGCAACTGTTATCAAACAATGAAGCTGTTTTGCCTTATCAGGACCTTGGAGAGAAACAAGGTGAAGTCCGTGAGGTGTTTACCATAATGTTCAGTGATCATTGGCCAAACTCTGGAAATGTGGGATAGAGGGTGACACATTTTCCAACCTCAGCTTGCCCAAGTGGCTTTGTGACAGCAGAAATGGAACATGTCATAGGAAGTAGGAAATTCACTGTCATTACCTAAATGACAGCCGGAAAACAATAATAGGACTGAGTGCTGACGTGTTTTTTGCAAGACCCAGGTCTCAGCACTTGGATTCTTCAGCTCATTTAATGCTACTTATTACAATAGGTATTTTTATCCTTGAAAATAGATTTAGCTGAGTCAAAAATTCCCCCCAATAACACAAAGGCAAAGTTGGGTTTCAACCCAGATATCTCAGTCTCCAGGTCTTTATGTTATCTGATACAAGTCCATAATTTTAATACATTTTCCAGTTTTTAATTTAATTTTTTATTTTCTTGTTAAACTATTTCAATACATATTTTGGAGTTTAGGAAATGAACTTAAGCCCAATGGATGTTTTTATACTGTATTAGAAGAGTTTCCCCCATTATTGTTGTTTCGTTAACAAGGAGAAAGAGGACTGATTATACGCAGAATGCATGATGATGTTATCAATATTTGTAAATAACAAATTCCAGGAAAAGAATATTACTTTTGATAAAGATATTTACTGGCAGTAAATGCTAAACAAATCAGGGGCACATGCTACTCATTAGTGTGTCCCTCTCTATCTGATGGACACATATTGACTATGACTTTTTAAAAGCTCAGACAGTTCATTCTGTAAAGGCCAAAAACTGGCCCATTAAATATCATGCCAAAATTGTTCTGAGAAAACTTGACACAGGAGTTTCCTGTCATTGTCAAGAATTAATTTCCAAGTAGGAGTTACCAAAAAGAATAAATACCACTTTCCAGAAGAAGAGTAATAAGGCTTAATTTAGCATTAATTCCCAAAGCAGAGACACAAAATACTGACTTGGTTCTATTTAAATATTGTTACAATGAATAAGTTTATGTGTCTTTCCATTTGTCTATAATATGGGCTGGAAAAACCACTTGCCTTCCTTGTTACCATACATAGAACAATTTGGCTTTTAATTTATTTTCAGAAGCAAGCATTTTAATCAAATTCAAAGATAGCTTAGAAACCAGTTTAATTCCTTGCTTTTAAAATTAATTGTTGAAGAAGTAAAGGATGTTTTTGTATGAGGCATTCATTTTATACTATTACTTATTCATTCTGTTTTTCCCCTCAGTCAGATTCTTAGTTAACCCTTGTAATTATTGGACAGCTTTAAACTTAATAGAACTTAATAGAACTTGATGGAAATTCTTATCTCATGGTTGATGAGGTAATCACCAATATCTTTCTCATTATTTGCCACGGCTATAAAATTCTTGGCAATGGTTCCAAACAGGCATAATAATTTCAGCATTTTGCCATTATAATTGAAGGAAAATTTTACTTCTCATTAACACTTCCTAAAATATTTTAGTTTCATTCATAGAGTTTTCAGATAAATTTTAGATTAATTTTTCTATTTAGATTTCATCCCATAAATTTTCAAGAATTGGACTCAATTCAGTCTATAAATATATTAGGAAAGAAATATAACTTTTTCAATGATCAGAATTTACACAAATCCTGTTCATTACACCTTGTCCCCTTTTTTAGTCACTTTGATAAGTTTCTGTCTTTAGATTTCAAGCCCTGTTGAGTAAATTCACTTCTAAGAATGTTACAGTTTTTAGATTATTGCTGTTAAATTCTGAAATCTTGTACTGTACTGTTAAACATTCTAACTGGTTCTTATAGATAGGACTGCTATTGATTTTCACATTAGAGAATATTTTCTAATTTGGAAAATTTTGGACGTGGTGAAAGTGTCAGTCAGACCAGCAATTATGTGACATCAAGTTGAGTACGGAGAACAAAGTGAAGAAAACTAAAAAGTTTCCTATTCTCATGGAAGACGAGAGATCTTTTTTTATTAAATTTGAGCAATTTCACTTTTCAAAATGTATGGCAGGTCATAATCTTCAGTAAAAAATACAAAACAGATTGAAGATCTTGACGGCTAAAGTAACAGGATTCATTTTGTAGCCAGATCCCTTGACTACAGGATTTAAGGAGATGGAGGACAATAACACCTGAAGATTTTATGGCACCAACAGAAGAGAGCCAATCAGAAGAGGGAGGGAGCGAATGCAAAATCAATATGAAGCAACTGTGGCTCCCAGCATCTTCTGTCCACTCCTGGTGTTGAATGCCCATGTAGTTTATGTGAGCTCTCGGCAAGTAATGAAGACAAGCCACACGTGGCATCCCAAGGGCAGTCACTGGGTTGATAAAGGGACACTGGTTTCTGGACTGGGCAGCAATGCCAGTGACTTCTAGAGCAAAGGAGGGCCCCCCTGCAGCTTTGCCCTCAGCTGCTCAAAGAAGGCACTGGCTCAACAGCACTCGGAAATGATCCCATCACCATTCCCAGGGAAGACATTCATAAAGAAGGAAAGTTAGGAGCCCAACCTGGAGCAAAATGAGAGGAACAGCAGGCATCTGTATGAGCAAAACACTGTGGCAAGATAAAGGACCAAGACAGGAGCCAGGAGAAAGTTAGCAAGGCACCATCTGAGATCGGCCTGTCTAAGGAGGGTTTCTGTAGAAAGGCCGACCATTGCTCTCAGGCTACAAAGGGGTTGTATAGGTCCTAGGAAAACGGCTGTGACAAGTTCAAGTGTCCCCTTACCCCTCTGTTATGATTTAGTTATGATATGTCCTTCAAAGTCTAATGTGGAAGATGGTGCAAGAGGGTTTACAAGTCAAGTTATTAGGTTATGAGAAATAAAAACTAATCAGTCCATTAATTCTCTCACAGGGATTAATTGGGTGGTGACTGTAGGCAGGTAGGGTATGGCTGGAGGAGGTGGCTCGCTGGGGTGTGCCTTTGAAGTCTATATTTTGTACCTGGCAAATCGAGTCTTAACTTCGTATGATATGATCATCATATCCTGAGTTACTTTCCTCCTCCACACCCTTCTTCCATGATGTTCTGTCTCACCTTGGGCCCAGAACAATGAAGTTGGCCATCTTTGGACTGAGACTTCTGAAACTGAGCGTACTCAAATAAACTATTCTTCTTCTAAAATTGTTCATGTCAGGTCTTTTAGTCAGTGCTAAAAATCTAATGAAGACACTCTCTTGTATTTCAAGGGTTCTGCATGAGCTTGTGATGAAGTTGGCTGAAACTAAATGATCTTTCCTACCCTGGTAAGCAGAAATCAAGAGCCTTAAGTGTAGAATCTGTGTCCTTTGGAGCAGAGGACCACAACAGAGATATTTGTACAAAATCATCATTTGGTTTGCAGTCATTTGGTTTGCAAAATCGACAAAAAATATGAACCTTTTTAACTGTAGACTTTTGCATTTTGCCCGTGTAAAAATGGAGAGGGGGGTATCCAACATGGCTTAAGTGTTCAAGACTTCAATTAATTAATTATTTCTTAATTATCCAATTATCTGTTATCTCCAATTCCATGTGTTGGGCCAGGTATTGTGATCCCTTTTTCTCTCTAACTCAAATGAGCGAGGCTGATCAAGGCATCTTCTAATCTAGTTAAAAAGAGAAATATAATAATGGAAAATAATGTGTTTATAAGAGAAAAACATAGTGTTCAAAAATGGTACTATGAAAAACCCAGAGGAAAGAGAAAGTAAGAGTTGATTGGGAAAGTGGGACATAAACAATCATCTTGGAGTAGGAAATATTAGACCTTGGCCTTGGGACACTGGTAGTTTCCAGAAGGCAGAAGTGGGAACCAGGGTTGCAGAAAAAGAGTACCAATAGAGAAGAAGAGCTAGGCACATTTTTGTTTAGAAACAGCAAATATCATCACTTGGCTTCAGGATCCACTGTAAATACTAGATGGGAAAAATAAGTGCACCCTCTTTAAGCACTTTTGATAACCATGACAACTGCAGTTTCTCTGGCCTGATGTCATCATATACATTCAAACTAAGCCCCTTACATTGAGCCCCATTTGTGCAGCAAGTAGTCTATTGATCTTCTCAGCTCTTGTCATCATCATTACCAGTTATCCTCCTTAGTGCCCTTGGCAAGTTCTCAGCACCTGCCTGTGTACACCTGCCCTTCACGGGTCAGCATGCTAGAGGCATGCTTCTACGACATCTTATAGTCAACTGCTTTTGCATTTGCACATGACCTGTTTGTAAAGGTCATGTGCAAACAGCCAAGCTGTGTGGGTGTGTATCTCAACAGGGATGATATTCTTAACAACCACTCAGACTTGTATTGAAAGTCCTTTTAGACAGACAACATAAATTAAGCATGTCTCAAGTATTACTGCAAGCCAACCAATTTGGTTCAAGGGCTTTATTTTCCATTAATGGACTGTGAGCTCTGCTAGATATTGGCAGAAAGAGAAAGAATGTAGAATTGATGATAGTTGTTTTTGCCAGACAGACCAAGGAATTGAATGAGTTGTCTAAGCTTGCCTAAGTAGGCATATAGCTAGGAATTAAATTTAAGATTTTGGATATTCAAGTAGCAGTGGGTAATTAAGTCTCACTGCCTTCAACCCACCAAATCAGCAACTAATGACGGAAGAATTAAAAGTATTAAGCATACCATCTTCGATTAGTTTGGGTTCAATAGTATTTATTATGTTGGGTGTATAAAACACTTTCTTAGACTCTTACTCTTAAGGAATTTAGGGGAAACACATATATAAAGGGTGAACTCTAATCAAGACTGAATGGATGTCAAATCTGGATAGGCCAAGGTTTCCCAGTGTGTGTGAGTCAACCTGTGAACCTGAGAAACAGAAGACAGAGTAGTTGATATTATAACATGCAGCAGTTCTCAAAGTCAGTCAATTGACATGGGAGGCAGAGGCTGGCACAAGGAAACCTGGATATTTTTCTAATTTCCATATTTAAGTGTAGGCTTGTTCCCAAACATTTTCTGGCCTACATTCATATGAGGGAAATAAATAAATGACTTCATGTTGCTGAACCTTAGCTGGACTCAAACCAGATGGTTCTGGGGATTAATTAACTTGGAAAATCCATCTAAGGGCTTGTAACTCTATCAATAGCTTTACATTATTAATGAATATTTGGAATTTCAGAATATCTTTAAATTCCCATTTGACCACTCTGTGCTCACCTACAATTACCAATGAGGGTTTTTAACTTAGATAATTTGCTAGGTGTTAGGCAACATGCTATGTAAGGTATATGCACAATTTCACTCAACTTTCTCAATAACAATGCAAGGTAGATATTGTTATTCATGTTTTTGGGCAAGGATATGGAGGTCCAGATGGGCTGGGTAAATTTCCAGTGACCCCTATGTACAAGGTGGAAATAAGGATGAATACAAATTTGGCTTGTTCATCTCCACACATTTAAAACTCTATGCGCCCACACAACCAACAATCTGTACAGGACCAGCTTCCCATAACTTTCTTTTTCTAAAACTACAACATTTATTTCCTATTCAGCATGACACTATGACCAGAAGCAATTATTTATGGATACACCAAGAGACGTACACTGAAATCACATGATGATTGTGTAATAATTAAATTAATACATAGCCAAAACACTTAAAATTGTTGAGTGCAATATATATAAAAGTTATTTTAACACTACTTATTATAGTAAGGATTAAAACTAGATGATTCTGTACTACTGGAATAATGATTGTATTGTTAAAGTAAGTTCTGATTTTGACTTTTCCCTCAAACTATATTATAACATTATATAGGAAAGTAATCAATCTTATTTAACCATAAATTGCCTGAAATAAAACATGCTCCTTTTAATATAAGGATCCCATTTTAACATAAAAAATGGAAAATTCACAGTGAAGGAATGCTTGACCAAGAAAATAATAGGCCTTGAGTCAGGTTTTTTTATGAGTTAATTGAAATAAGTTGAATGCTGAGAGAAGGAGACTGTGTTGGAAGACTGTTTAGTGGATTCAGTCCAGAGCTTTACAAGAAGAACTTTTATATTTCTGTTTTATAGGCAGGTCATGTTTTATAGCATAATTATCATGATAATTAACTCTCATGAGCCATTATTAACTCTTAACTCTATAGCACCAATTTTTAGAAAGTCAAAAATCAATAACCATATAGGGATAATCTTGTATAGAGCAGATATAGACACTTGTTAGGAAAGTGGACTCAACTCAAGGGAAAATGTTTGAATTGAGTACACTTCAACTGTCTTCATGCTGCTAACCCTTATACGTTTATCTTTCCTTACATGGTTACAATCATGTATCAAGAATTTAGCTCTTCCTTGGAAAAGTGGGGGGGGGCAATGAAACAATGGTATGAATGGTTAACCAGCTGCAGTTAACCCTTGTACTCCTATTCTTAGATGTCAGATCAAGCCAATGTTGTCAAGGAGTGACAGGTTGTTGTAAATCCTCCATCTTGGGATGACAGTTGAGTTTTAATTCACTCAAACAGCAACAGAACGATAATATGACCTTGGTAAATAATAAACTGTTTTCTGTTAACCTGTCTATTGGAAGTATTTTTCATTACCTGCTAGGTTTGAACACTAGACTAGGTTTTTACACTAGACTTCCTGTGTCATACATATGTGTGGGTGGGTATGTGTTTGTGCGTTTGTTCATATTTTTATTTCAACTTTTTAAAAATTGGTCCCACTTTATCTTATCAATTTGTGTCTATTTTATCATGGACCTAGTCCCTTTGCTGTGTTTGGGGGACCTATGAACTTGATACTTATTTTACCAAAGCAGTTTTTAGACCATAGTTGATTGAACATAAAATCCTGCATTTCACCCATGGTTCTGAATTGCTCATGTCCCTTGTACTTTCATAAACTGCTTTCATTTCCTCTGTGAGACCTGTGAAATCAGGCAGTGTTGCTCACAGAAGATGGAGATTGCTGGATTGGTGGCTTTTTAGCCTTTAAGTACCATGTCTTTGGAGCACTCTGTCACATCACATCATGCCATTCACATCTGCTCATTTATTTGAACTGGAGAAAACAGCTTTTCTTTTAAGATCTTCTTAAATCACACATATTGCTGCTTGATTACTTCCCAAAGGGATACGCCCTTGTTCCCCTTGGCAGCCTGAACTTATCATTGACCTATGATAATTATGCATTTTATTCCAGAGTTCTGTGAAATCCGCAATGGTTTTTTGAATGTCATGGATTCCAAAAGCAATGTCAGTCACCACCAATGCAATGCATTGTGAATTAGAAGCATTTTAGTCAATCTTATAAGCTTCTGAACATAAAAACATATGATTAGACCTAAGGTTAGCAGACATTACAAGGATTCTATATGCTCCCTGTTGATCTCATTTAAAATTTCACTGTTTTCAAAGCAAATTTAACAACACCATTTTAAAACTACCAAAAGAGACTCAGTTATAAAAAACACTAAATGGGGAAACAAAGTTGGAATTTTAACTCACTAGTGCACTCTGAGCAAGGTGTCATCTTTACATGATGTCAGCTTTTCACCAGTAAAACCCAGACTGCATCAAGTCTGCATCTCCTGTACTGTCCTTTTACGTAGATGATTATGAAGGTTTCTTCCCCACATGATACTCCTACCACGTAAGCAAAGTGCTTAAGAAACACAAGACACTCGCTGTGGACTCCCAGCATACTATTGTCAATACTATCACCAACTCGGGGTGAGCGCTCCATTCTGATGAAATTGCTTCAAAATGTTTCTGCTAACCAACACCCATTTGCCTCTTCTATGATTTAAAAGTATGCCTGTGTAGCCAGGCATGGTGTGCAGGCCCATACTCCCAGCAACCAGCGAGGCTGAGGCAGGAAGGTCTCAAATTCAAGGCCAGCCTCAGCAACTTAGTGAGACCCTGTCTCAAAACAAGAAAATGGAAAAGGTTGGGTTTGTAGCTCAGGGGTAGAGTGCCCCTGGGTTCAAATCCCAGCACCCAAATCAGACAAAAAAAAGTGTGTGTTTGTGTAGGAAAGTAGATAGGTTAATGTTGAAAAAGATACTTAGAGAGGAAGGAGGTGCACAGGGCTCCACTCTGATAATCAAGGCATCCTGAAAGCAGGTAGGTAGTGGACAGTGTGAATGTCAGGTGAGTTGCACCTGCTAGCAAAACCCAGAGTCTCTAGGAAGTCAGGGAACTGAATAAGGATACTTTCCCAACTTATAAGAAGCGAATGTGGTGGGTAGTCCAGCAGCAGCACCCTGTGGACCTACTGAAGCTTGAGGCAAAAGAAGAAAAGTGCCCCTATGTCCACTGTCAGTCGCTCCTGTCTGAACCAACTGGGAAAAGTGACAAAAGCTTTGCAATCACAAAGCATGTACCCAGAGCCTCACTGCCACTGTCAACCCTCATAAACCCACCTGGAAGGGGACTCGTAGCCCTCTATAAAGAGACAATCACATAATGGCGCACAAAACGCAGCGTCATAACGCAAACCCGGCTATTGCCTTCATTCAGAAGTGACATCTTTCTCATCAGGGGTTGTCAGTCTTAATTTTGATTTTTATACATATTGCCTAAAAATATTATTTCTCTTGATTATCTGCAACATCTAGGTTGCCCTGAGTCTGGTGCTTTTGATAAGCTCCTCACCTCTTTCAGTGTACTCCTGGCTGTATCAAGCAGCATTAAAATAGCAGAAATAAAACAAAAGAGTGCCTCACAATAAAGAATATTGAGAATTATTTACTAGCAGTTGTCAGATTTGTGTGGACTGGTTTGGAATAGGAAGCACATTCCTTTCTGTAGGATATGGACAGAAGGTTGGAAAGCCACTGGCTAAAGAGTCCAAAACGAGATGTAGGAATTATGGACAGAAGCAGCCTTTTTTAAAAGCTCCAGAATGCACCACTTGGAAAGTTTTTAATTATGACATGTCTTTCTGGCTTTCTCTGCAAAGTCTTTTAATTGTAAGGCTTAAATAATAGAATACAGCC
The DNA here is from genome assembly GCF_052094955.1 of Ictidomys tridecemlineatus. Classification (NCBI taxonomy): domain Eukaryota; kingdom Metazoa; phylum Chordata; class Mammalia; order Rodentia; family Sciuridae; genus Ictidomys; species Ictidomys tridecemlineatus. Next base: position 253,923,842 of record NC_135477.1, on the reverse strand, counting down.
TTGGGGTTTAGAAGAAAGGGCCTGACCCTTGCTATTGCTTCTCTGAGTTTGAGGCACACGTCTTTGTACTAGTTCAAAAGGCACTGAAAATTCCAACTGTTTCCCATCACAGAAGCCCAGACTCATGCGTGAATTTCATCACATGCTTTGGACTCTACAGAACTGACCTCAATACAACAGAAATCGGGGTTTCGAGTTTCCCAAAGTCTTTCCTACTGCCATCGATCACATCTTCCTGGCAAATCCCCTGTCTAAGAGCTTTGATTCCCAATATATTATATCTCTGTGAACAGGAGTCTAGATATTGAATTCCCCTTCCCCCACCTACATGAACAACAGTTGAGTGATAAGTATTCTAAATACTGACCCCCCCAAGAATATTCGAGGTTCACTGAATAGAGATCTTTCTGAATGCACATTCATTCATTACACATATTCATTCATGCAACAAGGAAGCTCTGAGTGCTTTTCGCATACCGGGCACTGTTCTAGGTCCCGGAATGGAGCAGGGAAGAAAAGAATGCAACAATCCCACTCCCGGGAGGGAGGTAACATTCTCGAGGTGGAAGGCTACCAATAAACAGATGTGAGTAGAATAGGGCATCCGGTGAGATGAAGCAGCAGTGGCAGGCAGAGATGGCCCGTGGCGGGAGGGGGATATTGTTTTGATTGGTCATAAAAACTTATCTCACTGAGATGCAAACATTGGAACAAAGACTCAAAGGAGTGAGGGAGGGAATGGAGAGGTGCAATGCTATGGAATGTTCTACCAGATGGGAAGTCCCTCGAGATGGACCTTGGCTAGAGTGTTCAGAAACAGCAAGGAGACCAAGGTGCTTGGGCAGAAGTCGGGCACAGGGGTGAGACTGAGGGTAAGAAGAGGGCAGTGGAGAGAAGACCAGCAGCTGGGAGGACAACGGGAAGGAGAAAGCAGGGGCATGTGGAAGGACTTCAAGACTGTTTTAAGAGTTGGGCTTTTCTCCAAGATGGGAAACCATGCAGAGGTATTGTTCCGAGGATATTCACGTCCACAGCCTCCCTTGCTGCCCCTAGATAGAGGACAGCAGTGGGGGTGGAAAAAGGTGGCAGCAGCGGAGGCCAAAGGACGTGGTTGAATTCTAGATAATGTTTGCCATTAGAAGCAAATATCATTGATAAACTCACCATGTGATAAAAACTAAGAGCAAAGATAACACCTGATTTTTCACATCCAAGTGTCTGGAAATGTGGAATAGCTGCTTTCTGATGTGAAGACAGTGATGTTAGAAGAGCAGTTTTGTGGTGCATATGATGGAAGGTTTGCTTTGGAGGGTCACAAGTGAGGTGCCTCTGACACCTTCCAGCAGCCATGGGAGTTAAGAGCTGGACGAGCTTTGGAGAATTCTAGGCTGGGGACAGATATTTGGCAATTGGCAGTGAGCAGATGGCATTTAAAGCTGCAGTGGACCCAACTGGTAGACCTTTTTCCTTTGGCTTCCCAGTGTTTTTAGGAAGGGGAATTATGTGCCTTTAGGATGAAGCACACGTCCTCCAACTTCTACACCTCCATCCAGTTCTCTTGCTTTATCCAGTTTCTACTTCACCCCAGGATGATGCCCATGGTCTCCCCTAAGTTCCTCCAGAAAACAGATCTTGCTCTTGATGGTTCAGTGATGCAGGGTTTGGGCATGGAGTCTGTTCTCAGAAATGTCTGACAAATGAATGGATGGTTTTGTTACAGAATAACGGAATAAAGTCAATATGGTTAAAGGAAAGGCCACTCCCGAGAGCATATTGGAAAATCAAGAATTAAGACAGGAAACCAAAGAAAGAAATGTCCTTGAATGGACCTTTCACAGCCAGGCACTCCTGGGGGAAGGAAAGCTGGATTTGGAATGTAAGTGTCTTAGGAAGGAGCAATTGAGAATGGCCATTGAGAATAGATGCAGAAATGGAGTTTCAAACCCATCTGGGTCGATGTGGCATCGTGCATCTGTTGGTACCATCAGATGGCTCCCCCACCAGGCTTCCTGCCACATCCTCCATGTTCTAACTGCCAAACCGCACAAATGCAGCAAATTCTTTCACATCTTATTGGCTTTGGATTGTACTTTTCTATATAGAGTTTATCTCTCTGTGGACTCTCACTCGATATTCAACAATCTAAGAGTCATGTTTCTGTAACCTCCATCACTACCTCACACAGACAATTTCACAAGAAATTGGTCATGTTATGTTACTTACAGTTGGCGTTGACGCTGCATCTGCCACATGGCTCACAAACACTCCAAGAGCTAGCCTGATGCACATGTAAGAACTAGTAAATATGTGTTGTATCTAATGTTACATAGGATCTAGAAACAGAACTGACAAATAATTAAGGGTCACTCTGGCATTTGCTATACCCAAAGGGAACTGGCACTTACTCACTAGGACAGGCAACATCTATACCCTGCTGAGGGCTGTCCATGGATTATTATTAAGCATTGGGTAATATGTCATTAAGATCACTACCTCCAATTTCCCTGTTTGATTTGGTTTTGATACTGAATTTCATGTTCACAAAACAATATTTTGATGATGATTTAACTTTTCCTACTGAACACTGTGAAATAATCACCTTCAATTAAAGATAAATATTTGATGACAGACCACACTCTCCATTCCTTAAAGGTATTTGAAATATAAACTATAGTTTAAAAGCTAGCATTCTTGTTTTGGTTAGCATCAAACACAGCCAAATGATGTTTGATGAATAAATAAAATGAGATCTACTAGTAAAGTTAACCATCAGAACCTGGGGGAAAAATGAGGAAAAACAAAACAAAACAAGAGAATGCTGAAATTCAAGTAATCAGACAATGCATTATCTGCCTCCTCTCTAAGTTCTGAGTTTCAGCACATTCAAAATAAACATAGGATGCTCAAGTGCTTTACAGTGTAACTGAGAACATTACAACTGATAGGGAACCACAGGTCAGACCAGGTGTTAGAGGATGTATAACCAAACAGACACATAAGAGCAGCTCAGAAAAATCAGAATCCTCAGAAAAGTCATGGAGGAGAGGATCCAGCTAGGCTTAAAATGATGGGCAATTCTAGGGCAATTATGGCACATATCATAATGACAGCACCAGATGCCAAACCCGTGTTTTCATATATTATCCAACGTAATCCTCATAGAACCTATAAAACATAGACACTGCTGTTACCTGTGCTACAGAGACCATAAAATGTTCATTTAGATGAGGTAAGTAGCACAGATCAAACTGGGAGTCAAAGGCAGATGCAAAATTTAAATCCAGATCTGTCTCTGCAACACATGCTCCTAACCATTACTGTGTAGTTTACTGAGGAAATTCCACATTCCAGATGCTTTCGTTATCAGTGATAATGCTTGGTGTACCTTTCTGTTATCTGAACTATTACAAAGCATAAAGAATATCCATATGCATTATATGAAGCAAGCATGAATTCACAAAAACAAGACAAATGAAAATTATCTTTTTGTGAAAAGCAAAGATTCTAGTTACAATGGTTAGAAATGGAACCCAACAGTGCATGAAATGAAGAGCACCATGTCAAGGTCAGCAGGTATCCAGCCCTGTCCTGGAAGCCTACCCCATCTTTCCAAATGAGGTGAAAGGGCCCCAAATACAAAACTCTTACTATTTCTTTAAATTTGATTTTCTCAGATACCTAAGAGGGTCCAAAGAATCAACTGAAAAAAAAAAATCTTTAAAAACCACCTTTCCAAAAAAATATCTGTTTAATAGCAAGTTACACAATACACACCCACAATCAATAGCTTTCCTATTAGCTGGCAAAAATAAAAAATGCACAGCAGAAAACATAAAATGTCTAGAGTGATTTGACAAAAAATATGAAAGAAATAAGATTAAATTTTTAAAAAATTATTAAAGGAGTGAAAACAAAAAGGAAACATTTCATGCAAGTGGAAAAAATGTATTGTAGATGTTAAAAATTCAACTTCTCACTAGCACGTGGATGCATATGCTTGTGTATGTGGGTGTGACTGTGTGTGAAATCCGTGCACTCCCTCAAGATATCTATTTGGGTTATCTTTTCACTTGAAAAGTAAAGCAGAGAAGATGGACAGGAAGTGAAGACTGAAATTAGGACAAAAGGAGAATGAGGAAGAGGAGAAAAGGAGAAACCGAAGAGCAGTATTTCAGCAGTTATCTCCAACCGTCTCGTAGGCTGCCAGCCTCCACAGTCTTCATGCCACTGAAACAATGGGAAAGTATGATTTTTTTCGAACTCTCAATTTTGGAAAAAAATATCTCACCAAGGCTGTAAACCAAATAATTTTAAATTGCATGTAAATAATCAATGATTAAGTAGCTATGTTTTTCCTATTCATTTCTTCTGATCAGTTTGAAATATACTTTATAATACTTATAGTCATTGAAAGCAGTTGATATATATAATAATAACCAAAGTGGTGGGTAAAATTGTTCAATTACTTTTAATATCCATATTTACATTCACATAAAAACAAATCTTGGTTCAGTGAAAATATGAAACAAGGTAAATATTTTTTATTCACTTATATAAAACATTTTATTTTTTTATATTGAAAGATCCATGACCAAATTGTAAACGGAGGATATAAAGGGTGGATGTTGGAAATCATTCAAACTAGATGAACACAGGCACAGTACTTACATAAATTTCTTCTTCTTTTTAAAAATTTTTTAGTTGCAGATGGACACAATACCTTTTATTTTATTTATTTATTTTTATGGTGCTGAAGCTTGAACCCAGGGTCTCACATGTGCTAGGCGAGTGCTCTACCACTGAGCTATGACCCCAGCCCGAATTTCTTCTTATCTTTACTATTATTTTTTATTTTATAAAATATTAAAATATATTTTTCTTGCATATTCTGCATTTTATAATTGAATGTTATACTACATCTACAGACACAAGTAGTTATTTTCAAATAAAAGAAATTCTTGCTATAATGTTCTCTTGTATTTTCAGAAACAATTTATTTTTTTTTATTGCAACTGAAACTTCTGACCATACATGAACATACCCTTATGATATTTTCTTTCTTTTCATATATGATCTAAAACTTGGCTACCTCAGAAAATCCTGACCTGCTTAGGAGTTCTTAAATTTCATTTTTATTTTTTGGAACTCAAATAGTATCTTTATTAAATCAGATAACTTGTATGAACAATAGGGTTCTCAAACACATAAACACATAATTATACAGACTCTATTTGTACTCAAAGAGCATAAATACAGTCTCTCATTCTGGGTCCTTCCTGGTCAAAAGTTAGACAATAAAGTCCATTATATCCTTCCTGCATGCAACTGACCTAATGACCACTTTATTAATATACTTTAGAATTATTTTGAAATTATTCTTCCATTTTTACAATCTGCTAAATTTCAAGCAATACGATCCATGAAGTGAAGGATTTGATGTATTATTTACAGATTTTAAATACCCACACAAACAAATACTTTACTATGAAAATGAAAATGTCCAACCAGGAGCCACCTGCAGCCATCCCCTATTTTGCGCCGGCACTCAGGCCCAGCTGCAGGCATTTGTCCTTCTCGGTGGCCACGGAGAGCAGGTTAACCAAAACTGTGATTTCAGTTCATATTCGAAAGCTCATTGCAAATTTGAAATTGCCATTGAACTTTTCCAAGTGGAAATTTAGCAATAGCTTAGACAGAAGTACAATTGAAACAAATAATCATGATGAATGAAATTGATATTTTTTGCAGTATTCAGTTTTTTGCATGGTGATTCATAACGAATTCACATAACTGGTTTCATACTCAGGGTAGAGAGCAGCTCCATCACCTGAAACTCCCCTTATGCACCCCTTGCCCATCCCCACAGCTCTAGCAATCACTGGTCTGCTTTCCAGTACCATGGCTTTGCCCTTTGACCATGTTACCTAGAGACATACATTATGCAGTATTTTCCAACTGGTTTCTCTCCCCAGTACAATGCCACTGAAGTTCTCTGAAGCCATTGCACATATAGTTTGTCCTATTTACTGGTAAGTCATATTCCACAGATGCACTTGGAGCATTCACTCATTGAGGAACACTTGGGTGATCTCAAATAAAGGCTACATATTCAGAACTGGTCAGAACACACATTTTCATTTCCCTGGGATAAATACTTGGAAGTCAGATTCAGGATCATATGGAAAGTATGTGTTTCTAAGGAAACTCCTGACCTGGTTTTCAAGGTCTCTAGAATGGGGATGAGGTCCCGTGGGTCCCCCATCTCACCATAACATGGTGCTGTTATTGCTGTTTTGCTTTTTGCCATTGTTAAAAGTTAAGTTGTGGTGTCTCTTTTGTGGTTTGCTCTTCTCCAGTGGTTAATAGGTTCAGCACCTTGATACTCTTTGCGGGGGAAGTGTCCAAGTCTTCTGTACCCCATTTTCAACTAGAAAGATACTTCTTTTTGATCATATTCCTAGATAAAACTTACAGGATATAAAAAGATGTCTGGATTCAGCAGTTTGTTTGAATTTCTTATGCTGTCAACTCATTTTCCTTTCAGAAATTCAATAAATATGACCTGAAAATAACGGAATAGGAATAAACATGTGAATAGAGGAGCTTTTCAACACAGCTTTACTTCCTTGGAGGGAAACGAGAACAGGGTTGGGAGATACATTCTGGCTAACGTAACCGAGTATGCAAAGAAGAACAAAATTAACGTGCAATAATGTGGAGACTGACACACAGCTGCCCACAAAACTTTTACGTTCGCATAAATTTTTCTCTATGCTTGCTCATTGAGGTGTCCTGATACGCATTCGGTTGTCATTCATTTTATTTATAGTCTTTTTAAAATACTAGAATTGTTATTAGGGAGGCATTCTTATCATCTGTCTGCACAGATGTGTGTGAAACAAGACCTTAGTGAATATGAACGAGGCAGCCTGCAAGCTTCATTCTAAGGCATTGTGTCTGTTCCATTGCCTCCTGCCTCCACCTGCTCTTGTGATGGCGAAGATTCATGCTGCAGAAGTAGTTTTGCAGCCATGCTCATATCATGAGCCCTGAAGGAAGGTAAAGTCCCTGGTGAGAATCCACGTTCATGGTGCTACATCTAATCTAAACATAAAGAAAAATCTAAACTTCTGAGACTCTCCCTTTCTGACTTTACTGTGTTAACATTTGACTTCTTGCTGCACAGAGTCTATAATACCATGTTTAAGAACTCTAGTGCATGCCTGTCATCCCAGGGGCTTGGGGGGTGGGGGGCTGAGGCAGAAGGATCACAAGTTTGAAGCCAGACCCAACAATTTAGTGAGGCCCTGGGTAACCTGGTGAGAATCTGTCTCAAAAAATGTGGCTCAGTGGTTAAGCACTCCTGGGAGGTTCAATCCCCAGAGTACCCCACTCCCACCAAAAAACCAAAAACCAAACAACAACAACAACAACAAAACAACCCAGAATAAAACCAAAAATAATTCTAGCCAATGAGATTTTTAAAAACAATGATGCACACATTTTGAAAGACAGGCACTAATTAATAGTGGAATATTTTACTTCCTAGACATGATTATATCTTGAGTTTTATCCTTTATGTGTTATTTACAAAACAAAATACAAATTTAATGTCCATGCTTTGAATTTCCTTCACAGATTTTGAAATTAAGTGTAGATATATTATGTATTTTGTCTTTGGAAAACATGGGCTCGCACTAACTAATAGATCTAAAAGATTCACAAAATGCCAGGTGGATTTAAGTATCTCAAGCCATTTCATTCGGAATTTCATACTTCAATTTTTGTGTCTGACAACAAATATTGACTTTAAGAATCAATCAAACAAAAAGGACATGTATCTGTATAAACAAACAAAAAGAACATTTATTTGTACAAATACACACATACAAACACACATACATTCTGTCATAAATCTGCTTTTACATTGCTTAGTGAATGTGCATCCTCACATTCTCAAATGTTAATAAATATATCAAGATGCATGACCATATTTTGCCCAAAGCCTGAATAATTTCTAGGAAACCCTCTCCTTGAGATAAAATATGCAAAAGAAATTCATATTAAAATAAAACCACAAGACTTTATGACAGCAACTGTAACTATGATTAAGAAATCAAAGGTTACATGAATGTGATGATCAATTCCTAAATTTTTGAAATGGTAGAGTGCATTCTTAGAAGGCTGTTTAAAATCCCACAGTACTATACACTTGTGACGATGATGATGATGATGATGATGATGATACTTAGGATGATGATGATGAAGATGATCGCCTAGTATGCAGTCGTCTCAGTACCAGACTGCTTCCTCAGTGACATATGGCCACCTTCCGCCCCTTTGGGGGAAACCTTCATTTCATTTTAATGATAGGATTTGAAGGGTTTATGGTGATGACTCATTTACTGTAGGAAGCACAAATAGTTACACAGCACTTGCTGGGCATTAGACCCTAGTCTTAGTGGTTTCCATATATTGCCCCATTCTTTTCTCCATATATTATCCCACTCAACCACACAGAGGGAGGTAGTTATTAACACCATCCCCATTTATGGATGATCAAAGGGATAGACAGGCCCCAGACCTAAAACTGGGGATTCCAATCAGGACAGTCTGGCTCCAGGCTTCAAAATCTTCATCCCACCATTCCTCTTGGGAAGATGGAAGTTCAGAGAATCCAGCTCTGCTCCTTCAGGCTCACCTTCACTCACAATAACACCCTCTTCTCTTCAAGCGCTCCTGTTCCCTGTCAGAGAGGGAACCCTTGAAGCACTTATTGATGCCAAAATGGAAAGATGTTGAAGTGACAAGTCTGATTTCCAAGCATATACCCAGTGTTTTAAATCATATTTCAGACAGAATCCAGCAACTCAGCAACTAGGCGTGATGCATTCTTTCTAATTACCATCGAACATTTGGTTTTTCAGACATTCTGCTGTCACTAAACCACTGTGATTTCATGCATGAGAACTTGCTCAGCAAAAATATTTTCAAAAACAACAAGGACAGCTGTCAAAGATGATCATAACCTTTGCAATACAAAGAATCATAAAAGGAACTACTGGGTATCTTGGGATGGAAACTGGCGGCAGCACTTGGTTATTTACCAAACTCCACAGCACATCTACTTCCTTGTCTGCATCCCTGCACAGGGGCATTTGTCTGCTGTACACAAATCACACATTTCATAGTCTCTACAATTACAGTGTGGGAGAGGAAATCCAGCATTTTTATTGGCTTCTCCTCAGAGTCATGAAGTCTTGGATATGTTAAAGCAATCCAGTGTTACCATCACATGGTGAACAGGCTTCTAATTTGTGCTCTTCCCTTTATAGAGGGCTGGACAGTCCTCATTGCCTGGGCTCTAGGTGCTAGGAAAGTTTTATTTAACACTTTTGGTATGACTTATACATATTTATTAAGTATGCGTAAAAATATCAGAAAAGGAAGACATAAATACATGTACATATGTCTATATCAGGTGGTCCTATGAATTGAGTTTCATATCTCTATATCACATCTATATTTATATCTATACTATCTTTCTCCTTCCAGCCATTTTTAAAATAAGAAATGGACTAATATAAAATTAGTAAAATAAAAATCAATATATATTGTTCTCATAATTACCCTAAAATCATTGGATCTGACTTGGTGACCACGAAAATCTTGGACTAGTGGCTTAGATGCTCATATCTGACTTGACTTTTGGGAAGCAAAGGGGCTGAGCTAAAATTGCATCAGTGCCTTTCAGCCTGATCTATAGAAGCTTGGGTTTTTGCACAAGGTGGTGCAGTGAAAGGAGGGAGCTGCCAGGTTTCACATCATCCTGCAACCGAAACTCCACCTTGCCGGGCCAGGCTGGCAAAAGAGGGATCAAAGCAGACGTGAAAATCTCTAATCTTTAAGCAGATGTAGATACCTCTGATCTTGAAGGTCCTGTGTAGCTGTACATTTTTATCATTAAATTCCTCAAAGAGACATATTAGACTTTAAATGTATTGTGATATCATAGGGAATAGCATCTAAATTCTCTGTGCTTCTCTGCAAAACACAAGTTCATCTATGAAAAATGTAGGAATGTGGTTGGGATAATTTAGAATTATATCTGGTGGTCCTGAATGTCTTGATTATTTTTTTAAAAAAAATATATACATATAACATTAAAGAATCATCAAATATTAAGTGATTTAAAAAAATTTTCTTTCTGAAAAAGGAAACACGGCATAATTTGGGCTTAAAGAAAATATATAGATTGAAAGGTTTGTTAATTCAATGACCATCCCTCAAGGGTGAAAAAAATACGTCTATTTGTGATACTTAAAATCCATTCATTTTGATGATACCCTGACAAGCAAGATTCTAAATTATAATTATTGCTAATAGATTAGTTAACTCCATGAAAATTTCCTTACTCTGAAGATGGAGTCAGTTTGTTGCTACATAATCAAACATGATGGATCACTTGGGATCCAATAGCTAAAGCAAAAGACAAATCTCTGAAACAAATGTCTTTTGGAGCTTGGTTTTATCAATAGCCATTACGGCATTCACCTTATTTGCAAAGGAAGGGATCTTTGATCCACAATTGCTTGTTATCGCATGGTTCGATCTCTATATACACATGACTGGGATTTGAAAAAAAAAGATGTTGACATAAAATAAATGTAAATAAATTTCAAAGAAGTGCTGCCACCTCTTGGCCGTTCTTTTGAGAAGCAAACACATAGTCTTGAAAATCTGCCCCATACTTGAGAAATGCTCAATGAAAAGACTGGGAAATACCAGTGTAATCAGCATTTCTACTGCATTAGCATTTCTTATTTGTATGATTTCCATTATTTTGGAAAGGTTTCAAAAAAGACTACTTGATGTGAAGTGATTTCTCTAAATGTTAATACAGCAGTAGAAAAGATCTGTTTCAGAAATGGAGGAAGATGTCATGTTTTACTTTGGCCAGACATGTTAATGCTGTGCCAATCATACCAATGGAGGTAAGAAGGTAATTTTCATTGTTGCACAACAGACCAGAAAAGACCACTGACATGTTCAGGTCTCAGTTTTCCATTCAGACCAAAGTTTCATTTGATCATTGCGTATCTATCATATTTGCAAATATCCTTTCACTAATCCTGCTCTCTAAATAAAGTGGGGGTCAAGTTACTCTGCTTTACTCTTAAGTTCTTTAAAATTTCTTTCATTCCTAATTAATTTGCTTTAGGGTTGAAAGAGCAGATGCCCCCTAAGGAAATAATTTACTGACTGTAGTTACTACAGTTGCTGTTGAATCAATAATTATAATAAGATTAAGTCCCATGATTTTCTAACAACTTCATTTAACTGACTCTGACCTGAAATTGGAAATCTTTTTTGAGTCCAATGATCATCTTTATTATTTATCAAAACAGGCTTAAGAAATCAAAATATACATCAGGATTTACAAAATGCCAATTATTTCAGTTTAAAAAGTTGACTTCAGGAATATTCACTAGTAGCATTTTTTATATTTAAAACATTTCTTCCATCCTCTTTATAATTATTATATAACACAATGACTTAAAAACCAAAGATTTCAAGAGCTTCCAAAAATGCACCTGCAGTTTAAAAAAAACAGGACCAAGTGAGCCAGGGGCTCATTCCAAAGACCATCAGGTAACTGAGATTTAATCCAGGTTTTGTACTGTCATTGACCTTGACCTGCCCTTCAGTATGCTATCTGTGCATACCTACAGAGCATCACTCTCCGGTGAAGTCTGAACAACAGGGCTTTGGATCCTTCAAGCACCGTTCTGACTCCCTTGTGGACACCTGAGGAGGGTGGGAGACTCACAGATTTCATTCTCCCACTCTATCTCTCTCTGCCTTCCTCTACACCATGCCTACTTCATGACACCCCAACCAGTGGCCCTGAAGATGCTTCTCTCCCAAAAGAAACTGCAGCGGGGCAGTACCTTGAATCATTCCCTATGATATTACAAGTCCTTTTCTGTACTTACTTCTATGCTGCTTCACATCTTTTCCTTATTTCCACACTTCATATCCTTCATCAAGTTTATTCTGAAATTAAGCTACATTAAATATGGATAAACACAACCACTAAAATACCTTCCCATTGGTCCCTCCTTCCTTACCTAAAATCGCCCTGTACAGACTTGTCAGTTTTCTGCCAAGAATATTTTTAAAGTTTATGAATCTATGTGTTGTAAGGTGTGGAAGAGAACACCAGGGAGTGCAGAGTGTTCATGTTAACATCAGGGCACTCAGGAATGAAGACCGTCCAAACTGGCAGACCAGGTTCAGGGACTCACTTTACTGTTAGGCATATGCAGTGTGTCTCTTGCTACCAGTGAGTTCATGACCAGAACTGTCACATGGAGAACATTTTGGTTTCCGTCCTAGGGATGATGAAGGTCATCAATGTTTTATTTTAAGATTTCTTCATGGGACAAGTACCATTATAGTGATTCTTTAGGCACCTAATGCACAAAATAGTACTGACTTTGGAAAGGGGCACTGGTTACCCAGCTTTCCATCAGAAAATGCAGTCAGGAGTTTCAGAAACCCCCTGCCTCCTACAGTATAAACCTGGATGCAATACTGCACATCTCCATGATGAACGTGCGACAGTCTGATGCAAACAGAGCTGCAAAAGACCTCTCATTATCGTCAGTAAAGGGAACCTCACGTGAATATACGGCTCTAGTTATGTGCTATGTTCCTAAAGCCATCACTCAGATGTTTTGAACGCTGATTTGACTTTCTCATAGAAATAGCATTATTATGATCATTAGTTCCAAGGTTTGCTCACAATGTCACTGTAATGTCTAAGAGCATCACTTGGACTACAGGAAGCAGTGACTATGATGAGGACTCTGAAATGCTGGTGACGTGCTTGGGAATGGGGTTGGAACCCACACTCAGGAGAGAAAAAAAGAGCAAGACCCATCCAGAATTCCTGAGTTTTGATTGCCAGATGCAAGCCCCCTATTGCACTGGGAACTTTCATTCCCCATTAGGCAGTGCAGGGTTAGTACACACCATACAGAGAAGCCTGGTCACTGAGCAAAGGATGGAGAACTAGTCAACCACTAGAACTGAGGCTCAAACTCACATCGGTGTGTAGTCTCCCAACTGGGAAACTCAGTCATCTGAAAAGAGGAAATTTAATAATTTTTTGGAAAACCAATCTTGATACTTGCACTGCCAAGGGGAACAAAGATGTCACTTCTCCATCAATGACCTTTGTGGTCCAATGTGAACGGTGGGTGTGATCTATCCTTATGAAGAACTATGTAAACAAAAATTATAACGGGCCATGAGGAAGAAAGTAGGATCCTCATTCTCCCCAAGTCCCCTCAAACACACATGCACGTATGTGCTCACAGATAAGCACACACCTAAGGGCTCTGCTTCACCCCAGACTTGACAACAAAACAGGAAAAGGATGAGTAGGAGACTGCTCAGCAGGTGAACCACAATCTTGATCTCTAACAATACCAGGGGGCAGCTTGTTAGGGCCTGATTTTGTAACTGAGTTAAAACAGGGTGCTACAACCAATCACATTATTCTAGACTTCTTCATAAATCCACCAAATGAATTAGCTCAGGTTTTATGGAAAATCTTAAATGTAATACATTTTTTTTAAAAAAATTATATACACACATATTTGTTTATTTGTTTTGTTTTTCATAAATAACATAAGATACCAGTAAATTACTATGGTCAAAAGACCATCTACCACATACATGATCTTAGGTTTATGGAAACATGGGTCTTCTACCAGTTTTCTTTCCTTACAGCCAATGAGATGCTGGCACCTAAGACTGTTACATTGTTCCCTTGTGTATACAATAGCTGAGGAGTTTTCATATTGCAATAATGCTTCGACTTAAGAGTTTTAAAATTTTTATTATTATTATTTTTTCTTAGCAGATTTCTTAAAAGGCTTTACTATAAAGACTCTGGGATAACATTGAAGGGTACCTAAGAGAGAGAAAATAGCATTGATATATTTAGTAATTGCGTTAATAGCTGAACCAGTCTAAGACCTAAGTGTGATTTTAGTTGTTGTTTAAGTGCATTTGATGGCTTTTGAACATTCTTATCTCCTAAGAATTTGAATACATTTAAATGCAGACTTCATGAAATCTGGAGTTCTTTCCACTGTGCAGGGAGTTCTTAAAATAGAACAATTAATTTTTTTGTTCTCAGATAGATGGGTTTATATAATTTTACAGCTAGAAAAGGCTTTAGAATTCTTGTAATATAGTATATCCCAAAATTCGTAGGCCATGAAAATCTCTGGAGAGCTAAAGAAAGGCTGGGGTTGTAGCTCAGTGGTAGAGTGCTTGCCTAGCATGGGTGAGGCACTGGGTTCAAATCTCAGCACTGCATATAAATAAATGAATAAAATAAAGCTCCATTGACAAATAAAAAACAAAAAGTGGTGCTTATCTAACAACCAAATATCTACCCAGAAAAAAAAAAATTCCAGTTGAAACCTAGTTAATACTTATATGGAGTTCAAAATCTCCCAAAAGACATTTGCAGATGCCTTATGTGCACATATCCCTGGAATTAGAGCTCTGATCTTGGGCACTTCTAGAGGAGAACACTTTTCCTCGCCACCCATCCAGTTCTCTTTTGCCCTGTGAGCTGTGACCACCAAAGGCACTGCAAGGCTGATGCTGTTTATCAACCTGCACAGGCTCTATTTCAAAGACTCCCAGGTGTACAGGGAGAAGTTTCCTGACCTGCAATCCATCTATCACATGACTTCATTAACTGTTAACATTTTGGTGACCTCTCCCCTCCCTCTCCTTTTGTCTAAAAGATTTTATAACAAGTCCAGGGCATTCCCCCAAATGTGGATGAGCCACTATCCCTATCTCAGCACCCCCCCTTACATCATCTAATTCAAAATTCATATTAAAATTTTTCTTGTCAAAAGACTTTTTATAATTAATTTATTTGAATCTGAATTTAAAAAAATCTTTGTAGATTTAGATTTGCTTGCTATTTCTCTTAAAGCCCTTTTACTTAACAATACCCTCCTGATTTCCCTTTTTATTGATTTCTTTTGTTTAAGGATCTCCCACATTTGGGATTTGACTAATTATTTCCTTACCTATTTTTTTCCTCCATCCATGGGTGCCTCAACATCTGGCATTTAGATGCAATTTTCATTTATTTATTATCTGTCACATTATTTTTGCTCCATTATGTTCCATCTTGAAGGAGAGTAAGGGTCTGAGAATCCCCTCGCTCCACAGAACACACAGTTTTAATTTTCAATCTGAACTTCTCTCATCTCTTCTCGGATATGAGTTGTTTTGATCATGTGATTGTCTCTTTATCTGCTGAGGAACAGTTTTTTTCTGATTTAGGGATTTAGGCCGCCTCCTCTCTGCCTTTGTTCCTACCCTGAAGAGCAGGCAGGCTAGAATAAAACCTGCTCCAAATCTTACACTGAGACAATATTCATGGAAGCATCTGGTGCGGTCCCTAACACATGGAAAGCTCTTCAATGTTAAAGCCAAATCAGAATACATCTCATTTCTCATTCAAAATAACGGCCATCAAAATAACTGTCATCAGGTATTAATCAACTTCTGAATTGAGATACACGAAATTCTTTACATCCATCACAAGTTAAACTAAGATATGCTCTGTAATGTCTGCCAATGGAATAACATACGTCTCTCATTCATTGTCACAGACAATATCAGCATCTACAGAATTGTGGGCTTATATCTGGTTCTCAAACACTGACAATCAAAACAAATAAACAACAATAAAATTATGCAGTCAAAAGGCTGAAGATCCAGCATGCAACTTAGGAATGTGAAACGAAATCAGTATGTTAGACAAATCACATGTCAAGTTGTCAGGAATAATGAATACTCCACGCAATTATCACCAGTCTGTCGTTACAGCATTGACCAGCTTATTACTCCAATAGCTCCATATTCTCAAAGGCATATTGAACACTTGGATGCTAAACATCCCAGAGTAGATCATGAACTATTCTGAAGAACATAAGTAGAATTGATTTTTTTCTTTGTATTCTCTCAGGTAGAATAAAAATCTGTTACTCAAAGAAAACCAAGGAATAGTATTATCACTATGTAGTCAAATGATAATGAACCCTCATGTAAGAACGGCATTTGGCAGAATGTAAGCATGTCAGTCATCAGCATCTCTTAAGTCCTAGTGGATCAACAAGTGCCTTGTAGGTCTATTTTATGAAAGTCTCTTATTGTTTCCCATTTTGTGCTTCTCAAGCACATTTTAAAACTTGTCGAAAATGGACTACTCTACTAGGGACACCTAAGGAAGACAGAGTTTATCTGATCATACATTCTTTCAGTAAATAACTTGCTAAAGCATCATGGTCACAAGTCCACTGATGTTAGACAGAAAGATGAACAGGCATGCTTCTTATCCTCAGTAGACTTATTTCTGTGCATTTTTCCTAAACCCATTTCTTGGAGGTGAGGTGACTTCAAGATGGACTCTCTCTAGATGGACCCCTACTGCCCAAACACGAGTGGGAAGGACACTCTAGAACTGTGTGTTCCTGGAAAGGATCCCCACCCCTCACGTATGGGAAGTGACTGTTGGGTCTCATCCAAGCTCACCAAAAGCAGAAGCCACTGAAGCCCTGCCTCTGTTCTCCAAGAGGTCCTCACAGCACAATCTGAAGTCACCATTAGATGTTTAATCCAATTCAGTGCCTATTTACTCTAATAAATGGAAGGCTTATGCCTCCTGAAATTCATATATTAAAACATTAATCCCTATGTAATGGTACTTGGAGGTGGGCCTTTGGGAAGTCACTAGGTTAAGAAGGTGGAACCTTCAGCGCTTTAGAAATAGAAGCAAAGAAAGCTAGCTAGCTCTGTGTCACATGAAGACCCAGCAAGAAGGCAGCTGTCCATAAACCAGAAAGAGTTTTATAGACATCTTTCATGGAAAGATGAAGAAGGAAGCTCTCAACCCCAACGGAATTTATTGAAGACGGCATCATGAAAGAGAACACCCCGAAATACATGTGAAAATGTAAGGTCGGAAATCAGAGCCAAATGTATTTCCCATGCTGAGAACAGCATCAATGGAATACCATGTAGGTATATGCACAAGGACATGTTTTGTGCTTTAACATCAAACATGAGCTCGAGTGCAAGTCTTCATAATGTTCATGGTTAGCATATGGAAATTTAATTGACATAGAGCCAATTATGTAACATCAGCAGAGCACCAGTGAAGGAAACCACATACACAACAGAAAGCCCTCAGTGGTGGTGGAGTACTTTTGATTTCACAGGGGCCAGCTTACATCTGTCCCTTAGGCATCATGTGCCATGTCGGAAGGACAGCTGATCACAGATTCCCAGACAACAAGGGTCTGGACAAAAAAATGCAGCTATTGCCACGTTTATTGAGAGCTGCAAACCTCAGTTCCTCTTCACATGTTGCTACAAACTGTGATTCTAAGCCCTAACTTCTTCTAGGCAACTATATTTAGCTTGGGAATTTTGTCCTCAATTGGAAGATCCATTGCCTCTGCAAAACCCAGTGTCACAGGTAACTTCTCTGAAGTTTTTATAGTTAAAGCTTCCATGTTTAGCTTTTATTTTTAACTAATTCCTCATGCTGTCAATCTTATGATACTAAGCTTCCTTCAGCTGATCAATCAACCAATCAGTGCATCTTTGCTAGGGATTCAAATGGCAAAATGTCATTATGACATTGTTTTTAGAAACATCCGTTCTGTGCGGGTGGTGTGGGCTTATTTATCTTGCACAAAGGCAGCTGTGGTCATGATGGTACACACACCAATTCCACACAGCTAGAGAGAACCAGAGAACATGATGAACTTCACAATTATAGCAGGCACTAGCTTTTCTTCCTGTAAAGTTGTTTCTCAACACTTATCCTCCATCATGACCTGGATATACCTTGTAGTAATGATTTATGGAACAAATAAGGATACTACAAGAACAGGAAGTAGAAAAAAACACCTTAATCTAAATATGATCTCCTTACACCTCCTTTTCCTATCTCCGGTCTAGGAAGAGGGAGTCATTCACAGAGTGTCAGGGCACAAAAATCATTCGAAGAGGAAAAAACTCTCCATGAATTATATGAAAGCAGGATTTCCATTTAAATGGATTTATTATTATCTTATCCCAAAAGATAGTTTTCAGAGCACAAAAAATATGAATGAGGGTGCAAAAGAGTCATTATATTTATAATTGACATTTTCTGGAAGCTGAACTAAATTTTTCATCACAATTTGCAGCTTTTACATGTGAACAGGAAAACCCACAAAGAGTTCAGACAGAAGGATGTTGCTCACACCCAACCCGCCTTCCTGGTGGGGCCAAATCCACTCCTTGGGTAAGACCCCACTCAAGTTTGATGATAATGACGATGATGGTAATGATAATGACAATGATGACCACTTAGCTATTGTCACTCCCCTCACACAGAGGACTAGATAAAGATGGCTTGAAACTCCTGCACAATGAGCAAACTGCTCGGTGGTTAATGGGCAATGTCTTCAGAGTAAATCATTCGAGATGGGAAGAAACAGAACCAAAAATGGAGTCATTTTCCAACTCTACCACAATTGAAAGGATCCTGGAGATGTCAGAGAGACAATTCTTGCTCATGATTCCCTAACACTAACGTCTTTTCATTAGACAGAGGCCTGACGGGTTCTATACAACAATCCCACAGTAAACTGCCAACCAGATGTCATGTGCTCCAATTCCCTCAAGATTGAGGGATGCACAAGACAGGGGGGAATTGAAAGGGCACCCCTTTCAAATGAAGAGCCTCAAAATGTCTTCCCCGCCCCCCCCCCTTTCATTTCCTGGGAACCTGTGTTTCTCCATCCCAGCTTCCTGATGCTGGGAATGTAAACTGAGACACTGTTGTCTTGGTCTGGGTAGGCGCCAATGGAACAGGAATTAATTGCAACATTTCTAGCTAGCACAGCCTGGCTAAAGCCACATGCATATACTTCCTGGCTTTTGTTCCTACAGACCGTAATACTTTTGCAGACAAACAGAGGTAGATTAGATGACTTCCCAGTTTTAGTCAAACTGTAATTAAATTCATTTTTTTCCCTTTATATAGGATTTTCTCTTAATTCTAATGTGAGCAGGCCACTGAATTCAGTCCACCAAAACACCAGCAGGGCCACTGGACCTGGGGCATCGATTTCATTAAGACCAATTTCACTAATCTTTTATAAAGGGTGAAAATACCAAAATGCATGCAAAATTTCCTCATGTCTCTGGCCCTCATGTCCTCTACTGCTTCAGTAGAGGAGCCAGAGGAGCCTTCCATGGCCAAAAGGAGAGGCAGCTGGCTGCTAAAGTTTCCCTGCCTGGCCAGTACCCCCTCACACCCTGAGCTTGCAGCCACCAGGGCTTCATGCCTGTGAGGCCAAGGTGGTTGGGGATGGGAAAGTCTTATGGATTGAGGAGTGTCAGAGCCCGACTTTGTGGAGGGCTGTTGGAAGCAGACCCTTCCCCCTGTGGGATACATTCTGTAGGTTTCCTTGAGATTTCCAGGAAGGGAATACTGAGAGCCACTGCCTGTGCAGGCCTCCTGGGGAATACCTCTGGGTTGTTCCTTTGCTAAGAACTATCCATAACCCAGTGATAACATCCTACAGAGGTCCTACAGCCTTCTTTGCTGAAATTCCTATTCTTGGCAGGCCTCATGAGCAAAATCCTCTCCAAATGACCCAGGAATGCTGCTACCTACAGAGCCCACATCGGCCTGATATTTGCCCCTTAGTTCACAGAGCCATTTTCTCTTCTATGGCCCTCTGCTGCATGGCCCATTTCAGCTGGTTTCCTGCCTAGGAGATGATATAGGCTTGAGTCATAGTCGAAACTGCAGAAATACTTCTGTGAAAAGAGAGTTGACACATATTCTATGAAAACTAGGTTGAATGCTTTGGGAAGGCATCATCAAAATTGTTGAATTAGGATGCAAAAGAAACAGAAAAAGACTGAAAGAATCACAGAAAAAAATCAAGAAAACCTCTGTAGTAAAATGGCTTGATAAGTAACTCACATACTCCTTTCTCTTGAAAATAAAATTAAAAATAAAATAAAATAAAACCCAAACATACCAGAGTCGCAGAATCTAAATTGTGGGTCAGTTTGTCGAGGACAGACAGAAAGGAAATGAAATCAGCAAGCCTGTGAGCAAGGAAGGAGCCTGGGCTTCGCAGCAAGAAGTCTGTAAGTGAATCCACGCATCGAAGATGTAGGTTACGGTGACATGCTTGGTGAATGCACACATCCATGACTTCTGGCAGGGGTCATCTGTTTCAAATGGTGGCCCTTGGCATCTACCCACCGTTACTGACATTATAAAGCGATAGCATCCATTGGGTCATATGGTTTCTCTCTGTTAGGTTGCAGATTCAGAGAGTAAAACAAAAATCCTGAGACAGAATACAAAAATGGAAACCTACTCCAAGCCCTTGCCTGTCTGCAAGCTTCAAATCTGTAGAGTAAGGGCCATCAGAGGGGAGAGGGCAAAAGTGGGGCTCTGACTCTGTCTTCAGTGCTAGCAAGATGTTAGGCAAGGGGAAGTTACTTCATAAAGACTCTTGTCTTTTAGAATACAGAAATGATAGTGTTATATTGCTCCATTTTTGTTTTGCCATTTGTATGTTGAACAGCTTTAGTTTTTTAAACTTTATTATTACTAATATTCACAGCAACCTTTCAAAAGAGGCATCTGGTGGGCCAGAGATGCAAATTTACACATACACAGGAGGATCTATCTGGGGATCTATGTACAACACGAGAAGAGTAGTTAACAAAATTGTACCATATTCAGGATTTTTGCTAAATGGGAGTAGATTTTACTTGTCCTTGCCACACACAGAGAGCAAGGATAACCATATGAGATGATGGATATGTTAAGTTGCTTTACTTAGGGTAACAAGTTCACTATCTTTATGTTTCCCATCACATCATGGTATATATTTTGAATATACACAATCACATTTTTAGAAGATAAAATTTAGGTCGTAAATAATTTAATGCATATTATGGGCTTACAAAGTGACCAACACATGGCAAGTCCTTTATAAAGGAAGCTTTGTTTAATCACTTGCTAGATAGCACCTCACTGATGTCATTACAACATGTCAAATGTTCACCAAACTTAATCCATCACCCCAGCACAGACAGTATTTCTCCTCCTCTGTGCCCTACCTCAGTCACAGAATTACCTCAGCTTTAGCCACTGAGACTACTAATCAATTTCTGAGTCATCTTCTCCTTGCTTCTCAACCCCTACAGACAATCAGTTGCCAAGCCATTCCCCGTAGTACCCCCTTAAAAAGCTACAAATTAAACCTTAAAACTGAGCTTCGGCCTTCTTTCTCCTCACAGTCTCCGACCTACTTTGGGCTCTGTTTACCTTTCATCTGGACCACTGTGGTAGGCCCCTCACCGGGGTATTGTACATGGACTGCCTTGAAGAGTGATTGCCCATAATGCTTCTTAGCCTCAAACACATCCTGCATGCAGTTGCCAATCATGTTCCTACATAATAAGGTCCCTAAATGGCTCAGACGCTTTCAATGTCTCTCCAGTGCCTGAGGAATCCAGTCCAGGCTTCTAAGCAGAAGGTGATCTGAGCACAGTCCCTCCTTCCGACCCCCTTTCCCACTGTGCTGGATTCTCAGATGCAAGGGGGCACCTGCATTTCCCTTCTTTGGTGTACAACCAACTTTGCTTTCATTTCTGGCCATAAAAGTCCAGAAATGTATTTCAAGAACCTCAATTTCTTGGTGTTCTTCTTAATAAACTTTTTACAATTAACAGTTTTCTTTTCCATCTTTCCTTGATACCTCCTCAAAAATGTCCTCAAATGCTTATTTTACATGTTTAATAATAATTTGTATATAGCTCTGTCTGCTAATAGGCCAAATGCTCAGCGAGGATTTCATCTGTCTTGATTTTACTTCACACACTGGATCCAAAGAAGGAATAAATAAATGTATAATGTATTCTACTACATATAAGTCTAATTATGAGTGATGAAGTTTGAAATAAACTCTAAAGTATGTGGCAGGAACCACACATTTTTCAAAATTCTATAATACGAATTCTAAAAGATATGAGACAATACTGGATTATTCATACACTACTATAAATTAGCAAAATCTAAATAAATTTGTTGATTGAAAAAAGTTAAGTTTGAATTAGGCTCATTTTTTGTTGGATTATTCACATATCCCTGCTATAGGGAAATTAATCATGTAAAGAAACATTCCATGCCCTTCCATCTCTTTACTCTGAGCATGGCTACCTTATGGCTCCTCCAGTCTCATTCCTATTGGGTTTCTAGAAGTTTCTTTCTGCCTAAGACCATCACATGCACAACCTGGAGATGTCACACCTGGCACTTTTATTTGACTTTTTTTTTAGATGTGTCTCCTTGCCTCCTCCAGTCCTAAGATAAGAAAATGTGTCTGGGCTGGAGATGTGACTCAGCAGCAGCGAGCTTGCCTGGCATGCGTGCGGCTTGGGTTCGATCCTCAGCACCACATACAAAGTGTCAAGCTACATTTCCAGAGACCAAATTCTCTCCAAGAAGTTAATATCCTTGCCTTCCTTGATGCCTGGAATCTGCTTACCTGACAAGAGTCCCTAGTGACAAACTCCATTCATATGTAAGAAGGGACAATCTGATTAGAAAGCAACTTTCTAAAGAAAAACACAAGGTTCAGATGATCTGCTTAAGAAAGACACAGAGAAAAAAGGTGTCAAAATCTTATCAGCACTGTTCCCTGCAGAAGAAAGGTCCAATTAAAATTTATGTGCAAGACTCAATGAACCTCTGAACCTTATTAAAGTACTCTGAGACATGTTTGATTCTACATCTCTGTCCATTCTCTTTATGCCCAACAAACACATAAAGCATCCTGCTCTCTGTCAAACTTTCCTTTTCAACACACACTTCCAACAGGATCCCCAAGATTTCTCCAGCCTACCCTGAGGCTCCCGCTCTGTGCTTTCTTTCACACCTTTATTCTAATATTTATCACCTATTTATGCATTATACACCTGGCTCTCCACCACCAGGAGATTCTGAGTTCTCTGGGGCTAGAAACCATTTTCATTTTCAATAAGGGAAGCCTGTGTTTATTCCTGTGCAATTGGGACAGGACTGTGAGAGCCCTGTGTGGTGCAGACTAAGAGAACAGACCAGTGGAAAACTGGGCTGTGTACTGGTAAGATCTAGTCCAGGCTGGGAGATCCAGAGTGTACCCTGTGCAGTGGGAAGGGACCCCTGTAGAGAGAAAGGATTGTCCTGCCTTCATCTTCCAGAGGCAGAAAAGGAGCTGAGCTTGTGAGGGAAGAGGGTTCCCTCCTTCCTTGGTGCACAAAGGCAGTGCCACACAGGATCTGAGGTGTGCTGATGAGGCACATGGGCGTGCTGAGAAGCCAAGAACAGGCTCCCAACTGGTGACCAGCCACAGCTGGAAATTATGGGCTGTCCTGGAGCAATTTGTTCCGTGGGAACTAGATGGCTCAGGGTCCTGTCTTACAGCCTGGAGTGTGAGTGGATGAACACTAGGGGAAATGGCTGTTCTCCAATCACAGAAGCAGCAGAACAGACCTGGGGAACCAAGGAGTCAAAGGACAAGTCATGGAGTGGCATACTGGCCAGGATGTCTCAGGTGGCACATGCTACCTCTTTGAGGAGGCTGAACTCAGAAAATCAGGATCAGTTAGCCTTACACATGATGCTTTGGACATATGCAGAAGTGAGGTTTTATTTTGATTCTGTTAGCTACAGAGGAAGGTGACACACAGTTACATTAAGTACTGCGTAACACTGTCCTATGTTCCTTCATTTTATGCGACAGTTGTTAGGATTTAGAATCATTTTAAGTATACTATTTCTAAGGAGTTGTTCTAAGGGAATGATGCAGCCATTGGAAACAGCAGGTCTCACTCCTGGTCAAAACAATTTTGCTTATAAACATTTCTTTCTCTTCAGGATCAGACCAAGTAGAGTCTGTTCTGCAGCAAAGATGCTCTCTGCAGCACATGCCCTTGAATACAGCTCTTAGTCTGATGTGGCTTTCCCCTTGCATTTCTGCTGACAGTCTACTTAGCAAACAACTGGCATGTTCCTGAGACTTCAGGTTGAGACAACAGATGTGGAACTAGAGAGGAAAATCGTTTCCCTTCTGCTCCTGACACGATAATGCCAACAAGAAAATTGGTTTTCTTTAATGTAGCCCCAAAAGCCATATATCAACACATTATCAAGTGAAATAATCTCTTTTATGTTGCACTTTGAAAAAGTTTTAATATTCATGCAGAAATTAAAAGAAAAAAAAAAACAGATACAACACAAAAAGTTTCCCCAGGATGCAGTACAGTTTCTAAGTCTTCATGGAGACCCCAGAACAGGTGCTAGGAACATGTGAATGCAAGAGAAAAACTAGAAAAATAGTTAAGTTGGGGGGGGGTGACTTTAAAATAATAGCAACACGATCTGCCTTTAATGGGAGTAAATTTTTGGTACCTTTATACTGCTTTAAGATGAGGATGAATCAACTGCTTTAAAACAGAAAAGAAGATCATGGAGATCAAATAACCAAGTGTTAATAAAATGGAACATGATTCCAGAAAATTCTGAGGTCTAGCACTCAGGCGCTTTCCCTAAGGCATTACATCAGTGAACAGACGAAAGTTTTATTGGCTACAGGGAACAATTCTCGGCACATACAGGCATTTAGACTTCTAAAAGGTGCTTATGAAACAGAAGATGTTAAAAATTACACACATTGTGGAACTATTAAGAAAATCCATTTAAAAAGCCATCCCATAGGAGGTTTTATAACATTTATCTAGTTCAAAACAGCTTTATATTTCCCACTTCTCCTATCTAATAGTAGACTTGGAGGGGGCAGAAAAGAAAGTAAATAAAAGAAAAAAGTAAGAAAAGTATGAGGGTTAATGGTGGATCATATACGGCCAGCTGAATGCAGGAGAATATTTATAATTATTAGGTGGAGAAATTGAGCACTAGGGAAAAGAGGCCACAAAGAAAAATAAATAAGAAGTGAGGAAAACAAACAAATAAGTGGGCACCAAACAAGACATGAGCATCCTGCTTATTTTCAAAGGGTAATTCATAGAATCTCTAAGGTAGAAACCATATTGATCATGGACTGGATCCCTTTATCTTTTCTCAGGCAGAGATGATTTAAATTCTAACATGGTACCTACCGTTACAGACCAGTGTTACTGGGAATGTGTTCAAACTTCTCTTCTAGAGAGAAGTGCCTTTCACCACCAAGATAGAAATTCTTACTGTAACTCTTAGGAATAGAATCAAATCTTCAGAAGGAAGAGAAAAGAAAATAAAACTAAATAAAGCTATTCATTTTACCCTTAGGTCTGAGCCCTGCCAATTAAAATGGGGTCTAGGATCACTGCAATGTGAGCATCACCCCAGAGTTTATTAAAAATGCAGTGTGGGGCCTCATCCCTAAAGACTTGGTCGAAATCCACATTTGACAAGATCCCTAACTCCTGGCTCACTAGAGTTTGAGACAACGATCATGAGAGATTAATTGAGGATGTCTAGTTGTCATTTCTGACAAGTTTTACCTACTGGTGATGTTTGTGCAATTGGATAACCTTGATTTGTAATTAATTATTACTAGGACTCCCTATCATTTTAGATATTTGTGAGTGACATTAGAGTTATGCGAGAAGCAAAGTAATGGAAAGCAAATACACTCACATTTAAATGTGTTTAGATAGAATTTCTGTCCCTAGTGATCATCATCATCATATCTTGAAAGAGTTGCTGAATAGCGTCACTACATGGCAAAACAGGGAACTTTGTCAAGTGGTACTATGTCCAAGAATTTGAATTATATTATAATAAGGCCTAGCGCAGTAGAAGCCCTGTAGCATGTCACATGGTCTTGCTTAGAGATGACTGGAGTACTTTTTTTTCCCTTTGGGTATTGGGGATCGAACTCAAGGGCACTCAACCACTAAGCCATATCCCCAGCCATATTTTGTATTTTATCTAGAGACAGGGTCTCCCTGAGTTGCTTAGGGCCTTGCCATTGCTGAGGCTGGCTTTGAACTTGCAATCCTCCTGTCTCAGCCTTCGGAGCCACTGGAATTACAAGTGTGTGCCACCGCACTCAGCTGAAATATTCTTTAATGGAATTATCACTCTTTGGCATTTCTGTCTTGTTGTCTCAGGATACGTTAAAGGTCATTTCACACTTTTAAGAAAAATATCTAACATTTAATGAGTCACAGACTTATCATTCTATGCAGCTTCTATCTGTAATAGGCATAGTTCAAAGTCAAAGTTCAAACTCAGGACATGTCAGGGAGGGAGAAGAGCCACTGCAAAGCTCCAGCTCTTGGGAAGACTGGAGATGGTGGGATCCCACGCTGTGCCTTGGGGGTGACGAGGGGAAACAGAGGCTAGGAAAAGTGGACCTTTGGGCTGGAGGTGAGTGAGTGGAGAGCCCCGAGGAACACTTAGGACCTCTAATTTCAGCACTTCCCATTGTGTTCCATTTTCTCCAAATTTGGGGATGGTAAATATGCCCATTTGGGGACATTTAGTAGGTTGATCACCTAATTTCTAGATATGTAGTGAAAACACACATTTTGTCCCAAAGAACTATTGTATCTTTCACTTTTCTCCAGCTTACTCATTTACCCTATACTTGCCAAGCACTAGCTTCAGGCTGGAATACTGAAAAGAAAATACATCCTAATAAATCCTCCCCCACTTTGAATTCTGGTGTTCCATAGGTTCAGGACTTGGCCACCTTGCCTCTCATTCCATATTCTCATATAGTTTTTCTTGAGGGTATCACATACCACCCATATGTCAGTAATACCCAGTTCTTTACTTTAAGATCTCACATCTTTTGTGAGCTCCAGATTCATATTTCTGACTGCCCTTGGACAATATCAAAGGAATTTTTTGAAGTCAGCTCAAACTCATTAGAAAAAAACTATTAGCATCTAGATGAACCAGATTTTATTTCTGAATTCTGTTTTCATGTAATAAACAATGGCATCATCACCCATTCAAATAAATAGAGAAGCATCCTGGATTCAACTGAGGTGGTTCACAGGCACACAGCATACAGTCTCATGAAGATCCAGACTTTGAAGAACGAGGTGCTTGGTTTAATGCTCTGCGGCTGCTGTCTTAAAATTCTTAGGTTTTTAAACTAGTGGCCATGCCTATTCATTTTGAATTGGACCTTGAAACCTGTATGACTAATCTTCTCCCCCAATTCTGCTTCTTGATACTCTGTCCCTACACATTGCTGCAGGAAATATACCATTAAGAAGTTTTTTAAAAATAAAAAATTCTGCTATCAGTTTCCCAAAAAGTAAAAGTTAAATAATCATCAACAGGTATTGACAGCAGTGAATGTGCCAGAACAAATCCCCGTACCCTCTTATTTTCCCCTAACAAGAGGAGACCTGCCCTCACGTGTTTATGCTAATATTGACTTCAAGTCACTTTCTCCTTTCTGTACTTGACGCACAACATTCTT
The DNA here is from genome assembly GCF_052094955.1 of Ictidomys tridecemlineatus. Taxonomy (NCBI): domain Eukaryota; kingdom Metazoa; phylum Chordata; class Mammalia; order Rodentia; family Sciuridae; genus Ictidomys; species Ictidomys tridecemlineatus. The sequence continues at coordinate 253,896,222 of NC_135477.1, read as the reverse complement.
CAAGCTTTAATTTTACTAATGTGGATATGTCTCTTCTTCCCTTCTGTCTCCCTCTCTGGGTAGGACCAACACCCATGGTGGATTGATGGAAGTGACTGCCAGCTGACATTCACAGGGCTCCAGAGGCATGAGGAATGACTCTCCTGGCAGCATCTCTGATGAGGGGAACAGGCAAGACGACTCGGTAACTGCATGGTTCACTAATACACTAGTGTTGGGCAAAGTTCAGCAGGAGAGAAGACACGACCCCAAGCCACACATTCTCTCCAGTACACAGATTCAAGTAGCTTTTCATACCCACCACAAATCCCAAATCCATCCTCGGTTGAGGTCATTCCTTCTCTGCACACTACTCCCCCTGTGTTCCTGTAGGTGGCGCTACCTTTCCTGCTTCTAATCATGGCGGACTTGGATGCCATTGCTGTCTACTCCACAAAGCTATTATTCTCATAGGGACCCCCACTGCAGACATCCAGGATTGGCCCTGGGGGCATGTGCAGATCAGTGTCAGGAGAAGCCCTGCTATACGTGGCTACACTCCAGCTGCATGTACAAGTCACCACATCCCTCATGAAGGCTAAAGGACTATCCCTGGCCCACAGATAACTAACTCTCCTTGTTTTGCTTTCCCCCCTTCAGAATCAAGGATCTGGATTCATGACTAACATCATACTGGCTCCACAAACCAGACCCAACTAATAATGAGCAGTGACATATTTAATAGGAGGGCCATCACTGCAGTTTTGAGGCCTCTCAAGATCCCTTTGCATCTCTTTCATGGAATAGCCTGAAAAACTTCCGGTTGATGTGACCAAGGAAGCATTAGTACCTACTTACATTCTCATGTTCCAATCCTCATTTACTCTTACTCAGTTCTTTTCAGCATTTTATCACTTCATTTTAAAATATATGATTTTCACTATTAAGTTAAGCTAACCTCTTAGAGAATAATAAATGATAGGTCAAAATGCGTAGTCAAAGACTTCCAAATTACTATTGATGATTTAGATATCATTTTGAATTTGGCTTTCTACTAGTCAGGTTTAGAGGAGTTTCAAAAATTCTCTTCAAATTACTGTCTTAATTTATAAAATGCTTGACTATAAGTTGAACCATTCATTTAACAGACTTTAAGTTCATAGTACATAGTGCACTTGATAGACGTACATGCTTTCTATTGTCAAATTACTAATTTAGCTTTCTCATAATTAACAATTATGACAATATAAATATAAAGTATACATATAATAAATATAAGTATACATAAAAAGTATGAGTATACATAAATGTATATATGACATAGGTCAACTTGCTGGCAACAAATGCACGATAAAGCAGCCTTTAAGTATCAATGCTGTGAGCCTAGCTTGGTGGTGCATGCATGTAATCCCAGTGACTTGGGAGGCTGAGGAAGGAAGATTGTGAGTTCAAAGCCAGCCTCAGAAACTCAGCGAGGCCCTCAGTAACTCAGCAAGACCCTGTCTCTAATAAAATATAAAAAAGAGCTGAGGATGTGGCGTGGTGGTTAAGCACCCCTGAGTTAAATCCCTGGTGCCAAAATAATAATAATAATAATGATAATAATAAAATAATAAAAATAGAGATATGTATCTTGTTCTAGAAATAAGTTAATTATGATCCTTTCCTGGCATCTGCCTGTATTCACATGACATATTTTGAGTTACCGATATATTTACAAATATGAATACAATACAAATATTTAAAAATCATTTATCTACATATAATAGTAGAGCACATTTCAAGGTTGATCAGCTGCACTGCTTATTTTACTGTCCTTTAAACCATCAACATTATAAAAATGTTCTTGTGTTTAAATGTCATGATATAGCCTCAAAAAACATAATGTAGTCTCAAAATGCTGCATGAATACGCAGTGCCAGTTTGCTCACTGGAGCTGGCACTTCCCAGGCATCTGCACAGGAAACACAAACCCCTCTGACACATGCATTTGCTTAGACTATGGAACTACTTTCACATAAGATGGAAACATGCATGTGCACACATATACACACACACACACACACACACACACACCCCTCAAAAATCATATGCATGATATTTCTATAAAATGCATGAAAATGCTTTTTTTTGCTTCACAATAATGAAAATATGTTCTAATGTTTGTATCACATATTTTCAACAGAAAACAGAATTACTCAAATTTCCTTAACAGCAGGGCAAACAAATCAGAAACCATGTATCCCATCAACCCACAGCAAAAAAAATGAATTCCCTAGTGAAAGGGAGGTGCATCTTTGCTGAAGCACTGTGGCCAGCACACTTTGATAGCGTATTTTCTCAGTATGGGGAATGCTGCAGTGCTTTCCCTCAAATAGTGGCCCATTCGTTTCCCTCATATAATAAAAGTGACACTGGAAGGTTAATGATGTGAAACTCTGCAGACAAAATGAAGCTTCTATCCTTTTTCTGCTGACAAGACCATAGCAATGCAATGTGAAAAACTAAAAAGAGTGAGACAGAGTCTCAGGTGGAAATTCTGTTTGTGTTTTATTTTAACAAGCCACAGCTGCACTTTACTAGGTAGTGCATAGAAGTGGATATAGTTGTTTCATTTATGACTAGGAAGATTCAAGATGTTATCATCAAGGGGTAAACTTGGTTGAGTTATACCATATTCTATAACAGAGCATATTATTGAATTTCTTTGTAGTTGGCAGTTCCAAAAGCAGACCACAAGAATGCAATTACAGGATTTTTACAACAATGCAAAGTACGTCTTTTTTCTTTTTTTTTTATGAACAAAGCACCACAATGGGATTTTAAATAACAGTCATTATTTAAATATGACTGTTATTTAAAATCCCATTGAATTTCAACAGAAGTGCATCTGTTTACATATGGAAAATCTAAACATTCGTAGTTAAAATTTTCTGTTAAAAAGCTTCAAAATAGTTATAGAATCCATAATAACGTCTTTTAGTATAATTAATAAAAACATGCTAATAGTTCAGTTAGAAATATTTGCTTAACATCTAACATACAATAATTACAGTATTATTAAAAAATAAAGAGCAGAAGAGTAACTTAATTTCCAGAGTACACGTACATTCACACAAACACATATATGTGATTGTTTCTTTTAAAACAAATCGCCACCACTAAAATCAGGAAAACCTCATCACTTCTGCTTAATATGGTAAAAGAAGTTCTGGTTGAGGCACTTAGGCATGAAAAAGAAATAAAAGTCATCTGGAAAGAAGTGGAAGGAGGCCTATCTCTATTCACGGATGATATAATTTTGTATGTATAGAATCCAAAGAATCCATGAAATGACTTTGAGAACTAATAATCAAGTTCAATGCAATGTTTCAGAACACTAGGTCAGTATAGAAAAAAATATATAATTTTTTATATGTTAGAACTGGAAAATCCAAAAATGAAATTAAGATTAAATTTTAACTAACAAGAGCATCAAAAATATTTAGGAGTAAAGTTAACAAAACAAGTCCAAAACATGCACTATGGAGATGCAAAGAACTATCAACAAATTAAGGAAAATCTAAGTAAATATGACAATGCTCTATATTCATAAACTGGAAAATTTAATATTGTTAAGATGTCAACACATGCCAAATTAACCTACAGTTTTAACACAGCTTCTTTAAAAATATCTGCTTTAATTTTTGTTTTTGCAGAAATTTTCAAGAAGATCCTAAAATTTATATGCATATGCAAAAACACAGAATAGATAAACAGTCTTGAAAAGAAAGCTGTTAAAATTTTCTTAAATAATGCAATCACCTCAATTATCGTTATCCTATCAGAGAGAATTTAGACATTTTGGGAATTACTTTAATTTGATTCTATATGTAAGTAATTTAGTCTTGGTGTGGAAAATATAAAACTTGACCTTTTAATAGTTGTTATTAGTCTAAGCAGTATAGTTAACATAGTTGTGAAACTGTGAATAATAGAATAAGTATGTAATGCAGTTACCATCTGGAGAATTGCCAACTTCAAAATTTGTTGTTGCTGATGTTTATGGAGTTACTACAAACTAAGATAGATCTTGTAGACAGTATATGTGTTTGCAAGTATATTATAGTAATACATTTTCAATGCCCAAAGGAGTTCCACTGCTCCAGATTTCAGGAAGTTCCACTTTTTGAGTAAGCACACTTGACCTTTATGTGCAAGCTTCAGGGAGATACACAAGGTGCACACTGCATGGTAACTGCATTACCTACTTATTCTATTATTCACAATTTCCAATTATGTTAAATATACTGCTTTGACTAATAAGAAATATTAAAAGGTCAAGTTTTATATTTTACCGCCAAAACTAAATTACTTACATACAGAATCAAAGTAATTCACAAAATGTATAAATTTTTCTCTCTGTGATAGAATAATGTTAATTTAGGTGATCGTATTACTTAAGAAAAAGCTTTATTGACAAATAAAAACTATACCTATCTCAGGGTACAACTGGATGTTCTGATGAACTGGTACATTGTGAAATGATTGCAAAGTCAAGCTAAGAAATATCTCCACTACTTAATATAATTATCATTTTCTTTTTCTCATTCTTTGCGAGTGTATGAGAGTGTGTGTGTGTGTGTGTGTGTGTGTGTGTGTGTGTGTGATAAAAATGACTAACATCTACCCTTTGAGCAAATTCCAAATTCATGATGTAATGCAGTATTTTTCAATATGTACTATGCTATGTATTTGATCCTCCAACACAGAATGACAAATATTGTATGACCTCAATGATATCTGGAACCTAAAGAGGTCAAACTCACAGAAGCAGAGAAAACAGTGGAACTAGGGATCGGGAGAAGGGAAATGGGGGGTAATGTTTGTTAAAAAGTTTTGGTTTTAGTATATGAGGAAAAAGATTTAGCCCATGTGGCCTTCCTTCCTAGGTATAATTGAGACCTTCATTGCATAGATAAAGTGCCTACGCCTCAGTAAGGCCAGGAAACTAGTCCTTCCTAATTGGGCCAGCAAACATGTACTTCAAAATCAGCCTCATGCACAGACCACATGCTAGAGCATGACGTTTTCAACAGCAACCATTTATAACTTCTTTTAACAGTAAAACTTTTCAGAAAGCTACCACTTCTTTGAGTATCTACTTTAAATGGACATTTATCCAATTATCTTGTTGAAATTGATCTTACCAAGGTCACCCATGGCTTCCAGGTTAGCACATTCAATTGTTTTTAGTTGAGGTTTAACTTAGACGTCTTCTTAGCGGGGTCCTGTGTGGCTTAGAGCCTCTTCCCTGAGGTCCTCTCCCCTTGACCTCTGTGACTTAAGGGTCCTTACACTTACTTGTCATTCTTTTCTGGCCAACCGGTAGATCTCAGTGCACTTACACCTAGATCATGGGCATCTCGGCTTCTGCATCTGCACTTTCTGAAGCTGCATGAGACACTTCACTATTTTTTTTGTATTTTATTTCCTAATTTGTTCACTAGCGGTTTACTTTTTGTTTGTTTACACAAGTGCATAAACTGCATGAGTCACAACCCAAGGGAAGTATTTAATAATCATTTTCTGACTGGCCAGTGGGCAGGCTGGCAGGCTGGCTGGATGGGTGGATGAAAGAAAGTGTGATCTGGATGAAAACTTTAATCCCTTCTTGGAAAAACTGTGACTTGACCTGCTGAAGAGTGACAATCACAACTATCTGTATCTTAGAGCTCTCTTTTGTGACAGGCTTGGGGTCCTTTCCGTCCACACTAGGCATCTCACTGCCATTCCACATCCTAGGCCAATGATATCTGAATGGTTCACTCCAAATATTCTCATGGCCCTGCCACCACAATCCTAGGATTAACGGAGATTAGAGGGAAGGGACTAGTCAGCCTATGATCCTTGCTGTGAGTATAAATCCTCACGGGGGAACTAAGTTCACGCTGGATTTACCACCATGCCCTGAGCAGGAATGCCAAAAATCATGGGGGCAGAGTGATGTTTTCCTTAGGCCTGAGGTGATTAAACTCATAGCAGGATCTTTTGCACTTATTTCTGAGAAGCCTATTTCAGCACCAGCCCCATGGGACTCTGCAGGACCTTATCCCATCTGAGTCCTATCTGACACTGTCAGGTCTGCTCTGGATCTGCCCCCTGCCCCAGTTGGCCCTGCCTTCCTCCCATGACAACTCATCTCCGGCCATGCCTCCCGCTTTTCCTACTCACACGGGCAGCTTCCATCTCTCTCGGCGGCTTTGTGGGGAAGCTGTGTTATCCCAACCACCATATGCCAGAGCTCAGCGCTCAGCGCCTAGCAGTTTGTGGTAGATAGACTCAGTGAAGTCAGGATCACTGTTTTGCAGAAATGCTAATGATAAAGATCTTCATTTCAACAATGAAACCGTGTGATTACGTGAACCCAAGGAAACAAATGAAAAATAAATTACTCTATGCTATTTGGTTTATCATTTACCTAATGCGATGCTCATTGTTTTCCTACTTTTCCAGATTTCCTATTTTGATTCATGAAAGAGTAGAGGGGTAATCAGAGTTCTCAAGCAGATGATGTACTTGGTACCTCTAGGAAATACAATAAACATTTTCATCAGAAGAAAATTTAGCATTTCCTAAAGTCAAAGGCTTTTTCAATGTTAAAATGGCAATGCATTTAGTAATGTTATTTACCATTGAATAACAGCTTCAAGTACTGAAGTAATCATAATCTCAAAAATAAATAAATGAAGGTTCTCTCTTAACATTAAGGGACATTAGAGGAATCTTCTCTGTAAACTGTCTTTCCTTGGTCATTCTCAGACAAATCATCAAATCTATCTTAGCTTCTACTTCCTTTTCATTGTCCTTATGGAGTGATCCTAAGAGTTGTCACTTTAGAGAGTTGTTCTAATGCTGAATGAAATAATCCAGGTAAAACACTGAGCACATGCGCGGCTCATTGCAAATTCTCAGTGTATGTTTGTCTCCATCATCTTCACCATCACCAGCATCAAAAAATACACCATTAATACCTACTTGGGATTTTCTAAACATTCTTCAAAATAGTCTGCCATACTATCAATCCCTTTTGTCATTCAACTGATGCAGAGATCATGTTGTGTCCCTTCGAGTGGACACAGTGTTAGGGATGGGTGCATCATGATTAAGAGTGCACGGGTAACATTACCTACTACCAGAGGATAAAGAGAGCTACGCATTCCAGTATGATGACACAAGGTGCTCTCTCAATAACAATAGTTTATAAATTCTCCTCTCTTGCCTTTTATTGACAACTGCTTACAGTGTGCTGTAAAACATTGCTATAACCTGAAGATGCTCTCCAGCTACATAAGACATAGGCATAGCACAATGAAGAGGAGATGCATCTTAAATTAACAAACGTCTGCTTGATTACTGGCTACTAATTCTGTCATCCAGGATGTGCACATGAACACATATTAAATTAAGAGGGTTGGGAGATGGTTAAATACAGGGTGATCAATTTGATATTGTCATAAATACATTTTTGGGTCTGTATGTGTTGGAATAAAGATTGTAAATTTTTAATGGCATGATTGAAGTAGAATCATTACTCAATCTCTGTGTAGTATGGATTAGGGAAAAAACCCTGGACTAGAAATGCCAAATATCCAGCAGTAGTCTGGGCCTTGTGAATTGGTACAAGTCACCTGACAGCCAGGCCTTCCTTAGTTTTCTTCTGAAACCTGTCCACTCCTATCCAGATGTAAAAATCCTAATTTCTGATAATAACCCATCATCACAATCTGTGTTTTGTTAGTACTGTTCTCCCAAGCACTGCCACGGACTACAATCAGCTCTATTGTCTGTGTTAGATTTCAACACTCTGCCCAAGCTCTATCTACAGGGAGACAATATCAAATCAGCACTCGCAATGAGGACTTGCTACATGCAGCCACCAGCTCAGACTTCCTGGGAATGAGACTTCCTCTGTGAAAACTGAAAGTGCACAGAGTCCAGAGATTCCCAAACCAGCATTTCCCATTCCTTCTAACCACAGCCTATGCATGACAAAATGGTAGATGGGGTCGTCACAGGTGTCAGACCACATTATCCTAAAGTAATTAACCCATTATCCCATATAGACACAGGTACTGTTCTTGGATGGAGAAGGAGCAAAAACATTTTTTTTTGAGACAAGAAAAATGCAACACGATGAGTTCTGTTTCTAGCAGCTGTGCACACACGTATTTTTGTTCAGACATGTGTATGCACTTAATTCTTTTCAAAATCAAGTTTCTCTGAAAAAACATTTTCAATAAATAGTCCAGCATTTCTAATATCAAAATTCATAAAAACTATAAAGGATTTATTTGGCATGGTTATATGCAAAGAGCTGGCTTTTCCCTATTATATTCTTGGATATGCATATTTAAAAAAATATTTCACAAATGGTTCCAATTTCACTCTTAATCTACAAATCCTGGCTATGGTGAAAGCTTAAAAATTCTGAAAGATTATGAAACAGGATATTCTCCAAGGCTTCTTCCTGTTCTAATGTGAATCCTTCCTTAATATGGGTGGTAATGTGAGGAAGTGCAATCACGTTTTCTTAAAATCACATGACATTATGTTTTAGCATCTTATGGCTTCTGATTTGAAATTGTTTCTAGGCTTTAAACAATTTTCTATTTCGAACATCAGAGCATAAATGTAACCTAAGCACGCAGTGCAAATGTAGGTGCTTAGAGCATGCATGTTAGGACACAGTGGCATAGACATGGAGTCCCTCCACACCTAGGAGAATCCTGAATTTCAGCACCCAAAACAGGAACTTCCCATGCTGCACTTATGTTTTATAACTCTACACCAGGATAGTCAGAAACCTACAATAGGCATTTCTGAGATTTACTAATTCACCATGGAGTGCCACTGGCTGAAGGCTCCTCGTCGTGAGCGGAACTTTAAAGGAACAGCACATAGCACCTATCCTAGGTTATGCCCAGGTGGCATATACTGGGAAAAACAGCTGGCCCATTCAGAGGGATCTGAAAAGATCTGACATGAGGGACTTCCAGCACTGCTCTCCCTCTTTCTATGGCTGGAATGGCCCCTCTCCACATATCCAAATGCTGCCCATCCTTCTCTGCCTGGACATGGTTAAGGCACAGTGAGTGCCCTCACTCATTTCCTCTTCCCCAAGTGTTGACTGAGCACAGGCCTTCCCCCTGGCCCTGGGTTCTGGTGCCTTATCTCTTATTGCCACAGTGATTCCTCAGCTAATTAATCCCCTGGTTACAGAAATTCAACCACAACCACGTCTCAGAAGTGATCCTCATAAATCGTCATGGGCAGACACGCTTGTTTAGGGGTAAAAACAAATCTCTTAAGGGCCAGCTCCTTTTGGAACTGCCTCAGCTAACTGTAAGAGGACAGAGAGGGAGCAGGGGAAGACCCCAGGCTGGCATACCTAATCCCCCAGTGTCCTGGCACCCCACCTGTCAAGTACCCAGCCTCCTGTTCCCCCTGCACACACCCTCCCCATTTCAGGCACTCGGGATACTATGTGTCCATTCACAGCCTAACAAAACAGAAGAATTTTAATTGTTTTCTTGACTTATTGCACCCAGACTTACGCACAGTCCAACTAAAGCATGAAATGCAAAAGTGCTTTTGTTGTAAGTTGCAGAATGAAACGTTTCTGTTCTTGGATGAGGAAATTTCAAGCATCAGCAACCAGAGGGTCACTGTTGTTTTGTGTATGGACCATGCCAGGGCCACTCCAGATCCAGCCGCCTTGATGGGGTCTGAATGAGGACAAGGGGCAGTGACATGGGGGAAGAGGCTTTAATCGTTTCTTTCCTCAACAAAGCCTTCCCTCCTCAAAAGGATTTCAGGTAATTTGAAGATTGATGTTGGAGGAGAACAGGAGGGGAATAGCTTTTGTCTATTCCCCTCAACAAGCTTCTCTCTCTAAAAAATAAATTCCACCCTTTCTTTTCTTCAACCAAACACCTACACACCTCAACACAATTATTGCCCTTGACAAAATAAATGTAATATGGATGTCTTCTGTGACCACGCACACGAGAGCTTCTGCCATACTTCTAATTATATACGTATAATCAATTCATTTTGCAAAACTTATTTTGTTGTTCATCATGGTTTTTTTTTTGACTCCCGTGTTTGTGTTCTCCTTTTACGAGAATCCTTCATATGCTGGGTATTCACTGGTGCATAGCTTATTCAAAATTCTCAAAACTTTCTGTATGATACTATGTGACACAGGAATTTAAATAGAATACTAGCTTTAACTAATCTAGAAAAGCAGGTTGTCAAAGGAGACTGGCGTGATCTTCACGTTTATTGTAAGATGACCTTTTCCCAGTGACAGCGAAGCGTTGGCAGCACTAACTTCCTCATAAACGATACACCAGAGAGAGCTGCAGGGCTTTTAGCCGCGGCCAGACATCCACGCTTGAGTTACGTATCAAAAGAGATTTTTCATACTCAGCCCAACTCATAGCACTCTGAGCACGAAGTGCTGAATTTTTAACAGGAAACCTCTTCTCTGATCAACACGTGTGATGTTTCAGAGTAAAATTCGTGAGTGGACAAACTGATTCCCGCTTCCATGGTGGAGAGTCTTTTCAGAATAAAAGTGTAGATTCATATTTCATTTTCCAAAGAACTTTGGAAGAGTTTGAATCTGAACATTTTGATTCCAATCTCAGCTACCATCTACCTATGTGAAACCAGGATCATGGGAAGCTGGAACCTGGGAACTGCACACCACCCCCAAGGTTGGATGGCTCACCCCCACGAAGAAGTGTGTGGCCCTTGGGTTCAGCAGTGTTGATGTCCAGGCCCCCTTCCAGCCAAGGCTGCCTCTTGAGGCAAAAGCACCCTGTGCCAGCACCTGGCTACGCGCTCACATCCTTACTGCCCACGAGGAGCTGTGGCTGCCTACATTTTATACAGAAGAAAACTAAGGAGCAAAGTTAAACAGAATTACCACGTGACCCAGCAATTCCACTCTCAGGTTCATACCACCAACAACTGAAAGCTGGGACTCAAATAGGCACCTGTTCCCAAGTGTTCATAGCAACATCATTTACAAAAGTCAAAAGGTGGAAGTAACCCATGTGTCCACCAAATGATGACTGATAAGCAAAATGAGGTATCTAAATACAATGAAATAATCTTTAATCTCAAAAAAGAAACACTGATACATGTTACAGCATGGATGAATACTGAAGACATTATGCTGTGAAATAAGCCAGGTGGAGGATAAATACTATATGATTCTCTTTACATGTGGTAATTTGAATAGTAAAATTCATAGTTATATTAAAAAACAAACAAAAAACAAGAAACAAAACAAAACAAAACAAAAACGAGGGGTTGGGGGTGATGAAGAGAATATGGGGAATTATTGTATAATAGTTGTCTTAGTCCATTTTTCATTGCTATAACTGTACACCTGAGGTTGGGTGATTTATAAAGAACAAAGGTCACTGGTAAAACATTTGTTTAGCATATGTAAGATTTGGGTTCAATTCGGGGGGGGGGGGAGAGAGAGAGAGAGAGAGACAGAGAGAGAGAGAGAGAGGGAGAATGAACACAGGTTTATTTTGGCTTAAGGTTCTTGTGGTGGGAAGTCCAAAAGTGTGGTGCTAGCAAGGTCCTTTGGTTGCTTCAGCTACCGCAGAAAGTGGGGATGCAAGTGGGCACATAGGGAAGACACAAACACAAGCAGCAGCCTTGCTGTAAAGTCCCTGCTCTCACCAAAATGACCCTCGCCCAAGACAAGGCATTAACCCTCCACTTTCCCTTCAAAACCCCCTTCCCAGTCTTGCCACAGTGGATGGCGATAAAACTTGAACCTGAGCTTCAGAGGGGCAGATTATTCTCAGGTCAGAGCATGGGCAGCTTGGGAGGCTGGAAACGTCCTGGAAATGGACTATGAGGAAGCGGCTCACTATTGAGAAAGGACTTCACAATACTGAGCTGTCCACCCCAAAATGGCTGAAATGGCCAATTCTATGTTATGCAAATTTTATCACAATCTTTAAAAAGGAAGGAAGGAAGGGAGGGGGGAGGGAGGGAGGAGAGAAGGAAGGAAGGAAGGAAGGAAGGAAGGGAGGAAGGAAGGAAGGAAGGAGATTAAGATGCAAAGAAGTAGAGAGTCCTGTTGAAATCCTAGAGCTCAGAGCTTGTGGGTTACCTGCCTGGAATTTGGGTCTGCAGTGCCAGCAGCCGTGCCCTTCCCTGTACCAGGGACTCACACACAGTCTGCACCCACAGCACCACCAGGGCCGGGTGCATGAATAAACCAAGACACTTGTGTGTAAGGCACACTGTGCCCAGCTTCAGTTCACACACACCTCTGCCACATGGTGATGGACCCCCAACAAGGCCTCCTACAATCCTGCCCTCGACCAGCACCCTCCCTCCCTCCACCACCACGTGTGACTCAGGCTCACCGACCTCTGCACTCACAGTACCTCGGCCAAATGCCGAGGACCTTCCCTCCACCTCCAGTCTCCACACCTCCCCTTCCACAGATCCTGCTTCACTTTGGATGGACAGAAGCAGAGGCAGAGTGAAGGCTTTTGCAGTGCATCTCTGGGACTTTTTGTTTCTCTGGTTGTAGCTCCACTCCAACAGCTCTCTCACAAATAGCACTTTCCAAAGCTCCTCTGTCACTACATGTAACATATCACGTTACTGCATACTCTTAACAAGAGGAGGTGACCTGATGCTTCACATCTCCCTCAGCACTTCGCAGAGAAGAGTAGTGCTGTGGCTGAGATGTGGCGTCCCGCTAAGGCTCTCGTGGAAAACAATGCAAGAAGGTTCAGAGGAGAAATGATTGGGTTGTGCAAGTCTTAACTCAATCAGTGAATTAATCCCTGATATGGACTGACTGAGTGGTAAGTAAAGTGGTTGGGTGTGGCTGGAGGAGGTGGGCATTGGGGCGTGCCTTTGAGTATATATTTGTATTTGGCAAGTGGAGTCTCTCTCTGCTTCTTGATCACTAGGTGAGCTGCTGGCCTCTGCCACACTCTCCCACCATGGTGTTCTGCCTCACCTTGAGCCCGGAGGAATGAAGCAGGCCTTCTATGGATTAAGATTGCTGAAAACCTGAGCCCTCAAATAAACTTTTTGTCCTCCACAATTGTTCTGGTCAGTTCTTTTTAGTCCCAGCAGCAAAAAAGCTGACTACAACAAGTGGACACACAAGTGCATGATGAACAATGGATGACTGTCCTCTGAACGGGAGCGCTGGGGGCTACTCCAGAGAATGGCCACCATTTATGACTTGCTACTGAGAAGCACTAAAGTCGACAGTGTTGCTCTAAATCGATTTGAATTTAGATTTTTCTGGAAAGGTAAATAAACTAGAATAATATAACAAAATATTGAGTCCATTTTTAAAAAGTCACGTTGCATGAGCACACATATAAAGAGAGGCATAATGAGACCCTCCCAGGGGACCGATCAATCAATGCCACTTTCAGTATTGGTCTCTGAGCCTGGGCATCTTATGCAAGGTTCAGAAAGAATGAACACAGTGTTGCTTCTGCAATTGTGCTCGGTGTCAAATGACAATATCATCCATCAAAGAGGCATCACAGCAACTCGAAGCCAAGCTGGTACGAGGTGTATGCACAGCGGCTTTCAGGAACTGCCATTACTCTCAGAGCCATGCTCCTTAAAGAATGAGCTGGCTTTTCATTTGTATACCAGCTTTGGGTTCATCAAGTAAAACGCAGCAACTCATAAAATGAAGAGCTTTTATTTCCAGTAGTTCACATAAAAAAATGAAAATTTCATATTACATATATTCAGGAGTTCATCCTCTATTTCATGGAGATTTTGGAATGTCAAAGTAATTGAAATATATCAGAGGGACTGGGACAGTGCTGACTGGAATAGGAAATCAAATCTCTTAGAAATGGCTGAAAGAGCCGGGTGCACTGGCACATGCCTGTAATCCCAGTGGCTCTGGAGGCTGAGGCAGGAGGATCACAAGTTCAAATCCTGCCTCAGCAACTTAGCAAGGCCTAAACAACTCATTGAGAACCTGACTCTAGATAGAAGATTTTTTAAAAAGGGCCGGAGATGTGGCTTAGTGGTTAAGCAACCCTGGTCTCAATCCCTAGTCCTGCCCCCCCCAAAAAAAGAAAAAAATACAATAAATAAAAGACTGGGAGCTCAAGCTGGGTCCAGGTTCTCAGAGGACCATCCCACATGTCCAGTTATAAACAGACGTTGAACTCTGTCCAATCCTATCTGCCTGCATCAGAGAAGATAGCCATGGGGAATCAGACAGGCTGGTCACTCTATGGGGACAGCTGGGACAGAGTCCGAACGAAAGGAGGTGTTCCAACTGGGTATGTATCTGCCCTAAGTTCAGTAAAAACCCCTCCATCATAAGCAGTAACTTGAGCCCTGAAGATCCAGCCAGGGCTGGCTCAGCCTTGTGGCCATGACAATTGATGTCACTGGCTTCTAGGGACACACCTGAGTTTCTGATCTTCTGATGGGGGCTTGTGCTGGAATGAGTGGGCTGATGGAATCATCTGAAAAGAGAAGACCCCAGGTCACACTGTGCTCAACTGACAGACAGACGGGTGTTTGCAGTGAGTGGCAACCTGGCAATATTTCATAGTCACTGGCTGTGTGATCTGGGAAGTGAGCGTCGCTGACCAAGGGCCAGAAGACACAGAAAGCAAAGCTCAACCAAGAGGCAGCACTGTTTCCATCCTACCCAGCATGAATTTCCTATTAAGTGTGTAAAACACACATTTAAAAAGTGGTGTGTGTGTGTGTGGGGGGGTATTGACTGTATTATTTTGGAATATTCCTAAACCGATTATTTCATTTCAGTTAAAAAAAAAAAAATCGATTGCTCTGAAAGCCAAAAGCCTCTTTCAATGAAGTACATTTAACTGTGGATATTCAGAATAGGAGACAAATAAGAAGGACAAGACTTCCAAGTTCATAAATAAGAAATACACACGGTTTTTCTATATAGTTGGAGCCATCTTTGATCTATTTTTAACTCTGCTTTAGTGCTCAAGAGAAATTCACAAGGAAAAATGATTCAATAAAAAGCAATATCCTCATGGGAGAACAATCAAATAAAGCTTAGTTTGGAAACTGGTTTTGGAGTCTCCTAAATACAGAGCATGCAATGGATTGCCCAGATCTTTAGCATAACTATGAATATGAATGGGGACTTCACAGAGTCAGCCCAAGATTATGTAGATAACTTAAGCTTTATTCAAGGCAAATTTTTCAAATAGATTTAGAAATATTTTCATAAAAAAGGCTGTAAAGAGATTAATGATATTTTCAAACAATCGAAAATCATGGATTTGAGAGATCTTCCTTTGCTCTATTGTCTTTAAAATCACTCTGAACAATATGCGCTTAAGGTATCCAGAGAAGAATTATTAAAATCCTTTTGTTCAGATGACTCCATTATTCAAATATTATTTAGAAATACTAATTTATCCGGGAAATTACATATCATATGCCATCAGGCTGCTTGCCGAAGCTCTATTTATACTGAACTTTCAGCAGTACCCTGCAGTAAGCTTAGCTTTGGATATCAAATCATTTCTGTCTTTGGATATCACATCGTTTCTCTCCAATGGGTGTCCTACATTCTCTTTGACTGCGACAGTTCATTTGGTTTTAACTTCCCAAGTGCCCACCTCAAAGTTTCCATGATCAAAGTAGCAGGTGCAACTCTACCTGGGAAGCAGGTGTGGGATGAGGATTCCACAATGGTTCCATTATATCTAAATACAGAGGAATACACCAACTGAAGCATTGGGCAGGCAGTGGGTAATCCTGTCCCTACACTCAGCTGGTGTAGAGTAACCCAGTTTTTAGCACAATTCCACCTCAGGTCCCAGCACTCATCTCCCACCTTATGATCTGCCCAGCCCCTCTGCTTGTGGACCTGGGAGTAGCCTCTCACTTTCCAGGAGAGAGCAGAGGCTCATTCCAGCGGGGTATAGAGGCGTGGGTGCCAGGAGTAGCCTGTCCAAGTCAGCTCAGGAGATTTGTCCTTTGGATCTGGGGTGTGGACACCCAGCGATTCAAACCTTGAGCCTTGCACACCACACTAAAAATATTAAAATGTGGGATTTTCCAGAATCGGACACCCCAGTCACACATGAGTGGTACAGTGGTCCTAACCACGTACACCTTGACGTCATTCATTTCATCAATGACCTCCTGTCTTCACCATCCTTTTTGCCAATGAGCAAACCTGATGGTGTGGACTTGGGTACTGATTTTTGACCATACCTCAATTGTGGACTCCTCCTGGGGTTTTCCCACTGATAATGATCTAACCCTAGGGTAAGAAATAATGTTAGCTTAGAAATGCAGCCTCTCTTAGACTGATGCACCTTTACCGTAAATTACTCCACTCAACAGTATAACATGTGGCTTTCTCTCCTGCAAGCAATGGAAAATAACATCCTGTCAATACGACCATCGTGACAAGCTTACCCCAGTGGCAGGAGAGGACATGAAGGAAAACGTTGATACCCTATTAGAAGTGATCATTCTGAATTTACAAAAGATGTGTAATCCAGGGTGTCCAGGCAAGAGGGACTGATACAAGTATCTCCAAAATAGCACACCAGGCCAAGAGACATGGGGATAGACCATAAATATACTGCATATATTTATGCAGGATGAGGGATGATGGAGGGTGTGCCTGGCACTGTGGTCCCCCCACAGTGAACTCAGGTCGGGAGAGCCATTACCATGGGGAATCTTTATCACGAGGCAGAAAATATTAATTATTAATGGGACAACTCAAGAAAGGGGCAAAGGACCCAATGAGAACCAACTAGAGAGAACAAAGAATTTTGATATCTCTTTCCCAAGCTTCTTTCCTGTGAGTATCTCACAGAGCTGATATACTACATACACTTTTCCCTTTTCTTCTTATCTCTGGTCAATGTTAATTTTAGGGGTCATCTTGACTAGATTAAGGAATACCCAGAGAACTATCAAAGCAGGGATTCTGGGTGTGCCTCTGTGGGTGCTTCAGAGGACACAGGCATGTGAGATAGTTAGTGCATGGGATAGGAAAGATCTGCCCTCAGAGTGGGTAGGCACCATCCCATTGGCTGTAGGGCCAGATAGAAGAAAAAATGAAGAAAGAGCATTCCCCACTTCTCTCTTGGAGTAAGGACACTGTCCTCTTGCTACCCTTGGACATCAAAACCCTAGCCCTCTGGTCTCTGGACCTTTGGATTCCAGGACTTACATCAGAAACCCCTGGGTTATCAGTCTTTTCCTTAGACCACGAATTATACCATCAGCTTCCATGGGTCTGAGGGTTTTGGACTTGGATGGAGCCATGCTACCTACATCCCAGGGTCCCCAGCTTGCAGACAGCCTGCCATGGAACTTCTCAGCTTCCATCACCATGTGAGTCACTTCCCCTGATAAACCCCCTCCCATACATCTATCTGTATCCCTCTCCATATACCTGTACCTAGATCCTCTTGGCAATATACTTCCCTTTTTTCCCTTCCCCATGTTGACCCCAAAAGCACCCACAATAATCCCCCTACATGTTACTCTCCATATCTGAGTAAGCTTACCAGGGAACCAGAATACCAGAATAACATTTATCATAAATAAAAGACACTTACTTCCCAAGTATTTATTAGAGAACATTTTACACACCAGTATCAATTCCAAAATGTTTATTTTGCCAATGAAAAGGATATTAAAGAACTCTGAACTATAAAACACACTTTTTTTCTTAAGCTACTGAGAACCTGTTGTAGGGCATCCACCTTGCAGGGGTGAAAATACGTGGTTAAAACAGGCATTGTCCGTGATCTGTGGATTTTATGCAGATTACTGGTGTGTATGTTGCATGTGTGTTGTGTGTGCCATATATTATAAGTTGTCTGAGTCATGAGTGTTGAATGATATGCATTTTGTTTATACGCATGGAATGCTGTCCCAGTGTGTGTGTGTGTGTGTGTGTGTGTGTGTGTGTGTATTTGTGTTTTGGTATGAAATCACTAAACTCTATAATAAATAAGAAAGCTACTCTGCATAAGAATGTTTTGTTCTATTGTTTCAAGTTAATTTTACTGACTCAAAAATAGGACAAAGATTCAAGAGGCTTGGAGGAAATGGACATCTGCTAGTTCAGGAAATCAACGTTAATCAGTATTTCACAGGATATATTTTTAAATCATCAAGGAAAAGTTGATGTACCCAGGGACTTTGCAGCAAGGGACTCTACGTAGCAGGTGTGCCCATTGTTGTTTCTCTGCTGACAGGAAGAGACTGAGGGGGGTGGAGAATGGGAAAGAATTAGAAGTAGTCACTTTTCATAAAAGAAGGAGGCAATTCAAAGGAGAGGAAAAATTATGTTAGCAATTAATGCCTCTTTATGAAATAATAAAGCAATTAGTGGAAACTTGAACACAGTCACTAGTGTGAAGTGGCAGCCTCAGGGGGCCCAAGAGGGAAGGTGGAAATACAAGTTCAGGAAACTCTAGACTAAGAGGAGTCAAGAGGAGCTCATATCCACACACAAAGCGGCCAGCTAACTTTTCCAAAAATATCAAATTAATATTAAATTTTGCACCAAATGCAAGACTTCCACTGCAAATCTAAAGACACATTTTATAGCAAATAACACAATAGTCTCTGTTTATATTTCAGAATCACCAGTGAATGGCTCTCAAAACCTTAACTCATACCCAGGAAGGTCCCTAAAGTCCTGAGAGGACTTAACCTCATTCTTTCTACCTGATGTGAGATGTGGTTGCCCACAGCTGCTCAGTGAGAAAATGTTTCCCAAGAGCCTCCAGTTGGAATCCTGAGCAAAAGTTTCCCGGACCTCAGGCCCTGAGCACCCTCAGCCTAGATGCCACACAGGGGCACAGCCCTGGTTAACCCTAACATGCAACACCACTGCTGCTTTCCACGGTGGCCCAGGAAGCTGCCTTCAGGTGAAGTTCTCCCCACCCAACGTCAACATGGCCACCTAAGGCCACTTCACCTCCTTGGCTTCATGGAGGCAGCTGTTTTGACCACCAGTGGAGCACTCATGACAGCTTTTTTCAAACCTGAATGCACATTCAAATGGTCCCCGAGTCTTGCTAAAATGCAGATTCTGGCCCAGGAATTCTGGTGCAGGCTTGAGATCCACATATCTAACAAGCTTCCAGGTGGGAATGATGTCCTGGGCTCAGGGCTTCAATTTGAAGAGACAGCATGTAGTGTCTCCATTGCAGAGAGCAGCAGACCCTGACCATCATCCTGGAGAGTTCCTGCTTCATTCCCACTGCTTGCAAATACAGGTACCTCCACAGCAGGCTGGCTTCTGTGTAGCACTGAGTTTGACAGAACCATTTGTAAAGAGTTCGCCTCCTGACTCCCCCCAAATTGGAAAATAAAAAATCAACATTTGTCTTTTTCTACTCAAATGGCAGAAATACAAACACAGCCTCTCCCTTTCCATTTTATGTCCTTTCTATTTCATAAGCCATTTTCACCTTCCTCAATTAATTTGATGCATCTTGTGGAAAAATTGAAAATTCCAAAGTAATAGCAAAAACATGGTTGCCTCCTGTGGTTTCCCCAGCTTATTATGGGCCCTAACGACTGATTGTCCTGGAGAGAATCTCAGAGAACAGTGTAGCCGACAAGGGTCAGGGTCAGAAGTCCTGGGGCTTATACTCTGCAAAGAAGTCAGGCAACATTCGTTTAAAATCTGAATCTCACATTCCTTGTCAGAGCATGTAAGTGATGTCTCCCTTTTCAGAAGGAGATGGACCATTCTCTTTGCTCTGACTTTTGTTCTGGAGTGAACTTTGAAAGAGGATAAGGCACTTTAAAAAATAAAACACGGATTATGGAATATTCATTCACATGCATTAATTTAAAAGGCAGAGGAATCCTGATAAAATGATTCAGATTCTTACGAAAACTTATAGCCTTTACTTCTGGTAAAAGGATAAAAATCTGCCTACAATATGATACAAAATATGCTTCTAATTACCCACAAATAATGCATACCACCTTGTTGTGGATATCAGCAAGACACAGTAGCATCATGCTGAATGGTGAACCCTCACTTTCTGTTCCCTCCATTATAATAACAACACTTTTTACAAGGGTAATCTTGTAAGAGGCAGGTTTTTCTTTGTTTTTTGAGTATTTATAGATTTAAGGAAAACTAAAAGCATTACTTCATTTGCCATTGCAAAGAATATTGTTTAAAACTATGGTATTTTCATGCTTGAAATACCTCAGGAAAATTCAATTAATGATATACAAAAGTGTGCACTTGGAATGTTAGTAAATACATAAAAGGGTTGACAGACAAGTGTCATTTTTCTCCTCATGTTTCCAACATGAGGTCTGGATCTGCAGTACTGGATGTATGTTCCCTATCTGCCAGTAATCAGGTGACTTAGAAAAATATTTTAAACTTTTATCATCCTCTTCCTTCTCAAAAATATCAAGACTAACACCGGAGCCTACCTCATAGGCTTATTGTAGATTTAAACATGATTCTCTAAGTGTTCAATTGATCTATGGGATAAAATCCACAGTATTTAATCAATAAATATTAGATCTTATTCTTTTAAAATGTGTTAATAAGTTAGAGTGTAGAAGTGTGGTTCCTAGACGTAGTATCAGCATCACCTGGTACTGAAAAAGTACAAAGTCTAAATCTAAAGCTGGAGGGGTGGGGAGAGCGGCACAGTGATTAGCCCTTAACAATGACTCCCAGTCTTTCCGATGTGCTCTCAAGCTAATAAACCATTGGGATTACAAATATAACACTGACTCTTTAAATAGATACAAATTTCCAATGGTTTTCAGTTTTGCTTTACCTATTGATTAATCTGGTAAATGCTGGTTAACAACTACAAAGCACAGTTTACCGATGATCCAGACATTTTTAACACTGGATCAGCATCTTTATGATACTTTGATGTTCTAAAACAAAATCCTTCCTTTGATTAATGAATTAAGCATTTGATAAATAATTTTTGAAGTTATCTTTCTTGTTAGAGTAGGTCTCCATAAAAAATTAAGAGCAGAAATAAGCTTTCATGATTTAGTGCACAAAATGGGTACTGTAGTAAATAATAACACATTGCATATTTCAAAATGGCTCAAAGAATAGAGCTTGAATGATTTCACCACAGAATAACTTAAGTATATGAGGTGCTGGATCTGTTAACCCAACTTGTAAACATATCAAACCATCAAATGGTACTCCGCAACAGTATATGTAATTATTATTTGTCAAATAAAAATAAAATTAAAAAGGAGTCTGGACAAGTGAACTTCTATTACAGAAACAGGCACATGGTGATCACTCAATGTGTCCTACTTATTAATGAAAATTTGCATCATTACAAATCTGTCATCAGCATGATGCTATGGTTTGAATATGGGCAGTGTCCCCCAAAGGTTCATCTATCTGTTCAAGGCTTGGTCCCAGGCCTGGTGCTACCACAAGATACCATGGACCTTTAGGAGCTGGGGCCTGGGTGGAGCTTCATAGGTAACTGGGAACACGCCACTGAACATGCCCTCAAAGGGGATTTGGGGACCTCAGCTTCTTCTTGTCTTTCTGGGTCTTGACATAAGAGGTCTGCTCCAGTCAGGTTGTGCTGCCCATGCCAGAGGCCAAAAGGAATGTACCACTTGGTCTTGAAGGAAACCCCTAGACTGTGAACCAAAATAAACTTTTTCTCTGTATCAGTTATCTTCCTTGGGTATTTTGTTATAGTAATGGGAAACTAATATACATGAATCCAAAATTTGTTTCCAAATTCTAAAAAATATTCAAAGGAGAGATCAGTACTAAAAATTTTCTTTTTATAAAAATTTTGGAAGAGAAAATTTACATATATTACACAATTCTGTAATTTTGTCAATCCATTCATTCTCAGATCTAGTATTATGATTTTGGTTTGGGCATTTGTATACTCCAGAGTAAATAGTTACTTTGAAATTTTCCTTTCCTTTCTATTCTGACATGGAAAAGGAAAGCAGTGACAAAATAATAAAGATACGCTTAGGTTGAGGAGTGAGCCAAGAGTGGGATTCAGAAGCAGGGTACTCTTCCCAAGAGCAGGAAGATGGGTATTATTTATGCTTAAAGTATGGTACTCTCTTTAATGAAGAGGACTGTGAAAACCATATCTTAAGATCCTATAGAAAAAAACTAAAACAAAAGCAAAAATTTTTAAATATATCCATAAACTATTTTATAAATGTTTCTTCATTATAGTCCCCTGTAAAATAATATAGAGTTTGGAATCATAAATGCTTGTGTGAGTTCATTGGTCAGCAAGATTCTCTATATTAACCCACAATGTCCCTACAATACTCTGAAGTCACTCAAGAACTATGGCTATGATTAAGAGGGTTCTCAGCACACAGAAGTAAGGACTGCTGTGATTTACTGTAATACTTCTTTTCTGATCTTAATTCCAGGGATTAAATGCCACTACTTTTGCTATTTTCATAAAACTTCCTGAATGCACAGATTCCCAGTAACATGGCAACTGACCCACTCTATTTATTGTCCACATTCCAGCAGGATCCTGATGCTCTACTTGAGATATAGATGCCTAATGAGGAGCAGTGTAAGTCATCCATCTCAGTGTCTTGTTAGTTACTTTCTGTGAAGAGCTCTTTCCTAATCAGACTGTCTGGGAACACTTAGGTCGATGTATTCTGTTTTGTAGAGCTCTCCAGCAATTCACAGGATGTTATTTTTAATGACAAAATTCTCATAAACAATTCTCAATAGTTTTTCAGTAGACTAATAAGATTTTTCACCTGGCTGTCTATAATAAGAGTTAAGTGGATAAAAAAGAAAAAAAATTACATGCAGAATAGCCATTCTTTTTTTTAAAAAAAAAATCTTTAAGTTCTTTCTTTTAAGATCAGTTAAAATTATTGCTATTCATACTAAATGTAGCTCCCCAGATGTGTGGCACATAATCCAAGTCAATTCAGCAGCCAAGTGCACGATGCTCACTGGTGTCCTAGGTTCAGAGGATTTGATGGGGAAAACATTAGGTTGGCCCTCTGCAGTTTCAACAAGGCAGATGTGAGATATGAATTAATTAAATCACTGCATACAGGTGGAGAGTGTTCTTTGATTTGGACATCACTCTTGGTGACTCTGAAGGGCATCCACATTTGAATATTACCCTTCCTGGTGCCTGCAGCTGTAGGAAAGTGCACACCTACCTCTAGCCAGGGAACAGCCATTGGTCTGCCTTTGGGTTCAGTCTTGAAAGACTTTCTCACAACTTCCAGAGGGTGCCAAGCTCTCTTTCCCAAATCAGTATTGTCCCCACGTGGCTTCTGAAGGTCTATTCTAACTTGTCACTTTAAAGCAGCTCAGGGACACGTGAGATGCTCTGGACTGCTGCTGTTCAGAGGACCCCAAGAACAGCCCCCCCCCCAGGTGTAGATGAGTAAATGGCTCAACTGCAGAGATTATCCTGGTGTGGCGTTTGTGTGACCAGCAAGCCATAGGTGATGCCAAGGTCCAGCAGAACTCACAACCCTTCTGTCATGGAGGCCAACCTGCCAATGACCATAACTGAGTCCTTGATCTGGAATATCCTGTCTCAGAGATCCAACCACATGAAATTGCTACTGCTGTGAGTCAAATGGATGAATATTAGAAATTCATATATTTTCTCTCGACCCTGCACAGCCTCACTCCCGTTTAAAATGGAGTTTCTTTAAATCCGTGGTATCTCAGCTCACTTCAGCTACAAAAATATCTGTCTTCTCCTGAGTCTCTTTTTAGAGCATTTTCAAGGTGCCAGCATGGGTCTTCAGTGACATGGACCTCACCACTAAGCAGTGGGGTATGTGTCCTCCGGAGGGAAGACCTTGTTCCCCCACACCTTCATATCTGACAGATTCCCTTACTCCTGGTCAGTGCTTAATTTTTATTCCCAACAGTTGATGGGAATTCTACAGGGAGTCAAGTACATGTTATAACCTAAACCTGGGGTCACTCTGCCCATGTTGAAATTCCTATGTCGCTCATTCTTGTGGGTTTGCCCTCAGTTGAATATGGACATAAGGGTAGTTTATGGTCTGGTATGAGAATCAAATAAATGCTTTGAAGGGGTAGGGGTTCAATGAGTATGAGCTATTACTGTTATTATTTCAAGGTGGCAATGCTGGAAATGGGTATAGATTCGGAGTCCAGTCATCTCACAGAGATGTCAAAAACCAGATTTCAAAGTACTAAGCTGTTGGTCCGACCCAAGTCCAGTGGACAGCCTAGGCCAAGGGGAGGGACAACTTCAGAACAGGAGCTGAGGCGGAAGTCCCTGCACACACATGGCCTTCACCAGGGTTGGCTCTGAGGCTCCTTTGTGGACTGATGAAATCAGAGCCCCGAGGTTGAGGCCTGGGGTGAGTGCTTTTAATAGTATGGTCAGGGTTGAGAACGACTGGTTCCCAATGCTCTTGGGCCACACTTAAATATCACTTTAAGCAGTTTGCTACCAGCTTCTTGGATAAAGGTAAATAACCCTGTAGAAAACTCCTTCCAAGTGTGAATTCTTTCCTCAGGCTGTCATGGTTCCAATTAAGGAAATACCACAATTTCTCTTCTTGTTGTTGTTTGCCTCAAAACATCGCCACCACCATAAAAGGACCTCAAAAGGTAGAACACCTTCCCTAAACTGAATTGAGACATAGTGACAAGTGTTTAGGGAATCACAGGAAAGCTATGTAGCTTCTCATCTTAGAGAATCACAAACACCTGTGATCTTGAATTTTTCTATGAAGAGCCATCCATACAACGGACAAGAAATAGATTACTTATCTTTGTTAAATGAATGTTTCACTCTGACACCTAAACTCAACTGATTCTACTATTTGCTCACTATAAACTTTTCTCAGAGCTGTTGAAACCAAATGCATATGAGATTCCAGTAGTCTGAACTCTCATAAACCATATTTGCCAACCTGTTTTTCACTATTGGGACTGAAAGGAGCCTTTTCTCACTTTTTTTTCAAAATTCCTCCCTCCACCCCCTGCAATATTATCACTCCAGATATACTCTAAATCTGGTTGTGTTCTGTGACTTTGGGGGACATCACAAACCATTCTTAAGTTTTTTCCCCTTCCTAACTAAACAGACAGACATGTGGCCTCTTTGGAGACACACTCCCCACCCCCATTACAAACCCACACTGTAATCCAAAGGGTTCTATCAGCCAAAGCATGGGCTGTGGGGGCCGACCTCAGATGCAACCCAATAGCTCACACCCTCAAATCTCAGAGTTAGTAAATATGCAGAGTCAATAATGAGCTGTTACCAGTACTAGCTCTTCTGGCTCATGTCCGAACACTGCATGTTCCCACAAAACAACCTGCTTTGAAAGGAAGGTGAAGATATGGACAATTATAAAATAAAATAAAATAAAACTGCACTCATTATTTCAAGTGTCCCTTCAACTGGTCGTTCCAGACATTCTGCTCATTTGTGGGTAAACTTTCAGAAAGAGGATTGGTGGTGACGTAAAGCAGTAGAGAAAGCAGAATGTTTCCTCACTGATTCCAAGAACTGTGCTTGGCATAACCTCCACCACCTGAGATACTTTCACAGACATTCTTACTTAAATAACAAAAGGTGATGGAATGACATTTGTACCTAGTGATTGATTTAAGGCTGCACGTGATCACTCAAGTTATTGAACTTGGGCTTTTGATAGAAATGTAAAGGTCACTGTATAGGTCTTAATTTGGGCAATTTCTCAATAAACTTAAGAAACAAGTGACTTCTTTTTTACTAGTCTTCAATCATCTACCAAGAAGAAGCCCAGGCTACTTCCCCATCATCACAAACCCTTGATAAAGCCTCACCTGATCTCTGATTTATGTGTATCCTGCAAAGCCAAGGGCAACAGGAAGAGATGGAATGCTGGAGAGTGGTAGGAGTTTACTGGAACTCTTCATTCTGAATTTAAGGTCTCTCATTTATTACTAAAACTATAGGCTACACGGGCCTTAAATTGCCTAGCATGAGAAATACATGTGTGCCTCATCTAAATATGCTCTAGTGCCTAGAAAGGGGTTTTTAAGTAAGTAGACTTAACAACAATTGCCTACTATAAGTAGGTAGAGCATTTATTGCAGAATAAATTATCTCATATTTTTCAGGTTCATCTTAGCAAATTATTCAGAATTAGCATAATGGGCAGGTTCTTCTCATTTTCTGCATAGATAAAGTCTGCACATTCCAGACCTTAGATCTTTATGTTGAAACACAATGGGAATTGATCAGAAAGAAACCTAACTAAATGCTAACAAATGATAATCAGCCCAATGTTTCCTGTACAGTTCATGTTTGTAACAATATTTCTTGAGAGCTTTCTATTGCCTTATTTGGTGTTATTTTGTTGCATCTGACCTGCTCATTGATAAAATGGCAGATGATGTCAACAACTTCTTAAAGCTATAAGTAGGTAGATCATTTATTTTCCTCTCCTCTGGAGTTAAGCTTTCCATTTCTGTTACCCATGGTCATCAGGCATTGCCATGGCTCAAGGATCCCTCTTCTTATCTATCATCAGAAGGCCAACAGAGCTTAACACTACCTCACTACACCTCAGCACAGAGGCCTGCATAATTCACATCATCACAGGAGGGTGAGCACAATGCAATATGCTATTTTGAGAGAGGGGGAGAGAATACACATGTAACTTCTATTACAGTATATGTTATAATTGTCCTGTTTCATCATTAGTTCTCATTGTTAATTTCTTACAGCGCCTCATCTATGAATTCAAGTTTATCATGCGTAATTACACATGTAGAGTGGCTGGTGCCTTCTGCAGTTCCAGGCACACACTGCGGGTTTGGAAACGTATGTTCTATGGATAACAGGGATGACTGTACTGGAGCAACCAAGGCAAGGGCTGCAAGACTTCACTATAAACATAGCAGAGATGAGGCCTTTCAGAATGGAAGAGTCCTTAGCCACATGTGCTCAGTTCAGGGCCACATTCTTTCCTGAGGATGTTCTCCCAGGGGCAGATCAGGGAGCTAGTGCAAAGTGCGCTGAACTTGGAAGCATTTCCTCACACTTTGCAAAAGATCCCTCTTTCTCAGTAGACTGTGTTTTGAACTCAGACCTCAATTAAGTCCCTTGATTAAGTTCTAAGAACTCATAATCAAAAGTCCAACACATGAGAAAACACACCTCCATGAGAAGGGGTTTGTGAAAAAATACACAAACATCAAAATGAAGAAGATTAAAGACAGTGAATGATCAGATTCAGAAAAGATATGCAGGGAATATTTAGTATGTTTAAGACTATAAAGGGGACTTTTAAATTAAAAAGAAGAAATTCAATATTCCACAGGAGAGCTGATAATGAAAAAGTTGAACTTCTAGAAATGAAAAATAAAACTCATTTTAATAGAACACTGATATTCTGCTGCTAGGAAAAGAAGATATTGCATCCACCTGGAAATAATTTAGCAGTTTCTCAAAGAATTGAGTGCAAGCTTGCCATCTGACTCAGTCATGCCACATCCAGGCACTGGCTCAAGAGAAAATGATTATTACTTTACACAAAGATGGTCAACAAGATTTTTCATAGCACCTCCATTTGTAAAGAGCAAAATTTATAAACAATAAGAATATACATCAACGACTGAATGAATACACAAATTGTGGTACATTCACAAAATGGAAAATTACTCAGCAACAACAAAGAGATGAGAAAGGCCTGCAACAACTGAATCTATGAGTTGTTAAAAAAAAAACATAGTAAATTAAAAATGAAATGACCCAAACTAGATAAAATGTATCTATAGTAAAAGGTTCATTTCATTCAATAACGTAACCCTGTAACTCCACTGGTAGAATTACTTGTGGGAGAATTGAAAACATATGTCTACACAATAACTTGTATGTGAATGTTCATGGTAGTCTTGTTTATAGTATCCAAAAAAGTGGAACTGAGCCTAACAACTGTATGCTACATATCTAAACAGTGGAAAATTATTTGACAATAAAAATAAATAAAGTTACTAATACTTGGTGTGACATGGATGAAACTTGAAAAGATTATGCTAAATGCAGGAGTTAATAATTAAAGACTACATATTGCATGAGTCTTTGTTTAGATGTCCAGAATGTGCACATAAAGAAAACCTAGGGCTGGAAAACTTCCCCACCTCCCCTGGGCAATGAAAATGTTGTAAAACTCACTGTAGCAACCGCCTCAAGTCTCTGTGAGTATGCCAAAAAAAATCACATTTTACACTTTAAATGGTTGAATCGCATGGCACAGGAGTTATATCTCAATAAAATTGTTTTGGGAGAAAAAAATCCATGATAGTTCTCTTAACGATAAACATAAATGGAATTATATTAAATTAATAAAGTCACTTATTTACCCTATTTATTACCAATACAAAAAGACAAGACAAAGTAAAGAATTTTAAGATTTCAGCAGAAGACAGATAGTAATTTTCAAGGATAGAACACATAAAATCTCTAACAGCATCGACAAACAAATTACTACAAATTAATTGGAGGGCTTAGCAATTTAGTATATAAATATATAAAAGGGTTTATACATTTACCATATAAGTATATAAAAAACTGCATTATTTAAAAAAAAGAAATTCTTAGAGGATGCATCTAATAAAAAAGATAATATTTCCAACAGCAGGATAAATAGTAAGAATCCTAGAAATAAATGCCACCAAGAACAGTGTGAAGGCTTTATGAAAAAATGTCTAAGTTTCACGGAAAGATATTTTAAATGAATAAAGTAAGTGGACACAAAGTCCATGAATCAGAAGATTTAGAATCATAAAGTTATGATGATTCCCCAATTTTTCAGAAGTAGATCATACACACGTGAAAACTGGTACACTTCAGAGATGTCACCACAGTTTGTGAGACAGATGGCAGTCTACTCAATATTAGGATAATCCATCAGTTACATGGAAAAAATTGAATCTCTAGATCTTGACTTGAAAAATAAATCGGTTTCAAAGAGATTGGATATTTCAACATAAAAAGATACAGCTTCATAATTAGTAAAAGAAAATATGGGAAATTGTGGAAAATTAGGAAATTTTACATAATTAGTAAAAAAAAAGCCATGGGAAATTGTTTTAATGTCTTAATCCTTAAAACTTTTTAAAGATTTCTTAAATAAGATTTTAGAAAGCACAAGTCATGAAGAAGAAATACTGGATGACCTAACAGCGTTAAAATAAAGCTCTTCTGCTCAAAGACAAGATCAGAGAGTTGGAGGACATAGGTATGACATATACAAGTAACAGGAGTTCAGTGCCCAACTAGATTGGATTACAATACTAAGAAAATTGTAAAGTACCAACAGAAAAATAGGAGAAATACATAAATAGGCATTTAGTAGAAGAATAAACATTAATAGCAAATAATGAGCAGTTCTATTAGTGCATAAGTCAGATAAATGTAGATTTCACATTCACCAGAATTGCAACAGCCAAATAGTTTGAAAACCATGAACTCTTGCTGAGTACGTGCATCAATGCACTATACAGGGCTGATGAGAGTGTAAATTCATACAACTACTCCTCAAAATTCTTTAGTATTTTGAGAGAAGTTGAAATGTTCCAATCCTACAACCCAGTTTTTGCTCTTCTGTGCATGCCCAAGGGAGTCACTGCTCGCCCACAGGACAAACTTAGTGTGACAATGTCCCTGGCCATATGTTTACAGAAGCAAAATGTAAAAACTCCACAAATTTTCTCCTGAAAAGGATAAACACCCTGTGGCATATTCACATGATGGAGCAGGAGGCATAAGTAAAAAAATGCACGAGATGGCAGCCCCCGTGTCAACACAGATAAATCCAAGAACCAAGTGGAATGGAAAAGGCAAGTTGCAAATCATCCATAACACATTTATGTGAAATTCAAAACAGGAAATCCAAATAATATTTTGCATGTTAGGGTGCATACACATGGACAAACATAAAGAACTTCAAGGGAATGAATAAATACAAAATTAATCTCTGGTGTAGTGAGAGGGGGAGGGAAAGAAGAATCTTCAACAATTATTGTTTAGGAGATTTGACACATTAAAAAAACCCACAAATACACAAATACTACATATTCTCAATTGTATATGTTATGTTCATAATATGCATACCAGGATCTTCAAGGATTTGTTGATGAAAGTTATTTTTTAATTTACAATAATCTTAAATTCCCTTCACTTTATAATTGAAGTCCTATTAATAAATGCTAGCATTTTAAAAAATCTATCCTCTAGTCTACTATAATACAATACGTATTTGGAAGTTATCTTTATCATTGGATCCAATTAGCATCTTAGAGATTTGTATTTTTCAGACTTATAATGAAAAAAATTCTCCCAGGGAATAATGAGGCATGTTAAATCTTCTGAAAAAATGGCAAACCCAATCCGCTGTCAGACCACTTCTAGCTCCTTTATATTTTATTTCTTCCAATGCCCTCATTTTGAAGTCTCCATTGTTTCTTTAATAACAAATATTTTTCGGAGTTCTGTTTCTTCATTAGTTTATCAGTTTTTCTTCTGGCTCCAAAAGTTGCACTGAAAACTAGGTGCTGATTAATTTTCTCCCTCTGGAATGCAAGTCCATTAGCCAACATAATAACTGTTTGAAATGGTTTGGTATAAGCTTAAAATACACCTCTGCATCCCTACCCGGAAGGGCAGGTTAAATAGAATCCAGCTAATTCATTTCCCTCCCTTGAATTTTGGTCTTACCCTTGCTGTTTTATTTTAGGATGAAGTGGTCTACCATGCTCCTGGAAGTCAGCTTGATAGACATTTTGTTGCAGACTTAGAAGAGCAGCTTTAATAATCAGGGCAAGATCTTGTTAATGTCCCTGTTCAGGGTTGCAAGCAGGCAGGCTGTTTTCCCATGCTCACTGCACTGGGTGACACACAGCATGACCATGACCTATATGCATTGGCCGAGTGGATGAAGGCGAGCTTGCCTCTTCCTCCTCATAACAAGGGCCTCACAATTCCATGGTCATCTAGCTTTGTCCTTGGTGGGTGACCCTAGCACCTACCCACATAGCCACAGGCAGATTCTGATTTTTAGACAAGCCCCACAGGATGCCAATAGGTTCCATGAGCCTCAAGCACTCTCAAGACTTAAAAGAATGCTAACAATTCCAAAATTTAGATGACACTGAGGATTTTCCCTATTCCCACATTAATCTTTCTGGTAAAATTCTCCTCTAATACCAGATTACAAGGGAATTAAATGAAGCTCATTAGTACTAGAATGAAGACCTTGAAACTGCAGTGTCTTTGAGCAACTATCCAACCTCAGGGCAAAACCAATTTTCACGGTGATGAGACTGTGTCCTAAGCAGTGTGATAATTAGCACATCACTGCTGCATTATCACACACAAGACTCATGCACTGAGAACACCCATTATGATGGAAAAGGGCAGTAGTCATATACTCTGCCTTAGGTCAGAAATTGGCAATAGTTACTATAACCTGTCTTTGGTCAATTTGGTATCATAACACCTAGAAAATAAAAGAAAGAGAAGACGTAAGTAAATACATTGTTCTGTGAAAATCAGCACATTTCCTATTTGTGCATGTCACATATGAATCATCATATAACATTTAGATAAATTTACTATTGAAGAGGACCAGCCCACATGTATTGAATTTTTTTCAGTGACAAACAATATGCTAATTGCTTAAATGCATTTCCACACTTACTCCTTGCAATAAGCTTCTAAGGTAAATGTTATTGTCCAAAATTCATAGATAGTGTAAAGAGATTCCCAAAGGAGTACATCATTTCCCCATTAAACACAGCAACAAGCAGAGCTGATTTTCAAATCCAGAACTCACCCCTTCCAAACATCATTGTCTTGACCACCATGCTTTTCCACCTTCTTAAATTAGAGTTTCAGTGTTTGTTGGAACCTTATGATATGGCAGGCAATGAATGGGTCCCAGAAGACAAAATGCAGTTCTTTACCTTAAATGAGGCATGCTAAAATGACAATGAGTTCTCAACAGGTGGATACCATCATTCACACATTAGGGAGAGAAGGTTAATTGCTAAATTTTGAGTACAGTCGGCAGTCAATTCCTTGGACAGATCTTTTCAATAAAATCTTGCTGAGAGTTACATTCTCAAATAAGTGCCGAAGACTAAGCAACAATGTGTGACAATTTTTAAACTTCCTCAGCTCTTGAGGTACTAAACAAACAGATGTTTGAGAAGACTGGAGCTTATGAATACCGCT
Organism: Ictidomys tridecemlineatus; assembly: GCF_052094955.1. NCBI lineage: Eukaryota > Metazoa > Chordata > Mammalia > Rodentia > Sciuridae > Ictidomys > Ictidomys tridecemlineatus. Next base: position 253,863,919 of record NC_135477.1, on the reverse strand, counting down.
TTACTGTCAACAAATTAGGCAACATCTTTGCTGCCTGCTGCTAGCACAGCAATCTCTTAAATTTAAAATTCTATGATAGTTTCTCCTGGATAAAAGGGAATTAGGATACATTCACACAGGATGAAGTAAAACAAATCAAACTGTTCTTGTTGAAGATAGATAATGCCTGTGGTGAAAGCTAGGATCACAGTACTGGTTTATCCTACCAAAGGTTTAAATTTTGTAAAAAAAACAAATAATAATAACAGTTTCCCAATCCTACCTTGCCTACTTAGCCCATGTGACCTCCCAGAACCTCTCACCTCTAACTCTGAAACTTCTGCAGACGTGCACTAACTTGGTTTCAGTCTGCAGGACCAACCTCCCTAACAGGGGCTACCATCTCTGATTTGGCTGCTCCCAGCCTCCATTGGCTGCCATTCTTCTCTTGCCTACTCAACTAAACCCAGTCTCTAGCTGGACCTACCCTGCCGCACACAGAATGGACTGCTCAGTCTGTCCCTATTGTCTACCCTATATCCAGTGCCAACCATCCTGTATGGACTCTGTATCCCAGCCACACTGCTCCTACATCAACCCTTGCCTTTCCTGACATTGCATGTCCCTCTGAGTAGGCCCTTTTATCCTATTTTTTCTCAATGTTTCACACCTTGGACACAGACATTTCCTTCTGTGAAACTGTTGCGGGCACCCCTTTCTGTTGCCCTCACAGCACCAACAAACTTGATCATGCCTTACCAGTTCCTTCCCTGACTCTCAATTTGGTAATGAATCTGTGGAGGGCAAGAGCCACGTCACAGCCGCTTTTGCAGCACAAGGAGAACTTACTAACCTGTCTGACCTTCAAAAGTACTTCACAAGCAAAGTCTTTTTAAATGGAATCAACCATGACTCCTGAAAGGTCCCCTCCAAATGCCAAGTGAGCTCTTGGTGTGAAGCACTCTGCTCCAGTGCCCTTTTTTTTTTAACCTCAATTTTTAGTCAAAGTAGGAAGCATCTAGATCATTTGAGGCAGTTTCAGTGTACTTAAAAACTTTTCTATGCTGTTTTTTCCCTCAACTACAAAGCCCATGCTTTGACTGAATGGGAGAGTCCTGTAGTAAACACACACACACACACACACACACAATTTCATATTCTCTCTCTCTCTCTCTCTCTCTCTCTCTCTCTCTCTCTCTCTCTCTCTCTCTCTCTCTCTCATAGTTAAATAAGTACAAGGAGAACTAGTATGCCTTCCTCTGAAGTGCCATATCTCAGGACGTAATGGCTCTGTTCTGTTATTCCAGCTCAGGTGACGTCTCCACGTCATACATCCTGACTTACTGGCCATAACAGGAGGTTTGAATGAAACAAAGGGTAGAAGAGCAAAAAGCTGGAACAAAGCCATATTCACTGCTTCCTGTTTCTAGACGAGGAAATTGAGACCCTGAAACCCAAACGACTCTCCCTGAGAACACAACTCCAGTGTGTTCCTGCCAAGACCAGGATCTTCTCAGCTTACTACCACATTTTATATGCCCCCACAGTCTTTCCCATCACAGTGTTGAACACTTGGAATGGTGAGCCCTTGCAGTGTGTCCAATGCTCATTGTTATTTCATCAGCTGAAATATTACTGGTTTCCAGTCCTTAATAGTGATCATAAAAAAGCCAGTGAACATAAGCATGAGACTTGCTAAGACCCTTTGGACCCTCAGCAGCCAAAGGAAGATGGAAGAGATTTGAAGGAATCACAGGAGCCCTCATCAACAGACCCACAAGCAGCAGAGCACAGAAAGTGCTCCTTCGGTCAATGTGTCTTGCACCTCTCTGTTGGAATGACATCTATTCACAAGAGCTTCTAGCTTCTGGGTCTTAATGCACTGTGTCCCTGCTCTACAGATGCCATCTCTGCATGGTGCTCTTCCACTTAGGATCACACACTATCAGAGATCACCTCTCAGCTCCATCAGTGGGTCCAGATACACACCAAGATTTCCCGTTTGAGAGGGAAACTGATTTGAACTCTCTTCCACTGCATCTTGCCCATTTCTGCAAGGTAGTTTGGTCTACATCGTAAAGGAGACAAACATGGTTTATTCTAACACATCTTTTTAGCTCATGGTGAGAGAAACCACTTTATAATCTGTTGTAGAAAAATTAGGAAACAAACTGCAATGAAAACATTTGCTGTGTATTTGTCAAAAAGGAAATATAAATGATTTGCTAGTTAGTCACAGTGCATAAGATTCTTTCCTAACATTTCTTACTCCACATTTGCAATTTTTTTTGAAGACCATTATCCCCCCTTTTAAGGATGAAAACATAAAATTCATAGAGAAATTTAAAATATTTTCCAAGGGGAGCAAGGCAATACCATAGCAAAACAATGGTTGGTTCTCTCTCTCTCTCTCTCTCTCTCTCTCTCTCTCTCTCTCTCTCTCTCTCTGTGTGTGTGTGTGTGTGTGTGTGTGTGTGTGTGTGTGTGTGTGTGTTTTGCTAGGGATCAAACCCAGGGTTTCATACATGCTGGGAAAGTGCATGTACCACTGAGCCTCATCCCTAGCCTAGCAATCCTGACACTGAGTTATAATTTATGGAAGTACAAAATGCATATTTCATATCCATGAGAAAAATTTTAAAATGCTATTAATGTAGAAGAAAATGTGAAGAATCTTCTGGATTAATTAAATTTTAAGTATTTTCAATTTTCTACAGATTAGAATGTTAAATTTCAAAATTGTTTAGAGTTACTTTTCCTAAAATCTTTGTTTTATAATAAAATACCTGTATAATAAATGTTGATATATTGATTATTTTTAGATATAACATGAATATCAGTGTTTGGAAGCCTAACTTCTTTCCAAAATGTCATTTCAAAAGTGATAGAAAGGTGTTAAGATATAGTTATTCATAGAAGAGATACCCAATAACTATAAACATTAAGTATTCAAACATTTTAAGAACCTACATAAAATTCTTAGGTCAGATGACTATTGTTCTCAAAGAAATTTAGAACAATGTGCTTAATACAGTAACTAGCATTTTATATAAGATAAATCTGTAGAATTAACAGCTGGCAATAGATAATCTGCAAGAGAACTGTAACTTTTTAAGAGAATATTGAGGATTTACTGTGGATGTTTTTAATAATAATGACAACATAGGATCCACTTTTTTAACCTCATTTGTGTAAGAATCAATTTTAGAAACATATTTTCATAAAAATAGCTATAATAATTGGATCATAGAGGGATAATAGCAGAAATTCAGTTAAGCAATATTTGCATCCTAGAGTGAAAGGGACTACATACTGCTGGATGGTTATTCAAACATGACTCAAGACACCAGATATGACTGAATAGCAGCACTGTGGTGTGGCATTTGATGACATTTGCTTGGGGAACAGAGATGACTGGCTTCAAAAATCAATGTCTAGACAGGTGAATTTGGGGAAAATTTTCTTCTATCTCAATGTTTTCACCTTTAAATGAAAAATTAAGACTGAACTCACAGAAGGAATTAGGAGTACATGGCATAATCCATGTAAACCATTCAATATTGTGTTGGATCTATGGAAAATTATTCAATAAATACTTCCATTAATTATTATTAAATCATTACTATAAAACTATCATCACCCTTGGCTTATGATCAAGAAAGTATAAGACTAGAATAACCTTAATTCCACACGTAAGGACATAAACTATCTGACCTTAGAAATTCATGGTATCATTTTAAGAGGTAGACATTTCCATAAAAACTAACCAGAGTGAATACTAAAATGTAAGATTTTGATCAGGCAAAGTCAGAGTAAAATATTTTATATTATATTTATATACTACATATAATACCTTATAAATGAAAATGCATACATAATACATGTGAAATTGTATGGTCATACTAGTTAACTACAAGGGTATGTTCTAAGAAATACATTGTTGGGTGATTTTGTCATTGTGTGAACCATCAGAGTGTGTACCTTCATAAACCCCCTGGCTATAACATTTCTGGGTGATATAATATTAAGAGACACTGTTGGACAAGGGTCTGTTGACCTAAATGTCATTGTGTAGGACATGACAATGTTACATGTAAATATGTAAGACAAAATAGGTAAGATGTTTTTTATCTTATGAAAGATGGAAATGTTTACATATTAAAGAGCCTGGTGTTTCTACCCAAAGAATAGCATGGAGTAACATTTACTACATTTTCATTTACACATCTGTCGTTTAACACTGAACAATTACTATGTTTTAGCCACTGCTTTGCCATGTACTCAAGTTCCCACCTGGAAGAGTTACTGAGAGACCAGTGGAGGGAATGCAGGCTGGACAGCCATGCACTTCCAAGTCTTAACGCCTGTGGGGATGAGATAGCAGCTCTAAGCCAGTTTGTGAATGTGCTCTGGATCGGCATTCAAAGAACCTGGGCTCCTGTGCACTCATGGCTCATACAGGGACCCTGGACCCCAGGCTAGAAGAGAAAGGCTCAGAGGGCTAATGGCTGGGAGGCTGAAGAGGATTCGATGAGGACGTGCTGTCCTGTCCACGGAGCAACAGCTGTGCATGTTGCTGTTATTGCTGCTGGAGGAAGACTTCAGTGGAGAGTTGAGCAGAAATTCAACAGGCCACAAAGCTTGCAGGTGAATAGGAGGGCCCAGAAAGTATTCCAGAATGTTCCTCCAAATTTTTGTAGGAGAAAGGAAAAAGTATAAAAAAAAATCTTAAAGTAGAGATCAGGCAATTGGAAATTTAATAAAGAGGGATAACAGGAAAGATTGTTGTAAAATAAAAAAAAATTTAGAAACTTTTCTGAGGAAAGTCTCTGCTCTAAAATTTACACTGGAAGTAACCAGAAGAAAAACAAACCCTTTTTTCTTTTTAAATAAAATTGGCAATGTAAAGGAGAAAAATATCAAAATATGTCTGTAGTCCCTCTGCTTATTTGCTCTTTTTATAATGGAACAGGCATTCTCAAAGACTTTGGAAATGACTACTGCATTAGTAATTTGGATTTTAAATTTCAATAAACTAATTGCCTTTTTTGAATGACTGAGCATAACTTTTTTGAAGGAGTAATATCTATCCCCTCCAAATGATTCTTTCCATGGGAACTGCTACAGTGTGAATGCTCCTGTCCCCCAGCACTCCTGCGTTGGAGCTGGACACCCCTCCCCACCCCAGGCAGCAGTGCTGAGGGGTGGGCCTAAGGGCAGGCCTTAGGTCACAGGGCCCTTTCCTCATGAATGGACCATCACTGCTGTGTAAGGGCTCTCAGAAGCAGTTCACCTCTCTCCATCTTCCACCAGGTGAGCACCCAACAAAAAGCTCACCGCAGATGCCACCCCTTGACCTTGGACTTGCCATCCTCCTGAACTATAAAAAAGTCACTCCCTAGTCTTTACCAATTATCCAGTCTGTGGAATTCTGGTTTAGCCGCGCACAAAACAGACCAAGACAGCAACTGACAACTACTGACTTTCTAATTTAAAATAAAACCAGTATTTAAAGGAAAAGTAAAAATTTAAAACCAAAAACAAATAAAAATGATTGAATGCTCTGTGATTGCTGTTTTTTTTTTTTCTAGCTGGCAAGCATGCATACACTGTAAATAATTATCTAAAATCCTACACTCCCAGTGACTTTTACATTTGGCTAAATGACTGTGTTTGGGAATTGGTATATTCGTAGAAATACTTAAATTATAAGAAGAATCTTATTTTATTTTTAATTTATTGTAATTATAATTATCATTATCATTACAATTTGGCCCTGGGGATTGAACCCAGGGACACTTAACCATTGACTCACATATACATCCAGCCTTTTATTTAAAGATAGGACCTCATTAAGTGCTAGGCCCTTGCTAAATTGCTGAGATTGGCTTTGAATTTGTGATCCTTCTTCCACAGCCTACTGAGTTGCTGGGATTACAGGCATGCACCACTGTGCCCAGCAAGAAGAACCTTATTTTAAAAACTAACAAGCAGTTATTTCAATATCTAACATATCTACTTTCCAAAATAAAATACTCTGGCAAACCTATTTCTTTATTTAAAAAGAGTAAATATGATTATTTAAATATATTATAATTTAATGAAAAATGTATGAACCACTCTACTTTGGAATTAATTATATTCATATGCAATTTATTTCCTTAAGAAAATTCACCTATCATGCATCTTTTCATGGAGGGGGGTTACTGGGATTGAACCCAGGAGTTTTACCACTGAGCCACATTACCTAGTCCTTTTTCAAAGATATATATTTTATTAATTGTCTAAGACAGGGTCTCATAAAGCTGCTTAGGGCCTCACTAAGTTGCTTAGGGCATCTCTAATTTGCTGAGGCTGGCTTTGAACTTGCAATTATACTTGTAGCAGCTTTCTGAGTTGCTGGGATTACAGACCTGTGCCACCACACCCAGATCCTATCACACTTTTAAATAAATAAATTTCATTCTGACAAAAAAGTATGTGATTATTTGACTTGCATTCCTCATGAACTACTAATTTGTTATTCATTATTTTTATGCTTTTTAAAAATAACTACAGATGCCAGTTCCGAGTATTTCTATTATAAAAGGGGTGTCACTAAAAATGATTGTTTTATTTAGTTGCCTTTGTTCTTACAGGAAAGCATCACACTGCTGCACAAATACCTCCACTTCCTAGAATCAGAGCTACAGATTTCTGTGTCCAAATGGATGCATATTTATGTGTGAAGAATAAAATAGGCCATCTGCCCTGAACTTTTGAATGGGGTACAAGTCATCAAACAATAAAAATTATTGCCTCTCACAATGTTTCATAATTCAACTTTTTGCAATATGTGGTATGATTGATTAGAATGCATCACATTAGATTTCTATCACTGCATAACCAATCACCACAAAGTGTAGCAGCTTGAAACAGTGCAGACTGCTTTAGCTTACAGTTACATAAGTTTTGTAACGGCTGGGCAGGTTCTCTGCTCAGGGTTTTATAGGGCTATCAGGAAATTTTCTGAAGGGTGAATTTCATTTTTAGGAGATTCTGGGAAATAATCCCCTTCAAATTCATTCAGTTTCTCAGCTAAATTTAATTCCTTTCAATTATAGAATTGAGGTTCTGGTTTCCAACATTTAGATGCCTACTGCATCGTTAGCCATACAGCCCCTCCAGCCTCAAAGCCAGCAACAGAAAACATATCTCATGTCAAATATCTGTGGCTTTGATTGAATTTCTGATTTCCTTTGTCTCTGACCTCCAGACCCAGATTTAAAGGGTTTATGTAACTAGGTCAGGCCCACCCAGATAATCTCCATATGCCATATAACATCACCTAATTACAGACATGAGGCTCTTCCTGAACACATCTCTGAGTTTGTACAGGCTGTGAACACCAGGCAGGACAGAAACCTTGGTGAATTTCTATGATTCTGCCACCTCAAGCTGCACTGTTGAACAGGCTCACAGTCCTTGAGACCAGCTAGTGACGAGTGGGCTATTAAAAAGAGACACACATCTGGAAGACCTGGGTGAGCCAAGAGTTGAGGGAACTGGCGGTAGCTGAAAATTCTGAAAAGCATTTAATTTTCTTTAGTGAGGACTTAGGTTGCTGCCAGGGACAGCAATATCAAGAGATGATATAAAACCAAGAGACAATTTCCAAATAAATAAGAGGAGCCATTAAAACCTACGTCCAAAGGAAAAGATGAGAATCCAGAGAAGTTGGTCAGGTTCAGAAACAACTGAATGTCAGGCACTGACTTGGACTATGGTCACCTGAATGCCAATATCAAGGTCACCCTCTTCAGGTGTCTCACAATCTAGGGGAAGAGAAAATTTCAATACTTTGGCTGTGAGAAATATAATGTCAGCTAAGTACAGGTGTCAGGGGGACGTCAGAAAGACAGGAATACAGAAAAGCTATAGCACAGGGTGGAAGAACAGGGGTCTGGAATCTGCAGCCTAGGACTGGACTACAGCTATACATTTGCTATCTATGGGCTTTGATCAAGTACTTAACATATCAGGATGGTTTGCTCATCCATATAATGCAAGACATATTTCCTTGTAGGTGGTTGTAAGGGTGAGGTGAATGGTGGGTTTAGGAGCTGTCAGGGTCTACCACAGACCATCTCCTCCTCTCCGACTATCACACTTGGAGTTTGGTTTGGGCATCAATGCCTCCAAGGTTTATGGAGGAGTCTGGACTATCTCAGATGCCCCAGGGCTATGGTGGGCCAAGTAAGGACCTCTGGAATTATTTTTTTATGTGTATTTACATTATATATAAGAAATAGAATTAATTCTCTATATGATTACATATAGGCACATATATTAATTTAATATATAGCTGTGTGTGTGTGTATGTGTGTTTATTTGTTGATCTCTATGTGTATGTGTGCATGTGTATGAAGGAAAAGAGAGAGAGATAAACATGCGTTCCCTCCCTTCCCCACTCTGCTCATTCATAGGCCATTTCTTGTTTTATGGTACCAGGGGTTGAACCCAGGGGTACTTAAACACTGAGCTACATTCCTGTATTTTGAGATAGGGCCTCACTAAGTTGTTTAGGGCCTTGCTAAATTACTGAGTCTAGCTTTAAGTCTGCCTCAACCCCCCAAACTCTGGGGATTATAAGCATGGGCCAGTGAATCTTGTTGAGAACACTTCTCACAACCGTCAGTGAAATGCCACAGGACCCCAGAAAAGTCTACTAGGGTCATGATGTCATTGGGACATCAAAAGAACCTTGTCAACATTCAGACTTCATACTTATTGAGATCAATGCCTCCGTTTTTAAAATCCATTTGATTCCTATGTTCTACTCATCGACTTCTCTGCTCAAACAATATGCAATGCCTCTAGTGCAGGAACTGAGCTGCGATTGCTCCTATGGTGAGACTGTTGCTGTCTTTCCATATCCTGAGGTCTTATCCAGAGGAGCCACCTGCGTCTGAGCACCAAACCAGGATGCTCTCATGCCTACCCGCTGTCTAGCCTCCTCCTGAGATCCTTCTCCCTGCTCTCCACGGGGACTTTAAAAAGAGTGGCTGCAGGGAGGCAGGGGCAGGGATCATGTAATTAGCACTGCCACCTGCTTCTCTGCAGCCTGCTGATGTCACACTGCCTCTCTTCATTAGTAGAGGCTGTGGCTCTACTGGCCTTGGGCTATGGTCTATGCCCTCCCTGATGGACAAGGTCATGTCCAGCTCCCTGCCTCTGTGGCCTTCCAATGCCCAGTCACCAGCTCTGTTAGAGGAATTCCTCAGTGAAGCCCCAAGGTGCCCAGTGACCCAGCTCAGAGGCAGTGTGCTGCAGGACGGTCAGTCACACCGAGTCTGCGCCCACTGTGCCACTCAGGCTCCTGCTGGCTGGCTCAGCAGGCAGTGCAGCCAGACCCCTCATGTGGAGATGCCCTCCCATGGACGTGTTCTCCTGCCCTGCTCCACCATGGCTGCCTACTGACAAAGTGGACGCAATGATGTCATTGACCTGGAAGGGTTATCACAAGTATGAAATGAGGTGACATGAAAAATTCTCAGAAAAGTACCAGCCCACAGGACGATCACAGCAACTGTTAGTCTTACTATTGTCACATGTCCCCATCATCCTCATTGTTGTCATCATTGACATCACCATCGTCTACCCTCATCAGTCTTCAAAGAATGAAGCGGAGCTGAGAAGCAGTCCATAAGGTGGGTCCAACAGTAATTAGAATTCAACATTTCTCCACTATGTTCCTGCTCTCCCAGGGAGTCAAGGAGAGTGGGCATCTATTGAGATGCCCTTAATTTTCCAGTAGCACTTACGCAAATCCCCACTTATCCTTTCAATGAAGGATAAAACATTTTGCAACAGGGTGCTTCAAGAATTATCCACAAAGAGTTAGTCACAACCTATCCAATGCTTTATTGAGCTATGATGACTCCCAAAGAAGGGAATGGTCCAGTTTGGACTAATCAAGAACATATTCAAAGGTTATGAGCCCCTTAGATTAGTGATTGGAACAATAGAAGGAGGGAACCAGGCTAAAGAGACAGGATGTTCTAGGAACTAGGCACTACATGGTCGTAGGAACTGAGACAGGAAAGCATGGTAGAGGTTGCAGAAGTTGAGAGTGTCCTCGGTAGATCTGTGTATTCTGCAAACTAATCTCATGCCACGTGGAGACGGGATTTGGGATGAATGTAGACATAGGATGAGTTGGGAGGCTGCTACAGGGTCTTGGAGAGTATTCCAGAGGCACACACTCAGGCAGGTCTCTAGACCAAAAGGCTCAGCAGGCTGCCAGTCCAAGACCCAGTTGACAGGCTTGGTGAAGCTACTACCAACAGGGGCTGGTTTAGTCCCTAAATAACGGGGGACTAGACCAGGACATCAAACAAAGAGCACCTGCATAATGTGCCTGCCTCAGGTCTGGATGATTTTGGGGAATCTAGGAGAAATTATGGAACCAGATTATAATTATAGTAATGGAAAGAGGACCCAGGAGATGGGAAAAGTTTGATCTAAAAAATAGGTTCTGGGTGCAGAAAGCCAACGCAGGAAGGAGACAAGCCACACAGCAGAACTGTACCTCTAGTAACAAGCCCCTGTAGTAGTTCCTTTTGGATGGCTGAGAAGACTTGCACGACTATGAATCAGTCTGAGTACGGAAACTATGGTCTGCCTTGAATGTCAAGAAAAAGTCTGTGAAGAGTTTAAGAGGCCACAACGCTCCTGTTTGCAGCTATACTTAAGCTAGACAGCGAGATGCAGAAGCCGATCTGCAACAGCAAACATCTCCAGATCCCTCCCTCCCATGCCCAGCGTTCTCATTTACTCTTTGATGCTCTGCTGTAAGATTGACTGCTATAAATACATACTGATAACATTTTTTTTTCTAAGTTCAAATATTGCTGTGACTACCAGTCTTAGGAATCAGAGGGAACAATTTCCTGTCACTAGTAAAGGCAGAAGAAAAAAACAAGTTATATTTATAAGTGAATTCTACTTGTTACATAAAAATAAGTCAGGAAAATATGACTTGATTTTGTTTCAGTTCCTCCAAGAAATTCTCCCACCCACCCTCTAGCATCACTAGGAGGAATGAGTCAACATCTAAATTATCACAGACTTCTTTAACTGTCCTCCTTTTGGAGAAATTGTTGATATTCTATTTTTGTTTAAATATCCCTTTTGATGTGATAACTAGGTTAGTCTCTCACCCTTAATGAAGGCATGAATTTCCAAAGATGCTTTTCTGAAGCCATGCAAACAAGTAGGTTATGATTAAAAAAAAAAATCCAACAATAGTAGAAGGTACGTATGGGTTGTTCTCTACAGATATATCAATAAAATGCTTATGTTACATAAATGTGAATTCATACACTCGAAATTTATAAAAATACAAAGTATTCAAGTTAGAGAAGACTAATATTAACTATGGTAAGGGGAAATAATTGGACAGTGTCTTTTTCACTTAACACTCTTGTTTAATACATATTTAACATGGATTTGTAGACGAAGCACCCTGGGCTATAAAGCCAGGAAGTAAGGAACCAAAATTATCAAGAGATCCGTTTTCCATCTAAATTGGTCATTCAGTGCTGTGTTTGTTCAATATACTTTGGATCCAAGAAAAGAAATTAACTCAAGAAAAATCAAATGAACAAAGAGGAAAGATTTAAGAAGTTAACAGATAATCTTATGCATGCAGCCCATCCTAAAATAAAATAAAATAAAATGAAACAAACTAATTAAACTAGAGTCTCCCTAATTTTCAGGGCCCATTCAGGTTTCTCCGTCGGGCTGCTCTCTGTCACTACAGAGCCCTACACGAACACACAAGCTACCATGGTTTCTGTGCCCTGCATGTCACAGATTTTAAGTCCCTCACTCCAATTTTACAGACTCGTCATCGGCTGAGTTCCCCTTGGGTCAGATGTCCGCTTTAGTTCAGTCAGGAACCGGCTCCTACATGGTTCCCTAGACCTGCTCCTGGCAGGGGGTGGGGGAGTGAAAAGGAGTGGAAGACACACAGTACGTGACACCGTCACATAGAGAGATTAGGACATAAATCAAAAGGTAAGCAGGCTTCAGGGAAAATAGAGGTCAGTCCAGTGGAGCCTGGGGAGCAATAAAGCCTGACCCTCTGTGCCGCTCAAGACGTGGGGTCCTGCCCAGACCTCTTCAGCTGCGCACAGCCACATGCAGAGAAGCCAACGCAGGCTTACCTCTGTCCCCACAGCCACCCACCTGCAAACGGTCAACCAATTTGAAGGGAAGAATTCCCTCCCCTTTTCCTTACGCATCCTGTGTTGGCAACTGTGGATGCTTAGACAAGTCTGTGGTGAGTTTAAGAGACCACACTGAACCTCCCACCTGCTACCATGCACCAAGTATGTGGAGGGATAACAGATACTTCTCTATGTCCTATAATGAAAATGATATCCCAGCCATCTAACCACACAGGGCACAAAGATTTCCGTGTAAAGGTTTTCCATATTCAACCAATGAGAGAACAATGGGATAAGATGCGTGGCGTATGCACTTTGAGTATTTTATGGTAGCACAACCGATGAGTCCACCCAGCTCATGTTTTGGCTTCCAGAGTAAACTGGAGGCAGAGCCCAGGACCAAGAATCACTGTCCCCTTTCCGTCTATGACAGGCCATGGGACTGCCTATGAACAGGGGACTGTGAATGCAGTGACAAAATTGAAAATGCTAATGAGAATGAGGTCGCAGAGATGGCAGGCCCTGCAGAGAGCAGGGAGCTGGTCCTCACTTGCAGTACAGGGGCAAGCAACCCTTCCCAGCCTGCCTGCCCATGTCGTTTCAGATGGGGCAGGAAATGCTAGAGTTTATGTGATACTGTTCCCTAATTACGATGCCACTCTAAAAATGCAGAGTGCCCAAACCACATCACCAAACAAGGTGGGGAAGGACAATGTGCTTCTGAGCAATGGAAGTTCCATTCATGCACACGCATCCACACACACACTCACAATCCTTACATGCTTTGATATGAAGACATGGCCCTGAGGAGGGTGATTCTTCTGGTCATGTGACTAAAGGGTGGGGTTTTAAGACAGCACTGATTCAACTGTCACTTCCACCCATGGGTGGGTAAGTATTTTTACACATGGGGAATTGCACGTGTGGCTGATACTTGGGAGGCAATTTTATAATTTATCATTATATATTAGCAAACAATATAGGATACATCAAAATTTTCTCTAACTTTAGGAGCCTGCGTCTCTGGATCATTTAGGGAACAGCAATAAGAAGAAGCAACATTAGCTGCAGTCTGGGAGCTCAGGATTTGGCATCTCTGATTTCCAACAACTTGACTGAAGGCAACGCCTCCCTTTGTGTAAAATCATGCATAATTTGCATCCAGGGCAGACATTCATCTGGTTAAAAGAGTTCTGAGTACAAATCAGGCCTCACTAGGCATCTTTTGAACATCTTAAATCAGGTCAGTTGTCATTTCTTTCCAACGTCTGACTGAACATCCCAATTCCCCATCCAGGTTGGAAAGGAGAATCTAAACACCAGGATTTACTTTCAAAGACCGCTGGAAGCCCAGAAAGCGGGGAGAGCAGGGTGCCAGTACCTGATGCTGCTCATGCTGCCTGTCTCGGACCCAAGCTTGCATCGCTCTAGCTGGCTGGCGACAATCTGCCGTTCAGCCTCCAGCTCCCGGGTCAGCCTTTCAAACTGTAGTTCCTGAAAGAAACCAAGCAACAAGGTGAATGATGTCATCTCTGTGAAATGGGAGGTCCCCACTGAAGCGACAGAATGGCAGAGGGAAAGCCCCGTTTTCAAAGGGGTCACATTAGAGAAACAGGATGTAACCGAGGGATGTGACGAGGACTGGAAGTTCAGACAGGCTGCTGTCCACTGGCTTAAAAGGAGCTACTTGAGATCTGCTCCATCTCCTGTAAAATGGGTTCAGCGTACTCATTCTGTAAGGTGGGCTGAGGACTAAATGACATATGGCCTAGGAAACAGTGGCCTTGCTATTTCTGGCAGTTGGTCAGCTTCCAAGTGTCAGTAACATTCCTGACATTAAAACTGTAGGTTTAGTAAACAATTCCTTTGTTACCATGACTTAAAGACTGTGTTTACCCGCACTGGGCTTCTCACTGCTTCAGCATGCTAATCTGGTCTCCATATTACTTATGTACTATAAAGAAGATAATGCTTTAAAACCTGGCTTTTTCATGCTTCAAATTCCAGCAGAATCACAATATTACACATTCTATACAGTCTAATTGCTAAAAGCACAATCTTTGAGATACATGATACATCACCTTTAAAAATGATCATGTGACTCAATGAAAACGGCTTCTGCAAAGCTGACTAAAGCTTAGGATTAACTTTAATGAAAAATGATTCAGACAGAACTTTAAGGATCTCAGCTATTCCAATGACAGCTCTTTGGTGTCATATTCTAGTCATTTTATTTTTTACACAGTTAAATTATTTAACAAACAATTACAACAAATCATATGTTTTAACCAAAAATTTCAGGAACACATTTACAATTCCACATTTAACTTTATTGAAAAGATAAATTATCTGCACAGTTAAATTTTGGAAATGAGAAAACAAGAATGCTATCTCATACTGAAGCATTGGGTAGGGTCCGTTTTGGAGAATTTAAACTTCCAAAATTGTATAGATCTTTCTTTCCAAAAAGAAGATTTCATTGTATTCACTACCCTGGGATGGTCTCAGGTGAGATCTTTGAAATGTCAAACGTGGTGTGTCCCATACATATATTAAAACTACCCAGGTTCTTTTCCATGGGAGCAGATTTTTTTTTTTTTTAAAACATTGACGTTATTTGGGAGATTAAAGTAAAAGACACTTTGTAGATGAGACACCTTTTGCTTGAGGGAGCTAAGACTGAGGGGTAAGCTGTTGGTTAAGTCCCAACTTTTCTTCTTGCATATTCTGAAGGGCACCAAGTATTATTGGCAAGAAATAAATAATAAGACCTCTCCCAGATGCACTTTCTATATCTCACCTTCATTTCCTTCCCTCGCAAAGTCTCTTGCTTTGATAGTTCCCTCCCACAAAAATATCCAAGCTCTGGATTTTTTTTTCCAGACTTTAAAACATACTGTGTGTTAAATCTATCTGTGTAAGAGGAAGCCAGCCTGTACCTGTGCACTGACACCATCCTGAAACACAGCACGGAGCTCCTTACCACTATATGGATAGTAATAGTTCCTGTTATCTAAGGAGGAGTCTCAATTCACTGCATTTCCCTGGGACAGAGGGGAGACCATCAAGGTGACGTTACAGAGCCAGGGACTTCCAAGAAAACAAGGCAACCCAAAGACACCCCCCCGCCCCCCCCCCCTGCTTCCAACCTTGATTCTGTGACTAAGTCAGAAAGATTTCGGACACGTCACTCAGCAACAGGAATGCATTTGTTGAATGAATAGGAAAAGGGAAAGAGCTCACTCTAGGGGAGGAAGTGGATCCCATCAGAGAGGAGAAGCACAACGTGCCTCTCCTCCCCTTCAGTCTTTGTTGTTGTCATGTTCTCTCTAGATACAAATGACAGTAGAATGCATTTTGATGCATTATATGTATGGAGTATGACTTACTTTAATTAGGATCCCATTTTGTGGTTGCACGTGATGTGGATTTCACTGGTTGTGTATTTATATGTGTCCACAGGAAAGTTATGTCCAGTTCATTCTACTGTCTCACCTTTTCCCATCTCCCATCCCTTCTCTTATTCCCCTTTGTCTAATCCAATGAACTTCTATTCTCTCTACCCCTCCCCCGGTATTATCTGTTAGCATCCATATATCAGAGAGAACATTCAGCCTTTGTTTTTTTTTTGGGGGGGGGTTGGCTTATTTCATATGACATGATAGTCTCCAGTTCCATCCATTTAATTTATTCTATTAAGGATAATTCTATTCTTCTTTACGGCTGAGTAATATTCCATTGTGTATATATACCACATTTTCTTTATCCATTTATCTGTTGAAGGGCACTTTGGTTGTTTCCATAGCTTAGCTATTGTTAATTGAGCTGCTATAAACATTGATGTGGTCACATTACAGTAGTATGCTGATTTTAAGTCCTTTGCATATATGCCAAAGAGTGAAATAACTAGATCAATTGGT
The DNA here is from genome assembly GCF_052094955.1 of Ictidomys tridecemlineatus. Taxonomy (NCBI): domain Eukaryota; kingdom Metazoa; phylum Chordata; class Mammalia; order Rodentia; family Sciuridae; genus Ictidomys; species Ictidomys tridecemlineatus. The sequence continues at coordinate 253,847,808 of NC_135477.1, read as the reverse complement.
GGTTCCATTCCTAGTTTTCTGAGGAATCTTCATACTGCTTATTAGAGTGGTTGCACCAATTTGCATTCCCACCAGCAATGTATGGCTAAACCTTTTCTCCACATCCTCACCAACATTTATTGTTACTTGTATTCTTGAATACTGCCATCCTGATTGGAGTTGAGATGGAGTCTCAGTGTAGTTCTAATTGGCATTTCTTCCAATTGCTGAAGATGTTGAACATATTTTGATATATTTTTGACCATTCATATTTCTTCTGTAAAATGCCAGTTCAGTTACTTTGCTCATTTATTAATTGGATTATTTGTTTTTGTGGTATAAGTTTTTTTTGAATTCTTAATTAAGCTCTATCTGAGATATTTGTGGAAAAGATTTTCTCCTATTCTGTAGGCTCTCTCTCCATGTTCTTCATGGTTTCCTTTGCTGTGAATAAACTTTTTAGTTTGATAACATACCATTTATTGATTTTACTTCTTGTGGTTTAGGAGTCTTGTTAAGGAATTTGGTTCCTAAGCTGATATGATGGAGAGTTGGGCCTACATTTTCTTCTAGTTGGCACAGGATCTCTGGTCTAATGACTCGGTTCTTGAGTCAGTTTGAGTTGATTTGTGCAGGGTGAGAGAAAGGGGTTAAATTTCATTCTACTACTACATATGGATTTTCAGTTTACCCTGCACTGTTTGTTGAAGAGGCTATCTTTTCTTTAATGTATGCTTATGGTGCCTTTGTCTAGTATGAAGTAACTGTATTTATGTGGGTTTGTCTCTGTGTTTTCTATTTTGTTCCACTGGTCTTCATTTCTGTTTTTGTGCCAATACCATGATGTTTTTATTACAACAGCCCCATAGTACAATTTAACATCTGGTCTCATGATGTGTCCTGCTCTACTTTCCTCATTAAGGGTTGCTTTCCCTATTCAGGAATCCCATATAAAAACATACTAAAGGTGGTGCACCATGATCAGTGCACTTCATCCCAGGGATGCAAGGTTGGTTCAACACAGGAAATCAATAAATGTAATTCATCACATCAATAGGCTTAAAGACAAGAATCCCGTGAATATCTCACTAGGGGCAGAAGAAGCATTTGATAAAGTTCAGCATCCATTCATGCTCAAAGCACTAGAAAAACTAAGGATAGGAACATACTTCGATGTTGTAAAGGTATAAATGCTAAATCCAAGGCCATCATCATTTTAAATGGAGAAAAATTGAAAGTGTTTGTTTTAAAACCTGCAACAAGACAGGGATTCCCTCTTTCACCACTTCTATTCAGCATAGTCCTTAAAACCCTCGCCAAAGCAATTAGAAAAAAAATCAATGGCAAACAAATAGAAAAAGAAGAACTCAAAGTATCCCTATTTGCCAACAACATGATTCTAAATATAGAAGCCCCCAAAATCTCCACCAGAGTGTTTCTAGAACTCATAAATGAACTCATCAAAGTAGCAGGGTACAATATTAACACCCATAAATCAAATGCATTTCTATACACTAAGGGTGAATCAGCTGAAAGAGAAATTAGGAAGACCATCCCATTCACAATAGAGAAAGGAGAGAGAGAGAGAGAGAGAGAGAGAGAGAGAGAGAGAGAGAGAGAGAGAGAAGGAAAGAGAGAGAGAAAGAAAGAAAGAAAGAAAGAAAGAAAGAAAGAAAGAAAGAAAGAAAGAAAGAAAGAAAGAAAGAAAGAAAGAAAGAAAGAACTTGGAAAGCAATCTAACAAAATTGGTGAAAGACCTCTATAACAAAAACTACAGAACACTAAAGGGAGAATTTGAAGACCTTAGAAAATGGAAAAACCTCCCATGTTCTTGGATTAATATGGTCAAATGGCATGATACCAAAAGCACAATACAGATTTAACACAATTTCTATTAAAATTCCAGTGACATTCTTCATAGAAACAGAAAAAGCAGTCATGAAATTCATTTGGAAATATGAGAACCCAAGAACAGCCAGTGCACTCCAGCTTTACTGGGGATCCCAGAGAAGATCGAGAGTCCTGCCAGGTGCACTTCTTGACTTTCGACTGTCAGCAGTGTGACATCAGACTTTTAAGTTCCCCTGCCATGGCGACTCCAGGTCACCTGGGCCCATGCTAACAGGTTCTAACTGGATTCTTCACCATACATTCTTACAGGTATGGTTTGGAGAAACCATCTTTATCTTCCAGAATCTGGTCTGTGAAAAGGGTCACAAAAGTCTCTCCCTTCAAAGTAATTGGGTTCCTCTTATCAAAGTAATTTCTTTGCAAATAACAGGTACTTTGCTGAAGAATGTGATGTTCCATCCACTTGGGCCAGGCAGGGGTGCAGGCAAAATTGCTTTTCAGCAAAGAAAGCATGTGGGTGTCAGCACAGTGGGCCCATGTTAGAGAATTATACTCTTACCCTGCTATTCCCATCATCCCAGCTGTTTGTCCCCTAACAGTGACCCAGCACCAGGCTCTGACTCAGGTTTGCCTAACTGTGGACTTCTGAGATGAGACACACACCATGGGCTATGCTTGCTTCAGGTTCTGGGACAGAATGTTTTTTCAGTGTTGTTGACGACCGCTTCTTGATTTTCAAACTACCTTCCAAAACAGAGAAGCAGAGTGTCCAGCACTGTGCATCGTTGATGTATATCCACATTCCAACTGTTCTGTCTGAAGGACTACCTCGGGCCCTTTTTGCAGTATTTCTATTTTGGTGAATACTTTCAACTTGACATGATTTTAAAAGTTTTTATTTTGCCCTCATTTTTAAAAGACATGTTTGCTTCAAAGTCCTCTTAATTGCACTGTTTCTGGCCAAAAATCTATAGTTAACTTAAACTTTATTTCTTTGTATATATGTTATCTTTTTTTCTATCTGCTTTAAAAATTTTTCCTCCATCACTGGTTCTGTACAATTTAATGATAATGTTCTCTGGAGTTGTTTTATTCAAGCTTCTTATACTTGGGTTTCATTGAGCTTCTCAGACTTGAAGTTTGATGGAAACTATGTGATATGAAACTATGTGGTTTGATAGAAACTATCAAACCAAAAAAAATGCCACTATTTCTTTTAAACATCTTTTCTCTTCTCCACTTTCTTCTCTCCTTCAGTGACTTAAGTTAAGTCCACATTATTTTACTTGGAGTTACTCCAACTCATAGATTCTCTTTCTTCTTAAACATTGTGTGTGTGTGTGTGTGTGTGTGTGTGTGTGTGTGTGTGTGAGATTTCTATTAGGATGCTAAAGTTAAATAATATTTTTTTCTACCATGTTGAATCTACAATAATCCCATCCAGTGAATTTTTATCTCAGACTGATGAATCAAACCCCTGTAGAATTTTTCCTTTGGGTCTGTCTTAGATTTTCATGGCTCCATTTGACTTTTAACCCATGAAATACACTAACAGTTTTGTTAACTGCTATCCCTAACATCTGTGCCGGTTTCAGCTGACCAGTTTTTCTCCTCCATGTGGGACACAGTCCCCATGACTCTGGACGTGTGGTGCTCTTTGATGAGAAACTTCTTTTACTTTGTCGGGCTCTAGATACCTTTGTATTCCTGCAAGTGTCTTCAGCTCTGTTCTGGGACACCACAAGTTACTTGAAGCTAATTTCACACTTTTGCCTTAATTAAGATTTGTTAGAGGAAACAGCCCAATGTTTAAACTAGGGCAAATCTTCCTGCACTACTGAGGCAAGACCCTCCTGAGCACCCTCCTCCGGGCTCCATGAGCTTCCCAGCCTAACTGGTGAGTGCTGGCAGACCTTCTCAGCCCCTTTGCATGTAGGAGCTCATTCCTCCTCATTCAATCAAATAGTTCCTCCTGGCCTCTGGCAGTTTTCTTACAGTGACGGTCTGCTCTGCTCTGCCCCTGTGGACTGTCTATCTGCTACCTGAGTCTGAAAACTTCAGATGACTTTACCTCCCTTACATCCCCATGTTGTCTTCCCACTAAGGCTCCTCTGGGTCCCACCTTCCTGAAGTGTAGTGGGGAACCTGTCCCTAGGCCTGTCTCTGGCCATATAAATGTTCTAAGCCTTATTAGGAGTGCTTTTAGGGCCACTGCATGTCACAGGAGTGGGGAGCTCTCCAGACATAATCACCCTACCCTGGCATGGCATCATGTTTGGAATTGATACTGAGTTATTGATTAGGAACGAGAAAACGTGTAACTGAGGTTCTCATATTTGGAACAAGGAATTGATGTTTCAACTGAGGCTTGAGTTTTCTCCTTTGGTCCCGGCTCCTCTGTGACCCAAACACCATGAGAGCAGAGTATCTTCCAACAAGTGGATGAGCTCCTCTGGGGCTGGAGCTGCTTACAAGTGGGTGGAATGGCATTCTCCAGGTCTACGTCAGTTTGGTGTTTGGAGGAAGGACAGACAGGCCTCTTGTGACCCATAACCTCTGAATTTCTTAAAGAATTTGGGATGGAAAAGTATTCAAGAAAAGGTACCTTGCTAATGAGGACAGTGGAGTATGCAATAAATCAACTAGAAAAATAAAAGTATGTGAACATGTTCAGTGGAGTGTGCAGTATGGGTTGTGTGTGAACATTGGCACTGAACAAATTCAGTGGCGGGGAGATTATACACCAGAAAGGGAAGAGTGAGGCAGGGTCTTTAAAGGGTGCCTAGATTTGGATGGAAGACAAAACCACAGAAGCAGAAAAGCTGGTAGACAAATAATCCTGCGGGAGGACATAAATACCATCTTGTGGACGGCTTCATAGAGAAGTCATGACTTGAAACAGACTGTAGGAAACGTCATCTGTAACTTGTCCATCAGGATTCCAGGGGAATTTATAACGGCGAAGACGAAAGGGGACATCCTGCCGTAAAAGAAGCTTTAATAAAAAGCAAAGTTGTGCCAGGCAACTTGTCTCCACGCTGTGTGAAAATTACATTGTTTTAGAGATTATAAACATCCATAAAAACATTAGATATGGGATGCCAACATTCCAGATTTAAATGGTTTCACTCCTAGGATAGCACATTGTTGAGTCATGTAATACATTAGGGTTATTATAAGCAAAATATTGTATAGTCATATAACTTTGTCCTAAAGAGCCTAAATTAATAATTTATTTGGTTTAATTAAATGGAGTTTATTAAATGTTTTTCAATTATTAAAAGCATGTAAAGTGTCTCGAGGGGGCTTAGCCGACTCAGTGTAGAAACGGAAATCAAAACTCATAGTTTCACTAATTCCTTCAATAAATACATCATTGAGCATGTAGCATCAATAGAGTACAAGATGATTTAAGGAACGGAAACATTTAGACTGAACTGTGAATTAAAATAGATGTGTGATGATCTTGCTCATCTGAGAAGATAAAGAGAGACTGGACACTGCACGTGGAGAAGGGAGAAGACGGAGGTGGCACTGTGTGGCGGAAGACATGCCACTCCTCTAGAAGGCTGAGAAATCAGTGATTGACAGGAAACAGGGAAGCAAGATTCTAGTTGGCCATGCTCAGGCTCATTGCCAGAAGTAGGAGAGCAACCCCAAGACCCCCCCAAGACTGCTCTGGGCCCTGTAAGAACTGTCACATCTGCCATTTCTCAAGAGGAAGCTAAGAATGTGGACCAGCACCTTCCAGGCACAGTGGAGGGGCTGGCATAGTCCTCATGGGTTCGGACAGCATCGTGGCCAGCGTGTGGGTGAGGAGCAGAAAGAGAACCTAGGGTGGACAAGCTCAACCATGCAGTTGACAGTTCAGGGGCCCTCCACCCTCGGAACCCAACCAAGAATCCTTCTTCAGCTGGGTCAGGTTCAGATCAGAAAAGAAAGTCTACCATCATGGAATATGTTCATGATGGAATACTATTCAGCCTAAACAAGAAGGACATTCTGTCACCTGTGACAACACCAACGAATTTGGAGGGCATTATGTTAAAGTGAAATAAGCAAAAGAAGACAAAATATCACATGATCTCACTTTTCTGTGGAATCTGCAGAAAAATTCCTGGAAGCAGAATCGGGTCTTCCAAGGGCTAGCGGTGGAGATTCAGATTTCAGGAGATCAAGTTGGTCAAAGGATACAAATTTCAGTTAGACGGGAGGCATAAGTTCAAGGGATCTAATGTACAACATGGTTATTACAGTAAATAAATTATATCTTATTCAAAATTGATGAGAGTAGATTCATGGGTTCTCATGATCTATGAGGTGATGTATGTATTAATTAGCTTAATTAAGCTATTCCACAACATATGAATGTTTATTTCATATAAACATTTTTACATGCTAAATATATAAATTTTACTTGTCAATTAAAATGAATTAAATAGATACTATGAAAAAAAGAGACATGGGCTGGGGGTAGAGCTTAGTGGCAGAGCACTTGCCTATCACGTGTGAGGCACTGGGTTCTATCCTTGGTACCACATAAAAATAAATAAATAAACGTATTGTGTCCATGTACAACTAAGAAAAAAATTTAAAAAGAGACATAATAATACCCCCTCCTCCAAACATCAAATCACGGTTTATGCCTCAGCTCTTGTACTTTACTTGTTTTATTATAATTATCTATTCAGGTGCGTGTATACCTGCTAGACTGAGAAAATCTTCAGGAAGGAACTGGGCTCTAACCTGCAGTTTGATCTCTGAGCCAAATACCTGGCACACAGTTGGGTTAGAGGCATTTGTTCACGAACACATGGCTCAAGATCCTGGTCACAGCTCCCTGAATGGAACTGAGACATTGTTACACCCTCATTTCTCCAAAGAAGTTATCTCATGATCACAAAGTATTCTCATGTGAGAATACTTCTGCAGGACATCTGGAAAATCAGCAGCTCTGTGAACTGTCTCAATCATAACATTCTCAGGACTTACTACTCTATACCAGTATAAGGATATAAATGCACAAGCATTACTTGAAGGGGCTGTGAAATGTTTAAGTGTTTTGGTTTGGATCTTGAATGCTGAGGAGCTCATGTGTTGAATGCTTGGTGCCCGACGCAACAATGTCCACAGGAGGGGCTTTTTGGAAGTGATGATTGGCTCCTGAGGTCTCTGTCCTCATCATCAGATTAATCTATTTGATGAATGAATAAGTTGAATGGACCACTGGAGGTAAAAGAAACTGTAGGCAGGTGTGACAAGTTTGAAGGAACTAGGTCACTGGGGGCATGCCCTTGGGGACTACATCCTGTCCCAGCATCCTGCCCCAACTCTGCTTTATTTTTTAATATTCTGCCTTGGAACAGACCCACAGCAATGGAAGCCACCTATCACAGACTGAGACCTCAGAAACCATGAGCCAAATGAATATTTGCTCCTATAATTTGTGTTTTTGGTTACAGCAATGTAAAACTGACACACTATGTAATGCTGCTTTTGCTTAAATATCTTTTGTTTTTCTTTTTAACCACTGACTGTAATATTGTGGTTAAAAATAAATATAAATACAAAAAAATTAACCATATATACAATTGACCATATGTACAATTTCATAAAGGAAAATAAGTGTCATTGTTTTTAAATCCAATTATTCATGCAAAAATTGAAATGGGTAGAATATTCATCAGATTGCTTGGTGCAGGGACACACATTTGTAATCACAGCAAGGAGATACTGAGGCAGGAGGATTGCAAGTTTGAGGCCAGCCTCAATCACTTAATGAGACCCCCAGCAATTTAGCAAGGCTGTCTCAAAATAAAATGTAAATCAGACTGGAGATGTCGTTCAGTGGTAAAGAGCCTTT